>NC_138052.1:13875344-15272844 GCF_964194185.1 Rhinolophus hipposideros
AAAAAAATATTTACATAAAAAAAAAAAAAAAAAAAAAGATACAACGGCTTTAAATTTTCCTAACCTGGGGAAGGATATAGACATCCAGATGCAGGAGGTCCAGCGAACTCCAAAAAAGATGAACCAATGAGACCCACATCAAGACACACGTAATTAAAATGTCAAACGTTACAGTCAAGGAGATAATCTTAACAGCAACAACATATTATGTATAAGGGACCACCCATAAGACTATCAGCAGATTGTGTATCAGAAACTTTGCAGGCCAGAAGGGAGTGGCATGATGCATTCAATGTGATGAAGAGAAAGTACTACAACCAAGATTACTCTACCTAGCAAAGTTAGCATCCAGCTGGGGAGCTGCTTCAGTCTGATGTCTGTTCAGTGCCCTGGGAATGGTAGTCTTGTCAGAGCTGTCTTTCTGATTGTTATGGACCCATGGGACCTAGAAAGACAAGTCCCTCTGGATACCAGGCCAGATGATCAAGGGTTCTCCCCTCGGTAACAGCAGTAAAAACCAGGGCACCAGGAATGAAAGCTCCCCTGGTTTTCAGAACCAGGAGATCAAGGTGTATCCCCTGGATGGCAGCTGCAAACACTGGGTCAGCAAACGTAAAAGCCAGGGCACCACGTGTATGTAGAATCTCCGCTCTGGCAGGTACTGGTGTTCTGAAGTACAGGGAGAGTAGGAACCTAGTGTCACTAGCTGGAGCAAGGCGGAGGGACAATGCCAAACTTGCACTGCTGAAAACGGGGTGGTGGGGGAGAATAGAAAAAAAAAAAGAGGAAAAAAATTATAAGAAAAAAAGGAAGTTGTTTTGTTTTCTTTTAAAGGAAAAAAAAAACAAAAACGAAAGATAGCGCCTGACAATTTTTGCAAGGCAAAAGGAATGCATGAAGATGGCACACATCAGCCTCTAACCTTGGAGAGTGTCCCAGCAGGCCCCTTCCCCTCAGACCAACTTGTTAAAATTAGGAAATTAGTCTCATTCACTTAAAGTCTGGGCACTTTTTAAATGGCCGCTTCTGAGCTAGACCCCAGGGTGGGTGAGTCTGCATGTGGGCCCTTTAAGAGCCATTCCTCATTTCTCCAAGCCATGCAGGTCTTACGGGCAAGAGTCCCATTGGTCTTCAAAGCCAGATGGTTTGGGGGGCACATCTCAGGGGCTAGTCTTAAAATTTGGGGTGCCCAATGTGGGTTATGAGCACTTTACTCCTTAGGGAGATGCTTTGGGTTTTGAGTTCCCTCCTGACTGGGGGTCACCATGCAGGGGTTGGGGTTTATGGTGAGATTGTGCATCAGTCTTTCATACCCACTTTGATGTGGTCTCCCTTTCGTTTGCCTGGTGTGAATGGCTCATTCCGACAGTTTTTAGTTTTTTTCCAAGGGAAATTTTTTCATATATAACTGTAATTATGGTGTGTCAGTGATAGGAGGTGAATTCAGGATCTTTCTATGTCACCATCTTGAACAGGAACTCGAAATCATCCTGATTACATTTGACCATAATCTGCCTTTAACATCCTGGGTCACAAAGTAAGAATATTGACTAAGATATCTATTAGATTCCTCTGGTAGTAATCTGTCTAATTACAAATTAATACCTGGTCATTCTTGTTTTGAATATCATTTCATAAGAGCTGTGTTAATTTGAATCAGTGTTCAGATCTAATCGAGTCTGAGATACTCTTGACAAGGTTAATTTTCTGAGCCTGAGGAGCTGAGTGTCAGATTGGAACCTAAGAGAATCTGATCCAAGGGCCTTGACCAGTGACACAATGACCTTTTTTCCTTTGGATACTTTTAACCGTGTCTTGCTGTGCTCTTGGGCTTCTTTAAAAGGAAAAAGAATAATTTGTCAGGAGAGCCTTACTTCGTTCCATGACATAGTGTAGGGATAAAAATGGTTGCAGTTTTAGTGAGCGGTAAGCTGGTGCATAATGAGACCTACAGTCATAAATAAATACCCTCAAAGTTTGTGCATGATCATATTAAGACAGATGTCAAAGCTCGTAATTGCAATACATTGCATATTACTGAAACTTTTCATAAAATATAATGAGATTCTAAGTTATAAGGAAAGAGGCATAAAGAAACTTGTAGCAACATAATTGGATGACACTTTCTGCCCAGAGGGCAAAAGAAGCTAAAAATCATAACTGGTGTTTGTTTCTTCTAAAAGGAAGGTGTGCACAAAGATGTTTAAAATCCAATAAATCTAGTTTTGATTGCAGTATCTTTTGAAAACTAGAATAAACATTTTTGAACAAAGGTCCAGAAAGGGTAATTAAAAAGCTCCCACCATTCATATTGTATTGAATAAGATCATTTAAAAGGTGAAGACCTTCTGTGATGGAAACGAGAAGCAGAAGTGAGCTAAAGAGAATGTCTAACCCAGATTTCTCCATGCCTGAACTCCCTCAAGAATCATCTTGTTCTAGACGTGGCACCGAGACCTAGGAAAACAATTCCCTTTGATTTAAGCCAGAAGTAAACAAAGATCTTGAAGGAAGCAAAGAAGTTTAATGAGTCTTGCATTTCACTTTCTGTACCTTGCTCATTAATACAGAACACAAAAGTCCTCATGGAAATGAATGACAGTTACATGTCAGGTCAAGAAGGGAACCAGTGACAACCCCACCTAACCTAGAGAGTTGTTTGAAGTGAATATTAATAAGCCAGAAAAGACTAAAGCCTGCCCATGTGAACGTGATTGTATATGATATATTAATGAGCCTTATATACATTTAGGGGAGTCTCCAGTCTTCACTTAGAAGCAGAGATCAAAAGGGAGGTCCTAGACTTAGAGTGCAGCATATCCCCCACTTTCTTTAGGTCACAGGCTTCTAAATGCTAGATGACAAATTTACTGGAGAAAATGCTTATTCTATTTCTTGCATATATGAATAAAATACAAGCTTTGAATTTTTCTTTTCAACTTCACCACTTATTAGTTGTGTGAACTTTTGCAAGTTACTCAATATCCCTAAACCTTAGCTGCCTTGACTATTAAATAGGGGAAAACAAAAACAAACAGAAAAAACCTCTTACTTCGTAGGGTTCTTCTGAGAAATAAATAAGATCAATTTTCTAAAGTTTTTAACACATTATCATTAATATTTCATAAAGCTTCATGTTTCCTAATAATCTATTTAATCTCTCAACAGGCAACCTACATATTGCAAGCTACATAGTGATTTTCTTAGGTGACTGTACCATTGGACAACATTATAATATTACACAGCCCACATATAATTACTGGCCATAGAATATATAGGGCATAGGGCATATTTTTACATGTACATTAACTTATTAGATAACAATATAAAAAAATATGGGGCCCAGTACAAGATCGCAATAAATAATTGTTTCCTTTTTCTTTTCTCATTAGCTACCACATGCCTCAAAGGTAAGCGAAAATCTAGGATAAAATTAATGATCACTCTTCCTCTGTCATGATTTATAAGTGTAATTATATTTTGAATAAACAAGCATAAAATTGAATAAAATAGGCTTTATTTATTAGAACTGGACAGATGTCAAGATTGACTTTGCTCTGGTTAAGTTTTCCTGATGTCTCAGAAAAGACTTTTGGAATAATGAGGCAGAAAGAGGTGTGTCGGAGAGTTAATCTTCCTTCCTGTTTCCTCCCCATGATGCCTAAGACTACACCCAGCCAAATGGAATTGCTGTTTAGAATAGAGCATGTCCCAGCATCTTCTCTCTCACTTGAATATTAATATGAAATGATTAATGGACCTGTTGCTCAACATGTTAAATAACAGTGAAGAGATTAAGAATGCCATTCCCATTATTGAATGCTGCATTTTAAGTCCTAATGTGTAAACTAGACCATTAGTTTTCAGTCAGCCTTTATAATAGATTTATTTACAAATTTATTTCACCTTTTCTGCAAGCAAATCAGGCAGCAAATATTTATTTCTCCACTATACATAAAGAATTGAAAGCTTTTTCACCAGTAAATAATATAGATCTCTGACCCGGAAATTTTTACATAACTGTCAGGTTCAGTCCAATTAGTGTAGATAAGTAAGATTTGGGAGACTTAATGCTACATCCTATTTCTGAGACTTCTGCAATGAAACTGTACTCTCCTAAGTTGTGTAGAAACCTGGCAGTCCTCAATATGAAAATACAATTTATAATCATAGCATAACTTTAAAAACATCTGTCACTGTTTTCATAGTATCAGATATTCAGTAACTTCTGCTTACAACTAGAATAGATATAAAAAGTGCCCACCCCAATCCTCAAGTTTACAATGAATTATTGTTCTTTGTATATTTACCTAGATATTATTATTTCTTCAAATGACCTCTAGCATTAAAAATAAGCCTTTGTTTTTTATAGAAAAATAATTTTTCACCTTATTTTTTAGGATGACCAGTTGTGTCCCCAGAGGAAAATGTAAGATTTGTTTTGTGAAGATTGGGGCAAGAAGTTACCCATAGAAAAGTAAATCTAGAGACCTGCCATTTATTTTTCAACTGATATTTATAGGGAATCTAAGAAAAATAAGATGTATTGGGGATGTTATATGCCTTTCAATATATTGGAACAAAACGAGGCATAAATAAGACTAATACATATGTTATCAGTATGTTTGTGTGTGTGTGTGTGAGTGAGAGAGAGAGAGAGAGAGAGAGAGAGAGAGAGAGAGAGAGAGGAGAGAGAGAGAGAGAGAGAGAGAGAGAGAGAGAGAGAGAGAGAGAGAGAGAGAGAATATAAGCCACTGGTAATCTCAAAATGAGAAATTTTTAAATGTTTCTCCAGGTAATGGATTCTAAATTAAATACTATGTATTTGCCACTCAAATAGGGCTTTTTAGCTCATTTTTGTCATTCATTTACTTAACAAGTTACATGAGGTGTATGTCTTCACAAAACAGAATCTTGTTACAACTTCTACTTTGTCTAAATTAATAAACAATATCAAGGAAAAATGAAATATACTCTCATCCTCTTTTCTAGGTAACACACAAACCCAATTCCGGTGATTAATAGAGAGGATTTTCATAGTCACCTAGTAGGTAGCTCATTGTGCAGTTGGACAATGTCAGAACGTATCTCTCTGCATTAAACTTGGCTCATCTCTGAAATTGTTCTGAGAGGTCTTCCTAGCATTAACATCTTAATGATGATTTTTGGAATTTTACATTTGTAGTGCTGAACGTAGAATAGGACCTGTCCACTCAGGTCCTAGGCTTGATTTCAGCCATTTTACTTCGGGAGTCTGAATGAATAATCAAAAATATCTAGTGATTTTCTGAGGTGTCTGAATGCTGGCAGTAATTTGTCCTTCACTTCTCTACCCTAACTATCCAAGTCATTAACTTCTTAGGAAATAACTGCAGAGGCTAGGAGAGTCTGTTGTGCTGAATGTCCCCTGTGACCACCTCTCTTTCATCTTTAGCAAAACAATCATCAAGGGGAGCTACAAGTGGGCAGCCGGTTTGCTCAATGGTTAGAGCGCAGTGCTCATAACACCAAAGTTCGAATCCCACATGGGCCAGTGAGCTGCACCCTTCACAACTAGATTGAAAACAATGACTTGACTTGGAGCTGATGGGTCCTGGAAAAACACACTGTTTCCCAATATTCCCCAATTAAAAAAAAAAAAAAAAAAAAGCTACAAGATTTGTAGCTAGTACTGCAGTGGAACACATGGTACCCTATGAACTGAGGTCCAAACCCTGGAGTTGGCTCTTCCAAGCAAGGTGTTTTGGAGGCCAGACAGCTCCTGTTTTTACATGGTTGGTTGGCTGTGTGCTCTCTGACTCCTCCTAAGTTCCCTGTCAAACATGGAACAGCACAGGGATGGGCTCCAACTTCAGGAGCAGAGTACATGGAGTATATAGCTGTGATGAGTTGAAGCACAATTCCCAGTGGGCTGTTAAGAGCTTGTGATACTGTGTGCATTCTCTTGATCCCCTTGTCTGTTTCCTTTAATGAGTCATATTTTCTGTCTGGACCGTGAGTTACTATTGACCTCCCTACCTTCAGTCTTGATGATTGTATGATTCGTAGGGAGGGAAAGTGTTTCTCTCAGCCCTCATACTCCCCCTGTGCTGGAGCAGTGCCTGGATGAGAACCAAAGAACTGTTTATTCATTGCTGTGTTCACTGCAAATATCACATTTATAAAGTAAATCTATACTACAAAGGAGTGGGAAATGTAGATTTTATTGGCTTGCATAGGAAAATGACAAAGAGAGTTTATATTTCATAGAATGCTGCAAGCAACTTAATAAAACTCTTTACTGGATGTTTCTGGTCTTGCTCTCTATTTCTCTTTTAGCATTAGCTCATCCTTTCTTTTTAGTTCATTTTATCTAAAACAGTATTTCCAATATTCTCTATTATCTCAGCATTTTAGCTCTGTCCCAAATTGCTTGTCCCCTGAGCAAAATGAAAGTCCTTGGATTAACGGAACTAACATTTCCTAGAAGGCCAATGAACAACCGACTGCATGAGGCAAACATGACTGAGACATTCAGCCCCTGTCCCAAGCAGTTTATCAGATTATTTATCTACATCTTCCCCTTAGTGTGCAAAGGACAGGCACAGGGTAAAGTAGGCATGGGAGGGGTTACACTGCTAAAAAAAATATTTTCTCCTTTTAGTTATAAATAAATAAATGGGAAAGCAAATGCAGTGTCCTCAAACATAGCCATAGCCTTCCAGTATCTAAGAAGTACTTGGACTTCTACTCAATTTTGTCCTGTCTCCTATTAAATGGTAGTGTAGGCCAACCTGTCTGTATTCATCAGGGAGGCAGAACCACCATGATAGCTATGAAGTTATGAATTTATTTTAGTAGTTCAGCCTTAGAAAACGCAGGGAGGGGCCAAGGAACTAAAGGTCCCAAACAGTGAGTAAAATTACTAACCAATATTGGAAATACCGGTGAACAACATGGCAAATCACTTCCTGAATCATGAAAGGGGCTGAGCTGATGAAGAAGATTATGATAGGTTTTGGTGCTCTGTGGGTGTGAGTCGGTAGCTACGTGTCTAGTATCAGAACTAAGGTCCATCACTGGGGTCCACAGGAATGATGATTGAGAAGGGGAGTTGGGAATGGAGAAGGGAAGAGTGAAGATCAACCGGAACCCACCAACATGTCCTTGTCTGCCTCTGACCACCACTAACAGACAGGCATCTTCCGAAAGTGATGGCTGTCGCTGCACTTTGCCTCATGAAACTCTACTTTCAATAAACCCCAACCCTTGAAATAAAGGAAATCATACAGGAAGGGATCTACAGGAATATAGGTCCCAGAATAACCAAGCTCGCAGTAGAACAAACTGGCATACTGTAGGGCATACTGGCCCGTGAGAAATCAGAGTCTGGCATAAGCTATCTCTTGCCATTTATCCCAGAAGCTGGTTGATTGCCTTAAGTTGAGAGTTTGGTAGCCATCAAGGCAAAGAATACCTGCTTCAAGGGGATACATGGAACACTGAGAGTTCCTAGGCAACCCCGGAAATCAAGGCAAATATGTGATTTCAAGAAGCTGTTTAGGTGCCTATGCACGCACCAACCCTCTCCCTCCACCCACCCTGCCCTCCACACACGCAATCACTAGTAAACCTTCTACTATGAGTCCTACCACAGACTCAGGCACATACGAGGTGCTTAATTCATGTTTATTGAATAACCGAAGGAACCACACAACAAATCAGTAAAAGTGGGTATCTGTGGGGTTTTCTGTCCTAAAATAAACACTGTCAACATATTCTGCCAAATGACTGGATTTAAAGCAGCCAGCAAAATGAGAAACGTGTTTATTGCAAAGAGTAAATAAACTTCATGCATCTTAGCCCGACTTTTGCCAAATCTCATTCCTTCTTCTACATTGTTCCTGTTCACATAATCTTCAGCCTGCATTTCTCCTTTTCTACTTTCATCTGAATGGCTGCTCTATAGATTTCATATTTATTTTGACATATTTTTCTCACTTGTTTTATCTCTTTTTCCCTTTCTCTCTCTTTTTTTTCATTTTTTTAAACTTTTTGTCTGTTCGTCATGTAGCTTCTTTTTCCTTTTATCACTGCCCCCAAAGCAGAGAATTGTTTTAATTAGGATGTTTGATATCACGGGAGACTAAAATCAGTCTATCTGCCTAAAAGATTGTCAGCATCTGGTTCCCGAGTGTGAAATTAAGTTTTTTTTCTACTCGGTTAGCATACATGTTGCCAATACTGTGTCACACTGTTTTGATATTGGAGGGAAAATAGCAAGCAGCAATTCCAGCATCTTATGAGGGAAGAAAAAAATATTTTTCTCTTACATGAGCTGTGAATTCTTAGTGCTTCTTGTATTTTTTTTTTTTACTTGCACATTTGTATGTGATAGCCTTCCAGATGGAGTTGTGTCTGCAGAGTATTAAAAATCTATTCTGTTTGCCTTTGTTCTCTTAGACTTTGCAATCTATGTCTGGTGATGCTGTCTATAAAAATGGTATATTGAGAAGAGGAATTTTTAAATGAGTAATAAAATTTTGGCTTTGATGATCTATGGATTTGTAGGCCTTTTATATTAAAGATTCAAAGGTCATTGGACCTAGAATGAAAATATTAATTAAACCCTGGATATCATACTACATGCACATAAAACTATTTAAATTGATTGATTTTTTTTTTTAAAATTACCAGCTAGTTGATTTGCTTTTTCTGTGGAGGCACAATCTTTCCTCTTTAGGATAACTCACTATCAAGTAAAGGACATCCATCTCTATATTTTTTTCTTAATCCTTATTGCTAAATATCAAAAAGTAAAATTTCCAGTCATTTTAAAACAAGCTACAGATAACTAGTTCAAACACCTTGTCTTATAGATAATTAAAAGAGCAGCCACAGAAAGGTGGTTGTTGCCTAGAATTACTTAGCCATTTTGTGGAAGAGCCTGCATTAGGAAAAATAAGAGATATTAAATGACACCCTGCATAATGACGAGTATCAAACTTGCCAAACTATGGCCTGAGAAAAGCCACCCAAGGGCTGGCCCCAAAAGCTGGACAAATTAATCTGCTAGCTTTTTCATTCAACCTTGGCATACATCTCCATGTTTTATTGGCTTAAATTATTAATCAGTTTAGTTCAAGGGTCAATTTGTTTAAACTTATTCACTGAGTGTCTTTAATACTTGAGTGAAAAATAAGCTAGCACCATTATAATGATATTTTATTTATTGGTAAATCTAATTGGATGTTTTGTGGTTGCTTATTTTGTTTAGAAAACATGGTGTTATTGTTCAGTTAATTGAAAACCATTTTCTTCACTTCTGTGAGAAAAGGACTTCCAAGTGTTTGGCATATGGTATGGAGTATTGATTCATAATACTCAGGATTAAGGTGCCAGCATCATGTTAGGGATGGGTGGAATGGAGTCCTTGAATTTGCAGCTTCTGCTGTTGCAGACTCTGGTTGCCATGTGGACATGTGTAGTTTGGCTATGGGAAGTACGCTACCAGAAAGTCATGCAGCCTGCTTACTCTTTGGTTTCCACAGGGCTGTGGCTCCCTGAGATCCAGGTTCCAAGAAAATAATGGATTTCAAGTCAGGGACACTCTTTGGACCTAAATATTTTGCTTTTGTTGCTAAAATATTTACACTCAAATGATGTATTCATAAGAGGGAGGTGGCCTATTACAGAGTTTGAAAGCATGGGTTTTTGATACAGACACACCTGGGTGTTAGCACTCTAGCTCCTCATGTAGAAAATTTTAAAAGAATAACTAAGGGAAAATGAGAAAAGAGCTTTGCTCATAGTTGCTTAAGATATCTCAGGAAGAATTTTACAAGTCCAATGTCGGTGCCTCTGGGGAGGAGAATCCAGAGACTCAGAGACAGGACTGGGAGGGAGACTTTTCATTAGATACTCTTTAATGTACTTTGAATATTAAATCATGAGAATGTGTCACCTTAAAAAAGTAAAAACAATAGGGAAAAATACAGATGTAAGCTAAAGTAAAAAGAAGATATCAAATTCAATATAATAATACTCAAGAATTTTGTCACTAAATAATAAAGCTTATCTTCCCTGTTTTATTATGCAGCCAAACATAAAGTTTGAAAATTTCATTTGTAATGTTAAATTTTATCTTTTTTAATTAAAAGAATAGTGGCCAAGATGTTAACAAATAAATATGTGCCACTAAAGTCAAATACATATGCTTATATAAAAATGTATTTACAAACCCTTCTAAAAATTCATCTAAGATACAATTTTAAATATAAAATTATAAATTATGAAAAATTAAATCCTAGGTGTAGTACCAATAACCCTGTGGCCTTGGGAAAAGTATTTATTTTGGAATTCTCAATATTCTCATCTAAAAATGAGGCTATAGTGTTTATTTTGTTAAGTTTTAGTGAAGATAAAAGTGAAATAATTTCTGTATAGTTTCTAATGCAATGCTTATCCCATGGCAAACACTCAGTACGTTAGTGTAACTGGTAGTTGTATTATTTTTAATAAGATGATTGCATGTCAGAGCAGGGAAAGTGGTCAAAGAAAGGAAATCATGGAATCATACAACCACATTTCACTTTAAAGAAATCAAAACCTAAAGAATTTGTAACTTGATTAACTCATGTAGTTAATTCCTCCTGTAAGAGTGAATAAGAAGCTAGATTTCCCAGTAACAACACAAAGTTCTTTAAATGAATCAATCATGTAACTTAATGTGGTTTACATAAACCCTTGCTTCTCAGAGTGGTCCAAGGACCAGCTGTCAGGCATCATGTAGGACCGCATTAGAAAGGCAGACTCTTGGGCCCCACCCTAGATCTACTGCAACCAGAAACTGCATTTTGGATCCCTGGATGGTTCATGTGCAGAATTAATGATTTAGATGTCTTCTTATAGACTAAACCTGAAATTATGCTAATCGATGGCAAAACAATAAAATAGCTCCAGAAATTCAGTTGAAAAGTAATAATGTTTTGTCAAAACAACTGAAAATTGAAAAATGCCCAAAATCACTAGTGAGGCTGACTGAGATCCTAAATAGGTAGATGGATGGATGAATGGATGAAAAGAGAGACAATGAACACAAAGAGAGCCACAGTGAGACACACACAGGCACACGAGGTCTGACAATTAAGTTCCCAAATTTTGTTGCAACAACGTTGCTAACCTTTTTTGATACCAGAGGAATTATTTGTTATGAATTTGTACCAATTGGACAGTTAATCAAGTTTACTATTTGGAAGTGCTGAAAAGGCTGCGTGAAAAAGTTAGATGACCTGAACTTTTCGCCAACAATTCATGGCTCTCGCATCACGACAATGCCCCAGCTCACACTTCACTGTCTGTGAGGGAGTGTTCAACCAGTAAACAAATAACTGTATGACAACACCCTCCCTAGTCACCTGATCTGGCTCCCGATGACTTCTTCCTTTACCTGAAGATAAAGGAAATAATGAAAGGAAGACATTTTGATGGCATTCAGGACATCAAGGGTAATAGGATGACAGCTCTGATGGCCATTCCAGAAAAAGAGTTCCAAAACTGCTTTGAAGGGTGGACTAGGCACTGGCATCCGTGCATAGCTTCCCAAGGGGAGGACTTCAAATGTGATTGTAGTGATATCCATCAATGAGGTATATAGCCCTTTTTCTAGAATGAGTTCGCAAACTTAATTGTTCAACCTCTCCTGTTAGAATACTGGTTCTGTCAATTTCTATTTCTGAGAGATACTAGATGGTTACATCTCTTCTCTGACCCTCGATATTTTTCCTTTCAAAAGGGAACAATATGTATCTACCAAAATTATTGTTATAAGTGACTGCTATATTATATACTCGTATGTATTGTAATGGATAGACGACGTAAGTCATTCTAAAATAGTACATATAATCCTGAAATTTATATGGGACCATAAAAGACTCCGGATAGCCTCAGCAATCTTGAGAAATAAGAACAAAGTGGGAGGTATAACGATACCTGATTTCAAACTATACTACAAGGCTACAGTAATCAAAACAGCATGTTACTGGCATAAAAATAGACACATAGATCAATGGAACAGAATAGAGAGTCCAGAAGTAAATCCATGCCTATATGCCCATCTAATCTACGACAATGGAAGCAAGAATGTATGATGGGGTAAAGACAGTCTGTTCAATAAGTGCTGTGGGGAAACCTGGAGAGACACATGCAAGAAAATGAAGATGGACCACCTCCTCACACCACATACAAAAATAAATCCAAAAGGGCTTAAAGACTTAAATGTAAGATCTGAAACCATAAAATATCTTGAACAAAATACAGGAAGAAACTTCATGGACATTACCCGGAGTAAGATTTTCACTGATATATCCCCTCGCGCGAGGGAAGTAAGAGAAAAAATAAACATGTGGGATTACATCAAACTAAAAAGTTTTTTCACAGCAAAGGAAACCATCAATAAAACAAAAAGGGATCCTACTGAATGGGAAAAGATATTTGCCAATGATATATCTGATAAGGGATTAATATCACAAATCTATAAAAAAACTTACTCAACTCAACTCCAAAAAAACAAACAACCCAATTAAAAAATGGGCAGAAGACTTGAGGAGACATTTTTCTGAAAAGGACATACAGAAGGCAAGAAGACATATGAAGAAATGCTCAACCTCACTAACCATCAGAGAAATGCAAATAAAAACCACAATGAGATACCACCTCACCCCAGTCAAAATGGCTATCATCAATAAATCAACAAACAACAAATGCTGGCGGGGATGTGGAGAAAAGGGAACGCTAGTGCACTGTTGGTGGGATTGCAGATTAGTTCAGCCACTATGGAAAACAGTATGGAGGTATCTCAGGAATCTGAAAATGGAACTACCCTATGATCCAGTAATTCCACTCCTAGGCATCTACCCGGAGAAATCCAAAACTCCAATTCAAAAATCTCTATGCACTCCTATGTTTATTGCAGCACTTTACACAATAGCCAAGATATGGAAACAACCAAAATGCCCATCGGTAGATGACTGGATTAAGAAGCTGTGGTACATTTATACAATGGAGTATTACGCAGCCATAAAGAAAAAAGAAATCTTATCATTTGCAACAACATGGATGGATCTAGAGAACATTATGTTAAGTGAAATAAATCAGAAAGAGAAAGACAAGTACCATATGATCTCACTTATATGCGGAATCTAAAGAAAAGAATATGTGTATGAACTAATCAGAAACAGTTTTGGGGACACAAAAAACCGAGAGTTGTTAGATGGGCTGGGGGAGGGGGTTGGGGATCGGGGGAAGGGTGAAGGGATTGGGGGGCGGCTGGTGACCACAGGATGGCCTCAGGGTTTTTTGAGAATTACTTTGGGGAACTTATTCAACAGTGTTTGGGGATTTTGTTGGGTGTCCGATGGACATGTGTCCTGTTTGGGAGACCACCTCAGGGATGCTGTGGATGCCTGGTCATGGCATTGTACACCAGAGGCTGGACATTAATGAATGCCAACTATAATTTTATGTGTATAATGTGATGGCTCGGTGTGAGGTCGGGGTGGTGGTGGATGGGGGGAGGGGGGTTCACGGTGTGAGGGATGTAAAAATAAAATAAAATAAAATAAAAATAGTAGTCTTTACCATTATTATTACGAGTATCATTATCCATTGAGTTTTATAGTTTGCTGGACAGAAAAGTGCAGGTCACAAGTGTATAGCTAGGTGAGTTATCACACAGTTAACATACTCATATAACCACCACCTAGATAAAAACAGAATTGACTCTCCTGCACCCGCCCTAGATCTAATCATAATTCTGACTTTTAATAATAGAGATGATTTTTGCATGTTTCTGAAATTTCTACAAATGTAGAAATCTGTGTAACTGTCTTCTTTTGTATTTAGGTTCTTTCACAAAATATTATGCTTGTGAGATTTGTTATTGTATATAGCAGTAGTTTATTCAATTTAATGTTGCATAGTATTTTATTTTTAACGAATATTTATTCTGTCAATGAACATCTGAATTTTTCCAGGTTTTAACTATTTACAAATAGTGTTGCCCTGAAAATTCCTTTACTTGTCCCTGTGACTTAAGTTCTATTCTATATAAACTTAGGAATAAGATTGCTGGTCAAGAGTATGTGTGTATTTAATTTTAGGAAATACTGTAAGTCAATTTACAAACAGATTCTTTGCATTTGCCCTCCCACCAACATCTTATGAGAGTTCCTATTTTTCTATGACCTCACCAATAATTGGTATGTTCAATTGCTTTAAGAAGTTAGACATTTCTAGTAGATGTATAAATTACATCTTGTGGGATTTTTATTTGCATTTCACTATAACTAATGAAGTTGAGTTCCTTTTAATATATTTATTGCCATTTTAACATTTTCTTATGTAAAGTGCGTATTGAAGTATTCAAATCTCTTCCTACCTCCACCCCCACTTTTTTTTGCCTGTTTCTTGCTGGTTCATTAAATGTTTAAATATAGTCAACATACAAATAACTTTCCAATTGAAGAAAAATATTAAAAAATATTAACGGTGTGGCATTTCTGCTATCCGCAGTGATGTCTGAAGATGTGAACTTTGTCAAATGCCCCTTGCAACAGTAATTTTTAAGAAATTGTCTAGAGTATATTTATGTCAAATCGAAGATAACATAGCATCTCATCCAAGACTATGGACTAAGATAAGCCACTAAAATACTATTATTGCTAAAAGGAAAATAGGGATTAAAAATTTGTTTCTTAAGTTATCTCTATAGTATAAGATGCTGATCTTTTGTGTGGTAGTCTCTAGTCCCTACCCAGCTTTGTATGCATATGTCATACGCATACTAGATGACAGAATCACCTTGGCCTGTATATGAGGGAAATACAAAAACATTTTGATACTTATGCCATTTTAATGTCATGCAGAGAAAAAAATTGCTCTCATATATGAGCTACATAGTGTTTGAGGAAGTTTCAATGAGTAAAGTCTAATTTGGATAACAGAGATTTGGATAGCAGAGATTTCTAAAATGTATACCTGTTTTATGTCAAATTATGTTTTCAGTGTGGTTCTATAATGAAGATCTGTATTACTGCCATTTACTCTAATATGCTTTTTTAAAAAATTCCCTTTCAACATTTTTCTTTCTTTCTTTCTTTCTTTCTTTCCTTCTTTCTTTCCTTCTTTCTTTCTTTCTTTCTTTTCTTTCTTTCTTTCTTTCTTTTCTTTTCTTTCTTTCTTTCTTTCTTTCTTTCTTCTCTCTCTCTCTCTCTCTCTCTCTCTCTCTCTCTCTCTCTCTCTCTCTCTCCCTCCCTCCCTCCCTCCCTCCCTCCCTCCCTCCCTCCCTGCCTTCCTTTTTTCCTTCCTTCCTTTCCTTATTTTCTCCCTTGCTTCCTCACCTTCTTTCTTTCCTCCTTTCCTCTTTCCCTCCCTGACATTTCTTCCCTTTTACCAAATTTCAAATTGGAGCTACTTGGAATGAAAAACCAGTGTGTTGTATTGTATATCAATGAATACATTTCATTTTTTTCCCTGTCTATGGATTCACTGAAGTTTGGAGATAGAAGCAGACTAGTGATTTCACATAGACAGTGATCTTTCTGCATTAAATTACGTGTGTGTTATCTGACAACACACAGAAAATGAATGAAAGACTTTAATGTGACACCTGAAACCATAAAGATCCTAGAAGGAAACACCAGCAGTAAGCCCCTTGACATCAGTCTCAGAGATGATATTTTGAATTTAACACCAAAAGCAAAGGCAACAAAAGAAAGAATAAACAAGCGGGACTACATCAAAGCAAAAAGAGCTTCTTCACAGCAAAGGAAACCATTGACAAAATAAAAAGGCAACCTACTGAATGGGAGAAAATATTTGCAAATCATATACTTGATAAGGAGTTAATATCCAAAGTATCTAAAGAACTCATGCAACTCAAAAGTAAAACACCAATCAATCAAATTTCATAACTGGGCAAAAGATCTGAATAAACATTTTTTCCAAAGAAGCCATACAGATGGCCAACAGGTACATGAAAAGATGTTCAACATCACTAATCATCAGAGAAATGCAAATTCAAACCACAATGAGATATTATCTCATACCTTTTAGAATGGCTTTTATCAAAAAGACCAGAAGTAACAAGTGTTGGCAAGGATGTGGAGAAAAGGAAACCCTTGTGCACTGCTCATGGGAGTATAAATTGGTGCAGACAACATGGAAAACAATATAGAGTTTCCACAAAAAATTAAAAGCAGAACTACTATGTGATCCAGCAATTCCACTCGTGGGTATTTATCTGAAGAAAACAAAAATAGTAGCACAAAAAGTTATCTGTACCTCCATGTTAATTGCAGCATTATTTACATTAGCCAAGATATGTACACAATTTAGTGCCTACTAATGGATGAATGGATAAAGAAATTATAGTATATATGCATACAATACAATATTATTCAGCCATAAAACGATGTGTCATTTGTGACAACATGGATGGACCTTGAAGGCATTAGGCTAAGTGAAATGTCAGACAAAGACAAATAGTAAATGATCTCACTTCTGCATAAAACCTTAAAAAACAAACAAAAAAATGAGCTCATAGATACACAGAACCGATTGGTGTTCGCCAGATGAGGAAAATGAGTGTGGGCAAAATGGGTGAAAGTCGTCAAGAAGTACAAATTTCCAGTTATAAAGTAAATACATAAGTCATGGGGATAAAATACATAGCGTGGTAACTATAGTTAATAATACTGTATTGCATATCTGAAAGTCTCTAAGAGTAAATCTTGAAAGTTCTCATGACAAGAAAAAGAATGATTAACTATGTATGGTTACAGATGTTAATTAGACTCATTGTGGTGATCATTTCTCAATGTATAAAAGTATTGAATCATTATGTTGTACACCTAAAACTAACATGATATTATATGTCAATTGTGCTTCAATTTTAAGAAAGAAAACACATTTGTGGATTAAAACAGGTGTGCAAATATGCAACACACAAATGTGTGCATGCTCTCTCACTGTGAAATAATCAGATATCCATTTCCAAACTTCCATCCCCAAAATTA
Source organism: Rhinolophus hipposideros (assembly GCF_964194185.1). NCBI lineage: Eukaryota > Metazoa > Chordata > Mammalia > Chiroptera > Rhinolophidae > Rhinolophus > Rhinolophus hipposideros. The sequence continues at coordinate 13,892,399 of NC_138052.1, forward strand.
AATGTGACAAAGTATGAATGTTTTTGAATGACAAATTAAAGAACACAAAAGAAACAAAGGTGCCGTATATCTGATGCTCCCATGCTCCCATTAGCCAATGCCTAATTCTACTTTTTGACTACTCAATAGCAATATTGAAGAACCCTATCCTTGAAGTCTTTACAATTTCCATAACAAAGGCAAAGACAGCTTTTCTTTTTGAGAGCTTCTTCAAACCTTGTTTCTTTACCACTCAAGGTCATAACTGCCCTCTGACTATGGCACTTATTCTTGTTCTTCTGAGATTGTAAAGTCTTCTGAAGCTTTTGAGCATCAACAGGCTTCTCTGCCAGAGGTGCTTTATGTTTTCAATCAGTACTCATATAAATTGAACAGTCTTAGGCTTTTGAAACACTATAGATGGAAGATGACTTTATCTGTCTTTCTATGCAAAATACTTGAGGACAATTCAGTTAAGGTAATAAACTCTAACATTTATTTTATATTGGATCATGTTCTGTGAAGGTCAATTGTGAAGGATACTAATTAAATGGAAAAGCTAGCATTGTTAACAACTTGCTATGTGTTAAAACTGTTCTAAATGCTTCACAATACGTCTTTTCTAACATTCACAATAGCTCTAGGAGTTAAGCAATACAAGAGAAATCTGGATTCTCATCTTGATTATGATGATCTCCATGTATGATCTCACACAAGGGACTGAACCTTCTCGGACCTTAGTTTCTCAATATGTATTAGTTATTTATTGCTGCATATTAAATTATCTCAAACTCAGTAGCTGAAAACAACAGATACTTATAATCTCATAGTTTTTCTGGGGTTAGAAATCCAAGAGTGGTTTAGCTGGCTGGTTCTGGCTCAGGTTCCATAATTGGGATACAGTTGAGAGTGGCCAGGGCTGCAGACATCTTGAAGGCTTGATCTGGGCTGGGGAAACTACTTCCTAGCTCACTCCTGTGTTTCTTGGAAGACTGCTGCAGTTCCTCACAAGCTGCTCTGGAGTGCTCACTTCCTCACCACATGGCCCTCTCTATGGGCCCTTCATGACAGGGCAGTTGGCTTTCTCCACAGTGACTGATCACGGAGAGAGTGACTAAGACAGAAGCCTTGGGGCCTTCATACTACTTAGTTTCTGAAATACCACTTCATCATTTCTCACCAGCTTTTTTTATATTCAGAGAAGCAAGCCACTGAGTGCAGTCCACACTTAAGCACAGGGAAATTAGGCTCTACTCTTGAGGGTGGTGTATCAAAAAACTTGATATGTGGACATAATGTTAACGTGTCACACCATCTATAAAAATTAATAGGGTGAGAGCCATGGGTTGAGTACAGTGGGTCCTTAAAACCCCTGAAATTTTGCAAAAATTGGCTTTAAACTTCTAATACTTGTCTTCCCTTCAGTGCTAAATTTGAATGGTGGCCTTGCTGATATACTGTATTTTACCATATATAGTGTGCACCCATGTTTTTGGCCCAAATTTTCAGGGAAAAAATCTTTTGTTTTAATTTTTTAATTCAAATTTTATTTGTTTACATTTAGGTACTTGTTTTTTGTATTATAAAGAAATTTTAGCATTTTTTTAATCCTATTATGGTTCAAGGAATTTTATGTAACAAATAACTACAAAACACAAGAAAAGATACAAGGTACAAGAAATTTCATGTACTGGGGTAACACATTTACGATATTTACACATAATAGAAGGCCAAGAACTCTTCATCGTTGCCAATTTGTTGTAAGTCCAACCAAACTGATTGTCATATTCCAGGGAATTATTTTGCATATGGATATCATTATTGATTTCTAGTGTTACACTTTTAACTCATAAGCATAAATAAAATAATTAAAAACATTGAAATAGATACAGAATTAGTACTACCCATGTCTAATGTGCATCCTTATTTTTTCCTCACAAATTTGATTAAAATAGTGTGCATTATACATGGCAAAATACAGTATATGTCATTTTGAAACTCTTAGAGCCAGCCTTATTTATAAAAATTATCATTAGTAGTTGTAGTATTTTACTGGCAGCTTGATGAATTTTTACATATGTTTACATCCATGTAACTAGCAGGTAGACCAAGTTATAGAACATTTCTAACACCTGAAAGGCCTTGCAGCCTCCTTACCAGATACCACTGTCACCCATAGATAACCACTATTATGACCTCTATCACCACAGATTAGTTTTGCCTGTTTTTAAACTTTATTTACATAGAATCATACCATGAATGTTTATTTACCTGGCTTCTTTCACTCAATACACGTGTCTTTTAAGTGTAGTGTGTGATTATCCTGATCAAAATCCAGCCGGTACAGGTCTTTGGAATTCTTATCACAAAATATTCACTTCTTAAGAGATCAGGTAATACTTCCTGGCAGTAGCATGGAGAGTAATGTCTTTGGGAGCTAAAACAAACACCTGGAATTTTTTCAGGTAGAGAGCCTTGGTTTATATCAATTCATTAGATAAATACTTATTGTGTCCTTCCTATGCTCCTCGCTTTGGAATACATGATTGGAATATAAATATCAATAGGCGTAGTTTGTAATTAGAAGCAGCTCCAGCTGACCGAGACAGAGGCAACTATACCACAATGTTATAAATACCAATATGGAAATAAGCAGGCCAAGAACAGGAACTCTAGCTATCTAGAAGAGCCTGAGAGGTGAGGTTTGAACTATGTTCTGCAAGGTCAGTTAGAGTAACTATGAGTTCAACATAGAGATAAGGGGTTACACTAAAGGAAAGATGCAGTAGTTGTAACAATTTGCATAAAAACATAGGCAGAACACATTTGAGAGCTGGCATGGGTGAAATGATGAGGGTAGAAAATGAGGTTGCCAAGGTGAGTGATGCTGAGTTCCTGAATCGTGTGAGCACCCCAGTTATGAGCTTATATTTTACTCCGTAGGCCATCAAGAGCCTTTGAAAGGTTTTAAGAAAGGAAGAGGCATGATCAGAATTGCATGAAATAACCCCAGCAGCAATTTAGATAATGAGTTGGGAAAAGGAGACAATGGGAGCGGGAGGGCCAGGAAGGAGGTAAATGGTGTTGTGAGAGATAATGAGGCCTAGACTTGCCCTGGAAGTGGGCATAAAATGGAGTAAAGGCATCTTAAAAATGGCCCTACAGGCTCCACAGTTGCCTGAAGGCAGCATTTCTGGGATCCTCTGCCTTCCTAACCTGGCAAAGGTTGAAGGCACAACACTCATGTCTCACAGAGGTTTTTTTTTCCAGCCATCCTTGAACTCGGAGACTTTGCCGATGACATCCTAGAAGTCCCCAAGTCTCCTGACATTACAAGTACAGACAGTCATGTGCAGTGTGGGGATGAGGACATGCATTTCCTGAGCTTAGGTGAATGATTCACACAGTTGAAAATAATTGCATTAAAGGATCATTAAGGTAGGTTGAGTCAAAATGTATTAGAGAATTATGTAAATTATTGTGTAACCAAGCCTTATTGCTGCTTACCAAACAATTTTGATATTTTATAATACCTAAATTGTATTTTGTTGTCGTGCTGATGGGCTGAGAGCGTTAAGAGTAAGAATTTTACTTGTTTTACTTTAACTCTTAAAATCTAGCACAGTGCCCGGCACATGTTTGGTGTGCAACATCTTATTAAGTGAATAAAATTCATCATCCAAAATACAAATAATTCCTATAGAATGGAGATACAGTGTTACAGTGAGGGTTAAGTTAAACTATAGATTTAACCTACTTGGTGCCTCGTCATACAGAATAAGAATTTAGTACCTGGCAGATGTTAATTGTATTAGTCCTGCCTTCAACAACACACATAAACTCCCATCTCACAATATCTAAAAGGAAATCATTAAACCCTGAATAAGGATCAGGGTGATAATTTTCCAAACATTGATTTCAAAAATGATACTAATGATATGAGCCAAAATTGCTGTCAGGAATAAATGTTAGAAAGAAAATTTTTGATTACTTTTAATTAGCTTTTGATCTTCCCTTCGCCAGCCTTTTATTCTGTCTGTAATAAAAAAATAATGAGGGAAAAACAAGTCAAGGTACTAAATCAAAACGAAGCAGTTATATAAAATTCTGTCTAGAGAATTCATTCACATCACATAAGCATTTCTGATTCTAAGTGTTATAAATGGCAAAAGTTCCTTTCCTACAAAACATTCTAAACAAAACAGTCTGTGGAAGGTTTCCAAAGAAACTAAAATAACATATGGAAAAAAATACACTAACATAATGTTGCTGGTTACAGTGTAGGAGAAAAAAAAATATCCTTAAGACTAAGTGCAATAAACAATAACATGAAGTGTCTGTCTTGTGAGTCTTCTGTAACTCTTTGTATCTTAGAGAAAGGAAACCCCTTCACAGTGTGTGTGCCCTCTCCTTGATGCTCTAAGATGCTGTACAGAGAAGTAGACTCCCCATTCTTAAGACTGGAAGCAGAAATTAGGGAGCTACAACTTGAGTATCCTCCACAAAGTTCTTACCCATCTCTATCTTTCAGCTCTAGTCTCCATAATCTGTACTGAAACTTTTACCAGCTCAATAAAAATGAGTCACCGATGGAAACAATAAAATGCCTTCCTTATAAAGCATGGTAATAATAATTAAAAAAATGATTTTTGTCTAGCAGTGCAACTTTTTAAAAAGAATAAGCAGTAGTATATTTAATCTCTAATATTTATTATTCATATTAAGGGATTCTGTTGCATAAAAAATGTTACCTTTAAAAGCTTTTCAATTCATCTCTTATTTTTTAGTGAATATTAATACAATATAATTTTCTTCAATAGTGTTAGGATAAGACAACTGATTCCTTAAAAATAAAAGGTATCTGGAATCAGGACTGAGGATAGTAACATAAAAATGGTGTGATATCTATATTACTTTTGGACATGTTGTGATTACACAGAATGTTGTTCCTGAACTACCTCTCCGCTATTGCTGGTATAAAAAAAAAATATTTATTGGTGTTTTGATATCCACCTTTTTTGTGGAACATGGATCTCTTTTGAGAAGTGACTTTAAGCAAAAGGTTGTTATAAATCCCCCTGTCCCTCCCCACATGCATAGAACCTGGCAGAGGGCAACGAAGCAAAGAGAACAGACCAGAGTAATTCTTTTAGAGAGGCTGAGGGTTGGGCATCATTCAGCCACACATATATCAATCAGTAAGAGCTTGGTGGTCTGCGGAAATGTATATGTCAAGAATCAGACTAAAGCCAGAACCAACCAACAGGGCAACATGAATATGGGCACCAAGAGATTTTCACTGGATCTCATGTCCTACAGCTACTATTTCAAAATATCTTTGTGGCCATTCATTAGTAGGCACTTTGGCTCTAAAAACTTTCTGAACTTTAAAGTCCTGTTCCCCTGAAGCACAAACTTTTTCATTCTCTCACATCAAACAGATCTCTGATAAGGCAAGACAGATGTAGTCATTGTGACACATGTTCTATTGCAGTGAATTTATTTTCTTCAACTTCACAATGAGTTGGTGTTTAATGAAAATCCTGGTGGCATGTATATGACCCCATGTATTTGAATCTCAAAATTTTGGAATGCCAAATAATGTTCTCTTACTTTTAGTACTTGGGGCATCATTTTTCCATCTTTTGTATCTTCTGATTCTCCTTGTCGGTACTTATCTTCTCAAGGGCCCTGTAATTTTTATCAGAACTCATTTTTGTTTGGAGTTGATTTCTTTACTATTTGAGTATTATGTGCCATGAATATAAAAGAGTCCCTGTAGAATAGTTCTAAATTCCCATTGTTAGGACCCCAAGCGTTTCATGAATCATGAATCCATATCTATATTGTTTTCTTGGCTTTCGCTAGAGCAGACTAAATCTGAACCCCATTTCCATGCACAGCATCAGACAGGGAATTGCAGTTTCTCATGGGAAAGTTTCTTCTCCACAAACAGTGCGGTAGATGGCAACCTTTCTTGTCATCTTCTGTTTGTTCATCTAGGTTCTGTTTTATGGACTTGGGCTATCCTTTGAAGGTCCAAATAAGTTCCAGCTCCTTACCTCACTTGGGTACAAGGCTTGCATCTTCACTCCTTTGGGGCTTTAGTATTCTAGACTTATAAGACCATTTCTCAGGTCTGGACATTTTCGGGCAGGATAAGTCAACTACCTTGATATTGACATTTACTGCAACACCTATGAATTTCACACTCATCTTTTTTAAACCCTATCAGATGTTGCTGTTGTTATTGTTATAACCATTATTGTTATTATATTATTATGTATTACTGTTAGTGGACACACACAAGTGTGGTTTCTTGTTACCTAAAACATGGTTCAATATTCTTTCCCTAACCATAGCATTGCCCTACCATTTATTTTGTGCATTTTAGCTAGTGAAATCAATGCCTTTACATAAAGGAGTGATTGTTGAACCAGGCCCATTAGGAGATAACTTTTATGAAGATGAACTTTTACCAAGACTGTTAAAATTACAAAATGGAAATAGAGGAGGTAGTTGCTTATTCAACTTATGCCAAAAGTTGTTCATGTATGTACTCACAAAACATATATTTTCTACAGATGAATTGCTTCCTTTCTCATTCAGTTATTAGAACAATCCTGAAAATATTTATCAATAGCTATGATTGTGGTAAGCACAGTTGCAGAGGTTAGAAGGATCGAGGTGACTAAGAATGTGTCCCTATCCTCAGAGGATTTACAAATGAAATGGCTGTAGATTCAGTGATCAAATACAGCTATTAGGGCACAAGGCGGGAGCAGATAGAAGATGCTCAAGAAAGCCAGACATCATCCTTGCACCGGAACATAAAAAAAATGAGCAGGAGAGGAAGACCAGTGTTTAGAGATGGGGAATAAGGAGGTGAGCAATCCAGGGGTAAAATTGTGAAGGAGTCTGTAGATAACAGAGCTCTTAGAAATTGGTATACTAGGAGCAGAGTTTGAAGCCAGACCCAGCAAGACTCAAAGTAATGAAAAAATGAGGGACCTTGTCATACTAAGGTTCAGGTAGCAATACTAATGAAAAAAATTGGCAAGGAATTGTACAATCAGACTTTGTGTTTTAGAAAGAACTTTTGGCTCCCATGACAATCAGACTCAAATATCTGACCTTATGAACCGGGTTACTAGTTCTTTTCCTCATCTTGATCCCCATTAAGCACAATTTGAGGACAACTTAGCCAGAAGTCACTAGGGAGGTTAATAGAAAAATTTGTTTTCCATTATGTTTCTATGGATAACTCTGAAATTATGGTGCACTGATAGAGAATGTGGTGCTTGATTAAATCAGACAGTGTTCAGGAGGTCTCCACTATAGTCAGTTTTGTGTTGGTACAGAGATGGAGCCAGTAGACTAAAACTTTGGCCATCTTGATTATTCATCTTAAAACAACTATTAGAATCTGAGTGTAGAGCTTCTATTTAAGAAACAGTAAAACTGTAATTTATCTATCCAGGCCTAAATTGTGGAAGAGAGGGAAGACATAGGGAAGCAATTACGTTTCTTCCAAATTATTCTGCTGTGGACTTCCAGATCAGTTTTCCAAATTGAAAGACAGTTTTTCCTTCCTAAAGACCCATATTTCTCAGTAATCAAACAGATCCTCAGAGCCTTCCTCTGGGGTATTTTTTGAGTAATGGACCAGAATATGTAAATTCATGAAAACAACTTGAATGATATGGCTGGTAATTTGATTTCTCAATATAATATGTCATAGGAATGAGATAGCTTTAGAGAATGTGGGTTCTTAAACAGCCTCAATTCAAGATAAACATATATTGTTAAGAATTTCTTTTTTCAAAATAATGACTGATTTTATTAATACACCACTAGAGGCACAATTAAGCCGGTGATATATTATGCTGAAATTAATAGTAGAACAGTGAGATGTGATGGCCCAGCTTGTCTATGTTAAAACAGCCTGATCCTTAAGTCAGTCCTCAGTGAAATTCAAAATATAAAAATATATCTGTATGAGAAAAAAAAATATATCTGCAGTGAGTCAGAGGCAGACGTCATGTAAAAACAAAACAAAACAAAACAAAAAATGCAATTATCTCACCAGGATCCTCATGGTCTATTCTTCAAAATCTCAACTAGAGAAATAAACAAGTACAGTTGGAATTTGCCTCTTTAAATACCTTAAATGACTGTATATTAGCCCTGCCACAGAAGAAAGTGAGAAACAAGAAAGGAATCATGCTTCTGAAAAACATGTCCCTTTAGAAGTGATTGGCAATATTCCGATGGCTAGATTTTTCACACCTCTTGACAACCCAAAGGTATTTCTTTACACCTTTTGCAGATGTCAACCTGCAAAGCTGCTGTAATTTATTTTGTGGTTCACATAAGTATCCAGCTGAGTGAGCCAACACTCTGGGGGAATCTACTGACACAGAATTTGCCGAATAACAACTAAAATGTTGTTAAAAATTGCTTAAACCCCAGGTCTGTTCTTGGTGGCCCACTTTGCCTCACAGAAATGTTTTATATGCATTGGATAGGGTTAGTGGTTCTGGTAGGACCCTTATTCCGGGAACTATAAGAATTCTAAGAAATCCTCAACTCTGCCCCATTTTTTATTATTATTAATAAACTTTTTTTTAAAGCAGTTTGTTTCACAGCAAAATTGAATGGAAGGTATAGAGACTTCCTAGAGACTCCCTGTCACCACATATACACATTTAAAATTTGTATATGGTGTTTATTAAGCATTTCATATCCACTATTGTTTTCCTAATAAGATTGTAAGTTTCTTAATTAGGAAAATTATGTCTTACCCTTCTCAGCATCTCTTATGTGGGAGGAGCGTGATGAACTTTGGTTGGTGGATCTAAATGCCAGGGCCCTGTAAGACCTTCAGATGATATCATATGTTGAGATACCTTATCACATGAAGCCACTTGATACGGTTGGAACAGCATTGACTTTGGAATCAGACATACCTGTGTTTGAATCTTGACCCTTTAATCTATTAAAAACTAAATTTATGCCTCAGAGTCTCTTTTTGATCCTTGTAAAATAAGTAAAATATCAATTCTTTCCTGGAATTCATTTACTTTTATCTTGCTTAGGTGTTCAATTAAAATGTATGAATATACAAATTGATAGCATATATCACTGAAGCTAGTAGGAAAAAGAAAGCAGACTGATAAAGGAGGATCACAGAGAAAGTAGAAATAGTCATTAGAGTTTCAGACAATGAGAAATGTACTTGGAAACTTCCAAAGGCCGCTTTTAGAAGAGTCATGTAGACCTCAGTAATGTTACTACAGTTCACCCTTGTGTATTTGAATGTTGAGGCCTCTGATATGAATATGCAAATATGTGCAAATATAGCCGTTCCTGTAGTCATAACAAAGGTCTTACTCAACCTTATGAAGAACCTTCTAATACCCCCCACACACTAAACTCATATGTCAAAAATATCTCTAATTTTCAGGTTATTGTCTTAGCTGGAAAAGCAGGAGCGAGGCAATCTGGCCTCTTGTTTTGGCTCCTGTAAGCTATCACCTAATCTTGGGCAAAGCATTCAGCTTTGAGGAAGCTCTATCTTTGGGGTGTTAGTAGCCATGTTGCCTCTTTCGCAGAGTTGTTTTAAGGATCAAGTGTAAAACATACGAACACTGCACAAAGATTATTATATACAGTATACCAGGGACAGTGGGAAACTGCCTGCTTTAGGTTACAGAAATATGCCCACGCTCAGGAGTGAAGGAAAGGCAAAATGGAGAAGAAATTGAGGACAAAGGGGTACTGACAGGGGAGCAAAGCAATATCCTTATTATCTCTAATAAGAAGCCCAAGAGGAATGATTTTATAGAGCACACAATGTAAACTAATCCCAATTAGATCACAGCAGCTGAGCAGTATTGTTTCCACCAAAGACATATTTTACCTTGTTTTTTGATGAAAAGGAGATTGGGTAGTTTCATTGCAAAATTAGGTTTGCTTTTAAGAACAATAAATTTATGAAATAGGCTACAAACATGTCTTGGGAAGCCAGACACTGTAATGGTGGCTGATTAAATACACTCAGTGACTTACCATTTGAGACAATTTCCCTCAGTAGGGAAAGAAATAATGTCACAGGAAAGACATTGAGGAGGCAGAAGAAATTGATGGGACCTGAATGATGAATGGGAAAGGAGGTCATATTACTTTTGAGAGCCAGAAAAACTGAGATTACAATAGTTGAAGAAAAGACATTGACGAGCAGAGATATGATTGACGCTTTTAAGATGTTAAAAAGGATGATAAAGGTCAATATAGATAAGCTTTGCCAACAGTAGTGACAAACACTGAAATTTAAGGGCACATTCTAAAAATAAGCAGTGGATAGAAGGCGATTACTTTTTTTGTTCAGGAAACCCCTGCACATTCTGTTCACTCCTAAATTATTTTTATTTGGTGGCACAATCATAACACAGGAGGCTGTGGAGTTAAAAATGATATGCACCATTAAAAAAAAAAAAGACAAAGATTCAAACTAGGATTAAAATAGTAATTCACACACTATTTCTGAGGCTACACATTTATTTCTTCATAGGACCAATGACAGAAACATGAGTAATGTGCAGATTTGTTTATAAGCCCTGCGGACTTTGATTCTTCAACAAGGTTCTATCTTGGTTTTGGCCAAGAATCATGTGGGTATTACCATCCTGTGATTACTTTTAAGTTCATTTATCATCCTGAGGGGGTTCAGAGCCATGCAAGGGAGTGGTGTAAATGAAAAGCACATGTGCTATGAGGGCATATTCATGACATGAGTCTCAAACAACTTTTTGTTTAATTGTGTGTTCCCACCTCAGTCTAGACATCCTTATTATCTCCCTGACAATAAGCCAATTTTTTTCAAGTCTACCCTCTTACTAAGCATGTCATTTTTTTAGGGCTCTGACTTGATACCAGGGTCTGACTCCCAGTGTCTCTTGCTCTGGGCCTAATCTGCTGTCAATGTGTGCCTCAGGTTTCCAATTGTACTTTTGTGTCTGGGGATTTCCAGAGACAAAGCTGTTTAAAATTGCATTTAAAGGATGTGTATGATATTTTATTCAGCATTTCAGATTTTTAAAGCAGTCTTCTATATTCATTGAACAAATTATTGAATTTCTATGAATGTTCCAGTAAAATAAATCATAAAATAAAATTGATACATTTACTTACTTATGTAGAATGATTAGTAATGATAGAAAATCCGCAAATGTCATTGTCCCAAATATGTATTCTGAAGACATTACAAAACAAAACAAAACAAAAACATGTTTTGCACAGTCACTTCAGAGCTTTTGTTGGGGAAGGGAAGACCTCCATCTACTTGAATCCTGATCTATATGCATTAGTTCCATGGAAAGTTACTCTACATCTTGGCTTGTCTCTTTCTCCTTATCCTGTCGGCTCAGTCACTCATCTCCTGGCCAAATTCATAGTACAGTCAGAAATCCCAAAAGATATAGTCATGAAGAATTTCTCACCAGCATCCTTCCCATGGGCCCACTACAAGCTGGCATGACATCACTGGCAGACTATCATTCTCTCCATTCAGTCTAGTCTAGTGCCTTCTTGGATAGAAGACCAAATAACCCTCACGTGTAGATAAGATAAAATTGTTGCTAAACTAACCCAGTTTCTCATACTTCTATCACCTCCCCTCCTCCCAGGGGAAAAAAAAAAAAAAAAGACAGTTGAAACTCTGATCCCAATACCTTCTACCCACTCTGTTGCAGTGAAGGAGACAATGTGTCCTAGTCTGCCACAGAGGAAAGGTGACAATCCAACCTTTCCTCTGTGGTCCTGACATAATCATTAAAGTGCTTCCTCCCATGGGCTAAAGTGAACTGGTGTGGAAAATAAATTACATGGTCATTCTAGATCTAGTCCAGTTTATGTGCAAAGCCTGGCTAAAGAAATGAGTTAATTGTCTTTTTTTTTTTAATTTATTGGGGTGACAATTGTTAGTGAAATTACATAGATTTCAGGTGTACAATTCTGTATTACATCATCTATAAATCCCATTGTGTGTTCACCACCCAGAGTCAGTTCTCCTTCCATCACCATATATTTGATCCCCCTTACTCTCATCTCCCACCCCCACCCCGCTGTCTTTTTATATCACCATTGAGTCAGGCTTAGAATGAAGTCATACTCCTTTTAACTTGGTGCTCCCCAACACCAAGTGTGTCAGGCTTTTCTAATTCTCTCTACCTACCCAAGACTCCTTTACTGCCAGGCAGAACCTCAATCTGAGGCACCACAGCAATTCCCAGATTTCTGTTTAACCCCAATTCATGGCTTTCCATGTTCACGTTCTGTGCCATTTCAGTTCATATTATTAACTTTTCACTTTGAGTCTTAATTCCGGGGTAGATCTGTTAACTCGTCTAACATTCTAATTCTTCTTTAATCCTGGAAGTTGACTCTGAATCCCAGCTACTACCTCTTTCTGAAAGAGAATCCAATGCATAACTTGGCTCCATATGAAAAATATCAACTCAACTCATTACCCATCCCACTGAATCACTATTTGAAATAAATTAGTGCCATTTGCTGAACCCAGTATCAAGGAGGCAACCATTGAATGAATAATCACCAAGTTGGCTTTGTCCAGTGGATGTCTGTCTCAGACCATAAACTATCCCTAAACAACTAACACTAACACGACTGGGCTGCCTACATTTCTTATTCTTACTTAATATCATTTTGGGGAAGGGGTGGGTATCAACTTTCATTGTCAATTATCCAGCATGCCAAACATAATCTTGCCTGAATCTCAATAGTATTCCATTTGATAACCGATCTACAAATCAATTTAAAGAGGAAAATCATTAGGAATTCAATTTAGTTATACAATTATTTTTATTGCTTTTTGCCTTGTTGGTATGCAACTAATTAATAGCTATTGTTTTATGATAAACATTTGCTTAAATTCAGTGTGGTTAAAAAACACTGTGTATATTTCAAATTCACTGTTGAATCTCTACTGTGTCATTCTGGGTTAGGCTCAGTGTAGGATACAAGAATAACTTGGCACATACCCTGTCCACAGCAACTTCCAGTCTGGGGGAGTAGCTTATTATAATACATTTTGCACACATAAGGATGATTTTTGTATGCCCATGAACAGATGCAGATATGGATAAGAAAAGTCCATATGCCCAGGATTCTAGTCCTAATTAAATGAGTCACTTATAAGGCTTAGGAAAAAATCACAGTAAAATCACAAACTTGTCAAAGAAGCTGTCTAATAACGTGACAAAAAGATTTCCTCTCCCTTATGTTGATTAGTGGGAGAAAAACAACCACAGAGCATAAATACTCTGACTGCTGTCATCAAATACTGTTAGAGAATGAAAAACAATAGTCAACCTCTAACTAAACAGAGTGACAACTGTTCTGGAATAAATCTATTAAATTAAACTGAAGGCTTCAAATATTGGAATTTTAAAGGAGCTTTTCTTTTCACTTGTTTCCCTATTTTAAATGGATGAAAAGGGAGTACATTTCTTAAGTGTGGGGGGCAGGGAATGAGGTTGAATTTATTTTAAAATTTGAGAACTATTTCGTGAGCTGCAGAGGGACATAGTGAAAAGTGTGGTTCACAGAACCAGAAAATTGTCAATGTGGTTCCCAGCTCTGTGACTCAAATTCCACAACTTATCTAAGATGACCAGTGAATGTAATGCTTCTTGCCCTCTATATAAATCCCTCTTTCTTGAACAAAGGGATTCCTTACCTTTTCCATTTTATTGATTGTACTCCTTCTTTTCAAAAACTGTTTTTACTAATCTTGTCAGCTGGGGAACACCAAACAACCAAACGTAACTAAACCAAACCAAACAAGCAACCAACCAAACAAAAATTCTCCATCTTGTCAATCTCTAACCACTCTTCAACAGTCAGCTCATAAGGCATATATTCCTTATGAATATTTTCAAGGGATTTCATTAAAACTGGTACTGGGGAGTAACTTACTTACGAAAATATTGGTTTGCTGTTTAGCTGGTTTATGTGAAGGCCTAAGAGGGATTTATATAGAGGGAAGATATTAATCTAATTCAGCTTTATATACACTTAGAACCACCACACCTCTTGAAATGCTGTGTGGACCAGCAGGTCTCTCTTGCTTATTTCATGCATAAAATTGCCCAGATTATTATTTTTCAATTGTGGGTCCTGAGTATGTCATGCTACCCAAAAGTCTGTTCAAGGTAATTCTTAAAACCCTGTATCCTCACTGAGTCATTTTGGATTTGTTAGAATTTTTCATCTTTTCTTCCTAAACTTTTACTATAAACAAAGATTTTGAATCTTTTAAATGTCTCCCCTTTGGCCCCCCAGTACTAAACAGATTTTTCTCTCAATCTAGGTACCAAGAGAAGAGGACAGAAATGAGTGGGAACAGAAAAGGCAACTTTAGAAACAAAACTGCAGAATGAGAGCAGAATAAAGTAGTTTAAAAAGGCAGTAATCTGTGTGATAGTTAAGAAGCATCAGAATTTCTGTGGATGAAAGGAAAATTATTGGTTAATAAACAAAAAATGACTTAGTTGGCAGAGTTCATTTTCTTCTTAGCACTATTTTAACTCTGAATGAGAAACAATTAGTTTTCAAATGACCTTATTTTTCTCTTAACACCTTTTGTGGATTATAGAATTTAATAGAATTTAATAGATATAGAATTTTATAGATAATAGAATTTCATATATGGAGTAACCCATGGAAATAAGTGTTTAGCTGAATGATGTCACTTAAATTGATACCATCTTCTATGGAATCAGTTGTAGACTTATCTGATTATCTATCTAGAAACTCTTCCATGTCACAAGAAAGCTATTTTCCAACTTAAATCCATCTGTCTCATCCCATATTTTAATAATATATATTTACTTGCCATTTATCTAATTATTACCTATGTGGCAAACCAGATTATACATTTTTGTCATCCCAGATATATTTGCTAAGATCAGGTGAACAGCTTTTCAACTGCAGTGAAATGAAGTAATATCTCTGCTAATTATGAGGATGATTTTTAGTAGTACACTTGTCAAAATTATGTTATTAGAGTTGAGATCATGTTGAAGAATTAAAATATATACCATAATATTAGAAAACACAGAGTATGTTTCCAAAATACAATTAACAAAAATATTCTCAAAAATATGTGCTAGTAAAACCTAAAACCACACCTAAATGAAGAGAAATAAGGAAAGGCTAAGACTGTATGAGTTAGGGAGTAGTCAACCCGAGCTCAGAGAAATGATATGGAGACTACACTGGATCAGTGATCTACATTGATGGCACATAACAGGGTCCAGGACCCAGAAGAAATCTGCTGTGATCAGAGACAAGAATGTCCCATGGTAAACCCTGAAATATGCTTCTAGCACCTGCTGGACTGACATAGGTATGGTCTTAGGAAGAAGTTGGAGGTGACTTTCAGTAATTTTTAAGATCAGCCTTCCTTTAGGAATGAGGTGAAATTCCAGTGTCACTGTGGGATTTTTTGACAGAGGCTAGGATTGCTTACCAAGCATCCGTGTGCTTCTCCAGTTTTCCTTAAAGTTAGAATGCATGTGACTGAGTTCAAACCAATGGATTTGGTGAAAGTGTTGTGGCCATCTATAGGTCTGCTCCTTAAAAGGACTCCCAGTGGCTTTTTGGCTCTCTAGTCCTAAGTGTGGTGACCTTAATGCCACACTTTTCAGATGGCAAATCTCTAAGTTAGAAGAGAGCCTCTGGCTCACTCACATTGGACTTACGTGAGTAAGAAAATAATCTTCAGTGTGTTATGTCAGTGAGATTTAAGCATTGATTAGTTACCACATACTGCTTATTCTAATAGGGCTGTAACATAAACGGATACCCAAAGTGAGTTGTTGTATCCCAAGCCTACAATAGATAGCATTGTTTTAGGGATTGAGCAATGGCAAACATTGGTGGACTTGTCTCCTACGATATTGTAAGTGGCAGATCACGTGACAAGTAAATTTTAACTGCCATTGAGGTTTAGGGGTTTATTTGTCACCGCACCATAGATTAGCCTAATCTGACTAACATGTAGCTACTTAGCTGATTTTCTGTTTCCCCTGCCTGTTTTTCGAGATCTGTATTCCTTTGACAGAAAACAGGTATTCATTACACTAGTAGAGTTAAAGCACATAATAGTCAAAATTGAAGTACCCAAAATATTGACATGCATTCATGGATTCACCAAATTTTTTTAAATATTTGTTATCTCTAGGACCCCACTAACTGTTGTAGGGGATATGATAAGCAAAACTAGAGAACTATAACTATAATTATAAACCACCTATAACAGAATGTACCATGTGTCACAAATACAGGAGTACCATGAAGTGCTGTGGGAAGCAGAGGAGAAAGAAAATATTTCAAGGTGGGGATTCAGAAAACTCTTTGTTGAGGAAGGAGTATGTTAGGTGCATAGAATTGCTAGAGGGTTGAAGAGAAAGATAGGGGTGTGGAGTAAGGATAGCTTTCCAGGTAAGAGCAAAGATATCACATCTACAAGTCTCCAGACCCACAAGTGACTGATAATAGATTTTTTCCTTTTTTAATAATGAAAAGGGGGATAAAGGAAAAAAGGGAGTAAAGCTCGATCAAAGGGGTTCTATGATTTATTGGAATTCAAAATAAAAACTTCTAGTTATATGTTTCATCAGACAACCTATTACTAATTATATACAATAAATGGTACCCAATAAATTGTATCTATAGTCTATAGTCTAATTCTTACATTTTTTCTCTCTCCTTCTGATAGGATTGTGAACTCAGTGACAGGAACTACTTTTTCTTTTTTCCTTTTCTCTTAGAGTTTAACAGCTTACTGGGGACATGACAGTTATTTGTATTTGTCAGATTGACAAGGATTTTCACAAGTGGTTCTGGTGTTTATTTTTACTCTTAGTAAGTGAAAGTACATCTGGTCCTATGCTCTGTTTACTTAGAGTAAACCTGCTTTTAGTGACTAGGAAAAGATCTGGACCTCACCTGAGAACATGCCTGAATCCCTCCAGAACTGATTGAATTAGCTGGATTAAGGGAGAAAGTAATCAGCCTGAAACTAGAAAAGCCAGAATGTGTTGGCAAGAACTAAGCAAATGAATCATAAAACAAGCACATATTTATTTTGTCACTAATGTGATTTGTGAAAAACTAATGTGATAAAAATCAGTAAACAAATGTATACATCGTATACTGCATCCATTTAGGTACGTATATAAATGTGCGAAGATATATCTATATCTGTATCTGTATCTATATATCTCTCTATATAGATAGATATAGATAGATAGATATTGATAGATAGATAGATAGATAGATAGATTGATCAATCTATCTATCTATCTATCTATCTATATCTATCAATATCTATCTATCTATCTATCTATCTATCTATCTATCTATATACATATATCTCAACAGTTCTAAAAACTTAATCATTGTGCTTTGACAGATCAGTTTGGGTCATTAATAAGGGGAAAAGCACCACCACATGTCACATAATTTTTTTGCCTGTGTTCTTCCATAGGACAAAAGAGGATTTGTAATTCTGAGTATATCAATCCTTGTCCTTCTAATGGCTTTGTCTATAGATACCATTTATTGGATATTTATTATGTCTCAAGCTTAGAGCTAAATGTATTTTATGCAACAGTTCATTTCATGTAATCCTCCCAGGAACATAATGAGATAAAGAATAGTAGTCATATTTGCTGACGTGAAAACTGAGGTTTAGAGAGATCAACTGTCAGCATCAGAATGCAAACTTATTGCTGCCTGACTCTGAAGAGCATAACACAAGCAAACAAAGCCCAGCGCCCCAAATTATTATGTCATGGAATATTCCTTGATATTACATACTCTCCACCTGGGTGTATGGAAAAGAAAGAACTATGCTCACTGATTTCAAGCTTTCCTTATTTTATTATTTTTTGGGGGAATTCTCAATGCTAGATAAAAGCATTTTTGTATTCAAGAGGAAAAATTTAATGAAATAAAGATTATTTACTAAGGAAAATATATAAGGTGAAACCTGGGATGCATGTAGACAATTCTTTAAAAAAAAAATTCAAATTTTCAGGCAAGTGACACATTTTTCTAGCTTTATTCATTTAGTTTTTGTTTGTTTGTTTGTTTGTTTAACAATGAATTTATTTTGAATGTATAACACAACCTTTACGTCATAGACTATTTCTTCCACAAACTTGATATCTAAAGTTTCTTTCAATGGACAAAATAAATCATGAAGCTAATATGATATTATTACAAAATGTATAGAAAATTATGCCAAATAAATATGCCATATAAAAATTCATCTGGAGGAATAGAATTTCATTGACCAAGAATTTCATTCACAAGTCTAAGAAATAGTCTTCCTTGTTTTCACAACTTTGAATATGTAAATTTTAATTATTTTAACCAGAATTACAATTAGACTATTGTATCCCCCAAGGTTATAAAACACTGTGTGTATGTATATGAATGTGTCTATGCATGTGCATATATGAGGTTGGACAATTAAGTTTGTGTACTTGTCCTAGAAAAAGTGCTACATACCTCATTGCTGGATATCACTACGGTCACCTTCAAAGTATTCCCCTTGGGAAGCTATGCACTGACGCCAGCACCTAGTCAACCCTTCAAAGCAATTTTGGAACTTTTTTCTGAATGGCCATCAGAGCTGTCATCCTATTATCCCTGATGTACTGAATGTCACCAAAATGTCTTCCTTTCAATATTTCCTTTATTTTGGGTAAAGAAAGAAGTCATTGGGGGCCAGATCAGGTGAGTAGGGAGCGTGTTCCAATACAGTTATCTGAAGTTCCCTCACAGGCAGTGCCATGTGAGCTGGTGCATTGTTGTGATGCAAGAGCCAGGAATTGTTCAGATCATCTAACTTTTTCATGCAGCCTTTCCAGCACTTTCAAATAGTAAACTTGTTCAACTGCTTGTCCAGTTGTTACAAATGCATGATGAATAATCCCTCTGATATCAAAAAAAGTTAGCAACATCATTGCAACAAGTTTGCAACTTAATTGTCAGAGATCATATATATGTTCACAGTATATATGTGTATCTATATCTATATCATATATATATCATTGTCTATATCTATGTATAGCTACATTTTTGTTTACAAATGGTAATTATGGTTATTCCAAGTTTAAACATTTAGATCTCTTGAAATTTCTTAGAAAAAAGAAATCTGCTTAGGTGGACTTTATTTGTATCATCTATTTTTGGCAAAATTGTATAGACATAGCATTTCAGAATTCCTCTAGATTACTCTCTATTATTCATTGATCTATTCATACATACATTGGATTATAACTTTGACTTCAAATATTTCTAGATATCTCTGTAAATAGGAAAAATAATATTTGCTTATCTACCCTAAGTGATGTATGAGATTCTTGCAATTTTGACGAGATTTTACATCAACCCAAAATGGTTTCACTAAGTTAAGGGTAAATTTACCATTAGGATTGTCTGTCTGAAGACTAACTCACGCATAGGCAGAATCACAGAACAAAAGAAAAAAAAAATAGCTATTATTGGGTTAGGTTCCTGTTATAATTGATTGGCATTAACTTCAAACAGTGAAGTGGGAAGAACACCTAGAAATATATCTTCCAGCTTCTTTTTCCAGAGACATTGGCAATGATAGGGTAATACAGTTCATTCTTAAAGTTTTACTCTGAGCAAGATCAGAGAACATACTTTTATGTGATTTAATTTTAATTGTGGAATGAAAAGCTATTTCAAAATATTATTTCATGAACTGCTTTGAGTATTTCATAACCTAGGATCAACTCAGCTCTGGAAAGTTAGAAAAAAGGGAAACTAAATCTTCAAAAACAAATTTAAGCAAAAGATGCCACTCATTTTAATGTCTAAATGAGGTTCTGAAATAATTAAATGTTGAGAAGACAAAAATATTTTAAGTATAAATATATGTCTAGATATGAGGTGGGAGGGAAATACATCAGACTGCATCAACAGGGATAGCCTCTTATTTTTTGCTTTGTCAAAGTCCCATGTATATTTAGAGATTTTTCTTGTTTGTTTATTTGTTTGTTTTTGTTTTTAAGACAAATAAAATGAGAGAACCAAGCCTTATCTTGACATTTAACCAGTCTATTTTTTTCAGTCGTCTTGCTGATAAACAGTTTGAAGTATCAATTTGAAATTCTACCTAAATTGTCCGTTTCTACAACTTAATTTCCAATTCCATTGAATAGAATTTTGATCTCTTCCTTTAATGAGCTTAAGGTTTTGTAACTTATGTGCAGAATATCACACACTTTACATCTTATGTCTCCCCGCCACACACCCCCCTACCTCCCACCCCACATGCTTTTTCTGCAAATTCAGCCTTCCCAAGTAATCCTTCATGGTAATGCACCACAGACTGACAGTTTTGGCAAGAGACACTCAATGACTGCAATTAAAACTTAGGTAGATAACTTTTCTTTGCCGCAAAAAATAAACATGGTTTCTGTAAATTGGGTCATAATTTATTTGCTTTCCAGAAGCCTATATTTCTGAGTTAGTCCTAGATTGTGAACCCAAAGCTAATTTTCAACTTGGTGGCTCTGTTCATAAATGTGAAATACTGAACTGCTGGATATTTGACCTGTTTTTTAATTCCAAAAATATATTACAAACATTCCCCATGGTGAATTATGGGATACAACTACATGAACCTATTACAAGGAGAAATATTTTTAAAAGTATACTGTATTAAAGAACTTTTAGTACAAAAATTTGAGAATGCAGAGACAATGGTGTTTTATAATTATAACATTAATACTTTTTGTGTTTCCTATTTTTCTACTACCATGTAAAATATGCCTTTATTGCCATATCATCTATTTTTAATAAAACATTGCTGATGTTATTGAAAAATATAGCAAAAAATATTCTTGCATAGTCTAAATTTTCCACTGCATGTGGAAAAATAAAACTTTTTATTAAAAGCTATGTAGATTGCCTAACACTAACGAATTGGCTTGAACAATGTTTCTCACTGATTTTTTTAAAAATAATAAACTATACGTTGAAAAGTGAGTAGCCAATTTGGTTAATACAT
Organism: Rhinolophus hipposideros; assembly: GCF_964194185.1. Taxonomy (NCBI): domain Eukaryota; kingdom Metazoa; phylum Chordata; class Mammalia; order Chiroptera; family Rhinolophidae; genus Rhinolophus; species Rhinolophus hipposideros. The sequence goes on from NC_138052.1 coordinate 13,913,517, forward strand.
TCTAAAGAGTTAATGTTCAAATCAGTTGCTTATCTAATTTAACAAGTTATTTGAGTTTGTTTTTATGTTAATATAACAGAAATGATTCTGTATTACTAGGCCAAATAAAGAAGCCATGTATAAATCATTCTCTGTTTGTGGCAGAGATATAGAAAAATATCCATTCGGATGAAAAAGTTAACAAAAGATAAAAGTGGTTATAAAAAATAAGAGGTTGTTATACCCGTCTCAGTTTTAAAACAATCTCATTTGGCAGGTTATAGTAATGTACCAAATGTCAGTCATCATATGCGTGGGGAGTAAAGAGAAAGGGAGAGACACATTCGTGTAAATAATTCAGTGTAGTAAGTGGTGTATAAATAGAGTAAGAGAAGTTAAGAGACTACCATATTTTACAGTGAATGACTAAATACAATGTGACATTTTAATTGAGTCCTGAAAGGTAAAGAGGAACTTTCCAGCCAAAAGAAGGAAAGGAGAAAAACAAAAACAAAAACAAACAAACAAACAAACAAAAACACATGACTAAAGAGCACAGGGTTTGGAAAGTACATGGGATATTTGGGAAATTAAAAGGTTAACTGAATCTCACTGTAAAAGGGATAAACAAATGGAGAAGATTATAAGGGAGGTGATCAATGGCCACTGTGATGGTTATAAATATCTTATTGGGGAGTTTGGCATTGTCTTCTGGCAAATAAGAAGTGACTAAAAGCTTATAACATGGGACATGATGTAGTCATAGTGCTTACAAAGAAAGTTCTGATAGGGCTGTGAAAATGAAATTGGAGGTAGGAGAGACTTAGCTCGGTTGAAGAGATCACAAAGGAGGCATTTTCAGTAGACAGCCCAGGACAGGACAGAAGTCAAAAGCAGTGAGAGGTTAATAGGCTAAAGACAGTGGGAGTAAGAAAAGGTACGGATTCAAAACAGACTGCAGTCGTAGCTTGAACTCAACTTGATTGTTTCCAAGCAGGAGTAGGGAAAGGAAGAAGAAGGGATAATGTGGGTTCTGATATGATGCTTTTTGTCATATCAGGAAAGACATCATTGTTATTTCAATGTTTTTAATAGGTCCTACAAAACATGGTATAAAACCTCAACTCTTCTAGGGACTTTGAACAAATATTGATATTGTTGAAGCAAACAAAATATATTTCTATATTTAAGAAGACATGTCTTGACTTCAGTCATTCTCTAAATAAAAATGTACTATATGTCAACTTGTAAATGATTACACTCATTAGTAATTTGTCTATTTCTAAGGAAGACCTTAGATATATACATTTTTATATTCCGATTTCCCCCTGTCCACACGCTACCTATTCTTTTCAAGTCTATGTATTATTTTCCCTTCAACATACTTCTGTCACCCTATTGCACAAAAGAGTCTATGCGCTACATCATTTACTCACTGCCTTTCTGTCTTAAAAAAACAAACAGAACTCTTTCTTATCCCCTCTGCTCAGCCTCCCTGCTCCAACCTACATACCTGCATTCCAGTCCATGTGCCCCATCCTACTTCAGCTTAGCATCTCATTGGCTAACTTTCTTATGAAAAAATTCACTGCAATGGCCATTGGCTGCAATGGCCGTCAGTCTTCTTTCATGTTTTTTTTTTTAAACCCCTGAACTTTCTAGTGCATTTTCAGCTCACCAGAAAGTACATATTGCTTTCTACTTGTGCTGTTTTATGCATTCATTGATTCTGCAAATATTCATTGAGTTTCTTTTTCATGGAAGGCACTATTTTAAGGATTTTAAGTGCAGTTTTAAGTCATTTCCATCTAAATTACAAGATCATTGAGAGAAAAATTGTGTATAATATATCTGTGTAGTCCCACCACAAACAAGTTAATGGAATCTTAATAAATATTGACTAACTATTTGCGTGTGTGTATAAACATGTGATAGCCAGAGGGTGGCAAAAAACTGTATACACATTTTAAGAAAGGAAAACTGTCTTAAAATTGCAATACTCAATATATGCTGATAACAAAAGATGAACACAAGTCACGTTTGACTTCTGCAATTGTAAGAGGTGCTCAAAGTGGTTACCATAAGTGTCCAGACACTTCTGATTAAGGCGAACTAATGCTTGAACAACGTTGACCAAAGTGTCCATTTGTATACATTTTTTGGCACCCCTGACCCCTGGTGTGTGTGTTCATATATGTATATACATATATACATATATATATGAATGAAACAACAGGCCCCAAATAGGGTTGCTTATGCTAAGCCCCACATCAACACCAAACCAAGACTTAATTACAGTTTCGCTCTCCTAGAAATGGAATCTTAAACAAATTAGGAATCACCTGATCAGCACTAGTTAGGTATGTATGAGGTAGACCCCTGCAATCCTCTAAAGAAAAGTATCCTTGCCATAACCAACCTGCTTTTTTTTTGGTCTAGTATAACATCGTTGCTCCTGTTCCTTTCTGCCTAGAAAAGTATTTCATTCTGTACATCTCCTTGGAGCTCCAGTTTATCTGCTAGCTTGACTGAAATGATTTTTGCTGAAATAAACTTTAAAACGTCTTAATACGCTTCAGTTTATCTTTTAACTATATATGTGTATTTAATTGTCGCTACAAGTTTCTATAGGGAACAATAACAGAAAGTTATGCTAATAAAATTAATTATCTATAATGAATCTTATGTATAATTATACAACTGTATATAACATTTATTTTCTGTCCCTCCTAAATGAAACTTTTCTATATCACTAACCTTTTGAGAATATCTGACCATTATCGAAAGATGAAACTTGCATTATTCTCTATGTTTTCTCTCCTTTGTCTCTGAAAGAATTGTTCATAGAATTACGCCACTTGATTTTTCAGAATAGCACACAGGCATTGCAATGTCAAAGTAAATAGAAAAAAAAGCACATTTCATTGACTATGATAATAAAAAAAATGAGTAAGTAAATGTGGCTTTTTCTACAAAGAAAAAAAAAAAAACAAAGTCACTATATATGTGAATAAAAATCTCCTTCTTGTCATTATAAAATAAGAAAGTGGTAAAACTCAAGGTAATTTTTTTTTCCATATCTGAAAGCACTATTGCCAGAGGAGTGAAATAGTTACACGCTGGCTTTTGAAAGGTAGAAAGGCTCACGAGAAATAAATATGTTGAGTGCTTTGAGTCCTTGCAAAATTGTCAGCTGTGCTTGTTCTATTCACCCCTCCTAAGGCTAAAAAGGTATGTATCTTTTCACACACACTCACACACACACACACATACACACACAGAAAGAAAAAGAAAAAAAAAACACCAAAACTTTGATATGCTAAGAGACCTTAATGGATTAAACACTTGTATGCACACTTACACACCCACACTTACACACACCCTCAAAAAATTAAGTTATTGATTAACAATTAAGTAGACAAGAAAACATGGTTTGAGGAGACTACCCAAAGTCCATATTTACTGGATGTACATAATTATCTACCAGCTGATGACCTTAAGCCATAATTAGATATAGAGCTGCAACTGCAGTCTTGTCCCTACTAGTCAGGCTCACCAAGCTAGTGCCCCAATTTTTTCAATATGTCCATAGAAAAATCAGTATCTACAATTGCTTTTCTTTCATGTGAAGCTTTAATAATTGAAACATGACTGACTCATTTCCCGTAAAATATCACCTGGCTGGCGTTGCCTGTGTTTAGGCTGGCTTCAGGCCACAGTGGTAATGATTGCATACCTCTCCAGAGTACCACATCCTGGTTCGCGTCCTGTTCTCTGCAAACTTTCATAGTTCCAATTTTGATGATGGAACATGTACTGTTATTTATTTCACAATCTTTTGTTTAAATCGGTTTAATGAAGATCAGGTTCCTACTTTTAGAGCCGATTCAATTCATTTAAACTTGTTTCACATGTGAATGAAGTGTGTTAAGATAAATTCCTGGGAAGGATGCCATTTCCCTAGCCTGGCCTTTCCAGGAACCATAATGTTCATAAGGCAGAGTTTACCTGGGTCACATAAGCATCTTAAAAAAGCATTTCCCAAAGTATATATGCAAAAGCACTTATTCCTTGAGGCTTTGAAGAAAAATACTTCCTGTTCTATTAAGTAAGGGAACTCCCGCATTTTTAACTCTATTTTAATATTTTACATTCCTAATAGAAGCTCTCAAATACCATTTATCAGCATTGTAACTAAATAAATTGCTTTTATTATATACTAGCCAAGACTAACTCACATATTTTTATTACCTGGGTTCTCCAAGTTTATTTTCCAAAAATGGTTATATTTATATTTGATCACACGATGCCACTAAGACAGACTTCTTAGTCTCTTGCCTGTGATTTCACAAAGGGCAGACTTCAAACGCTATGTCTCAGTTATAATGTCTATGGCCTTTCCAACCTCTCTTCTCAATTACTTAGTGCAAAAGTTCACTCTGTCTCTTACATATGTTACTAAATGTTGGACAGCAGATATTTATTAGTTGAAAACATTGGTTTTCTATTTTTTAAGACAGAATTTTGTTCTGTTCATTTCCAAATGCTCCAAATTTGTCTTACCTATTGCAGCAATTGGAAACTGTTTTATACCCAATTTTTGGGTAGGGAAGAAAAAGGTAACCTCTAATCTGAAGCCAAAAACAGCTTCATAGATAATAAAAAAACAATTTAGTTTCTTTGCTACATTATGTCAGCTCCTTTCCTCCCCAGTAGAAGTGATCCCAATTTTACTCTCTATACCTTCGTACACTCTGGCTGTTTAGGCTCCATAGCCTCACTTGGAAACTGTTCATTGCCACTACATGCTTCAAGCTCAATGAACTGAGTAACTATTCCTCCAGACTTACCACCTACTTTTGCAAAAGCAAATCATATTAAGCTGCATATATCTACTCATCTCAAATCCTGGGTCTGTGTTTGGGGTAGAGGGAACGGAACATTTGCAGAATGCAGCAATGAATCATTATTTTAGGCAACATATAATTGAGCATCCCCTTTCTTAATGCCTAAGCTGATAAGAAAGTAACCCTTTAGGAAATAAGCAGGAGAAATAACTTCTTTATATTCAGGAAATATTCCATAACCCAAGAAAACCATAGAACAATCTTACACATGATTGAAATAAATATATTTGTTTGGGGGTCATCCTGGGTTCCAGTTGGCCAATGATTCACTTAGCCAGCACATAAAAGTACAAAAGTACAACTCAAAGACATACCATTCATAGCAGAGAAAAATCAGGCTAAATATATCCTCTCAACTTTTATATCATCCCCTTCCTAGCTCTCAGCACTTCTCTCTTTCATGGCATTCTCTGCCTGTGAGGAAGTCCCAGATATTAAATGTTAAACTAATTATATTCTTTTTTTTTAATAGTTTTATTTTATTTTTTTTATTTTTACATCCCTCACACCGTGAACCCCCCTCCCCCCATCCACCACCACCCCGACCTCACACCGAGCCATCACATTATACACATAAAATTATAGTTGGCGTTCATTAATGTCCAGCCTCTGGTGTACAATGCCATGACCAGGCATCCACAGCATCCCTGAGGTGGTCTCCCAAACAGGACACATGTCCATCGGACACCCAACAAAATCCCCAAACACTATTGAATAAGTTCCCCAAAGTAATTCTCAAAAAACCCTGAGGCCATCCTGTGGTCACCAGCCGCCCCCCCATCCCTTCACCCTTCCTCCCATCCCTAACCCCCTCCCCCCCGCCCATCTAACAACTCTCGGTTTTTTGTGTCCCCAAAACTGTTTCTGATTAGTTCATACACATATTATTCTTGGATGAAATGCTTTGGAGAGGGAGACATGGATTCACTCTTCTAGCCTGCAGGGAAGACCCCCTGATAGATTTTATGCCAACAGATGATGTTACCAAAGCTCCCAGCACAAAGTGCGCTTCTCTGAAGTTCTTGATAACTGCATTCCTCCTCATCAGTCTACCCCTGATCTGATGAGAACTTTTTTTACACCTTCCACAGCACTGAGCTAATGGCACAGCCAAGATTCCCAAAAAATACTCATTGCATCAATCAAAGCAAAACCTACTCTCCGAACCAGAGGAAACCACTGCATAAGGGTCAACAAGCTTTCACTTCACTTATTATTGGAGCATGTCTCTCCTTTATCTACAACAGCATCTCCGTTACACAGGACCTAGAACTCTCTTAGAAGACTATTTTCTCTTCGTCTTCTGAAATTTTATTAAGTAAGCCTTTTTACATATTTCTCTGGCATTTGGGTTTGAATGATAAAAGTCAAGGTTTCTTACACAATGATTCATATTTTCAACCTATTAATGATATTTCCAGAGTCTTCCTAGCAATAACATAATTTACTAATATTGTTCCATTGACCATAATTACAAATAAGCTTATTCCTAACGCATAATTCTTAAGACAAAAAAAAAACTAATATAAAATTACAGTCTACTAAATATTAAAAAAGACCAAAACTTACTGAATGCATTGACTCTGAAAGCTGTTTGAAAATGTCACAGAATTTAGGCTTTTGTCTAATGTTCCCTCAAGGGAACTGTGTTCTGTGTTTCCCTGAAAATAAGACCTGCCGGACAATCAGCTCTAATGCGTCTTTTGTAGCAAAAATCAATATAAGACCTAGTCTTATTTTACTATAAGGCCAGGTGTTTAATATAATTAATATAATGTAATATAATATAATATAATATAATATAATATAATATAATATGGGATCTTATATTAATTTTAGCTCCAAAAGACACATTAGAGCTGATTGTCTGGCTAGGTCTTATTTTCGGGTCAACACTGTATATATTTCTTTGCCTTCTATAGAACTGAGTCAAGATTGGAGACTATAAAGAACCCTCATTACCACTGTCATTTCAAAATCTCATCTTCAGTTCTGATGGGATATCCATATCATGAGTCTTTCTCTCAATTTTTCAAAGGTACACAGCTCCCGATGCTATCTCCAAATTCATCGTCAATTATATGCTATTATCTCAATAATTGAAGAAGAGTGTAGGATTAGAATTTCTACAACAAAATGAGAAAGGGCAATATTTCTTTCTTTTCTCACTTTAGACACCTAGGTCATCAGAACAGATTGATTTGAGTTCATCCTATTATCCCAAGTCCCATTTTATCCCCTCCATATGTAAATCTGTTCTAGCTAAAACTTCAGAGATTTTTGATGTATAGAAGTTGGGAAAATACATTAATTAAATCCTGCAGAAACAGAGCCAAGTCTTTATCTTTGAGACACATTATTTCTTCATTTTGGAAACCCATCTTGTTGATTCCATACGCTTCTTCACAGTCCCTTTTCCACCATCCCTTGCCTGTTCTTAGTCTCAGAATGCTGACCTTTGCAGACTGGGTTTTTGAGATGGCTGGTATCTGGTTGGATTCAGCTAATGGGAGGAACTGTCAGGAGAACAGAGGATGAGAAAGAGAGAAAGCGGAACTTCTTCCTCCCTCCCTTCCAGTCATAGCATCTTATTTTCAGAAATAGGTGAGCCCCCAAAAAATATTCTTCCTACTGGGTAGCACTTTATCCACTCTTCCACTTTTACTGGCTCTAGTAACACTGTTTTATTCCCTTATCCATTAAGATCTGGACAGAGGAATTGGGTACCAGTGCCCCCAAATTTGTTGTCTTTGGGTATCTCATCATCCCTTTTATATCCTCGTAACCCTGAATTGATATACCTCTTGGCTGTAACCTCCTTGGGGGCAGGGATTTGGGTTTTGTTCATCACTCTATCTCTACCAGCCACCATACCTGGCACCTCATAGGTGCTTAGGAGGTATCAGTGCTGAAAGAGACAACATTGTAAAAATGACACAACATTTTAGGCTGTTCACTTGTGTTTATTGCACACTAGGTATACTTACAACTTTCAAACCGTAAAGACCATTGATGCTCTGAAAAGCAGATAGACAGTCCTTGGTATCATACATTCTTGGCTTATTGCTGCCTCTTTCTTCTAGGTATTGTGGTCAACTCTCTGCACATCAATTTTGTCATCTAATAATACTAGCTCATAAGTGATGTGCTGAAGATGACGTGAGAAAAAGCGTAAAACACCCAGCACAGTCTCTGGCACATTGAAACTAAATCTTACTATTGTTGCTTCAGGATGAATGTAGTTTTGAAATCTGGAGAATCTTCCTCTTTCCCACAGTGTAACAAAGCTGTTAAAAAGAATAGTCTCAAAATGGCCACTCAATCAAAATTACCAAATGTGGAAAAGGTCAAAGCAGTATAGCACACCTTTATAATTCATAGATTATTGAACGCATTAATATTCCAATCCCTCATTCTTAAAGAAAAGATTGTAATAACCCAAAATGTCCACACATCAATCTTCTCATATGACAATAGCTATTCCTTTTCTGGGAAATGTACAAATGTAACCTCTGCTGACACCGAACTTCAATTTGGATGCCACACTGTGCTTCTGGTTTCTATAACAAATGGATACCCAGGAGAAAAGCAATAGGAAATATGCTAGGTGCTCACAAAAGAAAAAGTGTTTCAAATATACTGGGGGTTAATTTCAACCCAACTGCCACGTCTAGAAAATTATGTAATTGACATCCTTGCTTAAGAATATTTTGAGCTTTCACAAGGCTGAGCTGGGCTTTTTATACAAGCTTTAAACAAGCAATCAAGCATCTGTTTCCCAAATTAAAGAGCCAAAAGACTAACTGATGTGAGTTCATGCTTATAATTCCAAATATTTCTTTGTAACTGTTGGGCCCTTTTCAACTCAATCAGTTTTATTTGTATTTTTCATGATATTTCCAGGGATAACATAGACTCATAATCACCCATTCTTAGAATTATAAATGGCCTTAGGGACCTCTTAGCCCATCTCTCTCATTTTATAGATGAGAATACTGAGGATCACAAAGGGTAAGTGGCTTATCTAAGGTCACAAAGTTAGTTGCTAAACCAGAATAACACTGAAATCAACTTTAATTTCAAACAGCCAGCTATTGAAACTATCTCATGCAAATTTCTGTCTCTTTAAGAAAGAGTTGAAAAACATGTACGATGAGAGAATTACAAAACAAGTTGTTTGGATCACTTAAAGACAATTGTGAAAATCACGAAGAATAAAAAAAGTATTAAATAGTTGTGTTCCTTGAAATCTCCCAAGGAAATGTCCAGCAGTTTACTGTTTTCCCTCCAGCAGCCACTTGGACCAAGATTTTGCAACTATGTTAGGCAACATGTCACTTAAGTCCATTCAAAAAGCAGAAAGTTATGTGGAAGGATCAATTCATCATTTCATAATAGATATTCAAAATATAGTTGCTTAAAGAAATGTGGTGCATAATATGCAAAATATTATGTTTTCACTTATTAAGCATAGCATTGGCATAATAGTGGAAGGTGGGAAGAAAGGGTGCACATGGTGGAATAGACTAACAGAAATAGCATGATACTTATCCTCTAGGCAAGCGAATAATCTGTAAAAGAGATGGATCAGCATCTAATCCATGTTCATTCCAGGAGATGTTAAAGCAAAATGACCTTCTGATAGAAATCGCTGTACTAAGATGCTGGTTTCAAAGATCTATAATTTAACCTGTTTTATAATTTTTGTTTTGGCAAACAAAAAGACGTTTCATTTTTCTTGATAATAGTAAAAAAAAATAAAGAAAATATTGCTAACAAGTGAGTCACCTTCATTTCCAGATATATGTCAAATCTCTCTCTTTTCTATTTTGGGCAATAAGGAGGATTCATTGTTGTCCTGGTGACAGAGGATTTTTCTCTATGGTTTCTTCTTCTTCCCAGGCAAAAGATTATACTTAGTTCTGGATGTTTCTTCCCCAGGCATCAGGGTAGAAAGATATTTCATAATCTCTCAAGACTCTCGTTGCTTTCAAATGGATTGGCTTGAGTTAGATTAAATTCTGCCATTAATCCTGGAGCTATTCTGATTTACTTTTTTAAGTATTAAAAATACACACCCCTGAAGCCTTCTTTGCTCCTTTATACTCTGTTGCATTCACATATTGCAAAATTAATAAAATCTATAGAGTAAATGTAGATTTCTAAGATGCAATCTCTTGTCCTATATTTTATCTACTCTTATCTATTATACTAGTTATTTTTCATTTGCTCGCCTCGCCTCCTGATGCAAGAGCCTTTCTTGGTCCTACTCGGTGTCCAGGAAGCCTGAATTCTGTAGATTGCATTTGCCAGTTCTCGTACTCTCTGATTTCCTGTTAGGTTTCACAGGGTGGAAGGAAAGAAAAGTTGTGTTGCTGAGGTTCTGGCGAGAGACACATTTCTCTGTGGCCAGAGCTCTGTTGGTTGGCCCCTAGCCCTTAATGAATTCTGGGAATATCATCTTCTTCCCTAATTCTTCCGGACAAAGTTGGGATGTCTTCCAACTACTGCTAGTTCCTGAATGCCTCACATTTCCCAGATGGTTTCTATAGCCTCGTCCACAGCTCTGTGGATGGTACTGTCACAGCTTCGTTAACATCCTTTTGGTTAAGTCTTTTGTGTAAACCCCTTGTTTCTTGCCAGGTAACTGACTGATATGCTGCAGCACTATGTGTCTAACCTTTGTCTGTCTCCCATTACAGTAATTACTCTTGATAGCAGACAAGGGAAAGGCTGCCTCACTTTGCCAAGGTTCTCAGTATCCACTGCAAAGCCATGCAAATGGCATTTGAGAGAGAATGCTGATTACGTAATAACATAGGGTGTAGACTGCCTTGTCTTAGTAAAAGCTGCCTTTAAAACCATTTCAGCACACCTAGGATGCGAATGAGCTAGAATTACTTATGCCTTTGATTTAGACCCTGATGACCAATGTATTTTATTTCGTAGCCAGAAAAATAAATAGTGATTTTCACAGTTTATATTGTGCCCAGATACTAACAATAAAAAAATACTTTGTTTCACATAGGTCTGGCTTTTAAAAAGTCTTTTGTGAAGGATAATGTGGAGGGATTCATAATTTGCAGGAATCCTTGATCTTCATGTGTTTTGAATTTTCCTGAAAGGATCTGATTTCCTATCATTAAAATTTGGAATTTTCCATCTGTGATTTAATTTATGTGGGTAAATTATTTATTTACTTTTGCAGCAAAATATTTATTGGGCACCTACCACCTACCCTGTTCTAGTCCTTGCTCTAGGAACTGCAATTATGGTGGTACAGAAAATGGCCTGTACAATAAATCAATAAACAAATAATAACAGATATTAACAGATATATATTAAGATATAAATACATACTAGAAAGGTAAAAAAAAAATAGTAATACAGTCAAGAGGTGGGGCACAAAGTCTTTCGATAGAGTGATCCAGGAAGATTTCAGATCTTACTCAATATGAGACCAAAATGACCAGAACAATCCAGGTGTGGGAAGGTTTAGAGCAGCAGTCAGCAGATTACCGTGGCCAGTGGACCAAATCTGGCTCATCACCTGTTCTGTACATAAAATTGTATTGGAACAGAGCAGCACAGCCATGCTCACTTGTTTATGTATTGCCTCTGGCTGTTTTCCACTACAATGGCAGAGTTGAGTAGTTGTGAAACAGACCACTTGGTTCACAAAGGTGAAAATAATTACTACCTGACCTTTTACAGTAAAGTTCATTGACCTTTGGTCTTGAGGAAGAATATCCCAAAGATAAAGAAGGGCTAGTTCAAGGCTTAAGGCAGGAAAGAGTTTGGAGGACTGTGACTGGAGTACAGTGTGTGAAATGGACAGTGGGTGTGCAGGGTCAAGACGGTGATAAGCAGACTGGATTTCATTCTACATGGGAATGAAGGCTTTTTTTGGTTTTTATTCTGAGAATTAAGTGATCTATTGTCTACTTTGGAAATGCTGAACACATCTTAGAGATGTGTTTTCATAGACAGCTTTGTATCTCATTTCTTCCTAACAAATATCTAGCAAGATAAAATAATTGGTCTCATTTTAGAGGTAAGGAGAAAAAAAAAGAGAGAGAGAGAAAGAGAGAGCATTTAAGTGACTGGCCAGAGATCAAAATGCAGGTGAATGAGCTGGGACTTGCCCAAATGCAAGAGGTAGATGATTTCATGAGAAATGAGAGATGTTTTGTTCGCAATTGCTAGTTTTCGGTACACCAGTCGGCACACCTCCATTACTCTCACATGTAGTAATGATATAATCGGGGGAGCAGAAAGACAGTCTGTCTGCTGAATGCATGTTCTGTGTGTTTAGTGATGCCTGAAATTTTAGAAGGTCAACCATTTGGCAGCTCTACCTATGTTACAGAATAATTGTTCCTATTCACTTGGTTCATGTAGATGCTAAGTTTTCTAAAGAGCAATGAAAGAAGTGCACTGTAGGCCAGTAAAAATAAGGCAATAAGGCAGGCAAAAGTGAAGCCCTTCTGCCCTGAAGACACCCTCAATGCCTTCAATGAAGGAACAGGTGCCTTTGGGAAGTTTCCGATAGCACCCCAACTTCCTGGCCAGTGTGTGACAGATCCTTGAGAACAGGGACCAGCTCCTACTTTGCATCCCCAGCTCTTGTCTCAGTCCTCAGAAAGTTCTAGATGCTGAGGAGATGGTTTGGAAGAAAATGAATGTCTTAGATACAAATTATTCCTGATCAAGCAGCAAATTAGTATATTTCTTGACTCAGAACATGTATGCAAAATGTAAGTAAAATTATGTGGTGAAATTGAAAATATTCAAATCAGACTCTCTTCTCTTGACTCTCTGACCCAACCACCTGCCAGCACCATCCCCATGTGGGACTGTGGGATTGGGCAGATCATATTAATGGAGCACTGAAGCAACAGGGAGCAAAAGGGCGAGAGGATCCTTCTGTTCAGGCTTGCCACCTTCTCCTTCCACTGTGTTTCTCTCTTTCCCACATCCATGATCCTAATTAAACACCCTTCTGGATGCTCTGTTCCCAAAGCCTGAGTCTACAAAGCCTGTGCTGACTCCTCGGAGGCGTGGCTCTGCCCTCAGATTCAGCTGGACAGCAGCAGCAGCAACTGGAGGAAGGAAGGAAAAGCTATGAACGAAGACAAAATTCTTGCCTGGACCACTGTAGACAAAGAGGAAAAATAACAAGGCCTTTGGCAGGAACATGTCCCTGTTGTTACCACAAAGCCAAACCTTCATCAAAGGAATCAGCATAATTTGGAATAAGAGGTGTGGTGGTGCTCAGGTCTCCCCGAGGTCAGTCAGTGGTGATTCTCCACAACTGAGGCATCTAATACAATGGCCACTAGCCACCTGTGACCACTAAGCACTTAAAATGTACTAGTGCAACATGGTGAAGTGGTAATATTTTGGATTAAATAAAATACATCATTAAAATGAATTCTACCTATTTTCACTTTTTTTTAAAATGTGGCTGTTAGCAATTTAAAATTACGTATTACATATGTGGCATTCTATAAAACTGCTGTAGAAGGGAAAAATAAATCTAGAGAAAAAGAGAAAGAGATAGAACATAAGCAGAAGAGAAATGAAAAGCCCTCATCTAATTTCCCAGTTTGAATATAGAAAAAACTCCAAATATCATTAATTCTTTTTTTCGAAAGAGAATAATACATTAACTCATGGACATCTTCTGAAAGTTCAAATCATGGAAAATCAGCAGCACTCCCAAACATTACTTGTAATTAACTGGCATCAGATGATTCCGTTTTGCTCCCTTAAAGACTCTGTAGGCTCTTTAAAAACAAGGACCACATTTACACATTTTTTCTTTATCTACCATAGTGTTTACCAAGCAATGACACACATAAGTACTCAATAAATATTGATCATCTGATTAACGGAAATAAGATGTGAAGTAGAGTTTTAGAAAAGTTACCAAGTTAATGGCCCGCATATGTGTTTCTATGCATACATGGCAGTGTAAGCCATACAATATTTAGCATGAAGGTATTGAACATGACTCCCGCCTCCCCAGCTACTGTCACTAGAAAAATATTTAACAGTAATCCACAATAACTGTCATGGCAGCCATAATCCTGATGAGGACTCTGTATTTAGTTTCTGCTCTAAGAAAACCTCTTCGCACTGAAAATGGTTACCTTTCCTGCCTTCCCCAGAACTTTACAGTGAAAAATAATGAAACCCACAGACATGATGCTTTTGCCAAAGATACTGGTGCCAATAAATGCTTAGATCTGAGACTTGGAGTGTTACAGCACCATTTGGCCATGCCTTCCACAAAGACCCAAAACTAGAATAACACTACAATAAAGCATAAGGGCTTTGAAAGAAAAAATAAGTAGCATAGATCATGAAGTATAGCAGATACCAACCAGCAATATCAGACCTGTTTTCTTAAGCCCGGTGTTATTGAGAAAGAACTAGACTTATACCAGAACTCATGTGGAGACATTACTTACTGAATGCTTGCTCTGTATGGATCCAAGCACTCCACAAAATAGTCCTATTTTGCAGATTAAGAAAATGAAACTCTGAGAAGCCAACTCATCAGAGGTCACATATCTCATTTTTGGTTTGTTTATGATTTAAAATCCAATATAGCTATAACTACTTTTCATAATCCCTCCCGTTGCATATGTGCATTTTTGGAACATAATTATTTGTAATAAATTGTATATCATTCTCCTCCCAGAGTGTTTTTTCACTCATTATCATAGCATCTTTCTGTGTGTTTTTAGAAGTCCACAAAGATCCCTTCAGGGATTTTTGTTTTATATCCAGACTGTCTCAATCATGACAGTGGCACATGTAGTAGGAAAATATCCATGAGTAGCTTCTTGTGTAGAACTCGGGGGTCCTGAGGCTGAATTGTGCATGAGTAACATACTACATGCTATATGCTGCATGGACATAATTGAACACAGAAATTCAGGGAAGTTGCAGCACCCTAAAGAAACCAGAACAACACAGGTGCCATTCTACCCTGGCCATTAGTCAAGCATGCATTTCTTTGTTCTGTAAACTAGAGCTCTACCTATGTAATCCTCAAACCATATATTTATGAATGCAGAGCTGTGAACATTTTCATTTCATTTTTGTGACAACCATCCAGTTTTTCATCCTGGAATGTTTACGATAGAAAACAGAAAAACAACTGTGGGGGTGGAGGACGATACCGAGATGAACAACAATATTGATGCTACACTGAGTTACGAGTTTTGAGAAAAAGATACACATAGTCTCTTGGAGAAAAATTAGAGTTTCTGAAATACTGCAAATCAAGGTCTTGAGGGTTTCTAACTTCAAATTTCCCTCAGTGATGATCACTGGTTCCTGCAGATAACAATCCTGCAGAATATGTAGATTTACATGTTTTTCTATAAAATATTTAAAAATTAAAAGTAAGGAGCTATCCCTAGGGGCGAGAAAATATCCTTTGATATTGCTTCTCCACAGAAGCTTTAATTTTCTTTTAAACAAACATGTCTGATTTCAGTTTCAAAAACTGCAGAGAGGAACCCAGGGCAAAGCAGAGTTGTACCCAGAACAGAATGCACATGGGTGGGAATGAAGAGCAGAGATGAGAGGCCTTCAGACATCCTCTCCTACTGAGAGTGTTTGTTTTTGGAAGCGTGGCCTGAAAACAATGGGAAATCTGAATCACTCATGTGAGTCCAGAAAAAAATTGGATGTTTTCGACTTGTTTGTGGAGAAAGTAG
The DNA here is from genome assembly GCF_964194185.1 of Rhinolophus hipposideros. Lineage (NCBI taxonomy): Eukaryota > Metazoa > Chordata > Mammalia > Chiroptera > Rhinolophidae > Rhinolophus > Rhinolophus hipposideros. Next base: position 13,929,139 of record NC_138052.1, read on the forward strand.
ATTGGTCAGATCTCATTTTTTATTTAAATTATTATATTAATGATATATTTTCCTCAGAGGGAAGCATGGAAAGTGAGCAGCAGGGAACGGAAAGCTGGCACTGGCAGCCTGGTGGTGAGGTGAAGGGTCAATGTGGTGGAGGCATTGCATAGTAGTAGAGTTGAAATTGGAAGTTATTATAATGATGAAGGTGGTGGTGCTGGTGGTGGTGGTGACAGTAGTGTTGATGGAAAAACGGTATGGAGCAAGAAAATATGCACAGAGATGAGGATCCTAAAGAAACACCTCCATTGTTCCCCAGTCATGCATTCTCTGACATATCTCCTCTTTCGTCATATTAATTTAGGTTTTTGGAAATGTTGCATGTCACTGATTAAATTGCATAATTTGCAGAATTTCTGTATTGTCCACTCCAATCAACGGAAATGTGAATATGAGATACTATCTTGTTGTTTTTATCAGGGAGGAGAAGCAGAGAATCTCACCCCAATCTCTTCTGTGGCATGAAACTTCATGATAGACCACAGAGCTTTGGCTTGCTTTCCCTCCTCCTAGTTCTGCTTTAGAAGAAACCCCTGGGTGGGTGGGGTGGGGTGGGGGGAATACATCCAAAGGAGAAACCTAGGGATGAAAAAGACATAACAGGTGGGGACAATCCTTTTGCCTGGAAAATATTATCTATTCTATTTTTAACATGATGCCCTTTCTGTTGTGCCTCTGTGTTATCAGAAAAGTCTTCTGGGGAAAACCTCTGGGCTAGTTTCACTGACAAATAAAGATACAATCAATTATGTGAATAAACTGCTGTGGCAAACTTGAAGCATGCTAGCGGAAGAGGCTCAGAGGGAAACTCAAGGTGAGGACCCTTCTCTGTGTCACATCATTATCCATGTTTTTTGCATGAAGAGTTCCAAAGTGGGTATCAGCAGGGAATAAAGAAAATAACACCAATGTAGCAACATAAAACTAACATCTATCTGCACACACACCAAGGGAATGTTGCATAGAGGAGTTGAGAATTTTGATACTGCTGGAAAATGTGACTTTTGACTTAGTCTTTAGATGCTGAAAAGGCTTGGAATATTCCAGACTTGAGCAAGCTGCATTGAAATACCTCATACCACCATCTAAATTAGTGGTTTGCAAGAGTTGGTCCAAGGCCTATTTTTTAAAAAATGTTAATTCTTTGGCACTATCCTCATTGGCACCATTTCTGATTTAAAATTCTAAACCTGCGGTGGGGTTTTGAAACCTTTGTTTCACTTTTAAACTCTTTCAGGAGGTTCTTGTTCAGCCCACAAAGACTTTGTACCAGAATTCAGAAAGATCTGACATAGGTGTTTTGTTCACATGATAAATTTCTCTGTCATAAGTAACTACTACTCTGGCTAGAAATCACTCTTCATATTTATAATAATCAAATAAACCAAAAGTAAAGATGGAGAGGAAGTAAAACATGTGGAAAAAAGATTTAAATCTGGATTACATGAGAAACAAGGGTACATGTTTACCAAAATATGGAAGGAGGGGAAGGAGCTCAACTTTAGGGGATGATCTCAAGGTCAAGGAGTCTGAGCTGTCAAAATCTCATCCAGTTAGAAATGTCTGGTGATGACTTACAAACGTAAAAGTAGCACTCCAGAAGAGGTTGAGGATGGGGGTAAAACTGAATAATTTTGTATAGGCCTTTGGAATCTTGGGGAAAGATCGAAGCTCAAGAATTCAGAGATTCAGATAGAAAAGAACAGCTTATCTTGAAACAGTGATTTTCTGAGTGTGGCGCCCAGACCAGCAGCCCAGTCATCATCTGGAAACGCGCTAGGCATGCAAATTCTCTGGCCCTTCCTCCGATTGATTAAATAAACTCTGGCCCAGCCAATCTGTGTTTTAACAAGCCCTCAACAACTGAAGCTTAAGACTCCTCACACTGAAGGAAACACAGGCAGCTGAGATGTGATGGCCTCCAACTAAGATGTCCCTTTATAGCTTTCTCCAGAGCAATGCAGTTTCTTCATGCACAGCTTCTCAACCATCTTCAATTCAGAAGTTTTAAATTCACATACCTGACTGATTCATTCATGTGATGGTCATATAGAATGGGACAATTTCCACCAAAATCTTTTTCAAGTCCCCACTTATTGCAAAACAAAGAGCTGCCTGTCGCATTGAAAAGATGGATTTCTAGCATGTAGCTACTTTTATCACAGTTTCAAAAATATTGAAGTCAAATTTCAGCAGCTTTTTAATTTTTTTAAAAATTTTCAATTACAGTTGACATACAATATTATATTAGTTTCAGGTATACAACATAGTGATTAGACATTTATATAATTATGAAGTGATAACCCCAATAAGTCTAGTACCCATATAACATCTTGCATTGTTATTACAATATTATTGATTATATTTTCTGTATGATACTTTACATCCCCTGACTGTTTTTGTAATGGGCAATTTGCACAATTTGTACTTCTTAATCCTTTCAACTTTTTCACCCATCCCCCCAAACCTCTCCTCCATCTGGCAACCATCAGTGTGTTCTCTGTATCTATGAGTTTGTTTCTTTTTTGTTTGTTTATTCATTTTGGTTTTTAGATTCCACATATAAGTGAAATTATATGGCATTTGTCTGACTTATTTCATTCATCATAATATCCTCTATGTCCACCCATGTTATCACAAGTATGCAATGCAATATTAGCCATAAAAAAATCAAACTTCAGCATCTGAATAGCCAGCCTGCAAAGGAGAACTGAGCATTATCTATCAAAGGGGGAAAGCAGAGACAATAGAAAGAAACTGAAAAAAAATAAAAAGAGAAAAATAACAATGATGGCAGTCAAATTGGTTGTATTCTCTAAACTACCCTTTTTTACACAAGAATGGACACAGTTCTTACTTGTCTCTCAGACCCCATGGTGACTAACTCAAAATTTTAAGAGCTGGTCTAGACCATGAGTCATTCAACTTCAATATTAATTTTAGCTAAATTATTCAAATTGCTAATATTACTGAACATTTACTTTCCCCAAGTACTGTACTATAAGCATAAATAAATATATAAGGAGACTATAAAACATAACTCCTGTTTTCAAACCCCTAGACAAGTTTCCTCAATCAATTATTTAATTTATTATAAAAAGTAATGCATTAATTTTAAAAAAATAGTCTTTTACATATTTCAAGTCACTGGAGTCCAGTGGTAAAATATACAAAATAAGTAGACACAAACAAAGATAATATTTAAATTAAATATATTGGGGTGGCATTCATTAATAAGATTATACAATTTTCAAGTGTATTTCAATAGATGATTGATTGGATAAAGAAGATGTGGTACATATAATGGAATACTACTCAGCCATAAGAAAAGATAACATTAAGATAATATTATGTGATGCTATGTGATCTGATGAAAACAGTATACCATAAAGGAGAGAAAGGAGGGGTGGGGTGGGGGATTGGGATGCATTTATGATTGGTGGTCAGACAAGTCTTCTGTGAGGAACAGAAGGATATTTGAACCGGAGGATATGAGCTTTCCTGACAGAGGAAATAACAGATGCAGTGGTTCTACATAGGCAATGAGATTGCTTTTTAGGATTAAAGCTGGAACTTCATGGAAAAGTGATGTGCTAGGTGGTAAGGTCATAGAAATGTGCAGAGACCGGGTCCTACAATCCCTTGTAGACCATGGCAAAAAGTTTAAGTTTTATGTTAAGTGCTGTTGGAATCTCTGTAGAGCATAAAAGAAAACGTGGTATATTTTAAAGAGATCACTCTGTGTTGGCAGTTTTCCCACTTCTGCGCTTGGGAGCAGTGTAAATTGGTACAATCACTTTGATAAATACGTTGACAGTATCTATTTAAGTTGAATATTGCATATGCTAAAACACCTCAGTTCTACTCCTATGCGTATTTCTTGTAGAAATGCATGGTAATGTGTACCAGAACACACACCCAAGAATGTTGATAGGGTCATTGTTCATAATAGTTCCAAATGGAAATATTGTATTTGTTATTTAAAACACAACCAGAAATTATTTGACACTTCCCCAGTTAAGAGGTGGGGTCCATGCCTCTTCCCTTGGAATCTACATGGGCTGTGGGAACAATGACCAACAGTTTGGTGGAAACGCCATGTGTCTTCAGAGTCGAGATCATAAAAGGGTATGAATATCTGCCCAGAGTTGCTAGAATACTCACTCTTGGAGTACTGAGATGCCTTGTGAAAAATTGGACTACCCTGACACCACCATGTTGCAAGGAAGCCCAGGCCATATTGAGCAGAGACTTGTAGGCACTGTGACCTACATAGTAGTAGCTGTTTACCTTGGCCTAGCTACCATACATGGGAGTGAAGAGCCTGCAGATGATTTTAGTCTCCAGACATTTGAGTCTTTTCAGATGAGGCCACAGATATTATGTAGCAGAGGCAAATCTCTAAGCTTTGCCTTGTTTGATTTCCTTGTTTGAACCCACAGAATCCATGAGCATAATAAAATACTTTTCTTTTTTAAAATGCTACTTTTCAGTGCCATTGGGAGTGGTTTGTTGTACAGCAATACAGAACAGGAACAACTATATCTACAGAACCACAGAAACACACAAACAACATGGATAAATATAAAAGAAGGTAGGTATAAAAATAACAAAAATTGTCTGATTTAGTTTATATAAAATTCAGAAAAGAAGTTAGAAAATGTATATTATTTGAGGGTGTGTATAAAGCAAAGCAAGGAAGTGATCAGCTAAAATTCAAGATAAATATTATATCTAAGGGAAAGAGAATGGTTTGGGTCAGGGATGCCTTTCCTGATGCTTCTGGATGTAGATAATGTCCTATTTCTTGGTCACATTGGTAACTACATGAGTGTTCACCTTACAATAATTGGTAAGTGTTGTGTTTATGTTTTATCCACTTTTCTGTATGTGCATTACATTATGTAATAAAAAGTGTTTTTAAAAAAGATAATTCTGGCTTCTGGGTGAAAAATGACTCCAGTAAGCAAGTGAGGAAGCAGGGAAATAAGTTGGAAGATTGTTTCTTTGTACCATGAGAAAGATGCTGGCAGTTTGTAAAAGCTATGCAGATGGTGAGAGGAGGTTGGTTTTGATATATTTTGAAATGAGAGCAACTAGAATTTCCTGCTAAATTAGATGGGGATGGGAGAGTTAAAAAAAAAAAGAGAGGAATCAGGAAGGATTATGAATTTTTGATTTGAGTAATTGGTTGCATTGTGATGCTATTAACTAAGATTACTGTGTTTTTCAATATTGCCAACTAGCATTTAATTTTATTGTAATATGCCTTGCTTTCCTGATATATAATTTTGGAATTAGTAAATACGTAAAATTAAAAATTCAGTGACTACTCAGATTATCAAGCAATTAGTGCATTTACAATAATTAATTAAGATTTAAGAACACTCTTTGTACTCAAACTTATATCCATTATTCCCAGTTATCATGAAAAGAAGACAATGTAATTAAAATGAAAAAAAATTCTCTATAGCCTCTAGGGTATAATTCCACTTATTCCATTTTTTTTTTTTGAGAGGAAATTAAAATGGTTCAATAGGGGCTGGCCCGGTGGCTCAGGTGGTTGGAGCGCTGTGCTCCTAACTCTGAAGGCTGCGGGTTCGATTCCCACATGGGCCAGTGGCTCTCAACCACAAGGTTGCCAGTTCAATTCCTGGAGCGCTGCAAGGGATGCTCCTGCAACTAGCAACGGCAACTGGACCTGGAGCTGAGCTGCGCCCTCCACAACTAAGACTGAAAGGACAACAACTTGACTTGGAAAAAAGTCCTGGAAGTACACAATGTTCCCCAATAAAGTCCTGTTCCCCTTCCCCAATAAAATCTTTAAAAAAAAAAAAAAATGGTTCAATAAGAAGAGAATAGTTAAACATGAACTCAAAATTATGTACTAAAATTTACCATTAATTAGTTTGGTAGGCTTAAGAAAACCATTCAATGTTTTTGTGATTTAGCTTCATACTGCCCAATAAGCTTACTTGCATCTGAAATATTTTTGTGAGAGTAAAATCAGTTTTTAAAGTAACTTATAATGGGAACATCTTTCAGAAATAATACTGTTTTATACTCAGGTCTCCTAGGTGAGTCTAAATTTGATCAGTTAGTGAATTTAAAGAGTGTTAAAAACTCTGAAGATGTCTTTTTGTGTTAAGTTCCTCAGATGGATGAGTAATTTTGTTTACAGAGGAAGGAGTTATCTGGTGTAAAGGTGCCTCAGAAGGTAGAAACAGTGGTTAATCATATAGGCGAGAAGCTTGCAACTGCCCTCATTCAGCCTGGTTTTGAGTTCATTTGCAAATTGGCACTGTGTTCATTAAATATATCCAGTTCTCTTTTCATCAGGGCTCATAGGATTGTACTTCATCCCCTCTCCACAGTGGGGGTGATGTGTCAATTATGATCAATAAATAGTAAGTGAAAGTGACATGTGTCACTCTCAGAGCAAGCACTTACTTGTCCATTAAAAAGTAACAAGATATCTAAGATGGTGGAGTAGAAAACACTATTCCTGCTGTCCTCTGTGAACATATTAAAATTACAACTAAATTGTAGAACAGTCAACCTGGAGAACCATCTTAAGTCTAGCTGAAAAGAAGTTTTATAACTAAGGATATAAAAAAGAAGCCACAATAAGATTGATAGAAGAGATGGAGATGCTAAGCAGGCTGGTGCCAAACATCTGTGTGGTGGTTGAGAATTGGGAGGGATGTGTCAGCCTCAGAGCTTACTTACAGAGGAGTGAGGGACCCTAACCCCACACCAGGCATCCCAGTCCACAGTGCTGGTGCCAGGAAGAGAAGCTCCCACAACATCTGGCTGTGAAAAACAGTGGGGATTCTGACCATCCAGTTCAATGAAAGGCTGCAGGAAACCCAGATGTCCTCTGAAAGGGCCCACACACAGACTCAGTCACTTGCAGGCACTCACCCTGCACTCTGGTGGTGGGATGGAAACTTAGGGACATCAGAGGCACACAGGGGACAGACTGAGGTGTGTGGTTTCAAAGCGAGGTCTGGAAGACATTTTCCCTGTGTGTGGTCCCATTCCTGTGCTGTAGGCATGTAGGTGCCATCTTTACTGTGGTGAGCCTCCCCTCACCACACCCATGGCCAAATCTGAATCTGAATTGGTCTGGTGAGCTTCACTACTCCACCCTGGTGACTCACCAGACCCTGAAAGAGCCAACTCCCCCAAATACTGAAAACTCTTTCTTGGGGAGCAGCCAGCTACGCCCACATTGCACTCTTTCTTAGAAACTATCAGAGTTTGCTGGCCCCAGTTGGGTGGTGACTGGCCTCAGTATTCTCTGAGTCTTTTGTTGATTAGTGCCAGGTGCAGTAAAGGCATCAAACCAGAATCCACACGAACCAGTGACCACAACTCTTTCCACTCTAGTGATGTCTTGAGACCCTGTCTCACCCTATTTGTTTACGGCACGAATCTTCACGAATGACTGAACCTTAAGGGAGTCAGCAGATGGCAGCAGTCCTTGTGGTAACCTGGCTTTTTGTGGAGCTACCCCAGGTTTGGTGCTGGTAGTAGAAATCCTCAGTTTGCACTGTGGCCTGTCACACGTACCTGCAGGATTGGCACAGGCAATGAACAACCATGGATCACTTTGTAACTCTTACCAGTTAGTCTCCAATCAGTTATAGGCAGTGGATGACCTGGGTCTGCACGGGAGCCCCTCCCAAGAGGCCCTAGAACCAACATACTTGGAGGTTGTCTTCAGAGCATTTCCCTATTAGCCCCACAATTGGCACACACAAAGGGCATTCTTAACAGGCAATAGAGAATGTTGGGGTGAATAACACTCTGTGGGGTAATCCCACCACACAGCAGCTCATAAGATGTGGACATGGCCAAGCCCCACAGTCCATCAGCCTGAGGTTCAACCCCACACACTCATGTGCCAATAGCAATGAAGGTTCAACTATAATAGGAGGGCACACACAGCCCACACAAGGGACATTGCTGGAGTAACCAGAGCAGGTGACAAAAGAGACTGTGCCAGGGCCCCACAGGGAGCCTACTATATAAGGCCACCTGGAAAAAACTGGGAGACATAGCAGATCTACTAATACATAGAAACAAACACAGAGAGGAAACCAAAATGAGGAAAGAAAGAAATATGTCCTAAATGAAAGAACAGGAGAAAACTCCAAAAAAAGAACTAAATTAAATGAAGACAAGCAACCTACCAGAGACAGCATTCAAAACAATGTTTTAATAATACTCAAGGAACTTACTGAGAACTTCAACAAGAAGACAGCAAATGTAAAAAAGGACACAGAAACCATAAAAAAACAACCAGTCAGAAATGAAGAATACAATAACTGAAATGAAGAATGCACTAGAGGAAATCACAAGCAGACAGGATTAAGCAGAGGACTGAATCAGCAATTTGGAAGGCAAGGTAGTAGAAAACAACCAATCAGAACAGCAATAATAAAAATGAATTTAAAAAAATGAGAATAGTTTAAAAGACCTCTGGGACAACATCAAGTGTAACAACATTTGCATCATAGGGGTACCAAAAGGAGAAGAGAGAAAGCAGGGAATTGAGAACTCAATTCAAATTGAGAACAATTTGAAGAAATTGAGAACAATTTGAAGAAATAATGAGAACAAATTGAGAACAATTTGAAGAAATAATGACTGAAAACTCATAACCTAGCAAAGAAAATACACATAGTTGTTCAGAAAGTGCAGAGAGTCTGAAACAAGAAGAACCCAAATGGGCCCACACAAAGATACATTATAATTCAAATGACAAAGGTAAACTACAAAAAGATAAACCTAAAAGCAGTAAGAGAATGGCAATTAGTAACTTATAAGTAAGCTCGGATAAGATTGTCAGCTGGTTTCTCTACAGAAATGTTGCAGGATTGGCGCAAAATATTCAATGTAATGAAAAGCAAGGAACTACAACCAAGGGCGCAATTATAGCAAAGCTGTAATTTTGAATTGAAGGACAGATAAAAATCTTCTCAGAGAAGATAAAGCTAAAGGAGTTAATCACCATCAAACCAGTATACAAGGAATGTTAGGGGGGCTTCTTCAAGATGGGAGAAAAAAGATAAAAATTATGAACAATAAAATGGCAATAGCTACTTATTTATCAACAATCACTTTGAATATAAATGGATTCAATGCTCCACTCAAAGACAAAAGAGGGCTAAATGGATAAGAAAACAAAACTCTTACAGATGCTGCCTACAAGGGACTGACTTCAGATCAAAAGACACACAGAGAGAATGAAAGTAAAGGGATGGAAAAAGACATGTCATAAAAATATAAATACATAAATAAATAAATAAATAAATAAATAAATAAATAAATAAATAGGCTGGGGTAGTCATACTTATACCAGAGAAAATAGACTTTAAACCAAAGGCTATAACAACAGACAAAAAAGGACCCAGTAATTTCATTTCTGGGTATTTATCCAAAGAAACCCACAATGCTACTTTAAGGGGACTTGTGCATTTATATATTCATTGCAGCATTGTTTACAATGGCCAAGATATGGAGGCAACCTAGATGTCTGTTGATGAGAGACTGAATAAAGTGGAGGTAGTACATATATACAATGCAATACTGCTCAACCACAGAAGGGAAATTGTTCTTGCCATCTTTAGTAGCACGGGTGGATCTGGGTGGGTATCATGCTGAGTGGAATGTCAGACAAAGAAAGACAGATGCAATGTGATTTTGCTTATATGTGGAATGTAAAGAACAAAATAAACAAACAAAACAGAAACAAACTCATAGATGCAGAGGACATTTTGATAGTTGCCAAGTGGGAGGGATGCTGGGGGTGTGGGTGAAAAAAGGGAAAGGGCAAGAAATACAAATTTGTTGTTACAAGGTGGTTATGGGGATGTAGGGTATAATGTAAGGAATACAGTTAATAGTATTGTAATAACTGTATGGTATCATATGGGTACTAAATTTGTTGGTAATAGATGGGAGAAGAATGGGGGGAAGGGTGAAAAGGTGAAGAGATTAAAAAGTATAAATTGGTAGTTAGAAAATAGTCATGGGGCTAGACAGTAAAGCACAGGGAATATAGTTAGTGATATGCTAATAACTATGTACAATGCTAGGTGGGTATTAGACTAGTCAGGAGGATCTCTTCTTGGATTGTATAAATGTCTAACCTCTATTCTGTACACCTGAAATTAATATAAAATAATATTGAATGTCAACTCTAATTGAAAAATTTAAAAAGGGGAAAAAGGTGAAGGGGAATAAGGGGTTTCAATTTCCAGGTATAAAACAAATAAGTCATGGGGATGTAATGTACAGTATAGGGAGAATAGTCAATAATATTATGCTAGCATAGTACAATGTCAGACGATTGCTGAACTTATCATGGTGATTATTTCTGTAGGTATATAAATCTTGAATAATTATGGTGTAAACATGAAACTAATATAATACTGTATGTTAGCTATATGTTTAATAATTTTTTTTAAATAAATAACCAGCAGAATTTTTATTCAGCATAGTACTGGAAATCTTAACCAGAGAAATCAGGCAAGAGAAGGTAATAAAATTTATCTATGGAGTGCTCGCTTCGGCAGCACATATACTAAAAAATTTATCTATGGGAATGAAGGAGCAAAATTGTCACTTTTTGCCGATGACATGATTCTCTAAATACTCTACCAAAATAATCATCATCATCATCATCATCATCATCATCATCATCATCATCGTCATCATCATAAAATAAATAATACACAAGTAAAGTTGCAGGATAAGAAATTAGTGTACAAAAATCCATTGCACATTCCTATATAATATTAACAACAAAATTTCAGAAAAAAATTAAAAAAAAGAAAAACAGTTCCACTTGCAATTGCCATAAAAAGAATAAAATACCTAGGAATGAACTTAACAAAGGATGTCAAGGACCAATACACTGAAAACTATGAGATATTATTGAAAGAAATTGAAGAAAATACAAACAAATGGAAAGATATTTTGTATTCACTGATTGGAAGAATCAAAATAGTTAAAATGGCCATATTACCCAAAGCAATATACAGGTTTAATGCAATCCCTATAAATACCATGGCTATTTTTCAAAGAAATTGAGCAGAAATCATCAAATTTGTATGGAATCACACAAAATAACCTGAATAACCAAAGCAATCCTGAGAAAAAAGAACAAAACTAGTGGTACCATACTCCTTGATTTCAAATTATACTACAAAGCTACAATAATCAAAACAGCATGGTATTGCAATAAAACAGTCACATAGACCAATGGAACAGAATTGAAAGCCCAGAAATAAACCCACATGTATATGAACAATCACTCTTTAATAAAGGAGCTGAAAACATGCAATGGAGAAAAGAAAGCCTCTTCAATAAATGGTGTTGGGAAAATGGAAAGCCACATGCAAAAGACTGAAACTAGACTGCTATTTAACACCATACATAAAAATTAACTCAAAATGGGTCAAAGACTTAAAACTATTGCACAATAGAAGAAATCATCAACAAGAAAAGAGGCAACCAATTGAATGGGAGAAGATATTTGCAAAGACCACTTCTGATTAGGGGAAAATATCCAAAATATGTAAAGAACTCATGCAACTCAACAACAACAAAAAACAAACATTTCAATTTAAAAAATGGGCAGAAGACCTGAACAGAAACTTTTCCCAAGAAGACATACAAATGGACAACAGATACATGAAAAGATGCTCAACTTCACTAGCTATAAGGAAAATGCAAATCAAAACCATAATGAGATACTACCCCACACTTGATGGCTATTATCAACAAGAAATAACAAGTGTTGGAGAGGACGTGGAGAAAATGGAACACTCATACACTGCTGGTGGAAATGTAAATTTGTACAGCCAGTATGGAAACAGTATGGAGGTTCCTCAAAAAAAAAAGAAAAAAAAAAAAGAAAAAATGAGAATAGAGCTACCATATGACCCAGCAATCCCTCTTTTAGATACCTATCCCCAAATTTTGAAATCATTTAATCATAAAGATATATGTATCCCTATGTTTACTACAGCATTATTCACGGTCACCAAGACATGAAAGCATTCATAGATGATTGCATAAAGAAGATGTGGTACATATATACAATGGAATACTACTCAAGCCATAAGAAAGGATGACATACTGCCATTCGTGACAACATGGATGGATCTTGAGAGTATATGATAAGCAAGATAAGTCAGATGAAAAAGAACAAGATTCCAGGCAACCAGATGGCTCAGTTGGTTAGAGCACGAGCTCTGAATAGCAGGGTTGCTGGTTCGATTCCCACGTGGGCCAGTGGGCTGGCCCACAAATGGATTGAGGACAGAGAGCTGTCACTGAGCTTCCAGAGGGGCGGCAGACGGGTCAGTTGGTTGGAGCACGGGCTCTTAACAACAGGGTTGCTACTTGTTTGGAGCGCCGGCTCTTAAAAACAGGGTTGCTGGCTCAGTTCCCGCTTGAGATGGTGGGCTGCGCCCCCTGCAAATAAGATTGAGAACAGCGACTGGACTTGTTGCTGGGCTAAACTGAAGGACAAAGACCTGGAGACGATGGGTCCTGGAGAGGCACTCTGTTCTCCAATATTCCCCAATAAAATTAAAAAAAAAAAAAAGATCAAAAATCATATGTGGGATACAAAATAGCAAGTAACAATTGAACAAACAAAACAAACAAATAAAGAGAACTCATTGACACAGACAACAGTATGGTTGTTACCACAGGAGAGGTTGAAGAGCTTAGAGGGGATCAAATATTATGGTGATGGAAAGAGACTAAACTTTGGGTGGTGAGCACACAATGCAATGTACAGATCATGCATTGTAGAATTGTATACTTGAAACATAATTTCGTTAAACAATGTCACATCAGTAAATTTAATTTAAAAAATGTTTAAGCTCCCTAAAGGCATATATAGTATCTTACACTTCTTTGTAACCCAGGATGCTGTGCACAGAGTAAACACTCAAAATTATTTGTTAAACAAAAGAGGGAAATTTTGCAGCTATGTAAGGTGACAGATGTTAACTAGAGTTATTATGGTGATCATTTTGCAATGTATACACATATCGAATCATTATATTGTACAACTGAAACTAATACAATGTTATATATCAAGACCTCAATTTTTAAAAAATTAAATAAAGAGGAAAAGGAATAAAAAAAAATCGTAACCAGTAGAATTTGAGATGGGTGATGACCTTCCCAAATTGGTCTCTGAGTGCCTTCAATAAGCAGAGCTCTCTTGCTGACCTGCGATAGACATCTTGTGGGAAAAATAAGGGAATATTTTGGTTTTAAGTCACTGAAATTCGGGAGTAGCATAATTTAGCCAAGTCTTGACTGATATAGGGGAGAAGAGCTAGAGTGGGGATTAAAGGAGTTTGTTCATGTTAGCTTTTGTATGTGTCTGGGACAGGCATCTGCTTCAGGGGACAGGTAATCAAGGACAATCCAGTTAAAGGGAAGAGTTGCCCAAGCCTCATCGTCATTATCTCAAAGTGCATAATACTGCAATGGTACCCTTCAGCACCAGAGTGGTACCAAAGAGCTCTTCTACACCCACAGGGGAAAGTAGTAGAGTAGCTGGCACTTCACAAGCAATGCCCCAGATTTCTCATGAAACTCAGGGAAAGGCTGAGTGATGGGTAATATATTGAACAGACTTTTCAGTGACTCCTGAAAATATGAGGGGAATTTTAAGCACCTCAATGGTTAAGTGTGATGATATTTTCAACATTTATGTTAATGTGGACACATTTGAATCCACTAATAGGTGATGCTTGGAATAGTTGGATTATGCATTATCATTTGCCTTTGACAGAATTATGGACTGACTTGAAAGGAAAGAACTAAGAATACAATATTCATCATTCTCTCCTTGGTGAGAACACAATGGCTTATTGCGCAAGGAAAGTTAAGAAGAGTATATACAGATTAAAAATGAGGCAACTACCAAATTCCCCAATTTAAGTTCTTTTTATTTCACTTATTTCCTTTCAGAGTCCACTGATCTAAAATCCAAGAGCGGTCACTTTCCATTATTAACTCACACCACATGTGAGTCATCATCAAGACTGAAACCCAGCCTTGGATATTCCATTCTGGCCATTAGATATTCTATGGATTATTCCAGATCATGAAAAGAGAAGATAGTAGTCAGGATGCAATCCTACTAGTAAGGTGATATTTATAGGTTTTATTTTTAATACAAGAGTCTAATTATCCAGTGAGTAGATACATCTCGGATCGACCAGAATGCAAGGCTATATTTAGTTATACCAGACACAGAGGACAGGGCGGAAAAAGTTGTTTTGGCATGTAATCAAGCCACATTTAAATATTTTAAAAGTTTAAATACATTCAACCCTTATTACCTATATTTATACTTGCCCTTTCCTTTTAAATTATGCACAACTGTGAAAACACTGTTCCTGGAACCTTACACCTGATTATATTCTCAGCTTATGTATTTAAGATATTGGCTACTTGATAGTTTATATTCCTTTACCTCTTGTTGAATTTACATAAAATATTTGTCTTCTTCAGATTGACATCTCAAATGAGAAGTGAACAATGCTAGACTCATTATTGAGCTTATTTACCGTTCTATTTCTAACACTATATTAATACCTAGAATTAGGAGAATTCAGTGAACTGCTGACACCGGGAGACATTTCCACAAAAACCTCATTTCCACAGTAAGGTAGAAATTTGGAAACTGGTGCACTGGATCCACATGAATAAGCAACTTCACTTTGAATATTTTCATTTTTGGTGCTTAAGCAACAAATAACTTTATATACATGCATCCAAGCATCTGAATAGAAAAAAAACAAAAGAAGGAAAAAGAAGGGAGAGATAGAAACAATGCTATATGCTTTATCCACAGGATGCTGAATAATTGGCAGGATTTGGCAATTCTTTGCCATGGGCAGGACAAATAACCCCAGTCCTTTGCTGCCAGTTTCCTTCATTCTATTTAATAGATAGTTTATGGCATGAGAAGGGAATAAAATTTAAGAGCCTGATGTAGTCCAGGTACTATATTCAGTTTTTTATAGGTATCATCTTACTGAACGTTCACACAATGCACCCCAATGATACAGCCAGTATCTCTCCCACTTCAAAAATTAACAAACTGAAACACAGGTTTTGGGCAAATTCACACAAATAGCTATGTAGATAGAGTTTAGACTCCAAACCACAAGTAGAATAATTCCAAAGTGTGTTCCTCATTACAATGCAGTGATACTCCTAAAAGAGAAAGTCGGGGTCCAGTCCTGACCACCTGCAGTGCCCATTCTTTTAGGCCAATTGTACCTTTAGTGTTACTTATCATTTGTTTGTTTTCTTCTCTTTATCTTCTGTACCATCACAAAGCCTTTTCAGGAAAAGGATGTAATTTAAATATTTTCAATGTCTTACTCATGCCCCTAAGCAAGTAGGAAAACTTCCCTGAGATTTTTGTAACACTTGGATTTTCACTGGCAGTCACTAAGGAAAATTGAGAGTCTGCAAATATTGCCTAAAAGCAGTAACTTCAGACTCACATAAGGCCGGGGTTCAAATTCTAATGGTATCTCTCGCTGTCTGGGAGTAAAGTTATTTACTTTTCCAAGTTTCAATTGTTTCATGTATAAAACTGGAATAGTACACATGACTCTCAGTATCATGAGGATAAAAGGTGATAATAGAGGCAACATACCTATTCTCTCTAGAATAACAATAATCATTATTTCCCTTAGCTAATATGTGAGATGATAAAATGCGTATGATATATCGAAGACACGGTGTGTATTTTCATATGCCTGTCAGAATGTCTTGCTTCTAAAATTCTTCTGCTCTCATCTCTTTGTTCTTGGACTATATTTCATCCAAATTTTAATATCCTTTGCATGTGAAGTGTTTGTATTTTGAAATGCGTGTATTCAGAATGGTAACTTAAATAAAAAATGTACAAAATCCATGTTCTGGTGAAATAAAGCACATTCTCTTGGATCTATAAAAAACAGTTTACATATTTCTAATTCCAATTAAATTTTCCTTTCTGCATAACCCTTCCTAAATGATTAACTTTACTAGTAGGATAATTTTATTATTAATGAGTATCTCTTAAGCCCAGTTTACTTTCCACATTATAAATATTCCTCTTTTAATCAATCACAAATTCAAGGTTTTGTGTTTGCCTCTTGTGTCAATAACATTATTTAATAGTTCAGAACCACATATCACGTGGTTGGAATCTTGCATTCACATAATTTATGCATTGTGCTGACAAGGAATAAACAACAAAGATATGTACACCTCATTTTCATCTAAGCGTAGTGAAAGGAAGTGTGTTAAATTGAGCAGTGCAAAATAACAGAGGTTTGTACATTTCTCATATTCAAGGTTTTGCTTTGCCTCTTCAAAATGCAAGAATATCATCTCCCCCATTCAAATTATATTAAATGCAGAATGATTCAAATACTGCCAGCTGCCAATTTAAATTTCAAATGAAAACCTGCTCATTTGCTGACTCTTCATTTACTCCTTCTCTTCCCCTCCACCTTTATTTTCCCTTCTTTTTGCAATTTATTTTAAAGCTACTTGACAGGTATTTCTCACGGGAGAGCCTGCTTTAAGCGAGTAGTGCCTTGGAGTCATAAACTACTTTCATATTTTCCCTGTATAGTAGCAATATTTCCTAGCTGCCTGACACTGCTTACAGACAAACCTCAGAAAACTTCAGATTGTATTCAAAAACGAGAACCTCCTTCTCGAATTGAATTGCTCAGAAGGAGGGCAACACCTTTCCTCTTATTTTCCCTGCTTAAGAAAAGAAATTTAACAATCACTGAGTCATGAAAGAAAGCATATACCGATCCATGCAAGTGGACGTAACATGGAGTTCTTAGGAACTGTGTCTTTACTGTCTATGATTGGGTCTCGTCTACATTCTGTTCTTTATTATTTCCTGGAGGTGATCAGAACGGACTGTCCGCATCTGAGTAGTTACAGAATGATCCAGTGCATGAGGTGACCCAACTGTGAATTCTGTCTTCTGCTAGGATTTGAAGAGCAGCATGCATGGGCTGTGTTATGGATCACACTGGGAAGAGATTGGAGCTCATTTTAGTACTGTCACTAGAATACAAATTGAAACTTTGAGGAGAAAGATGGTCCCATCCTTAAGTAAATGTTAAACCTGTACTCTCGATTCCCCTCTGGTATTTATTCTTTAATATAAACTTTAAACCTTATAATATGCAGACAGGAAAGTGAACAAATTGTCCAGTTAGATGAATTTTCACAAAGGAGTGCGTCCATGTAACCAGCACCCAGAGCAAGAAACAGGACATTTCCAGAACCTGCTCTTGCCCATGCCCCATCACTGTCATCCCCTCAAAGGTAACAGCCATCCTGACTTCCAACACCGCAATGCAATGTAGCTTTGCTTATTATTGACCTTTATGTAAATTCAATCACACAATGTGTAGTTGGCGTCTGAGAACAATCTCAATAAGGGCAAGAAAAAAGGGGAATAAAAGACTGACTTTTTGTTCTGTTACCTTTCTCCTTCTTCTCTTCCTTGTCCTTGTGTTCCTTCCCTCCCTCGTCCTCCTTCTCCTACTTCAATAAACTTTTCATTTTGGAATAATTTTAGATTTACAGAAAAGTTGTAAAATTTGAGATTTCCCATGTACCACCCACCACTGTTTCCTAGTATTAATAATTTTAATGCATTTGTCAAAATCAAGAAACCGACACTGGTGCATTAACCTGCAGGTTTTATTCACATTTCACTAGTTTTTGCACTAATAATTATTTTTTCCTCTTCTAAGATCCCATCCGGAATACCACATTGCTTTTAGTCATCACGTCTCCTTACACTCTCCTGACAGTATCCTAGTCTTGCTTTGTTTTTCAAGACTGTGGCATATTGAAGAATACTGTTTTTCTTGTAATTAGACTTAGGGGGAAGAGTATCACAATAGTGAAGTGCTCTTTTCTTCTCATCACATTGGAATTTCATGATATCATACCTTATACTGGTGATGTTAACCGTGATCACTTTGGTTATCATAGTATCTGCCTGGTTTCTCCACTATAAAAATATTCGCCCACCCTTTCTACTTATTGTTTGGATTTGAGTCACTAAGTTCAGGCCCCCCTCAAAAAGGATGAGGCATAGGAATTAAATTCCATTACCTGAAGGGGACAATATCTGCCACTGTTGTTGCTTAGAATCCTTCCATAAGGATGATTGGTCAGTTCTACCACCTATTTATTTATTTAACCATTTGTTTGTATTAGTATGAATTCATGTATGTTTATTTTATAGTTTGGATCATAATCTAGTGTGATGTTATTAATTTTGTTGCTGAAATTTTTCTAGCTTGGGTCTTTGGGAACTCATTCACATTGGTTCTTATGTACCTTCGACTATAATATTCATTCATTTATTCATTCATTCATTCATTTATTCACTGCCCTTTTACTTTCAGGCATAGGTAGCTATTTGTTTGAATATTCCAACATTATCTGGTAATGCTGACATTCATGTTAAAAATGGAATTGAGGCTCAGAGGAGTTCAGTAACTTGCCCTAGATTACCCAGAGAATAGAGAGTAGAACTAATATTTAAACCCAGAAACTCTGATACCCTGGTCCTTAAGTTCTTGGCAATACACCTCCTGCCTCACAATGTTAGAGCTAACACGTAAGGAGAACTTCACCACTAAACATCACGTAATGGACTCAGAAACAGCTCCCTAGCTTTGGGGCCTCTGGGAAGAGGATGGAGGTTGGTGAATCCCTGGTGATACACTAATTGTAAAAGCTAAAATAATTAAGGAACTGGGGAAGTTCTGGGCTCTGTTGCCAGTTTGGTGTTCTTATGGGCATACTGGAATCATGGAAAACTAATCTTGGCTTGATTTTTGGTTATCAATCTGTTGTATGCTTTTACCTATCTGGATTGTTTAGCTATGTATCTTCAAATAGGTTTCTATGACCAAACCCGCTAAGATTTTGCCTATTTTTGCCACTGGTATACCTTCTAGCCAAGGGAAAAGGTGCTAACTTTTGGAAGATAACCTAACTTCCTAACTTTTGGAAGGTCCATCACTTACACATTGAAAGAAGTATCACTTTTAGCTGGCCAAAGCATTCCAACACAAGTCAAGTTGGCCAGATTGCTGGATTATAATCATAAGGAAATCTATCACTTGTACGTAGGAAACAGATATTAATTTTTATAACAGTCAAAATACAGATGATGCTTGAACAACAGGTTTTGAACTGCAGTGGTCCACTTATACATGTATCCTTTTCAATAAATAATGTACCACACTGTGAATATATTGTCTCTTCCTTGTGATTTCTTAATAACATATTCTCTTCTCTATCTTACCTTATTGTAAAAACACAATATATAATACATATAACATACAAAATACGTTAATTAACTATATTACCAGTAAGGCTTCTGGTCAACAGTAGGCTATTAGTTAAGTTTTGGGGGAGTCAAAAGTTATACATAGATTTTCAAGTGTGTGGGGTTCAGCCCTCCAACCTTTTCTTTCTTCAAGGGTCAACTATACTTTTCCTAAAGGCAGGGGCTAAGATGCTTATCATGGGAGATTTTACATATATATATATATATATATATATATATATATATATATATATACACACACACACACACACACACACACACATATATATGTATGTATATTTACATATATATATGTATGTGTGTGTGTATATATATATATATATATATATATGTATATATATATATATATATATATATATATAGTGCCTGCAGTGGGCATATAATTGTTTACTTGCAAATTTAGAACAGTGTACTGCTTAAATTAACACAAAAACAAAAAGCTTGTAATCATTTTGAAACCCCAGTTCTTTCTCATTCTCTTAGTCATTCACTCAATTCTGGATAAAGATTTCTTCATCCAAGAGAGGAAGAAAGCTCTATATTTTAACAATTGTGAATCCAAATTTTATTAAATCCATAAATACTGGGACAAGTTGTGAAAAATAAATTTTAAAATTTTTCATATCAACACTAGGCAAGTAAAAGACAGGTAATTGAATAGTATACAGAACACACTGACAGTACCATACGATCAAAAATATTAATAACTACTATACAACTCCAAATTATTAATAGTGATATATGCCGTAGGCAATGTACTTAGAACTTGCACTATCATTCTTTGACATATAATTAATCCATTTCATCATTCTGAAGGCCAAACAATGTCTAATGACTCAAATAAAAAGGTAATTAAAAACTGTAATTTTGATTTAGGAATGGGAATGTGTTTATAAAGGTAGCCCAGTAAAGCATTGATTGATGTATATGGTGTGTTCTAATATATACTTATCTCATTTCTCACCCAATGACATGGAATTACTGGAAAAGGGAGGAAGTAGCTGAAGTCAAAATCTTTTGTTTGGGGATTGATCACTGTTGTAGGGAAATAGATTATCCAATCATTGACAAAGATACTTTACCCATTAATTTGGGTCTAGAACTGGTTCAGATCATTTTCACAAGTGACTGAAAGTTTAAATTCCTTCCCCAGACATTCACTTCCCCAATTCCCCTGCCACTCATTGCTGTATCTTGGCTTCTCAGCCTAAAATTATTTTTGGATTATGGATTATATAAAAAAGCAATACCAATGGAACAGAACACCTTCCCTTTCTCTAAGTTCTGTGAAATCGGTGTGACAGTGGCAGGGCTTATTAACATTTCCTCAACATTATTGCACTAAAAGGATGCAAAGAAAACTCAACAAAGGAAAAGACACATGAATTGAAACCCATACAAAACTAGGTGCAGGCTTCTAAACGCCCTCTCCCAGTGGAGTCACACAGGACATGCTTAATTCTTCCAGCAATGAGTTATGACAACGTGTGTGAAATATTGTCTACTATGGAAGCTCATTAGAAACCCAGCTTCTGGGTTTTGTTTTTGTTTTTATTGGGGGCTGGTCATATAGGCACCCTCTCTTTAGCATCTACCAAAATTCCAAACACCCAGAAGGAAAGCATGGGGTCAGCACAAAGCATATATATATATTTTTTTCACAAATAGTTTAGGCACATCGAGCAGTTCCTACCAGAGAATAACCCTCTCAAAATCTGTTCCCAAAAGCCAGCCAGCCAAGGGCCTACCTTACAGGCAATCCTAAGGATAGCAGACACACAGGCCTGCCGTGCACACACACACAAAAATTTACTTATTTTGCTTTTAGGAACATCTGATTTTGTGTATAGAGAACAACACTAAAGAGAAATTTGGTGGATTCCTTATGAATTTCATTGTGTATAACTTTGCAAATTAGGAAGATTTCAGAGCGGTGTCTTCTTTATAAAATAACGTCACCTCACTATCTCTATTATCACCCATTACAAACCCTGTATTAGTTGCTAATGTACATTGAGTTTAAATGGTGCTCCATGCATTGTGTCCTCATACCGAAGCAACTTCCTCAAGATTTGATCCATTTAGTCACTGTTTCATAATCATAGCTCTTCTTTCATAGGATATGATGAAAACAAACTATAAACCGAGAATAGATCACAATTACCAATAAATGCAGTTATCTAAACGTTAGGAAAATAGGCTATGTCAATTTAAAGTCATTGCTTTCTTTTGCTGACACGTCTCATAAACAAAGCAACAGAGACATGATAACTTGAAGACGTGATGGGGTGTTATCAAATGTTAGATGAAAAATGAAAATATTAATTCAATAAGTATTTAGATATCCAGATGTTTAACATCTTACCAGAGGAATTGTTTTCTAACTTTCTAAATAATAATTATAATACGAAACACTTGCATTTTACAGCAAATATACCTGCCACCTATGTATATTTGAATGTCGCAGTAAGTTGCTAGTATTTTCCTCCACTTGACTACTGTTATTTTTTATTTCCCATTGAACATGTTCATTGGACATTAACCTAAACCATAATGTCTCTTCAGTAATCTCCATTCATCTGCTTCTCCTCAGTGAACAGAGTCAGTGGGTGTGTTCCAGAGGGTTGAGGACCTTGGGTATTTTCTTGCATAAGATATGAAAATAGGTATTGTAGTTTTTAATGTAGTTTTTCTTAGAGGAAATCTATTGTCAAACTGTCACTAGTCCAAGTAAAATGTAAACATCAGAGGTGCTGAAATACAAAAACTGGGAGAGGACCAAAGCTATACTCACTTCCTCTCTTCATGTTCCTGTGCCAGCAGCTCCTGAATGACAATGCCAGCTTTCTAGAAAGTAATGTGAGCATGTCTTACTCTACTTGGTCTACTATTTGTTTCTTTATGAATATGCAAAGACATGAATTTGATCACTGAGCTAGTTTTTTGAATTTGATCACAGAGCTAGTTCAGTGGATGAACCGGATCAAAGTTGACCTGATGTGAAATCCCTCGCTCTTACAAAACAGGACAATACTGTACATCTCCCCTGTTTCTGAGTTGACTTGGCCCTATCTTCACTTTCCTTTTGCAGGGTTAAAGAAAAGGGGTCCCAGAGAGGTTGGCTTACGTGTACAAGTCTTCTTTGCTGTTTGCTATGACCTCACACTTGAGTTTAGGTTTCTTTATTCCCAGAATATCAGTTGGTTACTATATCGGACCAAGGTTTTTATTCTTCTTAATGTTACTCTTAATTCTTCTTAAACATAGTTTTTTCTCCCATTCTGTGTTTTTTTCTTACATTCTATATGCAAGCTTATGCGTTTTGTCTCTAAATTTCAATCACCAGCATTGTTGTGTGAGAAGCAGCAAGTCCATTTGTGCAGTATAAATTAATACACATAAAATACTATAAGGAGAAAAAGAGCCTCCTCTTAGCTATACTTTTGTCTGATAAA
Source organism: Rhinolophus hipposideros (assembly GCF_964194185.1). Classification (NCBI taxonomy): domain Eukaryota; kingdom Metazoa; phylum Chordata; class Mammalia; order Chiroptera; family Rhinolophidae; genus Rhinolophus; species Rhinolophus hipposideros. Next base: position 13,952,089 of record NC_138052.1, read on the forward strand.
TGTATATTATAGTAAATTACCTAATTAAACAAGCATAACGTGAAAATTAGATGTTTGTTTCTATACATCTTTGAAGAAGTAACCATTTTCCTTTCTGTGCTATTTATTATCCCTTCAATTTGCAAAAGCTGAGTAATCAGGAATTCCACACCATGGCTTTAATTGCAAGCATATTCACTAAGTAAGTGCTGATGTGGGATATTCTGTTGCGGAGCTTTTTAAAAGTGACAACTTTTTCTTTTCTGTTTTTTTTCTTTTTCTTTCTGTTTTTTAGTAATTACGGTGGCCTATATCATCATACCACTCCCTTCTCAGCACAGTATTGTTTTCTAATGTGTATATTTTTCTTTAATAGTCCAATTACTTGACAAAAAACAAAGATGATGACAATGGTAATAACCATAATAATAGGTAAAGTTAGTTGTCTACATAACATGCCAGGCTTCCTTGTAAGCACTTGAAATTTATTGTTTCATTTAATAATGTCAAGAAAATTATTTAAACATTTCTGAATGCATGAAAGACAAGCTAATCCAACTCATGGGCACTTGCCCACCTCCAGAGTTCTGCAACACAGAGTCTGGACTGCATACTAGTTTGCTGTACATCACACTTTCCTGGACGTCTCATCGGACCGCTCATCTCCAGCCACTTGTGTACTAGTTATTAGACAATACATTTATTGATCAGGAAGACAACCTTTGTGGACTGTTTTCCCACGGTCTCTCTCACTTTTCATATCTTACCTACCACCAGGTTCTGCAAATTTCATCTATTAAATTGAGGCTTCTAACACTTTAATATGAATACGAATTCTCTGGGGATCCTGTTAAAATGCAGATTCTGCATCAGCACATCTGGGACATGCTCAGAATTTCTGCATTTCTCACAAGCTTCGAGGTGATGGTATGCTGCTGATCCAGGAAACTTACTTTAAGCAGTTCTAGAGGATTGATCATTTACCCTCTATCCTCAGTTTATCTCTTGAGTACGTGAGAGGAACTGAGGACCTGATCTGTGGCTGAGTCCATGAAAATAAATCCCAACAAGCCAAAGTTTTCTCATGTTACTCCACAAATAGTTACCATTACTCTTCCTTGTCCTTCTTTCTATGAAGCTTGTAAAGCTCTAGTCAGGCAAAAATGTATTCTACTGTCTCTCTATTAAGAGACTATAAACTTCCAAGTCCTTGCTTTTGCGTAGAAGAAGGCTTACAGATTTTTCAGATAGACTATTTCCAAATATTTGTAACTGATGGCTCTTAACCCAGATGTCTTAATGTCTTAACCTGGTGAAAAAAATTGTTTCCAGAAAGTCTCTGAGGAGCTTTCAGGCAAGAGCCTGGTGAAATCTATATTGTGGGCTGGTTGGTTTTTAGTGACCCTCAAACCACAGCTAATTTTCCAAACATAAAATTGTGAACCTCCTCTGGACCCCATAGTTTATCTCATGTCCCAAGGCACCTACTTAACGCACTTTCTTATCCTTTGGGATGACATTGCTTGGAAATGCTTTGTGAATGGAACAACATGAATGGATCCATGGTAGGGGGTTGAAAGATGCCACTCAAAAAGAATAAAGGGACAGATATGGCAAAAAAAAAAAAAAAATTATGAAAAATGCTCAACTCTTTTAATTAGTAAGTCAAAAAAATTTAATGAAAACATTTTTTTTTTGTCTGTACCTATAAGAATGGCCAGTAAAAAAATAATGCTCAGTATTGATGAGGATAAGAGCAACCTCATATTGCTGGTGTATAAATAAGTTTAAGGGAAATTTGGAAATATATATTACATGAATTAAAAATGTGCTGCTCTTTACCATGCTCACCAGTTTAACTACTGAGAATTTATCCTAAAGAAGTTATTAGGCAAATGTGAAAATATAATTAACACACATATATTCAGATAAACACAAGGATGTTTATACGTGGCATTTCTCAAGATATTATATTAAAAATTGAAGATATTGGAAATGGTTACATTACGTTGTTGAAACATATTGAAATTACTGGTATTTGATCATCTATGACCTAAAAAAAGCACTTTCATATGGCTTAAGTTAATAATTACAGTACATATAAATAATAGAATGCCAGCACACACTAAAATGTACTTTTATGTATATACCTATACATATATACATATATATAATATATATGTGGAAGGCTTTCAACCAAATATTAATAGGACTTTTATCTGAGTGTTGGGATTATATTTACTTTCTTTCCTACATTTTTGTAACTTTTCTCCCAATGAACATGGGCAAATGTGTAGTTTTGAAATAAAAAAAATAAAAAGGCCAGCGTTTAGATAACCAATTAACAATTTTCCTGCATTAACAATTTTAAGCTCATTTTCAATAAGCCAAAGTTGGGGATACTTCAAAGTATTTTCTGCTGATGGTGACGTGATAATATGTGTTATTAGAAAAGTAATTTCCAGTTATTGTATTGGAATTCAGTAATTACTTTTTCAATAAAGAAAGTGAAAACTATTAAAAGCAAAAATGTGAACTAAATTAGCTTCATATCCTATACCCAATTAAACTATCATAGCAAGAAGGTAATGAATTAAGATTATTTGAGGATAGGAAGAAGGCTTTACAAAGCATTGCTTTAACACTTCTGAAATCCATTAAAATACTCCAAAAGAAGATACAGCAAAGCGGGTAGACCACAAGGTATTTCAGAGAAATTGCAGTGTTCATGCTAAGTAGGTAGAGAGAGAGTTTTCTGCCTCTGATATCTTAGAGGCTCATGCACAAAGAAGCTCAGGCATGCAAAGAATGGCATGGTGACAGTGGCCTGAAAAATAAAGGTGAGTTTTCCACTTGCTTCACCACTTCAGAGAACAGCAAGAGAGTCCTCTTCTTCAGACATGTGTTCTCTCAAGGAATCTACATAGGATTTGAGCAGTCACTGATACATAGAATGTGCCAAAAAAAAGTATACACATTTTAAGAAATGAAAACTGCATTAAAATTGTTACTCAATATATACCGATAACGACAAATGAATACAAGTCATGCGACTTCTGCAATTACAAGAGGTGTTCAAAATGGTTACCATCGGGTCTGGACACTTCTGATTATGGCGAACTACCTCTTGAGCAATGTTGACCCAAGTGTCCACTTGTATACAATTTTTTGGCACCCGCAGTATAAACATTTAATTTATTTTGAAGGGTGTGGTCAAAAACAGTAAGCCCTCACTACTCCCCTGCTAAAAACTCTCCCATGGTTCCCCACTCCATTGGAATAAAAATGAGATTCCTTATAGTGGCCTACAGGGCAGTTTAGGCACCAGGCTTTGCCTGTTTCTACAACGTCACTCTCCATCATTTACAAAGGCTTTCTCTCTGTTTCTAGAACAGGCCAAACTCATTTGTGTCCCTAATGCCCTTGTGTTTGCTGTTCCTTCTACCAAAAATACTCTTCTTCTGTTCTTTGCAAGGTTAGGTCTTTGTCACTGGCTCATATGTCACCTCCTAAGAGTTTCCCAACCACCAGCCAAACCAAAATAACCCCCTAGTCTTACTCCACTCATTTCCTATCATATAACTTTTTCTTAGGTTTAGTTTTCTTTATAGAATGTCTCACCATCTGACACCCCTTTTGATATGTGAACTCCATGACAGAAGGGAGATACATCCCCAATTCCTAGAACCACGCCTGGCATATACTCAATATAGTACTGAATCAATGCCATGGCCACCATGGGAATGGTCTGGATTGTTTCATTTTTTGTGGTTAGAATGGTTGAGGGGAGTAGTGGTAAAAAGCTGGAGAGACCCTGGACCCCACTTTTTACAGAGTCCCAGATAGAGCTGACCTAGGTAGCTCTCTTGACAAAAATACCACATTGCTTCGGTTCTTTCTTCTGTGTTTGTGCGTTTGTTTGTTTGTTTGTTTGTTTGTTTGTTTCACTTCACTTTGATATGAATTAAATTACTTGCAATCAGATGGGCTGCTCAAAACTGATTTGTGTCATATATATGTATGTCTATATGTATATACATACAGACATATATATACATATACATACATATACATAGTAGAGTACAGCATTAGGAATAGAGAGTGGAAATGTAACGGCTGTATGTGATGTCAGAAGGGTAGTAGATTGAGGGAGGGGGGTTATCACTTTGTGAGGGATATAAATGGTAAATGTCTAACTCTTATATCGTTTTTTATACCTGAAAGTAATAAAAAAAAAAAACTGATTTGTGTCACTTTTGATACAATCAACCATCTAGAGATTCTGGGATAAACCCCTAAAGAGTTTTGCTCTACATGAGAATTATTGTATTTTTTTGCATTATGTTCAATGATGTTTTTAAAATAAAAATTCACTTTATATAATATGGATTATAGAAATTGTGGGTTTTCTTTATTTTAATTTTCAAAACATGATGTTACGCTTTGATATTGTTTTAATTCTTTTCAAAATACACCTTGGTCTAGCTTTAACATGCCACACGTCTGTAGACGTCTCCCTCCTGCTCCTCACTACTTCGCCTTAAGAATCTTGGAAGTAGAGCAGTGTTTCTCTGGTCATTATCCTCTTACTGTGAAGGTGTGTAGGTATATTTTCAGGACTCCTTGAAAATGTGTTTCCTTCCAAAGGAATATGATGCACCAAACACAAGTTTGAGAATCACGGAGGTAAAAAGTTAAATGAAGGAGGATTTAGATTTAAAATACTAATGTCTTTAGGAGAACAAAGGTTCTGTCCATCATAGATGCTGTAGAGTGATTTTGCTTAATTACCTTTTTCTCTAAAGCACAGCTGAGACTAGCTACTCTGTGAGGATGGAAGCTTTGCTAGAAAGAAGAAAAGAAACCATGATTTTTATATCGTGAAGCTGCTACTCTTGTTCTCCAAACAGGAAGGCCAGGGCACAAGGCATTGGAGTAAGAAAGAATAAGGTAGGTGAAAATGAAAGTGGTGCTTTGTATGCTGAGGCAAACCATCATTTTAAATCTTTCTTATTGGCATTGAGTTTAGAGAAAGAAAATGAAATTACCTTCTTACCTTTTTATTGTTGCCAGAATTTGTAATTTATACTATACCTCTTAGGGGTTTATTTCATTTCTTTATAGTTTAAGGCAAACTTTAATAGGTTAACTTGGAAAAATTAGACGCCAAACCTAATGGCATTAATAAAGCAAAATGCATTCTGAATTTCAAACCTAGTCTAAAAATTTGTTATCTCCTTAGACTGTAACCTTTCAAGGGTGGAACTTCATTGTATTCATTGCCAATTCCCAAGGCCCTATAAATTTCCTCCAGAGTAAATTCTCAATGAATGCTTTGAGCACTAGTGTTGCAATTTGGCGACACAAATGCTCATAAACTGAGACCTGTGTTTCGGGTTTTCTGATTTAAAGAGCTGTTCATGTCTATGCAATTCACACAGCTTCTAACATTCTTCTCTCAATTACTGTGTCCTCCACAGAACAGGCCAGTCTGTGCCAGGAGACAGAATCACGTTGGGTGTCAGCCTCCCAGCAGGAGACAGTGTAACTTAGTCAGGGGCAGAGCAGCCAGCAACAATTTACGTGGTAACAGGCAGAAGGACACCTAAGATAGTGAGAGGCAGTCATTTCTCACCTCAGACCAGGTGGCAACTTGGTAAGGGAAACTTCAGGGGGAGAAAACAACCACAAACCGTGCCCTGTTTCCCTCGCCTCTGCCAATTGAGCAGCATGCTCTCCATTTTATGAACTTCACACAACCACACAGGAGTCAAAATAGAACAGGGGGAAGGGCAGGCATAGGTACAGAATTCAGTTGTATATCACCTTCAATCATTCAGGGACCAGATTGGAGTCGGACGCCACTTTCCCTAGAGTCACTAAGTTACTGCAGCAGCAATGCGATTGGATGCAAAGGAAAATAAATGAAGCAAAATAACAACTCCCAGAGTAAAAATGACTTGAAACAAGTTTAGTAAGACCCAAAAATAAATAAATAAATAAATAAATAAGACTGACTTTTCAGTGTCTTATGCATATTGTAAGCTCAAAAAAGCATAATATGAATATCTTCCTTTTACAGCTCAGTCTAATTTGGCATGCCATTATTTCTGGCTCAGTTAGCAAATGACTGGAAACACTGCTTTCTGCAATTTTCCCTAAAACATGACAGGTCTATAAGTTGTTCTACTAATGTACTTGAAACTAATCCAAGATGAGAGTGACTATTGTTCTTAAGTTTTATTTCCAGGGAGTTTTTATAGGTGCCTGTGTGAAACTACCATCTACAAACTATGATTATGAGTTTGGGGAAAGAAAGACCTGACTGAAGATGCCTAAAATTCTACTATTAGAAATTAGCTACTTTAGATCAACTTTTTGACTTCTGGAATAATGTGTTTTTCATATAAATATACTTGAAAAAATTATAATAAGCAATCACTACTGATATCTTTATATCAGAAGGGGCATGAATGTCTTGAAGTCACTGTAGGGGCAAGAGAAGAGAAGGCAGGTTTAAGAAAAGATACAAGAAGAAAATTTTTACAAATTCATTCAAGTTCTGAAGGAAGTCACTTAAGACAGGTGTTGTTCCTTACAAACATGGTGATCCTGAATAAATTGCGTAAACGCTTTGAAGACTGATAATTCTTATCTGTGAAATGAGTGATAGAAGAGGGAGTTGAAAAGGATAGGAAAGAAAGCCAAAGTAATGCTACAATGTTAGCTTGTCCATCACCTGCAGGGGCGTTCTTGATTGCAATGGGCTTTCTGAGAACCCTTGTATAATACAAAAGTTCTGACAATTAAGTTCACAAACTTTCCACTGTGTGCTTACACGGTGGAAAGTTTGCGAAATTAATTGTCCGAATTTTACATCAGCTCTAAATCACCATTGGTCAAGGATGGCTCCAAAGACATCAACTCCTCTGCACTGCATTTATGCACATACAAGTACAAGGTGCTGTCAGTTTGCACCTGAAACTGATTGGTGGAATTCTTCAACTGGTCCCTACAACAGTGACTGGAGTAAGATGCAGGATGGGGAATATTTTAAATGGCGCAAAACAAATGCCTAATTGAGTATATTTTATGCTTATATTTTTAGTTATTTAATATCTGTTGCCTGTCTCTATAAAGAAAGCACTACGAGAGCTGCCAAATTCTTTTGACTCACTCTTGTCACACCTGTTCTTGGTCAATATTTGCTGAACAAATGAAAGAACAAAAATAGTTGCCTTTGTATTTGAACTAAGAATTTTTCTGCATGTATTTTAAATCTGAACTGCTTGCTTTTGTTGTGCTTTTGGTGTGTATATCATTGATTTTTAGTTTACTTCTGTTTACACACCTTTCTTTTTTCAATTACCTCTTTTTACTATTTTTGCTTTGATGCAATTTTATACTTCCAATAACTCAGTTAAGAGTCTTTTCAAATCTTGTTTACTTTTAGATGTTTTAATTTAGTTTTTATATTATACCATTAAATTTCTTTAAATACTTACTGAACCAGCTTTTACTTTGAATGATTTTGCTCAGAGCTCCTTCTTGTTTCCAATCTACTTTAATTCTCCTTATAAAAGAAATGGTTTGTGTTTTTGGATTTGCATATTTTATCAATGTTGTCTCATTTGATCTTTAGGTAGATGCTGAATGGCAGAAATGACAGGGGAGAACTATACTCCTTTTATCTTTCTGTGACTCGAAAGCCAAGAAATGTTTTCAAACTGAGGTCCACTGGTCTTCACTGTGCTCTTTCTACTGCACAAGGTGGGGTGCATTGTGTGAAATTACTGAAACAAGCCAATTTGAAATCACTGATATTCTTTTCAAGAAAAGCTGGGATATGTTAACATTTATTTTCAGGATGCGGTTAACATAAAATGCTACTCCAGGCACTACGTATTCGTTGGTGCCTTTGCAAATCTGTTTTTCATGGCTCTGGATGCTCTAAATCTGTGAATGTGACAATAAAATGAAAAGAGCAGTTAAGCTGGTCTTGACGACTACACTCAATTGACCATTTGATTTCCATGTCTTCTCAGAAATAGTCAGTATAACTTATTTTTCTCCACTGTTCAAATGGTTGCCTTCAGACTCAATAAACCCAATATTCTAAATTTGTTTCTTTCTTTGACTGACTCTTTGCAAGAGACAAATGAAAATATAAGGAACTGTGACATGGTTAAATATATATCATATATGTATATATGTAATATATATATATACATATATATATATATATACACACACACACACACACACACAAAATGTAACCATCTCTTCTCATTTACAGAACGAAAAGGAAAACAGAATAATAGTAATTCTCATAATTAGTACGGCGATTCCATGAAAAATGTGGAACTCACAACACGCAGTTTTAATTTACTAAGCTGAGACTCAGCTTCAAGATCTGATTTTGAAGAACTGAGTGACATCGGGGCACATTAATTCCTTTATTTTCCCCAGTTGTAAATCAAGATAATATGTATTTTGGGCTACTTATAGAGGGTTATTGTAAGGATAAAATGGGATGATGCATTTGTGAAAGGGATTTACACAATAAAAAGTATCATATAAAATTTATGTGCCTTGTAAAAACAAACAAAAAAATCTATTTTCCTGTTATGAAAGTGATATTTGAGGATTATGGAGAATTTGGAGGACACAGGTGAGGAGAGGCAAATGTGGATGGTCCCGGCATCATTCGCTTCTCTCCTGCAGTTGTTGAGCAAGAAGTTAGCCCTGCAATCTGAGATAACTCAGTAGAAAGACAGGCGGATACCAGAGGCTGAGACTCAAGCCTTTTTTGAAAGATCATTTTCTCTATCAGAATGATTCTATTATTATGTATTTATGGAGATATTCCCTGCATCCTTTTTCTACATATGTAGACGATCACAGCAGTGGGGTTTTCTCTACCATGCTTTTCACAGCGTGTGAAGCTCTGCTTGTTCCAGCCTATCTCTTGATGGAAAAACAACGTGAGCTTCTGTATCGTCTGCTCTGAAATTGCTATCAATGAAACTTTTCACATGCCTGCACCATGTGCCACAAAGAGGGGGTGTACCTGTGCCCTTCTGCACAAAAATAAATGAATAAATGCATAAATAAATATTAAGCCAGCAATTCCAGGGTCCATGGATAATCATTTACTGACATTTTAACAGCATTTTGAATTCATTTGGAAATGCTCAAGTATTTGGAGATTTTGCACCTTAAAGGTACTCTCCCTCTGTGAGCTTTTCTAATCGTCACTATGGCAAACTGATAATGATGATGGAACAAGGAGATTTAGAAAAACCACAACTTTTTGTCTCTGAACTCTTATTTGTAGAGAGATTTCACTGGGTAAGTGGACGTTTCCTGATATTGTTATGCCCTCTCTGTAAAAAGTTATTTTGTGTTTATTCCTTTATTTTTTCATGTTATTCAACTACTTTTTTTGTTAACTACTAATATATAGCACTTTGTGAGACTCTAAGAGTGGTTATATTCTCTTGAATCTACCATAAAAACAATAATTCAAATTTATGAAATTAGATTGCTAGTTAGATTGATGCTTACTTTGACTAATAATAAGTCTTTAAGATTTTCCAAAGATCATATAGTTCATGCATAAAGGAGTTTCCATGGGGAAAAATAACCAAGCAAACTAGTCCCCCTCATCTGTAGTTTTGCTTCCCATAGTTGTAGTTACCCCCGGTCAACTGTGGTCTGAAAATATTAAATATTAAATTTTGAAAATCACAGAAATAAACAATTCATAATTTTAAGATTGTGCACCATTCTGAGTAGCAATGTAAAATCCCGTGTTGTACAATCAGTCGTGCCCAGGAAATAACTCATCCCTTTGTCCTGTCTCCACTTCATATGCACTCCCTGCCTGCTAGTTGCTTAGCAGACATCTCAGTTATCAGGTCAACTGTCGCAGTATTGCAGTGCTCCTGTTGAAGTAACCTTTATTTTACTTAATAATGCCACATTCAGATATGTTTTATTACAGTATATTGTTAGAATTGTTTGATTTTATTGTTAGTTATGTTTAACCTTTTAATGTGTCTACTTTATAATTTATACTTTATCATAAGTATGTATATACAGTAAAATACATAGTATATATGGGGTTTGGTACTATCTTTTGCTTCAGGCATCCACTGGGGGTCTTGGAACATATACCCTGAGCATCAGGGGGTCTACTGTGTGATAATTCATCACTTGCCTGTTTACTTGAAGCAAATATGTAAACCTGTCTGATGCAGTTAGATGACAAAAACATCCTACATTATACAACTGTGTGATCTGCATTGTCTCAATTTATCCTATGATTTAGGCAGAACGGACTCCTTCCTTCCTTCCTTCCTTCCTTCCTTCCTTCCTTCCTTCCTTCCTTCCTTCCTTCCTTCCTTCCTTCCTTCCTTCCTTCTTTTCTCATGTTATCCTCAGGAGAAAACAGTTTTAGAATTCTTGATCGCCCTAGTCACAGAAGTGTGAATGGCTAAATCCCACTTTTTGAAATAACAATACTGGCAGAATTCTAGATGCTATCAAATGATTTTGGTACAGTTCTGGGCATCCCTAATGCCAGAATGTGGTAAGGAGGGTGTTACCATGGGTCAGGCCATGTCATATACAAGGCTTGGAATCAAATGGGGTGGAAGATCAAGTCAGACTTATGCAGGGATATGAAGAGTGAACTGATACCAGATTGGACAGTGTCAAAATTAGCAGCGTGTTTGAAAGTTTTCAGTCATGAGTCAACTTTCATAAGATATGAAAGACAATAGGCCCCCTGAAAAAACTGAGAGCCCTCTGATGCCTTACATATGATATAAATTCCATAAGAAGCTGTTTAGCACCTTGGCTAGCTGCCAGAGAGAGGGCTCTTAGTTTGTTAACACTGAAAGTAATACTGGAACATCTATATCTATATCTGTATCTAGAGAGAGGTCCCCAGAAGAGTCTGGTTGCCTAAATGATTTTTTCTTGTGAGTACTTAGCTTAATATTTATGAAACAACATGTTCCTCATTCACAGAAAGAGTATTTATTCTTCACATCCACATTCAGGAGAGAAAGCCAAGTCTTTTATCTTGTCTAGAAGTTCTACAGGGTATGTACAAACTAGAAGACCACCATCCTCATTGTAACAGAAGACTGTGTACTCTACAGCACTGGACGTGTCAAGTCCCAAAGTACCGACTGTGTTGGACCAAAGACAGAAGCCCAGCATATACATGGATTCCAAGACAGCTGCTATCTGCCAATGAGTTACCTGAAGTGCTGCTCCTTTTTACAGAAACATGTCTAAGAAAGGGGAGTACAGTTATACATTATTTTTTTATAAATATTGTGAGTAATTGTAACACTTAAATTGTCTTTCGTTCAATTAAGTGCAGGGTTTGTTTTCACATGCTAGAACCCTGTGACAGAGGCTGGCAAGACCCAAATGTCCGTTTCACCTTCCACCTGAGCATGTAGGTGGGCTCCATGTTTCACTCTGCTTCGGGATTAGGTGCTGCCATGTGACTAAGTTCTGACCAATAGAATTGGTCCACATTTGCTTAAGAATGGCATGTACCACTTCCAGGCTGGGCTCACGCACTCTCCTGTGCTATCTTCCATAATTTCTCTCCTTTCTTCATCTCCCAGTTTGCTTAGTGTAGGTCCAGTGGAACACCCCAAGATTCTAGAGTGCAACAAAGCTATCGGATGGAATAAACCTGGAACCCTAAATAATTACATGGAGCCGAAACAACCTGCCTTCCTACCCAACTTAAACTGACAAAAGCATAAATAGGAAACACACCTTCTTTGCATTAAGCCACCAAAACTTGGGGTTGCTGCACATGCCTCCACTGCAACTAATGTATGACTCAACAAATGTTTGTGAACATGATTTATATGATGAAATCACATCACACGAAAGTGAAGATTTCAACCATGTCCAATGGCACTTGCATTTCAATAAGCTACACTCTTTTCATATATAATACACATTGGCATCTAGCATTTTATGAATCAACTCTGATCTTGAGAATGCAAAAGTGAGATTTAGTCCACTCTTACAAACATAAGCCCTTAAATTACTTAAATATGACAATGATTATGACGATGCTGATTGACGGGGATAATGGTGATATTAATAATACCTTATTGATTTTGTCATCCTTCTAGTATATTTAATTTAATTACCTCACTCACAGACATATTCAGGATCAGCACTGTCATTCCCATTCTAAAGGTATTGAAACCGAAACCCAGAAAATGTTACGTAAGTATAATAAAATTCAAATTCATATCTTCAGATGATTGACGTTAAAGCCCATGCTTTACAATTTGTGAGGCAAAACTTGTCACCAAATTGTGGGTGTGCATAAGTCTATGTAAAGGGCAGAAAGCTAATTGGGTATGTCACTTGACAGAAGTTACTATAAAATATCTTGTTACTGCAGATCAAGGCATTTTCATTTAATGATGTCATTACCATGTAGTCAGGACACATTATATTACATTTAAGAGATGTAAAGTCATCATTTAAATATTTACTGCTTTTAGCCTCAAATTTATTACGGATAGCAGCTTTGAGATGAGGATTTAAACACTACTTTACACTTATTTCTTAAGCTTTGTCACAAAGGATTTCAGCACAAGACAATTGGCATTTCTGAAATGGCTGTTTCTTCCCAGCCAATGGCATCTGGTCAGACTCCTTTCTTTACTTCTGTTGATGACTGTAATAAGTGGCTTCCTATTGAAATGGGATTGAAATGGGACAGTTGTCAACTTTCCAAAACTTTTTCTAGAAGAAATATAATTTTGTAGGAATAATCTGTCCAAATGCAATACTCAAAAGAAGGGGATTCAAAAAGCTGCTATAGTGTACTAATGAATGCCAACTATAATTTTATGTGTATAATGTGATGGCTCGGTGTGAGGTCAGGGTGGTAGTGGATGGGGGGAGGGGGGTTCACGGTGTGAGGGATGTAAAAATAAAATAAAATAAAATAAAATAAAACTAAAAAAAAAAAAAAAAGCTGCTATAGACTGAATGTTTGTGTCTCCCCAAAGTCACATGTCAAAATCGAATCCCCAATGTGATGGTGGGCCTTTGGCAGGTGGTTAGGGAATGAGGGTCGCAACCTCATGAATGGGATTAGCGCCCTTATTAAGAGGCCTGGGGGAGCTGTATCACCCCACCTTCCATGTGAGGAGGCAGTGAGAACACAGCTGTCAATGAACCAGAAAGTGGGCTCTCACCAGGTACCTTGATCTTGAACTTCCCATTCACCGGAACTATAAAATAAAGGTTTTGTTATTTAAGCCACCTTGTCTATATTATTTTACTTATAGCTGTCTAAATACACTACGACAGAAATCTTAGGAACATGTGGGTAACATGTTCCTAAGAGTTATGATTTGCAAGGTACGAAATCCATGGGAACTCCTAGGAAGGGCTGGCGCAAGCAGAGAGGCACGGGTTCTAGCACAGGGAACTATTGCCTAAGGCATAGCATCACAGGGCTTCAGTATGACTTGTTGGGCTTCTTCTCTTGTTTATATTAAAAAGAATTTTAAAACTAGATAAGAATATGGTCATTAGGAACAATGCAATTTACCCATTCTCAGAGAGCACCTCTCCTTTGCTTCTTAAGAAAAAAATACCTTAACATATTTTGTAAAGACTGTATCAACTGTTTTTAAATCCAATAATTGCAAAATTTTGTGTGGTAGGAATTATTATGCCTATTTTTTTAATTATATGAAAACCGATCATTAAATAGTCTTTCTGGCTACCACAATGTCTTCTTTGATTATTACTCTGTATCCTCGCTGATAATTTAGATTTATTTTCCAGAATCACAATGCCAAGAGGTTTCTCTACTCATCTTTCTCTCTACTGGTCATCATTTTCATATTTTGCACTAATTTTATTGAATTTAAATCATTGGATGTGTTACTTTAAAACTTGCTCTAATATGATTTACTTTATTTATCCAACAAATATATTGAACATTTTCCTGTTTGTCATAATGAGCCAGACCCAAGAAATACAGTTAGTGATTGCTGGTAAACTAAAGCTCAGAAAAAAGGAAAAAAAAAGTTTCTGATTTGTAGTGTTTGCCAATTTCCATGGTATAAATGTTCTTACCATCAACGATTTCAGGCTGCCAAAGATTTAGCAAATGGCTCACAAAATTCTCATATAGATAAATCCGTTCTCCTGAGCTTATAAATGCCAGCTCTGTCACAGTCCTGGCAGTGTTAATGCAGATCCAGTGCCAACTCCCAAGGAGTTTATGGCATGGTAAGGAAGACAGGCATTCCATCTAGGAAAATTATTAACTATTGGGTAATAATTGCTACAATGAAAGTATATACTAGAAACAGAAACATCACCAGGAAAGGAATGATCAATTCCTTGGGGGATGGGAGTTACGGAAGTTTTCTTTGACATGATACTTGAAGCTCTGCAACCTTGAGGATGAGTGTGGGTTTTTTCCCCTCAACATAAGTAGCAAAGGTCATTTAAGCAGAGCGAGTGGTGTGTGCAAAGGCACCGATGTGTGACTTGCCCTGCCGTGGTGGTTGTTTACCCATCATGCAACAGGAAGAGCTGACAGAACAGGAGAGGTAGCCAGGCATCAGATCAGGGAGGATGTTTTGCGCTCTGTCTAATTGTTGTCTAGTTGTTCACTCAATTAGATAAACTCGATGACAATTGAGATGTATCTGCATCTATTTTTTCTCTCTAAAACTTTGTCTAACTCCATTTCTATATCTATAGCTATATCCAAAATCAGTGTTTTCCCATCATATCTTCAAAACTCATCTCATTTGCCAACTCCTCTAAGACATCCCTGATCCCTTCTCATTTCACTCCAATTCTCTCCTGCTTTGTTCATTCAATCACAGAACTTTCTCTCCTTTGGGGTAATTCTCATGTGCCTCTGTGCATTTATTGCCAAGAATGTAAATTTATTTATTTAGGTGTCTCTCTCTGTGTCTCCCAAAGTAGTATTTCCTTGAGATCTAAAAGTGACTATCACTTTTTGTTTGTTTGTTTGTTTTTTATTGTCAGAGCCTGGAACAGTGCATGATATATAAGAGGTAACTAATACTTATGAATTGTGTTGAATCAATGCTATGCTTCTTGTTTGTAATTCAAATGTTAAACAAAGAGCGTTGGGATTCTAATTGTTGGGAATGTGACTATCCTCTGTTTTATGATTTTATCTTTCTAATTGCTGCTTCCATATGCTTAGAGGGAATGTGTTCTAAGAGCTTATACTAACATTGCTTAGAGAATGTAAATTTAATAGGCCCCTTCTGCCTGCTAAAACTTTCCTTCAGCCTGAAACCCACCCAGCTTAAACTCAGCTCAAGCAAGATTATATATAGCAAGGCTGATAAGAAGAAGGACGGATTTTCAAGATGCCCAGAAGTAGGATAGAAATGCTGATCCTTGAATCTCTGTGTATGGCTTTAGGACATTTCTAAACTTGGCACCAAAATAAGTCTACACCCACCAGCTACAGAAACTAAGGGCTTTCTTTTAAATCAGTAAATTTCAGGGCTGGAAGGGACTTTTAGATGTCTACATTGGCACATCTCAACTTGTGCAATACACTGGCTTGGTATCTAGAGGTGGATTCTCCTGGTATATGCCACTTACTACTAATCTTTCCTTGGAGGTGTTATGACATTTAGCTGTTACATGTAGAATATTGAGATGATAATAATAAGAAGTAAATTCTGGAGTTATTGGGAGGACTACACAAGATGATACATGTATAGTGTCTTTTCTCTAATTGCATATCTATCCAGGCTCTTTTGGAATCATTGTATCATATGGAAGAAAGGGTGCGGATCAGGACCCAGACTGGTTGAATTCAAATTCCATCTCCTCTACTTACTTGTTATGTCACCTTAGGTAAATCACTATCTGGGCTTCAGATTTCTCATCCCTGCAATGGGAATGATAATGATAACCACTACAAAGGATTATGAGAGAATTACATTATATGGTATGAAGAGTAAAAAAAAACATGGTCTGGTCCATCTCATTAACATGAGATGAAGGTGAGAGATAGGTTAGCATTAGATGAAAGAAGTAATTTAATTCCATGCTTCAGGAAACACTGTAGGGTTTTTACTATTAAAAAAAAAATTCTTGTGAAGTTTTGGCCCGTTGATGTTACTCAGTCATTAATATTGCTCATTCGTTACCAGCCCACGGATGACCATCCCAATGTACTTATAAAGCATATATTATTATTTGCAATAATGATAACTATAGTAATTTCTGCTTCACAGTTAACTTCTGACCACTTAAACTGTGTCAACAATTTTATAAAAAAGTTTCTTCTAGTAGGTTGGTGTGAAAGTTATTGTGGTTTTTGCAATTATTTTTAACCTTTTAAACCTCAATTATTTTTGCACCAATCTAATATTTTCTTGTATGAGTTTTAAGCTAGTGTTAGTTTATAAATTTGTTTTCCTTGAAATAAAATTATTTTAATCTAACAGAGTTCCCCAAAACCACCTGCCTCTATTCTATTTGTTTCTCTAATAGGCAAGTGTGACTTAAGTTTAGTTTTGTTTTGTTTTTTTCCTTTGTCACAGGTACAAATAGGCTGCTCTTTAACAAACATGGAGGAAAAACAAAATCCTCCACAAGGGCCTGCTCACTGTTACGCTTTTAGGTAGGTTATACAATGCAGTGCAAGAAAAGTATTTGTTTGCCTAGGAATTGTTCAGGCTGAAAAAGAGTGTCAATTTCACCTTAGGCCCGTTGGTCCTTATAAAATATGAACTCTTCGAGGACAGAGATTTTATTCAATCCTCCCTGGGTCCCTAATTCGTGGCACAGACTATGAGCCATACTGGGTGTGTTGAATGAATAAATACAAATATTTGATGCTTCTTAGCCACCGGGTTACTGTGGGTTACTGATGTTGTTTTCTATTTGATTGTGTGTGTGTGTGTGTGTGTGTGTGTGTGTGTGTGTGTGTGTGTGTGTACTGGCATATTGAAGAATAAGCAATACAAATACAGTTGTATTTGTATTGTATGAATCATTCAATGAGTTGACTGTATATGGATTTCAGTACATCTTAGATGTAAGCTTTTATAGTGATTTTCAAGGGCCTACTAGGTTCAGATTCCTAAAATCAGATCTCAAATCTGCATTGTTTCTTTATGGAAATGCAAAGGCCTTAGAAATGTGCTAAGAATCAAAATTCTTGCTTTGGTTTCCAATTATACCTCGCAAGATAAAGGACATTAATTTAAGACCTGTTATGGGGAAAGGGTGTAGAAAGAACTAATGTTTATTGATCCTTGCGTTATGTATGAAACCGATTACATATGTTCATTTTTAAAAATAAGATTTGTTGAGTTATGGTTACATAAAGTAAAAACCCATGATGAGGTTTGACAAATATGTATAGTTGTGTAACCACCACAATAATTGAAATAGACTATAAATACATCATCCCCCAAATCTCACTTCTGTCTCTTTCTAGTCAATATCCTATTCACACTGTCAGACACTGGCAACCATTCATCTGATTTATGCCTAAGGCTCTTCCTTTTCAGGAATGTCACATAACAGAAATTGTACAGTATGTAGGCTTTTTGTCTGGCTTCTTTCACCCTGTGATCTAATTTAAATATCACTAGAACCCTATAAGGTAGGGGTTGCTATTTTCATTTTCTAGATAAGAAAATGGAGGCTTGGAGAGCTTAAGCAACTTACCCTCTCTAAGCCAGGTTTGAATCCCATATCTAAAGAGTGTGATACTTCTGAGATAATGTTAATCAAATTCCATTGCTTAGGTTTCTGCTCACAGCTAGCTAATGCTAGTATACTGGAACATAAATGGAAAGGTCATTGGGTCAGATCCACCTGATTCTAACATCTTAGCATCCTGTTCAACAGATGCTTAAAATTATTGATGAGGAAAGTTATTAATGATTAGCCAGCATGAGATGGGGCCTAAGACTCTGGTCTACCCTGCCTCTGAAACTGAGATTGAGTCAGTACGATAATCTCGCTTGTTTTAGCTGAAAATCAGGTGTAAGGTAGAAAACTTAAGAAACACATATCGAGATAGGGAAAATTAATCCATATAATACAATATTTGGAGAGAAACATCCCATACTGTGAATGAGGATGATACAGTTGTTTTTCAGCTAAAGTATATGAACCTTCTATCTGCTAAAAGCCTAAATCAAATATATGTTGTGTTTTGGGTTTCAAAGAAAATAGGATAAATGAGACAAAGATTTGTGGCAACATACTATACAAAAATAATTTTATGTTCCTCCTCTCTAAAAGATGATTTTATATTCCGGCAAAGATTATCAGGATAATCCTGATAGAATGTGAGAATTGGGGAGTAAAATTTCTATCAGGAGAAATCATTTAGACTCTAGAATGAAGAGTTTTCTTTAATAGTTAATCTTACTTGATACCTGTTATTGACTCTACTGTACTTGCCTGAGGATGAAGGATGTTATGGAAGTCATCTAACTTCCTTGGAAAACTCACTGGTACTTATTATGCACCTGCTATATGCTCAGGTCATGAAACTTAAAAAAGTTAGAAATGTTAAGACGGGGGATTGTAACATGGCACTAAATCCTCTCTTTTGAGATTTGGATCTCTGGTATAATTTAAATTAATAAGTGTAATTTAGCTTGGCACTTTTTGAAAACTTTCTTTTCTTTATTCTGCTTCCTATACATTCACTATGCTGAACAATTTCAAAGTTTCTATTTCTTTCTGCCCAGTGCTGGCCCTGTGACTTGGGAGAGGTTTTCCATCTGGATGGGATCCATTCCTAGCTCCAACTTAAATCTACATAACATGCAAAGGTTGCATAACCAGCTTAACTGCACCTTCTTCGCCCCAATGGACAAAGCCTAACTCAATAGAAAATCCCACTATAGGCAGCAGCAATTTACATCCTGGTTAGAAAACATAAAACTTGACATGAAACAAAGACTCAATGCAGTAGTTTGCAGTAGTTCCCAGCAGACTCTGCCCAGCCGACCCTTCTCTTACTTTAATAAATCTTCCTTCTGTATTTCTACCTGCCTCATGAATTCTTTCATGACTCGCAAGCGAGTGGCCACAACAAGAAATGGTTAATATTTTATTAGCTTTAAATCAGATTAAGATTATGCATGGCTATGAAAAAATACCCAATTTTTGGAAGTGTTCTAGAGATTAAAAAATGACATGCCCCCTTTCCAATTCAACTCAGAAGGTCAAGTGGCTTTAAACAAGTAGGTTTCCCCTTTCTGTGTTAGGAGGCAGTCTTTCCTTATTTCCATCTCTATTAACATATGGGTGCTATCTCTAAGATAGAAGGAGATCCTTTCATAAATAATTATTGTGTTTTTGTATTCAAGCTATTGTCTTCACAAAACCTATTGCATTATTTGAAAAAGAAGCCACCCACTGTCTTTCTCTTTCTCAAGTCACTTATTCTTATAACAATGGACTCTTTCTGGGTACTCTGGCTGCTGAATCAGGAAGCAAATGATGAACCAGACAGGAAACACAATGAGGAGCATTCAGGTGGCTTAGATGTGAGGGAGCAGTCCAGGTCAGGGAGGGTTTACTTCTGAGGAGGGACTACTGCCCGATGAGCACTGGTACACATGGCTTACACTACACACCACGGCCACTGCACCAAAGTCCTGAGCAAATGAAATCTTCACTGAAACAAGCTCAGGATGTAACAACTTGTCAGCTTCTTCTTGGTTAATATATACGAGGTGTGATCAAACAAAACTGCGAACGTTTAAATTAAAAAATATGTATGTATTACAGTTAAAAGACGCATTGCCATTAATCCCCCTCACAATACTCCCCCTCACTTCAAACACACTTATCCCATTGTTCTTGCCACTTTCTGAAGTAGTTCTAGAAGTCCTTTTTCTCTCCTTAGTTGTGCTGTTCTGGCTGCCTCAATGTCCTGAAATGATTCAAAACATTTACCTTTCATGGTCATTTTGACTTTGGGGAAGAGCCGGAAGTCACATGGGGCCAGATCTTGTGAATAAGTGGATGAGGACACATCATAATGTTTTTATTTGACAGAAATTGCCATATACCAGAACGATGTGTGTCCTCATCCACCGTATTCACCTAATCTGGCACCTTGCGACTCCTTGGCTCTTATCCAAAGTCAAAATGACGATGAAAGTTAAATGTTTTGAATCGATTCAGGACATGGAGGACACCACAACAGCACAACTAAAGACACTCAGAAAAGAGGACTTCCAAAACTGCTTCAGAAAATGGCAAAAACGATGGGATAAGTGTGTTTGAAGCGAGGGGGACTATTTTGAGGGGGATTAAGGGGAATATGTCTTTTAACTGTTATATATATATATATTCTTTTTTTTTTAATTTAAATGTTCACCGTATTGTTTGATCACAACTCGTAAGATGTATGGAGCCAATTCTCTGACAAAAGTTCAAGAATTCAATTTTCCTTAGTTATTGCTACTCACAGAGTTTTCTTAACATATTCTAAATGAATTAGCTCTGAAGAATGACACTTACAAACCACAATCGCAACAAAGTGGGTAAGTGTTTGGACCAACACATAAATTAAACATAACATTAACATCCAAAGTTCTCTAGTGTATCTGACACTAAAACATCTTTCCCTATTGCAGTGATTTTTTTTTTCAATTTAATTGTATAACTATTTTTGTTAAAGGCTATCAAGGAGACAATGCTGAGGCAGAACATTTTTAAAATAATGTTTGAATATGTGAGTAGTTCCTGGAATTCCTGCTTATTCTTTGTAGAGAAATGACCTGACGATGAAAGAAAAATAGTGAAATCTCTATAAGTGGGACCTAGGTTTATTAAAAAAAAACTCAGAGCTGAAGAAAAACATTGCTGTTCAAGGCCAAAGTTATGCTTTATGTAAAAGATTTTCCTATTTTTTATAGTTCCTGTGGTCCCTTTCTCCCCATCCCAGTTACATAAACTTGTGACTATTATGTCTTTCATGTTTATTTGCTATTTAAATATCAATTAAATTCCTTTATGTGGGATTACTAAATCAAGAGGAAAGCACACATTGGGTTTAAAATATACTGCTATTTTTCTTTTGCAAAAGTTGGAATCAAGCCATACTCTTATCAACTGTGTGAATAGTGTTTCTCATGTCTTTCAAGTCTCCGTGTAGTGGAGTCACTATTACTGTCATGGAGGCAGATTCTTATGTTAATATCAAAATTAATTTCATTTCTAAAAATGAATTAAAATAACACCACAGTGGCATTGTTGGGATATTTTTCCTTCTATAATGTAAATCCTCCCTTTTCTCCGTTATGAGGTAGCCACTTAGCTAACACTTAACCACTGCACTAGAGTTGCATTTGCTGCTCACAGGAGTTGCTGATTCTGGGGGGAGGAACCTGGCAGGTGTGTTTGGGTAGTTTTCCTCTTTGTCTTCCGGAACCAGGTTGCTAACAATGACATGTGCATATAAGGAACCATGTTCTGTATGTAGGCATTTTTAGTTCTATTTGTAATTATCCAAATGAATTATACTCTCATAATGAGAACATGTTTGAGCTACTGAAAATTATTAGTGACATAAAATTTGACCTGCATATTGTTCATGGGATCTTACTAGTCATACTATTTTTTTTCTGACTGTAAAAGCATCAAAGCAAAATTCAGCAACCTTGCGTCCTCATACATACTACCTCATTTTCATCTTGAGCCTTAAAACAACTTTATGAAGTGATGGACAATGAGAGTAGTTTCCCGGTTTAAAAGATGAAGCTTTTTCAGTATCACTCTATTACTGGTGTGCTGGGAATCTGGCTCTGGGAGGGAGGGCGGGATGGGGGTTGGAAGAGAGAGAGAGAGAGAAAGAGAGAGAGAGAGAGAGAGAGAGAGAGAGAGAGAGAGAGAGAGAGAGAGAGAGAGAGAGAGCATTTGTGGATTTCCTGGACTAAATACTCCCACCAGAGCTGATTTGAAATTGACAAAAGATTATCAATCAGCTCATAGAATTCCTAAATATGTAATATGAAGCACCTCACTGCAAAGCAACCACTAATGTAACCTGTTTTCTGATTCTGACTCCTGGGTCTTACTCTGCCATACCTGTCTCTTCATATGGTCCTCTCTTTCATTTAATCTAATTTAATCTAATTTAAACCTAGATTTTTAAATTTTGTGGTCTAGATTTCCCTCTCTCAATCATTCTCTAAGTGGCAAGCAGCGAGATTGTTTTAATTTGCCCCTCTGATTTGGTCTTGTTCTTGAGGCATAAAAATATGTCAGAGGCTCCCCAATTCCCTTATGAAAAAATTCAGACTCTTTAAGCAGCTTATAATGCCTGCCAGGATCTGGAATGTGATTCCCACTACAATCTGATACCACTGATCTGATCAAGATAAAGTCACTTTGTTCAAATGTCGATATGGACCATCGTCTTGCCTGTTTTGGAGTCCTCGTTTAAGACAGATCCCAGTAAATTCACATTATGCTACATCCTTTAAATTAGACCCACTGTCTCTGCCTGATGCCACTGTGGTAGAGAGAAAAATATCCCCACTGATGTCTACATCTGAGTCCCTGACAAATGTGAATATGTTACCTCACATTGCAAAGAGACTTTGCAGATGTGATTAAGATTATGAACCTTGAGATGGAAAAGTATCCTGGATTATTCACGTGGGTCCAATCTAATAATGTGAACCAGTAAAATTAGAGAATCTTCCCAGCACTGTCAGAGAAATGCACTTTGAAAAGACACAGACCACTGGCTCTGCTGTTGGAGGAGGGGACCAGGAGCCAACTATTGTAACAGCTTCTAGAAGGTAGGAATGGCTTTCATTTTAGAGCCAGAAAAATACCAGGAACATGGGCCCTACTGGTGCACAGAACTAAATTCTGCCCATAACCTTAATGAGCAGGAAATGAATTCTCTCCTTGAGCCTTTAGAAAAGAAATGCAGCCCTGCTGATAGTTTGATTGTAGCCCAGAAACTTCTGGACTTCTGACCTCTGAAACTGCAAGATAATACATTCATATAGTTTAGGCTGCCAAGCTTATGATGATTTTGGTATGACAGTAATAAAAAAACTGATACAAGCCCCTTCATCAGACACCAAGAATCAACTCTGAATAGTCCATATAAGTCCCATCCTATTCAAATTCAACCCATTTTTTGGTCCCCACCCCCAAGCCATCTTTTCCAGAGATCATCTCTGTTCTCTATCCCACAGTGATATCACTGCTATCTGAATTTGTTATCTCTGTCACTCCTTTAAGCAATGCGTTTACTTAATTGTTAATTAGAATAAGCTTTCCTAATTGTCTATGATTAATCATTGTGGTATTGTTTTTATTAGTTTTGCACTTTTTCAGTGTTTTGTATTTCTTGTTACAACCTTATTGGATAAATCCTCTGTCACTATTATTTCTATTCTGTTAGTGGGTGATACGGATTTAATTTAATGGCAACCCCCCAAAAAAATTATGTTAATGCCCTAATGTTCAATGTAATGGTATTTGGAAATGGAGCCTTTGAGAAGCAACTTCGGTCGCTGAAGGTCATGAAGATGGGACCCTCACAATGGAATCAGTACCCTAACACAGTGATTCCAGAGAGCTTGCTCTGTCTACATCATGAGAGGATGCAGAGCGAAGGCAGCTGTATCATACGCAAGCCAGGAAGAGAGTCAGTATCAGAAACCAACCATCCTGGCACCCTGATCGTAGACTTTTAGCCTCCAGAACTATGAGAAAATATATTACTGTTGTTTAAGTGACTGTGATCTTTTACGGCAAATCTAACATACTAAAACAATGGGTAATCCCAAAGGTTTATTATAAACTTATTACTGTCTAAAGTCAATTAAGCTCTGACTCCAAGTGATTTGAGTACTTTAAAACACTTTAACAGTGATCAGAACCCTCTGACTTAATTAAAATATTATCTAGCATATATCTGTTTTTAAATCTCACACAGAGATTGTCGTTGTTGTGGTGGTCATTTCTTTTAAGGATAATTCCTGTTATATTTACCAATTTCTCTACTTACCACTCAACTCTCAAGTCTTTTTGGAATCATTTCGCTGCTTTCATAATATATCCGTTAGAAATTCACTCGATAAATTCAGTTGTGTTAAAAACTCTCAATTTTTGTCTATGTGAAAATGTCTTTATTTCTGTCTCATTTGTTTGCTATAATAATTCTGGGTTATTATTGTTGTTTCCTTTGAGAATTTTGAAGATAGCATTCCACTGTTTTCTATCTTACATGTATATATTAGCAAAACTTGCTTTTAGGCCAAATCAATGATTGTCAACAACACAAGGAGTGTTAAAAGAAAGTCTGATGCCTTCCACTCTAAGAGACCCTACTTGAATTGAGATAAATATTTAAAAGCAGGTAGATAATTAAATTAATTAATTACCTGAGGGAGTAATTAAAATGTGCAGTCTTCTTTAAAAACCATTGGTCTAAATGTTGCTTGTTTGGTGATTTCTCTTTTTTCTGAATGCTTTCAATACCTTCTTTTCCCCCCCTTTGATGTTCTATAGTTTTCTTACAACATGCGTACATCATGGACACCCTTCTGCTTCTCTCTGTGGATTCCTTTTATTCATAACTTTTGGAAATACACACACACACACTCACACACACACACACACACACACATAAATAGAGGGTGCCAAAAAAAATACACATTTTAAGAAAGGAAAAAAACTATTAAAATTGTAATATTCAATATATACCAGTAACACAAGATGAACACAAGTCACATTTGACTTCTGCAATTACAAGAGGTGCTCAAAGTGGTTACCATTAGCGTAATTTTAACACAGTTGTTTTTCTTTCTTAAAATGTGTATACATTTCTTTTTGTCACCCTCTGTGTGTGTGTGTGTGTGTGTGTGTGTGTCTTTTCTTATTTTTATTTATTTATTTATTTTTAATATTGCCTCTCCATTCTCCCTACTCACTTCTCTGGTACACCAATTAGACTTACGTTACACAATTTCTTTCTATTATATATGCCTCTTAACATCACTTTCATATTCTTTATCGTCTTCTTTTATTCTCATTTCCTTCAAGTCTATCAGTTTTTTAATTTATGAATTTTTTAGCTGCTTTCATCCTACCCATGAAGGGTTATTTTGTTTGTTTTTTATTTTGATATAATTTTAGAGTCAGAGAGAGTTACAATAAAGGTACATAGGGACCCAGAAAACTTTCATCAGTTTCTCCTCAAACTGACATGATATATAACTTATGTGCATGTGTGCATGTGTGCATAAGCATGTGTGTGTGTAGTACTCTACAGTTTTATTTCATATGTAGATTCATGTAACCACCACTGCCATTAGGATACAGGACTATTCCATCACGAGGTAGGATCTCCATTTATACTCAGATCCTACCCCATACTTGTGCTCTGGCAACCACTAATTTTTTCTCTATCTCTATAATTTTATTATTATTTCAAGAATGTTATAGAAATGGAATCATACAGTGTGTAACTTTTTGAAACTGACTTTTCAATCAAGCATAGTGATACTCTTGTAACTCATCCTGGTGGCTGCATGTATCAATAGCTTTTTCCTTTTTATTGCCAGACTGTATTCCATTGTCTGAATACAATTTGTCTGTTAGAGGATATTTGGGTTGTCTCCAGTAAAACTGTTGTGAATGTATGTGTGCAGGTATTTGTGTGAACATAAGTTTTTGTTTCTCTGGGACAAATGCTCAAGAATATGATTCCTTGGTCCAATGGTAATTGTATATTTCATTTTATAATGATGAACAGTTTTCTAGGGAGGTTGTTTCATTTTAAATTCCCACCAAAAATATATGACAAATACAGATTTTCTGCATCCTTGTAAGCATTGAGTATTCTCACTACTTTTATTTAAGCTGTTCTAATAGGTGTGCAGTGATCAATAGAATTTTTAATTTCAGTGATGATGATTTCTAAAAGTTCTATTTAGGTTTTCCTCAAATCTGCTTAATTATTTACAACAATTTCTTATGTCATGTTCATTTTTGTGTTTCAGCTTTTATTTCTTTAACCGTTTCATATGTGTTATTTTATCTTCTATATTTAATAATTTCAGTTTCTTAAGTTCTTGGAAGTCTAGATATGTTTTTTTATTTCTGCAGACTCTCAATTGTGGTGGTTTATATCTTACATGTTTATTGCTTTGATTTTTATTGTGAGCTTACATTTGGTTGAATTTAATCTGTATAATTCCTGAGAGACAAAAATGGAGATTTCCCCCAGATGGGATTAGGACTGCTCATGCTGGCAGGCAGAGGTTGCTACTGACCTGGGGTCACTTTAGACCCCAGGATCTGAACCAAATGCAACACTTTTAGTTTCGCATGAAATATTTTAAGTGAGATCCCCTTGGTTAGTTTCTCAATCTCAGTACTTGCAGCATAAATGCCCAAAAGTAAACGGGTTTCTAAATTGCTTAAGATTTTTTAAAAAGTTTTAGTTAATTATTGTTTTTATGAGTGTGTTTAGGCCATTGAAGAATTCCCTTTCTCTCTTGACATTTTAGGAATTTAGTAAAATGTATGTTTGCTATAATTGATTTCTTTCTTTCTTTATTTATTTTTATTTTATTTTATTTATTTTTTTTACATTGGAGAAGAATCTTTCTGAGCATCTCTTCTGCCATATTGTCAGAAGCGTATGTCCTGGCTCATATTTCGTATTTGTTATGGTTTCCCCTTAGTGGTGCTTCATTATTGCTCACTTAATGAATGAATGGACAAAATAATAAATAAATTAATGAAAAATTAGTATATAAATGACTTGATTCATGACCTCTTTGGGATATATCAGGATCATATTTAGACAACCTTTTAAAATCATTTTTAGAAAACCTTCCCTTCAAAAAAATTGAGTGAAGCTATGGTGTTTTTAACATCAAAGTTTTATAAATATTCCCCAACACTATTTCACCACAACAATAATGTAATTATTGTATAGTATAAATACATCAAAACTGTAAAGTATATTTTTAAAGGCTGATGATGGTCAGAGTTTAACCTATGTCTGAAACAATAAAAATCAAAAGTATAAAATGAAAATGTGCCATGTTACAAACCAGTAACCTTCTAAATACATAGAGTCGGCGATGCCTGATTGAAATAACTGACCCAGTAGAAAATTATTTCAAAACATGTTCATTCAAAAGCTAGAATCATACCTCTACAGTCTAGACTATGTATTTGTTATATTACAAAAACCTAACCCCTCAAGGTCATAGCAGATAGGGAATTTTTTCTTCCAATATTCCTGTTATACTCAGTACGAGTGAAATCTTTTTTTCTCTAGAATTACATACATAAATTGAAAATTGAAGCAGAAGTATTACACTGATAGGTATAAGACTGAAATACTTTCTTACCCAATCTAAACTGTGGTTTATTTAACTGTCATTTCCTTTCTTAGAAAGGAATTTTGATGCACTATTGGCCTTCACGGGGACAAATAGCATTAATTAAATAAACCTTTATATCATAAATACAAATGTCAGCATTTCTAATTTAGTGATCTCAATACTTTAGTTTGGTGACAAATTTAAGCAATGGTATAGACTTAAGGAAATTTGGTCCTATAAAAAGTTGGAAAGCATTCTAATTCCTCTCTAGGCATAAACTTTAACTTTTTTTAATTGTACAGATGAATGTTTATGTCAGTAAAATTGAGGTCAAAATTGTTTTCCCCCCCTCAGGATAAGCCAACTAGAAAGAAATCTGAATGCAATAGAAACATGATAAAAAAAAAAAGCAATTTAAAAGGCTGACAATTGCAAGGAAGTGAAAAACGCAGTGAGATATGTCAAGCATTGCAGAATAAATAATATAAAAATATGCAGTTTTTCAGACTAAATGAACTATCTGTCCATTTTTGATGTTTACTGCAATACCATTTAGTAATACAGTTGAAGCATTCAAGTAACTATTTGAGCAGTATTTACCAAAACTAGTTGTGTGTAAAGAAGCAAGCATTTCATTCTCACAAAACACAGTCTTTAGTATTTGATGTGCTCTGTGGAGTGTTCCACATTTTAAAATGTCTTTCTGCAAAACAGGTCTATAGAGACAATATAAAGGAAAAAGTACGCTGGAGTAATATTTTAGCCAGGATTCAAAATCTTAAGTGACGATGATGAGACCACCTGAAAGAATAATCTACAGGAGAAAGATGAGGGAAGAGTTGTCAGGGCTGCCATACTCAAAGTTGGCTGAAATTCATTAGTTTGCCTAAGGCTGGAGTCCACATATGCCAAATCCTAAGGTATCTGCTGCCAATTTTCCCTCTCCCATTTCCATTGCTACTGTAATATGTGGAATTATAAATGTGCCAATGAAACATGAGCCTTTCTCTGGTTTTCAGGATTCTTTATTAACACCAGCAAATTTTTCCTGAGAACTTATTATCACTTATAATTGACATTGCAGTCTTCTTTTATTATTTTTTTAAAATCTTTGTAAAATACAAAAACTATTATCCTTACTTCTAGGAAGGTAATTTAAATGAGAAGAAAAATATAAATTACATCAGGGCTAACCCTAGCCCTCATCAGGATACAGTAACATTATATCTCCCCAAAAGTTTAACTAACAATAAAGTTTATTTTATCAAAAGTGAATACTTTGATCTATCAATTCTGACTTGACCATTTAGCTAACCAGTGTTCAACCCCCCTGAAGGCCATTAGAAGAAATAAAAAGTGATATCTGATACCTCACTACCAGTCTGTAAATCATGTCAGTGGTTTCTTCCTAACTCTTAAGATGAAGTCCCTTAGCATCACACAAAAGACCTTTCATAATTTTGCCTCTTCTTGATCTCCAGATTCATTTCTTAGTCTGTCCTTATATGTTTCCAACACTCCAGTCAGACTGACCTGTAATATCTCCAAAAGCACCAGCTCTTTCATAGCCTGGTGCCCTTGAATACACCATTATATCTTGCTAGAATCTCTATCTTCTATATATTTTTTTAACCTGGAAAATTTCTACTAATCAAGAAAGACTCACATCAAAACTCAACCCATTCGTGTACTCCATATCTGGGTGAAATGCTCTGATTTCCCATCTGTACATATATATGGCCTTCATAACCCTTATCATCCAAATTTTATTAACTGTTTTACTCCTCTGTTTCCTCCTCTAGGTTTTGGATTCCTCTCACGTCAGCACCCTTAGTACACATCAGACCATCAGACAAATCAGAGATGCTCAATAAAGAACATTTCAGAGGATTTCTGGTGAAGATAGCAAAGTATGTAAACACTATGTTCACCTCCTCTCAGGACCACATCAATTAGAACTAAACCACAGAACAACCAATATTGATAATCACTTGAAATCTAGCTGAACCAAAGCCTTACAACTACAGACATACAAAAGAAGCCACCTCAAAATTGGTAAGAGGAACAGTGACATA
The DNA here is from genome assembly GCF_964194185.1 of Rhinolophus hipposideros. Taxonomy (NCBI): domain Eukaryota; kingdom Metazoa; phylum Chordata; class Mammalia; order Chiroptera; family Rhinolophidae; genus Rhinolophus; species Rhinolophus hipposideros. The sequence goes on from NC_138052.1 coordinate 13,981,574, forward strand.
GAACGGGCTGGTCCCACACCTGCATGTGACAATTAAAAATCAGAGGGATATATTGGCAGAGGTCCCCACCTGAGGAGCAAAGAGTTCCAGCCCCTCCCCATCCCAGGGTTTCAGTGCTGGGGAGAGATGTCCCTATAACTTTTGGCTGTGAAAACCAGTGGAGACTGTAGCTGAGTGAAACAGACAGCAGCTGCACTCCCAGGTTCTCCTATTAAAGTGACAACACACAGACTTACTCATTGATTGACACACTCATTTTGAGCTCCAGTCCTGGGGCAGCAGCTCCAAAGGCATTAGAGACATATGGGGAGGAACTGAGTTGTCTAGTTGCAGGGTGAGGGCTGGAGGGGCAGTATTTTCCCGGATGGAGGAGCTGGCAGAAGCCATTGTTTCTTTGTTGAGCCCTCCTCCTTCACTGCATGCAAATGCATGCAAACCCCATATGTGAGTCTCCATCAAACTGTCTATCACCACTTGTCTGTCCAGCCCTAATGATTCCCTGAGACCATGCCCCACCCAACTTTTGGGTCGACCCAGAATGCTTCCAGTGACTTCTCCATATAAACAGCCTGCCTTGGCTCATGCTGTGAACATTCTTAAAATCTCTCAAAGTTCACAAAACCCAAACAAGCAGCATCTGGCTTCAGTGTGTCCTGTACCTGAGACTGAGCAGCCTTAAGCCTGGCAATAGTAACAGCCGTCCTTGGTTCACAGCTTGGCATCTCAAGGCACCTTTGAGCATCATGCAGGCAGAGGCCATCTCTGGATTGATTTGTGGCTCATGTCATCTGGCTCTGGGCAGGGCACAGACTGTGATTGAACTTAACCTGCAGCTGGTCCCCTCCCAAGAGGCCCCAGGGCTAGCAGACCAAGTGGTCAGCATTGGACTGGACTGGAGCATCACTCAGCCACCTCAAAGGATGTCACACCCAAAGGTCACACTGGGCAGGCACCAGAACTCTGCTAAAGCATACCCTGCTCTTTACGGTCAGCCCCTGAATAACAGCTCTTCCACTGTAGCCACAACAAGTTCTCACAACCAATCACCCTGAGGGTCAATCCCTCCCAGTGACATGAACACAACAATCAATTGTCAACTACAACATGAGGGTACACACAACCCACACATGGGGCACAACTGGAGCACCCAGCTCTGGTGACCAGGGATAATGCACCACTGTGTACCATAGGACAACTACTATATAAGACCACTCTACTAAGACTGGGAGGCATTGCAACCCTACATAGAAAGAAACACAGAAAGGCAGCCAAAATGGAGAGACAAACATTTCCCAAATAAAAGAACAGAACCAAGCTCCAGAAAAAATAAATAAATAAATAAACAAAATGGAGACAAGCAATCTATCAGACACAGAGTTCAAAATACTGGTTATAAGGATGTTCAATGATCTCAGGGAGAACTTCAAAAAAGAGATAGGAAACATAAAAATGGAGATAGAAAACATAAAAAAGAACCAGTCAGAAATAAACACTACAATAACTGAAACAAAGAATACATTAGAGGGAATTAACAGTAGATTAGACGAAGCAGGGGAACACATAGTGATTCAGAAAATAAAGTAGCAGAAAACACCCAATCATAACAGCAAAAAGAAAAAAAGAATCCAAAAAAAAAAAGAGAAAATTTTAAGGGGCCTCTGGGATAACATCAAGTGTACCAACATTTGTATTATATGGGGTATCAGAAGGGGAAGAGAGAAAGCAAGGAGCTGAAAACTATTTAAAGAAATAATGCCTGAAATCTTCCCTAACCTGGTGAAGGAAATAGATATACAAGACCAGGAAGTGCAGAGTCCCAAACAAGATGAACTTAAAGAGGCCCACACCAAGACACATCATCATTAAAAGTCCAAAGTGTAAAGACAAAGAGAGAATCTTAAAAGCAGCAAAAAAAAAAAAAAAAAAAAAAAAAAAAAGGCAGTTAGTTACATACAAGGGAGCTCCCATAAGACCATCACCTGATTTCTCAACAAAAACTTGGCAGGCCAGAAGGAATTGGCAGAAAATATTCAAAGTGATAAAAATCAAGGATCTACAACCAAGATTACTTTACCCAGCAAAGCGATCATTTAGAATTGAAGGATAGATAAAGAGCTTCCCAGACAAAAAAAAAAAAGTTAAAGTATTTACCAAACCAGCATTATAAGGAAGGTAAGAGGGACTTCTTTAAGAAAAACAAAGAAACAAACAAACAAAAGATAAAAAACATGAATAATAAAATGGCAATAACTACTTATCTATCAACAATCACTTTCAATGTAAATGATTAAATGCTTCAATAAAAAGATAGGGTGGCTGGATGGATAAAAAAACAAGACCCTTACATAAGCTGTCTACAAGAGACTCACTTCAGGCCACCCCAGTGGCTCAGATGGTTGGAGCTCTGTGCACCTAATGCCGAAGGTTGCCAGTTCAATTTCCACATGGGCCAGTGCCAGATGTCTCAGTTGGTTGGAACGCAGGCTCTCAACCACAAGGTTGACAGTTTAACCACTTGACTCCCGCAAGGGATGGTGGGCTCCCCCCTTGCAACGAAGATTGAACACAGCACCTTGAGCTGAGATGCCACTGAGCTCCTGGATGGCTCAGTTGGTTGGAGCATGTCCTCTCAACCACAAGGTTGCCAGTTCAACTTCCACAAGAGATGGTGGGCTGCGCCCCCTGCAACTAAAAACGGCAACTGGACCTGGAGCTGAGCTGTTCCCACTACAACTAAGATTGAAATGACAACAATTTGACCTGGAAAAGTCCTGGAAGCACACATTGTTCCCCAATAAAATCCTGTTCCCCTTCCTCAATAAAAGCTTGAGAGAGAGAGAGAGAGAGAGAGAGAGAGAGAGAGAGAGAGAGAGAGAGACTCACTTCAGACTTCAGATATAAAGACACACAGAGTATGAAAGTAAATGATGGGAAAAAGATAATTCATAGAAATGGAAATTAAAAAAAAATAATAAAAAGCAAGTGAGGCAGCAATAGTTATACTTATACCAGACCAAATAGACTTTAAAAGAAAGGCCGTAACAAGTGACAAAGAAGGACTCAGTAATCCCACTTCTGGGTAATTATCTGAAGAAACCCAAAACACCACTTCAAGGGGACATGCGCATCCATGTGTTCATTGCAGCACTGTTCACAGTAGCTCAGAGGTAAAGTCAGCCTGGATGTCCATCGATGGGTAAATGGATAAAGAGGAGGTGGTACATAGATACAATGGAATATTGCTTGGCCATGGAAGGGAATGTGTTTTCACCACCTGCGGTGGCATAGATGGACCTGAAGGGTATTGTGCTGAGTGAAATATGTCAGACAGCAAAAGACAGACACAATGTGATTTACCTTATGTGTGGAATCTAAATAAATAAATAAATAAATAAATAAATAAATAAATAAATAACAAAAAAAAACAGTAACAAACTGATAGATACAGAGATAATATTGATGGTTGCAAGATAGGAGGGAGGTTAGGAATGGGTAGAAAAGGGGAAGGGATTAAAAAATACAAATTGGTTGTTATAAAATAGGCATGGGAATGTAGGATATAGTGTAAGGAATATAGTCAATAATATTGTAACTATGTGTGGTATCAAATGGGTACTAGATTTATTAGGGTAATAGATGGGAGGGGGCTAGGGAACATGGTGAATAAGGTGATGGCGCTAAGTACAAATTAGTAGTTGCAAAATAGTCATTGAGCTGTAAAGCACAGGAAATATAGTTAATAATATGATAACAATTATGTTTATTTCCAGGTGGGTACTAGACTAGTCTGGGGGTTCACTTCTTAAATTATATAAATGTCTAAACACTATGCTGTACATCTGAAATTAACATAAAACAATATTGAATGTCAACTATAATTAAAAAATTCAAAAAGGGGGTGGTGGTAAAGGGAAATAAAAAGTTCAAGTTTCCAGGTATGAAACAAATAAGTCATGGGGATGTAATGTATAGCATGGGGAATATAGTCAATAATATTGTGATAGCATAAAAACAAAATACATTTCACAGAGTTTTGTGCTATTTTGTCCAGGTCAGAAATAATCTCTTGTGCCTGGCACCATTTTTATTCCAACAACAGTTAAGGCTCCATTCATAATGTTATGTTATGGATCTGTTCTGATGCTGCCCCATAGCATCTAATTGTTCGATTTGTCTGTGTGGTTATTGGCAGCCTGCTGGGTATTAGGACGGAAACTCACAGCTATTTTAAGAATTACTTATTGAGTCAGCCCTGAAAGCTTTGTTTATCCTTTTTTTATTCTGTCTCCTTTTATATTCCTTGGGACTACTCAAAAGCATTTAAAGCCATCTTCCAATTTATTTTTCCAACGTATATTTCCCGCTGAGTTCTTTTTATTTCTTGGTCATTCCTCTTGCAGAATTCTCAGACTGGCTTTGAAAAGAGTTCACATCACATTATTTCAGTTTCTTAGTTGTTTATACTGTTATACCCAGGAATGCAACAGGAGGGAGAAGAAAGTCAGATCTTCTTTTAGAGGTCAAATAGTACTGCATAGCAATTAGAGTAAGTAGAAGAAAAGAGGTAGAAGAAAAGGAGACATCCATGAGCATTCTTGATCTAATATTCAGGGCTTCCTCCAGAGCTGCTCTTTAAGAGGAGAAAGTCTCTGTTTTGAATTTACCCTTACTTCAAAGATGTGCCAAGGCATATAATTAAAACTAGGAAGTTGGTTGATACAGGAAAGCAAATAAAAGCCATGACTCAGAGGCGGTGTAGCAACTGTCTCATGAATTCTTCCGTCTGTGCTTGGAAAGGGGAGAATCAACCTTCAAGTGAGACAGAGAAAGTAGCAGCTAGCATAATGTTATTTCTGAGCTCCTTAAGCAGCTCTGCTATCTGCCTTTCTGTCACTATGGAGCTGCATTCCACGTCAATGTGCAACAGAGGACAGCAAGTCACATCAGGCAAAATAGAAAATGAATGTGTTTTCTTGTTAGAAGACCTCTTCGAGCCCTTCCCTTGAATGCTGGATTCCTAGGAGGGGGGTTGTCAAGTGGTCATGTAATCCTAAGCAGTAGCATAGTGGGAAGCTCCTACCGTGTTTCCCTGAAAATAAGACCTAGCCGGATAGTCAATTCTAATGTGTCTTTTGGAGCAAAAATTAATATAAGACCTGGTATTATTTTACTATAGGACCGGGTATAATATAATACAATACAATACAATATAATACATTAATATAATGTAATATAATATAATATAATATAATATAATATAATATAATATAATACCAGGTCTTATATTAATTTTTACTCCTAAAGATGCATTAGAGCTGATTGTCCGGCTAGGTCTTATTTTCTGGGAAACAGGGTAGGTTGGCTGTCAGGCTTTCACTGATTTGGCCCATAATCCAGTAGGCTCCAATGGATTCATACAGTTTCTTATTGCCATTTAGCAGGCAACAGGTGCTCCATGCTTTCCTCTGTTCCTCTTGCCCCCCAAGTCCCATGAGGGTGATACATGGAGGGCCCAGGAGTCTGTGTCACACTTGAGGGACACTGAGCTTAGAAAATCCCCAGTCTTCTAAAAGAACGCCAGCATACTCATCTACACTCCCCTACAGAGAGAGACATTCTGGTTATTACCCAGGGATACAGGCAGGAACGGAAGGGAAGCATCTCTGCTTTACTATCCTAGAATGTCTCCCTATACAAACATTCTGAAATCGACATTCTTAAATTCTTAAAATGCTTTTGCTCAGAAGATTGTAGAAAAACATGAGAGATCCAGGGAGAACTGTTTCCTAACAGGGATTTAATAAACAGTGTTTTACAAATTCACTTAAATCACTAAAACCACGCCTCTTCCTTTTCTTTTCTTTCTATTTTTTTCCCCACTGTCTAAGCATTTGGCTCAGTTAGCACTTTTTAGGACACTCTTTGAAATACACTGGTGGAGGGCTGGTACAAAGGGCATGAAGTCAGATACTTTGGTTCAAAGGACAATTTAAGATTTATTAGTTATGTGATTTTGAACAACTTTCTTTAGTCATATGAGCTTCAGTGTTTTCAGCTGTAACATAAAAGAAATAAAAAAATGAAATATGGTAACAATTTATTTACGAAGCCTGACAATTAAGCTCATAAACTTGTTGTGACAATGTTGCTAACCTTTTGGTTATCAGAGGGATTATTCATTATGAATTTGTACCAACTGGACAAACAGTTAACCAGATTTACTATTTGGAAGTGCCGAAAAGGCTGCGTGAAAAAGTTAGACAAAAATGACCTGAACTTTTCAACAATTCATGGTTCTAGCATCACGACAATGCACCAGCTTGCACGGCACTGTCTGTGAGGGAGTTTTTAGCCAATAAACAAATAACTGTATTGAAACACCCTCCCTACCCACCTGAGCTGACCCCCAATGATTTCTTTCTTTACCAGAAGGAAAACTAAATATTGAAAGAAAGACATTTTGATGACATTCAGGACATCTACAATTATAAAACAACAGCTCTGATGGCCATTCCAGAAAAAGAGTTCCAAAATGGTGTTGAAGGGTGGACTAGGAGCTGGCGTCGGTGCATAGCTTCCCAAGGGGAGTACTTCGAAGGTGAATATAGTGATATTCAGCAATGAGATATGTAGCACTTTTTCTAGGATGAGTTCATGAACTTACTTGTCATATACTGATGTTCCCAATAAGTAGTCCAAGTAGTCAACAAGAATTGTTAGTTCCCCATTTTACTTCTTTAAAAAATATATTTTTGATTGTTTCTAAAATATCTTAATTTTCTCAGAGTTGTATGTACTTATTCATTTTCAGAGAGCTCCTTAAATATTGTCTAAGTATATCCAATCAGAAACAAGATAATATTCAATTTCTATAATGTCAGGAACTGAGTTGGGTTCTTTCTTTCTTTTAATACAAACTTTACTTATTTTAAAGATATGAATTTTTTTTTCTCACTAGAAGGAAGTTAAAAATACAATTTTGGCATATCATGGCATTATCCTAACTTAAATAACCATATTTACTTGTTTTGTGTGTGTATATTATATCAGGCTTCCCAGAAGCAGGGCCTCAGAAAGAGGAACTTGAATCGTAAGTAGGGGAAAGCTCAGAAGAAAAACTTGTAAGGAGTGGAGGACGCAGGAACATTGACAAGTTAGAAGCCCACGGAAGACATGCTTCAGCTGATATCTCATCTCACACAGCCTGATCCCACAGGAAGCTCTGGAGTACGCACAGCACCACAGGTTTATCTCACCTCCAGGCCAGGGAGTTGGCCTTTTGTATCAGTATCAGACACTGGCTGAAGGGTACATTCCGAGGGCATTTCCCTATGTGGAGGACAACTTGTAGGGGAAGGATGTAACCACAGATCATTAGCAGCCAATACTCATAGCTACTGGGGGTAAGCACACCTGCCTGGTAAAGAGGACCTGGGTGGGCCAGCAACAGCATCTCCTGCCTGGGGCAACCCGTCAGAGAGACATGGAAAGTAGGAGAATTTATGGAACAGATATGATAGCTCAGCTCAGCAGGGATGGGGGGTAGGGAGTTGCAGATGGTGAGAAGAGGGCAGATGCAGAATTTAAAATGTAATGAATGTGAAGCTAAGATATATCAGTTGCCTCTCTGTTAGTGTCCTTCCCTTACATGTGATTCCAAATATTGTTTCTTCTTTTCAAATTCTTCCATCTGCTTCAATTTCCACAAATCTAGTTGCTACCTATTTTGTCTGGCTCTTTGACTTTTCATTTTGTTCTGACTCCAATGTTTGGCGATTCCCCAGGGGCTGTCTAATTGCACAACCTTTGGAGATTTCATTTTCCCCTCTTGATCTCAACTTATTTCCCTGGCCTCAGATATACTGCTGCCTAAACACTTACAAATCTTCTGTGCTATGCTTTTCTGGCCCAATTTACTTGCCTTGTCCACGCAATCTTCTAATTGTGAAGTAGGATAGGCAGAGCCATGTTCAGGCCCAAATACTTTGTAGAAAGTCATGGTGCCAGACCTTAGTGGCACTCAGAGATAGTAGGAAGAGGAGATAAAAACTAAAGTTTCCTTTATCGTCTTTCTTTCTTTCTTTCTTCCTTCCTTTCTTTCTTTCTTTCTTTCTTTCTTTCTTTCTTTCTTTCTTTCTTTCTTTCTTTCTTTCTTTCTTTCTTTCTTTCTTTCTTTCTTTCTTTCTTTCTTCTCAGTCTCTCTCTCTCTCTCTCTCTCTCTCTCTCTCTCTCTCTCTCTCTCTCTCTCTCTCTCTCTGCCCTCCCTCCCCCTTCAAGATTTATAGACCACTAGTCTGGGGCTATTTAGTATAGAGACAAAGGAATAGACTGAGTTTTACTGTTAGAAGAATGAGAATGTTTTATAGCCTAGTTATTATTATATTTACTGTGCTCTCAAATGATACCAATTCCATCGGGAACATCTAAAGGCAGTCAGGCTGTAAACAGCCAAACTGTTGATATACAAATGTTTCGGCACTTTATATGGAAAACATCAATTTTCTGGAAACTTCATTTTTCTGGGTGACTCCCTCTTTCTCCTAAATATGATCAATATATGTAGTTACTGCAATAAAAGTTTGACTAAGTAGAACACTTGAAAAGCGGTCTTTTTGATGACCTCAAAATTAACCCAATTTGTCTCAGTCCCCGTGAAAACCCTTTGCAAACGCATTGGTCCACTTCTTGTCTTGCAGGTGGAGGCGTTGGAAATTATCAACTTTTTATTTCATAACTCAAAATCTTACCGAATCACAAAGTTATCTTACAACAATTTTCACTTAACTAGATTATAGCTGTGAAAAGCATATGGGGGTGCTTTGAGTGTTTTCGAATTTTTAAAAAATCTTATGAAACTTTATCGTTCTATTCTTTATGTCATTATGCAACAAGCTAAATGCAGACAATGTACAGTGAATTAAGGTTCATGCTAGTTTTCAGTGTGATTAATCAAGGTTTTGCTGTGAAATAATTCATTTTTCATGCATAGCGACAGCTCTAATTTAGCCTTATTTGTCATAGGGTTAGAGGGAAAATTTGAGCCCATACATTTATTTGAAATACAATTAGAATAATGGAAACATCTATATCTTCTTAGTAGTAAAGACTGTAGAATAGACAATTAGGAGCTATCCCAGATTAATACTATTAAAATGCCATGAGTAATATAGGCCTGGCCATCTGATTTACCATTCATCATTACTATATAACTTACTCAGAAGCTATGTAATGAGGAGGGTTGCTAAATTAACACAGCTATGAATTCTTAAGTAGAGGAGAAAAAATCCTCAGATTAGTCTGTATTCAGAATAATAGCTTTGACTGTCTAATATGTGACTCCCTGGAATGATCGCTTGAGGATCTGCTCAGCGTACGCTACGTCAATAGCACCGGCAGAAGTGTGGATGGCCAATCATGAACGTTACAGTGTTACGGAAGGTTTGTTTGGCTAAAAGTGTACGGGATTGAACTGGCTGCACATATCAAACTGGTAACTGCTTTAACTTTCTTATTTCAGTCAAAAGTTTTCGTAATCATTAGATATGCAATTCTGTGAAGTGACAAAAGTCTGGATCTAAAACTGACCAACAGAAATAACTTCTCTTGAAGTACCCATGCAGAGAACCAGGAGAACTGTGGAGGCAGGCAGCACTGAGGATTGTGTTTAACACACACTGGGACCAAACTCGCAAGGCCAGTTTATTAGGTAGTATTCTGTAAGAACCTAGGGACTCAGGAGGGTTCCCCACAGAACTATATTTAAGGTATGTGGCTTGGATAAGGTATGGGGACTGTTAGCTATTGACCAACCATGTTCCAACCAAAGTAGCTCCACTCTATCTATGCCAGTGGTTTTCAAACTTGAGCACACACCAGCAACACCTGAAAAAAGCTTATTAAATCAGAATTCTGGGTCCCACCCCGAGATCTGCAGACTTAGTAGATCTGGAGTGAATTGTCAGAATTTGCACGTCTAATAAGTTCCACAGTTATTGGTCTGGGGACCACACTTAGAGAACCATCAAATTCTATTATATATGTTGAGCCACCTAATAAGAGTTTTTTTTGAAGAAAGCATTCTAAAGCTAAAAGATCAAGTACTAAGTTGAAAATATTGAAAGTATTTGTATAAGTAAAGTCTTACTGGTACGCCTATTTTTCCTTTTCATGTCTTTTTTCAGAGGTTTCTGGTACCTGTACACCTCTGGCTGCCAAAGACACCTCAGTGTGCAAAGTAGTTTGCTGATTCTTTCCCTCTTTCCTTCCTTTATTCCCTCCTTCCCTCCTCCATCAATTCAATACTTAATATACTAAGATACCAGGCCGGGGACTATGCATTGTAATATAACTAAGCCTGTGAGAAGTTTATCATCTAACACATAAAGAAGTCACATGATGACTAGAGTGAGGGGTACTTCAACAGAGCTTTCTTCAAACTGTTTTGCCAAGAAATAATTAATTTTTTCCTCGGATTCTAAGTAAATGTTTGACTTAAGAGATAATATTTGAACTGATTCTTAAAGAATGTGAAGAATTTTCCCAGTCAGAAAAACAAACAAACAAACAAAAAGTGATGTTTCAGGCAAGGAAAATGACATCATGAAAATATGCTTAGAAATTCCTGAATGTCTGACAATTAGGGATGGAAGGAGCTAAGGAATGGAGCACTTAAGGGTGACACCTGCTCTCGCTATATTGGGTTGACACTTTATGAAGACTGATGCCCTGTGAGGGCAGAGATAGTGATTTATAATCTTTGTTAAATGTATTCCCAATACCCAGTGTCATTTCCTGGCCCTACACCAAACAAGCTCAGATTTAGGTGTCTGTTGTGTAGCTTAGACCCCAGGGTATTGACGAATCTCCCCATGTTACTCTAACATGCAGCCAGAGCTGAGAATCACTGTGAAATCAGTTTTGATTATGAACTATGTTAGAAGCACTCAGAATAGTCACAAATATGGAGAGCTGACCTGAGTTGGTTCTCTCGTTTTCTTATCTAAGTGTCAATACTTTTGTCCTATTTAAATGTATGTACGTTTCCCCTCCAACTTAAATTGCTGTCAATCAAATGGCCTCGGATGGTGACCATGATTCCCCAGAGTCTACAAGGCCCTTCAAGTCTACATGGATGAGTTCCTGCCTAATACTGCAGACATCCAAGTCATGCCAGACACCTACCTTCCTTTGCCATTTTCTGAACCAACAGCTTCATATCTTATATGTAATGTCTTTCTGATATCATAATTCCTTCTCCTACCATTTGTTTTTCTTTCTTCCTTTCATCCTCACAGCTATGTTAAACTTCTACCGCATGGGAAATAATAAATACTGACTTCAATTGATGGTAAAAGGAAAAAAAAAAGGCATACAAAAGATGTAAAGAATACAGTTGGAAAATAAAATAAATGATAATGAGTGCATGTTTGTGACAATTCTCTATTTTGGCATGTATCTCTTTTACACCCTTGAACATCCTGAGTTCTTCCTGGCCTCAATGCTCTCCACCTCACAGCTCCCTTGTTCTACAACTAGCCCCACCTCATAATGCAGTTTTGTTTCAGAGGGTGGGGAGGATCTACAGTTTGTATCATAGTAGAGATTCTCTTCCCCCAACATACACACAGTTTTCCCCAATCAATAAATCCGGTTTGTTTTCTTCATTGAACTTAGTACAACCTATATATTTTTTTTTCCTTATTTACTGTCTTTCTTCCATTAGATTGTAAGAACCAAGAGGTCAGAAACCAAATCTGTTTAATCACAAATAATTTAACTATTTCCTAGTCTAGTGTTACATACCCAAAAGAGAGGATTCAATAAGTATTTGTGAAATAAATGAACAAAGGAGTAAATGATGAATGAAGAATGAATGAATGAATGAATGAATGAATGAATGAAAAAGAAGAGTCTGCACAAATACAGATTTATTTCTCAGTTCTGCTAACTAAAATAAGATTTTTCCAATATATTTATTTAAACAACTTACCACCAGAACAATGAAAACATCCAATTTGAGAGCTATTAATCATTAAAAAAAAGATAAATCTGCCTTGAATGATCTAATCAAACTCAGTCATATCTATGTTTTTATTAAATTGTTACTGCATCCCCAATCTTTTTCAAAATAACTTGTATAATTTACTAACATGAAATCTAGCCATTTATTTCAACACAGTCAGTTTGTTTGCCAGAGAATCTCAGTTTATATTTGAAAACAAGTTTTCATTTGTAATTTTGTTTCATAATCTCATACAGATATCCTTCATGGGATACTCAGAGTCTGGTCAATTTTTGCTAATAGTTTCATAATCACTTCTGAGAAAACTCAATGAAGAAATGCAATCTCCACACAAGGGAGCACACTACTTTGTTCTCAAGCAGACTTTCCTAACCCAGGCTACAAACTAAAATCACCAGGGGAGCTTTTAAAATAATACAGATGCCACCCTCTGCGATCGGAATATCACCAAACTGGGGTGGAGTCAAGGAATATCAGCTATTTTTAACACTCCCAGGTGATTTTAATGTGCAGCCAAGGTTGGAGAATCAATAATTTAAAGAAGAAGAAGAAGAAGAAAAAATAATAACTACATTTAAGCACAGAATGGACTGTTGCTCTCCAGACTTTGAGAGTTGCCCTGACATTCAAGTCAATTGAGCCATTATACATAAAAGGCAGAGAAATTACTGCTACTTGTGCTCTTGGTGCTGGCAACCTGAATGGGCAATGGATATAAAAGACTCGAGCTGGGGGACCTGCTAAGTCTGGTGATTGGCTCAGGCATGAAACTGGGTGTGAGTAGAACAAATGATCGCCTCATCCAAGGCCAGCCACCTGTTTCTCTGGCCCCTTGAACCTCTGTGCTAAGTCTCTGCCTGCGTTTTTCTCCATCCCTAAGGTCTGCCCCTCCCCTGCTGTTAGCAAGCTGTTTTACCTCCAGGAGCCACCCAAAGCCAAGATGCCCCAATAGAACCACTGCAGGACAACTTTGGATCCCTTCCCCATCTTGTCATCTGAATTGTATATGTATATTTAAAATCCTGAACTGAGAAACTACTATGTGCTAAGTATTCCATGAGGTATTTTATGTATTATTTCCTTTCATCTTCACACTAATCTCTTTTCAGTCCATCTATACATTTCCTTTACTGCATTTAACTTTTTTTATATTTGTGCCCTTCAAGATTATGAGTTCTTCAAGGTTAAGTACAACAAAAAATATTTCATTATATTAAATCACAAGGCTAAGAGATGAAGGGGGAAGAGAAGAAAAATAACTATCTAGAGAGTCCCTTCTAGATGTAAAGTGATACCTTATTTAATTCTCATAATAATTTGAGTTCTTTACTCATTGTGTAAATGTAAAACTGAAGCTCAGAGAGGTTAACTAGCTAGTCTGAGATAGGACAGAATTTGGACTCAATTTACTCACTGATTAAACTTACTGGAGGAAAACATTAGCCTGGTATTTGAGGTGAGAGTAGGTTGGCAAGCTTGAGCCTTAGGTCCTTTTGGAGGGGGACTACTAATTAATCACCCATTTCTGTTTTCAGGGAAGGATATCCATGAGTTCCTCATTGCCAGTCTCTTTCTATTCTCTCGTTTTCTGCTTTCCTTGGGAGTGAGAAGTGATTTACTCAATTGGTGGGCCTGATAGAAGGAACTGAGCTTGCTTACCCCTGATTCTTTTCATTTTTTTCGGGAGCTAGCTGCCTACAGGGAACATGCATTTCGCTCTGCTTCTTCTCCACACCATAATTTTCCCAGGGGCAGGTCCCCACAGGCGATGCTTGTGGGGTTCAGCGCTGCTTGTGAATGGGTGTACGTGTCTAATTCTGGCTCAGCCCTAAAAAAGCTATAGTTGACTTATACCTATGACATATTCTCCAATATCAGCTTCATCAGCAAAAGCAAGATTTTAGTTTGATTTTCTGTATTTTCTTAATTGGTGGAAAATGTAAGCAAGTAAAACAGGTGTGTCTTTTAATTTGATCCCTTAAAACAGTGGTTTCTCCACGTTGTCTGGGACCAAAGCTTTACTAAGATCTGGGAGCTTTTTAGAAATACAAACCCTCAGTCCCCACCACAGACCAAAATCTGCACTTTAACAGCTTTCCAGAGAATTCTGATGCCTGCAAAAGTATAAGAAACATTGCTATGGACAGTACATTGAGTCCTGTTTCTTTAGGCTGTGTGATGGTAGGTAACAAACTGATGTTCTTTACTATGAAGCTCCAGCAGTTTGAGTCTGAGATCAGGTACAAGTGGGTACAGGATGATGAGCAGACACATGGTGCAGACTGAGACGACAATAGATAGAGACAGCTCATTTATCAGTTTTTTTTCTTCCAATCTCTAATCAGAGTGCTTGCATGATTATATTTCGCTTTGTTTCATTTTATTTTTCTTTTCTATAGCATTTCAGTATTTAAAAGTTGGGTAGGCTTTTTCTTTCTGTTGCCGAAAAAAAGAGTTCTTGGTAAACATCACAGGAAAGAATTCAAGGATGTATCGAATAAGTCACATGAATAAAGCCAAGCAATCAGTGGATTATTAAAACAAAGGAAATAGCGTCTTGGATTTCTCCAGATAGATACCTAGGAGTGGAATTGCTGGGTCATAAGGTAATTCCATTTCCAGTTTTTTGAGATACCTCTATATTGATTTTCATAGTGGCTGCACCAATCTGCAATCCCACCAGCAGTGCACGAGGGATTCCCTTTTCTCCACAACCTCGCTAGCACTTGCTGTTTGTTGATTTATTGATGATAGCCATTCTGACCGGGGTGAGGTGGTATTTCATTGTGGTTTTATTTGCATTTCTCTAATGATTAGTGAGGTTGAGCATCTTTTCATATGTCTGTTCGCTATCTGTATGTCCTCTTTAGAAAAATATTTCTTCATGTCCTCTGCCCATTTCTTAATTAAGTTTGTTTTTTTGGTGTTGAGTTGAATGAGTTTTTTTTTTTTTTTTAATAAGTTTTGGGTATTAACCCTATGATCTCACTTATATGTGGAATCTAAAGAATAGAATAAATGAACAAACTAATCAGAAACAGTTTCAGAGATATAGAGAAAAAACTGAGGGTTGCTAGATGGGAGTGGGGTGGGCATGACGGAGAAGGTGAGGGGATTAGAAAGCACAAATTGGTAACCACAAGATTGCCATGGGGATATGAAAGACAGTTTGGGGAATATGATCAACAATGTTGTAAAGATTTTGTAGGGTGTCAGATGGGCACATGTCTTATTAGGGAGACCACCTCATGGACGGTGTAGATGCCTTACCACTGCACTGTACACTTGAAGCTGAATAATATTGAATGTCAACTATAATTTAATATTTATATATGTGTGCATATATATACATACACACACGCGTATATATACATGTATATATACATATAGTCACGGGATGTGGAATACAGCATAGGTAATAGAGTCAGTGGAATTGTAAAGCTATGTATGGTGTCAGAGGGGTAGTAGATTAGGGGGGTATCACTTTGTGAGGGGTGTAAACATTGTTTTGTACACCTAAAACTAATAAAAAAAAACACAAAAGAAAAGACAGGAAATAGTATACACTCTAAAGATGGTGTGAGAGTGGGCAGGCCCAGAAGATGAGCAACTGCCCTGAAAAGCAAAGAGGTTTAGGATTTTATCATCTTTAAAATGATGGCATAAAATATTCAAGATTTAGGGTGACGTTATAGATGTTCCCAAGTAGGTCCTTACCGTGGTCACTGACCTGACAGGAGGAGGGATTTTTGTCCTTATGTGGCCCTAATCGGAACTGTCATGGCAATGCAGGGGGTGGAGATTTTTCTTGACTGCCATGCTACTAATATTAGAATCTAAGATAATTAGCTAAAGTTCACCTGAGGGGCAAAATGGTGTCCTGGATCTGCTCTTACTGCCGGAATCCAGTTCTGGGCAGTCTGGTAGCCGCATCTTTTCCTAAGGATGACCTCATCTCCTCCTTCTTTGTCTCCTCTCACCTCCTCCTTCCCTTCTTCCCCGCCTCTCTCCCCGGCAACCCTATTCTTTCTGACTACAGTAACATTTCTATTTTACAGATAGCTGAAGAGTAAGAAGATTTTTATCTTTCCATTGTCATCCTTGAATAACCTGCCAAAAGAGGAGGAGGGATTGGCACCTGTTCAGCGGAAGAGGCAGCAACCTGCCCTTCTGAGTAGTTCCAGATGAATTCAGTTGGGAGCAGATAATCTAAGGCAGTGGACCCCAACCATTAGCATCATATGGGAAATTACTAGAAATGCATAGTTTTGGCCTTACCCCAGATGGCTGAATCATAAGCTACAGAGGTAGGATCCAGCAATCCGTTTCAACAAGACCCCCAGGTAGTTTTAATACACTAATGTTTGAGAACCACTGCCGGGGCCTTGCTACTCATAGAATGACCTAGCACACTAGCAGAAGCATCACCTAGAAGCTTGTTAGAAATTCAGATTTCAGGCCCATCCCAGACCCACTGACCTAATCACAACCTTCATTTAACAAAAGCCCAGGTGATTGGTAAGCACACTCAAGTTTTAGAAGTACTGAAGTGCGTATAGAGTGGAGGATGCAGAAATTGAGTCACGGAACAGAAAAGTGAACAGGATTTCCAGGTGGTTTTCAGCCTAAACTAAAAACAGGTAAAGCACAATCTAGGGAGTGAGGCTAGAGTAAGCAAATGGATTAACACCTGGAAAGAGGTAGCTTGGTGGAAACCTCCTTGGAACCTGAGGCACCTATTTCATGTGTTGTTCTCATTACCTCATGCTAGCTTCTTGGTGAATCCCGATCTGGCAGGTACTTGCTTGGGCCCAGATCACTGGAGACTTATTATGTCTCATTTACCACATGAATCTTCACTAGCCACCGTTTTCGATCTGCATTAAATTTCCAACCAAGCTTCTTTGGGAATTCTTCTCACAGCAAGGCAGGCCTCCCTAGATGTCCTCAGAAGGTGATTTCTCAGCCCAAACAGGTAGTGGCCTGGGATCAATAAGAACCAAATCAACTCTGAGCATTTAAACATGTGGCTAGAGTGTGAATAAGTAGTTGGAGAAATTGCAGAAAGGTCAGGTAGCAAGTACTACTAGCTTTGTAACTAGCAAAAGCTCTTGTACATATATTTGGCATTTCACAGAACCTGCAGGCTGTATTTGATTACTTATTAAAATTATGGTTGGCCAGTGGGGAGAATCATGATAATTGGTATAGGTCATAGATAATCAAAAGTGTCTCTCCCAGTGGGATGAAACCTATTAAAATAGTTACTTAAAACTCTTTGCTATTTCCACATTCTTTTCACATGTAAAATGGCTTGTCCCAATCTAGTCACCAAGGAAGAAAGCAAACATCGTCCATTGTTCTTTGTTTGGTGCTAATTAATATTTTCAAGAGGATTGCCTGAGAGGCAGCTCTGTATACCCTAAAGCAATCTCGCCATTCAACTTCCAGATCATAGCTTTACCTCATTAAAATTAGCTTTTAAAATTCAGAATGCTTAGATTACTTCAACTGCTGATTCCAAAACTTGCAATCAATCACACAAATAAAATCCTCATCCTTACCCCACCGGTGCTGAGGGGATGACGTGCTTTTGTAAAAAGGACAAATGTCTTGTTTTTATCCTTAGCCTTGTGCTTTGTTAGAATAATGCAACTCCAGTCCCCGAAAGCCAGCCAGCCAACATGGATTAATTTGGTAGAATAGGTGAACTATCATCTACCCCAGTGTCTCTGAAACCTGGTGGGACATTGGAACAACTTGGAAAAATGTTAAAAATAGTGATGCCTGCAGTGCCCCTCCAAAACACTGATTGATCTAGTCTGAGGTGGGGCTCATTCATCATTTTCTTTCTCTGAAGCAGCTTCCAAAATTCTGGTATCGTGCACAGATTATTTTCCTCTTTTCCATTCAGCCTCCCACCCATTTTGCCTTCATCCTATCCTTGTCTTGGACTATCTGATCTTTCCAAGGGGTCCCCTTACTTTCATTACAAACTTTCCTACATACTCTGTCCATTCAATTTCTTTCATGTACATTAAACAAAAGTAAAAGAAAACAAACACATAGTTGATGCAAAACACAGAAAAGCTTACAGGAAAAATAATAAATAACTTGATCACCCAAGTATGCTTCCTGAGAACATTTCGTGTATGTGTCCCTTTACATGAGAATGCATATGTTGTCTTTACCAAAATTTGTCATACTAAATATATACTCCTTCGTATCTTACATTTTTCCCCTCACCCAACATAGGTAGAGTATCCATGACAAACACTAATTATTTTACCACAAGCATTTAGGATGACTGAGGGTGTGCCATCATTGTATACACCATGTTAGTATATTAACCCTTGTTCTTTCGTGTTTATGTATTTTTAATAATTTGCTCTTAAAAACAGTGCTGGGATAAATCTCCTTGTTTTAATATATCAATATAAATTGCATAATTCTTAACACTAGTCATAGGTTGCGGTCATGAGAACAAAAGACACTGGTAAAACAAACAAAGCAAACCTGTAACGGGACTGTAAACGGGATCTTCAAAAAAGATCCCTGGTTTTTTGGTGGTTTGAATACCAGGTTCTTCTGCCCAGATTGAAAAACTCCCATTGTCCGAACTGAAGAGAATTGGAGATGCCCACAGTTGCCGTTTCTCACAGGATCTAAGTGAAAGTATCCCATAGTACTTTCTGTCCCTTTGCAGCGGTGCCTCCCAAACTATCACTGTGAAGGGCCAGAGTTTTGTTTGTTTCATTTTGTTTCACTTCCAATTTTTCGTGGATATATACTTTTGTAAAATAGTATAAAAATCAATGTTGAGAAAAATGAAATAAAATAACGTAAAATACAAAGCCCTTTTTTTTTTAAATTACTAGATTCAAGAGTCACAAAATTTCCTTGACAAATTGCCTTCAATATTTTAAGAGTTTGTTCTCAATCTCTATCCTCAGTCTCCTAGCAGGTCAGGAAGTAAGAGTTTACAATTCAGCACTGATGGACCATAATTTGAGTGGCACGGATTTGGAGTACATTCCTGAGGAGATGCATTGGCTAAGTGAGATAATGCAGTGGTTGAGGGGGAAAAAGTTTCCTAGAAAAAGGTATAACAGAAGTGCAAAGTCAAAGTAAGTATTTTTGGTAACAGTGAAATAACCAAGTGAGACTGTAGTAGTCAAGACCAGTATAAAAACCACACAGGGCTGGAAAGCAAAGCATATGATCTACAATTTGAATGATCCGGAGAAGAGAGCACAAACTGCATGAGGATGACATACAAATTCATGAAGCGCGACATATTTTTGTTTCAAAAATGTTCTATTTCTTGATCTAGCACTGGTTTTACAGGTTTTCTCCTGAAAACCAGTTATTAAAATGTACTCATAAGCTTTAGGCAGTTCTGTACATTTTATAATGAGACGACGCCACCATTACACCTATACGCTAAGGCTTGCTAAACCTATAAGGGACAGAGGCTTATATCAACAGTACAGAATGCAGCTAAGGGATGGAAAATGTACATTGTAGCTAACTTTAGTAATTCGTATTCAAAAAATATAGTATTTTTGTCTAAAATTCCTTTCCATAGCACTTAAATAAAGGATCTCATACTTATCTCCCTTACAAAGAATAAACAATTGATAAAAACGACAGACCAAAGACTCATTTTTACTAGTGAAGGGCATAGTTTATTATTCTTAAAGGGAAGTTGTCAGGTAACCTGCATCCTAAAGCAATAATACTGTGTGTGTGTGACTAACATCTAAATGCTGGATGTGGGAATGGGAAAGCGCTTTCTTACTTACCACCGTCCTCCTCTTATTTATATTTCAGTTGCTTAATGAAAGAAAGAGGAAACAGTCCTTCATGCCAAGATGGCATCACAAATTATTCAGAACTAACTATATGATATTTACAGTGTATTTTCACTAAGAATATATAGACGTGTATGTATATAAACACAT
This sequence comes from Rhinolophus hipposideros, assembly GCF_964194185.1. NCBI lineage: Eukaryota > Metazoa > Chordata > Mammalia > Chiroptera > Rhinolophidae > Rhinolophus > Rhinolophus hipposideros. Next base: position 14,001,560 of record NC_138052.1, read on the forward strand.
ATGTAGCATATATGGAGATTAGCCTAGGAAGTCTCTCTTCTGTTTCAATTTGAGTTTCAGGAAAAAAGTTTCATTGGTGAAGTAAGCTTTGCTTTTCTGAGTTTTACTCATTTTATGCTTTAAGATGAAGGGGCATGAGGCAGCTAGAGAGAGATAATAGCACCTTGTTCTTTTTGATATTCCCATTTCCATTTTCATTTTGTCATCGCAAAACTCCTAGAGCAGTTTGCTTTGATTCCTTATTCAGAGTTCTAAACAATGTCTGTGCCGTCTCCTTTAGGTCGATTCATCAAATACAAAGGAGCATAGCAGCTTTGGACACTTTCTCTAGCATGATGCTCAGGCCACCCTCCACAGCCCTACGGAAGCCTTTGTCCTCTTCTCTGCAACCGCCCCAGGTTCCGGAGACGGCAAGTCCAGTTCTCCAGGCTTCTCTCTCCTGAGGAGAGATTGTTCAGGACTATATTCTATAGCTATGGGTAGATCACCTATCCATTAGGGCTTTAGTTCACTCACTTTGGACTGCTTTTTAAATTCTCTTTTTAAATTGTTAAAAAATATATCGATTTTTTTCTGCCCTATGAGTAGCGGAAGGAAGGAAACAAAGGAAGACGGATAATGGGTTCAGCGCAAATGAATGAGTGAATTAAATGCACTTGGCTCAGCAGAAATAGAACCCAGTGGATGGAGCCAAAGAGGACTCTGCTCTTTGAACCCCTGGGACATCTATTGACCTCTGTGGCATCATGGTTATTTCTATTGGCATTTCACACGACATTTGGGTAAAGGATCAGAACAAGAGAGATAGGATGAGAGAGAAGGAAAAAGAAAAGAAATGAATACTGGAAAGAGAGACAATTGTCCAATTCTCTTTGGTCAATTTCCTGCTGGTAGGAAACAAGGGACAGAAATAAAGCAAAGGAAAGATAAAATGAGACTGCAATGGGAGATGGCATAAAAGTAGTCAAAGCACTGACAACAAGACACATTGTCAGAGGCCCCCTTCTCTCCTGCAAGTCACCAGTAAGAAGTCTACTGTGCTTCCAAATAAAGGATTGCAAATCAATTGCTTTGATAGACCAGTGGGTAATACAAATAAGTGAAGCTGGTTCAACATGAGACAAGAATGAATGATAGAAATCATGTGAACAGAAGAGTATATTTCCCATATAAAAGGGTGGCTACCACCCAGCTCTCGGGGGCTCCTGAATTGCTAGGTTAGCATGCCCAGTGTTGCCAGATCTTCAGATATTTCAAGAGAAACTTCATGTGTTAGATAAACCCCAGACATTTTCTAAAATGTCCTGATTTTCAAAGCATTTTTTTTAGTTTCTATGGACACTTGTCTTTGTCTCTAACGCTAAAGAAAAAGGGAAAGAAGGGGAACAAATGAAAATTAATTCTTATCTCATATAGTCAATATTGCCCTATATTGTTTTCATATATGAACATTTGCTTATGGAGATTGAAAAATTCCTAAAGGGCAGTCACCATGCCACATATTTCATTATGCTCTATATGGACTCACCCACACGGATGAGAGTTCAGGTTTGATTAAAAAATTCTGCGACTGAATTAAAATAATCTGGTATTGCATTCCTTCTATTTTCCTCTCCCTAGTGGAACAAAGCAAAACCTATTATTGTATATGTTTATGTTGACAGCCTTTTGTCAATACAGTAGAAAATACTGGTATGAAGCAGATATATCCTCTCTCCATGATTTTCTTCTAAAAATGCTAGTTCCCAAGCCTCTAACTACAGCCTGAAATTTCAGAAGCTGTTTCCAATACACTCCCAAAGGAATGGGAAAGTGGTTAAATGAGCTAACTCAATTTTTGAAATTTACCTCAATATCAGGATATTCCCTGATCAGGGGTCAGCAAATGTATTCTGTAAAGGTCCAGAGAGAGAACATTTTCGGTTTTGTGGCCATATGTTCCACAACCACTCAACTTTGCCCTTGGAGCACAAAAAACATCTATAGACAAAATATAGACTAGTCTAAAACATAGACTAATGAGAATGACTGTATTCCAATATAACTTTACAAAAGCAGGCAGCAGACAGGATTTGGCCAGGTGGCCATAGTTTGTCCACCCCTACTCTACATGAAAAATCTTTCTTGGGGGGAGGGGGCTGGTAGATGAGGGTAAACAGGGTGAAATATATGGTAATGGAAGGAGAACTGACTCTGGGTGTTGAGCACACAATGTGATATATAGATAATGTATTATAGAAATGTACACTTAAAACCTATATAATTTTACTAACCATTGTCACCCCAATAAACTTTAATTTAAAAAAAATCTGTCTTTAACCTTCATTCTCTAGATAATTGCTTAATTTCAAATTTATTTCCTGTGTAGAGGGCTCTGTTTAATATTTTCTCCTACTTCCTGGTCAGAATTATTTCCTACTTGATCATTATGTGTCATTTGTAGTCCAGCCCATTCCCACTTCTCTTACATGCAAATCATTACTCCTTCCAATACCAAATTCAACTATGATTCATTCTTCACTATGTCTCTCATTTGATTGTTGCAAATAGCTTCCAAATTGTTCTCTTTCTGTAACCTCCCACACCTTCAATGTAGTCGACTTAGATATATTAATAATTATTTTTTTAACCAGTGAAACTATAATGCTGTAACTCTTTGTTCAGACATCTTCTATGGCTCCCTGTTTCCCAGAAAAATAAGATTCAGACTCCTCAGCAACGACACGATTGCCAGCAGACCTTTCCAGCTGCAAGGATATCTAGTTATTGATCTCTGTGTATCCTATGACCAGCCAACCCTGAATCTTTAAATTCTTCTCTTTGGTTGTACCAATGGATCCTGGATTCTGCTTGATTAAATTTGTTTGCTTCAAGACTGGTTCAAATGCCTCCATCTCCAGGAAGCACTCTAGGTTCCCCTCAGCCAGAGAGATCCTTTCCTGTATCTGTAGTCTAGAACTTTGTGCCTTGCTTACAATAATTATCTTTAGTCGTAAACTACCAGAGGACAAGATCAAAACTTCATCACATCACAGCCAAGACCTAGACCAGCAATCCTACTCATAGGAGACAGCATCATCAAAAGTTAATATTTATCCAGCACCTTCTATGTGGCACTATAATATGTCATGTTTTATATATTTTGAAAGTATTAAATAATTTAATCCTTACAACCACATTTTTTACAGATCAGCAAAGTGAGGTGATTATATTTTTTTATAGATGGGGAAGCAGGCACAGAGAGGTTACACACCTACTTGGTTGCAGAGCTGACATCCAAATCCAGCAGTGAGGCTTGGGAACTTGAGCTCTTATTTTCTACACTGGACCGCCTTTCAATACACTTTTCCAGAATTTCCATTTTACAGAATTTGGAATGTATCTTGTTTTTTTCACTTATAGGGGTTGCAATAAATGTACTTATGCCTTCATGACATCTCCTTCATCAGAATTATGATGTATCTGATATTGAGTACACCTGTTTAGAAACAAAACCCCTAGGAACAGAATTATTTTTGAAAACTGCAAATCATTCTGCAGTGTTCTACTTGACGATTACTGAAATAATCATGTCTTCTCAAGATTTAAAAATCCTATCTTACTTGCTTTTACTCCTATTTTTAACTTTACAAGTTAAATTATGCTTTTTGTTTTTTGTGTTTTGTGTTTTTTTTTTTTAAATGCAATCTTCATGTTTGGATATGAAAAAAACATTAAAGCAAATTCAACTTTTCTATTATTCTCTCCTACTTATCCATAAACCTACAACATGCCATTATCCTCTTCCCGGAGAAGGGTGGGAAATCACTAGTAAGTATTCTAGAAGCCCTCTGTAAATATGGGTTGGGTTTTGCCACGTTTCCAAATACAAGTCTGCTGAGTTTTTTTTTTTTTTTTTTTGGGGGGGGCAGGTGCAATATTGACTCACCTGCCTTTGATGTATCATGCTTTAGCACAAGGCCTCAAGAGCATCTTCCCAAAAAAATCTACTTGGAGAGTCAGCATGCTTGTCTAGATTTGTATGTTATTGAACTGGGTAAGTTGGGTTCCAGATAGTCCATCGGTGGCCAAAATAATCTTTTAGTTTGGTTGTAGCGAGAACTCCTTTCATTCTTTTCCCTTTGGCTTTAGGTTGCTTATACCTTGGAGTCTCTCTTACTACTTCAGCGTGTACAGAGAGGGGTCTAGAATTCATAACCGGTAAGAAGGGAATGCTGATGAGGATTATAGCAGTTTCCTAAGGCTGCTGTAACACAGGAGCACAGACTGGGTGACTTAAAATAACAGAAATGTATTCTCTCACACTTCTGGCTAGACGTCGGAAATTAGGTGTGAATAGGGCTATGTTCTCTCCGAAGTCTCTAGGGGAGCATCATTCTTTGCCTCTTTCACTTCGTGGTGGCCCCAGGTATTCCTGGCTTGTGATAGCATAACTTCCATCTCTGCCTCCGTCTTTACACCGCCATTTTTTCCCCAGGCGGCTCTGTCTTCACATAGCCTTGTGCTCTTTTCATAAGAACACCAGTCTTATTTGTTTAGAGCACACCCTAATGGCCTCATCTGAACTTGATAACATCTCCAAAGTCTATTTCCCTATAATGTTTCATTCCCAGGTACCAGGAATTACAACTTCAACATATCTTTCAGGAGTGGAGACGTAATTCAACACCAAACGAAGGGTTCGACTCCTCTCATTGCTTTCTTCCTGCCCTCATAAGCCAAGGCGAGGAAGAGACACAGGATTGACTACGCTCCAGTAAATTTAAGTAAGAGTCCCTAGTCCTCACTACTCCTTTCCCCTTGACATTCTCTTTTAGAGCCTTCAACACCAACCCAGCTCTCCCCCCATGTTTCTCTTCTGGCCTTTGCTACTGTCCAGAAATCACCTTGAACTGCAAAAATAATTATAGAAAGGGGCTCAGGTTATCCTTCTGATAACCAGATGCTCCTCTATTATGTCAGGATCATTTAAAACATGTTTTACTTGCCTGGAAAATAGTTTTGGTAAATAGGCAATCAAGGAAAAATGGATTCTTACCCACATCCTTTATTTACAAACCCAATAATTCTTGCTTATTTGAGTTTTGGATTCTTTATATCATAAAAATGAAGATAAAATTACTCTATAGAATTATTGTTATGATAAAAATGCCACAATATATATAAAGTGCCTGATATCCAGGTGTCCATTAGCAAATTAACTTTTTAACTTGGAATTCTGAGTGTGTGGTTTTTTTTTTTTTGAAACTCTGAACAATTTTCCAAATAAGAATTATGCAAGATGACCAAATTCCACATTATCATGAAGCCTATAGTGCAGGTTATTGTATATGCCACAGAAACCTGCTCTTGAAGGAAATAGCATGTTTAAATAACTGACCTAGAACTAAACCTGATCATTCCTTTGATGAAGGTTCTAATTAATTTATAACAAGCCTGTTGCCAGTCTGTCACTGCCTCCAACATCATGCCTACAAAATGTGCTATGTTTTCCTTAGATTTGTTACTTAGATTATTTAGTTACAGGCAATGTAAATGTGGACTATCTTAGAAAGAAAACATAAATTTAAGAAGGGAGTCGCCTACAGAATCAGAGGAATTGTTGTAAAACCTGATCAAAAAAAGGGTAGGAACATCTCTGTGAATATCTAGACAGCAAAACCAGATGTGCATCGGAGCCCTCATGATGAATGAATAACCTGGTGCCATTTTCACTCAAAATACACAGTTTGAGAAGAGATAGTCTGATTGAGCTAGTTTGAGTCACACCACCCACCCCTTATCCCAGGAATGGAGAACCCTTAGCTTGACAGCCTCATGTTTCATTTTTTTTTTTTAAACTGGGTTAAAAAAAGCCAGGGGGCAGTTCACCGTGGACACTCTCAATAGGGTTGCATGCACTGTGAAGTTCCCCAAAGGACAATCTACACATTGTCACTAGAGGAACGTAAATGAATGCTTAACAGGTAAAACTGAGAGATGTTGACTGTGTTGTCATTTTAAGAACAGAGATTTACCTTGACTTTCAATTGTCATTCACACAATTAATCAAATGTATCAACTGAATGAATGACAGCTTGCCTTGTTCCTAAAAGGACTTATGAATAGGTGGAAAAGTAGTGGAATGGATGTTAGAAAAGAAAGACTCCTGTACCTGAATCTCTCATAGTATTTCTCATATGGAAATTCCTTTATTCTGATTAATGGACATTTTCTTAACATGTAGAAAACCTTTTGTAGCATAGCAACCATTTATCAGATGTCAACAAAGGATTCAGTTACTTTGATGTGTTAATCCTGCTGGCAAATTGAGATCAAACTAGGAAACAGGGAAACTAAACTGGAGATAAATTGGAGGGGAGCCTGTATTTCTAAGGATGGGTACTGTGAGAGATCCTTGTTTAATGTTAGGATAAGTGAGAGCAGTGGAGGCGGGTGTCTGGGCTTCCAAAAGACACGCTGAGCATCTCACACACATGGAAGAACAGACTCATAAGAGGAGAAAGAAATACCAGTAGTGCAGAGATTGCAGACAATTAGCATGAACACTAATGAGTCCGTGGCCCCCTAAATGGGTCATGGATGTGTGCTTCATGGACTGAAGAGCCACTGATAGGGCCTGGGGTCAGTGAGCAGTTACCTGTCCTCCTTTTCCATCTTAGTCCAGCTTCAATATTCTACCCCACATTTCTACCCTTTTAATTTCATAGAAAAGTAGACTGAGGTTCAAAAACATTAACTCACCTGGAAATTCATCCAGCTGGGCAGTAGTGGAAGAGGGATTCCAGCACAGATCGTCCCCTTTTCACCCAATGACATCTGGCCACTCTGTTTCCCTTAATTTTTTCCACCTGGGAATTTTTTCCACCCTTAATTTTTTCCAACAGTTTATACTTATTAAAACAATTAAGAAATCAGCTGAGAAGCTACATGTTTTGAAGGTGTACCATAGCAGTGAGAGAGGGAGATTCCTACCCTTTCTGAAATCATCCAGGCAGACAGCTTTCTCAAGCATTAGCTAAGATTGTGGTTTTCATACTTACTATGTGCCAACCACTGTGTAGGGTGTTTTTACATATTTCATTTTACTCTATTCTGAAAAAAGCTTTGCCACATGGGTAAAACAATCTGCATCATATAGCTGAGGAAACAGGATTAAGTGTCATGCACAAGGTCACAGAGCAAGTCCTTGATAGGGCTGAGAGCAGATCACATGTCACTTGATTCAGTCCCAAAAGTTTTGGATGTCCTGTGCTACCCTTTGGGGCTTTGGTAATTGCAAATCACCATGTGACTTTCTTGGATGCCAGCCTTCTGAAATAAGAACACACAGATCTCCGGATTTCCTGAGATGGGAATAAGAATGCCTTCTATTGATTCCATCTCTCCAGTTTTTCTCCTTGAAGTCTTACAGACTTCCCATTCCATCAAGCTTTCTTTATAAATAGAGCTTAGGAAAGGCTGGAGGGATGTTTACCTGTCAGGCAGATTTCTCTCCACTGCAGAAATGTTAGCCTTTTCACAGACCACTGCATCCTTCCTTAAAAACTTGTAGTAAACCAAAACATGTCTTCTGGGATCAGTCTGATGGAGGAGACACCTGTATGCATTTTTTCAATCAGACACAAGTTCAGGCCACTGTCAAGACCCTCCACATAGCTCAAGAGAGGACCGAGTCTGACTGCATTGTTCCTGCTACATGGAGACTAGTCTGATTAAATTCAGTGGGCCTAGTTAGATAAGCAGCTAACAACTAACATCTAGCATATCATAAGCACCTGTCCTTGTCACCACTATGAACAGGAGATGATACTATTTCTTTTTTTTTTTTTCAGTTTACAATAATTCCTAAAGACCACAACTATTTCTTCTCAACCATTTCTTATTTATTTCACATCTGTTACTTTTGTTAATCAATGTAGACTGCAACAATTATGGAAGGTACAAGCATACAGGCTTCCATGTTCTTTGCAATACTTAACACAGTTACTGTGTAGTTAGGAAGAGCTCAGCAAACACTTATTGATTGAAAGATTGACTCACTAGATACTTATCCAGCCTAAGGTTATCATTAAATACAATCCTGAAAATTCTTGGAGTCTTTCCAAATCTGACTATTTCTATATCATGACAAAAATCTGGGTTATCAGAAAGAGACAAACTGCACTAAAAGGTTTAGGCTTTTTTTTTTTTTTCTCTCACTTTGCATCATGTAACACATAGCCAAAAGCAACAGGAAAGTTGCATCAATTTTGAAAATCGTGTTTGTCCCCACATCTGTCTAAGTAAAATGAAAGGGAAAAAAATCTTGACTCAAATTATCAGCATTGGCTCTTCTCAGAAATTTTATTATCCAAATAATTAACTATTTTATATACTTTGTCTTTTATGAAACTAAGTATCCAATTTTATTTTTCTAAATAGTATCCAATTATTTGACATCATTAAAATACATTCAACTGACTATTCAAATTTTGCCTGGAGGTTTTGTCCTGTACAGATGTTTATTCGTTCGTTCGTTCATTCATTCATTCATTCATTCATTCATTCATTCATATTTTTCAAAAAGCAACAATAAGCTAGGAATCATGCTAGGGATATAGGATAAATATGACAGTTTTTGCAGTTGAGAAATTCACAATTTGACCAAACACATATATACATTTATTATAATTTTATGAAATTGGAAGGAGGCATGAGCATGCTTGTAGTTTAGGAGGACGAAACCAGTGGAGAAAGGGGTGTGATATTGCCTAGAGAGGTGATAGTTGAAAATGCAAAATCCCAGAGAAAGATGATGAAATCCTGAGAATAGTTGAAGGAGACTTGGAAAGGACCAGAGATACTTCTTCCCACACTAGTATGGAAGAAGTGTATACACGAAGGTCCAGAGAGGTTTTAGGAGATAGCTATATATATGTAGGAGCGAACCTTGAGAAAATTCTCCTTTAAAATCCTAAACGTTCCTAATAATCACTCTAGTTAATAATATTGTTTGATCTATCTTAGAAAAATATTAGTTGATAAACTAACTTATGAGCAAGATTTGTGTGCTTCTTTCTCAGAACTTCAGATTTTATATTTGGCTACTCAAACACCTGCAGACTTCCTGTTGGAAGTTAACATGAAAGATTATGGAAGAATCAGGGTATTTCTCCCCATCAAAGGGCTTTGTCAATTTTAGCTCAAGAAATAATTTATGTAAGTTCTTTCTATGGAAGGAAATGGAAGCCCCTGGATCTTTCTCTGTAATGATCATGTTTTCTGCTCTATAATAATTCTATTTGAAAACAGCAAAAGCTAGCCTTTCTGGCCCTAAATGAGAAAATAAAAGTTGTTTTCAGATGTCATCACCATCAATCATATAAAATATAAAAGAGAGGGTCAGATAGCTTCTTGAAATTTCTGGAGAAAGGAGTGGGCAACTCATATCTGCAAGGCCTTACTGTGGATGAACATTTTCCCCTCCTTATCTGTACCCCCAGAGGCTGGAAGTCTTATCATCTCTGGTATTTGAAACAAACAAACAAACAAACAAAAAACAAAACCTCCATAACAAAAAACTGAAACCAGGGCTAGAAATAGATGCTATAATTTGATACTATTATGAGCAAGACATAAATCGGTCTTGTTTTTCATTGATTTTTGTCTCTTCACATTATATTCTAAATGTTTTGTTAAAGAAGCATTCACTTAATTTGAACCTGACAAAAAGAAGGACATTACTGCCAGTCCTTAGCCAAAGATTTAAAAACAAGTAGAAAATGTAATCAACTCCTGAGATTGAGGAGAGACTGAATAGCATAGCATCTGTAGAAGAATAGAGAAGGTTTGAGATGGCTGCTGTGACCAAAAATAAATAAATAAATAAATGAGAGAGAGAGAGAGAGAGAGAGAGAGAGAGAGAGAGAGAGAGAGAGAGAGAGAGAGAGAGAGATTGGGCCAGCAAACAAGTGAAAAGATTGTCCAAGGATAGAGAGGGTCCAACTTAAGTTGAGGGAAAAATTTGTAGTGACCCTGAGCCAACTTTAAAACTTCTTCATACCATCTCTCTTACCTTACCCCACCACCTACCTTCAAGCAGTCACCAAGACCTGCCCTTTCTCGTGCCTTAATAGCTCTCAAATGTGTTGCCCTTCCCTCTCTCTTGCTGCCACTAACTAGTTCAGACCATCTTCTCCTCCAGCATGAAGGCGGTGATACAGCAGGTAAGAGCACAGACTGAATTTATATCCTGACTGTGACAACCAATTGTGTGACTTTAGGTAAATTACTTAAACTTCCTACTGTTACATGTTCTTATTTATTCAATTAGAATGATTCTGGTACAACCTAAAATGCTTGGCATATAGTAAGAGAAGCTATCATAAGATTATGCTGAAAAACAAATTAAAGCATTTTTCCTTCCATCCTTGCCCCTTTTCAATCCATAGTATATCATGTAGTCAGGATGAGCTTTCTGAAATACAAATTATAGTGAGTCAATCTTCTGCTCAAAACCATTAACTGTCTTACCATCACCATCAACATAAATGACAAAGTCCTTGGCAATATAAAAAACCTTGTCTTGATCTGGTCAGATGTTATGTTTCTAACATGATCTTTCCCAAAAACTCTCCACCACTCCCTCTCCTCTGTGCTAGAGCCATTTGATCCATCCAACTCTGTGTGTTCTGCTTTCCTTTTGGAGTTTAACTTCTGTCACGGACATTGCCTAAAACGCTTTTGCCTTGTTCTCCCATTCCTTTCGCTGAGACATAGCACAGAGACTACTGACCTGAGGAAGGCTTCCTTGACTTCAAAATTAAGCCAGGCTGCCGGTGTAATGCATTGTAGCCCACTAATGCCCCTCTTCCTGAATGGCTCACACTACACACTACTGAATGGTAGTTGCCTATTCTGTTGGCTGTTTTCTCAGATGGCACAAATTTCAGGAGGTCCAGAACTACATAGTCTCCTGTCCTAAGGTTCGGGCACCAGGGAGTACTCAGTCATGGTATAACCACTACGATTAGGTAGTGTAGCATTATGCTGTCAATCAGTGACATGAAAGGCAAAATATTTTCCAGGATCAAGGCATTCTTGGAAATTTGGTTGCACTTAACTAAATCCTAATAAATGATAGTAGCATATTTCAAAAAAGAAAAGTGTCAGCTGAGGAGGGAGGGAAGCCTAGCTTAAAACATGGACAAATCAGTCAGAGAAGCAGAGGTGATAACGCCGTGACTCACAACCCCAAACAGCAGGTTTGTTTGACAGGCCTATCAGCACAGTGGAGATGAATGCATTAGGATATTAAAAACCCACCAATTCTTTGTGATCTGATACTATGTTTCTCAATCACATTTTTCGTTGTAATCTGACTCTTCCTTTAAATGCACCAAGATTACATGTGGGTCAGCTAATAGATTGTCTGGCTGGCTCTTTACTTCTGTTGCTCATAGTAAATAAAACAAAAACAAAAACAAAAAAACAATGGCATGATAGGTAATAGTCTGGAGGTCATGCCCAAATGAACTTTATGGATCAGCCAAAATTAAGATGGAACCTTGGAAGTTTGTGGTCATACCAAAGGACTGCCTATGCTGATGTGCACGGATAGGAGCCCGACACCACTTCACCATTTTGTGTGTTTTGCCTGTGGTCTGGTTCTTTCTGCTCTGATCTTTTTTCAATAAGGGCACAGCTCACAGTGGCCCATGTGGGGATCGAACTGGAAACCTTGGTGCTACCAGCACCTCGCTCTAACCAACTGAGCTCACCGGCCACCCCAACTGCTGTGATCTTTTATTTAATGAAATAATGGTCCCACTATCTACCATTCACTATAACACCACACAATTAATTAATAAGACAAAAATAAATTTTGGGGGGACTAGACTGTAGTCGATGCCCAATAAAGTGGCAACATTACTTCTTCCAAGAGTCTTTATGTTTTTTAAGTGTAATTGACTTTTAACTTCCAGCTTTTTTTCCTGTTTGGACAATTAATTTGAATTATATTTCTATTATGAATTTATTCTGAGAACAATTAAAAATCATTTTTAAAGTTTTCTTTCTCATTGTACTAAGAAATAAATTGTAAAATTTCTCATAGAGAAAATTACTTTAAAATAAAGTTCTTTTTCTGAAGATTTCTGTGCTATTGCCAAATAGGCCAAAAATCAAATGATGTGGGGGGAAAACTAGTTTCTTTCTATATTTATGACTGATTATTCTGGTCCATTTTTAAGTGATTACTTTCTTTCTGGTTATCCTTCTTTACCCACCTTTATTATTCAAGTTTATAGCTTAAAGCTATCAATAAGATCACATAATCTGAAAATCCTATTACAAGGTATTATTTTAGTATTTGCCCTGCCTTTGGAAGTATGGATAATAATGGTACTCTCAACCCCTATTCTCAAAGTTGAGTGTGTATCAGAATCAACTGAAAGGCAAACACAGATTTCTGGATCCTACCCCCAGAATTTCTGATCAGTAGGTCTGAGGTAGGGCTGGAAACCTAGCATTTCTTACAAGTTACCAGGTGATTCTGATGCTACTAAACAAGGGGTCACACTTTGGGCCTTTCTTTTTTTTTTTTTCTGATGGAGAAAACTTTGGCCAAAGGCCAGAAACTGTCCAGAGTGTCAGTCTTAATACTGGTAACTTCATCGCATCCGTGGAGGTAAAAGCTATCTATAACTGGGTCAGCATGCCAAACCCCCAAAGATGTTTGCTGGCTTCAGGGCTGCATTTTACCAATAATCATTTCATTTTTAACAATAGACTTCAAGCTGCTGCTTAGAACTTACAAAATGGCTTATTCTCTCTGCGGGTTTCCTTCTTAGAACTGTCATCTGCGTCTATTCAGTAAGCAGTGCTGCCACCTTCTGATTTTCAATAGAAAATGTATATTAAAAACTGTAGCTCTTTGTTGACTATATTACAGACTCAGCAAGTATTTATTTTAACGTTCTTTTCTTCGTGAAATCTTTTCCTCCCTTGCGCCTCTTATTTCAAATACCACTTATTGTTTCCTGTTAGCACATTTCTATACAAAGCCCTTATTCTGTAATCACAGCCCCTCAGCATTTTAAAAACTCTGTCCCCACGAAACCTCCTTCCGTTTATGGGGCTGGTGTCATGTGCCAAAGAAAAACCCAAAGATTACGAAGTTTCTTGTGAGAGTGGGTTGCTTTCCAAAAGCTATTTCAAGAGACTTCCAAACCCCAGTGCACAAAGTCTTTTTGACAAAACTCATTTTAAAAAATCTTGTTTTATCTATCTATGGCCACCTAACAGATTTTTGCCTCAGAACAACTCTCTCCCATAACTAATATTTTATAGAAACCAACTATGTTAAATGAAAAGATAGGAGTATATTTTCCTTTAGATAGAATGAGTCTACTGGATCTTGTTGAAGTAGAAAGAACCTAACCTAATCTGATCCCATAATTTTACTTCAGAGCAAAAGGTCAAATGCTGGCAAAAGTTCATGCATATTCAGTAACAAGCTGGGACTCTCTTTAATCACAGTCCACTTCTCTGGACATGTTTGAACCAGGAGTCCAAAGACCGTGTCTGGATCCTTTTTATGCCCAAGGGAATGGGACTCTATGACTGACCAAGCCTGGTTCATGTACCCACACCTGTCCCCAAGGATCCGTGTGTCTAACCAGGTGGGGGGAAAGTCATGCCTGTATAAACAACTGTGGCTTAGGAAAAAGTAGCTCTCCTGTGTTCACATATGAGAAAAGGCATGGTTGGGGCTCAGACTAGGTTTTGACTGCCAAGCCTTGGAGCTTTCAACAATCCTCCACTGCCCTGGGTTAGCAGTGTAGGTAGGGCATGGTCTTGAGGGGGCCATGTTCTGCATCTTCACGACATGAATGATAACATGACATAATAATGACATGGCATACCATGACATGAGTGATGATGTTTGCATCTTCACCTCATGACTCTTCCAGTGTGGTAAGGGGGCCGTGATCCTTCTCCCTGCCGCCCTTCCACCTCATCACGCTTCCATGTTAGTAGACTGTTAGCCAGTAAATCTACTGGGTCTATTCGACACTAAGGTTGTTCCACGCTGTGGTCTCAGATTTTCAAGAAGATGGAGAAGAGTGGAAGGAGGAGACTGAAGATGAAAGACTGACTCCTATGTATATAATTGCCATTTTTCTAGTAGCATAAACTAGCTCTATGATCGTGGACAAATTAAGCTCTGCATCTCACTTCCAGCATCTAAAATTAAATATTAAAAGAAAGACAGATAGAAAGAAAGAAAGAAAGAAAGAAAGAAAGAAAGAAAGAAAGAAAGAAAGAAAGAAAGAAAGAAAGAGAGAGAGAGAGAGAAAGGAAGAAAGGAAAGAAGGAAGGAAGGAAGGAAGGAAGGAAGGAAGGAAGGAAGGAAGGAAGGAAGGAAGGAAGGAAGGAAGGAAAGAAAGAAAGAAAGAAAGAAAGAAAGAAAGAAAGAAAGAAAGAAAGAAAGAAAGAAAGAAAGAAAAAGAAAATTAAATATTAGTCCTTCCTCACAGGATTGGTGTGCTAATTAAATGAGAGTTTATAATTGAAGCGGTAGTATAGTGACACACAAGTAATAGACAATAAATAGTGACTCTTACTGCAATTATTCTTATTAGCAGTATCACCTCAGAAAAGGTGTCCAGAACCTGACCGATCCTATCCACAGTACTACCTTAGAGCTACTTCTGTTCCCTATTTGCAGGAGTACTTTACTACACAAACCTTGAATAATCTGGACTTAAAAAAAAAAAAAAAAGCTGATTGAATTTTTGCAGTAATCAAGGAACAATATGCTGGTTTTCCTAAGAATGAATAGTTGATTGAACCCATCCATTAGGAAAAGCTTGTCCTACGTCCATTTGCAAAGCTGACAGTGGCCAGTGGTTTAGGCACCTTGTCGGCACAGCCAACAGGGCCTGCCTGCCATTTAATCCATGCCAAGGCTTCTTTTCTATTTTATCCTTTAAAAACAACCTGCTGGATCACACATGACATCCAATCCTGCCTTATTAACTAGAAACTAAATGAGCATTCGAGAAATTTAATTGAAAGTGATACTCAGAATGTTAATAAGCCCAAGGTCGGGAGAGAGATTGATGTTCCCAGCCGTAAACCAGGCCCGGAAGAAGAGTCTCTGAAGACCTGGTCACCAGAGGCAGGCTAAGCTTCCGTCTACTGCCGCTGCCTTCCTCTCAGGATCTTCTACCAGCTCTCCCAGCCATCCACCTGTTCCCTTAATTCCTGCTTAATCAGTTTCCCCCAGAGAGGGACCTGCCTACTGGCTCCACAGCAAATCAAGCACCAGGATGACAGTGTACTGTTGCTATTAGGAATGAAAAACAAACAGTTCTCTGACTGAAATTTTAAGTAAATGACAAGGATGGTGCTGGGAAAATGGGGATTCTAACATTTGAATCCCTTCCTCTTCCACACAGAAAACTTAGAAATCCTAAGTCCTCTGCAATAAGAAATAATGTCTCTGAAAACATGCATAAAGATTGACTATGCATTATTCAAACCATATTTGTATTCGTTAAAAGGAGACTTTCCGTTTTCAGAGCTTATACTATTAGAGAAACCTAATCATGCTTTGGTCTTTGAGCACATCTTTCCATGAAATAGTTCCAGGAATACGAGCATACTCTTGATTTTTTCTTTTTCCTTCATGGTTCAAATTGCAGGTGACCTGTATAAATCTAAAGGATGTCCAGCTGACCTAAAGCATTGCTATCGGCATGCCCAATGATTTCCATTATTGTTTTTGACATAAATATGTGTCAGTACAGTTATTTCCGTTTTTCTATAACTGGATTTAAAAATAATTTTCAGAGTAAGAAATGATGCAAAGTCAAACTTTCCAATAGTTACAGAAATGAATATTTCAGTACAGACAAAGATTGAGATAATGATAAAATAGATTTCCTGATTGAAAAGCAGTGCCACCAGATTAAACTCAACATGTTTATTCATCAGTAGCTTTTGAAAACCTGCATTTGATCTACAAACAAGGGGTTAAAAGTATCATCGTATAACAAATAAAAGTGAGAATTGTATAAAAAGTTGAGGAAGTCTATCTAAAAGCACACACTACTCCCCATTTCTGTTTGTCATGGGGGCCTCGATATGTATTTAAGGAATCCCTGGCTCATCGTAGACACATGGCTGTCTAGCTTAGCATTCTCTAAATCAATTGTAGGACTTTTGCTGAAACCACTTTGGTTCAATTACACGGTGGACCTCTTAAAAGATAAAAAGGAGACTTTCTTCTGGTTTGTCAATTTGGTTTAGGAGAGGCAAGGGAATGTAATACAGTAGCTATGAGCACATATTCTGGGGAATAGCTGACCTTGGATCAAATCTCTTCTCCAACACTTACTGGCCAGGCAAACCAACACTGAAGGTAGCTTCTTCTTCTCTAAAGAGGGATAACAATATGTATCCCAGAAGATGATTTTAAGGGGTTAAGTTATATAATATACATAAAAACATATGGTGCAGTATATCTGGTACATAGTAATGCTCAATAAATGTTAGTTATCTTTCTCATCTTCATCATCAAAGGCTTTAGATGTTGTGGAGAAGAGCTCAGACTCTTTTGTATAGGAGATGTGGAGCTATTGAAGGAGCAGATGTGTCATTAGATGTGGACATTGAATCCTGGAAACTGTGGAAGATGGATCTAAGGGGGGCAAGATTGGAGGCAGGAAAATCACATTAGAGACTGTTCTACTAATAAGAGCATGAGAGAGCTTGATGTAGTGCAAGAGCTGTGGGGATAGAAATGGGTGGGAAATGCATTCAAGATGTATTGAAAGAATCAAAATTGGAAGAACTTGGTATGAGTCTGGATGTGGACAATGAGGTGAAGGGAAATTAGAGATAGCTTGGCTTTCCAGCTTAGATGACTTGGTAGACAATAGAACCATCCATCAATCCACAAAGATAGTACATCTTGTATCCCTCATTTCCCATGGCCTTGCTCCCCTTATAATATCCAGATTCATCGCTTTTATTGAGTCTGTACACATTCTATATGAATGTGCAGAGGAGGATTTGTCAATGGGCTAAAGTTTGTTGCTTCTAGTATTCAAATACTATCATTCTTGTGAGTTTAGTCATTAACAATTTCTTTATTTGGATATGACATAGTAAGTCAACAACTGAGGCTCATTGTAAGTGAGTTTGTAGTTCTCTTCCTGAGGCCTTGAAAATTCATTGTTGAAGAGGATGGAAAACTAAACAAATGAAAAGGCTGTCAAAGAAAAGAAAAGTAGGAAGACTTGGTCCCACGTCTCAATTGGGATCAATAAGGACCCAATCACTGCCCTGCAAGCCTTCAACTAGTGTTGCTACCAAATAGGAAATAAAATAGACAAGTGTGCTTTAATCCTCTCAATTAATTTTCTCTAAGTTAACAGACTCTACTTTTCTCACTTTATATTTTTGCGCTGGTTGAACTGAACCAAAGTTCACTGAACTTGCTGACAGAAACCTTGTCCAGCCTTGGTTCAAAAAGAGAAATAAATGCAGTTTTTCTATGGTGCTTTGCATCTCTCCAACTACCACCATTCAATTCCTTGCACCTTTTTCTTAATTCCTTACCTCCAGACTCCAGCAAGTCTTACTATTTCTCAATGAGATACTGCTGATAAGGTTAAACATTTGCAGGAATTCCCATTTAAACAAAGCTCTAAATGACAACTTTTAAGATCCAAAGGAATTCTAGGCTTCGAAGCACCAAATGTTAGCCTTAAAGGTCTTGCCCAATATTTCATGTCTTTCATGATGGAGGCTAAGAGGTTTGATGGTCAGAAATCCTGCCCAAGTCTTCTGGGAAGGTGTCTAACATTACAACTAGCCTGAAAAAGCTAGGGAACTTGTCCACTGGGAAGATTTGCTGATTCCCCACCCTCACCTCACAAATCATACAAACACTTCCGTATTAGTTTAGGTGCCCACTGAGTTTCACTAAGAACATTTGCTAATTTCTATTGTACTTATCATGCTAGACTGAATTTGGTTGTTTATTTTACTTTCTTCCTCATCAGATTTTCATCTCCTTGAGGACAGGACATATCTTGTTATAATCTGTGTACCTTCTTGTAACACTACACGGTATCTAGTGAAGAGAAGGCTTTACAGGTAGGAATAGTCTATTACCTTGGTTGTTTTAAGACCTCAGTTTTCCTATTGGTTTGGAGACTAACTAGTTGAATGACTAAAAAATTTCAGACGCTTCAGGGCTTATCCTTAAAATGGGGTGATATTCTTTCCATACCTCTGATTCTTAGATCTCTTCTTCTTAAAACTCAGTTGGGAAAAATCTGTAAAAAGCATTGAGCCAATGTAAAGATGTTTCATTATCATTCTTGATAAAAAAAAAAAAAAAGTGTAATGCCAGTCCAGGGCAACATTATGAGTATTCTTGGCTTCTCCTCTCCATGTTCAGGCTTTTTGGGACATCCTCACTCCTAGGATTCTATCTCTGCCTTTTTCTTTGGACAGCATCCTCTATGGTCTTTCCTTAACTCCCCCATGTCAAAGAAGTGAGGGAGCTGGCATTTGTAGCTACTCATGTAGTCAGACATTATTCTGGGTACTTTACATAAAATATCTTATTTTACTTTCTGAACTATACAGTAAGTAGTTGTTAGTAATCCATTCTACAAAGCTGAGAGCTGAAGTTTAGAGAAGCTAAGTGATTTATCAAAAGTCACCCAGATAGGAAGTGGCAGATTCAGAACTGAAATCTTAAGTTGTTCTGGATGCAAATCATTGGGTATTCTCACCATCCCACCACTGTTTGTGAAGCTGGGAATTACTGGATTTCCAAGGTGTTATTTTGATCTTTAGTTTGTCTCTGGGCTTGACCCATGCTACTGATTGTGAAGGAGTTAGTACATCTTTCCCTATCATGATTATACATGTGCATTATAATATAAACATAGTTCTGTAAGTGAAAACAATGACTCTCTTAAGCACCTTTGGGCAGGGTTGACTTGTAGAATCAGAGTACTAGCCAAGGACACCAGAAATAAGATTCACAATTGGGTGATAGAGAAAAACAAGGAAAGAAGAGCCATATCAGAGCTAAGAGACTTGCTTAATCAGTCATGGTTCTCTGCACTCTCAAAATTGTGCTTTCAAATATTGGCAAAAAGTAGGGGAAAGTCTATTCAATTCTTTCTAACAAAAAGGAAAAAAAAATGTGCACATAGGCAAATTATAAATTAAAATTCACATCATTCCAAATGCTTAATTCAGAAATAGCAAGATGTCTTTTGGAAGCTGTCGGCTTTGACAAGCAACATCTTTTGTTTATAAGAATGTATTGGTAAGGCTTTTGTTACTTTTCAAAGCATCTTCTCAGTAAATCTGCAAGATAAGTACGGAAGGAATTACAGAAGTATAGAAATAATGTACACCCTAAAAGAGACATTGGAGGCAATCTGGTCTACCTTCTTCTATTATGTGTATAAGGCAGTCAGAGCACAGGAAAAGCCATGACTTCTTCACCAAGGCACTGAGAATTAGCATAGTCAGGACAGAACAGGCCATGCTGTGCAACATATAAACTGCAACATTACAGTGACTTACAAAGTATTTCTGGCTTATATAAACTCTGCAGCAATTTTGGCAGCTCCCCAGGGCAGTTCTTTTCTAAAACATGATGTTTTTCTAAGACTTGATTTTATAGACCTTTGCAGTGTCCATCTTGTGGCTTCATCATCTCATCGTTGCCTTTTAAAATCAATGTGATAGAAGAAGAGAGCTGTTGGGTTGTCAAGGCTAGTCATGGCCCCTGCTCAGAAATGACATATGCAAATTCTGTTCAGTCTGTTGGCCAGAAAAAATAACATGGTCTTGACCCAGGGTCTGAATACGGCAGTATTTCCTGTGTCCAGAAAGTAGAGAAGAATCAGATGTGTGTGGGTATCTGTAATCTCTAGCACAGAAGTGGTCCAAAACGAGGCTTGCTGATGGCCTCCGTGCACTATTTGTAATGGATTCTGGAAATTTCAGAAAACTAATGTTATCTCATTTTTTGTCATTAATTTTAGGAAAATAACTTGTTTATTGAATTGTATTCCTTCCAAATATAATTGACTATCTTAAAAAGAATTACTGAGTTTCTAGATGATGCCATTGTTATTTTCTCTTTTAATTCTTGCAGCAAGGCACTGAGATTGGTAGTATTTGCCCTGGTTTCGATAGGAGCCTTTTGGTTACAAATTGTAGAAAATTAATAAAGTACTTCAAGTTAGAAAAAAGTACAACAACTAAAGTGAATAAATTATATTAAAGAAACTCAGAAGCTCATGGAAACTCAAATAGGAAAAGTCACCAGGAAACCAAACTGCTAACTGGAATTGGGCCTCATTCAGAATTTGCAGCTGCTCGCTCAAGGGCTGCCTTGTCTCCTGTGAGTAATTTTCAGCTTCTCTGAAGCAGTCTGTTCTGTTTTCAGTCTCTCTCTTCACATGCCTCTCCTCCATCCCCTGCCACTGCCTGATTTTCTCTGCTTTCAGTTTCTGAACCCTTCATTATTTCTGCTTGTAAATAGCTTAAAATCATTCACGAGTCCTCTCTGCATCTCAGTAACACTCAATGATGGCCACTCCCCTCACTACTAACTGACCTTGTCTTTTAACACCCTAGCGGCAAATTTCAAAATACTGTCTATCTGGCGCATTCTTGAGAACCAGGCCATGTAAATCCTGTCACTGGATCAGCTGCCCTTGGATTAGGCAGCCTCCTATGCACAAACGAATGCACTGGTTAAAGAAGGTGGAGAAGCTGTGCACATGGACGCTCCGATTCAGCAAGAGCAAGATAGCTTCCTGCAGAAAAAGGGGTGGGAGGGCAGGTAGTAATGGATATGACCAATGGTGTGCAAGCTCACTGCTAAGGTCTGACTATTTGTGCCTCCCCATCCCCCCACACTCCAATTCATATGTTGAAATCCTAAACCCCAAAAGTAATAATATAAGTAGTTAGGGCCTTTGGGCGATGATTAGGTGATGAGTTTGGAGCCTTCGTGAACTGGGTTAGTGTTCTTACAAGAGACCTCCCAGAGCTCTCTAGGCCCTCCCACCTTGTAAGGAGACAACAAGAAATCTGTGATAGAGAAGAGAGCTCTCGGGCAACCATGCAGCCACCCTGATCTGGCCTTCCAGCCTCCAGAACCTTAAGCAGTACAACTCTGTTGTTTAGAAGCCATCCAGTCTGTGGTATTTTGTTATAGCAGCCAGAATGGACTAAGCCATAGTGCTGGCAAATGTCAATGTAAGATTTAAATAAAAAATTGCTTGGCACTTCAGTATCCAGCTGAATGAGGAAAATGAGCAACACCTAGGCTGGAACTGAGTATCCCCCTCCCTTAGTACCTTTTATTCTGTAGATCCTTGGCCTTCAACCAATCCCAAGTTAAATAGACACCTCATCAAAGTAAACTGCTTTGCTAAAGCTGAAAAAAATAAAAGCATTTTAAGGCACATTTAGAGGATATTCCTGATTGAATCAACCAAACACTGGAATAGTTAGAAAAACTGGATGAAAATAATAAATCAACAGTTCTCAGCCTGGAACTCTGAATTTGGTTTCTTGAGGTATAAGAGTCAGGTTGGATCTGCTCCAGTGGGAAC
This sequence comes from Rhinolophus hipposideros, assembly GCF_964194185.1. Lineage (NCBI taxonomy): Eukaryota > Metazoa > Chordata > Mammalia > Chiroptera > Rhinolophidae > Rhinolophus > Rhinolophus hipposideros. Next base: position 14,023,216 of record NC_138052.1, read on the forward strand.
TCTACCCGCCAGGTTTCAGTGGAAGAATTAATTTTATATTCTCATTTCAAAATGTGGGAATGTGTGTCACTACCAATACTGATGATCAAACTCTGTCACAAAATTCTAGGCGACAGTACACAAAACACTTAACCCCTCTGCACCTCAGTTTCCACAATAGTAATATAAGAGAAGTTATATTAAATTACCTCCTGGGGTCCTTACAGCTATAAAATTCTATAACTAGCTCACCTTCCAAATTTAACATGCAAATGTTTATATCCACTGATTATAACCTGAGGCAAGATGATGTTCCTTGATGTTCATTTTGAATAGCATCCAAGGGGCAGGCAGTTGGTTCAGTTTGTTAGAACGCATGCTGTTAGTAACAAGGTTCCTGGTTCGATTCCCACATGGGCCAGTGAAGCTGCACCCTCCACAACTGGGCTGAAGACAACAAATTGAGCTGAGCTACTGCTGAGCTGCCAGAGGCACAGCCAGATGGCTCAGTTGGTTAGAGTGCGAGCTCTTAGCAACAAGGTTGCCAGTTCAATTCCCTGCGCCCTCCACAACCAGATTGAAGGAAGATGACTTGACTTGGAGGTGATGGGTCCTGGAAAAAACACACTGTTCCCCAATAAAAATTTTTAAAAAATAGCATCCAAGAATACTTGAATAGATTATCTTTGAAACTAAACTGCACCACTGTCCAGTAGAACTTTCTGTGATGATAGAACGGCCTACATCTGTGTAATACAGCACAGCGGCCTCAAGCCAACTACTGAGGACTTAAAATGCAGGTAGTGCCACAGAGGAACGGCCTGTTTAGTTAAATTTGACTGTAAACAGCTACTATATTAAACTACGTAGGAATGGAGATGTATATAATGTGAATGACAAAAGGGAAATCAAGAAGAAATGATACTATTTTAATGTGTGAATCAATATTTGAAAACCACCGGCTTCAATTTTCATGTGGAACTGTGGACTCCTCTTTTCAGATTTTAGGTAACAATCTATTCTGGGATGATACAGGCCTTTTCACAAGCAGGAAAAGAGTGATAATTTCTTAAGCTCTAGTTCTATGTGTCAGAATAGTAACTACTCGGTTAAACAAATATCAACATTTTTTGAAAAAATTGCAATTGTCTCTTAAAATTTGTCTCATCAGAGATTTAAGATAATTCCTTAAGGTTCTTTGCAAAGATAGCAGCAGGACAAATGAATAGATAGGAGTCTTCAGTAGTTTACTAGATTTGAAATTTGGAGTTCTGAATTTTCAGTTCTATCTTTAGCATCCATTACTATTAATTCTAAATTACTATATAACGTAAAATTCACCATCATTTTAATAACAGCTTTGGGAGAGGGAAGATAGAGATAGGGGAAGGACAATTTTATTTTTAGTTAAATGCTAATAGAATTCATTACACTTTTATTTTCAGTAGCAACGTTTAAGTTTCTAAAACTTCTCCACATGTACAATCTAACAAATCTCATAAATGATTTGGTCATTCGTGGGTTTGTAAAGCTTCATAGAGGGATGTTACTTTTTATTCTCCAAATGCAGGATCTTAACTCCTTCAACCTCTTTAGAAATGATGGATGATATAACTGAACAATAACAGGGTTTCATCTTTACTTCCTATTTGCTTAAACTCATATTGTATCATTTACTTTTCTTTGATTGAATTACGTATTTCAAAAATTAAGTTAAATAGCTTTTCTAGAATACCAGCAAGATGCTTTTGACAGATGACAATCTATGACTAAGTAATAGTCTTTTATGATACATGGATCAATCACACAATGATCTTTGAGAATTCTCAGACTTACTCTGAAGGATCAAGAAACTTTCAACTGCCTTTAATTGCTTTGCCCAGCATGTGGCATGCCATCTACCTTAAATGCGGTAACTTTTTATTGCAAAATGGTCTCCTGATGAAAATTTTAAAAGAAATCTTAATGGAAAGCTAAGAATATAAAAATAAATTAAGATATAATTGTCTGTGGTGCTACCAGGAAAAATTAATGTCTTGATGATTGAATGAGCTCTCCATACATGGGTTATTCACATGGGCCTAGGCAGTAACAGCTCTGTCATAACTCGCATCTCTGTTTCTCAACTGGCAGGGTGTAGTTGTTCTGTTTTTAAATGTGTATATGTCTTATATTTGAATAAATACATTAAATAATATGTTAATTTAGGCAAATCTCTTCAATATATTGGGTCACCTATGAAATGGAATTAATGATGCTAATTATCACCCTTCCCTAAATAGTGGATCCTAATTTACACTTCTAAAATATTCTCATTTTTAGAGACTTTATAAATCATCAACTTTAGCACATTGTTTTTGAATAAGGAAGATAAACCAGCTTGGGACATCATTGAGATTATAATTGTATTTTTATACAGAAAAAAAATATTGTTTAATCAGAATACTCAGGAAGGCGGATTTCCAAGTCACCAGAAGTTGCTGTATAACTGAGGTGGGGTCCATATTCCCCCTTGTACTATATTATGTATCTTACTAAGTCCTGTTTCCTATATATAGCTTGACGTAGGGATAAAACTCAGTTAGATGAGGAAAGACAACCTAAGATCTCACAATTAATTGTTTTGGGGTTTAGACACAGAAAATTAAGGAGAAGATGATCCAGTGAGTCACCAGGACACATTCTAGTTCCATATCTTCACTCTGGCTGTATTTACTGTTTATACCAAAGAGCAACAAACTTCTTTCACAAAGTGACACATAACGAAAACATTGATTCTTATGTCACACACACTTTGGTTTATAATTCTAAACAAGCTAGGTGCAACTCTAACTTCTTTTCTAAAACATTTTGGAGATCCACTGAATGATAAGAATACAATTTTAATTAGAGGCTTAAGTACTTTTATTTTTTTATAGGCAATTATTTTCATTAATAATTTTGCTGTTATTACTGTTCTGTTTTTTATTTATCTCTAGTCCAGTATGAAAACTAGACACCTACGCCACTTATTTTGTAATCCAGTAGCATCTTGAGTTATTTCTAATTTTATCATTCATATTTATCACCTCCGTGATCAACTATAAGATATTCTGTTAAATTCACTGTGTGTATTGAGTATTTAGTGATATATATGGATAGTTAGTGATATATTAATAATCATCCATCAATTAATATATTAGCCATATTTGTGTGTGTCTTTGAGTTCATGTGTTCTGCTGTTTTGTACCAGAATAAAGTAACTTACTAAATTAACTAAAAATTCTGATTAGTTGCTTTGTTATGAACAATAACTTTGCTCTAATAATCAGCTTTCATTTTAATTTTCAACTTGCATTTTTCATAGTAGGAAGCTCAATATAAAGCAGTGATACCTAGGTTTCGACATTTTTCAGATTATTAATAGTTAGCAATCTCAAGAATTTTTGCTGGCAGAATAAAATATTTGTCTTTCATGAGACATTCAAAGTTATTTCAAAGAAATATGGAAAAAAGTGTCTTAAACATATCAATATTGAATTTTTTTACACTTTCAACCAAGGAGACTGATTCTTTTTTATTTGACCTTTTTCAATGACTAACACATTAATTTTCCTCTCACTGACAACTTGGCCATTAAGAGATTATACATCATTCAAAAGGAAGTTGGAGAAGATTATTTATATCAATACAAATTGAAATAGTGAGAATTTTCCATGAAAGGACATTTTCCTCTCAATTGGTACTGTTATTTTGGTGCTTAATTACTGTATTAATTTCAAGTGGAATCAGTGTTTCTTGCAATCCCTTTTACAGAGTGCATTTTCTACTCACAGATAACAGAAAGATTTATAGTGCCATATTTCTTTCTTTCTTTCTTTTTTTGTCCCTGATATCAACTCTCTATATGGTTCTCAGAAGCCCAGATAGAGGCTAGAATATGTGCTACAATACTACTATGCTCATAATTTTTAAATTGAAAGGGACTTTTACAAATGACTTTTATCTTCTAGGGAAACAGCTACCATTATGGAATGAGATCAATATTTTCCTCTTCTTCATTATAGTTGCTGTATTTTTGTCTCTTTGTTCTGTCTTCCTTAATGATGGTACATAGAGTGTAGAAAAGCTTGATATTTCAGAAACTATTCAAATTTCACTTTGCTGCATTAGTTTATTGTTATAACAAGAAATAGAGGCTTACTCAGAATACACCAAATAATGGAGATACTACTATCTCCAAATAATGAAGATTTATTATAACCTAGGTTTCAGAGAAACTCAGAGAAAACCTTAAAAATATCTAAAAAAAAAAAACAAAAACAAATAAACAAACAAACAAAAAACAATTCAGACCACCAAATAGGCTTTACAGAAATTAGAACACAATTCAAGAGTTTTCGAGGAGCCAAGCAGGCCTCTGGGTGAAGAAGGCTCATCACGTTCTTCTTACCAGCATTCTTTTGGCTTTTCTCTGGTGTTCAACCATCAACACAACTGTACAATTAACTTTCTGCTCTTTTCTATGATACTTCTCTTCCTGACTGCTCTGGGGATCATGAAGTCAAGGGCCCATCTCTGATACAATTTTCTCTAGCCAGGATATCAGGGCTGAAAGATCCAGAATTTGATTATCGATTTCCTGAACATACGCTATTAATTTAATCAAGTACAGAATTGAGAAATGTTGCTTTAAAATTAATATCTGTATTTTAGGAAGTGGATTATTTTTCCCACAAAAACTTTGACAACTGCTATGCTGCTGAGGATACGGTTACACTCGGAAAGCTCTTTATATCCATAAATTTATAAGATTTTCAAAAATTCTCGGGAATGCTCCATATTACCACCTCCCCCCAATACACACACACACACACACACACACACACTCATAAACACACACAAAACCTATAATCTTTACCTTTAACACCTAGCATTACCGTTTTCTTTTGGAAAATAGCAGGCACTCAACAAATATTTATGGAGTGAAAGGATAATAGTTTGAATGATTCTCTCTCGGGTTATACATCTTTGGAAGATGGTAGCGTGCTGTCTTAGGTATTTTTGTATCGTTCAGTACTGTGTCAGGTATAACCTGAGAATTAGTGAAGTTTCTGATGATTAAGGTGGAAAAAGTATATACAGAGGGTGCCAAAAATTGTATACACATTTTAAGAAAGGGAAAAACTATATTAAAATTATGCTGATGGTAACCACTTTGAGCACCTCTTGTAATTGCAGAAGTCAGACATGACATATTCATCTTTTGTTATTGGTATATGTTGAGTATTTCTATTTTAACACAGTTTTGTTTTTTTTTTCCTTTTTTAAAATGTATATACATATTTTGGCACCCTCTGCATAGATATGTCTGTGTTCAAGTAGGGCATTAGATGAATTAGCATTGACTTAATTGTGGTTTCTGAAAGGCAATTTGTGTATACATATCAGACTAGTCTTAAAATAATTTTACCCTTTAACCCAGATACTTTAGTTATAAGAATTTATAGTAAAGAAATAATCAGAGGGTCAAAGACTATCAAATTTTTATTACAAAATTATTTATAACTGTAAAAAATTAAGAGCATTTAAAGTATCTGATTAAATGTTATTATGTCATAGACATAATAGACACTGTGCACATAATGAAATTTTAAAAGAAAACAAAAATTAAGCTCTTAATGACATGTTCCACAAAAAATCTGAAATAAGATATAACATAATAAGAAACCATTTAGAAGTGTGCATATGTGTGTGTATAAAAAGAGAGAATTTCAATAGAATATATAAAAACATATTAATAATGTATATTTCTGGTAGGGGGGATTATAGTTGATGTATATCTTCTCCATAGTGTTCTAACTTTTTCAAAATTACTATAGCAAATATGTAATGTTTTTATGCCAGATGAGTGATAGAAAAAAATATAATTTTGCTTACCAACACCCTGTTATTAAAAGTAGATATGTTAAGTGTTCTAGATGTTAACTTTTGAGTTCATGTGTCCTTAATAACCCACTACAAAACAGAAATGAAAGACCATGTGCTTTGGAGTCAAGTTTTCCTAAGGAGTAGTCCTCACTCTGTCTCATGCTTCACATGTGACTTGGAAATATTACCTTAGGGCATGATCTGTCAACCTGAGCCCTTTCACTTGAAAAATGGGGATACAAACTTTAACTTTATGGAATTTCTATGAGTAATAAAAAGAGTTCAGTATAGAGTTCAGTACTTTGAGAGCAGCAGTCCTGCAAATATGAATTATTCCAAAGGAAGTACAGAAAGCATAACATGCTGATTAAATTACAACAGCATGCTAGCTCGATTTTCTAACTCTCAAGTACTTTATTTTAAATATAAATAAAGGACAAAACATTTCTCTCTTCTCAAACTCATTCACTCATTCCATCACAGATATCCCAAAAGATGCTTTGAAACAAAACAAAAATGTTGATAGTTTCAGAGTAAAAGCAAAGGGTCAGGTTGTTTCTTATACTAATAAACACAACAGAGCACTTATTATATGTCAGCACCTACCATTCTAAGCAGTTTGCAAGCATGCCTTTATTTAACCCTTACAACAATCTTACAATAGATTTTATTATCATCCCCACTTTAAGATGAGGAATTGAAGAAACAGAGGTATTCAGTAATTTTTTTAAAGTTTCACAGCTGAAAAAGGGCAACCTAAGGCAAGCATAGGCACGTTTGAATCTTGAACCCATGTTCTCCAACTCTAAGCACTCCTGAATCATTATGCATATAATGATATAATCACTATTATGCATTCTCCTCGTGTATTGATTTGAAGATCCCCCTAAAGCTTACACTGGATTCGTCTGAAATCCTTGCCAGTTTGCTGAGCTAGGGTATATATAACACTTACCCAATAAAATATAAACTCCTTGAGTGGAAGAGACTTTTCTGCAATGTTTATTGTCTATTTTAAACACATAGTACAGTGCCTGGAAGAGAGGGCACTCAAATATTAATGAGTAAAGGGATGAATGAATCAATGATAATCCAAAATTGTTTTTTCCTGATTTTAATCTTTCTTTTATCCTGCTTTCCTTGCAAGTAGGTGATGTTCAACAAGCTGAACTTAAAGCACAAATAACAATGTCCAGTCCTTTGTTTTCTCTACATGCCCTAGAGGCCTTGTGTCTTCTTGGGTTGAAAAGAAAGTCCTTATCCCTTCATTGGAAGTAATTTCTTTTTCTCCTAGAATAGTTCTTGTCTGCAGCTCTGCTTGCAGCCATTTTACTCCCTTGTATTACCTACATGGGCAGGTGTCATCTTTCTCCAACTACCTGATGAATTCTTAAACTACATGGACTACATTCTGTGCTTTTATTCTGTGTAGCATCTAGTTATGTACCTGGTACATAGTAGGTGGTCCAGAAATGTTTTATATGAAAAGAAAGAGAGACATTTGACTTTCATAAAAGCAAGCAACTTACTCTATAGCAGAGGTTGGCAACCTTTTTCATAGAGGGACAGAGAGTAAGCATTTTGGCTTTACATGCCACACAGTCTTTGTTGTAACTACTTAACTCTGCCTTTTGAAAGCAACCAATAGACAAAAAGCAAATGAATGATGTGGTTCTGTGCTAATAAAAACTTTATTTACAAAAACAGGCTGAGGGCTAGGTTTGGAGCACAGGCCACAGTCGTTTGCCAACTCGTGCCTTTACCACCCCCCAAACTGTAGTGCTTGCTTTGCATTCTTAATAAAACTAAAGCGTAGATTTGGCAGGGAAAGAGAATGAATTTGTCAATAAAACCTCCCAATTATTGGAAAAGCTCAAAAGAGTGTAGCATCCTGAAAATAGGTCAGATGCTTCCTTTGCATATGCAAAGACCACACTGTGGTTTACTTTACATATCTTTCTTTCCTTGTGTGAAAACCTTTCCTAATCTTATCTTCTTCTCAATTTCCCCTTAAAGCTCTCATCCTCCCAAACCTTTAAAAGACAATAAATAAAAATTTTCTATTAAAGATAATGGGCTTTCAGGGATCTCTCTGCAAAGAGGAAATGAGGGGAAAAAAATCTTATTAGGACTTGTATCCATCATATAGATTGATCTGCAATTCACTAATTATAAATGGATTTTGCTTTATCAACCAACTCCATTTATTTTCTTATAATATGTCTTTAGATATCAAAAATGAAATTAGTTCTTGGCAATTTCCTAAGGCAAAGGGGAAAGTGTATAGAAAATATCTTGGCTGAAAATAAAATCATAGGCAGATGTAAAACACCATGCAACTAGGTGGTAAAGTATAATATTTCAAAACTGGTCACCTGTTTACTTCTAATTAAAATGTGTATTAATGTCCAACCGGGGAAATAGAAACTAGTACTTGTATTTAAATCGAGGAAATTCAAGGCAGAACATTGTTAAGTTGCCCTGGTTTCTCCCTTCCTTGGGCCTCCAACCTCCAGACAATGCCTCCTCTGGGTTGAACACAGTTGTAAAGCAGCTGACAAAGGAGTCTGAGAAACAGCCTGAAGAGTCATCTTTTTGTGATAAGAGGCAGAATAAAGAGGAAAAAATGAATCTAAGGGCAAAATGCCCAGACCAGTATAAAAGGAAAAGGTGCGGGGATACAAAGAAATACATTGACGTTGATTGTGAACTCCATAAGGCTTGGGAAACCACACGTGCATTATTTAGATGCATTTTCCCTGGACCTGCATGTAGGGATCATGGAGTAAATGACTTAAAGAGGAATTCTGCTAGGGATTTTCATACCACATAGCATTATTTTCAAATTCTCCACTTTCCTTTTTTTTGCCTTTCCTTCCTTTCTCCCTTCTTTCGTTGAAATGATGTACTGCTGAGCCATAATTGCTATCATACTATAGATATTGTTTCTCTGGGACACTTGCTTCCATGAAAAGCAGGGTGCTCAGTTTTCTGTCTCCATAGTGTTCTCTAATAAGTGCCCCTGTGGTAGAGAAGAGAGTGGGATTTGGGGGTGGAGATAGTGAATTGTCACAGGAGTATAGAGTCTGTGGGTCCACTATTCTGTCTCACCTTTGCTCTGCTTGATTGACATTGGGCAACAGAACAGCACTTCAAACTGGACACTTAATTTCTGAACCTATCCTGGGCTGAACCTATGGTTCTCTTTTCCAGCTACCCAAAGGTCCAGTTATGCTCTCATGACACATTTTCCCCCATTGGGTTTCTCAAGCAGAGCGATTGGATCCCACACAGTGCACTTATTCCCATGAAACCAGTAGCCCCCAAATTTTATAAATTGTGTTCCCTTAACAATAAAACATGTTTGAGCTCACATTCCCAATGTATGTACATTTAAGTAACTATTGTCTCAAGACACATTATAGGCCTAAGATAAGGATCACAACTAACAACAGAGAGTGACACAAATAGTTCCTGTCTAATAACTTAGAATTTGATCGCTAATTGCTTTTCAGATTTGATTAGATTGCCATGATTGTACCTTATCTGTGGGCTGATGAGAGCCCATGCTAAGAGCAGAAGTGTCAGCTCTTTTTATTTTATATCACCCAGTATTAGTAGTATCTTCAAGTAGTAGCAACATTTCAAAGCACTTGTTCATTTGGTAAGGGTCATCTTAGTTAAAAGAAGAAAGTATTTATAACTCCACTTACTAGGGTCCATGTAAATAGCAGTGGGTTATAAGACATGGAAAGCAACTAGACAAATGAGTCATGACTGCCAGCCCCTCATCCATGTGGAACCACTTTCCTACTCAGGATGCTTCCTATACTATGGCCTGTATCTGTCCCTGTGACCAGTGGACTCAGTGAGGGCCTTGGTATCAATCTATATGCTCAGTAGTACACAATTTTCATTCTGTTTTTATTTTCTTAAATGAACAAAATTATAAAGAGAAGTTACAGGGTCATCTCACCTCTTCCCACTTGGGAGACCACTGCTTTAAACCATAAATCCTCCACTTGCAGAATATCAGGCATAGACTTAACATGTACCCAGAATCTCTGTTCGTCTACCACCTGGAGTTTTCCTCATGGTGAATTTCTCCAAGAAGTTGGCAGTGGGTTGAAAAGTGGACCCAAAAAGATATAGTCCAAATCCTCATCACATCTGTGAATTTGACCGGATTGGAAAATAGGGTATTTGCAGATATAATTAGGTTAAAGACCTCAGGATGACATCATGCTGGACTGAGATAGGGCCTGAATTCAATGATGAGTATACGAATAAAAGACAGAAAGGAGACGACTCAGAGACCCAGAGAGGAAGGCCACGTGAAGATGGAAACAGAAATAGGATGATGTATCTACAAGCCAAAGAATGCTAAGTGTTGCCAACAGTGACCAGAAGGTATAAGAGAGTCACAGAATGCATTTCCCCTCAGACTCTTCGGAAGGAAACAACCCTCACCTTGATTTTGAAATTCTGGCCTTTGGAACCGCGAGAGAATAAATTTCTGTTATTTTAAGCCATCAAGTTTGTAGTAATTAGTTACTGCAGCCTTAGGAACTAATAAAGGCCCTATTGTCTCTCTTCACAGTTTAGCCGCTCCAAGGACACCCTCCAACACACACAATCCATCCAGCAAACAGGTGTGTGTATCTCTAATTCAATTGTGAACTGTATCCAGATTCTTTGTTACACAACCCTAAGATCAAAGGATACGGCCAGGCATCTCTTTCAGTGACCTAGAAATTTCACCGACAGTAAAGATGCTAGGGTCTTTAGGAAGCTAGTCTGCATACAGTTTAAAATATGATCTGTTGCACCACTGGGGACAACTCCATAAATCCGCTTATCAGAGATGTTCTCTCCTTCCTCTCTGCATACAATATTAATGTGAAGTCTTCAAATTGATATAGGCATTTTGTTACCATGAGGGAAGCCAGGCTAAGGATGAAGCTGACACACGAACCTAAGAGAACAACACAGAATTAGAGCTGGCACCCTGATCAAACCACACCTGAACTATGCAACTTTCAATCTTCCCAATAACTAGAGCATAAGAACCTTTATCATTTCAGTCAGCTTATATCAATATATTATCACTTGCCACTGAAAGTATTCTAGCTGGCGCTTTCTCTTGTCCTCTCTGTTTTTGTTTGTTTGGTTTGTTTGTTTGTTTTCTTTTTTTTTTAACCTATAAATTCAACAGTTATTAAGTCATTGTTGAATTGTAGGCCTTTGTACTCCCTGTGTTGTTTTTTTTTAAGTATATCATTTCCAACAAGTTTGCCAGAATTTTTTTTAGTATAAACACAAGATGTTTTTGTTTTCCCTTTCCTTTTGCCAAATGATAGACTTCAAGATGATGAAGAAAAGTAAAAGAAGAACACAGATGTGAGTTATAAATTGTTTATAGAAAAGTCAAGACAGAACAAAGTTCTTATGTATATATTCTGCAACTTTTCCTCAACAAGTTATAAAAAAATGGGTTTTAAAATAACCAGCCACTAAAACAAATTTAAAGTATATTTATAGTGCAGCCAGTATAACAAGGCAATTAAAAAGTACTGAGAGGAAAAATTATGTCAGGTCAGGATTAAAATTTTTCCATTTTGCTGACAAAGTCACAGGCCTCCATCTGGGTCCATGAGGGGAATCTAGCTCAACTTTTGATGTTCTGTCATTGTTTAATTTCTATTTGACCACAGCTCTTATGTTTGTGTGGTTCTGGCTGCCATAACTAAATACCACAGACTAGGTGGCTCAAATGACAGAAATTCATTTTCTAACAGTTCTGGAGGCTGGAAGTCCAAGACCAAATTGCTGACAGGGCTGGTTTCTGGTGAAACCTCTCTCCTTGGCTTACAGATGACCCCTCTCCCTCTATCTTTACATGGCCTTTTCTCTTCGTGTACACACTCCTGGTGTCTGTTCTTCTTATTATGGTTCTATTTCATTAGGTCTCCATCCTTGTAACCTCACCCAACCCTAATTACTTCCTTAAAGGCCTTGTCTCCAAATATAGTCACAATTGTGGGTTAGGGCTTCAACGTATTGATGGGGAAGGGGGGCACAATTCAGTACGTAACATCCCCTTCTTTTTTGTCAACTATATCTCTTCATCTTTCAGGCACATTACATGATTGAAATTCACCACATGCAGCTACACACACTTAGCTACGTGGGAAAGGAGAAATTCTAAAACCAATTTGCAAAAGAATATTGCAAAAGAATGTAAAGGACACCGATAGTAATATTTGAAAGGTTTAGTTATAATAACCCTGCAAATAGTTAAAATCAGTCAACATCTTATTTTGAGATAGCTATTATTTGTTTGGGTCATACAAGTATATTCAGGTCCAACTTGCTTTAGTCAATCAAACTTCCCAGCACGTACATACCTGCCCATAGCAGATTAGCCTAGTGTCAGCACAACTCTCTCACTCAGCAACCTTAGCCCTGTATCTCCATGTAAGGCCTTGCTTCCCAAGGCCTGGAATGATCATTCCATCTCTACCAGCCTGTTCAAATCCTCCCCTTACACTATAACTCATGCCAAGACCTACTTCCTTCCTTCATCCTTCTGACACTGTTCCAGGCCACACTCATCCTGTCCAGCTTTAACCCTCTATTATAAGCACTGCTTTTATCAGCATCATTATTACATCTCCACTGCCTAATCCCATGTTTATCTGTTTTATATTTATGGATATGGATTACTCTCTCAAATACATACCAGTAATTCTGAGTATCACCCTATTCCTAATGCTCGTCACAGCGGAAAAGGGCCAGGCCTTGTCCTGGTGCCCTCATGGCCTTCAGGACTCAGCGGGGATCTGACTAACAACTTGGAAAAGCTTGTGGTGTAGCCCTATTCTGAGACAGCGGCAAGGAAAAGGCCCAAGTCTCTTCGTTGGGATCTCCCACTTCAAGGTTCTTCCCTTTATGGATGCTCCCTAGACATTATGTAACTACCCTGATTTATATCCCAGACAGTATATTCAAGTCACTTTTCCCTCTTGGCATTATAGATAATGAAGATTGTGAATTGAAAATGCTCCTATTAACCTGCCATATAAGCAAGAAGCTCTTCTAATTATTTCATGGAACCAGGCAAATATGCTTTATTAAACAATATTGTCTAGAGGACTTTACATTCAGACATATTTATTGTGCCTATAAAACCAATAACCATTTCCATCTCCCATAGATATCAAGCTAAACTTTGTGTGAACTTTAACAATGAAGGAAAATTGATTAAAATCATACATGTTGAATTATGTTTTTCCCAATGATAGCTAACAATTTTCTGAACAAACTTGACCTTTTCACTTCCTTTAATTTTAATATAAAGGTAAATGTAAATCACATTCAAACAGGCACAAACCACTTGGGCAAGCCCAGACACGAACTTCTGTCTGTGAAAATGAAAAGTAATTTACTCTGTTTTTATTAAGATGTATTGTAAAATCACAGTGGTGATCTAATGGGTATTTAGTAGTTGTGTACCTGTTTACAATTTTCTGGGTTGTTTGTTTTCTTTCTTTCTTTTTATGATGATTTTATTTGCTTTTCCCAGAATGAGTAGCATAGCTCTGAAGGGGAAAGACATTTAGATATGTTTTGTGTGTTATTTAAAAATAATTATTTAATGTAAACCACCTGCCTCAATAAAACCACCTAGTTCTGACACTTAGCTTTCTGTATAGTATTTTTCAAATTGATTTTACATATATTTTAATGATTTTATCTCACCAGCAATGCAATGGCATTTTTGGTGACACACTTCAATCTCCAGAGGAAGCCCGTTTCTCTGTCAGTGCACATCCCCACCCCCTTTCCCATCCCACTTACCCCAGTACACAGGGACTTAGTATAGTCAAAGATAAATGGGCTCCAAATTGTTCAAGATACAAAGAAAGTGTGGATTGTGGTGAGAAGACCGTAGATATGAGAAACTCCATCTTGGTTGTAAAGTGTCTTTCAGGGGGTTCCTTTGGACTTACTTCTTTGCTTTTCATCCATGTGGCTGGCTGATGGGGGCTGCCATCCATTTAGAGCTATATTATGCTCACAGGAATGAAGAAGAATCAGATGGGTGCAAGGAAATAAGGGATGGATTATGCTGCTTAGGCCTGCTAAATGCTAAGGAGCACAGGAAGGGGTCCCGTGGCTCACCTGTGAGCAGGCCACATCATTGGGGCTGAATACGACAGGGTGATGTAAGGCCATCGTTCCAGCTACCAAGGAAATGGGCATTTGTCTTGAAGTGGCCTTATGCACCAGGGATCAGAAGCCAAGCACATGGAAACAGAGTAGGATTCAAGATTGAGGCCAAGTATCTTAAACTACATAATACCGTGTTCCCCCGAAAACAAGACCTAGCCGGACCATCAGCTCTAATGCGTCTTTTGGAGCAAAAATTAATATAAGACCCAGTCTTATTTCAATATAATATAAGACGAGGCCTAATATAATACAATATAATGTAATACCGGGTCTTATATTAATATTTGCTCCAAAAGACTCATTAGAACTGATGGTCCGGCTAGGTCTTATTTTCGGGGAAACACAGTAATGCCTATTTTATTACTAAGTTGAAGCTCAGAAAAGTTAAATGGCTTGTCCAGTATAACATAAGAGGCTGATTATCAGCTCAGACAAGAGCACAAGTCTGGATTATTTTTGTAGGGTATTTTTAAGAGTGCCTCATAGCAATCCTGGAGCTGTGATAGGACCCGCTAGAATCGAAGGTTCTCCCTTTCACCTGTGACATCCTCTGGTATTTGTGGCCTGTCTATAAGCCATTCCCAGAGAGTGATGGCCACCCACTACCAGTGGACTAAAATGATGCTGGGAGCAGAGAGCATCCACTGTGATTCTCTCCTGACACCATGACGTGGCTCACATCATTTCCCTCTCTTGGGACACCTTTCCACATCATCTTAATCTACCGTAAACCTTTCATCACTTCAAAACATGCTTCTTCTGTGATGGTTTGCCAGACCATGCTCCCATAGTTGGAATGATGGTGGACTCATGTAATAAATTTTTACTGAATGCTTACCAAGTATGTACCACAAATTGGGTCAAGTTCTGAGAAGAAACTTACAACAACACGTGGTTTTTACCTTCCCTCAAGTAACTTATAGTCTAGTGGGGTTGATTCCCAAAGAAACTGACAATGACATTACATCACAGTAAGGTCACTTCTAGATGTTCAGAAGAGGAGCTTCCTCAAAGAAAGTGAAGCTTGAGCTCAAATCCCCTTTCCTCAAGTGCCTATACTTAAAATTATTCATCTAACAGAAAACTGATCACCTCCTATCCAGAGATATATTTCTAGGATTGTACTGAATTGCTATTTAACTTTTAAAATTGTTTTCTTAGATGACCTCAAATAACCATTCTAACTCTGAGATTTTACACTACTATATTTTACCATCTCGGCAGTGCTATAAATCCTTGCAAGACACTTCTTTTCATAACAGCCTCAGCTTTCCAGACACACACACAACAACCATTGCTTAGGTGTAGCCGGCACTATTTTCCTCGGTCTTGATTGCACAGTGACTGCATGCACTCAGGAGTCGAGCATCCCACTTGTGCCAGGGCAGCTCTAGCAATTCTAGATTAGGCTATTTTGGAAAATTTAGTTATCTTTTTTAAATCCGAATTTCCCCACATTTAAAATGAATTACACGTTTCCTACACTGCAGGATTGTTATGAGCTAAACAATAGTTCATAATAAAACATCTAGCACACAGAGAACCTTAAAGCATGATCTTCACCTGATCTTCAAGTGCTTAATTGTAGCTAGAGACTTGAATTCAATTCCTTTCTTCTCTGCTTACAGATAGTGTGACAGTGGGTGAATTATATAGTCTCTGTAAACCTAAACATTCCCACCGATAAAAAGAAAATAATAATAATAGAACCTACCTCCTGAGATTTTTGTAAAAGTCAAATGAAATAATGCTTGTAGAGCCCTTAGCTCAGTGCCTGGCATATAGAAAGCACTCAATTTATGTCGACTTTTAAGATGTACACTCATTATCTAGATTTAGGGGCATAATGTGTGACTTCCCAAGAGCTTAAATGCAATCACGTAATTTATCCAAAGATCTATCTTTACCAAATTATCCTATAGGTACCTAGGTCCTGAGTAATGAGGAAAGACTCTCTGAAGTGAATAATAATAAATAATAATAATAATAATAATAATAATAATAATAATACACCTGACAAATCTCCTACATATTCTCTATTGCCACTTCGCTATAAACCCAGCCTACCAATGTCTGTGTGCTTACTGAACAGGAGTTTAACAAGCCGGAGCAGTTACTCTAAAGATGAAGAGTAAAGACACATCCTGTGCTTAAGTTGCTCATGGTCTTATTTGGGAGTAGGACATGCAAACAAAACATGCCAAAGCAGTGCGGAAATAAACAATATTTATTGTTATGAGACACTGGGTACAGAAGAGATGAATCAACTCTGTTACCAAAAAGAGCAATAAAGAAAAGCTCCACTGGAGACGTTGGACTTGAAGTTAATCTTGGAGGCAGAGTTAGGGTTTGCCAGGCAGAAGAGGAAACGACATAGTCAAAGGACCTGAGGCATGAAATGCCTGGATGACAAAAGGGAAAGGTTGTAGTGGTTTTCGTGTTGGATGTGGATATAAGTTGGGAAAACACTAGAACAGAAACAAGAACCAGTTTGTCTAGAACTTCACCTAAACTTTGATTCTTGACATTTTGAGATCATAGATTTCTCTCAATTTCCAGTGAATGTTATGTACTCTCTTCAGGAAAAGATAAATACACACATATATAGATATATTTTTTAAACATCCTTAATGCTGGGAAAGCTGAGAAGCACAGTCTATAGACAGGAAAAAAATTTTTACTCTTGCTCCATCAGACAGGCACATGGATTCCCTACAGAATGAAATAGTAATGGGCATGGTAATGAATTCTCCAATATCAACAGCGTTTTGGGTTTTGCTTCTATTTTCTTAAAGACTTGACTGGTTTTCACTTAAACAGCTACACCTTCTCAGTTTGAGAGAAACTGATTCAATCTGCAGATAAGACATCTGGTTCCAGTTTAAGATAATCATCAAAATCCCACACTTTAGACACAGTTATAAATTCAGAGAACAGGAGACACTTATTCCACCAAGTGATTTACTGAAAGGATTTGCTGAAGGCTGCTGGGAAATAAGCATCCTTGCTTTTCTGGGAGGGCTTCCAGAAGCAAATTGCATAATTTTTCTTTGCATTTATATGGTTAAGGACATAGTAGCCCCAGGGATTACTGCCAGCCATATTCTGGGATCATGATGGGCAGCCAGGCTTTGGAATTAAGTTCGTACCATAGGAGGCAGAATGAAAAGGTGAAAAGGAAGTTGGCTCTTGCTGATTTGATACTTTAGAACCACAGAATCAATAAACCCACCCACCACTGGGCCTTCCTATGGTAAACACTGAGTCCCTTCCGTGGTTAAACAAATCTAAATTAGGTTTTGATAGGTTTTATCCAACAGTATTTTAAATGATACATTGCAAAAAATACATATAAACACTCCTATTTGTCCATGCAGAGTCATGTGCTTCCTCTGTACTCTCTCCTTGATTCCTCTCCCTCTTGGTACCTCTGCTCTTCCCACACTGCATAGTCTCAGCTCTCAGTTGCTTAATTGAATTCACCTTGATAAACCTGGGAGAGTAATAGGAGGCCTTCAGGTCCTGCATTTACTTAGTTGTTTCATTCATTTTCCTTAATAAACAAACCTTCCTCTCGCTAATACTAACTTTCTCTTAAAACCCAATTCTAAGGTTTACAATATTAATAACCTCTACTTCTTTGATCTGCCTATTAAAGACTGGTAAGGTTTCCTTTTTCATATTTAGATATAAATCAAGAGATTCAGAGAAAGGTGGCAAATTCCTAATAGGGATAGGGAGATAAGGAGGAAAAATCTTCGTTCTACTATAATGGTGTTTGCAGAGATTCTCCAAAAGGTCATTGAACTTGTAAGGCTCCATAAGTACAGGCTAGGATTACTTACTTTATGTGTTGGGGAGCTATTGATGGAGAGATATAACATAATCATCTTTGTGTATTTCAAAGATCACTATGGAGCAATGTTGTTAATATATGGTCAAGTGGAAGTCTCCTACGTCTGCATTTTATTTTTATGCCTGGGAGTTAATTTATCATAATTTGTTCTCTCTCTCTCTCTCTCTCTCTCTCTCTCTCTCTCTCTCTCTCTCTCTCTCTCCTCTTCCTCCATCCTTCATATATATAGGTTATATATAATATACATGTTATGTTGTATTATATTATGTTATATTACATTACATTATATTATATTATATCATATCTCATAAGATGTTTTAGATTTATCACTCTTCAATGATTGGTAATTTTATGTCCTTCTACTTAAATCAGCCTATATACTCATATAATTAATGGAGTTTAAAGTGGATGATAATGTCTCACTTATCCAGTCATTAAGAAAAAAAAATAAAAAAAGCTATTTGTCTACAATGAAACACAATGTCTGGCAAGTAAGACCTAGGATTATTGAGCACATAATGAGAATACTTAAAGATGGGAACTGACTATTCCTTACCAATGGAACTTATGTTTTAAGGTAGTATGACATTTACATCATAAACATGATAAGATAGTAATCAGGCAGTTTAGCATGAGAGGGACAATTACCTCTGGAAGCAATCCTTAACTTATGCAAACAGTATTTGGAATATTATATGACCCTTTTGCCTTTATTCATTTGAATTCATTAAGCTGCTATTTCCAAATGCATGCTGGGAACATGCAAACGGCTAGGTAAGCAGTTGCACTTGACCCCAGAAATCATTCAGATCATAGGTCGCTTTTTTTTTTTGCAGTGCTAATAATATTTAATCTTTAACCATTAGAACATTTTAATGTTAAGTAGGTTCATTGAAGATATTTTTATTTTTGTTTTGGCTTCTTTTTTTTCTCATTAGTGTCAGGTGTACAAAACAATGTAATAGACATTTATCATTTATATCCTTCACACAGTGATAACACCCCTCCCCCCCATCTGACATCGCATACAGCCATTACATTTCCACTGTCTCTGTTCCTAGTGCTGTACTCCACTTCTTATAAATATCTATCTATCTATCTATCTATCTATCTATCTATCTATCTATCTATCTATCTATATCTCTATATAATTGTAGTTGTTTCATTATTGTTCAGCTTCAGCTTCAGGTAATCAGAAGCATAGGTCACTTTTAATGTCCTCATTCTCAACTCTACAAAATTTCACTCCCTTTCCTAAATCCCTTGGCTGATTAAGTCTTGCTCTCCTGACTTTGATTTAGTTAATCCTTCTAGGGGAGCTCTTTTTTTTCATTTTCTCACTTTATGTGCTGTGAGTATAGCAAGAAGCAGCTGACCCCTTGATCCCTCTATATTAATTATGTATCGCTGCATAATAAACTACTTCAAAAGTTGGCATCCGAAAATAACAAACATTTATCTCACACAATATTTCAGGTCAGGTGTCCAGAAGAGTCTTAGCTGGTTTATTATGAGTTGAAGTCTCTTATAAAGTTGCAGCCAAGGTGTCGGGTAGGGCTACAGTCATATGAAGACTTGACTGAGACTGAAGGATTCACTTCCAAGATGGTTACCCACACAGCTCTTGGCACAAGGTTTCAGTTCCTTTACATATGGGTATCTTTTTATAACATGGTAGTCTGCTTCCCTCTGAGAGAGTAATCTAGAAATATGAAATCCAGAAATATGAAAGCTATAGCCTCTCTTAAACCTAATCTTGGAAGTAGCATGCCATCACTGCTGTCATATTCTTTTGGCCCCATAGACCAACTGTAGTAGAGTGTGGGAGGGGAACACATGGGTTGTGTTCACAAGGAGATGTCAATCATTAAGGGCCTTCTGGGAGTCTGGCCACCACACATCCTCAGTGAGTTCAGAACTCTGACCACACAGTCTGACCATTCCTTACCCAACTCCCATTACCTTGTGATGGGAGGGGAAATGGAAATCTATGAAAGGTTTTTCCTGCAATAATTTCAAAATATACATGAAAAATGTGTCCATGTTTTATAAACACCACAGTGGATTTGGGTAAAAAATCCCTGTCTTCATAAGAGGCAACATGTTAAACTTTCAATTGTATTATAATGGTGGGTTAAAGCAGACTTATTATTATGAAATTATTTAAATTACAATATTAATGTTTTTAAAATGATTTGCAAAATGATCTTTAAAATGATCTGCAAAATGATCTGTTCTTAAGTTCTGAAATAAAGAATGACTAATTTTCTTCTTTGCCTATTTTGGTATTTTCCAACTTTAATACATTTTTGTAATAAAATGAAATAAATATGATAAATAAAAGAATAAGTGGTTAATAGGCTTTGTTTGAACTGTAAATATACTATCATTAGGGCTGTATTATAAGAAAAGCTGCTAGTATTCAGAATTCTTGACTATAAAATATACGGGAAAGGATCAATGAGTTAAATATCTTTAAAAATATAACAAAAGCTTAAAGCTAGAAGATGCAGACTAATATTTTTTTAAAATAATCAGCTATCTGGAGGAGGAAAAGAATATAGAAGAACCTCAAAACTGTGCATTAAGAGAGAGGTGGCAGTTTGACATCTTCTAAGCTAGATACTCAAGCAGACTGAGGCTTTGTGAAACCATTAATGAAGCCTTGATCTGATAGCTAAAATAACCATGTTGGACCAAACCCAAAAGGCATCATGGATGAGTCAATCCTCAAGGAAAAGAAACGAGACTTAAGTATAGACTGAGGGCCATATTCAGACCACGGTGAGAGATTAGATTGAGTTTAGGACTTACAATATTCAGAACTCTGCAGAGTAAAGTCTACCTTTGATAAAGGTCTACTATTGTCCAATTGATTACTCCTGTTTCTCAACAACAACAATAATAATAATAATAATAATAATAACAACAACAATAATAATCATCATAGCCTTGCTAGAGAAATGTTTGGTGGGTTCTTAGGTGGCATCATAACTACTGCAGCTGAATGGTAACTATGAGTGTTCAGATCATTAGGCTTATGTTGAATCACAAAGCTTTGACTCACTCTGCAGGGCAATGACTGCGTATTTTAGAAGTGTATTACACCTATCTTCATGTTAAAACATGCCCCTCTTTTAATTCCAATTTGAAATCCAGATATCTCTACATCTGATATGACCTTCCATAAGAGCACATTTAATTTTATAATTATTTGAAATATGACAGATTATAAAATATACAATACATGAAATTGACCACAGAAATAGTAAAACAAGTCACAGTGAAGTTACAAATATTTATATAATGTTGGTAACACAGAAACCAAACCTAAAACTATAAGAAGTGTATTTCGGAGGGCCTTCCACTCCTGCTATAAGGGCCAGAATGTGACTTCCAATTAATAGAGAGCAAATAATTCTCTGTAGGTTGAATTTACTGCAATGCAGTTTCACTTCTGCTTGTCTATTTGTAGTCTCCTCCCTGTTTAGCTAATTATTTGTAATATGATCTCGTTTACCTAGATGACTTACCATAAACTTACGCAGATTTATTTCTACTAACTAATCTTGATATCTTCCTTTTCTGATACATTAAATTCCCTTTCTGATAAGCCCTCTAACGTGGTTTTGGAAGGCTATCTCTGGTGGCTTTCTTATACATCAATTATAACCAGAAGTTCTACCCACCCTAAGGCAGCCCAAACATATTCACCTTAAAGAGACATCAACCAAGGACCATTATCTCAAAAGGTGGTTGGGGAGGATGGGCAAGCTATGTTCATAGTGCTATACTAGGTACATATTTCTTTTTCAACAGCTCTCATAATTAAAGAGAGTGAATGCAGTATTTTGAGTGCCAACAATGTGGCGGATATTTTCATCTGTGCTTGATTTTCATGGTCTCCCTTGATTCTTAAAATTCTGTGAACTATTAGTATGATCATGTATTTCTGTAACTGAAGAAATTAATGTTCATAAGCAAATACCAGTAATACACTAAAAATGCCATACTCAAGCTTGCCAGTCTTCAATGTCCATTCTTCCTCCATAATTCTTTCAAGCCAAATGTCTTTTGCCTCTCCTCTGATAACTTTTTTAATTCAACTCTCTAACTGGGGTTATGGTGTCTGTGCATGCGCACGCGCGCACACACACACACACACAACTTAGGTTAGCTAAGCATTATTGTTTTCATTACTTTTTGTTTGATTCTTTGCCAACCAGCCACAAACAAACTGTTTGACTAAATTTTTTCACATTGCATCTATTTTGCTAAATGGTAAGGGACATGTAGTAATAAAATGATGTCCCAAAGGACATTTTCACATTTTACTTGCTGTTTCTCTTTTAAAATTTCCATCGTTAAAAG
Source organism: Rhinolophus hipposideros (assembly GCF_964194185.1). NCBI lineage: Eukaryota > Metazoa > Chordata > Mammalia > Chiroptera > Rhinolophidae > Rhinolophus > Rhinolophus hipposideros. Next base: position 14,045,567 of record NC_138052.1, read on the forward strand.
CACCGAACAGCCATAGGCTCTGGATATAATAGCATCAGCTGCAAATAAAGAACTGTCTTTATGGATAGAAGGTGTGAAAAGGACTATTACATTAGTCTCTCAGCTACTTTCCTACAGAACATTGTAGTATGTTCAAACAAATAAAGGCAGCAGTTAATAAACCAGTCTTTTAAACTTGTGTTAGGTTTTCCATACCTGGATTTCAGATCATTTTGGAGGCAAGTGTTAATTTATTCTTTGTTTTCTCCTAATTTTGTAAATGGACAAAATTTAACACAAAGGAGATAATGAACTTGGCAAGACATTGATGGAAAATGAGCACAGACAACTATTGTCGGATGTTGATTTCAGTGCTTCTAGCTTGCATTTCTCATAATGGAAGCACAGCCATCCTGTTACACTTGTATTTTATGGTTCACTGAACACCCACAATAACAAATTTTAAATACCCATCAAATGTCATAAAATGTCATTTAATATTGTTCTTGGTCTGTAAAGAGAAAATGAAAACTGATAAAGTTCATGTATATTTAGTGCCGGTTCAATACCCTAAATACCATACTATAAGACTTTCAACAAATATATAGTAGATGGTAATACAGTAATATTAAATAGAAGTGTGCTATATTTTTTCAAGACAAAGTGGTCATATGAAAGGATTTGGGTTTTTTTTTGTTTTGTTTTGTTTTTAATTATGCTCTAAACAATGTCTTTGGCTACATTACAGCAATAGGTTCAGTTGATAATAAAAATTGCCTTTGAACAGAGTACTCTAAATTTTTACAGGACTCCAATTCTCTTGTGCAATTATGGAATTTGAAATGCAATTCTCCCCAGAACCATAAAAGACTTAGACCAGAGAAACACTATTAAGAATAAGGTAAGATAAAAAAGAATTGCTTTGAAGTTCCTTTTTATTTTGCTATTTCTTGGTGTCGCGTTATATTCCAAGTCACCATGTTGTTATGGAAAAGGACAGTGAAAAAAATCCACTCTAGATAATGGAATATCTCTAAAATGTTAACTCAGTGATATTTTTTCTTGATAATTACATATTAATTTATTATGGTCATCTCTCTATGAACTATACATAGAATTTCAGAGGAATGGATGATCAGCCAATGTATAAGTGTTTAGGCACTATGAGTATACAAACTAATCCGAAGAACTGAGACGTGTTTATTCAATCTTGACTTCTATTTCATATCCAATTAAACACCAAGTCCCGTAGATTTCACCTCCTTCATAATCTTTCAAATCTTTCCATTCTACTACATTGCAGTACCACTGTTAAGAATTATCAGAATAAGTTCCTTTATCTACTTTTATGTATTTTGAGCAATATTTTGGAAACAAAATGGTGATTATACCACCCCTGCACTTTAATCTACTTCAGAGTATTTATATTTAATTCATGATGAAGTCCAAGCCTATAAAAATGATTCTGCAGTGTCCTCCTTAGAAGAGGAGCTTATTCTTACCTTCTAGCTTTGAAGTTTTTTCCTCCTTCCCCAAATACTACATCCAAATTAAACATCGCATAGTTTCGTGAGCCCGAAAGACCATTCTCTCTCTCTCCCCAAGTCCTTTTTTATATGTTTCCTCTTCTTGAAACACACTTTTCCTCACCATTTGTCTGACCTACTTTACTAGTCTATTGAGACTTCATTCAGTAATCACATCTTCCATTATGCCTTTCCTTATCTTCTCCTCTCCTATGGATTACATTCCTTTCCGATGTAAACTCTTAGCCTGGGTGCTTATGTCTGATATGGTATTTATATGTCTCTGTTATCTTCCATGAAACATCTATTAAATCTTTGAAGACAAAGATCATGTTCTACTACTTATCTTTTTGATTTTTGACCTACACAGAACCTGGCACATGGTTTTTAATTCAACAAAGAAATGTTTGTGGAATAAATAAATGAATAAACTCAAAATGGAGGGAGTATACATGTATATTAATTCCATCCTAATTTACAAATTGATCATGTGTTTATCCTTCACTGCAAAATATACTCAATGGGATAGTTGGTATCTATTTCTTTTTTTTTCTTGTTTTTAATTTATTGGGGTGACAAATGTTAGTGAAATTACATAGATCTCAGGTGTACAATTCTGTATTACATTATCCATAAATCCCATTGTGTGGTCACCACCCAGAGTCAGTTCTCCTTCTATCACCATATATTTGATCCCCCTTACCCTCATCTCCCTCCCCGCACCTCCCTTACCCTTTGGTAACCACTAAATTAAATTCATAGGTATCTGATTCTATAGTGTTGATTTCTAGCATTTTTAGACTGTCATATTTGAATTGTTAAGTATGTATTTAAATAACAATACTATGCTTTGTCAACTACAACATTAACTATAAGACACCATAAACAGTGAGACATATCTCCTCTATAGAGATATAAAAATGGGGGAGGAGGGACCTGTATCTTATAATCAATGACATTTAATTCATTGAGGTTTTTAGTGCTTGGCCCTGTGCTGTGGTTTATATTAATAATTCTCTTAATCTTCACAACAGTCCTATGAGAAAGAGACTTTTAGTATTCTCATTTTAAAAATTAATGAGTTCAAAGAAAGTTACATAATTTTCCCAAGGTTACATAGATTGTAAGTGGCAATGCTAAGATTTCAATCTCTGTCTTACTCTAAAGTGCATGTCTGACTGTCTGAAATGTTCCTAATATTTCTTTATTTGGGCAAAGCCCAGAGAGGAAAACCTAAGAAAATATTACTAACGCTCATTTTACAATATACTTTCCTTGACTTCATCATACATAGATACACACCGACATAGAAACACAAACACATTCAGAATTTCTAAAGGATGTGGTAGATAACTTTCTTTAAATGTCATCTATTAAGCATTAAAATTAGTTTTGCATGTAAATTATAAAATGCCTCCTGAAAAAGGATTGAGACACCTAAGGGACTGAAGAACAACAGAGCTGAACTGAGGAATGAATATTACCCTAGAATGTTAGTGACATTTTGGGAAGAGGTATGTTAACTTCAGTGAAGGGAAGGCAGATGTTGCCCACATAAATGTCATCCCATTACAAATATGTTATATAAATATTTTACACTTTAAGATGCCAATAGACAATAAGCCTACCCAAATACTGAAGTATAAATAATGCAAAATAAGTTCTAAATTTTAACATGCTGCAAGAGAACTAAACCAATAAAATATTGAAATCAATATCATGAATTTTGAAACTAGCTTAACACTTCCTGCTTGTTATGAAGAGATTCCTATATGATCTAGAACCTCTAGCATTAAAACAAAACCTATCTGAATAATTTGTGTCCTTCCCAATTGTTCACGATGTTCCATTCCTCTATAAACACACATGCACTTGCCTGCACATACAAGTACACACTCATTTTCCACATCCAATTATAGTAATCCATATCTTAGTGTCGATTCTGCAGAAAACTAAAGTAGATGAAGGTAAAATTCACTTCTCTTTTATCATATTTCCCAGATGCTCAGCGTAACTGTGCTAAACCTCTTCCCTCATCCTCCCCCAAAAGCCTGCTGTCTATCTATCACCATCACATAACTGTTTCATTCAAAGTCCATTCTCTCACAGTACTGATTTGCAAAAGATAATTAGATAATCTAATCAAACATAGGGAGATAATATTTTAATGAAATATTCCTTTCAGTTACTGTTTTTATTTTAACCAAGGATAAAACTGGCCCAGGTCAAAATTACGAGGAAGAAAAACTTCACCTTAGAAACTTCCAAAGTCCTAGATATAACACTTTATTCCTGGTCAGCAGATCTTTTTTTCTCTTCCCATTAGGTATCTAGTAGCTTCCTTAGTCTCCCTAGAACTTTTTCAAAACAATCTCATTATACACTCATATTTTAGCAAACAAACCAGGATAGGACAACAGTTGAGTTGATGGCTTTGTATCTTTCAGCAAAGGTTCTCCAAGTTTAATTTACCAGAATATGTTCTTGATAATCCAGTATCGCCATCCAGGTTTCTGATGTAACTAATACATAAGAATATGTGTCCTACTATAATTCCATTTCTTTACGATTATTGATAATGGGAACTATGAATACAGAGTCCTTTATTGAACTCAGCAAAACATGACCTCTAAGAAGTCTTACCTAATTCTTCTTCTATGACCTATTGTTCATGCCGCCCACCTTTATCAGTACTCTTGTCTTTCTGTATGCACTTGTCAGTTCACATGGACTACGAATTCATCACACGCAGAAACTAGATCCTGTTTACTTCTGTGTGCTCAGCATACAAGAGCAGCTCCTCATAATGTCTAACTTTCCCCCCAGTTTCCACACTAATCTAGTCATTTAGCCTGTGATTCTGAAGTAGAAGGAAAAGCACTGTTTTCCAGAACCAAGCATCAGAAACCCTTGGGAGGTTTTTCCAACCAAGCATAGGCTTGGTGTTTTTGTTGTATTTCCTGCAAGAGCATAAGGCCTTCTCCATCTCTCTTGGATGAATCAGTGCTGCTTGAGCCATTGCACAGGGCAGCAAAATGGAGTATGTTCAAATCCTCAGGTGCATCTAGGTAGGAAAAATAAATGAGAATCATTGCTCTGATTCTACAACATTACAGTTAGGTCTTTAAATGCATGTGCCTCTGTGACTTTCTACATGTGGGGCCCCACCCTTTTCTCCACTTGACTAATTCCTTTGCCCTTCACATTCTAGATCAAATATAATGTCTTCCATGAAGACTTCTAAGATCTTCTTTTGTTTATCTATATAGACTTGTTAGGATTATCCTAGTGCCCCATGACTATAGCCATCGCAGCCAAATATTATCTATGTTTACTATATTTGTCCAATCCATTCTTTTTCTCACCCACTGAATTGAAAGTGCCTTGAGTTAAAGGACAGTGTTTTCAATATCTCTATTACAAAGCCCTATCATAGTAACAGGCATATGATTGTATACAATAAGCAATTTCTGACAGATGAATAACAAAGTGAGTGAATTAATATTTAGCCTTTAACTGGGTGCTGTAGAAAATAAAATAGAATTGCATAATATGTTCCTCCCTTTGAATTTCTTTGAGGTGATATGAGTCACATATAGGAACAGAGAGCATCATGAGGTATTGTATGATAAAATGATAAATTTATAACTTTGGGGTGTTCAAGTGGAGAAAAAATTGCATTTTAGGCAGAATTATATGAAAATGTTTCATTATAGAAAAAACGTTTTAACTGAAATACTGGAGTGCCAGAAAAATGTATGCACATGACTTGTATTCATCTTTTAGTATTAGTATGTATTGAGTATTACAATTTTAACACAGTATTTTTTTCTTTCTTAAATTGTATATACATTATTTTTTGGCACCCTCTGTATGAAGTTGTGACACAATGGAATAAATAGACAAGAGAAGAAAGGACATGCTGTAAAGATGGGAGACTGCATATTTCCAGGTGTGGTTGTAGGAATGGCTTAGTATGTATGCTACAGAGGCCATACAAAGGAAATGGCAGAAATTTGGCAAATGGCAACAGAGAAATGGAAAGGCCTGATCTCTCATTATCACTTCCTGATATATACCTTATCTGACAGACATTATATTTCCTTTAACTGAAATGCCCAGTTCTCAGGAATTCCTGATTGGCTCAGGAATGGTTGGCTCCTGATTGGCTCCTGATTGGTTAATTCTGATTGGCTACTGATTGGCTCCTGATTGGATAATTCTACCTTAGTACCAACCTAAGATTCTGAGACAGGGGCTGGGTTGAATCTTGTAAAATGAGTCTTAGAGAAATGGGTAAAACCTGCAGACAATTCTGAAGGATAGAATTTTCAAATCCAAGTTTCAGATTTAACAATTATGACTGAAGAAGAATTGTTTTTTAAACAAAGAAGACATACCCAAATCAAGTAGCCAATGTGTTTTTTAAGTAATTGAATTACTAAAGAAATCCAACATATTTCAAAGATATACCTGTTAATATTTAACTTCTAAGACAATGTCTAGTCCCTGTGACCACGCCAGAAACGGACTGCTAAAGTAGTATGGCTCCCAGGTAGCTCTTCCTGAAGTTTCCTTTAGGTGTGGCCAAAAAGAATGATGTTCAGGAGAAGTACGATAAAGGGCATATGGAGAAGCCTGAAAGAATGATCAGGATGTCATACAATGCAAACACAGAACCTGGACAATGGCTACTCCTTACTATACCTGTCTCCTGGGATACAATGTTTTCTTCAACCAGAGACAGATGTGTGGAGATTCCCCTGTTCCACTTCCACGCATGGGAATTTCAATAGATATTTTTTTCTGTTTTCTCACCATGATTGTGAAATAGGTGTCTGAACAGTAAATATATAGATTTTGCTCATATATTGTAAGATAATGAGCAAATCCATATATTATGGATTGTCAAATATGGATTGTCAAATAATATGTCAAATCCATATATTATTAAAAGAATGCACATCACAGAGTGACCCTAAACTTAGGACTGGTTGCATTGGTTGAACATGACTTTGAGTTGTCTATTACTTGGAAAAGAGTGAGTGCATGTGTGGTACTTGAATTACATTAGATAGGAACTCGTAATTTTTTTGGGGGGATGGGCATATTGTACATTGGGCAAACAAATACTTGACTGCAGTAACTCCATTTTTCCCCTGCTTGTGTCATCTACCACATGTGTGGGCATGTGAGTCAAGATGAGCTAAATGAAGTGCCTTGTAATATCAACAACAGGGATGAGTGTAATGTTATACATGTGACAAAACATGGGCCAATCAGAGATATCATCCTAGTTTTTTTCTGATGTGGCTAACAGAGTAAATGCTATCTCGGAGTTATAGACACTAATAATTGAAAGCAATTTAGAGAGAAACAGAGATAAAAAATAAAGAGAGAGGAAGGGTAAATCCTAGGGTTATGATGTCCTCATTTTTACTTCTTAATATCTATGGATCTATTCTTGTTTTAGCATTCTTTTCTTCAATTTTGGGAGGTACCATAGAGTTTCACTAATAAATTGCTCTTTCTTATTTCAGTCTGTTAGAGTTTAGCTGTTGCTACTTACAGAAGTCCAAACAATAGAGAACTTTACATAATGCATCTCAGTCCTTACCACCTTTTAAAGTTTCTATTAATATTTTTATCTGTAAAACAGGTAAGGAAATTGATACTCAGCAAAGTTAGGAAATCTTCCAAAGTCACGTGGCTCAGAAGTTTTAGAACTGAGATGAGAAGTAAAGTCTGAGACTGTGCACAGAGTGCACATCTTTTCTTGTCACTTCCTTGTCTTCTAAAGATGACTAAGAGGGGATGAGGTAGAGAAGGAAGGCAGGGTATATTTGTTTTGAAAAGACACATGTTCATGGTCCTATTCTAGGTAATGTAAATAGCACTTAAGGAAGAAGGTAGAGTGCCGTGGTAAGGATGGCTGCAAGAGTCAATGGTGGGGACAATATTAAAGAACACAAGCACCAGAGAATTAGGCTACATTTATTCTTTAGAAAAACAATTTTGGCAGCATTGGAGATAATGCATTGGAAGAAGACAGCAGTACATGCCAACAGCCCTGATAGGAGGCTTTTACGGTCATGTGGACAAAGGACAATGGAGACTGATGGAGAGGAAAAAGCCATAGTCAGTAAACTAGTCAGTCAGAATCACTTGGTATAAGTAGTATGAGAAGGAACAAATCAAAAAAGACTTCCTTCTTTGATCAAGTGTATAGGTAATGGTAACGTTCACTGAACATGGGAGTGTAGGAATAATGGCTAGAGTTGAGTGAAGAAAGGATAGTTTAATTTTGAACATTTGATTATAGAATATCAAATGAGAAAATCTAGCAAGCAGAAACCTAGTCTAGAGTTCAGGTCAAGTGTCTCATGGTCAAGACAGAGAATTGGGAACCATTAGTTATAGCTGGAAAGAGAAGTCCCTTTTGAGTCAAAAGTAGGCCTTAGGTCTATGCTTGCCTATAGTCAAAAGTTATTTAATCATTGGCAAAACAGGACAGTAGGAATTTAGGGCAGCAGGGTCCAGGTGTTGATTCTTGAGTGAGCAGTCAAATAAGTAAAGCTGTCCCAGCCCGGGGAATGGCGTAACACCCTGATTTTGGTTTTACCTTATGAGTTATGGGAGGAGGGAAACCAACAGGGAAGTAGGCAGAGTGAGGAGGTAAGAAGGGTGAAGGACCTCATAAATAATAATATTTCAGAACTAAACAGAGGAAAAGGGATCCAAGAAAATGTATAAGAAATGGCAACCACCGATTTAGAAGAAAACTAGAGTATCTGAAAAGTGGGAATAATGATCTGTGTCAGACACTGCAGAGAAGTCATGTAAGAACAAAAATAAAATATGTCCTTTTGATTCTGTCAGTGGGAAATGCTTGTTAACTTTAGTAGGGAAATATTAACACTTGGTGAGAAGATATCCACTAAATTGTTAAGAATTCAGTCACAATCAGTCATGGCCACTTCATGTGTTTCTGTGGCCTTCTTTAGATAGAGTCTGCTCACTTTTACAGACACAACGTTAAGTATCCTGAAAACATAGCAGAAATTAGTAAAAATATACTATGCATATAATAGGGTGGAATGCTTCTGCTTCTCTTCCTGACTACATTAGTTCCAGCCTGTGTTTCAATAGACACTAATTGACCGGAGGAGTTCTGCCTGAAACCTGAGTAACTTCTAGTGTGACTCACTGGGAACAGAGATTTGGAGATTTCCCTGCTCTTCCCTAGATCCCACCCCTTCTCCCTTCCCTTGATATATAGGGTGCTGGAACTTGGGGCACTCTTAAGATGAATTTGAGAAAACTAGAAATGTCCCATCTTCTCATTACAGCACCATTTCAGTAAATAACACCTTTCCTTATCCCAAACTCTGATCTACTGGACATTAAACATTTAATGTGCCAAACACACAGGCCTGTGACTGCAACACACTCAGGAGTCAAATATGCCAACACAGGTATCTCACAACAGAAGAGAGGGTAGGTCTTTTTTGCATTCACTTAGTAAAAATAATGCTTGTTTCCATCCACCGACCTCTTTCCTTTGTGGAATAGGCAACCGAGTGTCTAAAGCAAACTGACTTCTCTCATAAAATGTGGTGAACAAGAGAACAGAAAAGCACAGGGCCCAGCTGTTGGTATCTGGGCAAGACCAAAGGCTTGCTGGATGTTTGATGTCCCCTAGTAGAGTCAAGTTTCTTATCCAATCGGAAACCTTTAGCAAAGCAGAAGGCAGCCGCCCTAGTGTGTCAGCATTGTGAACCGGCCCACAGAGAGAGAAAGACGACACTTTCATGTGTGACTCTCATCCTGTTTCCTCCCTTTGTCGTGCCTTTGCCTCTGCCTTTTTTATCTCTCTGTACTACAGGATCCACTTCTTTGTAACCTTTGAACAACATATGAACATGCCACATTGAGAGCTATAGTAAAGTAGAGGTAGAGTAAAATCAACCCTTTTAACTTCCATTTCTTATAAAGTGGTCAGAAGAGGAAAGAGAGATTCTTCAGAGCTCTCTCTCTCTATGTAATTGTCAGAAAGGCCCACTTGGCTTCCAATTCCAACGGGGCCTGACTCTGGGTTACCTGAAAAATGAAACCCGTTAAAGCCAAGTTAAACTGGAAAGAGCCTAGTAAAATCTTCCCTACCTGGCTGGAATGCTATGCAATGGCTTACATCTTGTGCAGACAAGGATTCTTCCTGCCCTGGGAGGCCAGAAATTGTCTGGGGCAGCTGGAAAGTTTAAAACAATTATCGCAGGCCATGAATAGCTTTGGCTCTTTAGTCCATGGCATTATACAAATACGAGCACTTGTATTTGTGTCATGATGTAGAAACAGTAGCATTAGTCACGTCTCACCTAGGCAATGAGTTTTCTCATATTAAGACAGGACTCTGGAAAGTGAGAATATCTGTGAGATCCAGGAGGGTAGATACTGAAAGATGGGATGTCACCAATAGAATGGGTCCATGTTCTGGGTTTTCTGTGGGTTGGGGTAGCAGGCACAGGAAGTCTAAGATAGGAGAAGAGCTGCAATATCATCAAAGAACAGAAAGGAATCAGTCAAGCAGAGATTAAGTTACAGCTTCTCTCATACTCACTGGACCTATTACATTCTTACTTGTGATGCAGGAAGAACAAAAACGATTTTTAAAAGGGATACATTGGGTAGTTCATCTCTGGAGCACAGTGGACCAGGATGAGGATTCTAACTCCATCACTCACTTGTTAAATGGCTCCACAAAAACGGGGATCACTTATGTTTTTGCCCGCCCCTATGCTCTTAGTATTTAGCACAATAGCTAGTACATACAGAAAATAAATACATATTTGTTAAATAAATGAAAGAAAAGAAATAAGAAGGAAAAAATAAGATAGGAAAAATTTATTTATCAGTTGCTTTACATCTCAAAATCTCAGTTTCCTCATATACAAAATGGGGAAAATAATGGAGATCAGTGAAGGGTGCTGAGAGGATTCAAGGAGAAAGAATATATGTAATTTTGCTGTTCAGCCTGTTTAGTCTATGAAACATACTCAGTAAATGTTAGGTATTGCAGTGATTACCAAAGCTTTACAAATGTAGGGTTCTTTAGCTTACAAAATGGAAAATTTGATTAAACTACTGAGACATTAGTCGTACGTAATCTGGAGAGTGAAAATGGTCTCACTACAAGGTTGAACAGAGGTATAGCACAGTTTTTGCATGTCCTTTGCATCTTATGAATACATATGCATATATATGTATATATGTGTGTATATATGTGTGTGTGCGTGCATACATACATATACATATATACCTACATATACATGTACATATATATATACACATATCTCCATCCCCTAGGAAGATGGTATCATAAAGAAGGCTAAAATGATCCAACTTAAATATATATGTGGACTTTTACTTTAAAAAGTGGGGGGGGGAAGACACCTAGATTTAAGGGAGTATTTGAAAGTCTCATCGTCGCCATCATCATCATCATCATCATCATAACTTGATAACTGCAATTTAGAATTGATTCCTGAGTAAATATCTGGAACTGTGGCCTTATGCAAAATATAAGAAAATAATATTTTACCATTAAAAAGCTGATAGTGACTGATGCACACCAGAAGCATTAGATTAAAAAAAAAAAAAGGAAATATCAAGGTTAACTAAAATATCATAAAACCGCAGAATCTCAGAGTTGAATGAGTCTTTCAAATCAGGCTTCCATACTCCAGCTGGCACCTGAATCCTGGGAAGATGTATGCCAGTCTGAAGTCTTGAAGAATGATTTGGATTTGGGTTGATGGAAGAACAGTTCTGAAAGAATCTTACTCTTCAGAGAGGGAGAGAGAGACAAAGAGACAGAGAGAGCCAACCTAAGAGTCTTGTTTCAGGAAATGTGGTTAATTCCTGTTTCAGGAAATGTGGTTAATTATGCCATCTGGGAAATGAGTATAATAGGGTACAAAACGTGACCCTTAGTTTTCAGCATTTCCACTGAAGAAATGGGACTGGACAATTGATAATGCTTTAAGTCATCTCTTCTAACTTTGCCACTGTCCAAAAACCAGATCAGGCACTTGCTAAATTTCCCAGGCTGTCCATAGTTGGAGATAATGTCATGTTTCTGAAGCACTGTAGTGCTATTTATCTCTTCTTATCATTACAACAAAATTCCACAGCTCTCTCTCACAACATAGTTTATAACAGGAACATAAAATACAGCAAATTAATTGTTTCTCATGAAAACAATGTTGGATGACAAAGAAATAAAAATAGGCTGTCTGTCCTCTTCCCAAAGCAATTTTAAAATTCTAACATTGAGTCATGCTCAGTCTACTCTGATCACTATAGGCTTCATAAAATGTATTATTTCAAAGCATTTTGTTATTGTGGTTGTTGTTGTTAATACACAGATATTCCCTGCTGTTGAATAACAGAGTCAGCCCACACAGCGCCTCTATTTATCACTGAAGGCAATTTTTTAAAAAGCCTTCAGAAATCAAGAATAGTTATAGCAATAAGCACCTCTGAACTAGATCTTACTGGGGGAATCTAATGAAAAGTAACGGTTGTTTTGTTCTTCATATAAACTTCTGATTCTAACTGGCCTCCACGAAATAGATTACAAATGCTATTTTAAGAGTAGAAAGTATCAAGAATCAGAGGAGAAGAAGACTTTACCATATCGATATGAGAAAGCAAATGGAAACTGAAAGTGATTATAAAGTAACAGAGTTCCTAAGACATATGAGACTCTTGGTGTGGAAGAATCACAATGAATGAGAACCACTGGTAAGGCAAGACTTATTCATACATTAGAGTGTAATGGACTTTGCACTATGAGGTAGTCTGATGAAGTTTTCCAAAATATGGTATTAGAGTAATTTTTAAAAAAGCAACATGGTTGGCTGATATAATTGAACATTGGCAAAAGACTTCTGAGAAAAAGTAGAATTTAAACTAAACTAGCCAAATGGGTAGGGATTGGAATAATTTGGGTATGATTGGGATGCTAGTTTGGGGAAAGAAACAGCTTAATTCAAAATTAGTATGATCTAAGTATCAAACAACATGGAATATACTTTACGATATGAACAATATGGAAAGAGATTGAGTCCTAGAATCAGAAAACATAGAATGATTTCTCCATACATGATTTCTCCATACAGGAGGACATGCTATTATGTAGTAGTTAAAATTCATCTCCTCTCTAAGTTCCTTCAGAGCCAGGCCCATATGTTAGTTATATCTGCTTTTCAAGGGCCAAGCACAGTACCTGATTCATAATCTTAGTTTAACGAAAATGTAGTTGACTGAATAGACCTCAAATCTATATTTGAATAGATAACCTTGAAACGGATGGACTTAACAAATTTAAAAATATCAGTTTGCTTTTTTTTAATAACTATATTCATTGGACTTGATACTTACAGAGAATTATTTCACTGCATTCATATAACTTCTACAAAACAGGTTTGCACTAACCTTTTAACACACTTTTTTTTTTCCATTGTCCTTTTATTGTAAAGACCAAAGAAATATACGATTAACTCCTAAAGAAGAAAGGCAAAATTCTGAATTCTTTAAAAGTAAGTTTTCCAGTATAAAATTACACTTCTGAGACGAAATAGACAATGTGGAACCAAAGTGGTGAGAGAACACATTATTGAAATTTTCTCTTGAAGCTCTCATAATATAGGACCCAGGTTTATAAAACCGGATAAGATGGTTTTGAAAGTAAACACATAGAAGATCAAGAAAATAAGGGGGGGGGGGAATAAAACAGAAAAACAACGCTGCAGTTTGGAGTTATCACAAAATTACAAAAATCACAGAATTATGTTGTGTGAGTTTCCCAGAAGGGAAGTCAAAGCAGAAACATCAGAAGTTTGGGTTTTTGTTTGTTTGCTGGTTTTCTTCATTAAAACCTGCACGTTAGCACTCTTGCTCATTTGAAATTTAGATGCTATTCATAATATCTTTTGCCTGGACACTGATATAACACTATTTAGAAGATATCCTCAAATATATAAACTTCAAGAGACAATTCCATGAAAACATACAGTATACTCACACATGTTCAAACAAACATGTTCTAGATAAGACTGCAAATTGATTTTCATCAGTCATATTCTACCTTAAATATCCTAGAAGAGTTGGTGTTTTTCTTTTAAAAATACCTGTGGAGAATCCTGTCATGAACTGCAGAGCAATTTCCTATATCTTGCACTTTGTCAACACATTTCAGTATGTTGAGCTTCTTTGGTTAGGTTTTATTTACACTGAGGCCCCAGCCCTTGCTCCATGAGAGACACTATAATAGAAAAAGATCAGCCTTCTCAATTCTTAAAAAATTTAGGATTACACTGTATTAGAGTTTGAAGCATTATTATAATCAGCTAGAGAGCCTTAAGTTAAGATTTCATAATCTTAAAAATGTATTCCAGCAGACCTATCTCCAAGAAATAATTTATGATGCATTATCTAAATTCTTCCTGTTGTCCTCATCATCACTGGAAGTAGGACTAACTGCTTACTCTGTTTTATTCCCATACACTCAGAAATAAATCGTGTGCGTGCGTGTGCGCGCGCGCACACACACATACACACACACACACAAACCTCCCTTCATCAATCCAAAAGTAACTATTGATAGTTCTTACATTACTGCAGTACTATCTAGTAATCTATATTCACTAGCTATACTATCTATATAATATTATAGGGGTCATTTGCCAAATGTGGCCAACCACTTGTTTTGTATGTTATCTATAAGTATATATATATATATATATATATATATATATATATATTCATTCACTGGAGGTGGAGCATAGCATAAGGAAGATAGTCAATGTTATTGCAATAGGTATGTAAGATGTCAGAGGGGTAGTAGCTTGGGGAAGGGGGGTTATCACTTTGTGAGGATTTAAACGTCTAACTATTATGTTGTTTTGTACACCTGAAACTCATAAAAAAATAGTATTTTTTAAAAAGTGAAAAAAATATTTTAAAATAAAGTTTTACTGGAGTAAGCTTATATTAATTTGTTTACATATCATCTATGTCCGCTTTAATGTTATTATTTACAATGGCAGAATTGAGTAGTAATTGTGGCCAAGACCACATGACTCACAAAGCCTAAAATATTCCTATCTGGTTCTTTATAGATAAAGTACGCTGATCCCAGACCTACAGTCTAAGTATTATAATGCATCAGGAATTCCTGATCACTTATAACTGTCAAAACTGAATGTTTCTTAACCAAAATGATGTAAAAAGATTTAGGTAGTAGGAACACTTACAGTTATTTTAATCTAATTTTGGCAATAAGTTGCAGTAAATATTTCTTAAATATCCAATGGCATACAGTATTTGGCCATAGAAGAGTAAATAATATTTATTAATATTTCAATATGCCAAGTATAGGTAGGCTCTTTTGGGTATATGCACATATTTTTCAATCTTCACCACCTCTTAGTAAACTACTATCTACAATTGACAGATAAGTAAACAGAAGCTCAAAAGTTTTATAAAAATTACCTAACAACATGTAACTAGTAGGGGTGGTGATTTGATCCCAGATTTTTTTTTTCTTCAAAATCCAGGTTCTTCCTAGTACAGAATAAAGACGTTTTTAAAATTTAAAATTTTTAGCTCTCTAGGAAGCTAACTGAACAAAACGTGCAGGCACCTCACATCCTGGAATACCTCTCTAGCTCAAGAGCCCTCTAATATTTAGTCCTAAATAAATACTATCATATAAACAAGAGGGGCCTAAAGCATACCAGTTAGAGCCATTACCATAATAGCAGGGCCTTTTAGAACACAATTATTTTACTATCATACTAGATGGAAAAGGAATAATGCCTCAGACCATTTATGGTTCTCCCTGGAAAAGCTCTCTGCATTGGGAGCCAAGATGCTTTTTCGCATTACAATAGACCTCAGCTCCGCCTCTTTGTATTTCAATCCCTGTTCCAAGCAAATAAAATTTAGAAATCTCATTTGAGGTGTTCACAAATAAAATGCTTGAAACAACTGCCTTGCATTAGAGTTTCATGAACCACTGGGGTGTAATCAGACCTTGTTTGAAAATCATGTTCCAGCTCTGTGTACAATATTACTATGGCCAGCGTGCCTCAGAAAACCTGCCCTCTAAAGCAAAATGAAGGTCTCAAATTATCTGAAGACACAAAATGGATTCCTACAAAGAAACAACCTGCTGAGAACAGACTTTTTTAAAAGAGATTTATCCATGTTCCTTTTTCAAATAAAATTATAAGGAATTGCTCTTAAAATGACAACTTTTATCCTATAGAGTTAATTTCATGATAAATTTGAGAGCAAGAGTAGAAGAGTAATGGGAATTACCATTTTACTATAGTCTAGCCCAAATTAGAGAAATTTTGTTAATAATATCCAATCACTTTCTGCATGGGCATTTAATAGTTATTAATTCCACTAGTATTTACTGAGCTTATTACGTGTCCGTCATTGGATTATGCCTGATATTTCCAATATTAAAAAGAAAAATATGCTTCCTCCAAGGGCTTATAAGTAGGAGAGAACTTTTGTAAAAAAAAAAATATAATTACAATATAGGAGCAGAAATGAAATAAAGGTGAAGGAGAACAGAAGAAAACGGACAATTCACCAGCACACGTGCTGCAAGTAGACCTTGGTCAACTAATACATTTTTCAGTTGGGAAAGTAAGGGAAGCCAGGATTAGGAAAGTTGCAAACTACTCCATAGTGGAAACATATAACTCCTGTGGGAATCTAGGGTTAGAGTGAAAGCAATTTTCAAAGAAAACTAAACAACAATAACAACAAAAAAGAAAACCGCTCAGGTGGAAAACTGACCTAATCCAGAAGTAGCAAGACAAACAGGCTTAAGATACATTCATGGCTTTATCATAATTAGAAGTTAGTCATCACTGAAATATGTCTGCTTTTTAAAAAAAATCTTCATGGCTACTAGTTGGAATCCAAAGATATTTCCTATCATTGTGATTAAGTCATTTGTTTAATACTCACTCTCAGGCATAAGCGTTTAGAAAGTAAGATAACTGACTGCAGCAAAAACCTAATCAGTAGAACCTGATTCATTTATCATGCTATGGTTTATTACAAATATTAAAATACCCCAAATCTTTCATTTTAGGAAGCTTTCACTTTATAAATCACGTGTAAAAATATTGGTGGTTGGGTGTGCCTTGTGCAAAATGTTACTTTATCTTCCTCATATAAACAACAACTCTTATGAATCCCAATCAGGCTAGAGCAATTGCAGTGATCATCATATTAAATATGCTTTCCATTGTTCTAAAATAAAAACAGATCTATTTTAGCATGATATAGTACAAATTTAACAAATGCATCTTAAATTGTTATCTGCAGTTGATATAGAAACAAACACTATATTCCTTTAACTATATTGATTCTCTAAGAAGACAAACATTGCTGTCATCGTTTAGCAGCTGTTAACCACAGGAAAAATTTTAACCCGATTTTCAATTTCTTCATCTATAAATATAGAAGATAATAATTTAGTGACATGCTGAGAACTTAGTGGAATAATCTATGCATGAAGTAACTAGCATAACACCTAGCACAAAATACGAGATCAATAAATGTTATTTTTCCATTAGAAGAGATGCTATCAGATCTACTTCAGCCCCAAGTAACTGATCATCTATTTCCTTTATTTTTTATTTAAAAAAAAAAACAAAAATGGGGTATGATGTCATTTTTCCTATACGAAGTCCTAATCCAGTAAGTATAAAAGGATTGGAGTATCAGAGGGAGGTGTTACCAAAAAGTGCAATAACAACTGCATATTTTGCTTTTTTATGTATTCCACAATAATGTTAAAAATTAAGTCTTCACTAGACAGCCATGTTCAACGTGAAAATGTGACCTGTGATGAAGTTTAAACATTCATCTTTGATCACGACCAGAAAAAAAGAAAACAAAAGTTAAAAGGTCAAGCTGAAGAAAGTAGTGGGAAACAGATGAGCCAGAGCAAGATAACATTGCTCAGTAGCTAAGATTATAGACTCTGATCTGAGTACAAACTCTGATCTTGCCAATTCAAACTGTGTGGCCTTGGACAAAGTACTTTTTTCTCTCTGAGCCTCAGTTTAGTGGATATAATATACAAGGTCATGTGTTTGATGTTTGATATTCAATGTGCTCTGCCCATGGAAGGTCCTTAATAAATAGTAGCTAAATATATTTTTCAATTGTATTTAATTATGTGGAGATTACAAAGGATTAATTCAAGAGAATGATCCATCCTATAGGATCTAGTCCAATGAGAGATAATATATCGGTGATAGATAGACAGACAGACAGATAGATAAGCCTAGAGCCTTCTTACTCAAATTTTGGTCCCAAGTTTAGGAGCATTAGCAAATCCTGTAAGCTTTTTGGGAATGTTGAATCTTAGGCTCATTCCAATCATATGAAACAAATCTTAACAGGAAATTTAGCAATATCCTCAGATGATTTGGATGCACAATCAAGTTGTAGAAACACTGATGGAGTAACTCTTTTCATTGTAATTGTTCCATGAGTTATGGCTGTGACACAGTGTCTGTAAATATATATGTGCATATATAAAAAATACTGTATACCAATGCATCGATATTTGATTAGTTGAAGTGAAATCTTTTATAAACAACAATGCTTACCGTAAAACAGATAAAGTTGGTATGTTAAGTAGTTTTGGCTGTTATCTACTGATGTAATGACTGTCTTTTCGAGATCTGAAAATAAGTGCTCGATGATATTAATTGGAAAATGATAAGAAAAATTGGAATGAAATAATTTAGTATTGCCATTCCACAGGATAAGATTAATCTGCCCCTTAATATACTACTTCTTGTCTGAGTACATCAGTATTTTCTCAAAATGTTCTCCACGATAAATATCACAATCATACAGGAACAAATTGTAAGTGTAGATTCTCGGGCACCAAATTAAAAAATGCGATTAATCAGAATTTTTAGAGATTGCCAGTAGAGAAGATAAGGAACACATACTTGTATTTTTATTTTATTTTAACAAGATACTAAAAAAATATTGATAACTGAGTCCCACACTCAGAAATTCTAATTTAATTTATCTGAGTGCAGTTTGGGTAATGTGAAACAAAAGCTGAGAACTATTGTTTGCAATAGAGCTAAGATTCATGGTTAGTGTGAAAAAATCTTCATCAAGTTGTCCACTCCTGATTATGAAATGTAAACTTTGATATCAGGTTGAAAGGCCTGGTTGAGCATCAGGCCCAGAACATACATGCGATCCTTATATCCAAACATTCATTAGCCACAATCCTAAAATTATGATATTGGTTAGGACTCAAAATACAAAACACTTGTTAATTAGCTAATAATTTATCAAATCAATCCTCATTCAAACAATTTTCCTTCTTACCACTGACATCTATCTCCTTCCATTTTGTCATTTATACACACACACACACACACACACACACACATATATATGCATGTGTATATATGTGTGTGTGTGTGTGTGTGTGTGTGTGTGTCAGGTGTTTAAAATATGAGTGAACTGGATCAAATTATGGAACTTGACATTTCTGCAAATGATGAAGGATTTCACGAAAGTGATGTTGAAAAATCACACCCAAAGTCATAGACCAATGACTTTCTGACAAAGATAGACCAGTTAGCAAGAACAGGATTTTGGGAAACTGATGGGAGATCATAAAAAGATAATTCAAAGGAAAGTAATTTGTATTTCAAAAGATTTGGAGAGGCTCTTGGGAAAACTGCTGACATACTGAAACTTTTCTATAAAAAACGACTCTTTATGAAAATGATGCAAAACTCATCCACAGAGTGAAGGGTTACACTAACTTTGAACTTAGAAAAATATACTGAAAAATGGAATGTATTTTTCTGTTTCTAGTAATGATAAATAGTTACAACTATAACCTAAAGTTTATAGAACATAAGGATAAATGAATTATTTTTTATAATTTTCACCTCCATCTTTTCTAGAAGAAATTTAGGCACACTATTCAATATGTAGTCTGAAATTTGATGCTGTATTTTACTATATCAACTATCTTCCAACAATAAAAATGTTTTTATATATTTTCTTCTCTTTCATCGTACCTGTAACAATAAGTGATTTCAAAACTACATCTAGTCCAGAATCACTGTGAGTACAATGCTGCTTAAAAATGTATTACCTGTCAGGCTGTGATCTCTGTTACCACAACTGCCATCACCCCACATGACTCATGTATTTAGGAAAATAACAAAGTTGAAAAGTTACACCTCACATGTATTTGGTAACATTAACTGGTTATTTAAAAGAGATTTTTTTGTAATTATCTTAAAATATATTTTACTTTGCACCAAGAATTTAAATTCCAGTAAAATAAAATAATTTAAAATATACTGCTTCATTCATTGAGACATTGTTAATTTTAGTAAAAATGGGAAATCAATGAAAAGCCACAATATTAGGAATGCTTAAGTAAACATATTCAGTTAATGGAAAATTTTGAATCCATAAAAAAATCACGTTATGAAGAGTATTCAAACATCAGAAAATGCTTATGTTGTAATGTAAGTGAAGTAAACAAGATATATATTATTTATTCATTATAATTTAATCATATTATAAAAACATACATAACAAAAACTGCAACAAAATATGCAAAAAAATAATAATAACTAAGATAGGATCATAATAGGTATTTTTATTCCACTTAAAATTTCCTTATATACTTTTCAAATTTTTTAATATATTCCAGGGAAATCGTCAATTATTAGAAAAATAAAAGATTTTCAAGTTTAAGTTCAAACTAAAGCAAGACAACTTCTGTTCTCAATCTTTCAAGTGTCTAACTTGATTCAAGATCCCTCATTTTTGACATCTTACAGTATAAAATGACTGAGATTCAAAAAATTTGAGTTCAAGAAAGAATACGTTCTAGTATTGATATGCAATAAATTCAC
The DNA here is from genome assembly GCF_964194185.1 of Rhinolophus hipposideros. Classification (NCBI taxonomy): domain Eukaryota; kingdom Metazoa; phylum Chordata; class Mammalia; order Chiroptera; family Rhinolophidae; genus Rhinolophus; species Rhinolophus hipposideros. The sequence continues at coordinate 14,066,085 of NC_138052.1, forward strand.
TAACGAACTTACTTTTAATGAGGATGTTAAAAGTATGACCTGAACTTGTTATACAAATGAACTTATTTCATAGAAGAGGAAACTTTTATATTTATGAAAAAGGTTTTTAGTATGACACTAGAAGATAACAAAAACAGAAAGCAAATCACCAGTCACCAAATCTTGTCTGTGAGGCAAGTGCTGGCCTCAGGTTTTTCCGAGCAAAGTCAGTTACCATTAACTTTTAATCCAAATCAACATATGAATTAGAAACTCTTTGCCCATCCCAGACATTGGATAGAGCTATGGAAGGGGTAAGACTTTAAATCAACAACATACCATAGACTTATAGTGCAAGTTAGTGTGGGGATAGAGAGTGTGTGCTGACAAACATAGAATTTATAAGGTGTAATACGTCAAGCAAACTAAGGGGCACAATGAGAAAAAGAATGTTTAACATCTATCTTCTTATCTTTTATACCCACCTGATACAATATTTAAATCACAGTACTAAGCCATAGCAGATGGCTAATAATTCACTGAACAGCAGGTAATACAACAAAAAGATGTTACTGGAGCTTGGAGGACCCTAGAACACAGGAAACGGCTGATACCATTTCCCTTGACATCCTTGTTAGGAATATCCCAGTAGCAGTATTAAGAGTAATCAAGAAAAAATGTGCATGTGGAGGGAAGGTCTCAACATTTTTGTGAGAGTATGGACTGGTTTTACAGGGCATTTTTACAGGGCATTTATTTTACAGGGCATTTAACAATAAGCACTAATAAATTATTTGTGGAAAGCTACTATAAATTCCACAAAGTAACATATGCAGTTCCAAGAATCAAACAATCTCCCACAAATCCCCATGATAATTTCTGTGTTAGGAGAAGAAGAGTGCAGAAAATTTAACAATAAAGGTCAAGTGGGAGAAATACGGGTTCCCACCAGCTTACAAATTGAGTCTTCCAGAAAGCAATCAGCATGACATCCTCCCCATTTCCTTGCCTCATATTTTATCTGTTATCTCCTGGAGCTGGGATTGAGCTTGCGATTTCAAATTTTACAAATGGAACATAATCAGAATGTGTTGACATAAATATGTAATCACCGAGTATCAAGGCAAACAATTCACTTATGCAAAGAACAGTTACCTAATTTATCCATCAAACACTTTTTTTGTAGGGAGAGTAGGAGGGAGAAGTAGAGAGAAAGAGAGAGAGAGGTGGAAAATTTGTATTGCTTAAAGAAAATATGATAATTATATCATTTCCATTATCTATGCTCTTCTACCAAGTGTTTTTGCAGTCTGTTTTATTTAAATGTGACTGACAATCCCAATAAATATAAAATTTATAGGGGATATAATTTTCTATAAAGCATATTAAAACAATAAGATATCTATTTGGAAAATAAAAATAAGCTTGAATGCTTTTCACTTACCACACACACGCACACACACACACATACACACACACACACACAAAAAAAAAAAAACACATAAAAATAGCATGCCATTAGCAAGGTGGTCAAATAAGATGTCCTCCTCTTGTATCCTCAGAGAAAACCAATAATTTGTCATCCATCCAGAAACAAAAGAACATTTCTGGGAGGTTCGGAATCCAGCTAAAAGATTGTAAAACCACAGTGCAGTTCAAAATCAAAGAGAGCTATTTTGAAAAGGCAAGCTTGCACCCAGGTGGCTGACTTGCTGATCATGGTCCCAGCTACAAACCTGGGAACAATTCTGTAACCCTGAGGACTTAGTTACAGTCCAGTTGGCTTGATCCTGTCACTAGCACCATATGTCAAGGGACCTGGGAGAAGTCATGCCCCAACACATGTGTGTGTTGGGTAATAGGCATCCAAAACTTGGTCTGAGCTACAGACTCTGAAGTAGCCTAAAAACCAGCTTCAGCCCCTACTGACCACAGTTCAGGTAAGCCCATCAAACTCAATCAGATTGAAGATTCTGAAAGTGTCTTGTAATGGGTCCAGACTATCCTTACTATAGTCTGTAAACAGCCCTCTTTGCACAGGGACCTGGCAGAACCTCTAGCAAACCCCCAAAGTCCCTATATTCAGCTATAGTCCCCTCACAGCCAAACTCTGCCAACCTGGAGACAAGCCAGAGACGATCCCATTAATAACTCCAAAGATCCTAAAGGGCCCAATAGTCAGTTCAAGCTCTTCCCAGACAGTCTGTGAGCAGTCCTGCTGTCATAGTCACCCAGGTGGAGACACTCATGTCTGTAGTTCAAAAGAGCCAGACAGGACCCTATATTCAGCAACAGCCTTTTAGCTAGGAAACAGTTTAGCCTACCTAGAGACCTGGTGGGTGACACATCAATTTGTGATTCCATAGCCAAGTCTGCAGACTTCACTCTTAACTGTAGAAGTTAAAATATCCCTGGGTCTCTGTCCCAGCCCCTCTCACACATGGTCCAAGGCCATTCCTGCCCACCCAGAGTCTATCCAGTGACTGGACAGTAAACATCCCAGGGACATACCAGGAGCCACACACCTGTAAATAGGCCTACTGATAGGCGTGTGGACCCTGAAATGGATCCTTGTCCCAGTGCCACTGTGCTGCACAAGCTACTAGAGGCAGTCCCAATGGCCCAGAGACCAGATAGAATCCACACATACCTGAGTCCCTGGTAACAATTACACCAACTGTGGACCCCACTGTAGACTCAGCAGCAGCCTCAAAACCAGTTCCCACCCAGGATGACCGAAATTTTGAGGGTAATCCCATCAGACTAGTGAACAAATAGGAGAAGATCTTTACCTACTAACACCAGTCTGTAAAGACTAGGAGAAGTGTTTATTCATTGAAATGCAGACACCTATGCACGCTACATGGATCACAAAGGATCAGGCAGAAAACTAATAAAGCTCCAGTAACTGACCCCAAGTAAATGGAGATCTATAATATGTCTGACAAAGAATTCAAAATAATCATCTTAAATAGACTCAGTGAAATTCAAGAGAACACAAATCGACAACTAAACAAAATCAGGAAAACAATGCATGAACAAATTAAGTTTAAATAAAGAAAGAAGTCAGAAAAAAGAACCAAACAGAAATCTAGGAGCTTTTGAATTAGAGAATCGAAAAATTCAATAGAGAGCTTCAACAATAGATTTGATCATGTAGGGGAAAAAAAAAAAATCAATGAACTTGATGACAAATCATTTGAAATTCACCAGTTAGAGGAACAAAAAGAAGAAAATAAATAAAATGCCTATGTAAATTATGGGATAGCATCAAACAAATGAATATTCACATCATGGGAGTCCCAAAAGGAGAATATAGAGAGAAAGGGACAGAAAGCATATTTAAGGAAATAAGAGCTGAAAACTTTCTCACTCTTAGGAGAGTGATGTACATCCAGGTGCAGAAAAGGTCAACCCAAATAAGATTACTCCAAGGCACATTATAATCAAAATGTTAAAAGGCAAACACAAGGAGATAATTTTTAAAGCATCAAGAGAAAAATGACTCATCACATTCAAGGGAACCCCCATAAGACTAGTAGCAGATGCTTCTGCTGAAATATCATAGGCCAAAAGAGAATGGGATGATATATGCAAAGTGCTAAAAGAAAAAAACTGCCAACTAAGACTGTTACACTTGGTAAAACTGGCCTTCAGAAATGAAGGTGACAAACAAGACAAACAAAAACTAAGAGAGCTCATCATCACTAGACCTGCCTAATAAGAAATAATAAAAGGGGTTCTTCCAGTAGAAATGCAAGGACACTAAGTAACAACATGAAAATATATAAAAGTATAAACTCAACAGTAAAGGTAAACATACAGTCAATTTTAGAATATCTTAATATTGTAATGGTGGTGTGTAAATGACTTTTATCTTTAGTATGAATGTTACAAAAATATTAAAATAGCTATAGCTACAATAATTGGTTAATGAATGCACAATACAAAAGGATGTAAAGTATGACATTAATAGCAAAAAATCTAGAAGAAATAAGTGCAGAGTTTGTTTGTTGTTGTTTGTTTGTTTGTTTTATGTGATTGAAGGTTAAGTTATTAAAAGCTTAAATAAATCTTTATATCTATAAGATGTTTTATGTAAGCCACATGGTAATCACAAAGAAAATAAAAACCTACAGTAGATTAAGTTTTCATAGGAATAAAACTGTAGGAAAATTTTAATACTTTAATACTTGTTGGGAAGAGAGTAATTGATTAATATTTTAACAAAACCCTCTGAGAAGAAGACATTTGAGCTAAAATCTGAATAATAAAAAAGAGGCAGTCAGACAAAGATCTGAGGGAAGCGTTTTAGACAGAAGCTAAAAAATACACAAAAGCCTGAGGCTGAACTAAGTTTGGCATCTTCAAAAGAAGAAGATAAGACGATCCATGTAAATGGAGTGTAGTGATTAAGGAGGAGTAATAGGAAATGGGATCTAAGAGGTGGGCAGGGAACAGATTACACAGGGCTTTGAAAAGTTTAGATATTATCCTATTTGCAACAGGAAGCCAAAGGAGGGTTTAAAGAAGGTTGTAATATAATTTCATTTAATCTCTAAGAAGAACAGGCAGAAAAAGCAGAGCTGATAGAATAGTAGGAGACTACATCAGTAGTCCAGGTGAGAGATGATGGTAGCCAGAATGACTGTAGTAGTGGTAAAATGGCGAGAAGCAATTGGATGCAGGATAAATTTTGGAAACAGTCAATGGGACTTGCTTCTGCTTAGAATGTCTAAATATAAAATTTTGAATTACATATGTGCTACATGATATTAAAAGTTTTAAAATGAAGTCATTGATAAAAATGATTGGTCTGCAATGAAAACGAAGGTCATTGAAGTTTAAGAGGTCAAATTGAATGGGTGGGTTCTGTGATGAGGTATGTGGACCCTGAGAAAGAAGATACCTACCAAGAAGGGCTCCTAGTGGTTAACCAGGCTCAAATTAACAGAAAAAGAAAAAAGACAAACAACAACAACAAAAATAAACAGAACCTAGCAGTTATTTCTATACAGGGGTTTCTCATGTGGGCCTCAGGGAGAAGCCTGCACTGGTCTGCTGCCTCCTGCACTGAATTGACTGCCTGCCTGCAGTTTTCCTGCCATCTGAGCCAGTGCTGATAAAGGAATTTCTGGAATTGTATTTCAAAAGGACTGAGACTGTCCCTGTCCAACCAGAGCTATGCAGCATACAGCCCCGTCAGCATATTCACCAACCAATCAGAGTGGTTCCATTCTGACCAATCAGGACAGCTTTTTGACCAAGCAAACTGCAAGGATTTGGAGTCCTCATTTGCATGAGGATGGACCAATCAGAAACCAGGGGTGGGGACTTCTGTCTATATAAGTCAGCTCCCCTATGGCTAGGGAATACACTTTTCCCAGCTGGACCTGAAATACTGAAGATAAAACAGGAAAGGCATCTCAAAAGAACAGAGTGGACCAGAGCAGAGCTGTCTATCCAGAGAGGGGCCTCGCCCCTGAGCCACCTCATAGCCATGCTGTTTCACATCCCTACTGCTTCATAACTGAGCTGTTACACTATTGAGCTGTTCCACAGCCGTGCTTTTTTTCACAGCACAACTGTATTACAATTGAGCTGTTTGCATTGACTGAAGTTTTCTTCTTCCTCATACCCCAAATTGAAGATTCCTGTTAGCATTGAATTAGTGCCAACAAACATTGGTTGACACTTATTAAAAAATTATATTAATACATAACATATATTAATAAAAATTACATGAATATGTTAGTTTTTATTTTAAAAGCTAATATATTAGAATTGGGAGGAGAGGTGCTTAGTAGGTTGATAGGTGACAGTGAAGAGAGAAGAGTTGAGAATAGTTGATAGATGATTAAAGCATCAGATGAGCAAAACTTCTTATATAAAGTCAGAAATTTGATGAATTGTATATAGGAATGGGTAATGTGTTTTATTTAAATTCTCACACAGAGGTATGTAGGGTTGGGAAGTGAGAAATCTTAGTATGAGAAAGCACAGAGGAAATGAGTCAGGCCAGAGGGAAAATCACATTGTCAGTGAAGTGGTTCAGAATATGACATTTGTTTACACCGAATCTATTTATTTATGTTTTTGCCACAATACACAGTGCCAAGCAGTAACAAAATTTACAATAAAAACACAGGATGTGAGTTTGGTGGAGAACTTTATAGCATGTGGGGATATGAACACACAAATGGATGGATGACCCTAGAGATTTATATATAGCAAAGTGACTGAAGTTAAAAAGAATGTTAAGAATAGTGAGTTTATTTGGCTATGATTTTTCCAAGAGAATTTAAAGTCAGTTTTTAATGAGATGATAGTGCTTTTGCAAGAATGACAGAAGTTGTGAAAGTTATCCATGAGTTTTTTTTTACTGCAACTATCAAAAAATCGGGCATCCATAGAGAGCCCGGAACTTAACCTGCAAGCAGAGAGGTAGTGACTGGGTGGGAAGACTGCCCTGGAGGAATAAATTCTGAGGCATAGTGGACAATACAGGGCATTCACAGCCAGGAGAGGAGAGTCATTTGCAATATGAATAGGGAAATAGAACATAAAAACAGTGATAAAGAGAGGATAACAAATTTGTTATTATAGAGAGGGGTGGTTTAAGTGGGGAATGAAAGACCAATTTCATTCTAGGGAAAGAGTTGGTGAGGCAATGTAGAAAAAAAATAGCTCTGCAGACAAAGAAGTGGCTGGGAAAACAAAGTGTTCAGAATCAAATATTCAAATAGCAGAACACGCTATCTCATTGAGGTCCTAATGGTTTAATGTCATTAACTGTTCCATTACAGAAGGGTCAGAGATGCCATATGAAAGTCCCAAAGGTCCAATGCCTGGAATAAACTCTCCTAGTTCTATTACAGAGAAAGATAGAAGATGCCTGGTTGGGCTGCTGACCCATGATGCACCCCTTACTCTTCTCAACCAGAAAGAATGAGTCAAGATGGCATGCATGGTCTACATAAGATAAAAAGAGAAGAAATCTGAGACTATATTATGCTGATATTATCAACACCCCCATTATGTAAATGATCTGGGGTGAGGCCCAACCCTTAGTAATTTTCAAATAGTCATGATTTTTTTTTTTAAATTCTAATGTGTGGTCAGTGTGGGGAACAACTGATAAAAGTAAGAGAGAAATATTTCCAATTCTATCTTACAAAATCATAATAGTATCATTAGGAAAACATAGATGATATGACCAAGGAAGAAAATTATAAATACTTCCCACTTATGAATATCTATGCAAAAATTCTAAGCCAAATACGAACAAACCAATTTTAGTAGCATAGTAAAAGAATAGGGGAATGTAACCAACAGGGAGACATCCTAAATTTTATTAGAAACGTGATTCTCACCCTCTAAAAATAGTGGGGGAAAAGGTGTATGGAAAGTTGTAATAAATACTTAATAAAAAATTTAAACTACTGTAAAAAACTAGGATTCTCTACCTTGTGAAAGCATATATAACACATGCCCCCTAAACCCCCAGTGCATACATATCCTGTTTACTGGTGAAATCCTAAAAGCCTTATAGTCAAAAGACAGGTTTAAGATACAGATACTTGCTTTTCCTGCTATTTTTCTGGATTTTCTTACCAATGTCATTTAGCATAGAGAATGACAGAAAGTATTTAATACATAATATGCAGAAAACAATACCAAAAATGGAAAACCCAGGAGAGACTGGTGAAAAAAGGTATCAGAAATATTAAAGAATTTCAAAATAGTGGCAAAGTTAAAAACAAATATACAACATACCTTATCTGTATACTAAATAAAAAAATAACAGTTTAGAAAATACAATTTAAAATATATTCCATACACAACAGCAAAAGCAAAAAAAAAAAAAAAATCTTGAAAATAACTTTACTAAAAATATGTAAGACTCATATGAATAAAGTTACAAAACTGCCAAAGCAAGAACAAGGTTGAAATAAATGGGGAAAGCTATTGTTCTTGCACAGAGATTCAATTTTGTGTCATGTCAGTTCTCCCTAAACCAATCAATAAATTTAGTGTATGCTCAATGAAAATTCCAGCATGTGTGTATGTACATGGGTGGGTCTGTCTTTCTCTCTCCACTCTCCTCTCTCCTCCCTCCTCCCTCCTCTCTCCTCCCTCCTCCCTTGTCCCTCGTCCCTAGTCCCTCCTCCCTCCTCCCGCCTCTCTCCTCCCTCTTTCTCTCTCTCTCTCTCTCTCTCTCTCTCTCTCTCTCTCTCTCTCTCTCTCTCTCTCTCTCTCTCTCTCTCTCTCTCTCTGTCGGAGTTAAGTTTGGAATGTGCCAAAATATTTTAAAATGTATCTAAAAAAGAAAAATTTAAGATGAGCCAGGTAAATTGCACACACACGAAAAAGAGTAGTGAAAGAGGACTTGTCCTAAGCAACATTGGAACATAATAAAACAACTAAAATTACAATATGATGACGTAGGTACAGGACTAGAATAAATCACTGGAAAGTAATTTTTAAAAGTCTAAATATACCCAAGACACATTGACAATTGGAATATTGTATTTCGAAAGGACAAGGGAAGGATGGAATTTCAGTAAGTGTCGTTGGCATAACTTACAGTCATTAGGTAATAAACAAGGTAGTGCTCACTCATTTCACCAAAATAAATTCCAGACAGATCAAAGATTTAAATATATATAAAGATTTAAATATATATATATATATATATATATTTGTAAATATAAACATATATATGTGTATATATATAATATTGGAAAATGGAAAAACTTATATGTGTTACATAAAGAAAATATTGACAGATTACACTTCATAAAGTTTTACAATATTGGCATAGTAAAAAGCACTACAGAGAAAGTTAAGGAAAAACAGAAATTGTAAACATTATTTGAAACATATTGACAGAAAAAAATTATTTAAAAAAAACAACCTCCTTCAACTCAACAGAAAGATGAATAAAAATATGAAGAGGAAATACAGAGAAAAAATTAAAAATAATAAATACATATGGAGATGACCAGACTCATTAATAATCAATTAATGCAGATTTTCAATGTATCAAACTTGCAAATATTCCAGAGATGATTTATGAAGTATTTTTTAATATAATGATACAAGACACACTTTTGGAGAAATTATAAATTAGCACAAGCTCTTTGAGGAATAATTTAGTCATACCTGGCCAAATTTGAAATGGAAAGTCTCATTTGCCTAACATTTCCAACTCTAAGATTTATTCATGTATAAATGCTTATCAATGTACAAAAACAATATATGTGTGCCTGCATATGCAATTGAATGTATTAATATATATATGAATATAAAAATATAATATATAAACACACATACAAATGTTCATTGCTGCATTCTTCATGAAAGTCAAATTTGAGAGATTTAGTATACTTCAACTCATCCATACCATGAAACATTATATTTTTAAAAAGAGATAAAACAGACCTCTGAATTTCATGGAAACATGTCCATGGCACGTTTGTTAGTTTGAAACTCATTCTGCAGAACAGAATCCACAATGTGATCTGATTTATGTTCCAATTAATATTTACATCTGTTCTCCTTGATATACAGCTATGTTAAACTTCAGTGTGGTTAGGATATTTATTTTATGAAGGACATATATTGCTTTATAAAATTAATTAGCTAGCCACATAAAGAGATAAAAATGTGTTTCTTAACATGGTCCCCAAAATATAGCTAAATGAGCTACTGTTGTCAAAGTATTATATATACTAATTACCCATTTCAATGTAATATTACCCATTTCAATGTAGTAAACGTATGTTGCACTGTTCAGAAGGCATCTCTAGGAGCTTCAATACCTTAAATCAAATTATAAGAACATTAGTTTTGTTGTATAAGCCAGCAACTATAGTGGTGAACTGGAAGACTGGGCAAGATGTGCATGGACGTGTTGAAAATGTTCTCTATTCTCTCCCCTTTCTTCCTAACTTCTTTATTTCTTTCCTCCTTTCTCCCTTTAAATATTTATTGCATGTCTACTATAAAAGTGGAGCCATGTGAAATAACTGAGACTTGTTTTTAATTTATAAAAATATCAATTTCTTCTGATTAGATCTTATATAGTTAGGCAATCATGACATCAAATGTCCACTATATTTTTATATGGTGAGCATTGTTACCCCCATTTCCACACACACACACACACACACACACCATTGAGCAAGTTACTTGCGCCTTGAAGAGTTTATTTATTTTTGACTTTATTAGAATACAGTTTATTTCATGTGTGTCTTTTTGGATCCCACCATTTCCATTGTCTGAACACCACTACTATTATAACATGCCATACATACATAAAACCAAGCAAAGGGTGGAGTTCTTTAAAAACTAAACAGGCATTTTGGACAATGTGTTCTTGGCAGTGGATCCTGAACAACATTTGTCAAACACGGAAGGAAAGTTCTCACTGTGCATTAGAAAAAGGACAGCCATTTAGCAACTTTTACAGAAATGAACTAAGATAAAATATTTTAACAAACTACTTAAAATATTTTTTAATTGGGGAATATTGGGGAACAGTGTGTTTTTCCAGGACCCATCAGCTCCAAGTCAAGTCGTTGTCTTCAATCTAGTTGTGGAGGGCACAGCTCTCTGGCCCATGTGGGGATCCAACTGGTGACATTGGTGTTATGAGCACTGCACTCTATCCAACCGAGCCAACCAGCCGCCCTAAAATATTTTCTTTAAGAGACTTCCTCCACTTCTAGAGATCTTGGATAGCCCCCTGGTCAGTCACGTGAGTAATTTTTCACATAATTGATAAGCTTAGCTTCTCTTTAGGAAGAGAGCTATCTTTTCCTATAATTGTTTGCATTTTTGCTTTAATGTCTTCTATTGGAGTACATCTTCACAGTGTGTTAGTGTCTTGAGTTTTTCCTTTTTTTTTTTTTTTTTTTTGAAGGCTTCTTGACCTTTAGATCTTAGTGTGAATGATTTAGAGTTTTTTTCATTCTGGTTTGATTTTGTAAATTTTTGGCTGGAGTACTGCATGTAGATTTCATTACTGCACCTTTGTCTTTGGCTTCCTCATCATCAACATCATCATCATTACAATGTTCAGAAAGTTTTACTTTTTTTTTTTTTCTGTAGAACCTTGCTACGACTTCCAGGAACAAATCTTTTTCCAAAACCCTTAGGAGTTTCACATCCTTATCTTCTTCGTCTTCTAACTCTGCAGCTTCCTCCACAGCGCCAAAGTGTTTTCCACGGATATGCACACACACTGAACCACACTTAACTCTAAGGCCACAGGTGGTGTTATTTCAAGCCCCTAAGGGAAACCACTGGCTTTCAAAGTTGCCAGTGTTATCTGAATTGGACTGCCTCCATAATTCATTGTCCCTCCTTAACTATGTGCAATTCATCCTTTACACCAGCCCCGAATGACTGTTCTTAATGGTAACCCGTGCTCTTGTTCATCATTTTCTACTTTAAAGTGATGGTTTTTGTTGGTCTTCAGTACACACAGTTCTAAAGGCTGAAAGCCCATGATCCGGTGCCAGCATGCTCAGTTGAGAGCTCTCTTCCAGGTTGCAGATGTCTTGTATCTTCACATGGTGGAAGGGGCTTAAACCTCGAAGAATGTAAAAACTTTTCTAAAGGGTACAACAACGAGTCAGAGCCCAACTTAGAACAGAAAGCTCTTTGTAATAAACAAATTACAAATAGTTTATCTTCTTTAATGCTGGGCATTTATGTATGAATTTATGTGGTGTGATTTTGTTTTTTAATTGCAGAACATCACTATGTCACATTGTTACCATTCCCTTATTCCCTATTCATTCACATTTATTGAATGCTTTCTGCTGGCACACTAGCAAATGTGTAATAACCTGCTCTCTGGGGGAAAAGCCTAATTCTACAGTATAAATACTCCCGCTGTGCCTGATTTCAAACTATTGTACCAAGTTAACAAAAACAGCCTGTACAGTACCTGAAAATCTAAAAACCAGCTCTCACAAATCTGCATGAATCAGACCCAGCACACCCCAGATTACTTTCCACATATCAGGCTCTTTGTTAGGCATTAGAGAAAAAAAAAAGAATGATGAGATTTCTGCCTTTGAATAATCCATGGTCTACTAAAGGAAAATGATAAGCTAGAACATAAATTATCATAACTTTTGGAAAAATTGGATAGTTTTAAAGTATGTTATCTTCTTTACTTTCTCATCTTATACATGACTATTTATAATACTGTTCCCAGTTGAAGGTTATTTTAATCTCTCTCAAAACCATAATTTGCCCTAGAGGTTAGCCAAAAAAATTGTAAATCAAATCTACTTTAAAGCCTTTTATTCTCATTTCCTGTGAATAAAAATTTCCTTAATGTTAGTTCATCTTGTATATTTTCCCTAATGTGACTTTTACTAGCTCTATAATGAATTTGAACAGAATTAAACAGTAGCAACTACCCATGTTACATTTGATAATTACTATAATCATGCCATCATCCTTCTCTGTATTGATGTGTTTCCCTACAACACATCAAGAAAAGTATTTACTTAACGATGATGAACAACTTACAACAATTCAGACAGGTATTATGATGCTAGATAATAGGGTGAACTCAAATTTCACTTGAAATAAAAACATAACCTGTTCTATATGTTGGCAGGTGTAGTTTTACACTTAAAAACACTCTTCAAATGTTGAAGACACTAAATGGGGGCTCTGTATTAGGAAAAGCCTAACGTTGTTGACAAAAGAAGATGCCTTAGGTGTGTTTGATCCCTGAAACACATAATGTTCTATCATTTTTAGAAAAAAGCACCATTGTTATGGGGGATAGCCAGTTTCACTTACCCAAAATGTTGATGGTTTAAAGGCATCCCTAAGGACAAATTACTAAATAATTTTAAATATGAAATGAATTATTCTCTTGTGTAGACAGTAAGTAGAAAAGAAGAAAGTGTTTTATAAATTTGTGTGTGTGTGAAAATTGCTATTAGTAGAGCATCATAAACCCAACACTGTGAGTCTGATGATCTATAATATGAAAGAGACCAAGTTTCTGCAGGTAGACGGAACTCCTTATTTTGATGTAGAACTGTCTTCCCCACCGATGATACCAAAGACCACTTTAGGAGCAAGATATTTATTATCAGTCTTCTAGGAACTCATATATAAATCAATTACTATACACTGAACAATTGGTCTTACACATGTGTATATTACTAGTTTTTATAAATTACACAAATGCTGTTTGCATATACTTTTTTTAAATTAAATTTATTGGGGTGACAATTGTTAGTAAATTTACATAGATTTCAGGTGTACAATTCTGTATTACATCATCTATAAATCCCATTATGTGTTCACCACCCAGAGTCAGTTCTCCTTCCATCACCATATATTTGATCCCCCTTACCCTCATCTCCCTCCCCCCACACCCCCTTACCCTCTGGTAACCACTAAATTATTGTCTGTGTCTATGAGTTTTTCTTCCTCATTTGTTTGTCTTGTTCTTTTGTTGTTTTTGGTTTATATACCACATGTCAGTGAAATCATATGGTTCTCCGTTTTTTCTGTCTGACTTATCTCACTTAACATTATACTCTCAAGGTCCATCCATGTTGTCACAAATGTTCCTATATCATCTTTTCTTACTGCCAAATAGTATTCCATTGTGTATAGATACCACAACTTCTTTATCCATTCATCTATCGAAGGACATTTTGGTTGTTTCCATGTCGTGGCTACCGTAAACAAAGCTGCAATGAACATTGGAGCACACGTGTCTTTATGTATAAATGTTTTCAGATTTTTTGGGTATATACCCAGGAGAGGGATTGCCGGGTCATATGGTAATTCTATTCATAATTTTTTGAGGAACCTCCACACTGCCTTCCATAGTGGCTGCACCAGTCTGCATTCCCACCAACAGTGTATGAGGGTTCCTTTTTCTCCACAGCCTACTTAAATGTATTGCTGTAATCAGAATACCTATTGATACTGTTTTTGTCTGAAGTTATGGTTACCAGGAGTCCAACTTCCTGGGGTCTACACAATTTTTTTTTTTATACTATAAGGTAATCTCAATATATAAAAAAAAAACGGCCATCATTAAAGATGGTTGATAGGACAATTATGATCAGCAAGTAGATGCAAACGTGGCGTTTTTTCAACAAACGTGTCTTGAGCTAATTACTATGTTTTAAATAAGACTAAGTGCCTGTTTAGACACAAGGAATGTTCAGACACGGTCTCACCCTGGAGAGAGTCTAGTGGAAGACAGAAACATAAACAAGTATTTATGAGAGAATGTGATGACTGGTTTGTTACATGTACAAGGTGCATAATGAAAACATGGGGGAGATAATAGGTAATGAAAGGTATTCTATGATGGTGGAAAGAGAACTGACTCTGGGTGGTGAACACACAATGTAACATCTAGATAATGTATTACAGAATTGTACACCTGAAATCTATGTAACTTTACTAACAATTGTCACCCCAATAAACTTTAACTAAAAAAATAACAAAGAAACTCATGACTTTCAATCTTGATACCCAAGATTTATCCTATCAGAGAGGTCAACAAGGATCATTTGACAGAGAAAGAAAAAGTTAGCAAAGGTTCTTCCTGCTATTAAAGGCTCTGGTTTACAGACAGAGCCTTTATGCTCAATCTATAATTGAGCATCTCCAATGGGTCATATTCTTTCAACCCTCCTTAGATGTAACTTCATGTGGTTTGCATTTCTTGTAAAATCTTCTCAACAGTATTAAAACAAGATTTTTCCCTTCTAGTAAAACTGTCAACTTATTTACTTGCACACATATGAATAAAGCTATATTCCAGAACAAAGTACATTAGTTCTGCCCACATCAACTGTTGGTGGTAAGAATCATGAACAACAATCAGATTTTAGCTTAGTCTACTTTTCATGTTTGCTGAGTTTCAGCTTGATTTTGAAGTATTTTATCATATTGTTGTTCTCATTATATCCAACCACTACACAAGCAGTAAGGATATTTTAAGAACATATATGAAGAGCATATTTTTTGTTGAAATAAGAGTTGAGAAAATTAAATTTGAAAGTGGTGAAAGTGACAAGTATTTTACATATAGATCAGATAAATAATTTGTGAGTGGCAGTAATTCAGAAGGTCTCATGGTGATTCATATATAGGCTAACCATATGTCCCAGTGTGCCAGGCAAAGTCCCAATTTACATCTGTTGCCCTGATGTCTTTCTGGTTTGGCATTTATCCCAGAAATTTCATTTTTTTAACAATGCTAATTTTTAATACTTGCAATCAAACAACCTGGTACAAGTCTGTACTGTGATCTCTCTTAGTGTATGTGACACATATGTTCAGGGAATAGAATTCTCACTTCAACTGGTGGTTAAAATTATACTTTTCCCCCCAACTCTTTTCAAATGTACCCTAACTTTAACTTAACTCTTTATGATAGAGCATGTTGGGCTCTTGGTGATAAAATCAAGGACATTCGGATATCCCTCACGTCTGTTTTGAAGGTGGGACAAGGATTGGTGCTGCTCCTGCTGCCAACCCACGTGGTGAAGCCTCCACTTTTATCATGGCCATGGCCAATTCCATGGTCTTGAGAAGCCTAAGCCACCAAAATGTTAGTCAGCAAAACCAATAGAAACTGTAGGAAATGTTGGAAAGGCCTATGTGAAATTTGAATGGAAAATAGAGTCAAGTTAGCAAGTGATAGAATAGTCTGATATCTGTTGCTTCAATGGTTATTTATCGTTTCATGGTCTAAAATTATAACTCATATTATTTTTATTTTACAATAAATCATTTCAGAAAAAATAATGAAGAAAGAACATGTTGAATGAAAAACTAATAATTGGATTGCTGCTTCTCAAGAAAGTTGGTGGTGTAACTCGCACAAAATATATGTCATTATTCCCCATCCACCGTGGGAATTGTAACAATATCACTAGTCATCTTAAAAATGGAGAACACAAGTCTACTTAACAAAACACCTCCATGGACTTCAAGTATTATAGTTAATTTAACATGACTATACACAAAAACCAGGATTTAATATATGCAGCAACAATAGATGTGTTTATGTAAATTCTATGGAAGTTGACTTTTTAATTTAGATCAAATTACTATCCTAAATTAATCTTGCTCACTTTTGATTCCAAGTTTTCAAGTGCAAGGACAACATGTAAAGTGATAGCTGTTAATTTATTGGCTTGAATAGCAAAAGAATTTTGCAAACAGTTAAATGAGACTGCCTTTATACTGGTATCATTCGACTCATTATGTAGAAAGTTAATTCCAAATGTAGTTTCATTTAGTTTCTCCTTCAATCCATGAAATCAATATAGAGTTTCAAAAAGCTTATTGTATCTGCATTAGTCAGGGTTTTCCAAAGAAACAGAGCCAAAAGAGAGAGACAGAGAGAGAGAGATTTATTTTAAGATATCAGCTTACTTGATAGTATGCTTGGTAAATCAAAACCTGAACGGTAGGCTGGCAGGCTGGAGACTAAGGAAAGAGTTGAAGTTCAAATACAAAGGCAATCTGTTGTCAGATTCCTTCTTACATGAAGAAAGCCAGACTTTGTTCTATTTAGGCCTTCAACTGAATGGATGAGACCCACCCACATTATGGAGGATAATCTGCTTTACTCAAAGTCTCCTGGTTTAAAAATTAATCTCATCCAAAAAACACTTTCACAAAAACATCTGGAATGTTTGATCAAGTATTTGGAGACGATGGCCCAGACAATTTAATGCATAAAATTAATCATCCCAATGTCAAAAGTGAAATATTTTATATTCTTATGAATGTTATTTTTCATTAAAATATTGACCATTGAAGATAATAATATAAATACAAACTTCGCTAGAGGTAAAAATAATATTCTTACTACATGAGTAATTCTACAGAGCAAGACATTACTTGTAATTGGTCATGGTAAATATATCATTCATATTTGTGCTTAATCTACATGCAAAATTTTAACAAGCAATGGGGAAGCCGTGGTTGTTAGAGACTCAATTATATAATTCACGATAAAGAATCTGAACACAAAGTTTACTTTAACTTGGAAGTAGGCACTTCATCTTGCTTCTTGGATTCTAAAATTCAATTAGATTTTAGAAATGTTTGCCACTTTGAACAGCTATTTTGTAAATTGTCCTAAATGTTTTACCATGGTATCAATTTATAATTTGGGGGACAAATTTTTCATCTGTATTTTGGAATTACTGGAGATGTTGAATAAAACCATTCAATAACAACAACAAAAAACTTAGCCTTTGATGCTTTTAATGTATTTGTTATTTAAAACAAAGTTTTAAAACAGAAAATATTGAAATTTATATCTATAAAATCAAGGGAGAAACTGCATAAAGAAAACACAAAGAACAGAGAAAATATACAAGATTTAATTTTAAAATTCTTCAGTAGTGCTTTGAAATGTGCAAAGAATATTTTGATAGAGTGAATCTATCTTATTTTGTAGAGAGAATCTATTTTTAAATTGTTATATTTATGATCTATAACAGAATGCAATAAAAGATGAGAAATCCAATGACTTTGAAGTATCAATATTTAGAAAAAGAATAATTATTAATAGAAAAATCTTGTCATAATAATATTTGTTGAAAAAGCTAGAAGAGAGGCAAAATAAAACCAAACCTAATGAAAAATATTGGGCTGAATTTTTTTTATATTTTAATGTGAAAAATTAGCATTGAGAATGTTTTCTATTTAAAAGAGTTTTATATGAGCTTAGGAGGGGATTTAGCATATGTTAAAACAATATTTTTTTCAATTAAAAATATTATGGTCTGGGCGGCCAGATGGCTCAGTTGGTTAGAATACGAGCTCTTAACAAGAGTTGCCAGTTCAATTCCCACATAGGCCAGTGAGCTGTGCCTTCCACAACTGAATCGAATACAATGATTTGAGCTGAGATGCCGCTGAGCTGTGGGTGGGTGGCCAGATGGATCAGTTGGTTAGAGCATGAGCTCTTAACAATAAGGTGTCAGTTCAATTCTTACATGGGATGGTGGGCTGTGCCCCCTGCAACTAAGAGTGAAAATGGTGACTCGACTTGGAGCTGAGCTGTGCCCTCCACAACCAGATTGAAGGACAGTAACTTGGAGCTGATGGGACACGGAGAAACACATTGTTCCCCAATATTCCCCAATAAAAATAAAATTATACATATATATATCTATAAAATGATCTACAGAAAAGTCAATTGAAGGTGTCAATAATTTCAAATTTATTCACCATAAAATGCAACTTTGAAGATCACATATTTTTAAGATTTCATATTTTTATGAAAAATAGTTTAAGATAACACCATATTGCAAATGAATATACATTTTTTCAGAAATATACCCGCAATATGGTATGATGCTGGTACAGATTTAAATTTGATTAAAATATAAAAGTGTATACCAAGTACAGTTAAACTCCTTATGTTATGTTTTTACTATCCAGATAATCAATATAAAGTAATTTTTTTGCTTTAATGAAATGAATATGCTATTTTTTATTTTTAGAAAGAATTTTATTTCTGAAAATAGTTTTTGAATATAAATATTATATAGGTCTGCAAAAATAATCTAATGTATTGGTCAATAAATAAGTATTCTAAAAGTCAGTTAATTTAAATATTTTAATATCCTTTTCATTTTTTCAAATGACCCTACTTTGTTGATAATGTGAATACATATTATGTGAAAAACTCTATATCTAAACTAAAAATCATTAGTGACAGAGTATGCTAAGTGATAAAATATTTTTTTTAAATGTGCAAATTTTGGGCTCCAGAATTGCTAATAATATCCAATGCCTTATTATCATGCCACTAATTCAAGAAAAGGTTGGAAATTAGTTTCAGAATAAACACAAGGACAAAATTGTTGCTTAAATTTTAGCTTGCAACCCATAAATATATTTTTACTGGTATTCCTACTAATAGTTCCTAGTTCCTAATTTTTTATGAAAGATACTATCTGTCAGGTACTTCAAGTACCTTGCCTTCCTTTACTCTCACAACCTCATAAAGTAGGTACTCCTTTCATCCCTTTTAGAAATAAAGAAAACAAAGCATAGAGAGGTGTGGCAACAAGTCCAAGGTCACAAAAGCAGGAACTTGTGATGCAGCCCAGATGAGCATTCTCTCTACTGCTCCTAGGAAACAACACAACAAAGTGAGCAGTGAGCACTGAATGGGGAAGGGTCCTTTGCCAAAGATAAACTTATCTTTATTAGAAGGATACAAGTGGCAAACACAATGTAAATCATTAAGCAGGAGAAAAGTATGCGTAGCTATAAAACATCATGGGACGGGCAGGCTTAACCTCCTCTTCCTCATTTCAAAGGACCCTTAAATATACCTGCCTTTTGATGAGCACATATGTCTCTGAATGCAGGTGTCTCCATAATATACTGCTTGTTTTTCAGACATTACCTCATGTGGGATGGAAGGGATTTTTGAGGTGTTTTTTCCTCTGTTACCAGAAATCATCTGAACTGGAAGAGAGCTAACAAAACTTCTACCTGGAGTAAAGAAGATCACGGCCAACTTTCTCGAATTTAGATGCTAAATTACCATTGGATCATCTCTTGGGCAAAAAATATTTTTTTCTCTCCCTCAAACCTCAAGAAGCCACCGACTTAAGGACACAACAGATAACCAGCATGTACTTATTGAATACTTTTAAGACTCACAACATCATTTGATAAGAATTTTTGCCGAAGTGCCAGCAGGTAGAACATTCTCTTTCAAAGCCGTCAGAATGTTTTAGGTTTGTACGTACCCCACTTCTACAAGGCACTCCTGATTAAACTTAGATTGTATTCTCATTAGCACTCACACAATTTAGTTCTTTGTAAAAATGCAAGCCTCTGTTTGCACTCCTCTTTTCTGAAGTCTTATCTCCTCTCTAGCAGCATTTACTCAATATCCCCTGAGTTCTCTTTGAGCAATAATAGTACACAGAGTGGGATTTGCCAAGCATGAATATTCCATAAAGGATCGCAGGGATTCTTTAATTCACTGACTCCATTGTCTTTGAAGGCAAATTTCAACATTAACACTGAGTTCTCTTCTTTCTTTGCAGAACTAAGTGATAATATAAACCCCACATTATAAGGTAAATGATATTCAGTGGGGAATTATCATTCCTATAGGCTCAGGGCATACTTTACTCACTTGCACTTCTTCCATACCTAGATTCTTAAGGCATGTTGGAAGAAGGAGCCTATCCTTCAGGATATATCAGCCAGAAAGATGTCAACAAGATACAGAGAAAAATAATTCATGAATGACTTTTTAATTTAAAAGTAAGACCATGGCTATAGTTTGGGCTGTGACATACTTGCATGTAAAGATCTGATTTTGTTTTCCTTTTTGTCTCAATATATAACACAATGCCTGGTACATACTATTTGTTTACTAAATAGATATTTGTTAAAGGAATGAAGCATGGATGTTCAAACTGTGGCCATTAGAACCAATCTGGCCGTCCCTTATTCTGCACAGCCCATGAACACACTCATGCTTGTGCACCTACAGAATGTTTAGGCTACATTCATGCTGCGAAGGCAGAGTGTGTGGCCTCTTGTCCTGTAAAGCTGAAACAAATGATTATCCGGCCCTTTATAGAAAATGCTTTTTAAATCCTGCATAAGAGAATGCTTGAAAATAAAACAAACAAGTAGGCATCTTCTCCATGAGCATAACTTTATGTACTTACAAGTAAAGCATAAATGAAATTTAGTATTTTACTTTTTATTGACTATATCATATGCCTTTCTCTGTGATGAGCCTCAATCTTCACTCTTACTTTAATAGCTGCAACAGTATTTATTCTGGTGTATAGATATGTTGTGTGACTGCTCCTCCCTGAGCCCAGTTTTCACATTTGGGAGGTCAAATTTGTGTAGAGAAACTGTAAGGTGATTCCAACTCTGGCCCTTTCTGGTTCTGTTTTCCTGTCGTGGTCTTTCACATACATGCAACTTGAGAGGTTGCAAATATGCTCGCTTATTTCATTCTAATGTATTTGAGGGCACGTGAGAGACTGCATTCTAAATTCTCCTCTTAAAGTCAAAAATGAAAAACTCTGGGTCTTTCCTGAACACCTATCATATGGCCCCTACTGGTAGGTCTAGGTTTTCACTCTTAAAAGAAATGAGCAGCTGTTCTGTTCTGCTAAAATGAAATAAGGTCACATTTTCCTTCCTATAGGTATTCTTTTTCCTAGAAGTCAAATTATGTCAACTTCAGAAATAAAATATAACGGAAAATCACAATGTGTTTGACTTTTCCTACTTTTTACATTTTTAATCTGCTCACTGCAATGTCTGTATAAGTAGAACAGTAATTTTATATCCATGTATTCATTCACCTACTCATAAAAAGAGCTAAATGCCTAGTACGTGTCTAGCACAGAGCTACGCATTAGGGATAGAAACACAAGTGAAATAGATATCAGACGTTGATGAAGTGCTCAGGGATGAGTAAAACTCCAAATACTGACTATCACAAACAAACCCCACTAACCAGGTTCTGATCTGATCATCTGTACGGTAAGATACCTAATTATGTTCATATTTAGTGATCTATAGAGTCTCTGATGGCCAGAAACACGAGTTTATGCTATTTAATTAGATTCCCCAAACAAAAGTAACTCCCCTGGACTCTGTGTCCCCCAAATTTAAAAATGCATTACCGTATGAATACACTACAGTAATTTATGTGAGTGAGAGCAGCTGGGCC
This sequence comes from Rhinolophus hipposideros, assembly GCF_964194185.1. NCBI lineage: Eukaryota > Metazoa > Chordata > Mammalia > Chiroptera > Rhinolophidae > Rhinolophus > Rhinolophus hipposideros. The sequence goes on from NC_138052.1 coordinate 14,087,830, forward strand.
ACATGAGTCCCCCAGTGTAGTCAGCCCGGTTCTTTTCCTCTGGAACAAGCACATTTTCTTGGGGTCACCCGGTATCATGGGGCTTATGTTTCTAGGACCTGCAGCTCACAATAAGAATGTCAGAGTCCCTACTATTTAGACAAGTTCCTAACAAATCCCCCCAATCGTGTGTTCTGTAAATTCTGACTTACATCAGTTTACTCCTGTCATTCCCAAAGATAGCCACCTTTCTTTCTTTGACAGATGTGAAGAAGTCATGAGTCACTTCCACCTTTGCTCAGAAGCAGGAAAGTAATAACAGACACAGCAGCTTCAGATCTGGGAAGAGTCTTCTGTTATCTTTTGCAGCAGTTGCAGGCAGCTTCCCAAACAAAGAAATGATCGAGAAGGGTGCAGAAAAAGAAAAAGCTTGTTTCGCTTTTGGCTGAGATAATGTGCAGGTGAGAAGCCTGGCAGGGTAGGGATGTACAGAGGTCGCACTTGGTCAGGCTCTTGGGCAGGTGCTTCATGACTGACAGCCTCAAACAGGCTCAAACAGCAAGCAACAACCTTCCTAACTTAGGGCTGGTTTCTCTAGTTACTGGGGACCACCTACAAGACTAAATAAAGGCAACATTCAAATACACTTTTCAACATACATTTTTTCTTTGAGCACTATGTCATGATATAAGGTACTTAAAAACTTTTTCCTATTATTCAAATTTATTGGGGTGACAGCGGTCAACAGAACTAAATAGATTTCAAATGTACAATTCTATAAGACATCATTTACATACTTCATCATGTGTTCCCCACGCTGAGTCAGTTCTCCTTCTATCACCACATATTTGACTCCCTTTACCCTCTTCTACCACCTCCCTTTCCCTTTATCCTCTGGCTAACCACGAAATTGTTGTCTGTGTCTATGAGTTTTTGTTTCTTTATGTGTCTGTTTTGTTCCTTTGTTATTTTCAGTTTAAGATAAAATACTGCCGTTTGCCACAACATGAATGGATCTTGAAATTATTGTGTTAAGTGAAATAAGTCAGACAGAAAAAGATGAGAACCATCAGACTTCACTCGTATATGGGATATAAGCGTAAAACTGAAAGGTACTTATAAGTTTATAAGAGACCTATACTATTTTAGGGGACTCCAGACACCCTTCTGCAGCAGCCATACCGTCCTCTGTCTGCCCTATGTTACTGTTCCTCTCCATTCCCTGATTATGGCTGAGGCTACGAATGCTGCCAATGAGATGACCATTTCCTACTCAACAGTACTCTTCAGTCTCTCAAAGGTTTTCTGACCCTTCTTCTAGCTTTACATTTATCCACATGATTCTTTAGTAAGAGGAAAGAAAAGGGGTTTATAATTTAACTTCCATGTACTGCCTGAGCCTCATAGAGCAGCTCTGAAAGACCTAGCTATGAGTGCAAAAAGATAGACTCAGAATTTAATTTAATATGCTCTTGGCTGACCAAGCACAACGAGAATCTCAAACTTGCTATTCAAATTTAAAATATTCAAACTGCAAGATTCAACTCTAGAATTTTATATAATTGCTCCCTGGGATGTTTGTAGATGATGTACACTGATGTTCCTTCCCCAGAATTGCTTCTCTAGTTACCCATCTTTAAACTCTCATTAATAATAACAGCTATGATTTATCAAGTGCTTATTATGTTAAGAGTACTGTTCTGAGTGCTTTATATGTATTAACTGAGTCCTCAGAGGAAGAGCCTCTTATCATTCCCATTCTATATTTCATGGCATGCAATCTACAGAGAGATTACGTAAATTGTTCAAGGTCACACAGCCAATAAGCAGCAAAGCTGAGTAAATACAGGTAGTGTGGCTCTAGAGAGTCCAAGCTCTTACGATTAAGCTCCTTTGTTAACCCCCGGGCTCATTATGCAGTAGGAATCTTCATTACCATGTCATTATTTCATTGAGGAGGAGATATTTTCCTGATATTGCTAGAATACACCTAGCAAAAATCATGCCACTATAGAGGACCATGCAGACACTATTGGGAGTCCAAATGCCAAGGAGTCTATAATGGGTTACAAGTTTCCCTTGTATCTCTCTCATGCTTTTGTTGTATCTGTTAAAGACTGATTTTTACTAGATTTGGGGCAACAGAATAAAATATATACATAAAGGAAACAGGGAATGCTAAGTTACTTAGCTAATGAATGTGAATGAGTTTAAGGCGAGAGAAGATAACTAATCTGAATCCTTCCAGGAACACTGCCTCCCTTCTGCATTATCATGCAAATTATGTGACAATCCTCCCCCAATAAGATCATATTACATAATTCAAGTTATTTTCCATTGATGCGCTCATGACATTAACATAAGAGGTATGACAATTAAGTTTGTGAACTTGTTGCAACAATACTGCTAACCTTTTTTGATATCAGAGGGATTACTCATTATGCATTTGTACCAACTGGACAAACAGTTAACCAAGTTTACTATTTGGAAGTGCTGAAAAAGCTGTGTGAAAAAGTTAGATGACCTGAACTTTTCGCCAACAATCCATGGCTCTCGCATCACGACAATGTACCAGCTCACACGCCACATCTGTGAGGGAGTTATTAACCAATAAACAAACAACTGTATCAGAATACCCTCCCTACTCCCCTGATCTGGCCCCCAATGACGTCTTTCTTTACCCAAAGATAAAGGAAATATTGAAAGGAAGACATTTTGATGACATTCAGGACATCAAGGGTAATACAAGGACAGCTCTGATGGCCATTCCAGGAAAACAGTTCCAAAATTGCTATCAAGGGTGGACTAGGCACTGGCTTTGGTGCATAGCTTCCCAAGGTGACCTTAATGATAGTCAGCAATGAGGTATGTAGCACTATTTCTAGGATGAGTTCGTGAACTTAATTGTCTGATCTCGTGTGTGCCCCAATTGGTGGAGTAATCGTCATGTACATTGTGTACATGTGTTATTCTATTTCAAGCAAAATCAAATTGGCTGTGGGAAACTTATGCTCCTTTTACCTTGATTCAGCCAACATACCTCTCAGTATAGCGTGTGATCTGAACAGAAAGCAAAACTGAGCATCCTGAGTTCTTTCCAGACTTCCCAATTGTAAATCATATTCTGATGCAAATCTACTGGAGAATTTTCAAATACCAAGTCAAGCATGATTGGGCATCAAAGATTATAAACCTCCAGGGGGAATCCATATTAATATGGAAGAGTGGAATCCATTCATATTATTTTAGCATTCCAGAACACCCATCTGACATAAAGAAAATTTTTTGTTGTCCTTTGAAAGGAAAGATGAATGGGCATATATCACTTTGGGCAGAATTCTGCACAAACTATAATCTACAACTACTGTACTTATCTGAAACTCTATTTTAAAGGTCATGGTTGTATAATTCTGACTTTAGCAAGCAGGAATATTTTTTTCAGAAATGTAGCCTAATTTTATTGTTCATTTTTAAATATTCATTTCATATTTGATGGGCTAGGAATTTGAAATTCAAATTACTCCCTTTCCCTTTATTCTTAGCAAAATCATACTAAGAGTAAGAGTTAAAATTCATTTATTACAAAATGTAAATAAAATACACTTCATAATTCAACAAGAACTAATTAACATTATTTGGAAGCTTGAACTCACAGGTAAGTAAACTATAAATTCTGGTTGCATAACTCAGAATCTTTATAAGTTTTTTTAGAAAAATTATTCACGTACTGAGTCTTGAATCAGAAAGCTAAAAAGCACATCAAAGTTCACCTCCTACAAAATCTTCGTATTACTGATAAAGTCTAGGGAGTGTCCTGAGCAAGTACAAGGTCACTTTCTAATAAGTTACACAGTTAGGGATCAAATTAAAGTCTATTGTTTCCAAGTACACTGCATTTTATAACATTTGACCAAGCCATACTAAATACTCAGTAAATCTTGCTAAGATCTCATGTCCAAGAGCTAGCCAGGGCACCTTTTCTCAAGCCCAAGACCAGGGTTTGTGGGTGACACTGGGTCTCCTGTGTAGTCACTGATTTTCAGTAAGACACAGTATCCCCACAGATATCCTGTTCCAGAAGATCTAAGCAGCACAATGACAGAGCCTAATTTTTTTCTAGAAAACCGTATCAGAATTTTCTCCAGCTGACATATGAAGGCTGTTAATGATAAGCATAGTGATATAAAATTTCTTAACATAAATGTCCATTGTTGGAGATAGAGATTAGGCAGGAAACATGATAGAAACCACCCATCTCCTTCCCCATTTCTTTGCTCTAATACCAGTTTTCTAGGTCTGCTGGAACAAAGTAGCTCAAACTGGGTGGCTTAAAACAATATAAATTTATTCTATCACAGTTCTGGAAAATAGAAATCTGAAATCAAGGTATCAGTAGACCATGCTGTCACTGAAGGCTCTGAGAGATATTCTGTTCCATGTTTCTTTTCTAGCTACTGGTGGTTTCTGACAATACTTGGTGTTGTTTGGCTTTTAGCTATATCACTCCATATTCTCCCTCTGTCTTTGCATGGCCTTCCTTTCTATGTGTCTCCAAATTTCCCTCTCTGCATAAGAATACCAGTCATTGGATTTACAGCCCACCCTAATCTAATGTAACCTCATTTTTCCTTAATAATGTCTGAAAAATCCCTAATTCTAATAAGGTCCTGGATGTCCTGGAAGTTAGGACTTCAGTATGTCTTTGGCAGGGCACAATTCAATTCAGTACATCTCCCAAGTAGTTTAGTTTTAATAAAGAGAACACTGCTGCAGGAAACAACTGAATAATTGTTTTCTGAACTAATCAATGTTGGCCAACTCAAAAATAAAAATAGACTAGCTCGGTCCAATACCCTCATTACCCGGCTTGATATGGGAATTTTTTTAATAGTCAGAAATGAGGCATCGTCCCTAATGTGTCAGGGTACGTATGGCCAGTACAAAGATAGGGACTAGTCTCTGGCGAGTGGGTCCTTCCATCACCCTTACTACAATTCATTGGAATATTTACTTTTGAATCTTGTCTTTTAAATGTTTACTTACTAGGGGATTTTAAACTATCTGTAATCTCTTTTCATATCTGTTTTTTTCTTTCCAGGACCCTGGGACCCTCCTGCTATATACATTCCCTGGGCAGAGATATTTCATGATGGCTGACATCAATCAGTATTTGCTTAATTTACAGAAGATATAATAATTCCATTCAATAGCAGGTACCAACATAGGGTACATGGCACAAGCTATGGAATCCATCTGGAGAATGATGCTCAATTTATCCCCTTACACCTATTATGAAAGTCTTTTTATATTTTTCACTTTGGTGTCAAATATGTGTGTCTGTGTTTATTTATATATACTTATATGATAGACTGTAACTTCTTTAAGGGAAGAAGTTGAATCCCGATTTATCTTGTTAAACTTCATATTACTTAGTATAATGTCTTGTACATAAGAGAGGCTTAAAAACACTTGCAGAGTGAAAAATGGGTGGGCTTTTATTCAGATTGTATATGAATAAAATTATGCTTGAATTTCATAAAACAGCAACAAACTTTACCAGTTTTTCACATGTTAACATATTTGATCAAAGAATTGCTTAATAAGTGGGTCTCATATCATGCACAAAGAAATTTTATCAAACTTAGAAACATGTTATTTGGCAAAACTAAACATGTCGAATAATAATTATACCTTGCCTTTTCACAATGTGCTATTCTAAAGCTATGTATAAATAACAAAATTATTTTTACTTTATGATTTTTAAATTATAGAGAAAAGAAACAACATTGAAAATAATTAGTATATAGATCTGACATGCTGGATTTATTTTAAAAAGTATACAAAATTCAAATAATAACAACTAATGACTAATCTGTCAGTATTTTAAGTTACAGTATCAAGCTAAATTATGACTCGTTAAGAGAGGGTACACTGAAAGGTTGTCATTAAAATATAATATGGGGGAAATGATTATCTGTTCATTCAAGGTAGAGTTAAAAGTTGACAATAATCCATTTCTTTTTAAATGTCTGTTAATGACCACAAGGAAAACAGAAAGAACATGAAAATAAAAATAGAATTGGTTTTATTACAAATTTTGAAATAAACTTTTCATTAGAACATATCTTTTGGATCTTAAACTGTGTCGGTCCAGGAGTTTGAAGAATCAACAGGAAATTGACCCTACATATCAATCTTCTAGGTTTGGGGCATGCAGAGCCATCTAGCACCAACTTTATGGGCTTTTCCCATCCCTATCCTGCCCAGGTTTATGATATTTCTCTATGCAAAGGCCTGTTTCCCAAGCTTTACCACAAAGACATCGAGGCAATAATGGTTTACACAAGTGATATCTTCCATCTTCCTTCCTTCCTCCCTCCCTACCTCTCTCCCTCCTCTCTCTCTCTCTCTCTCTCTCTCTCTCTCTCTCTCTCTCTCTCTCTCTCTCTCTGTTTCTTTCTTTCTTTCTCTCTTTCGATCTTTTTTCACTTAGTTTGACCACTTAGGATGAATGACTCCTGTTTTCAAGTATTTAATACATTTATTTTTTGAGGGTATTTTTCTCTATTCAAAGTAGAAATAAAATTAAGCTACACTTGATGTAGGTGATGTTGAATCTGCTAGCAGTTTCTGAGTGTGGTCCAGGATCGTGTCTCGTGAAGCCGAAGAACAGAAACACGGACTAGAGAGAGGCAAAAAGTTTTAAAAAGAGGATAGTTTATTAGAGACAGTTTGCAGCTCCCGAGTGGGAAGGGGATCCCGAATGGGGGGTGCCCCATGACTGAGGCAAAAGCTCTTACTTTTATACCTTCCCTTGCCTGTTTGGGGAAGGGGAGCTGTTTGAAGAAGGGAACTTATTTGAAGAAGGGAACTGGCGTCTTCTAATGAAATTCATCTACCAGGTTTGTTCTGTTTGCCCGTCATAAAGGAATGAGCAAAGTAACCCAGTCTTTATCTATCAGATCTGCTCCATTTGTCAAGCCAAAATGAATTTTATGATTAACCTCAAAGCCTTGTTACATTATGTCCTGGAGCGAAAGAGTGATTTCAAAACCTGAAGTTTTAGGATATGGCTGTCTTTGTTTATTCCACCAGGGACCTCCCTGTCTACCTAGGGACATGCTAGCTAACCTGTATCACCCTGAGATGGCTTCTGTACCTTTCTTCTCTATTTTAATACTCCACTTTCTCATTTGCCCATTCCTCACCAGTTTTTCCACATATGGAATCCTCATCCCCACCTCCACATGCAAACACACATGTATACGCATACACATACACACACACATTCTATAATTTTATACAGAAATTTTGTCTTATTTGCTATGCACCCTATCACCAAGCACAACACTTCATAACAGATGTTCAATAATTATTGCACAAATAGTGAAATCATGAATGAAGAGAAGGTGAATAACTACTTCATCTCTTGCCTATTATATCTGGGTGCTTCTCTCTCCCTTTGAAGGCTATGGGAACAACAAAGTGCAGCTTTGGCTGCAAGGTATTTTACCTCCATGATATCAGTGATAAGCAATTTATATGGATTTTATTTTTCCCTTCCTCCTCTCTTTGTCTTTCTTCTTATCTTCTGCAAATCACTCTTTTCTCTGCTCTAAAAATATATGAAGCCCTTCCATTCCATTCGTCTTATTTCAGAAAAAGAATTTGGACAAACTCAGTGCCTTTCTAAATTTTAACAAGTTACATCTCAAAAGTCAGGAAGAAATGATTTCTAAGATTCCAGGACAAATTTTAGAGCTAGCAGATGATTTGGCCAGTTTTTGCAGCTGAAAATTTTGACTAGTTCAGTAGATTCAAATATGAGAATGTTTGCTTAAAATTGTTCATTTTCAGAAGATTTCAAAGACACCAAATAATATTGAATCACAACACATTTAATGATTCCTTCAAAGAAAGCATGCCTCAGTACCAATGTTCTTATGTGAAACCCATGTAAAAGTATCAGATTTTGTCTTTAAACTTCATAATCAGTGCTACAGAATTTGATTGAAAGTCATATAATTTTGACCACCAAATTTTAACAAGCTTCTCTCTTAGGCAGATTTAAAGTTCTGCTCTCAGCAGAGAGAGAAATATTGAAATTGCTCATTAAAAATAATGAGATGCTTTTGTAATGAGTCCTGATCTATAACTTCTCTCTGTGAATCATCTTCTTTTCAAATGAAAAAAAATAAAATAAAATATTAGATCCTATGGAGTTCGTCACCTTAAAATGTAAAAGGTAACCACAAAAACATAATTAATTATGTAAATTGAATGCTTTAAGAACAGTCTGACCAAAAAGCAGATTGACTAGAAAAAGAAGTAACGTTTGATAATGAAATGGATTTGGAGAAGAAAGACAAATAGAAGATAAATAAGAGAACATTGTTACTACTTTGCCCCCATGAGCCATCACAACTTTTTCCTAAAAAATGTATCCTAACAGAAAAAGGAGCAGTTGTCATTGAAGGGTTAATTTCATTTCTCAACCCCTTAGACACTTGCATTCTGCAAACTTCTAAATGCACTTTTCTCGCCTTACTGTCTCTTTCCTGCTGTGAAAATGGAACATAATTTTTACTGAAGCCATGCAAAAGGTTAGTAAGCAATTTATTTAAAAACGACACATTTTCCCCCCAACGGCTAGTATAGTACAGCAGTAACTAACTTTTCTATTATCTGCCCCCATACCAGTTACCTAAGCCACTCAGCATTTTGCTCTTTGTTGGAACCCTCCATTTCCAGTCATTTATAGCAAGTAATATCACTTTGTTAATGATAACAATTATAATAACAGCCTCTATTCAAGTGGTTATTATGCCCCAGTCATTATGTTATGCACTTGTCATATATCGCCTTGTTCTGTCTTTACAAAAACCCTATGAGGTAGGTATTATAATTATTCCTGTTTTGTATATAAGACACCAGAGAATCAGAAGTATTAAGTATTAAGTAACTTATCTAATATCTAACACTAAATCCGTGATTAGAGTATGGCCAGAGAGTGGGGGAGTTGGGAAAAAAGGAACCAAAATTAACATTAATTTTAGAACTTCACATCTATTTCTGAAAATAGTTTGAAAATAGAATTCAGACTAATAGCTCTTCCCTTTAACTTGCAATGCTTTAACTCATGAACTTGTTTAAGGTCTTATCCAGTCACCCCACGCCAAATGCTCCTTCCTCTTTTAACTACATCTGGCTTTCATGTGATTGGCCAGATAGATTACAGAGTGGGCCTCAGACAACTTCCTTAATTGAGAGGGACAGCGATTACCCAATTCCTAAGAATGCAGGCCCAAAGCTGAAAGATTGTCCAAATCTTTTCAAGAGAAAAATTCACATTCTTATCTGAAATATACTGCTTTTGGACTATCGGTTAAATTTTTCAAATATACGTGTAGAAGCCAGGCCTGGCCCAGAGGTTGCCAATTTCCATCCTGTGCTGTCAATTCTTCCACAGTTTTTGAAGACTGCAGGATTTCTCGATTAGCCTCTCTATAATTTGAGCTCCGGGATTCCATTCCACTGGCTAAGTTTTCCTTGCTCTACAGAATTGGACTCTGCTGTTGGCTTCTCTCTCCAGTTTTATGTTATTCCAAATCATTCTCAATAGCTGGTGTTCAACACTTAGCACTGAATACTCATGACAACAATAGGACTCAAATGTTATATAATTGAGTGAGTCATTTAAACTCAGGTAGCTCATCTGCAATCTAGTTAGGCTGCTTACCTCCTGGCAACCCAGGTAGGTGCCGAAACATCCAGAATCTGCTATCAAGCATGTTTATTTGTAAGTAGAGAAGCAGCAGTCTTTGGATGGCACTTGAGATAGTAAGGGCAGGAAAAAATGAGCCAGATCTGAATCTTTTTTCATGAATTCCTGAATAATATTTGAGAGAGAAAAACTAATGACTCCACGTGACATTGAACACCCAAGAGAAGAGGTGCTGTCTTAACACTAATAACATCAACCAGACTATCAGAAATACAACTGCAGGGCTGTGGACTCCTCCAGGAAATTCAGTACCTTTCTGGTTGCCTATTTTGTGAGAGGAAAAAGTAACAGTATTCACTACCCAGAGGGGCTGGTATACAGGGAATCCCACAGAAAATGTTCTTTTAAACCTCAAGCATTTTTTTAGTTCCCAGAGGTGTGTTTTAACCTGAAGACTTTGGCTGCAACCCTACAATACAAACACACTACTCCCCACTGGCCCACCCACAGAAAATTCCCACCGTCAGGCCCCACCAAGCAGTATCTGGATTCAACTTTAGGGTAGGAGTAAGGAAAGGCTGTCACAGGAAAGGGTTGTTGACAACCTGTTGTTGGTAGAAGTCCTTTGGAGGACACAGCCACTGCATGGAAACAAAATGTAAAGAAAATGACCTTTAGGAGGGTCTGGGGCTTTTTTTTTCTTTTTTCTTCTCTCTGCAACCCTCACCCCCACTCCATTGTCCCAGGTTATTAGATGGTGTATTAGTTTTTTTTAGAATTTCCATAACAAATTACCACAGACTGGATGGCTTAAACAAACAAAAACTTAGTTGATCATAATTCTGGACAGCAAAAGTCCCCAAATGAAGGTGTATGCAGGACTAACTTCCTCCAGAGGCTCAGGGGAAGATTCTGCTCCAGGCCTTTCCCACATCTGGTCGCTCCAGGCATTTTGTAGCTTGTGACTGCATCACTCTCGTCTCTGCCATATGTTCGCCTGATCTTCTCTGTCTGCTCCTCTCCTGCCTCTTCTAAGGACACTCAGCATTGAATTTAGGACACATCCAGCCAATCTAGGGGATGACTTCATTTCAAGATCCTTAAACACATTACATCTGCAAAGACCCTTTGTCCATAAAAGATCATATTCACAGTTTCCAAGATGTGGAAATATCTTTTGGGGAGGTCATCATCAAACCACTACAAGTAAAGAGCATGTACATGCAGGCGTGCGCGCGCACGCGCACACACACACACACACACACACACATGAGAGAGAGATCAGCGAAGTAAATGTTGCCTCCCTGCACTCACATTTTCCTTCTAGGCAAGATGACTGGTTATAATGGACGTAGGCTGAGTCTGGAGACTATAATTCTCCCCACTATGAACATGAGCTCTCAAATCTGTGAGAAGGTGGGTCCTGCTTAGAATCCTGAAAGAATTAAATTCCTTTCAGATGCTGACTTGGAGAAATGGATCAGGAAAGAACATACCTGGGGAAAATGTACTTGGCATTTATAGAGCATAAAAATCCGACAGGCACCATCAATTAGACATCCATTATAATGCACCTTCAGATAGGTGTTTTGCAAATAAAAGTCAGTCCAACTAAGCAAGTTGAAATATGTGTGGAGCGCGTGGTTAAATGACTAAATGAATCTGATACACCTGCTGCTTAGAAACTCTCTGCTCATCAACTTGGTCCCACATACATTCTACACGGACTAATTTAATGCCAACGACTGGGAATAAAGTGAAATCCTATCTTTTTTTCAATGGAAATTACCTTCTCTACTAAGGCAACTAAGAAGATGGAGAAAGCTCATGGGCTTTGATAAAATCTCTCTGGGGCTCTGTTAAGATGCGCCTTTAGAAACTGCATTTGCCTTTTTGCTCACATGCCTGCTTCCTCAATCAGGTAGAAGTTACATACTTGTTCTGAGCCAGTCTTGTCAAGATTGAATGCTTTCTCCAAAAATTCACTTTAAAAAACCTATGGCTGTCAGGTAATTATCGGTGCAAGGAAATCTCCCAGCATTTTCTCTTCCTACTTTTGAATTTCTAAAGTAGTATTGGATGCAGTTTCTTCAGCCTTGTTTCACTTTCCTGGTTTCATCTGCCTGCCTTTCTCATCCCTTGCTTGCCTTAACTCTGTTTCCTTATGGATGTCTGAACTCTTTGCTCATCAGTGTGGTTCACAGATGTAACTACCTAGGACCTTGTTGGACCAACAGCACCTCAGACACCATCCCAGACTTATCACCAGCACCTTAACTGTAAGCACGTTAGTGGGACACACACTCCTTAATTTACACTTGCTAAGTTATGGTATTTGCTTTGGGCTAGGCCCCTGGAAAGTATGCTCTTTTGTTCAAGACTCTACTTCTTCAGTACAACAGTAGATTTCAACCCTAGCTGCGCATTAACATTACCTGAGGAGTTGTGGTTATTGATTTTTTTTTCTTTTCATCAAAAAAGCCCCACCCTCTGAAATCTTCATTTAATTTGTCTAGGATGGAGCCCAGGCACAGTTTTTTTTGTTGTTTGTTTGTTTGTTTGTTTGTTTGTTTTTTAACTCTCCCCAGGGAATTCTAACGTGCAACCACATTTGAAAACACTGTCATAGAATAGTGACTTAAATTGTGGTTCCTGAGTCAGCAGAATCAGCATCACTTAAACTTGTTAGAAATGCAGATTCTTTGGCTCCATCCCAGGCTTTCTGAACCAGGAACTCTGGGATGGGACCAATAAGTTGTGTTTTAGCAAGCCCTTGAAATAACTTTGATGAGGGCTAACGTTTGAGAAATGATGCCATTGAGTTTCTTGCTACTCACTCAAAGTTCTGTGGAAGGCAACAAATAAATAAGGTTGGATCCTTATCTGGAGCAACAAAAATTCACTTGGATGAAACATCTTGAACATACAGACAGCCCCAACCATGATACATGGGTTCCAATCTCTGTAATTCTGTTCAGAATGTGACGAAGAAAAGTACATGTGAGTAGAAAAAAAATATATGTATCAATCCCTAGTGGAAGGATTTATGAATAAGGAGGAAATTTATGCAAGTTACAAGCACAAATAATAAGAGGGAAGAGAATATTTAGGCAACTAGGGTGGTTCATGAAAAGATAGAACAAAAATAAGTAAATGGGTGGTAGTCAAATCATGGAGACTCTTGAATGTCACTCTAAGCCATCAGGTATTTCTAAAAAATACCAGGAAAAATATTTAATGTATGGGCTGCAGTTAACTAAGTAAAGAGAAGGAAGAGGACAGAGAAATGTCCAGGCCCTGAAAAGAGCACTTGCATAGGCCCTGAGACAGGAAAAGCCAATGTGCAGGAAAGTTTGAGAACCATTACTGGTTAATTGAGAAATGTGCTCCTGAGCCTTCTAGGAAAAGCCATGGTATCTTCCGTAGAATCCCAAATCAGAGATCCACAAAGTAGTTTTTCAGGACGAAGGGTCTGATTATTCATCTGTACGGGTGGTGTGAAGCTGATTTTACAGAGGACAGACTGATAGGTTTTGTGACCTTGAAATTCCAATTCAATTCTAAGAGACTCCCTTCCTGATTATATTTGATAGAATTTTCCCAACTATTAATGCCTCCTTTATTCCTTGTGCATCTTTCTAATTCCTTTCTTTTAATGTAAACTAATGGGATGCTCTGAATAACTGAAAAATTGAAAGTAGGAAAAAATTTCAGAACACGGTCTGGAGGTTGCCACAGAAATGCCATGTTGAAAAACAAATTTAATTATGGGTGTGTGGTGTTCCTCCTTTGTAACTAAGGCTTCCTGTGTACTGTTTAGAATCACATCCTGAGCTGATTCCCAGTGCCATAGAGATCATAAAAACAAAATAAAATGTAGTGTGCTTTGGATGGTTTTAAATCCTTCATAGCCATTTCTGCCCTTGGAAGTAATAGCACCTCAATTTGTCCCCACCCTTGAGTCCTGACAACATACCCTATCTATGTTCCTTTTCCTGGATCTCAGGTTATGTGCTCCCACAGGCACTCCAAGATTAGAGCATGAGACTCAGGTCTGACTGATTGCAATGTCATTATTTCCATGATCACAGAGATTGGATGATTCCAGATAGCCTAAAATACTAGACTGTGGAACTGGATAAGCTTCTTCTATAATTTTTCAGACAAAAAAGAATGTATAACATGGCCAAGAACATTTTTTTATAAAGCAGTGCAATGAGGCAGAACGTGTCCTTCCTTCATAACACCCTATAAATCTATAGTAATTTAAATTGTGTGATATTAGTTAAGAAATAGTCAGACAGACCAATGGGATAGCAAGCACAGAGAATCCATAAACAGAATGAGACATAGGAAACTTATATTTGTAAACATATCATTTCAAAATCAGGAAGAAAAACAAAAATAGTTAGAAAAATATTTCATAAATACTGATGGGAAAATTGGCCTTCTAGTTGAGAAAATAAAAGTCAGATCCCTATGATATACCTGTCCAAAATTTAATTCTAGACAGTTTAAAATGCTAAATGGAAAATCCTATAAAATAGTTTCTTTCAAATTATGGCTGCATATTATAATCACATGGTGATGCTAAAAAAAAAAAAATATCCCAGGATCCATTATATTACAAATTAAGTGAGAATCTGTTAAAATAGAACCCAAGCATTAGTATTTTTGAAGCTCCCTTGGTTTCCAATGTGCAGGAAAGTTTGAGAACCATTACTGGTTAATTGAGAAATGTGCTCCTGAGCCTTCTAGCAGTCAAAGCAAAGAATAGGTTAATAATTAGTAACAAAGTTTTCATTAAAAATAACAAAAGCCAAATGTTCTGTAGATTTACCAGTTTTCCTTGTGTTGAAAGCAGGGAGAGATGTCACTATTTAAAAACTTCGTACATTAATAGTGTGTTAACCTGTTAACAGTGGATTTATGACATTAATGCCTTTGCCATCTGTGCTTTCCCACCTTTAAAACTTCTCAGAAGGATCCTAATTGCCTGGCTATACAGGAGTCAGAGAAGGGATTGTAGAAAATTTAGCAGATTTATCCTCTATAAATAGCCAGAGTAACTATCGATTTGGACAGGCAGTGACTTTACCATCATCAAAAATAGTTTACTTCATCCCATGTATATATTTTGCTCTATTCACCAATTCCCCATATCATTTAGTACTTGGTATGCCAGACACCAGAATCCTAATGCAGATATTTCGGACTTGAAATATCTAGGCCATTTCTTCTTCCCAAAGATCATGCAAACCTTTCACACTGAACTCAGACATGACTTCTGAATCTTTCTATCATAAGTTCCAGGCTGTCATCAAATAATTAGAACTGGCACATAAGCTGAAATACACCTATAGGAATTTTCTATTTTATTGTGGCTACAGAGAGTTAGCTGCATTTGGAGGGGTAACCAGGGCAAAGGGATACCAGAAATATGGGCTGAACCCCTGAAAGAGGGGAAGGCTGCTGGTATGAAGATGGTGTGGCAAGAATTAGTAATCTATATCTAGAAAGAAGAAATCAGGTGTTAAGCACTGTGAAGAGACTGAGAGTTACAACTTAGTTTCCTAGATGTTCAAAGCAGATATGACACTCCTGGATCAGAGACAAAGGGCTCTATTACTGAAAGCACAAGAGGCAGCATGAGCTTCCTGTTTTCAGCTGCCTTTGTTCCTCAAGTCCCATGGAGGAATAGGAAGGGGGATGCAAGGACACCTGTCCAACTTTTGCCCTGATGGAAGCATTATCATTATTTTGCCCTCTACACTGAAAAAAGGGAATACCTCCATCTTCCAAGTATGTTTTCTATACAAACATTCTTAGAAAGATTGTCCAAGGACATGCAGAAATACCACGGCATGTTACCTCCAGCAAGAGGAACAAGGAAATAGTAAACAGAACCCCAGAATACAACTAGAATAAGACCAGGAGACAAAATGAATGAATGAATGAATGAATGAATGAATGAATGAATGAATAAATAAATAAATAAATAATCACAGTAAGTAAAATTTGCAGCCCATGTTATAATCAGTTTTTCAAGACAGATGACTAATAAATTGGATTTTTATTTAGAGAAAAACTGTGTGATTCTAGGATTTAATGGGAATTTCCTCTGCTCCTATTAAGCTAATGTTAATACCCCACAACCAGACTCCCGTCTCTGAGGGTATAACCAAAGTTAAGACATTACTCAGAATGCTACAGTTTTGTCTGCTGCATGGGAAATTTAATGGATATCCTTCCCAAATATACTTCTATTATCCTTTTCATTATGGATTTCATTATAGGTGTACAACCCACTAAACATAGCCAAAGGATATCATTATTATCTGAGGCCTTACAACTCCAATTAAATTAGTCACTCTAAGAATGTTGAAGCCATTGGGGAAATTCTCTGACACTAAATGGCTCTGGCATTTTCAGCAGTCTTGGTTAGTTCAGCTTTGCACCGAGAACAGCTGGAGAGGTAAGGGTACAAAGATGTGCTGATTGCAAGGCAAGGAACCTGAAGAAAATCTAAATTAAACAATTTCCATTTCTGCTCACCTCGAGGGAAAGCTAAAGGAAATAGGCCCCCTGAGACAGAGAAAATGATAGCAAGGGAAAGTAGAAGGATGGACACCCGCAGCCATCCCATAAGCTTCCCTTGAACTTTCTTCTTATTCACAGCTACACTTGCTGATTTGGAAATATGTTCAGCTTGCTTTCCTCAGGATGCTACTGAATATATTGTGAGGGAATGACTACAGCTAATTGAAAGATGATGTCATGACAAGCAACACTTTGTAGCGGAAAGTGAACTGGGCTTGGAGTCCAGTGTGTGAACTACAACTCACTGGCTGTGGGATGTGAGGCCGGCCCTCTTCGGCCTTGAATTTCAGTTTCCTCCTCAACAAAATGAGGAGGCGTTCACTAGGACTATGGTATTTCAGATATCTTTCTGGGAAGTGACCCAATTCCAAGGAGAATCTTTAAAGACAACTTGATGGAGTGTAGGGGAATGGATTGAAGAGCAAGAATAAGAAACCAGGCCTTACTTTTCCCTTCAACTAGCTTAGATGACATCTATTTAGATATTTACATACCTATATGATTCACCTTTGGGTAAGTGTTCTCTGCCAAAATGAATTTAATAAACACTGGAATAAAAATCTCTATAGCCCCTTCTACAACTAACATCCTATTATTTTTTCAAAAATTTCTCTAAGTAGAAAACCAACAATAACCACAGTCACACACCAAACAAACAAACAAACAAACAAACAATAAACTGGAGGTCATAAATCTTCAGGGAGTCAGAATTTAATTTCATATAATAAAGGAAAAGTACCTTGGTAACCCATCTAGACTACTCAGAGATTCAGACACAGAATCCTGAAAGGAAGTCCACACAAAGCATGCTGGGAAATAATGTATATGGTCTTTAATTGAAAATGAATAGTTTTAGTGCCTCCTTCTTGTTTGTCTCTTTTGGACGGAAACTTATTAGGGATAGATAATACGGAGATATACACATGTCTAGAGTAGACCCATTAGATTAATTTCTTCTTGGGTGGCTCTTCTGAATTACAGGAGAAGGGTGATGGCTAACTGAGATGAAGGAACAAAAATGCCCCAAGACTCATACATGCAGTCTGCCTTTAGGAACCTTACCACTAAGGCATCTCCTCATTTATGTACTCCCACCATTTTGACCTCCTCATCAGTTCTAGAATCTCATTATAGTTACATATTTTCTCCATTCAATTTGTCTCATGCATATGTGAAAGGAAGGAAGGATGCAAAACACATCTGCGTCCTGAGTCACTAAGGGCTGGTCAGATACTCTACTGCGCAGACATGGTTCTGAATGGGAGCAAAAACAGTGTTTGCCTTCTTTAACTCTTTCTTCAGCTTTTCTAAGAAGATCTGGCTGTGGAATTAAGATATTTTGATTTGTTCCACAGATGCTGTAAAAGCTAGAAATAGAGTTCTGGAAAGGGCAGAATTTCCATCTTAAGAGCTCTGCCCTGGTGAACTTTAGTCTAATGGGAAGACCAGTGTGTAAGGTTGCCTACCTAGGTTCTGCTGGGCACATATATGGAGCAAGCCCTTCTGTTCCTCATCCCATTAGACTTGTGAGGACACAGAACTCAGACATAAACATTTATAAAAAACATGTCCAAAATGGCAAAGACAAAATCAACCTGGAAACATCCCAATTGGCTTTTATAAAGAAAAAAAGTAGAGCCCGAATACGCTATACATCCTATAAGAGAGGTATGACACACTGTCAATTCTCATGCGAGTATGTAAATCACTGGTAGAGGGAAATCCCAAGAAATAGATTTCTGTAAAAAATTGCTCAAAAATCTATGTCCTGTCACCTCAAATTTTCTTCAACTGTCTTGTCCGGTGGATTAGATCAATTTGTTTTTCTTAGAGCCTAACTCTGGACACTTAATTTAGCTATGAAAATAATAATTGAATCACAGATAAAAGTATACCATATAGGGAACAATGACTACACTTGGGTATTTAAAGAGGGATTTTAACTAAAAGCACTTTTGGATAATTCACTTGGAAGGAAAGAATAGTGTATTCTGGCACACTCAAAACCAGGTTAGTAGACTTGTCAGATAAAGTGAGTGTCCTGGACTTCTCCTTCATGTCACTCATCATGTTTAAGATACTTGCTAAATGATTTGTTTTGACAAGGTAGGGTTTGTCTCTCTTTTTGACTATTTTACCCCAAGAGCTACTTCAGCATATACTAGGGCCTTAATTTGCATTTTTAATGACTGCAATTCAACAAAAGAAAAACGGAAAGTTGGAGGGGAGCTTTGCGCCTCTGTATGCTTATGCCTAGAGAAATAATAAAATAGCAACTAAAATGGTTGCCCTTTTTTTCCATTCGCTAAATCAAGAAGATCTGAAATTATAAAAATTATGAAAATTAGTTCTCTACCTGCAGAGCTATCACTGTCACCCCACCTAAGGCAGAACACTTAATTTGAGTTGCTTATTGAATAATTGTTGCCAATAAATACTGACTAAATAAATGAGAAGACAAGCAATTTTTGAGCCCAGCATTCTTTAAGTCAAATCAACAGTCCTTTCCAGAAGGCTGAAACTGTTAACCTGGCTTCACATTAAAATCATCCTCACATCTTTCAGGAAATACTAATTTCAGAGCCTTGCACCCAGAGATATAATAGCCAAGAAACAATGATTCACTGACGTATCAGCAATGATAATTAATTGCCAGTCCCATTTTAGGAAACTTGAGATTGTAAGTTATGAGCTATAACAAACAGGAAAGAAGGAGCTCTTTTATAGGGAGATATGATATTTATAGAGACACATACAACCAGTAATTATATAGAGATATAGATGTAGATATAGATATAGATAGATATAGATATGTGATATCTATATGTAGATACATCATGTATATATGAGATATATACCTATATCATACATACTCATATATATGGTATATATATGAGATATATATGACATATAATATAGACATATATATGATTAAAAACTACATTCAGGCATGATTATGTGATGTGTAGGTTGAGAAAAATTCTGCATCTGATGGAAGTAGTTATAATACATACAAATGAGTGAGTTTAGAATTGCCTTTGGTTAGTTAGTAAGATATAAGCAAGATAGTAAAAAAGAAAGGCAAAGAGTATGACTCTTTCAAATTAGAAAAATAAACCAGAACCAGGTGGAATTTGACTAAGAACAGAGGGACATGTCTATTACTAAGCAGTACAGAAACAATACTGGTTGTCCTCACTACATTGATCCCGCCTCAAATTAATAATATTATCTAATAAAAGTCACAGGCAAATAAAGGAAACAGTAGTCAGGGAAGGAATGGTATATGCTCTGGCGAACTTCACCAAGAGGAGGGTTTGTGATGAAACTTGGAAAGGCTTAAGCAGAAGTTAAAGTATAAGGGCACATGGGCTAAACCTTGGGCCATAAATAAAAAGCTTATCAGCTTCTTGCATGCTCAAGGGAGACTTTGGAATGGTAGCAGCCTGTCTTTTGCTATCAGAGTTAATACCAGGGTGAATAAACTAAGCATGGAACCGCATTGCCAATTGATTCTACTAGGTGACATTGCTTTATGAGAGAGAGGATAAGGGCTTTTGTCTTGGGGGGCTATGTCAGCTTGTATCCTGGAGTGACTGCCCTATGTCCCTGGCTACTATCAAGGAGTTTGGAAGACCCTCCATGAAAGTGACTAGGAAATGAGATCTGTTGGAATAGCAGTATGACAGGTACACTACAGTAGCACGGCAAAGAAAGAGTGGGACTCTCCTTCCAGGCATTTCACATGTCTTAGAATCACATGAAGTGACACTTTCGAAGATGAATGTGGTTAGACTGAAAGGTTTTTGAGTTCATACTAGAGCTCCTGTCTTCACAGACTCACTGCTTATGCAGGAATAGGTACATAATCCTATGTGTGTCTTCAAGTGACTAGTGAACAGACTGACAATAATAGAAGTGAGATAGAAATAAAGGGGAATATGGATTTCCAGTCAAGAAGGCAAAGTAAGTAAATGTTATGCTTGTGTCCTCTCATGGCCACATCAAAATTACAACTAAACTACAGAACAACCATTATAGAGAATCACCTGAAATCTAGTTGAACAGAAATTCTATAAGTAAGGATATATAGAAGAAGGCTCATTGAGACTGGTAGAAGCAGTGGAGATGGAGAATGGGCTGATCCCCAAATCCACTTGTGGTGGTTAAAAATTGGGAGAAATATCTCAGCTGCAGATTTTCCCCCTGAGGAAAAAGGGGGTCCTATCCCTACACCAGAATCCTTCACCAAAATTTCCAGTGCTAGGGATAGAAGTCCCCCCAACTAGTGGCTGTAAACGGCAGGGAGAGATTGTGGCTGAGTAAGACAGGGATGCTAGAATCCCAGGTGTTCCTCTTAGAGGGTCTATACATGGACTTACTCATGGACATTCTCACTCACCCTGAGCTCCAGCACTGGGGCAACAGCTTGAAAGGTGCCAGGGACATATGGGATGGAACTGAACTGTCTGGCATCAGAGTGAGGGTTAGAGGGATAGCTTTCTCCCAGACAGAAATGCTGACAAAAGCCATTGTTTTATTGTTGAGCCCTCCGCTCTCCCAGCATACAGATGCAGGTGGCCCCATCTCTGAGTCTCCATCTACCTGGATAACACCATTAGTTCAGCCCTGGTGATTCCCTGAGATCCCGCCCCATCCAACTTGTGGACCCACCCAAGCCACTTCCTGTGGCTTTTCCCATGCAAATATTCTAGCTTGGCTCATGTTGCAGACTTACCTAAAATCTTTCCAAAGTTCACAAAACCCAAACAAGTAGCATCTGGCCTCAGAATGCCCTGTATATCTTGCTAAGCAGCCCCAAGCCTGGCACTAGAGGCAGCTGGCCTCGGTTCACAGCTTAGGACCTCCCAGGCACCTCCAAGACCCAGTGCGGGCGGAAGACATCTGGGGATTGCTTTATGGCCATGCTAGGTGGCCCCAGGCAGGACACAGGCAGGGGCTGAACTAGGTCTGTGGTGGGACCCTTACAGGGAGGTCCTAGGGCTGATCTTCCTTGTGGCCAGCTTCAGACTGAGGATGAGCATCATTCAGCTGTATCTGCAGATGACACAGTCCAAGGGCAGATAGTTCAGGCACCATAGGGATTGCTAAAGCAAATCCTGCTCCATAGGGTCAGCCCTTAAACTCAGCTCCTCCACTGTAGCCACAGCCAGTGCTCACAACCACTCAGCCTGAGCGTCAATCACACCCACTGATGTGAAAACCAAAGCTCAACTGCAACAGGAGGGCAAACACAACCCACACAAGGGACACACCTGCACTACCTGGCTTAGGCGACCAGGAAGACAGAACCACTGGGCACCTTAGGACACCTACTATATAAGGCCACTCTATTAAGACAAGGAGACATTGCAGCTCTGCCAACTACATAGAAACAAACACAGAGAGACAGTCAAAATGGGGAGATAAAGAAACATGCCTCAAATGAAAAAATAGAACAAAACTCCAGAAAAAAACAACAACAACAACAACAAAAAACACAACTAAACAAAATGGAGACAAGCAATCTACCAGATGCAGAGTTCAAAACACTGGTTATAAGGATGCTGAATGATCTCAGGGAGAATTTCACAACAAAAAAATAAGAAACATAAAACAGAACCAGTCAGAAATAACAATAACTGAAATAAATAACACATTAGTGGGAATCAACAGTAGATTAAATGAAGCAGAGGTTTGAATCAGCAATTTGGAAGATAAGGTAGCGGAAAACACCCAATCAGAACAGCAAAGAGAAAAAAAGAGTGCAAAAAAATTAGGACAGCTTAAGTGGCCCCTGGGACAACCTCAAGCATACCAACATTGCATCATAGGGGAACCAGAAGGAGAAGAGAAAGAGCAAGGTATTGAAAACCTATCTGAAGAAATAATAACTGAAAACGTCCCTAACATGGTGAAGGAAATAGACATATAAGCCCAGGAAGCACAGAGTCCCAAACAAGATGAACACAAAGAGGTCCAGACCAAGACACATCATAATTAAAATGCCAAGACAGAGAATCTTAAAAGCAGCAAGACAAAAGAAGTTATTTACCTACAAGAGAGCTCCCGTAGCCTATCAGTTGATTTCTCAACAGAAACTTTGCACGAGAGAAGGGATTAGCAGGAAATATTCCAAGTGATGAAAGCAAGGACGCACAACCAAGATTACTTTACCCGGCACACCTATCATTTAGATTTGAAGGACAGATAAAGAGCACCCAGACAAGAAAAAGCTAAAGGGTTTCATCACCACCAAACCAGTATTACAAGAAATGTTAAAGTGTCTTCTTTAAGAAAAAGAAGGGGGGTGAGGGGACAACATAAATATGAATAATAAGTAGCAATACTTATACCAGACAAAACAGACTTAAAAACAAAGGTAATAATAACAAGACAAAGAAGGACCCAGTAATGCCACTTCTGAGTAATTATCTGAAGAAACCCAAATCACTGCTTCAGAAAGACTTGTGCATTCATATGTTCTTTGCAGCATTATTTTCAATAAACAAGAAGTGGAGGCAACCTGGGTGCATCAATGGATGAATGGATAAAAAAGAGGTGGTACCTATATGCAATGGAATATTACTCAGCCACAAAAAGAATGAAATCTTGCCATTTGCGACAACCTGGATGGACCTAGAGGGTATTGTGCTGAGTGGAATAAATCAGACAGAGAAAGACAAATTATTTCACTTACATGTGGAATCTAAAGAATATAATAAACAAATAAACAAAACAGAAACAGACTCATAGATACAGAGAACATTTTGATGATTAGCAGATGGGAGGAGGTTTATGGCGATGGATAAAAAAGGGGAAGGATTAAGAAGTACAAATTGGTAGTTAAAAAATACTCATGGGCTAGAAAGTATAGCATAAGTAATATAATCAATAATATTGTAGTAACTATGTATGAAGTCAGATGGGTACTAGATTAATTGGGGTGATTACTTTGTATGTTTTATAAATGTCTAATCACTATCTTGTATACCTGAAACTATTAATAATATAATACTATATGTCCACCATAATTAAAAACATTAAAAATTATTAAAGGGACAATAAAGGGGAAAAAAGTCCACTAATTTCACATTGTTATCCACATTTAGTAGTTCCAATCATTTTGATTTTATCCACTTTAGTAGGTGAGGAGTGATATTTCATAGTGTTTTTGAACATATCTTTACTCCTTTTTTTAAATGACAGTCTTATGCCCAATTTTATAGGTCATTCATATTTTATTATTGAGCTAAAGGAGTTCTTTATATAATCTGGATTTAAAGCCTTTGAAGTAAACATTTTCTTCCCTCACATACAAAGATAAATACTCGTACGTCCTACTGATGTAACGTACAACCTAATGGCCATAATTAACATTGCTGTATAGTATATATGAAAGTTGCTAAGACAGTGAATCATAAGAATTCTCATCAGAAGGAAAAAAAATTGGTAATCATTCACAATATATGTAAGTCAAATCATTATATTGTATACTTTAGCCTTATACAGTGCTGTCTGTCAATTATATTTCTGTATGACAATTATATTCCAGTCATAAAACTGGAGGGGAAAAAAAGGAAAATTAGGTATACAAACACAATGGAATATTATTTAGACTTAAAAAAGAAGGAAATTCTGCCATATACTACAATATTGATGAACCCTGAAGACATTATACTAAGAGAAATAAGCCAGTCATAAAAAGATAAATACCGCATGATTCCACTTATATGAAGTATATAAAGTAGCAGAATTCTCAGAAACAGAAAGTAAAATGGCAGCTGCCAGAGGTTGCAGGGAGGGTGGAAATGGGGAACTGTTGTTCAACAGGTATAGTTTCAGTTTTGTAAGTACTAGAGATCAGTTATACAACAATGTGCATATATTTAACACTACTGTACTGTACACTTAAAAATGGTTATGATGGTACATTTTATGGTATTGTTTTTACAATGAAATAAATGGTTAAAATGAAAAAAAAAATTAAAGGGAATATGAAAACGTGATTAGCTTATTGTTTTATTTCCCTGATCTAAGCAGTTACTCTACTTGGACTCATGAGATCTGGGTTCTATATCCAGCTTCACACATACAAACCCTGATATCTACAACAAAGCAGTGACAGTTTAGATCTGTGTCAACCAAATGTTTGGTTAAGAAACACAACGGAAGCAAGGGAGGAATTTTCCCAGGCAAGGTGGAATTCCTGAAGGGGTGGTTTTCACTTCCTCACTGTGCTCCTGCGGTGATTTGTTCCTGCTACTCTCATGACCACCATTTATTTCACTGTGGTCACCATAGCTGCTGACATTCCTACAGTTCAAGGGTACCTGAGCATCTTATTCTTCTATCAGCACAGTATTGGGAGCGAAGTTGGCACCTAATAGCTGCTTAATGATGTAAAAAGGGTATGTTTGCAAATATAATCCTACTTAGTTCTTGGTTTAATTTTGCTTTGTTTAATTCAACTCAGTCTTTTAAGAGATCTTGGGTTTTGAAGTCAACCCATATGGATTCAAATCTCAGTTCTTTCAAAATCTTTAGTTGAGAAACTTGAAAAAGTTACTTAAATTCTTCAAGCCTGAGTCTCCTTGTAAAATGGGAATGATACTACTTACACTAGCTTCCTTTCACACTTGCATAATGATAAAAAATAAAAAGAGGTCTTGCAGGTTAAGGAGCTCTGTAAGCTAAGGAGAATGTGGAGAGCATTTTTTTTTTTAAATCTCAATTCATAAGTATGATTAGTTCTATACAGAGGGTGTCAAAAGAATGTATATACATCTTGGGATGAACACTTTCCCTTTTGCTGTTTTAAGAATGCTTTGTATGCTTGTTCTGCTAACTCCTGTCTCACATGTACATTGTTTGGTAGATTTCTGTAGAGTAATGTAAAGTGTTCCAACACCGTAGCAGAAGAAGCAGGACTTGCTGTGCGAAGTCTCCCGGATCTTCCCTTGTGCACATCACACACAGAACCATGTGTCTCAAATGTATCATGAATGCTTGCAATTGATGAGTGTGTTGGAGGTTCATTTGCATACTCACGCTGCCATTGTTGTTGTACTTCTACAAGGTTCTAGAATTTCAAATACCACTTCAATATGGTCTTGTGCTCCTCCAACCACAGCCATGCTTCTGCCATTTTCTTTGACTATTCTGCCTGTCACATGGTGACGCTAGCATTCATTTGATTAATGCCATCTTATGAGCAAACATACTACACGTCACTACCGTAATTCAATGCAACTTCAAAAAGTAATACATAGATAACATATAAGAAATAACATCTTTTAAAATGTGTATACATTTTTCTTTTTTGCCACCCGCAGTATATTTGAATTTTGCCCTCACTAGAGAAAATAGGCAGGACTCAACTACAAAAATGTTCCTTTCTGGCTGCAGGCCTATGTCTGAGGTTATCAGCAAGGGAAAGGCTTAAAATTACCCCAAATCAAAACAGTAGCTACATTTAGTGATCATCGAGGAGTAAATAGTAAAGAATAATGCATTAAGTGATTCCTTTTTCTTTTTAAAGTGGAAAATAGAACCTGCTTCATTACTATAAAGCTAAGGAAACATGTCCACATTATTTTCCACACCTGGTGACTGATGAGTTCAGTCCTGTGCTTTTGAGCCACCACAATTTAATTATGAGCTAGAAGCACTACTCAAACAGACAAAATAGAATTTTATCCATTTTAATCTTGATTTTTAAAAAATCTATTCCTTTTTTTAATCACTTGCTTCATTGAACATTTATATGGTTAATTTCACTGAATTATTCTAACTCCTGAATTCTGGGCTTTTATTGGGACTTTATATAGTTCCTCATTAGAGAAAACTAATGAGTTTAAAATAGATTTTAGCTGAGGCCAGAAATCCTTACAAAATAGCCAAATGCCTTTGAATTCAAGTTAAAAAGCAGGACCTTGAGCTCATTTTATAATTTAGAACACTATATTCTAAAGTACTTTTAAGTAGCGCCCACTTTGGCAGCATCCACCAGGCCATTTCTTCTGCTATTAGCATAAGTGCGGATCCTTTGGAGGTGGCCTCCTCACGCACTGCCATTCATGACTTCTCTACTGAGAAAGCCCATAAAAAAAAAGGCTCTTCATTGCTTCGCACAGCTGGGAAGAGCATTGCTGATCATAAATATGGAAAGCAGTGGCAAGAATAAAAAGTGACCTATCAGGAAAAAAAGAAAGGTCTGAGTTGAAAAGTGACTAAGAAATGAAGAGAATATCATAACTGGATAACAACATGGTGTGAAAAGAAGAATGACAAAAATGGATTTAGACAGACTTATACTAGAAATGAGATCTTGGGAAAATAACGGACTTTCTCTGAGCCACCATTTTGTTATTATTAAACAAGGATAATAGCAACTATCTTCTAGGATTGTGGTGAGAATTAAATGAGCTGATTTATGGGAAATATAGTGGGTATTAACAATATGTTTAATCTCTTCTGGCTTTCTCCTCTTTAGGACAGATGGAAAATTAAAATCTGAGAATGAAAGAAACCCTGATAGAGGTATGGAAACTGCCTGACAGATCCTGCCAATTGAGGATCCTACAATGCTTGACTCTTCTGAAGTATTAAGACGGGGGGCAACACCCTCCCCTTCATTCCAAGACCAAATTGGCTTAGTATTTTGTCTCCATCTTCCACCATTCTTGCGGTACATCAAGAAGAACAGTTAAGATGAGGATAAAAGATATCTGATTCATGGAGAGAAGGGACTCCCAAAGATAGCTCTTTTTCACTTATTCTCTATATGGTTGACTGGGGGGAATAACTTTGAGGCTGGTGCTACCATAGGTGTCCATGATGCAGTGGAGCAAGAGGTTCCCTGAAGGTGAATGGAGAGAGAAGGTAGAGAGAGGAGGGACCAGGTAATTGGCGTCCTAATCCGATGGCCATTAGGGCTTTAATGAGGCTGGGTTGGTGAATTAATGCATGGCTGGGTTTGTCCTCTTTACTTCTCTTTATTAACACTATGAAAGAAACAGATACTTCTGCATACACTAGAGCTAATGTAAGTTATTTCTGAGTCATAGGAAGTAGTTAAGTAGAGGTCAAAAAATCAAATCAGCTAGGCCTCTAATAAAATGGTCAAGGAAGATAAGTTGATAGAATGAGAAAAGGCGTAACACTGAGGTTACACCAGAGTGTGCCAAATAGGGTGTGACCTCTGATTAGCTTTAGACTCTACTCAGCTTTCCAAGGTCCATGCCTCAGTATGTTAGTCCACTGTCCACGTGAACCACTGTCAGGCACTGTTTCCAGTTTTCCATCTGTCCATAGAGAATCTTGAATTAGGGAATCGTTTTCTTGTTACTTTTCCAAAATCCACATGCGATCACAATGTGCTAATGACAAAAATAGCAGCAGAATCCAAGTCCCATTCTATATAATACAGTGTTCTGATAACTCCACTACAGTCGTCCAATTTTTCCATTGCCATTTGTTCTCATTCTCTCCATAATACCTTTAGAAACAGTGAAGGACAGGATTGTTCAAAAAACTTTCGAACCTTAAAAAGATTGAATCACAGTCCTTTCAGCAATGGTTTCATTCCAGATAGTAAATGATTTCAGTAAAAATCCATTTGAAGTTACATTTTTCCTCAAGGATAAATATTTGGGATTTACAATTATTTTGCAAGTAAGAAAACAATCAATGATAGGGTAATAACAAAAAACAAATAAATAAATAAAAATAAAAATATATTGTCCAGTATCTGTGGAAGAGCCCAAGACAGAACAAAGGCCTGAAACCTGACATACAGTTTTAGTCTTTCTATTAAAGCTCATATTAATCCTCGAATTCTCATGGTACATGGAAAGTAATCTATATTTCTAATTTCTCTCCAGGCAATATGAAGTTTAAATAATATTTTGAAAACGGGAATGTAAGACTCAATGAGGTACAGGTTTTAATGTGTGCAGAATACTTTGTTTCTGCCTTGAATGAGTGAGGCAACCCTAAGAAGGCAGTGGGGCCATTTGGTACACCATGACACCAACCTCCAACTGTACTGTCCTGGCCTGGATACCTGGGAGACTGGAAAAGGAAATAACAGTCATAACAATGTCCTTTTTATCAAGACAGCTGTCTAAAGCACAGTTGATGGGCCTGTACATTTGTAACACTTGTGTTAAGTTTTAAAATGTGTAGCTCCTGGATCCATCACTTTCTAGAGACTAATACACTCAATCAGGCTTTACCTGCATATTCACTCATACGGGCATTCATTTGTCCTAAATTTAAAAAAAATTAATTTATTACCGTTTATCCACCTTATACTCCCCAACACCGCCCCCAATAGGCATTTTATTCAGATGTTCTCGGTTGTATTCGTTCATTTGTTTGATGCCGATTGATTTGTAGAGTCTGGAGTGAAGGCAAAGAGCCCGGGGAAGGCAAGGACTGACATTCCTGGACTGCACAGATTCCTAGTGTGTGGGTGGCATCACAGAAGTAAGCCCACCTTTCTTTGTAAATGTTATCTCTGCCCTGACTCATGGGTATCCGGGCGGACACAGACCTTACTCTAGTGTGCTCAAGGTATAATCCACAGACTTTGGGGCTTTCCAAGACACTTTCCCATGGTCTTCAAGGTTAAAATGGTTTTCATAGTAATTCTAAGACAGTATTTAGCTTTTTCATTAGGTTGGAATTTGTACTAAGGCTGCAAAGACAATCGTGGGTAAAATTACTGATATCTTAGCACGATTCAGGCAGTGGCACAAAACTCTAGCAGCCGTATTTTTCAAAGCCACTCATGTACAGGGAAAGAAAAGCTAATTGTATTTAAGAATTTCTTGGTTAGCTATAAAAAATATTAATGCTATTTACAACCTTGGATAACACATCTTTTTAATATCTTCTATGAAATGGAAAGTTGTATAAAACAATTTTACTGCATACAGAAGCATAATGGTTGTTTTTTTAAAAAAGCACTTATGAAATTGTTTGAGTTCTGAGATTAACTAACTCTGTTTATTTAACATGATTCTTACTTGAAAGAATTATCAAAACTATAGTTATTCAGACTTGGGTACTTAGCAGACACTTCCTCAAAAAAATGGACTATTGAATCTGTCACTTCAAAGAAAACAACTGACAGCTTGGAAGGAAAAACTGAAATTCTGGAAAATGTGTATCCGACCCAGGCACAGACGTCCTCCTTTCACTTAGCAGACTTTTCTGATGAGAACAGTGCGATATTAATAAAAGTAATTTTCTTTCATTTTATAGTGAAATCTGTCAACATTTGGGATATCTGCATAACTCAGTGAACCAGTATTTTTCAAATGATCAATGCATGATGTTACAAAATCATGCATGAATAAAAAGCCCTTTCAAAGTGTAACAGACTGTGAAGACTTTCTTGATATGGTTTGAGATAATGCATTGCAACTGCTCTTTAAGAAAATGCCATTTGTGGAGTTTGGATATTGCATCAAAAAATATTCACGAATTAGGCTACTAAAATACTCCTCGCTCTTTCAACTACATATTTGAGGTTCCATTTTCTTATATGTCAACCAAGGCAACACATTTAATGCAGAGAAAGGGAACAGACACTGCATGTGTTCTATGAAGCCAGACTTTAAAGAGGTTTGCAAACATGTGCAATAATGTCACTTTTCCTCAATGGTCTATGGGAAAATACATTATATCTTATTAAGAAATCCTATTTATGTTAATACAGAGTTGTTTTGTTGTTACTATTTTGATTGAATTACTGAACAAATATATTGTTTCCAATTTTAATTCCTCATATGGTAAGTATCAGTACATATAACCCCACCGCAATGAAAAGTCTTTTAAGTCCTCTATAATATTTAAGAGTAGTGAGATCAAAAGGTTTGAAATTTGCTCCCTTAAGGCAAGTCAATGGGCACAATCTACTATTACAAAGTTCAGCAATATAACAAACTCTTTAAGTAAGGGGCCAGGGCATTTACTAATGTCAAAAGAAAACTGTTGAATGGCTTTTGTCTTCAGAAAAATAGTCATTCATGGTTTTGCTCATAGGCATCATATAAATTATGCTAGTAAATTTAGTAAGTTCAGTATGTCACAGTCTGCAAAACAATGATTTCCATCAAGATAGCAGGCATGACTCTCTTTCATGTAATATTTCTTATAACAATATCCAATTAGCACACCCATTTTATGTCCACTGTGTTAATTTTGTGTTAAAAGAAATCCAATAGTGCTCAATTACATTTGCCTCTAAATTAAATTAGCATTACATGAATTTAATGGGTATCTTAATTAGACCATGCTATTAAGAGGATTTTATACAAATTAAATTCCACCTCTACATGGTACAACCTTCTTTGCGTTAAACACAAGAAGGAAATTCTTTAAAACATAGGAAGCATAAGAATACCTTATATTACAAACAGAGAAGGAAAACAATGAGGAAATGAACACAAAATTTAAGCAAGACTTACTTAAATTTTGCGTTGATTTAGCCAGAAATTACCTTACTGTTTATATATTTCTTCTAGTAGTAGATATTTTTTCCACTAAAATATTAAAACCTTTATTTTGAAAAATAAAGCAATGTCAGTACAATCCTCTGAGATGCTTTTACCTTTTTTGAAATAATGCGTTAACAAACCCACGCTTGTTTGCTTTATTAGTTTGTTTCTGCCTCAAAAATTCAAGTTCACCAATTCTTAGAAAATTTTAATTAAACAGAAATGACATGTAATCAGATCACAACATACTTCAAAGAGAACTCAATAGTAAGAGTTCCCTGTGCTCTTCCGTTGACTGACCTTATTGTGGTTTCACTAGTTAAAATAACGGGTAACATTTCTAAGCAATTACTATGTGCCAAACAATCTGCTAATTATTTTGCATAGATTATCTCTAATCCTTATTCTACTTCTGCAAAGTAAGCATTATTATCCCTAATTCATAACTAGGATAAATAAAGCTCAGAGAAGTTAAGGAACTTGCCCAGAGTCACACGTAGAGTAAGTGACGAAGTCTATTGTTTATTTGTCTGTTTTCCCACAGTGTCATTTCACTAGGGCCTTTGAGACACCGGGGAGTGGTCTACCTCTGCAGGGCAAGACTACCTTGGTTTGATTCATAGCTACATCATTGTATAGCCAATGTGTTTGGGCAAATAAATCCTCTGCCGCAAAGACATTTCATGATGAGGTCACTGAGATGGACAAATAAGAAACCAAATGAAATGGCTCCCTAGGGGCATAGGCAATTAGGTGAAAAGAACAGGGATTCAGGTGAGTTTTCTTTAAATATACTTTTTATTTTGTTTTAACTTTTGAACCATGCAATAATTTTATATATTTGAAAAATGAAATCATATCAAAAAATAGCAGACACTAAATTTAACACAGGTACAAAAAATGAATTTAATTGATAGCAAAATCAGATTAAATAATTGCTTTAAATAACTGTTGAGCAAGGTATCACTTCTGTATTGTCTTAGTGGTATATCTTTTAAAATATTTCTGCCAAGTGTATCTGCCAAGAAGTTGTATATAAATTTCACTCAGTAAATTTAATAGTAATACACAAACACATATACACAACACGCACAACTGGGATAAAGCAAATTATAACTCATTAATATAAGTTAAAGTCCACAAAAAAATCCCCAAAAAATAAGAGCCAAGATTTTCAGTGTAATAAAAAAAAGGAGTAAGATAGGAAAAATCGATTCTATAATGTTAAATTTGTAGTAGAAATACTGAGGCAAAGTATTTAGCTTCATTTTCAATATATCATTTGTCTTTATCCCCTAAAAAGGCCCAGAAGCAATGGTATCTGAGTAGCAATAAGTATCTTGCATGTAGATTTTGTTTTCTAATTACCATTTTTCATGAAGAATTGCCAGAGCTATTTAGAGAAATGGCTCATTCGCGATCTGTTTGGAATGTACTAGGGAATGAATCCTGGCACGAGGAAGTGACCAAGTATTCACTGGTGTCATAGAAGAAATGGATAAAGGAGCCAGCTTGAAAGAACATCCATTGTTAATTTGGAATAAATATAACAGCAAAGATAATAATAATTGGTAATTAATTAAATAATCATCATGGTAATTAATTGTAACCTATCAATATAAATTAAAATCCCTAAGTCCATAGGGATGCTTAAACAAAAGAAAAAGAATAAAAGGAAGCTTTTAATTAACAAAAAAAATCTAATAAACATAAAGGAAAATTATAATTGTCATTTCCATTCTGCAAACCCATAATATCATAATTTATTAAAAGTGTATCACTAATGGATGTTAAAACCAACTATCCTTCACCATACATGGAAATTAACTCAAAATGGATCAATGACTTGAATGTAAGATCTGAAACCATAAAATTCCTAGAAGAAAACGTAGGCAGTAAGCTCCTTGACATTATCTTAGTGATGTTATTGTGGATCTGACTCCAAAGGCAAGGAAAACAAAAGCAAAAATAAATAAATGACACTATATCAGACTAAAAAGCTTCTGCACAGCAAAAGAAACCATCATCAGATGAAAAGGCAACCTACTAAATGGGAGAAGGTACTTGCAAATCATACATCCAATAAGCGGTTAATATCCAAATATATAAAGAACTCATACAGCTCAACAGCAGAAAAACAAACAACCTAATTAAAAAATGGGCAGAGGATGTGAATAGACATTTTCAAAAAAAGATACACAGATAGACAACAGGTACATGAAAAGATGTTCAACATCACTAATTATTAGGGAAAAGTAAATCAAAATCACAATGTTATATCACTCCATACCTGTTAGAATTGCTAGATGACAAGTGTTAGAGAAGATGTGAGGAAAGGGGAACCCTCATACACTGTTAGTGTGATTATGAAATGGTGCAAATGCTATGGAAAACAGTATGGAGGTTCCTCAAAAAAATGAAGAATAGAATTACCATATGATCCAGCTATTGAACTTGTGGCTATTTCTCTGAAGCATATGAAAACACTAACTCAAAATGATACATGCACTCCTATATTCATTGAAGCATTATTAATAATAGACAAGACATGGAAACAAACTAAATGTCCATCTGTGGATGACTGGATAAAGATGTGGTACATATACGCAATGGAATACTACTCAATCATAAAAAAGAATGAAGTTGTGCAATTTGTGACAACATGGATTGAGTTTGAAGATACAACGCTATGTGAAATAAGTCACTAAGAGCTAGACAAACACCATATGATTTCACTCCTATGTGGCATCTAAGCAACCAAACAAAAACATAATGAAACAAAAGCAACCTCGTAGGTACAGAGAACATATCAGTGGTTACCAGAGGGGAAGGGGGTTGGAGGTTGGCCAAAAAGGATGAAAGAGGTCAACTGTATGGTGATGGAGAGTAACTAGACTTTTTGGGGGCAGATCACTTTGTATTGTATACAGATGTCAAATTGTAATGTTGCAAGCCTGAGACATATATATTTAAAAAAAAAGGGAGAAGTGATTGGAGAACAGAGAATTCATACAGATTTCTTACTAATTACAAGGGGGAAAAAAAGAATGTCACAATGAGGTTGTCATTATATTAGCCAAGTGATTAAATTTATTATCTCTAATAGCAAGACAATCTGATATGACATAATAAGAAATACACAGCATTGCCTATGAACCACTCTTGCAAAACTCATGCAAAACAGAGAGAGAAAAGAAATGTTTAACCGGAAACTAATTTACTTAGGCTTATAGGAAATATAGAGAATAGAGGAAAATGTTGACTATAACAAGATAAAACAATCAGCCAAATCCAGATTAGGAGACATCCTATAAAAATAATATCCTAGATTCTTCAAAATTACAGTATCACAAAAATCAGTGGAGGAAATATTCTAGACTAAAAGACTAAAGACATATAACCACAATGTGTAAAGCAAGATCAAGATCAGATACTGGTTAAATAAATAAATGCTACAAATAGATTAGTGTAACATATGGGAATTTTTGCATGTGAACTAGATATTGGATGATATGGAATTCTTGATAATTAATTTACTTAGTCTTAATAATAGTAGTGTGATCCTGGGAGAAATTGTCCTTATTCTTAGGAAATGCATAGTAAGTATTTGAAGGTTGTGTCATAATATCTACAATTTATTTTCAATGAAAAAGAGAAATAGGGGAGAGACACAGAGAGAAAAAATTATGGCAAATTGTTGCTAGTCTTTTTCCAGACGCTGTATGCACACCCAGGCAGATCTGATTTGAGAATAATCATTCCCAGAGAATAACAAATTATTCCAGTGTTTTTAGTTTCAAAGTATATTCTCAATTCAGTAACAGTTGGAGTAATCAAAATGTCCAAGTTATTTTAAAGGGAACTCATCTCCCCTCCTTTACCTCAGACAAGTCCAGGGCATGAAAATGAGAGTCTGAAGAGAGACTTCCGTCTCATTTTCCCCAGTTCAACTCTACCCTCATTCCCAGGCTTACCCAGGTGGGGCAGGGCTGGTGGAAGGCGGTAAGACAGTAAGGAAAGACTGTATTTCAATGTGTGGTATCACCTGAGCATGGAAGTTTTTAAAGTTAACTCTCAGTGTGGGGCACACCTGTAGGTTTCTCAGAAACCCCACCATCTTATTATTTGCAATTCCTTTCTTGCCAGTAAATGTACATTTTCTGGCTCTTCACTCCTACCTCCCCCAGTTATTCAACATACCTCCCTCTTACTATTGAGGTTTTATAAGCCCCTCTAAATAATTCCAGGGCCTGTCTCTCTCTCTCTCTCTCCCTCTCTCTCTCTCTCTCTCTCTCCCTTCTCCTCCTCCTCCTCCTCCTCCTCCTCCTCCCTCCCCCCTTTTCTTTGCTTCTCTCTCTCTTAACTTAGCCTTATTTGGTCCCTGAAAAACATAAACAATATCCTCATAAACTCTGGACATTCATTGTTCTGCATGAGACCAACTAGCCAGTCACAATCTGTCGTGGTTGCTCATGGGTTATGAAATCACAAGACAAAGTAGGAAGAGAATAGAAGCAGATTTATTAAGTACACTCGAGGCAGAGCAGGCAGAGTCTCCAAGATCCAACTGCACTGATGAGAAGGTGTGTTGGGCTTTTTAAAGCTATACATGTGAATGTATCTAGCTGGGGGTATGGTTTTCTCAGAATGCAGTTGTTTGTTGTCTGGCAACCACTGACATGTGGACTCAGGGCACAATATTCCCAGAACGCAGCTGCTCACTGGACAACAACTGCTGTTGCTGCCTATGTTAACCCTTACCTGGTCAATCTCTAGCTTTTCTATCTTTCAGGCACCAGTGGGACACCAAGGCACCTGCATCTCTGCTATAGGCGAGCTTTCCAAATAGTCCCATGGAAGCCTCTTCTTTTGACTTGAAATGAGAGAAAAGCAATCCCATTCCTCCTCTAGGGTGGGGAGGGGTAGGGACTTGGTGAGCGAAGTACACAGCAGTTTGACAAATCTTTCCTAAAACCCTCTTCTAATCTACAGCAAATCCTCTCAACCTCTCAAATCTCCATCATAGATACTTGAGGTGGTTGGTCATCACCTTTGGTTATAAAACTGGCTCTTGGCCACCATATTGACAAGCCCTGCTTTGGTGATGTGATACACACCTCTCTTTGGCATGTGAGTGTACATGGCAGATGTTTTCTTGGGAGTTAAACCAAGCCTGAGACGAGATGATTCCTAATAACATTTTTTAAAAAAATAATATTTGACCTCTCGTTTAATTTTAAATGGTCAAATTAAAATGGGATGAGATGAGGGGGCCAGAGAATGGATACTAACTAGGCTTTCATTTAATAAACTGACCTTTCCGAATTAGCTCCTGCTTGCCCTGTAACTTTGTAATTATTTTAGGTTTATTAGTATTGGTATAAACTGAACAGAATAAAAATACCCTGACTTAGTCAAGGGTTGGGGCTTTCAAAGACCTTGAAATAAACACGTAAGAGGACACCAGCTCATTGTGAAACAGCATATGCTCTTATTATGTATATCTGAATTAGAATAATTTTGAATGTTAAAAATTTAATTAATAATGTATTTTTAAATTTTAGAACCCAATTATAAAATATAAAGATTCAAATAGCATTATCTCAGGGAGAACTATTACTAAAACGGTCATTTACAATCTTCCAGATTTTATGGTTATGTTACTGTAGGCAGAAAGAACAGGGCTGTGGGAAGAGAGTGGGGAGAAAAGGAAAAAAAAGGTGAGAGGAGACAAAAGAATGAGGGGATGAGGTCATCCTCAAGAAAAAGTGCAGCTACCGGACAGGCCAGAACTGGATTCCAGTAGCCAAGAGCAGATCCAGGACACCATTGCCGCACAGATGAACTTTAGCTAATCATAATAGATTATAAAACTATTAGCATGGTCAGCAGGGAAAACTCTCCACCTCGCCTGTCCCCATGACAGTTCTGACAAGGGCCAAGTAAGAACAAGGGAATCCCACCTCCCCTTGGGAAGGAGTGGTCAGCGGGGACCTGCCTGGGAATGTCTGCGATGCCATCCCTAAAATGTGAATATTTTGTGCCCTCATTCAAATAAAATCCTAAGTCTCTTTGCTCTTCTGCACAGTTGCCTGCCTGCTCTCCTGCCATCTTGAGAGTGTCCTATACTGTTTCCTTTCTTTTAATAAATCCACTGATTGTTTGGCTTTGTTTGCTTGGCTTATTTGGTATGTCCTGAAATTCCTACTTGTGATGTTTACCAAGAACCCTTGTTCTCTGGTAACAGTTATGCAGATATTTATTTATGTTTATATGTATATGTATTCATATGTACATCTACATGGTTTACAGCATGTTTTTACTTAATATTGTGTATCAAACATCTATTTCTACAGAGAAGCATACCTCTACATCATTATTTTTCTGTGGCTATGTTTTGAAAAAATATTCTAAAATTTGTTAATTGGTTAATTTTACAGTTTGAATATTAAAAAATATAAACATCTTTGAAACTTGATTAATTATTTTATTACTCTAATTCCTAGAAATGCTGGTTCAA
Organism: Rhinolophus hipposideros; assembly: GCF_964194185.1. NCBI lineage: Eukaryota > Metazoa > Chordata > Mammalia > Chiroptera > Rhinolophidae > Rhinolophus > Rhinolophus hipposideros. The sequence goes on from NC_138052.1 coordinate 14,125,163, forward strand.
CAGGTATGCCCATTTTTAAGAATTTAGGTCCATGTTGTTGAATCTTCCTTCAGAAATGTTTTGCCAATAGATACCAACCCAGTACAAAAGCTTCTCCATCTAACTACCACTAAACATCTTCATTCTTTTACTTTGGCCAAAGTAATGAGAGCTAACACACAAACCTACGCTATTATTATTTCAAACTATATTTATTGTACTATTGATAACGTTAGACATCTTTACAAATGTTTTTAACCATTGTTATTTCTTTATAAAGTATCCATTCATGACCCAAGCCCATTTTCTTATTGGTTCATAAGAATCCTTCGTATCTTAAGGACATTAATCAACCTTTTGTTAGAGCCAATTTGAAAAATCCACAATAAACATTTTTTTCAAATATGCTATCACTTTGATTTTGAATTATCTAAAAGGTATTCTGTAATCAATCAGGTCCAGTTAGCCACTGATGGGATGTTACACAATTCAGCAAAGGCAGAAAGGCAGGTATCTGTTCATTGATCCCAGAGGCAAGAGGGACAGAGGAATTTTTAGGGGAAGGAATAAAGAAACACATGAGAAATCTTTTACTCTAAAGCTTTTATCTTATAAATAAGTATATATAAATTCAGGGTCGTTAGGGTTTAGAACTTAGGTCTCAGGTTATATAGTTTGTTGTGGTCAGAGCCAGGACTCATTACCCTTGTGTTCTCTTTCCACAAGTCAGTTCTCAGATTTGGTTGCACATCTAACAACACCTAAGGAGCCATTTAATATAACCCATGGGTGGAGAAAGCACAAGAGCTACCATCTGTTTTGTGTGTCATGATAAAAGAATTGTAAACTATTATCCTAAACAAACTCTTAGGTTTCCTTTTAGATGTCCTTCTTAGGGCACTTGGAAAGAGTGAAACTTGGTATTTGCCACAAAGACAAAAAGGCATAAGAGGACTCCATATCTCTACCTTTAGTCGAGTCAACATGATATTAAGAGATGACACCACAGAAGGATAAAATAGCTTCCTGAGCCCCCAGAGTTAGCCAAGGGCACATCTCTCAATACATCTCAGCATCACTACTATCCTATTTGTCTAAGATTTGTCCTGCAGCTCAGATGGTTGAAGATGTGGTGTACAGGTTAGCTCAAGGAAAGAGAATTCCAGTTGGATTGGAGAGTGCAAGAGGAGAGTCGGGCTGTCAGTAAGAATACACAGTTGTTAAAGGCCTGGTTAATTATTAAGGTTGGCAAAAGACCTCGCAAATGAACAATTCTAGTTAATTATTTTCGCTGAATTGATTTTTCTCTCTTGTCTTCATATCTTAATGAAGTTGGTAGAATTTTGAATGAAGTTGTATTCCAATAAAATGATGAAACAATTAGACATGTTTCTTGACTAGGGTCCTATTGTTTAAATCTCAGTAGGAATTGTCTGGTGAAAAATTGTTTCCTGCATAATATGAATATCTAGTTCAAAATATAGACACCTTTTCTGGTTTACAAAGAAATTGATCTGGCAGGAATTAAACTTCTGAAGCATAAAATATCCCCAAATCATGATCTTAGTATTTAGAAAAAAATCATCTTTACCACATCTCAAACCATAGGTATTTGTTTAGTCTAGCTCAAGGCCCAAAGTAAGGAAATTCATATCACCTGTCATAGACTTGCATTATAATGCCTTAGCACCCCAAAGATGCCTCTCTGGGTTTAAATGATAGGCACGACTAACAAGTGTGAAAAGTAAGTTTTAATACTCTGCCTCCACTCACTGATATCTCCAGAAGTTCTCTTCACTAGTGATGTGCAAAATCCAAGCTCCAATCAACCATGGCATCATCTTTAGAGATGCTGAAAGTGCCCTATTCCATGTAATCCTAAAACTATGTGGAAATTAACTCTCTGGGGCCATCATGCCCCATCTTTGACAGGCATCCTCCATCTCACTTCTGCGTATGGTTCACCAACCCCATTCCCAACATATTCTCAGTCCTGCACCCTAACAGACTTAAGTTTGCACAAATACTGAATTATGACTTAAAGATGCCACCTCGGGAGATCCCAGTGCTTGATCACTGAAGGATCCTGAAACACTCAAAACTCTTGCCCTGCATCCTTTGGGGTCTCCTAGCTTTTATCCAATTAGCTGTATTACCCCACATTTTCTTCTCTATGTGTTCTTACTGCCATCCCCACAAGATCCCTACCTTGTCCTCTTTATTCACTTTCTTGATAGCTATGCAATAATTACATAAGACCACAGCACTTCTTTGAGGTTCAGTGCTGTGGCTGATAATTTCAGCAGCATGTGTGCCAGATTCAGTTCACTCTAAAGAAAACCTAGATCTGCAGCAAGGTTAATTCAATTCTTTGGCAGAGGGTGCTTGGTAAGTTGGCATTCAGCATGATCTGCAAGAGGAGAGGATGATGAAAACACATTTTCCATGTAGCAGGGAAATACTTGGGAAATGTATCTTCTGAAGATACTAATTTGGTCATGGTAGGGGGGCGGGGCAACTTCAGGTCAAATATTTCAGATACTGGGCCGGCCGGGTGGCTCAGGCGGTTGGAGCTCCATGCTCCTAACTCCGAAGGCTGCCGGTTCGATTCCCACATGGGCCAGTGGGCTCTCAACATAAAAAAAAAAAAAAAAAAAGAAAAGAAAAAAAAATATTTCAGATACTACTGCAATCTGTCTGTTCTCTCGGTAGTTGGTTAAAAATATTTAACAGTTTGCTCTCCCTTACATCCCAGTTGGCAAATATTTCCTCTAATTGGGGAACAAGACCTGATAAAGTATTATGTACCCAGATAATCAAAAATACTACTTGCTACTGCTGTTACAGCTGAAGACAGGACTTAGATTATTTTTACAAAGCACCATGTGCTCATTCCAAGATTATTATAACAGCAAAACAATTGTAACGTGCATAAATGTTCTACAGTGGTACAGCAGCTAATTAAATCAAGTCCATCCACTAGATGGAACAGTGTGCAACCACGAAAATGATATAGGAAGAATATGGTACAACATGGAAAATGTTTATGAGATCATGTCTAATAAAAGTGCAGAACAACAAGTAACAGGCAATCTCTGAATGTCAACTCTGTAAAACAGACACATAAAATATACCCAAGGTAGAAGAAAATTGTGGCTGATATTTTTATTTAATTTCCAAGCCTTTCATAATATCACTTCATACTTAGTGTACTTTTTCTGTAAGCAACAGAGATCTGAGCAATTTCAGAAGTGTTTTCACATCGCTACTCTCCCTTGGTACTCTGTGCCAGCCAGCTCCCTTCATTACCAGATGAGAGCTGGTTCTAGATTAGTGATCCTAAGTCTTTTCTGTAAAAAGAAATTTGAAAGAAGTATGAATTCAGCAACTACACCAGAAATTCCCCTGATGAAAAGAGGCAGCTCAAACAACATGTCTCATGTCTCAAAAGCCTACTGTTTTGAATATACTTTGTGTATAGATGTGACTTTGAAGCCATGTACACAGTTTACATATATATATATATATATATATATATATATATATATATATATATATATATATAATGAAACATAAATATAAAAATCAACCCATAAATTTTAAAAGTAAAGGGGAATAAATAAATCTAGCTAAATATTAGATTGGTGAAATTACATAGAGAGGAATTACTCCAGCGGATAATAAAACACAGTGTTTTCCCCCAAGGACAAAATGAACTTGGAAAACAATAAATCACAAACTGTTATTGGGTAATCATATTTCTGGTGGTAGTTTTAGAGTGTGTATTTTCTATGCAATATGGATTAAAGCAAATGAGTAATTATATTTGTGTTGTCGAGAGTCAGCATTTTCAACATGGGAGTAAGAAAATAGAGGATTGGTAAAGGTAAATTAAAATTCCGCAGCCCTGAATTTGAATTGGAGTCATCATTATAAACCCAGATTATATTATATTTTATTTTTAATCTCTTTTGCTCTGTCAGCTAAAAGACCTAGAATAATGACAAACCCAACAGCAATATGTATTCTTAATTCTGAGACTTTTGTCTTTAGAAAAATTATATTTTCTGCTGAAAGGAACCAGGGCTTTGTGGAGAACTGGCAAATTTCAGGTCTGCAGCAGGGAATACATGAGATGAGCACAGATTATCATATATCAGAAAGAAAGCTCCCAAAAGCATTCAAGTGCCTACTTGAATTAGCTCCCTTGTCCAAAGATGGGAATATCTGAGCTACAGTAAAGTTAGTAAGTACAGTGATTTGAAACAAATCAAATATTTCTCAATACATTCTGGCATGATGATATTTTTTAAAAACCCATTGGTTAACTTTGGAGTCAAAGATATCAATTCATGACTTTGACAGCTGGGAAATAAAGAGAAAGTATCAAGAATTTACCCTGTTGTATCTCAGAGTAACCAAATAGTTGATAAGAAGAGATTTCTCTTTAAAGAAGTATTCCAGCTTAAGTGAAGAAAGAATAACATAATCAGATTATTGCCATTTTGCAAATCTTATATAATGGTTACCACTGACTGATAATATCACACAGTGAGAGACAAAATAACACAATGGACTTCCTTGAACAAACTTTCACAACGCTGCCAATGAAGGAAGCTTGTGTAAACAGATATATGTCTAAATAGACATATCTAAATCTGTTCCAGCCTCTAGATCTAACCAACAATTGTCAGAAAATATTGGAGCCAGAAGAGCATGTTAGATACCTCAAAGATGCAGTAAACAAAATCCACATGGTGGGAAACTACAGGACACATAACCTCCTGTCTTCAATAATACAACAAAATAACAACTGCAAAGAGAAGAATAGATCAAAAAAGACTAGAGATAAATTAAAAAAAAAATTATAGTGTGAATTCTGATTTTTTTTTGAATCCTGATTCAAACCAATAAATAAAATATAATGGTGAGCAAAAAAATGTATAGTTTAAAGTATTACAGAATTATTGTTAATTCTTTTTAGGTATGATAATGGTATTGAGTTTCTTTTTGTTGTTGTTGGTTTTTTTTTTTTTTTTTTCAAAAGGAGTCCTTATTTCTTGGAGATGTATGCTTAAGTACTTATAAATGAAATAATATTTCTTTGAATTTGCTTCAAACTAATCCAAGGAGCAGGAGAAGTAAGTGAGAGTATGAGTGAAACAAGATTGGAATGAGTTGATAACTGTTGAAGACGAGTGATCGGAATTCTTTATACTATTGTTATACTACTCTATTTTTGTTATGCTACAGATTTCTTCCATTAGTGAGTTCAACAATGTCTTATCAATTAGTTAAGACAAGAACTTTTAAAATGCACACCAGCATATTAGCAATCATATCGTATAACACTTTTATAATGCATACATTGTATTTACGCGTCACCATATGTGTAGGAAAGCACCACATGGTAGCTAATATGTGCGGGTATCTATAAGTGTCTCTTTTAAGTTAAAAGTCTTTGAAATAAGAATTATTATTCACATTTTTAAAAGGAAAAGTCACTAAATGGCAGAGGGGGCCTGGAAGCAGACAAGTCTGAATCATACCATTCTACTCCTATCGTTTAACATTCACAAGGAAATTCAGGAGCAATTCTGAAACTAATCCATATTATACCATTAGTATGCAAAATAAAATTCAATTATTCCCCGTGCCCCAGAGGATGAAATGTAAGCATCCTTTTAGACCTACTGTGGCCTGCTCATTATTCCCTGAACATGCCAAACTCTCCCATGGCCCCAGAATTTTAACTCATCAGTCTTTCCCTAGAAAGCCAAACCATATTGTTCCATTTAGTATACTTCTACTCATCCTTAATAATCTAGTTAAAAATATCCCTTTTTGGTGAAGACTTCTCTAGTCCCAAGAAAGAGCTAGCCATTCCCTCTTCAAAGCTCCCACAATTCTGTGAATAGATATCTTCACAGAATAGATAATTCACAGAATATATCTATTCACAGTGTAATAGTAACTATCACTTATAGAATACTTATCAAGCCCCAGTCACTGTGTCAAGTGCTTTACCTGTATTGAATTGACTCATCCCCAAAATCCTTTGAGTCAGGTACCACTACCATCTCCATTTGCCAGATGAGGAAACTGAGGACCTTCCTTGATGGACTGCATCAGTTTTACTTGTCTTTACATTTTAAATATTACATAATGCAAGGCACATAGTAATTGCTCAGTAACTACTTGTTGAATTAGATTATTTTGGAAAATTTTCATTACTAATTTGAATAATTTAGATTTAAAGCAAAGCTATTTTCCAACAGCAATTTTTAGGCAACGCAACAAAAACATTTGGATTGAATTAACTGTTGTGATTTAATTCCACCTGTTGGAATAGATTTATACTTTGACTTCTCTCAGAAAGAATCAAAAGTATTTTGTGCCATGGAGCTCTTTATTTGAACTATTTGCTTGGTTATTTTTTGCTGTTGTGAGTCTTTTCACACAAGATAAAACAAATTGCTGTCACTTTTGGTTGAATAAGGTCATAAAGGATTTTGACTAGCTTTGGTGTTTCTCAAAATTTCAATTGAAAATCAGTTTTGTGAAAATACCTCAAATAGGCAAGCAACTTAGGAGTACGTCTTGGTTGACCTCAGAATACAGTTTGAACAAATAATGTATTTTCTAGCTCACTCATTTTATTTTTACAATGCATTTGTCTTTTTAAACAAACTGCAGTGCTGCTGGTATCATTTTGGAGAATGTTTTAGTGTGCACAAAACTTTGGGTGTTTCTGTAAGCATATTTCATGAGAGAGTTTCTATTTGTAATAGCGTGAGCACAATTATATATTTTTAACATAGATATGTAATGCACATTATTTCTACAGTGCATTTGAATATTCAGCGCATTTTTGCTGTGTTGCTTTAAATATTGAAATGCCATCAACCTAGTCAGTCAAGTTATCCTTTCCTGTGAGAGGTGGAAGCTAATTTGGGGTTTTGACTCCCATTGTCTCCTATATAATACCTCCACTTCATTTCAGCCTTACATTATGAATACATTTCTTGAAAACATGCAACTCTCCTCATTCTAACCTTGTCTCATCCTGCCACCTCCAAATTGTCAGCCATTTGTGTGTTACCTTCCCTATATATCTGGGCTTATTTGGTTTTATATGGCAGAATTTCAAACTCAACTGGTTGAGACAAAACTGTTACTTTACTCAGGCCCAGGCAAGCAAAGTCTGGTGCCCAAATCTGCCTGTTCCTGTCACTTGACCCTTGCTTTCTTTTCTACCAGTGTCCTTCTCAAACATCTTCTCACTTTGGGAGCATGACGGCAATTTATAACCATGGACTTTTATCTCAGAGCTTAAATCCCTAAAATAAAGAAAATCTTTCTATCCCAAAACACATACCTGACAAATTTTACCACCTGAACCAATTACTATTATTCGCAAAACTGATTTTGCTGATTATGTGAACCCAGGTCATGTGCACAACATTAGAGTTGATGGAAAGATGTCAGCACTACCTCTGAAAGACATACACTGAGATTGGGGGTGGGGTGGTCTCCCAAAGGAAAATAGAAGAGCTGCCACTAAACAGGGCAATGGGTTCTGGGCAAGAAATAGTGAGTATAACTTATATAAGATGCAGCAGTCACTGACACAATTGTAAGGTAATACAAAAAGCAATATAGATTCAGATTTCTAGGGGATAATGTCCAATTAAAAAAACTTACAGTGTGGTTTTACCAGTCAATTAATTCCTTCTGAACCTCAGTTTCCTTCTCTGTAAAATGTGAAAACATAATAATGTCTACTTTATGAAGTTCAAACGAGTAAGTATAAGTAAGGTATCTACCTCATACCACTTGGCTTGCCAAATAATAGCCACTCAACAAAAGGTAGCTTTCTTCAAGACCAAGGATAGGGTCATCTCATAGAGGAAATCATTCTCCATTACTCCTGTCTTTTCATCTGTACTTGCTGAAATCCTGTTGGTATTAGAATTCATTACACAACTGAACACTTAATTGCACACAGCAGTACAGCCTTCAGAAGCTGGGTGTGCAAATGCTTTGTCTTAGCAACTAATTTTCAAGCTTCCCAAGGGGTTGAGATGATTTCTTTGTGCCCTGCCCCAACCCTGAGCCCAGGACCAGTCACTCACATAGCACAGAGGAAGAAAGGTAACAGATCGACATCTCTGAACTGACTGTAGGTTCAAATCACATACAGAAGAACACACAAACTAAAGATGGAATCAATATTGAAATAATGAAATGAGTAAAGCTGTGCCTATAAAATGAAAGAGCCTCTGTGCCTTTACTTATTTACTTAGGGAATGGAGTAAAATATAGGAGGTACAGGGAGAGAGGTTTAGTGTCACCCTGCTGAAGTTAGAAAGATGATTCGAATGCCTTTTGAAGATCCCTTCTAACTCATGGATTTTGTCATATGCAGTAGGATTACATGGGGAAAATAATTAAAATTTAATATGGAAACTTAAATTAATGATTCATTAGTAGGTAAAATAGACAGACCTAGATTTGAGTCCTATGTCGACCATTTAGAATCTGCGTGCATTTAGGAAAATTACATAACATTTTTAAGCTCTATAGAATTTGTATTGAGGAACCTATATGGGAATGTGAGTTAAATAAATGGTGCAGGTAAAGGGCTTTTTCTCACATAGCTGGGAAAACAACAAACATTAGCAAAGATAAGATTATTATTGTGTTATTTTGGGAAAGTATTAATAGAAGCCATAAATGAGATTAGGTTTGAGTTAAAGAAGTTCAACATGTGAGTATTATGACTACCTTTTTCCCCTTGGTAAAGGGAACACTACACATAATAAGCCTTTTCCTAACATTCATCTGGGTGAGACCATCTCTGATTCCTGTTTCATTTTCAACCCTATTTTATTTGGTTTCATTCTCAGTGGAGAGCAAAATCAGGTGGTGAGGGGGACCAGGTTTATCTGCTTTACACTGAAAAATTAGATTCAGTCTCTGACACTCTCTTGGTAGAGATGTTAGATTCTTATTTTACCAATTCCACCAGATTTGGGGAATGATGATGTAGCTACAGCCAAAAACAAATCATCCAAGAATGCACATACATATGGAGAGCTGAATGAGAAGATCATTAGGAAGTCACCAAGGTGCTGAATACTTTTGTTCAGCTGCAGAGTCCATTATAAGAATAGGGAAAGGAGGCTTTTGCAGTGGGTGGGAGGGACAGAGACACAATTTAAAATTTTCAATTTGCCCATTAGGTGGCTTAGGACTTTCCTTTCAAACCATCTGAATATACCTTTAAAACACAGACATAAAGCCAAATAGATATTGTAATACAAATGGTTTTCGCTCTGTCAGTTGGAAAGGGAGTTTACAGGTAATTCTTGGGGTAAAAGAGGCAGAACACACAGGGCTTTTATAATACTCTATAATAGTATTCTCTCCTGAATTAAATGCTAAATTACATTGTTTAACCTCAATTAAACCATCATAATATCAGTCTATTGTGATCAATTAAATTAATGTTCTGAATAGAAAAAATGACAATTTCAAAAAAAGTGATAATTAACAGCCTGTAAGCATCATTCTAATAGCCACCTCAATTCCCTTTCTCTCCACATGCCAATTCAGAGGTTTCATTTTAGACAAACTAGTATATCTATTGTTATTCCCTGAAATAACATACGTGTACCCAGGCCCACTTGTGTTCTTTTATCTTCCTTGCCTCGAGTTTCTCCCTTATTCTTGTTTTAAGTGATTCTCAAGTGTTCCTGCAAGTTGGGTCCCTCATACCCCCCTAAGCTCCTATATATCTCAGTGATAACTATTGCTTATTGACTCACAACCAGTTTTCTGTGTTTAAATGTTGCTTTCCCTCTACTATGTTGGAAAATCTTTGCAGGGGTTATACCTTCTATCTCATATTAAGTTTTTTTTTTTTCACATAATTGATTTTTAATGACTTGTCCTGAGTGCTGACTGGGCACTGATGAAGACATTACAAAACATAATTTCTGCCATTGAAATGTCATAGTCTAACAGGAAAAGACAAACATATCAACAACTAAATTTAATATATGATACTGTAGAAGGAGTCTGTACTTGAACATACATTAAAATTTTTAGGACCCTTTTAAATAATTGGTGAACAGACATGACTAGTTATTTTGTATGAGTGTTTTGTTTTTCGCTAAAGCAGAAAAAGATGGTGGAAAGATAGTTCAAAGAGAAAAAGATAGATGGCCGTGGTATTAGTTTCAAGTGAAATGGAATTGGTGTTGGTGCTGATGTAGTGATAAAGATATTTAGAGAAATTGCCCACCAGATCCTTTCTTTAATCTGAACCTATGCTGACGAACTGCAAATAGAAATTGAAGAAAATATATTGGCAAGGGTTTTTAAAGAATCATATATTGACAAGTACATTGGAAGAGATTCATTTCTGGTAGCCGTAGACTTGATGTGATAAAGAGAAGTTACTGTCTTTCTTTTTTCTTTTTTTTTTTTCAAAAATAATCTTAAGCCTGTCAAAAGCAATTCTTTGAAAGATCAATATTACAGTAAATTCTTATTTTACTGTGAGACCGGGTCTTATATTAATTTTTGCTCCAAAAGATGCATTAGAGCTGATTGTCTGGCTAGGTTTTATTTTTGGGGAAACAGGGTATTATTGGTTTGAATGTTCAGGGCATTTGATTTAATATACCACTTTATACTGATGATATTTATTTGGTGCTAAATTTATCTAATGCTACAAAACATGAAAAACTTAGTCTTCCATGTAAACCCTCAGTCCACATGGTAACAACTGACTGATTTTTGTTGTTGTTTTGTTACTTTTAAATCCCTGCCAGAACTATTGTTATTTAAAATAATAATATTACAAACATGTAAGGCTTTTGATCAAACTCCCCCTGCTCCATTACCTTTAAATTTTTGTTTAAAAGGAGACTGTTTGGAGCAGTGGGAAGAATGTATGATATAAATTCAAGGAGACCTGTGTTCAAATTCTGACTCAGCTTTGTCTTAATTGATTATTTTTCAGAATTTATTTTCCATTCTCCTTTAGTTTTCTCATCTGTACAAAAAGAAACAGGAAATGGTTTATTGATCTGGCAGTGTTTTAATGAGATTATAAACAATATGCCTAAAGTGTCTAGTGTGGTTCAAAATGAATGGTTGCATCATTATTTTCATTATCAATATTTTGAAAGAGATTATATCTGTGTGATAGTACCACCACTTTTTTCCTTTTTCAAAAAAAACCTTTCTATTTTGAGCTTTGTGTTGTTGCAAGGACTAAGGAAAAAACCTGTATAGTTGACATTCACAGTTGAATATTTATGGTTAACTGCTGTATGGAAATTACTATGTATTTCCTTTTTAAAAATTTACACATGAGGAATTGGCAAAACCTGTCAATCAATTCCAGTATCTTGACAACTACATGGCAAGTATGGGACACTTGATTTGACGATTTAAAAAATGTGGTAAGCTAATCTGTTGTTATTAATGTGGATACCTTATTATTACTGAAACCAACACTGGAAGTATCTTCATATCTATTTATGTCATAATTGTCCTCCTTTCAAAACAATTTTGGTTCATTTGATACGGCCCTAGAGAATTAAATTGTGTAGATCACTTAGGCATTTAAACAGTCTGTCCCCTTGGTCTCTGTATTATCTGACACACAGAGTAATCTGGGTGGTTTATATCTAATTAGCTGTAACCAGCTGGTTGATTGGCTTCACTAGTAATTCAAATGGACACTGCTCAGATTGATTTAATCAGCTGATTCCTAGACCGAGAAGCCACACAACCATTGTCTATGCTTCCACAAAAGAGGGCAATATACAGTCACTAATGTAATATCCAATAATGAAAAGAACTTTCTTTACATTATTTTTAATGGAATGGCTAACATGTATTTATGCCAGTATACAATGAATGTTTGAGCTAAGTGCAAAAAAGTATGGAACTTGGTACTCAGTTTCATGTAGCTTACTGACCTCTTCTGGGTACAGGCTTTCAACAGGTGAAATAAATTGAAAGACACTAAAAACAACACTAAATTTAGGGCCAGACTGCACAGAAAGTAGCATCCTAAATGATTTTATCCTGGGTCCTAAGTGCATTATCACTGGTCTTTTATTTAAAAAAATTCAAACATACAGAAATTTTAAAAGAATATAATCATAAACATCTTGTATCTTTTCCCCTCAAATTTAATAAGCATTAACATTTTGCCATAATTTTACCTTCTATTTTTGAAGTAATTTCAAGTCAATTATTCACCTATGTGCTACAAACTCTAAATGATTCAGAATACATCTCTAAAATTTGAGTTTTTCTAACTACAATACCATTATTAAACTAAACAAATTAATAACTTCTGAGTAAGATCTAATAACCAATCCATATTTAAACATCCTCAATTGTCTTCAAATATCTTTTACAATTGGATTTTTTCAAACCAAGATACAATCTAGAACCACACACTGAATTTGGTTGTTATACTTTTTCTGTCTCCTTTCCTCTTTTTCTCTTTGCAACATTGGCTTGTTAAAGAGACCAGTCACTTGTCCTGTAGAATACTATATACCGTACTGAGTTTTTTCTGATGTTAACTTGTGGTGTTGTTTAACTTCTACCTCTATACTTTTTATTTTGTGCAAAGGGAAAGTTTAATCTTGGGCTTTACTAAAATCAAGTTAATCACTTCGGCAAAGATACTTCATAGGTCATGCTGACGAGTTTATCTATCACCTAATATGATGCATTATGGCTTCTGGTTGTCCCCATAACTAGTGATGCACTAGTAACCCAAGTAGTGATGGGTTAAGGTAGTGAAATCTCTCCATTTAAGTTATGTTGTTCTTGTGTATTCAGCAAGAAATCTGTGGAGTCATGTAAATACTCAGTTTCCCACCGATCTTTCATCTTATAGCATTATCATTCAATGGATGACCACTTCCTCAGTCAATAATTTCATATGGACTTACAAAAAGGTACTTTATTAACCAGCTTTTTGTCTAACCATGATAATATTGTATAACAATATTTATGATGTGATTCCAGATACAGTTTTAAACACATTTGAGTCCAGTTCTCTCTTCTAGCCCCTGTCAGATAATGAGTGCCAATGCAATATCCAACTTATCTTTGCTTCCCTGGTGCCCAGCACAATTCTTAGAACATAGAAGATGCTCAGAAAATGTGGGATAAATTATATTTCAAAATCATCCTTGAATTTTGCAAATAATTTCCATCCAAAGAAATTTATGGCATGTTTTCCCTTTACCCTGCCTACAAGTGTAATCATCTTTGTTTCCCAGGTGGAAAGAATAAAGTCATTGAGAGGGTGAGAAGCATGATGTGCCCAAGGCTAAACAGTAAATCAAAGATAGAGTAGGGAATAGAACCCAATACTTTTGGTTCCTTTTCTGTACATCAGACAGAATGCTCCAGTGCTTTCCTTCTGTAGCATACCATTATTTCCATACAAAAGGCAATTGCCACAGAACATTATGACTATTAGTGATAAATTGAGGACTGTGCTAAGCAGTAGATCTTTTATACCTTTGAGAGAGAGAGAGAGAAGTCAAACTTCTAACTCTGTTTTAAAGCCAAAGGAAAAGAAAAAAAGAAAAGAAAGCAAGAGATCAGGGAGGCTAAGGGAAACAATTATCACAGTTAATATTGAGACAGCCATACTGCTCCATATGGATAGAATTATTTAAATTGTGTTCACATTAATTTTCAGTAATTTAGAAAGTTTATGGAATAAGAAAAAAGCACCAACATATGAAAATGCAAATTTTATGATTAAAAGCAAATTTGCTCTTCATTTGGAAGTAAAATCCCCATGCAAAAATAAAAGAAAAATATCACTCACAGGGAATGAGATTTACACATATAATTGATTATTTAAAATCTTAACTATCTCATTATAGGGACTCAATTAACTACAATTCATAGATTTCAGGAACACATTATGTTTGCATGACTGTAGGACATGATCTATAAATATGTGCATATTTATTAGCTTGCCCTAAATTGAAAGTGGGGGCAGGGAGGAGGTGGTTCTTTCACTATCCTCTTTGTTTCAGAATATCAAGTCTGTTAATACAGTCTTATTAGGTAGAAAAATTATTAATTTGAGTTGACTGGCTGTGTGGATAATTTATGCACAATTAATAGAAAAGCTTTTGCCCTCATTGTGGAATTTCATAGACTACTTATACACCCTAGTGGGAAAAATTGGTCAAAGCACTTTTTTTCTGAAGAGAAAAATCAAGTGAACAAATACATATATAACACTTAAGAATAACAATGATATTGGAACTCCCCAGAGTGTTGTGACATTGTCTAGACAAACCGATATTATGAAATCTGACATACATAACTACTTAAACCACATTAATTAGATGAATAATAAAGCAACTATTGAACTGCACGGAAGTTATATAGACAATTAAAGGTTAATTAGATGTGTGACTACCTGTTCCTCCTGCACTGGGCTATATTTCTCAGATGTTTTAGACAGATTAAAACGAAAGCTTGACATACAGCATAAAATACACTAGGAAGTCATTTCTATGAAAAAGAGTTCTTTGATAAAAATGCCAAGCTTTACGAAGTGGAGTAGGTTGGGGATGGGTGGCTGTGTGAAGAGAATAGCAATAATTGATGATAACAATGAAATACTTGGAAACTGTTTTTGCAAATTGGTCAATGCATAACATGAACTTAAGTTTACATTTATTTTAACCCTAGATACATAAATACGATTTTGAAAGACATAGAAAGCTCCAATGATGAACGGCGAGGAAGGTTGGTAGACTATGAAGAATCCCTGTAAGGTATCAGAGGGTCATTTAATCAGCACAAGTCTAAGAATGAGCAAATATTATTTCCATATAAACAAGTAAAGAATACATGGCTCAGAGACTCACTTGAGACCACATAACGGGTAAGAGACTGAGCCAGGAATTTAACTCAGGCTTTTTCACCAACTACCACTACAGTGCCTCTTGGAGGCAAGTGCTATGAACTGTTTTTGGTTTTGTTTTTCTAACATTAGGGAACATGCCTCACAGACTCATTCATTCTTCCTCAGTAAATATTGTAGACTAATCAGGTTAAGGATTTTTGAGTTCCTTTTAAGGGAACTCAATCATCTGGCCACATGTAGCTAGAAGAAATATCTA
Source organism: Rhinolophus hipposideros (assembly GCF_964194185.1). NCBI lineage: Eukaryota > Metazoa > Chordata > Mammalia > Chiroptera > Rhinolophidae > Rhinolophus > Rhinolophus hipposideros. The sequence goes on from NC_138052.1 coordinate 14,140,342, forward strand.
GAGGAAGAGTAAGGAGAAACGTTACAAAAAGGTTGATGTGTGATCAGAATTGTGCCAGAAACAACGAGGAAGAAAACCACCAAACATTCAAATCAGGAAGAATAACTTGGTTTCAGGCTACAGAATCATTAAGGAGGGTCACTCAACCCTGTCTACAGCTTGGGGTTGGGAAACCCTCCAAAGGAGAGGAGCTGGAGATGACTTATTGAGTATCAGGAGGAGCTGGACAAAAAGGAAGGTGAGAGTGTGAGGAAAGGCTTCTGAAACAGGGAATGGCACATGCAAAGGCAGAAGCATGAGAGGTGATGGCTGAAGAACCACAGTCGATGAATGTACCCCCATCCAAAGTCCATGTGATACCCAGCTAAGGAAGGGCCAGAGAAGAAGCAGAACAAGAAGAGGAAGGTGTTATATAGGATTCGGATGTGTGTGTGCAGTTGCAAGGTTGGAAAAGCTGTGTGAAAAAGTGTGTAAAGGAAAAGAGTAGCTAACATAGTTGGATTGTACTGGGGAATGGAGGGAGAAAAGTTGGAAAGATAAGCAACACACTTAGCATGAGCTCCATTTTACAGATAAGAAAACCCTCAGCGTTAGTGCTAAAACTGGGATTCAACCAGGTGTTTCTGTAACCAAATCTTCCATTCATTTCCTTACTATGATGACATAAAAGTGTCTACACACTGGATAAGCTTCATCAATATTGGGTGATTTATTGATTAATAATGAGTTAGAAAATGATTGGGAATGATTTACTTATCCCACAGTTGGAAAATAAAGTGAAATAAAGATATGACCATGAGCTGAAATATTATACAACGATTAGAAAAATTGGTTTTAGAAGTATCCAATGGCATGAATAAATATTTTCTCATAATGTAATATAAAACAAAAAAAAAACAAAATATAAAACAGCTGTAATATAACCTTAATTATTTTGCCTTTGTATGTGTAAATATAGATGGAAATATATAAAAATACTAATAGAAGTTTTAGCTGAATTTTGGGGCCATAGGTTTTCCATCTTATGCATGTCCATAGTTTCCATATTTTGTATTTGTTATTCATAGAATGGGAAAATGAACACTACAAAGGAAAATATAAAGGAAGAAGTGACAATGACAAGTGTGGACAATGTTGTCAACCAATTTCATTTCGCATGTGCACATGAAATCAGGTTGTCACCATTCTTTGCTTTTTATAGCAAAATGAAACACGTTTTAATCCTGGGTGAGTAGATAATTAAAACTTGCACATGACTGTCAAAGCAAGAACACTCCAGACCCCATTTCTGCTTGGTGTCTGAACTTGTAGTGCCTACCGGTTTTCTTTCAAAACATTTAATAGAGAATAAGAGGTCATCCCTCCCCGTTAAGTATAGGGTAGGCAGCGGGTGCTGGGGCTGTCTTCATAATTATACCTGAGGCTGCACTAAGAGTGCAATAGTGTGGTTGGAAAATTGTATCTGATGATGATTGCTCAGTCTGTGAGGGTCAGAAAATAGCTGCCTGCTGAAAAAATAACCTGTGTGTGAGGGAGAGGTATGGCTGGGGTGAGCTGCGGATTAAGCAGTGGAAGGTGAGGTAAAGCCCGAATGCAGACTGAGCTGCTGGGGAAGCTGGGCAGGGGTACGGCAGGCCAGAAAGAACAGAGCCTGTTCTGGAAACGACACAGACTCTCTGCCACCAAGAACACGGAGACCCAGCTGGGAGAAGCTGTTTGCTTGTGTGCATGTATGTTGGTTGGGTGGTTCAACGCGGATGAGAGAATCGCCCTCCAGGCTTCCCCATTGCCTGCCTCTTGGGTTGTGTCTGGCTTTGTCTCCAGTCACCTGGACATAGTTCCTAGTTCCCAGCACAGTAGTTATTTCTGAACCTGGTTCTTAAAATAAGCTACTCCGGATGTAAAACACCTCTGATGTGATTTGTAACAGGTTGGTACAAAAGTAATTGCAGTTTCTGCAATTGTTTTTAACCTTTTAACTACAATTACATTTGCACCAATTTAATACAAAGAAGAACAGAACTATGTTCCCTCCTAACCCTTGTTTGAATAGTACATATTTGGTTCAGGCAGTTTCAGAGCCCATTCACAACTTCAGAATGCCCTTTGCAGTGTCAACCTCGGCTTCCCATCAGATCCTCTATGAGATACTGTCACATCGCACCTATCTGGCCCCTTCTCTATGGAAGGTCCAATGCAGCAGGTTTGCGATGGGGCTTGGAGGTCTCTAATTTAACAGGTGTCTTAAATTACTGTGATGCCCAACCAGGCTTTATCAGCCCTCCCCTAGAATATTAATATAGAAGGCAAATAGGGACCCAAATCTAAATATACAGTTGTTAGAAACACCACAAGGACAGTGTAGGATTACAAAGGGCACTCGTCTTCCCTATCTGAGCCTCAATTTCATTATCTGTAAAATGGTAATACTATTGCTTACCTGGCCGCGTAGTTCATGCGAAATACTTAACACACAGTTTCTAGCACAAAGCAGGTACCAAACATGAGCACTGCCTTCCCTTTCTTCTGGAATATGGTCAAGCATGTTTAAGAAAGCTACCATGCAGTTGAGACCTCTATTATGTATGAAGGGTGAGGATACCAAAGGCATTTGGGATTGACAGGTGCAGTTGTCCTAATCGAATGCTTTCCAAGTTAGAGACATGACACTTACTTCCCAATGTCCTGTAGTAATTTAGTAAAAGTTTCTCATCCTAAAATTCTTTTTGACACTCTTTAAAATTTTAGTCTATGTCACCTATGGGTTCCTTTCTGAAAGTTGTCAAGGGGGGTGTTTCTATCAGTAATTAGTAATTGGGAGTTTGGATAGAGTCGTTAACAATCTCTGTGTTAAAGTTTCCTCCCTATCACTTATTAGATTTTATGGTTGGACTATCTACCTAGTATTTTTTTTTTTCCCAAGCCTGTTTTCTTCACCTATCAAATGGAGAAAACAGTAATGATATTATTTCAAGTGCTCTTGGCCACCCATCTCTGAGTGAGGTCAGGCCAACTTCCCACTGGTATAGGCTGATAGCACTCACCTCCTGCCAGCACAGTGGGCCTCTCACTTTCTATTCTGAGGCTTCCCTGCTGACTTGCCATAGATCCAGGGTGTGGGTGCCTGAAATGACTGATGGGAGAGGAAGCTAAGACCATGAGGATAATCTCTGGCCAAGGAAAACATAGCCATGGATGAATTCAGTCCCCTTTTAATCTCCTGGAGAGAATTCTGAGACACAAGTTAGAGCATCTGCGGGTGGGGGTGGGGGGTCTGAACTGTTGATCAAACAATCTGTAATAATTGGTCTTGGCTACCTTGATAAAGCAGTCTCATCTTGGTTCTTCCTCCTTATCTGCTTCATTTTCTTACACCCTCACTCTCATCCCTGGAGTTGTACTCTCAGTTAAAGTAATGGCCCATTAAACCTCTCCAACTCTACATTCTGAGTAACTTTATGCTAAGATATATAATATTTATATCTTAGAGTTGATGTGTAGATAAAATGGGATAGTTCATAGAAAAGCGTTATAAATAGAATTCAATTAGTGTTAAATTGTCATCATATGTCCTAATTTTTCTCAATATTTCTCAATTTCTCAACTATATATTTTTCACACTATATTTCTCAAACTATAAGTTATTTGTCATTCCCACTGCCTCCTCTAACGCTTCTATTCCACCTAGCTTTTCTGCCCACACCCTACCATTATTTATGTTTTGTTTTGTTTTCCTGAATTTGGAGAACAAATCTGTGCTTGGTGTACCAGTGATAAGTATGACTGCTTTAAGCAAGGATTTAAATTGCACTAGTTATCTAAACTACCTGGTTTTCCTCTATTTGTCTCTCATGAGTTTTGTCTCTTATGTGTTTGCTCAAAAGAGTGTAACTCACTACAGATAAGGGCCATCACCTCACTTATTCCTCACATGCCAAATCCCTTAATCAGAGCTAGTAATACTTATATTTAGAGAATCCCAGAGTAATGGCCAGGGTTTAGGGAAGATGGTACTATTTACACAGATGACATAGAGCCTCATAAGATGGACAGTGGATGCAGACTTTCGGGGTCATGACCAGCTCACAGATTTGGGGGTCATAAACTATTACAGAGTAAATTTCTTCCTTAATCCTCCAATCAGTGCACTGGATCGACAGAGTTCTTCCCTGAGGGAAGAGACCTGTCATGGAAGAGACCATGACAGGTCCAAGAACAATAGTTGGGGGGTTGAGTTGACACTCCGACTGACATTGTAGCCGAATCACCCAGGAGGAGTCTGGAAGTCTCTAAAGAGAAACAAAACAAACAAAAGTGCATCATTACAGCATTTTCTCAGTAAGAAGCAAAGGATACAAGGCAAAAAAGGGAAGCTATTTCCTCACTCACGGTTGATGATTATTGGAGTTTACTGAAAGGCCTACCTCGCTTAATAGAAAGTGTCTCATCACAGCATACGCTCAGGGCTTGGCAGAGTTCTTGGCTCGTTAAGTGCTCTCTAGAAATCTGTTGACCACTAGTCTGAGGTGATGAAACTAGAGGCTCCAATAGCCAGTAAACTCAGAGAGAGAATAGATGATGAGGACAACACTAAGAAATGCACACAGGGGGCATTTGTGTGAATAAGCTGGAGTTTATCTTCATTAAGTGCAAGATTTCAGACTCCTGGATAGGCAGTTTCTTGGTGGCAGACAAGATTCATACCTCACTTCAGTCCATCTAAATCCAAGGTCCCTCTTGTCATACAAACACACACACACACACACACACACACACACACACACACACGTGCGTATGTACGTATTGTATGTATGTATCTTTCCTTTCTATTTATGAAGTGTTTGTTTCCCCAGCTATATCCATTCACCAAAATAGGAACAGTGGTTTATTCTTTGGACCATACTTTGTTTTTCCTTCTTGTCTTCTGCTTCTAGCATGCATAACTGGGTACCTCTGGATCCATCATTCCCAAGGGATATTTTTTCCTTTCTGTAAGAGCCAGCAAAACCTCTGGTCTCTATTTGAACCATGTCATGGCACTTGTATTTTGAAAGAAAGACAAAGTTTGTGAGACTTTTCAAAGAAGTTTTTCAAAGTAAAAGACCTCAGGACCAAGAACAACACTACCACAGCCTTCACCATTGGAATGTCTCCCTCATCCTGTCCTTATTGTCAGTGCTACTACAAAGCTCTGATGGTGCTTTGCTTTTTAGGATGTTGTGGGCTGGGAAACAGAACCCAGGATGATATTCAGGGTTTATAGACCATGGTCCCATCTTTCCAACAGATTACCCATATCAGGTTCTTTAACCAGGCTATGTCTTAATTACCTGATAACACTTTGTGTCATTCCCAGCCGTGACACTTAGATAAGAGAGTCCGGGTTTAAATGAACTTTAAGAACTCCTCTGAAACAGGACAGAATTTATAAGCTGTGACATGCCTCCTGAAAGGTAGGGAAGGGGAAAAGTAAGTGGGGAAGGCCAGGCTTCCCACTGTGCAGACAATGTGGGAGCTTGGGATCTGGTTATATGCACAGCCATTTGTTTGCCTTTTTTTCTGAGAAGCAGCTGGCACTGCGTCTGACATCTCCTCTTCCAGACCACCTCTCCCACTCACTATACTCCACGTTCATTCAAATACATGAGACGATGGGTGGGATCTTTCACTACAAGAAATGAAAAATCAAAAACTTAACAAGTGACTCCCGGAATGTTGTTAAACATGGGATGGACCTGTGGCAGGAAAATCCTTTAAGGAGGAAGCAGATGCTAAAATCCTAACAGCAGGAGCACATCAGGCAGCTAAAGAAAGAATTTACATGTAGCCAAGGTGGTGAAAAAGGGAAGTCAGGAAAGGGCTGGAAAGAAGGAGGCGAACTCTGCAGCATTGCCAAGGACCAGTCTGAGTTCTAATCACCCAGCTCATAAAAGTGCAGGCATAAAGTAGAAACAAAGACAGCTGGTCCTTCAAGTATATCCTGTTTCATTGTTTAAAGGTTTATTACGTGCATAGATCATGGAACCCGTGTCTCAGATTTCCAATGAGACTTGAATCAATATATTAAGACACAATATTAAGGTATAGGACTTAGTTTTATTGAATACTAAATATTTTTTATAGTGGGATGTCTCCATGAAACTAAGTCTCCTGCCCAAATGGTTATTTCAACGTGTGTGAAAAAGAGAATGAAACCTGAATGGGTTAAGCCTTATTCATGACAAAGAGTGACTGTAAAACAGACAAGCCACCCACTTACTAGACAACTTGTATCCACACAGGAGGGTGATAGCTGGGTTATACTAGGCTAGACTTAGATACGAAGAATTGCATCTAAGCCTTGGCAAATAATGACATCTCTGTCTTTGTCTCTGACCCTGTCCCTCCCTGGCTGCTTCATTCCTGCCTGTGTCCATCCATCAGACCTTCAGTTCTTGTACCTCTCTTCTCACTCATGCATTTTGATCCGATGACTAGATATAGTTTCTAGGGTCTTGATCATTAGTACGGACTAGATAAGACGCTGTTGGCTTCCAGTCACTCTAGAATAGAGGCCCCTTTGACTAACGTAGCTCGAGCCTCTGAAACCCTACCATGGCCCTGATTTCCCTGGGTTTGTTGCTGCTACAGGGGCTCATAAAAGTAAGATCTCTCTTTAATTGGACCAAGACTACCTATCTATCATGAGTCTTTCCATGAAGTTACTTTTATGACATGAAGTTCATTCTACTGCAACACTGCACATTCAAGGAACAGAAAATCGTTTCTGGTCCAAGTCTTTCCAACTAATTTCCCCAATATGGTTACTTCAGTACATGGAAGCTCAACTGCTGAATCACAGATCTAACAGCCTCATAGAGTTGCTTACCAAAGAAAAACAAAACAAAAATTAAAGAGGGAGGCACGACAGACTAATAGTTACTAAGGGGCTATGGAATTTCAAGTAGGAGATAAACTTGGTACCTTATTTAAGGTTTTCAATCAGCACCAAATGGGTAGGAATCAATGCAGAAGTCACCTAAGACTCTTGTAAACATTCATTAAACCTGCTGTTTGTGCAGAGCTGTTCCAGAGAACGCAAACTGAGTTGTAAGAAAAGCCAGATGGGTCAATATTTAAAGGATCAGAGAATGAAGACAGAACTAGTGTCCCCGTGGCACAGATCGCACAGCATGCTTTTCCACGTAAGGTTCTTCTAGAAGGCAGGGCAGCCAGATAAGGCGGGACAGTTTGTTTATTACCCAAAGGTACCTGGCCAAGGAGATAGGAAGAAGTAAAGATCCGACTGCTCTCAAATTCTTGTGTCTTGGCACAGGACTGTATCTTTTCCAAGAAAAGAGTGCCTTTCTACTCAGGTAAGATTTAACCTGGCCAGAAAGTCTGTTAGCAAGAGTGAATATGACCTGAGCAGGCTTGAGAATGCTATCCATAGAAAGGCTTGCTTGCATGATTGGCCCTTAGCTGGATCCTGAGAATTTGGACTTCAGTAGTATCCCCACCATTCCCTGATAAGAACAGCTCAGTGTGCCTCAACTGTTTATGTAAACAACATGGTTTATGCTGAACACTTTCATTCCTTTGTATTTTCAATTTTGTACTTGCCAGGCAGAGGGTAACTATGTGACCAGCCCCTAATTAAAACCCTGGGCACTGAGTCTCTAATGAGCCTCCCTGGAAGACATTTCTCATATGTAGTCACACTTGTGCTGAGGGAATTAAGCACATCCTGTGTCACTCCCCTGGGGGAGGACTTGAGGAAGCCCATGTCCAGTTTTCTCTGGAATTTGCCCCATGTGCCTTTCCCGTAGCAAATTTTGCTCTGCATCCTTCTGTTGTAATAAACCATAGCCAGAGTCCTTCCAGCAAGTCATGGAAACTAGGAGTGGTCTTGGGGACCACTAGCACACATCTCTTTTCACATTAAGAGGCCACGTGTTCATCAACTGTCTTTCATGGGCTATGTCTACCTGGAAGTGCTGCTTTTCCCCAATTTACACGAAGTCATCATAAGAACAACAGAGGCTCTGCTGGGAGGAGAAGAAGATAAAGAAAATACATACGCTTTCTGCTCCCGCCTACATCTTTTGGATAATATAGAGAATCACTGTCACCCAGTCCCTTTTCTTCACTGAAGCCAGAGGGAGCACTGCCCAGGTGTTATATGAGTTCTGCAGTGATGCAGGTATGTTCCAGGATTGGAAGAAGAAAGGAACCAATATTTACAAATGTTCTTTTATGTCCTAAATAGGGTATTTGGCATTTTTTATATACAGACCTTAACGAATTATTATAACAGACAGGCTTTAATAATCCTGTTTTATGCTTTAAGAACCTGGGATGCAGAGAAGTTAAGTAATTTTCCCAAGATCACACAGTAAGTGGTGAGTTATGACTTGAAACTGGTCTGATTCCAAATTGTGTGTCCTTCCCATTATGTTGTGCTGCTTTGTTTTCGAGTCTTCATCTTCAATGTTTTGTTGTTGTTTTGTTTTGCTTTGTCTCATACTTTTCTCATGTTCACAACCTAGCTCACTAATAACGATGTATCTCATTAAATACAAATCAGAAGAGTGTTGAAAGTTTTATTTGCACCAACTTTAAACGTATATGTATGCAATTCTCAATTTCTTATATAAGTGTCTGAAGTACCTTTCAAGTCTGTCCCAAACTTAAGGAAAACAACAAAAATAAAAACCACCAAAAGCATTGTCTAGGAGTGGCCAGGTTTGTGTGCCCGGCTACATCCTGACTTAGAAAATAACTTTATAAATTATTCTCCCATACACTACTCTGTATCAATGAAATGTAACAATAAACTTCCCCAAATGTGTATGAGAATACACATTTTCCTTCTGTTGTTAATAGTTCAAAACACATCCCGAATATTGATTTTGTTCAGATCAGCCCACTAACACTGTGGGGTAAGACATAGTTTAGTTGACACAAAGTTATTGCAGGTCCACTTCATACTAAATAGCACTTAACACAGCGTCTCTCTGACACACAGTAACACTCGAATGCATCTGGGATGATGACGGTGGTGGTGATAAGAGGAGTGATGTGTATTTTGGCACTAGACAAGAGCTTAGTTTCTGAGGTCAATTTATTAATATTTCATAATTTAATAACCCCTACACACAACACGACACATACACACATACTATTATATACCAGCAAAGAATTGCATCCTCTGTACCTCCAGCTTCTTAGGAAAACCTTTGGTTTCATGAATTTGCATAAGGTGTGCTGAGCCTATATCATTTTTTTTAAATTCAACTTTTCATGGCTCTATATTAACTACCACCAACACGTACAGTGTGCACTCTCCGATTAAAATATGCTCAGTATTTTATGATTACTTTTAAGCCCCATGTTAATAAACTCAGCCCAACCAACAGAAGAAAACATCCTTAAAAATAAATATAGCCCATTCTATTTCCATGAGCATATATTATTGCTATCGATTTTCTAGTCATCTACTTTGAAAGCCAGTTGAAAGTGATTTTAAAGTGCTCAGTCTCATTTATTAAAGCCTTGAAAGTTGATTGCTTTAATTTTCCCCCAATCAACAAGATAACCCTTAATTTTAAGGTCTGGATTAGTGGCACTCCCAACTATGAAGTAATGATGCCATTTATTTACATTAGAATCAACACGCATTCAGTACTTAAAGCCCTCATCAATTTTCCAAATAAAACTGCAGCTGTAGTGTGGAACAGGTGAAATGAGGTCTGTATTTTTCAGATGTAACATAGCCAAGAGCTTAACCCAGGCTTTAAGAAGTTTAAAAGCAATAAAGCCAAAGTTATTTCAGCCCTGCAGCATACTTATTTAAAGAGATGGATGTTATTGGCTGTTTTTCAATATACTGATTGTACTATCATTAAAACCTGACATGCAGTCCTACAGTGTTATATGTACAGAATACCATAAACTGATAAGACCCATCTTCCTCCCCAATCCCTTTAAAACAGAAGGATAAAAAGAATTGTGAAGCTATACCCAGAGTGTTATGATATCCACAGAACCCTATCTTCATCCTCATTCCTACAGAAAAAAAAAACCACACAAATAAACAAACAAACAAAAAAACACATGAGATTGAGAAATGATGGAACATAAAGCATAAGAACAAGAGACATCTGCCAGGAGCTTTGGTCTAAGAATCAAGAACCAAACATTCACTAGAAGAGTCGGTGGCACCTACACTACCGTGAAATTAACAGCATGAATGAATATACGACCTAGTATCAAATTTCTATGAAGGTCGGAACCTCGTTTGTCTCCACCTATTGCAATGTCTTTTAGAGTATCAAGTCTATCAGCTATCTGGCGAATGCTGAATAAATTAATAAATAGATGCTATGTAAAAACAGCTAGGGCCCTCCATGGTGATGAATTGCTTTGAAAAAGTTTCCAAAAGTGTTCTTTGCTACAGCACAAAATCTTCTGATGCGGAAAGGTAAGCAGAGAGAGGAAGAGAATGGAGAAGGTCATCGGAATGAAGAAGAGCATTTCATCTTTATTGCTGCTTAGCTGTCTATCTCTGGCATGAACTCCTTCAAAGTGTTCCTACTTCTTCCATTCTTCTACTTCTAAACATACAGGTACAACAAATTCTGTGACAGTAGCATTTATTTAATGTAACACTGCTCTTTTAACCACAGTACTCTGTTTAGTGAGATAAAGGTCAAATAAAAATAATCAGGCATCTTGCTTTTCATTATTATGTGTTATCATTTCTACCCCTCTGCATAATAGCTGAGGCTTTTTTTCTGCACTAATCTAGATGCAAATATTATTACTGGCATATTAAACAGTAAATTGGAATAAATTAATGATGCCGAAGCATGTCAAATTTGCTTACGACTGTGTCAAGTCAAATCAAGACAACATTTATGTCACGATTCCTGTGACAATAAAATTCTTTAGTTTCTTTTATAATCAAGAGAACAAAAGCCCACGGGAAGAGGTCCAGAGAAAACACAGATATTGGAATTAGCAGAGAATGACTTTAAAACAGCTATTATAAATACGTTCAAGGCTTTAAAAAAATAATATATATATGGTATATAAAATGAATGAGCAGATAGTGGTTCTTAGACAATTAATAGAATCCATAAAATTAAATCGAATGGAAATCCTAGAACTGAAAAATATATGAAATGGAAAATTATCTTATGGATAATGGACTAGATACTGGAGAAGAAACAATCAGTAAACTTTAAGAAAGGGAACTTATAAAATTGATGTTCAGAGAGGTAAAAAACTTTAAAAATTTATCAGAGCCTAAATGACAAGTGGGACAATATTTGCATAGTCTAATGGATGTGTAATTGGAGTCCCAGAAGGAAGAGATTAGTATAGGACAAATATTTGAAGAAATGGTGGCAAATTTGATTCAAAAATATATAAACCCCTATAATAAGCACAATAAAATCCAAAAGGAATAAACATAAAGAAAATCACACCTGGATATATCTTAGTTAGATTCCTGAAAACCAAAAATAAAGAGAAAAATTAAGAAATTCAATGAAAAAAGAAAGTTTTTTTTTTAAATATTGCAGTGAAATGTATAATATTCATATAGAAAAATGAACCTCTACACTTGAATGTAACTACGCAAAATAATTAAATCTATAATGAATAATAGACCTAAACATAAAAGCAAATTTATAAAGCTTCTAGAAAAAAAATAGGAGTATTTCTACATAACTTGGATATATAGCAATTTCTTACAGAAAAAGACTATACAAGAATGTTCTAGAAGCTTTTTCATAATAGCCTAAAACTGGAAACCAGAAACAGCAGATAGATAATTTTTAAAAAATAAAAATAAAAATAAAAATGCACAAAAAATACTCCCTTTGGTATATTAAATATATTCAAAACTAGTAATAAAAAAACAAACAAACTATCAGTGCACAGGACCACATAGATAAATCTCAAAATACATTATGCTGAAAGAAGCCAGAGACAAGAAAAGTATTAGGTTGGTGCAAAAGTAATTGAAGTTTTTGCAATTATTTTTAATCTTTTAAACCACAATTACTTTTGCACCAACCTTATACATATTGTCTAACTCCAGAAATTCTAGTATAAAAAAAGCACTAATCTATAGTTATAGAAATCAAACATTAATTGCCTCTGGGGATGGTGGTAGAAGAATTGACTGCAAAGGAAGATGAGGAAATTTGACATGGATATAAATATTTTTCAAAACTTAAAACACTGTAAAAAAATCTGTGCATTTCACAATGCGTATATTTTATCTCAATTTTTAAAAAGGGAAAAGAATTACAAATCTAACCATCCTCTTCTCCTTTAAGCCAGATTACCCTCTCTTGACTTCCCCATTTCTCTTACTAGCAGCTTTATTTTCAGGCAAAACTGTAAAGTTATTTTTTACACTTGTGACTCCATCATCTAATATTTCATTATTTTCCAAATTCAATCAATATTCTAACTATCACCATTTTTGAGTATTTAGGTCAAGCACAGGTAAACCTCTTTTCATTTAATAATTCAGCTATGATCTCACTTATTCTATGTACAAACCCATTGGTTTACATTTCCTTATTCACTGTAAGGAAACTAAGGTTTAGAGAAGTCAAGTCACAAATAGTGAGTTGGGATTTGAATTCATGTAACCTCCTAATTGTTACCAATAGTATTTATTACAAAATCTCCCTCATATCTCTCCCACTTTGACCCACTATCTTCAACCAAATTCAACAGGGAGTCTACTCTCAATAAAATTAGCAAACAAGCAAATAACAGGCTAAATACCATCAATGACCCCCATGGTACTAAAGCTAATAGTTACGCTCTAGCCCACATCTTCTTTGACCTCTACTCTGCATTTAGCACTGTTGACGTTTTCTTACCCAAAGCATAGGAGGTGTGGTCAACCTATATAGTGAATGTTTAAATAGAAAAAACTTATTACAGTAAAAGACATATTGCCCTTAACCCTCCTCAAAACACTCCCCCTTGCTTTGAACACACTTATCTCATTGTTTTTGCTACTTTCTGAAGCAGTTCTGGAAGTCGTCTTTCATGAGTGTCTTTAGTTGTGCTGTTGTGGCTGCCTCGATGTTCTGAATCATTTTGACTTTGGGGAAGAGCCAGAAGTCACGCGGTGCCAGATCAGGTGAATAAGGAGGATGAGGACACACAGTAATGTTTTCATTTGACAGAAATTGCTGTATACCAGAAGTGATGTGTGACATGGAGCATTGTCATGACGGAGCATGATTTATGGCACACTTTAAAACCCACCTTCTCTCAACTGTAGCTCACACCTGACTGTGCCGAACAAGTTGAAACTGTTACTAAGGTTCATTGCATGGCTTCCTGTATTGAAGATCCCTGCCTTTCCGTTGGATGGAACTCTGCAGCAGCAATCACCGTATTTTTTTTTTTTTAATCACAACTCGTATTCTCTTTATTTGCCATTAAGAAGTATTCTACTGGTTTTCTTCTTTCTTCTCCAGACACATTTTCTCAAGTTCATTTGAGTAGTATTCCAAACCTATTCAGTAATTGTCAGCATTCCTTGAGATGTGGTTATAGATATTATGTCCCTTCTGCTTCATGCTCTCTCTCCCTAGACAATCTGACCCACACATTTCTCTGTAAACAAAGGGTAAGTAACAGTCTGCAATCTATTTTCTCCCTCTCTCCATCCTTTTTCCCACCCTAAACAAAGATGATTTATTCACCTTTTTAAAGCAAAGTTTGATCATTTCACTTGTCTTCTCAAGCATACTCACCTCTCCCCTTCCCACTACCAGCCAAACAAAACTTAGACTCTTCTTGATATCAAAACAAGATCTTCCAAAATGTAGAAACAAGTTAGTTCTCTTAGCCCTATGTCGCACTACTCCTCTTTATATCATCTGTGATCCAGTGACACAGGCTTCTGTGCCATTCTGCCATCCTTTTACATTGCGCCATAGATTGGGCTGTTTCTTTCATCGAGGAAATTTCTCTAGACCCCAATTTTTGACCATTACAGTCTTATTTACCTTTGGAAGAGCAGAATGTCATGAGATGTCTTCCTTGAAATGTTCCCTTAGTTCTAGAGTCAGAAGTGTTGTTTTCCTTCTACAGACTCTCAGATTATTTTATGCATTTTGGTTACACACAAAGATATTGAAGTGGCCAAAAGTCAAGGTGGGAACCGAAGTGGAAAGGAAGGTCACAGACCAAATTCCAAAGTCTTCTGTAATGTTGGGTAGAAACTGGGTGTAGATAGTTGACAAAGACATTGAGGAACAAAGTGGATTAACTTGAATGCCATGAACTTCAAAGGGATATATGTATATGGTTTCCTTGAGAATACAAATATCATCCTCTATCTTAAAACACTGGGTGTGCAGGAGAATAGAATCAGTCATCAGGGTATCAGTCATCATCTTCTTGGGGGAGAACCAAATTCCCATCACTTAAGTAATTGCAATATTGAACAAAAATTTTATCTACTTAATAAACAGAAGATCTTCATCGTTTCTTTTTTTTAAATCCAGCCAGAACTTCTCATTCCTTATGTCTAATGAGACATCAACTGAGATAAAAAATAACTCTATTGAACATACTCTTGCTAGTAAAACCAAATAAAACAAAACCTATTAAAATATTTTCTTGGGAAACAATTATCTGCTCTGTATATGACTTATTCTGATCATTCATTCCTCTGCTTAAAATTCCACAGATGGCTCTTTATGACCTACAGGAAGAATCTGAACTTGGAACACTAAATTACAATGTTCTTTATTTTTTGTTACCCAAGCACATATAGCCTCATTCCTACCATTTACCTACACATTCTTTGTGGTCCAACAATAAATACCATTACTCTTACTGCTTTTTACTCTATGCTATTTCACCACTAGGTGTCACTACACACACTTTTCCCCTTTTCTAGAATGTTGTCAGTCTTTTCTGCCAGGCCAACACAGTGAATATCCTGAGACACCATAATGTAGCTGATCTTTCCCTGAGCTGAGCTACCTCTTGTTAATAGGTCTCTTGTTTATTACAGGTCTTATCCTGTATTACATTCACTTGTTCACTTTTCTGACTTGCCTACTAAAATATGAGCTCTGTGTACTTAGGAATCCACTTAATCATTTTGTAACCCCAGTGACTAGGACAACGGATACATATAGCAAGTATTTAACATGTTTATTGAATTTCATTGAAATAATATGATCAACAGTTTCGAGAAATGTATAGTGTGATAATAGCAGACAAAATGGTTAAAAGGCCCAAGGAGGTAGTTTGGCACACCGTATTGAATCATGACTTACTGACTTTATGACTTTGGAAAATTTTTTAACTTCTCTCAAACTCAGTTTTATCATTTGGGGAAAAAATAGTAAATGGAGGTAATAATACTCTGTATAATAACTGTAAAGAAATGAGATGATTTCTGTAAAATTCATAGCATAATTCCTGTCACATATTGAACATTCAATAAGTTGGAGCTATTGTTATTTGTATTACTACAAAATGAACACACACAAATAGAAAGGAAATACTAAAAGAATTAGTGATATATTCATGGGCATGCAAATCGTGTGTGTGTGTGTGTGTGTGTGTGTGTGTGTGTGTTTTAATCATTGAGCTCTCAATCTACAGCATATATATATATATATATATATATATATATATATATATATATATTTATTTATTTGTGGTTGTTACAGCAGTGTCTAGCAATGCCTCTAGAAATCTAGACTAAAGGATACCTAGTTTTTCTCTTTTCAAAGACGCTGGAAAGTCTCTTTCCCTTAGACAACCAAAGGGTGAAGCCTGCCATATGTCACCATGAATATACACAGGGATGAGAGGTCCAGCTATAGAACAGCTAGTGGGAAGATACACAAATATGAAATAGAATGAAAACATGCATAATGCATATAGACGGGTCCAATAAGAAATAGCAACTTCACAGTTTTCAAGAAATAGCTCAGGAAAAATCAGTAGCTAAAAAAAGAAAAAATGTTGCATATTTTCAAGGTGGATTTGATTCAGAAGTGATTTTTGGATGTATGCTCTAAAATTTCAGGTGAAATAGGGTGAGTCGGGAAGTTTTTCTAAAGGGCTAGTAATGAAAAGTCTCTTATCTTTGTGAATAAGCGTAAAAATACCAAGGAGCTTCATCCCCAAAATGACATTTTTGAATCGATTTCCTACTAATAGCCACTCTTGGCAAACTATTCTGGATGTACAAATCACTGATTAGATCTCCTCCTCTTATCAAAATCTAGTTGAAAGTAAAGATAATGATTCAAGATCACATGGGGGACATGCAGGTCAGCCATTGCTGTAGGTGTCTCAGGGCGTATACTTGATTCTTCCTGGGTCATGACAAAGCTATTTGTTTAGGGTACAATGTCTCTGCTCTACACAAAAATGCTTTCATAGAGATTCATTTGGAATGCATGCCCCAGTGCCTAGGAACTGTCCTATCCCTGACTTTTTGGAAGGTTATCTGAGGAATGGCTTACTTTTTTTCCCCCATCTTCTACCTCAGATCATATGGATTGGCTTTTTACCTTTTGTGATAACGAGAAATATTACTAAAATTCAAAACCATCTGTCATTTAAATGACAAAAATTAATCAGAACAAAATACACTTATGGTAAAAATACTTTTCTTGAGGTACCAATTGTTTCGGTGGCCTTGTCATAGGCGCAGGGCTTTCCAAGCCTTCCTTTTCTACAATTTCTGGGCCATTCCACATATATATGGAGACATCTGTCCTCAAAAGTACAACTGATGATGGGTCAGTTTACTGATGACTAGAAACACAAATTTCAGTCCCCCAATTGGTGTGAGGTGGAAGTGGAGGTGTGCTACACAGAAAAGCTTTCAGGAGTCTTTTTTATTTTTTTATTTTTATTTTTTTTAATTTCTGCCATTTCAAAGAGACTCTTTCTCTTTCTTAATAGTTGGTCTGTATGTAAGCGATCTGTTGCTTATCCAGCCACCAAAAAAGGTAGAGAAAATGGAGAATTTAGCTGGAGGTTTGACTTCAGGTAGAGCGAGAAATGAAATTTGATGTGTGACAGGAAAAAATTAAGTAATATTTATAATCATTCTTTTTCCCTTCCTAACCAGATATATTACTTACAAAAGCCCAGAGAGGCCAGATTTTCCATAAGAAAGCTTGGAGAAGATATAAAGAGGGAATGATCTTGAAGACAGCAGACAGGAGAATCAGGCGGGCAGTAGGAAAAAGAGAGATAGAAAGACAGAGAAAATGAGAGACCAAGACGCACCACAGAGGCCAAAAGAACAAAGCAGAGACAGAGAGAACAGATTGATAACAACTCAAAGAGACAAAGAGCAAGGACCCAATGAAGCAACACATCACTGGGAAAACAGGAGGCAACTATAAGGAAATTTTAGGATATCTGGCTGAGGGATGAACAATATCATTTACAATTCTGTATCCTTTAAAGATTTTCAATGCAGAACTGCACTGTTCTTCAATCCTTTTGCCGTCAGATTTGTAACCCGTGCCTCCATCCCCTCTGTCCAGGTGTCTGTGTTATGACAAAATTTTGGGTAGCTCCAGCTCATCCTGATACACTCAGGACACACTTTCTGCTTTGTTCACATCTGCAGTGAAAAAGATGACAACCATGACAAAGCGTGGTGAAACAAAAGCATTTGGGGCATTCCAGCTGAATGCCGCTACGCGTGGGCATGTGACAAAGTAAGGGAGGGAGGGAGGGAGCTGGGAGAGGAGACAAAATGTGTGAATTGTTTCTCCCATCTCTGGCACTGGAAAGCTAGATCCCTAGGCTTCCCAGGCTACAGAAAGACAACAAGTCAGATGGACACTGGGAAGTAGAGACTGATTGAGGGTGGGAGGAGTTCTGAGGTGGGTAAGAAGGGCTAAAACAATTTCCTCTGACCCACAGGGATGGATGCTACAAGGAAATCAGCCTTGGACACTTATTGCATTTACAATCCCAGGCTGCTGTGGCGGTCATTACTTGTACATCATATGTCACAGACCCACACCAAGTCTCTCATGAGAAAAGCAACTCTTAGCACAAAGTCAGTAACACTCAAGGAACTGGTTAAGGCTCTTTCCCTTTCACTTCCAAGCCCAGCAGACAAATGATGTTCCTTTACTGTTCCATCTATAGAATTCCTTACAGTTTCTGTCTTAGTGTTCTAATTTTCCTCTCATGCTCTGGGCTTATCATTACCGTTTATTTTTTTCTTGTTCTTGACTTTTTGTCCTTTTATTATCCTTTAAAATTTATTGGATTTTGTTGTAAGCTGCCTCAAATGGTTTGAGGAATGAAGTGGCTTAATAAATGTTTAACAGCTGATGAAGTTTTCATTACTAAAAGTAACATGAGGGGAAAAAAAGTCTTTTTTGTTTTGTATTATCTGGAAGAGACTTGCTGAGGAGAGAATCAATTTGAAAGAGGCACTAAAAGGAAAGGAGGTACTAACTAAAGACCACCACGGGGACCAACAGAGTCACTGAGGGTTCGGCCATACTGGGACCAGCCTAGTCTTCCTGTGCCTTGGGACTTTGACTGACTCTCTTCTCTATCCTCCACACTGCTTTTGTTTCAAAATAGAAATCTGAAACATTCTCTTGTTTTTAAAGCTCTGTAAAGGCTGCCAATCTCAAACAAGAGGAAATTCTTGCTCTTCAGTTTGACCTAAAGGGTCTTTCCCAATCTGGCCCCTGCAAACATCACCCATTCTCATCATGAGAGCCTTGGGCAGGTCCCCACGCAGTCCATGATGCCTCAGGCCACTGGCCATTCTGCTTCATGTGTATGAGACGTCTCCTTACTACACGTCTCGACATCGCCTGATGGATATCTCTCTATCCTTCAGGACTGATTTTTCTGACATCCCCAAATACAGATATGACTATTTTTTCTTTCTGCTCCTTCCTACCTTTAGCCTCTGCCACATGTCCAGGTGTGTTAGCACCAGCCCAGACGCACACAGGAGCTGTTTCTTAACTTCCAAGAAATTCTAAGAGCCAATTGTTAATTATAACTATTATTAAAAAATAAATTATATAAAATTACAATTAAAAGTTATATTAAAAGGTTAATTAACAAATGCTCAAAGCTCATCGCATTTTAGTTAATCCATCCCATTTTACTTTTATATATTTTATAGGTGTGGTGGAAATACTGTAAATGACGTGCTACTGCAAATCCCTTCCCAACTTTCTGTTCAGTGACATCCTGTTAGTGTTTTGAAATCAACTGTAATGGGTTTATTTACACTATGGAAATTGACAAACACTACAAATCAGAGCTTTCTTGTGCTCACATCGGTTGTCTAGAATTAAAATGGTTGAGAAAATGTGAATAATATAACTTAAAGTAAAATTTATCATGTTCCTAAATGTTGCATTTTGAATAACACACACACACACACACACACACACACACACACACACACACACACACACAATTGAAAAAATAGTCTTTCAGGATTTGAAAATTGTTCCCTAATTGAGCAAAGCAGTTGCTCTGTCATTGATGAATAAGGGAAGTTCTGACATACATCTTTGTTTCCCTTTCATCTTACTTGTTAACATAAACAAAAATATCAGTTGTAATTCATGTTGGAGCTATATTTATCTGTCAGTTGCAACCATGACTTGGCTACAGATACAAGAGTTCTGCCAAAAACCAATGTAGGCATTCTTTAAGAAGTAGTCAGCTACATAAAGTTTACAAAAAAGAACACTGCATATTTTGTTATTATTACTATTTGTAAATTATGTGCCACACCTTCTTTATATCAGTATAAAGAGCTTTTAATAACAAGGTTTTATAACAAGCTTAGGTACATGTAGACGTTTATATTTTTTTTCCCCTAGAAGGTTGGTTGTTAAACATTTACTAGCACACCACCTCCTGTGCCTATCTCCCCAAGAGACTGGAAGTTTTGTTTGTTTGTGTGCTTTTGAAGAGTTGGGATTATACCTGAGTTATCATCAGGTCTTCAGCACATATTTGATACCCAGTAGAGACTTAATAAATACTTATTGACTCCAGCTAAAGGCGAAGGGTGTTGCCAACTATTTAGATTTGCAGGGCCTCTCTTTAGATTTGCAGAAATTGGCATGTTTCTGACCTGGGCCAAGGTGACTGAGGAGCCATAGATTAATTATCCTGGGAACAGAGGAAGAGGAGTATCTAGCTAAGGCATCAATATAACAGAACGTATACTTATAACTCCTGTATTACTTTTATGTTTGAAAATTGTGTGACCAGAAGACGACTATTCAAAGTATTGGTCTGATAGACTGAATTTAGTTTTAGAGTCTATAGTAGATACAGTTATTTATCCTCAGGCATGTTCCCCATGTATTCCCTATCCCCACACATTTATATATCTATACATACTTAATTTTAGTACTTCTTTATGGGAGGAGACCTGAAACATATGTATGTAAAATGTTCCCTTAAGTTGCAGAATTCACATTGTATCTGTTATTTGTCCTCATTTAGCTTAGGACAGAAAACAGAAACCACTCTTGGTATTCTTAGCAGAAAGGGAGTTAGCAAAGAGCACCAGGGCTTACGGCATCACCGGAGCGCAGGGGGAATCCCTCTGTAGGTTGGGCCTTCGAGAATGATCCAGCACTTCATAGCACTGACTTGCTTGGAGGGCCGTTTCCTCTGCTACAGGCCACCACTTGGATTTTTAGACTGATATGAATGCTGGGATCAAGAAACTGCCACTGCCCTCAAAACACACAAAATTTACAGAATGCTCACTAGTAAGGTGTGACTATAAAATTTTACATCTCCAGTTTCTGTGAATAGCCAAAAGAAGCAGGGAAATGACCTGCCTTACTTCCAAATAGCATATATGTATATCAGATATACACATCATATATATATGGAAGAATCAAATTCACAGCCAAAATCATAGCTTCAAGGGAGTATGCGAAATGTGAGTTTTAGCTTTCCCACTTGTATAGAGCAGGAAAACACAATGAAAAGAGATCAGATGCTGAGAACCAAGCAACAATATACAATAAAGACCTCTAACTGTACAATTTCTGCTGTCAGCCAGATGGTTATGGAAACCTTGACCACATCCTTCAAATGACACTACAATGCAACCAACCACAGTACCAATTGTTTTTTGATGATGTGGAGCTGAAATAAAATAACCAATTAGCCTCCTTACCTAGAAAAAAAGTTTTAAAATATAATTATGATGATGAAAATGTTGCATGTAATTTGTACTCTGCTTTGATTTTCATTTAACATTATGCTGTACGTCTTTCGCTATACCAGTAAAAATTCTTCATAAACATTTGCAAAGGCTGCCTAATATGCCATCTTGTGACTGTCCTATATTGTACTTACTCATCTCTTTTGCTGGCTGTATAGATAAGTTAGCATTTCCCACAAATGCTAATGATGGGGTGAGGCACACCTTTGTATGTAAATCCCTGCCATCCTTTTCAGTTATTTTGTTAGAATAGATTCTCAGCCTTCTCTTAAAAATAGGCCTTATTTACTGACTCACCAAATCTAGGGCTTTTTGTTTGTTCTGTAAATGAGACAAAAGTAGATCCACATTGTTTTAGAAGGCATAAGAGGAAAAGTCAGCAGCATACAATTTTGTGCTAAAATAGCACAGCTTCTGAAACACCTGGGACCTTGTTGAGAGAAATTGCATAAAAGCATAGATTGCAGTAAATGCTGCTTCATTCTGACTTATGTTTTAGATGTATAATCTTGGTGTAATAAATCAATATGTGTCTTATTTAAAACGATACTTAATCATTAGACACTGGTACTGGCAAATACTATTGCTTATTTTTCTAAGACAATACGTGCTTCATGTATTTTTAGTTTAAATCAATTTACTAGGAATGTGCTCCCCACTGTGTGAAATTCTGGTGGAATCAAAAGATGTAAAATAATGTATCTAAACTCCAAGAGCTTACCATGTTCGGGAGAATGTAGAAAACTGCTTTATTGCTCTATTTTAAAACTGCATTATGTTTTTTCCAAGTTCTTCTTGAAATCTGAGTGGGAGTGGAGTTGGGTGAGAGCACAAATGATTTCCTTTAGAATCTCTAGGCTGTAAACTCCTCAAGGCCTAGGGATTTGCTTCTCATTTAAATCGGTATCTTCATCACTTAGTTCGCACAACTTGATAAATACGGATTGCATAACTGAATGCACAAATGGACAGTAAAGGAATAAATCAAGTCCAACCCTATTCTCCATGATGGAAAATCAGTTCAAAAAATGGCCAAAGAGTTATGTGACTTTACAACTAGATGAATTATACTCAACATAGAGAACATTTATCAAGCAGTTTACTGAAGTCTGTTGTAAGCACTTTACATGTTGTGTTTCATTATACTATTCATAACTGTGTTACATGGGTGGTACTACTATGTTTTCCAATTCATAGATAAGCAGACTAAGGCCTACTATTAATTTGCCCAAATCACTGCACTGAATAAGAAGCAAAGTGGGGATTCCAAACCCCACTATGCTCTTAACCATTATATTAGGTTGTTTCTCATATGTTAGATAGCAAATATCAGAAGTTCATACAGGGCAAGATCTTATAGCAAATTCATAAAACAATGTTTGAAAACTATGACTTCTTGCATGCATTTGCAACACAAATAGAGTTATACAATTTTCAAATTTCTATGTGTCTTTTTGACAGGAAGCCCACTATCACCTCTGGAAATTCTGCCAACCTTGAATTTTCCCCAAATGTTGAAGGCATACTTTGTCCATAAGCATTCATACATTATCGAACCCAAAACTCAGAGAAAACCCAGTTCTGATGGCGATCACTCCCTTCATTTCTAACTGGCACACTGTGTTGCTGTTGAAACAGTATAATTTTTTATCTGCCCATAGCTGTCTACTTTCTAGTGATGCTTCATTGACCTGGATTGTCTGCCAGCTTGAGAGGGTTACTTTTCACCTGGGTTTTAGCTTATACCTCAGTGGTGGGCAGAATTAAAAATGGTTTCCAAAAATCCTAGCCTGTCATATACACAGGCCAACTCCCCAGTTATTCAATTAACACTAATCTAGGTGATGCTGTGAAAGGATTTTTCAGATACAATTAGAGTCCAAATAGTTGACTTGAAGACTGAGAGATTAGCTGGATGGAGCTGGACTAATCCCATGAGTCCTATAAGTCTGAGTCTCTTGGTCAGAGACAAGTACGTCCAAGAAATTAGAAGAATGAGAGATTCAATAAGAAGGACATGAAGGTGGGAGTAGACAAACAGCATCAAGTGCAGGCAGTGTCTAGGAGCTGAGAGAAGCTCTCCTGATAAAAGGAACACTAGGGAACTCAGTTCCATAACTCCAGGGAACTGGATTCTGTCAACACCCTGACTAGACTTGGTCGTGACTTCTTTGCCATAATCTCCAGAGAATCCAACACTCTAATTCAGCCTTGTGACCGCCTGAACAGAGAATCCAGTTAAGGAGTGCCAGACCTGAGCTAACAAATGTATCTTATTTTAAACTGCTAAATGTGTAGCCCTCTGTTACACAGCAACAGAAAACGTATACAAGTTATCTTAGTAAAAGCTCTAAGGATGAGAACTTTTCTTCACAGTTCACATGCTGATCCTTGGCCCTGGGGGGGCTTCTGTCATGATCCACATCAAGACCCAGAACCTCGCCTCTCACGTAAACCTTCAAGTGTTCAGCTGAGTCTAGGGGTCTAGCCTACACTCTTTCAGTATTCCTGTTGAGTTTCCATTTTTCACTCACAAAAACAAACCCCTCTCATGTCTCAGGAGAAAACCTAAGACCTGCATTTGTCAGGTCACAGCATGCTTCAATGCAGCCTCTTTAGCCAAGTCATTGGCTACCTACTGTTGTAAATATTCTTAAGTAATTCTTCAATTAAAAAAAAATTGTATCATGTGACCTGAGATTGTCAACTCTAGGCAAAGAAGTTTACCCCTCAGTAATTTCTACATTTAAGTTCATTTTAACAGGTATATCATTACCTGTGAATTCTTTTTGTTAGCCAGAAAAAAATACACACACACACACACACACACACACACACCATGTTTATTTTTTACCCTTTGTCTCAAAGCAAAAATACCACGCA
The DNA here is from genome assembly GCF_964194185.1 of Rhinolophus hipposideros. Lineage (NCBI taxonomy): Eukaryota > Metazoa > Chordata > Mammalia > Chiroptera > Rhinolophidae > Rhinolophus > Rhinolophus hipposideros. Next base: position 14,164,484 of record NC_138052.1, read on the forward strand.
AAAAAGGCAAATGCAATCTCAGGATGCTGACTGGTTGCTGTAGTGGCAACTCAGTGCTTTTCAAAATGAATAAGTAGGAGATATTTACTTGAATCCTTCATGATTCTGTTTTTTGTGTTTTGTTTTTGTTTCTTCTTTTCTCTTATTCTTTCTTTACCAGACAAATATCTTAAATTCTTAACACGCCAGAACTTTTATATATCTGTGCACTCCATAATGACATTTGTTTTCAGAAAATTTTACAGTGTGATAAAGAAAAGCTGAAAAGGAGACTGAGAATGATAATAAATAGTCATGCATCTCAGTTGAACATCAATGAGAAGAGAAGCAAATGCTATCTAGAGGTTTCTCCATATCTAATAATCTTTTGAAATATGCTATCTTATACAAGAGAAAATAGACTTTATTTAGCTTTGCAGATCTGTTATTTTGGATTTATTTAAAATAGCAAGTAATTCCTTCCTTTAGTGAAAGGATTCACAGAGTTATGGTACAATAAACACATCTTAAATATTATCCACTGCTATCTCAGAGAAGTCCAATTTAAGGAGTCAAATGTTCATTTAAACATGCTCAGATTTCTCTGTAAGAAGTTATGATATTAAATTTTAGAAAGAGGCAGACTTATCTACATTTTAGGTTAGGCAGACCTAAATTTCTTTAAAAATACAAGTATATACAGTCTATTCTGTGCTTAATAGATACGCTATAACCTTGTGGGTAAATCTGTGATCTTTTGTTCAATTTCATTGTGTCCAAATGTTTTAACAAAAAGTTCTGTTTGAAAGATAATCGCCAAATTGAATAGAAATGGTCCAGTTTTAGCCTTCTTAGTTAAGTTTTTGGAAGAATAATTCTAAAGGTCATGAGGTTGGAGCACACCTCCCGCTGTCCATTTGCTCATGGTCTTTTAACAAAAATATAAAGCATGGAATATAGCAAGAAGTAAATATTTTTTAAACTAACCTAAAAAACACAATGCCACATTGTGATTACAAACACATGCACTAAAATTGGTAAGTGTAAACAATATATCAGACAAAATTAGATGTTAAAGCAGGAAAACATAGAGAAAGAAGAGGCTACAGAAGTTTACCTCTAATCTATACTAAGCAGAGAACATGCTGTGAAGTTGGTCTCCTAGTGGATCTCAGCACTCTACACAATAGAATCTCTGTAGAACTTACTCTATGGAGAGTTTAAAAAATGCCCATACCCTGTCAGCACCCTCAGAGAAATAGATTTAGTTGGTCTAAAGCAATAGTTCTCAAAGTGAGGTACCATCACCTGGGAACTTGTTAGAAATTCAGATTCTCAGGCTCCCCACCAATTTAATAAATCAGAAATACTGGGGGTCAGATTTAACAATTGGAGTTATTACAAGCCCTTCTGTGATTCTATTGTTTACAAAGTTTGAAGCTCATTGGATTAGATTGAGGAGGTAGGTAAGGCAGATTTTTATTATTTAAAAGTTTTACAGGTGGTTCTAATACACAGCCTACATTAAAAACACTGAGTTAAACATTAAACATTGAGTAGATATTAACTCTCAACAATAAAAAGGTATTAAAACTCAAAACCAACAAAAAGGAACAATCGGATTTAAAAATGGGTGAAATGTCTAAAGAAACACACCTCATTAAAGATATACAGCAGGCAAATAAAACATGAAAAGGTGTTCTACATCATATGTCATTAGGGAAATGCAAATTAAAACAATGAGGTACCACTACACATCTGTGGGAATGGCCAAAATCTAAAACACTGACAACACCAATATTGGCAAGTGTACAACAACAGGAACTCTCATCCATTACTCGTGGGAATGAAAAATGGTACAGCCACTTTGGAAGACAGTTTGGCAATTTCTTTAAAAACTAAACACATTCTTATCATAGGACCCTAGAATCACTCTTTTTGGTATTTACTAATTGAGTTGAAACATGTCCACACAAAAACCTGCACACAGATGTTTATAGCAGCTTTATTCATAACTGCCCAAACCTGGAAACAACCAATATGTCCTTCAGTAGGTGAATAAACAAACTGTGATATATCCATATAACGGAATATTATTAAGCACTAAAAAGAATAAAAGCTATCAAGCCATGAAAAAAACATAGAGGAACATTAGATACACATGACTAAGTAAACAAGCCAATCAGAAAAGGTTACATACTGTACGATTCTAACTATATGGCATTCTGGAAAAGGCAAAATTATGGAAACAGTAGAAAGATCAGTGATTGGCAGGGTTTGAGAGAAGAAAGGGATGAAAAGGCAGAGTGGAGAGAAATCTTATGGCAGTGAAACTACTCTTTTTTTTTTTTTAATTTTGTCTTCAAAAAACTCACCCATGCTATAGTTACATAATATGACACTATAATTGTGGATACATGTCATTATATATTTGTCCAAATCTACAGAATGTACAACACCAGAGTTGAACCATAATGTAAACTATGGAATTAGGGTGATGATGTTTTGTCAGTTTGGTTCATCAGTTACAGTGAATGTATCTATCACTCTGAAACAAATGGTGCTGGATGTTGATAGCACAGCTGTGCTTATGTAGAGAGAGGGGACTCTGTAATTCACCCTCAATTTTACCATGAACCTAAAACTGCTCTAAAACATAAAGTCTATTTTTAAAAATTGGGTTAATGACTGTCATGCAGGACGGTCTGCGGGGTCTCTGGTCCTGCTCCTCATATAAGAATGCAGGACATGGTGAGGCCAAAAAGGAACACCCATGGAGCCATAGATAGGGGAGTCATACCACTATATTGTCGCTGGCGGCTGGGTTGGAGACACAGGAAACAGGAGCCACACTATCCACAACCCACCATCCACTCGTCTGCCAAACAATCTCACTTGCTAGCAATCTGCTTCTCTGCAATCTGCAATCCACATTCCGCCACTTGCTAGCTCGGCCACCATCTTCTCACCAGCCCCCATTTTCTATTAGCGTAGCCACAATAGTTATATTAGTGGCCAATGGCTCACTGGTTACAGCTGACGGCCAACTGGCCACAGCTGATGGTCATCCAATCACAGTCGATGGCCATTTACTACCTGAGCCAGCACCTCTCCACGTGAGGCCGAGAGCCTGGAAACTGCACTCCTGGCTCTGTCCCCACAATGACATTAAAGGATCATCTTCAAAAATGGTAAGTCATGAGTAGTGATCCAGATATAGAACAAACAAGTGTCAAAATTTCACTTAACTCATTAGTTGGTAATGGAGCTAGAAACACATGGGGTAGCAAGTTTAAAGGAGAATCCAAAAAACAAACATACAATGCCATCAGGAATACCAATATGAATTTGTGAAAGAGGAAAAACAGGCCTCTTCTACAGTGAGGGAGGAAAATCAACGGAACTTTCAGTAGGTGGAATTCATCAGCATGTATATAGAAAAGAATTGTTTGTATTACGACCCATTTTCAAGTTTATTTCTAACTCTCCAGAGTTGTAGAGTAACTCCAAGACAATGAAACTCACAAACCCTACAGAATCAGATAATTCAGAGGGTGTATTCTAAAACATACACAATTTCCCCATTGAAGAAGCCTAATAATTTTTAGTTCTTATTAAAGTTGTCTACATTTTTTTTCCCTACAGTTAAAAACAGGTGGAAACTAGGGCAAGGCCAAGTGTGACCCAGTGGGAACCTTGCCAGCTGAGATGATCATGAGGTGATGTCTTGAAAGAGCAGAAGATTAGAAATGAAACATCAAGTTCAACAGAGAGGGAATGTCCTTTATCAAAACATCTTAAGTGTCAGGCTGATGATTTTGTTATTCCTACTATGTTAATGCACGTTGTTGGAGGTTTCTAGGAAAAGATGTGATGTGATTAATGCAGGGCTTCAGAGATATTAATCCAAAGCAATCTCTAAATGGATTAAATGTCATAAATGATTGGGAAGACTAGGTAAGAGCTGATGAAATAATACAGGGTTAAGGGAAAATATAAAATTTTCTTTACCAGAGATTTCCTCTCTAAAAATTTCTTTGGGTACAGGCACGCTTCTAAATCCATCTTATTCTACAAAACGAGTGTGCTCTTGCTCTCTCTCTCGTGGCCTTGCTCTACAGTAATACGTTGAAAATGGAGACCCATTTTTCTTTCCAGACGGGATGGATTGTTATCTGGAGTGAAAAGTTCCATTTTCTAGCATTTTTCATTGAAACTATCACCTGATAATTACACTGAATAGAAAGTAACCATTAATCAAATCTTTAATATATCAATTCATCACTGTCTACCTTGTGTGAAGCAGAAGAACTAGAATTAATCAGTCAAACCAAATACCATCACAACCAAATGCCTGATAAGAGTGGAGGCCATAGGAAACTTTTTTTTTTTTTTAAATGGATAAAAGACATTTGCTTCTGCTGGCAGGAGCACTGGGGCCTCAATGGTAACACTACTTTCTATCATCATAGAAAGCGATTTTAATCTCTTCCCAGTTTGAGCAACTTCAAGTCTGTTAGAAATGTAAAGCTCTTAAATGTTATCTGACTCACAAGGAACAGAAGTTGGTGAGTTCTATTATAGCCCTTTCTTCACACAAAATTTTGTTAATAAAAGCCTTTTAGAAAACAAATTCACATTTCAAACTGCAGCTGCTGCCTGTGTCCTTGTCACCCCTGTTTCTCAACTGATAAATTCACCCAGTCAGGTGGTCCCCTTAGGGGCTCCTTATTCTAAAGCTCTAGGGAAAAAGCTGTTTTCTGCTGGTGATTAGATGCAGAGTCTGGTTCTGAAGATTCCTGGTAATGAATAAGGTACATAGGCTACTATTCATTTGTTACTTATCATCCTCTGCTTTCTTGACTTGTGTTACTGCCATGAAAAGAAACCTGTCTCATTTCCCCAACTAGATTATAAACTCCTTGAAGATAGCTGCCAGGTCTTCTACTTATTTTGTTATGTTACTTTCCAAATATGGCAGCTCCTGCATAGCTGTTTGATAAATAATTTGATGTTTGGTTGGTTGTAAACTATAGATTCTCTAGAAAGTTTAGGGGGCAAAAAAGGAATTCTCTAAGAAGCTGAAAATGTCAAGGCATGTATTTCTAAACTCCTAATCTAGATTATAAGGCTTTGTTATATATTACATGGGGAGACAAGATTTGCCTTTTTAAAAACAAAGAAAAAAAGATTTGCCGTTTTTGAGATACATTTTAAGACGTTCAGTGATTGCCATTACAGTACACTATTTCCGTCTATAAAATTCAGTAAATTAAAAATTGGTGCAGTGAAGGCTGCAGCAAAATGAAAAAATCAAGCCACTGAGATGTGGATGCTGACCAGTTAACTCCACCCCCTCACAAGGAAAGGGGTCCCCCTGAGAGCCCAGCTGTGGATATGTCAAGTCTGTGCCTCCTCAAAATTGCAAAGGATCACATTTTGGAAAATTGTGTGCTTGGTCATTAATCCAAACAATAACAGTAAATACACCAAATCCTAAACTTACCAGGTATCCTCATCTCTATAACCCCCAGCCCAATACAAGAAAAATGACAAGCGCTCAGTATATTTTGGATGAATGGACTAACTTGGAGTTTACTAAAGTCTCCAATGCAGAGTGGCCAAATTTGAGAGCAACAGAGGACAAGGCAGGGTCAAGAAAAAAAGAGGTTATGATTCCTATGTCTGATACAGTTTTCATTTTATATAAATCAAAGGTGTGCTTTAATATTTGAGTTCTGATTTAAGTGCAGAAACTCGAAACACCCGTTTTTCTCATTCATTTTTATTTTCTGCAGAAATAAAATTAAAAAAAAAAGAATTAAATAGAAGGGAATGCGAGACGTGTCAGTCTGGGAGCAGGTTATGACTGAAGAGGAAAATTCTAGCCTCCCAAGAAAGAGGCAAAGGTCATTGGGCCAGCCAAATCTGACTGAAGCATGCAGGACTTCATCTCGATGTCTAATTGATCAGTATATAAACCGGTTTGTAGTCAATACGCTGATTGTGCTGACAATTTAAGTTCCTTCTGTTGGTGAGCTGTTTAGTTGGAGTTGGCTATTGGAATAACCTAGTGCCAGGACTTTATTTTGCATTTAAATGTGAGTTGGGAAAGATACTTCAGAATAATCAAGGGGGAAAAAATGGAGGTGCTCAGTTTCCCAGGAGGAAATAAGTATATAGTCTCCTAATCCAGAATGTAACTGAAGTAAAAAGAAGCAGACCACATAAGTGAGAAATGTTCAATGTTCAATGTAACAATACAAATAAGCTACCTATATATAGACAGTGCTGACAGTAAAATTAACACCTTAATTTGAATAGCACACAGCTTGCAAAGTGCTATGACATATGTTACCTCATTTGATTCTCAGAGGTTATTATAAAGTGTGTTTGCACATTACACATATTTGTATAATTGCTTGTTCACCACCAAAGGTAGATACTCACTATCATAGTTTTTATGGGCAATATTCTAAATGCCCATTGTTTTTCTTTCATTTGGATCTTCTTTCTTGGATTTTCAGCTTTATCAAGCCTTATTAACTATTTTTTTTTTTTTAGAACCTGTTGACACATTTATAGGTTGCTGTTATAGGTTGAATTGTATCCTTCCACAGATTCATCTGTTGTAACTCAAAATCCAGTATTTTATCATGTGACCCTATTTGGACTTAGGGTCACGGCTGATGTGGTGTTCAGATGAAATCATTAGGGTAGGCCCGAATCCAATATGACTCATGTCCTTATAAAAAGGAGAAAGGTAGACAGAGACAGGCACACAGGAAGAATGCCATGTGAAGAGAAACGCAGAGATGCCACAGATTGTGAGGTAACCACTAGAAGCCCAGAAAGGCGTGGCACAGATTCTCCCTCACGGTCCTCAGAAAGAACCAACCGTGTGCACACCGCGATCTCCCACTTCCAGTCCCCAGAACTGAGACAATAAAGTTCCATGGGTCAAGCCTCTGTGGTACCGTCTTCATGCAGCCCTAGCAAATGAATATGGTTACCATTATGCCTATTACTTTAAGAATGGAGAAGTGTCTTCACCTTGCTGGGCAGGTGCTGGGTGTTTTGTTTAGGTCTTGGCTCTTTAGGAAAGGAAACCAAAGGAGATCCCCTCAGCATCCTAAGCAACAGTGCTGACATCCTAAGGACCGCTCTGTTCATCCCTAGTAAACCAGAGTCACTAATTGGCAACTGACGTGCTACCTAGTCCCTCCGGTGTGTGACAGCGACCCCACCCCCCTCCGCTCATGATCCAAATACTGGGCTGAGGCCTCTTCCCAGTGTTCTCTGCAGGAAAGCCTGTGGACAAAGGGGATTCACAGAAAGAAGATTGGTCCCTACGTTTACCTATTCCCAGCACATGTTCTTGGACGAGATATTTAATTTCCTCACTTAGAAAGTGGGGATAATGAAACTTATTAGGTTGTCGTGAGGTGTAGATGGGTTAATGTTCATGACTTTTTTCAGGCCTTTTTCCTGCCTCAGTGTTGAAAGCTGCTGCAGAGGCGAGGGAGAAAAAAATACCAGGGGTGCCAAAAAAATGTATACACATGACTTGTATTCATCATTTGTTATTGGTGTATATTGAGTATTACAATTTTAATACAGTTTTTCCTTTCTTAGAATATGTCGACATTTTTTGATACCCTCTGTATAAACACCAGTTCTCTGCAGCCTCAGATCATGGTCTTCAGATCATGATTCTTTGTCTTTCTCTCTTTCCTCTTAATAAAATACCATACTTTTTTTTTTCTGTAACATTCATTTGCCTGCTCTTCCTCCTAATTTCTCTGCTCCCTGTACCATGTCATCACCATCAATTTTGTCTTTCTGACTTCCTCTTATCTAAGGCAGAGATGGATTGCATTGTCTTCTTGTTACTCACCCCTTTCTGGGAAAAGCACTTTTCTCTTGTCCATGGGTGACTGTAGAATTTCTACACAGGAAGGCTTAGAGGCAGTAATTTGGTTGGAAAGGTGTGCCAAAGGACATGTCTTAAGCCTGCATTTGCTGGGCAGGTGCTGTGTGTTTTGTTTAGTATTGGTTTATTTGGGAAGGCTCAGAGAGAGTGGGTGTGCCGATTAGCTCATGCATAATTCTAAAGCCTCATGTGCTGACTTTTCTTATTTGCCAGGCCAAATCTCTTCTCCAGCCTTCTTCACCGTGCTCTGTGCCTTAAGAAGGGGATCTCAATGGATGTCTACCAAGATCTCTTGTTCCCCTGACAGGATACCATAGGGGTGGACCTGAGAGAGACAGGGGTTTTGATTCACTCCATCTCCGAATCTCTCTAAGCCAGGTTATGGTTTTGAAAGTGGCTGTGTTCCTCCAAGACAGGGGTGTCCAAACTTTTTTCAACGTTTTTTTTACCAAGGGCCGTATGTGGTAAAATACACAAACAGCCAGGCCACTCACTCGAGGTGAATTATGTATTGCCTCACCTGGTTTATTTAAGTAAACTAAATATATTTTTGGAATTTGCTGCAGGCCAATTAACAATGGATCATGGGCCGCAGTTGGCCTGCGGGCTGCAGTTTGGAAACCCCTGCTCTAAGAAGATAGCTCCTTCAAAAAGCCTTCCCCTAATGCTATCCCTCTCACTGAATTCCAGTGATTACAAATTCCAGTAATACTATTCTTTCCTCCACTTTTTTGGACCAAGCATAGACATATGAACAAATGTAATAAACATTCTGTAATACCTCCATCCCTTGAAAAATTGGGGACTTTGTACTGTTGCTAGTCCCTAGGAATTTCATTATTCTTTAACACTTTCTACACCTCTATAGTCAACCCATTAAAGCTCTCTTCACTTAAACCCATTGAGTGTGCCATTTTTTCTTCTTTTTTTTTTCACTGTCAAGATTTTGATGGCCTTATACCAGAACCATCCTGACACTTCCACCTCTCTTTCTCAGATCACATTGGGTATAGACAGTAGATTGTTGATAAGAAATTTCTACTTTGTCCCAGTTCATCTATATATTAAATAATTTCAGTGATGCTCTTAAGATCACAACCACAAGCTCTTCTGTTATTATGTTACCATGTGACTTTGATATTCTTTAACCTTTCTTTCTTTCATTTTTTTTTTTTTTGGTAGAGTTCTGATTGGCTCAAATCATGCAGGGTTTTTTTTTATTTGTTTTTATTTTTCAGTTACAGTTGACTTTCAATATTATATTTCAATATTATATATTATATAATATATATATAAATATTATATATATTTATTTATAATATATTTATATAATATATTTATATATATATTATATATATATATATTATATATATAAATATAACTATATATAATATATATATATATATAATATATAAATATTATATTTCAATATTATAGTTCAGGTGTATAACATAATGACTAGACATTTATTTAACTTAAAAAGTGATCTGCCCATAAGTCTTGCACCCACCAGACACTATACATAGTAATTACATTATTATTGACTATATTCTCTGTGCTGTACTTTATATCCCGTGACTATTCATAACTTCCAATTTGTATTTCTTAATCCCTTCACCTTTTTCACCTAGGCTCCCAAATCCTCTCTCATCTAGCAACCATCAGTTTGATCTCTGTATCTGAGTTTGTTTTTGCTTGTTCATTTATTTTAATATTTACATTCTAATATAAGTGAGATCATATGGCACTTGTCTTTCTCTGTCTTCTTTCACTTAGCATAATACCCTCTAGGTTCATCCATGCTGTCAACAAATGGTAATATTTAATTCTTTTTATGGCCAAGTAATGTTCCATTCTATATATGTATTACATCTTGTTTATTCAGTCATCAGTTGATTGGAACAATTAATCCATTTACATTTAAAGTAATTATTAATAGGCATGTGATTATTGCCAGTTTACTAATTGTTTTGTGATTGTTTTTGTAGCTCTTTTCTGTTTTTTTCTTATTCTCTTGCTCTCTTCCTTGCATGTTGATGGCTTTCTATAATGTTGTGTCTGGATTACATTCTCTTTATTTCTTGTATCCCTAATAGAATTTTGGTTTATGGTTACCATGTGCTTCATATATACCAAGATATGTTTATGGAAGTCTGTTTTAAGTTGATGGCCACCTAAGTTCAAACACATTCTAAAATCACTACCATTTTTACTCACCCCTGCCACATTTATGTTTTTATCATGATTTTCTACTCCTTGGGTGTGTGTGTGTGTGTGTGTGTGTGTGTGTGTGTGTGTGTGTGTCCCTTAATTTACCATGGTAATTACACCTGATAATCCTAATTTTGCCTTTTAACTTTTGTACTAGCTTTGGCATTTGTTGACCCACTGTGTTTATTATATGTTTGCCTTTGTCAGTGAGAATTTTTTCTTTGCAATATTTTCTTATCCATATTTTTGATATTTTACTTCTTAAAGAAGTCCTTTTAACATTTCTTGTAAAACTGATTTAGGGGTGAGGAACTCCTTCAGCTTTTCCTTGTCTGAGAAGCTCTTTATCTGTCCTTTAATTCTAAATGATAGCCTTGCTGGGTAGAGTAATCTTAGTTATAGTTCTTATTTTTCATTACTTTGAATTCTTTGTGACAATCTCTTCTGTACTATAAAGTTTCTGTTGTGAAATCAGCTGAGAGTCTTATGGGAGCTCCCTTGTAGGTAACTAACTGTTTTTCTCTTGCGGCTTTTAAGATTCTCTTTGTCTTTAACTTTTGGCATGTTAATTATAGTGTGTCTTCATGTGGGCTTCCTTGGGTTCATATTGTTTGGGACCCTATGCACTTCCTGGACTCCCCGAAAATAAGACCTAGCTAGACCATCAGCTCTAATGTATCTTTTGGAGCAAAAATGTAAGACCTGGATTTATATTATATTGTGTTGTATTATATTATATTATACCCGGTATTATATTACATTACATTACATTACATTACATTACACTATACTATACTATAATATAATATAATACTGGGTATAATATAATATAATATAATATAATACCAGGTATAATATAATAAATATAATATAATATAATATAACATAACATAACATAACATAATATAATATAATATACCCCATCTTATATTATATTGAAATAAGACCAGGTCTTATATTAATTTTTGCTCCAAAAGATGCATTAGAGCTGATGGTCCGGCTATTTTCTGGGAAACATGGTATGTCTATTTTCTTTGCCAGGTTAGGTAAGTATTCAGTCATTATTTCTTCAAATAGATATTCAATCCCTTGCTCTTTCTCTTATCTTTCTGGTACCCTTATAATGCAAATGTTGTTACGCTTGATTTTATGCACAGAGATCCCTTAAGCTATCTTTATTTTTTAAATTCTTTTTTTTTCTTTTTGCTGTTCTGATTGGGTGTTTCTGCTATCATATCATCCAAATCTGTGATTCAGTCCTCTGCTTCATCTAATCTGCTGTTCATTCCCTCTAATGTATTCTTCATTACAGTTATTGTATTCTTCCCTTCTAACTGGTTCTTTTTTATGATTTCCATTTCTTTGTGCTTCATAAAAAGAAAACATTTCTTTTTATGTTTTCTATCACCCAGGTTCTTAGTGAATTTATCTCTTTTACCCCTAAGTTCCCTGAGCATCCTTATAACCAGTATTTTGAACTCGGCATCTGGTAGATTGCTTGCCTCCATTTCTTTTCTTTCTTTTTCTGGAGGTTTGTTCTCTTCTTTCATTTGGTACACATTTTCTTCTCTCCTCATTCTGGCTGCCTCTCTGTGTCTGTTTCTATATATTAAGTAGATCTGCTGTCTCCTGGTCTTGGTAGAGTGGACTCATGTAGTAGGTGTTCTATGGTGCCCAGCAGTGCAATCTCTCTGTTCACCTGAGTCAGGGGTTCCAGGGTTGTTCCTTGTGTTGGCTTTGTATGCTTTCCTGTTGATTGATTGTTGTTGGCACATCAGTGGCTAGGGTTGATCCTCAGGCTGACTGGCTGTGAGGACTGGCTGTGATTATAGTGGATGAGATTTTGTACAGGGGCTGACCCCATGGGGCAGGATTCACTTTAGCAGGACTCTTGTGATTGCCAAGTCCACCCTTTTGGTATGTTGTTTGTAGCACTAATTGAGTGGTTTCTTGTGTGGTCTGAAGTTAGCCATCAAGTGTATTGGCTATGGGGATTCTTGGGAGGAACTTTGGTGCAGGTCAAGTTCAGCTTCTTCCTGTGTCTGACTCAGGGCCACCTGGTATGAACTAAAAAGTGATCTGAGGTTGGTAGCTGCTTGTGCTTGGCTTGGAGGCACCTGGAAGTGGTTACACTGTGAACCGAGGCTGGCTGCCACTAGTGCTGGACTTTAAGTCAATTAGCATGAGGTACAGGACACATCAAGGCCAGCACTGCTTGGTTGAGGTTTGTAGACATTTGAGAAATTTTTGAAAAGTCTGCAGCATAGGCCCAGGCCAAGCACTTGTGTGGATTATCTTCTTAAAGAGGTTCATACCAAGTACATGAATTGGATGGGGTAAGGTCTCAGATAATCATCAGGGTGGGGCAAGAACATTGCTAGCCAGGTTGACGGAGACTCAAATTTGGCACACACCTGAACATGCAGACTGTGTGGGGGTAGGGCTCAACAAGGAAGCAATGTCCCTGATGGTACTTTAGTCCTAGAGAGAGCTGCCCCTTGAGCCCTTATACTGAAAGCAATTTAGTTCCTCCCTCTATGTCTTTGGCACTTTACAAGCTTCTGTTCCTTCACTGGAGCTTAGAGTGAGTGTTTATGATGAATGAGTCTGTGTGCAGGCCCTTTAAGAGACACTTGGGTCTACTACAGTCTTCCATCTTACCTATACTCAGTCCTTGCTGATTTACACAGCCAAATGTTGTGAGGACTCCTCTTCCCGGCCTCAGTGCTCTGGGATTAGGAGCCTAGTATAGGGCAGGAAATGCTCCCTCCTCTTCAGTGGGGACCTCTGCAGCTGAGATATCACTCCTGATTCTAAACTGCCACAGTTGGGTGTGGGACCGGCTTGTTTTGTTTCTCTGCACCTCCTACCAGTCTCAACATGGCTTCTTCTCTATATCCTCATTTATAGGAGTTCTCTTCAGCTAGTCTTCAGGTTGTTCTCAAGGGCGATTGTTCTGTAATTTAGTTGCAATTTTGATGTGGTCATGGGAGGAGGCAAGCACAACATTTACCTACTCTGCCATCTTGATTGGAAGTCCTCAAAATCTTTAATGTTCCCTTTCCTTTCTCCTGTCTTCATCTTTAAGACTATTGTCTGAAGGTGGTCTGGCCCAGGGAAGGATTAGGGACAATAGTCAGCCAGCTGGTCAGTCTTGGAATCAGTCAATTGTTATGAATGTAAGAATACTAACTTTGAGCAAGACATGCATCTTCCATCAAGGTCATGAATATAACATCCACAAATTCATGATGAAGAGCAAATAAAATGATGTAAGTGAAGACAACAGCACATAGTAGTGGATTAACAATTGTTAGCCCCCTTCTTCTATTAAAAATAATATATATATGTGTGTGTGTGTGTGTGTGTGTGTGTATAATATAGTATATGTATTTAATATATATTTTATATTATATATAAAATATTTCTACATATTTATATATAATATACATATTATATATATATATATATATATAATATATGTATATATATTTCCCCTCCCCTTTGGTCTGACCCTTCATACAAACAATATTGTCCTCAGTTCAAAAATGCCCTGGAACTTTCATTTCCTTCCCCATCAATGCATTAAGAGTGGTGCTGTGGGTCCACTTGAAATAAAATGCCACACTTGTTTCATCAGTTTATCTTCACCATCTCTTAGCATTAGCCATGATTTCCTTTTCACTGCTACATAATCAAATGTAATAATCATTGTTTGGCAGCTCCATTCCTTGGAAAAGTAGAGATTTCCCAGCAATGTATCATTTCTTTCCAGCCAGTTTGCTTTGAGCAATGTTCACTTTTCAGCAGACTCCTGAAACAAATATTGCAATTCCTTTTCAGTTAATATCAGCTACTGCTCATCCTCTTTCTCATCATTGTGACACTACCAATCAGTCTGTCAAGAATTATTCATTGCATTCTCCCATGTGTAAGTCTGCTTTCTCCCCTGAGTAGTAGTCTGTGAAGATAAAGACCATTTTCCTACCCAGTAGCAGTCCTTAAAACTTCTTTAGAACTCAGGAAGTAAAAAAGTGAGCAGGCCCAAGAACAACTTCCCTTTTAAGAGATTGGTTTCCTGAGTTGAGAAGCCTAATTTTGAATTTTTTGCTTCTCTCTTTGACAGCTTTTGACCATGTCTTTGTTCCTTTCCCTACACTTTTCTTGTTCTCCAAAATGATTTATGAAGAACTCTCTCATAAGGTAAAGTTGTTCTTTCATAATAATCTTCTCAACCCCCCTTTTTATTCCAAAAACCTGTTAGGGCCTTCTCTTCTTTTTTTTCTTTCACATCCTAAAATGCCTCTAGGTCATGACTTTATTTGGACTTAACCTGATCTTTCATTCACTTATTTCTTTTTTCCTCATATCGTCTTAATTTCTAACATACAAATTCATTTATTTGAATTTTCTAATTTGCACTTTTATGTTTTTCATTTGTCTTTAAACTGTCTAGGATGATATAGAGTAGGAGGAGCACAGGCTTTGTATCTAACAGAACAGGATATTTATCTCACCTAGATCACAAAACTTTAGTTTCTTCATCTGCGAGAAGAGATAGTATTATCCACCACATGGACTATCACATTTTTAAAGCCAGTCACAATGCCTGGCACACTGTGTCCTCTCAACAAATGTCACTTTTTTCCTTCTTCTCTTTCATTGAACTCAAATATCAGGAGACATTTATCATTTGCACTAGGTTTACTCCTTTCCCTGAAAGCTCATGCTCTCTAATTTAGCATGTATCGGTAGTTGGACAGATTGAATGGGGTGCAGAGATCCGCCTTTTCTGATAACTTTTCTAATATTTCTACACCTTTAAGGCTATAATAGGAATTTATTTATCATCTTTATGCTACTATAAACTCTTTGAGAATGTGAGGAATTAATTTTGGTTATTATTACAGAATAATAGGTATTACTTTTGTCTTCTACTTCACAATCTGTTTTCTTTCCTAGAGATAAATTGCCCAATAACTACTGGTTAACATCATGTTTTGTTGAGTTTGTTTCAGACCATCAGCACATTTATCTCAGTAAACATCTTAAATTCTATATGAGTAGATCAATTCAAAGTATTTAACCATAGAGTCACAGTTTGTTTACATCCACTTCTATTCTCTTTATGAAATTAAATTATTTACAAAGGATATTGCCGTTTTATGTAATGAGAAAGGTTCCCTATTCTCTAATCTTGTTGACCCTCTGCCTTCCCGGTGTGTTCCAGGCAGAGGCAAGAAGAAGTTTAAGTGTCCAGAGTTGAGAGCATACCTGGCAAGTTCAAGGGACAATAGGATGTCAGTTTTTCTGCAGTGGACAAAGTACAAGAAAGAAGTATGTAACATAAGAATAATAAGATAACAGAGATATGAGGATTTAGGAGAGCATGAGGATTTTGTAAGGTCTTGCAGGCCACTATGAGACTGGGCTTTCACTGAGAGAAATGAAGGGTACTGAAGCTCAATGAGCACAGAAATTTCACCAGCCATGACCTTGTTTTCTCAGTACTCACACCTTGTTTTAACAGTAACCATAGAAACAAAGCATGGACACAGGGGGTACTATCAGAAAGAGGTTGCAATTATGTGTGAGAAATAATGCTGGCTAGAACCTAAGTAAAAGGGGTTCTCTGTGGGATGTGAGAGACAACTCCAGCTTTTTGAGGAGCTGCCGTAGACCGAAAGGAGTAAAATGCAGTAAAAGTACATACAGGTGTGTGTGACTATTAGACACCTGAATGGAAAGAAGGCAAGCCATCAGGATGTGTGAGTCTGAAAACTGGAGAAGGATACAAGATGGGGATAGGAATTGGGAATCACTGGCCTCTAGATGGTAATGAAAGCCATGAGAATGGATCTGACAGGAAAGGAGAAACTGACAATTGAGACTGAAACACAGCAATCAATGAAATAGAGACCAGGAGAATAAGATATGCTGGGAGTAAAAAGGAACCATAAAAAAAAGGTTTCAAGGAGAAAGAAGGAATTGATCCACTGAACCAAATATTGTCGACATATCAGACAAGATAAGGGTTAAGAATTGCCATTAAATTTAACTACAGAGGTTATCGGTATCCTTGACAAGGTACGTTTGGGTGGAGTTGTAGAAGGGAAACCTTGATTAATTTGGTGTTATGAGAGAATGAAAGGAGTAGAAGATTAGAGAAAATGCATAAGCAATTTTTTTGTTTCTGAGGTTTTTCTGTACAGGGCGCTGATAAGGGATGAAGAGAGGATTTAAGATGGAAGAAATTTCAGAATATGTATATTTGATGATAATAATCCAACTGAGAGGAGAAATTAATGGCACAGAGGAGAAATAGGACAATTACTGGAGTAATTAAGCTATCTAACAGAAAGTAAATAGTGCTCAGGTAGAGAGCTGGCCTCAGCGATCAGCTGACAGGAAGGAGAAGAGGGTATATGGACATAGGTATAGTAAGTAGGTGTGATGGTGACAGGCTGTGGGAGTTCTCTGCTAACTGTCTACATTTTCTCAGCAAAATCAGAAGTCAGGCCATGAGCTGTGTGAGCAAGTCAGGAAGGAGGTGCTGGAGAGCAGAGTAAGTTTAAAATGTCACCCAGTATCCGATGGACATGCGTCCTATTTGGGAGACCACCTCAGAGATAATGTGGATGCCTGACCATGGCATTGTACACCAGAAGCTAAACATTAATGAATGCCAACTATAATTTTATATATATAATGTGATGGCTCGGTGTGAGGTCGGAGGGATAATGGATGGGGGGAGGGGGGTTCACAGTGTGAGGGATATAAATGATGAACGTCTAAGTATTACCTTGTCTTGTACACCTGAAACTAATAAAAAAAAAATGTCACCCAGGAGACGGAGAATGAACAGACAACAGAAATGTCGCAGTTTGCTTGTCAGTATTGTAGGCATAAGTTAAGGACATAAGTTCAGTCCCCATGAGTTTAATGTGCTACCAGTTGGCATGATGGTGGGTTTTTCTCCAGCTACATCCAACTATGCCAGGTGCTGGCATGAGGAAGCGAAGGGCTGGATGAGTGCAGAGTGGAGGCTTTGCTAGGACACATGACAGTGTAAGGGAAAACTCGGGAGTGAAGTGTAGGCAGGATTGCATTGCTAGGTGTGAGATTGAAGCTATGCAAGGAGAGCCAGGAGCAAATAACCGGTGCACGATAGATGGATTGTAGGTCTGTAGGGTTTGAAGAAGTGTTAGAATTGGGGCACCTCACATTAGTCTGTTTCTTCTGAAGTCCTTTTGTTTTTGTTTTCTTTTGTTTTGTTTTTCCCTTGCAAGGACTCTTCCTTCAGTGGTACTTCTTGCTCATCTCTGTTCTTCTCGTGCCGTATTTTAGAACATGGAAATTTTTTTTTGTCTTTAAAAAACAGTCTAAAACATGTTCCATATTTTAGAACATGGAAATTTTTTTTTGTCTTTAAAAAAATTTTTTTTTCCTCATTTCTCCTGAAATATTGCACTGCTTTTTGATTCTCTTTCAGTGCTGTCCTGCAGAACTTTCAATGATCCTATATCTGCACTATCCAATAAAGTAGCCACTAGCCACCTGTGGATAGTGTGACTCAGGAAATTAAATTTTCAATTTTCTTTAATTAGAATTAATTTAAAACACCATATGTAGCTAGTGGTTAATCTATTGAATAGCACAGTGAGCCTAAGAGATACGCTTATGTCATTTGATGATATAATGTTATTGGCACTAAAATCATTTTCCAGGTCCCCCTTTTACTTCAATCTTCTAAGGTTGGTTCTAGTGTACTGCCTCCTTCGCCAGCCCCATTTATCAACAAACATTTATGGAACATGAACTGTATGCTGGTATTAGTGAGAGGTATTAGTGACATGGGGACAAATAAGTAGGATGCTTGTCCTCAAATAAGGAGGCTATGAGTAAAGATATCAGTGATAATAGTATAAAATTACAGTACAGTGTGCCACATGCAATGCTGATGGCAGTATGGAGCGGTAGGAGCCCAGCAGGGAATGGGCAAAAGAAATTATGTTCAATAGCCTACTGTCTGAGGTTTGAATCCTGGCTTTGTTGCTTCCTCAGTGAGTAACTAACCTCACACGACAGTTATAAAAATTTTTAAAAATTGCTGTGTATAAAGTACTTAGCACTTAAAGACTGTCTGCCTTTAAAAAGAACTAATTCCCTCTTGAGCCAAATGCAAAAATTTCTTTTACATTAGAAAATGTACCTGTGATTTTATTTTTTAATTGAAAATTATGTTGTCTTTATTCTTCATTCTCAGGACAAATTTCTGAGGACAACTTATATTCAGTTGGCTTCTTGAACCACACGTCCAGCAAGGTTTTGAGTGTCCCTGTGTACACTTTTATTTGTATCTAGCCTGAAATGGAGATTCTTCTCTCTCCTCCCACATTGCAATTTATTGCACAGAATAATCACAGTTCATTGTTTTTCATGAACACTACTGATCCAAATAATCTTTTAAATCAAGTGTGGTGTCTTTGTTCAAAAGAATTATAAAATACTGGAAACAGAAATATAAGCATAGCCTCATTCCTTCTAGGAAGTCATCAAACTTCTGCTTGAACATCATGAGGGACAGGGAGCTTGCTACCTACCAATGCCACTCAATTCCTTATCCGGACCTTCATTAATAGAAAGTTCCTTTTTCTGTAGAGATGTAATCTACCACCCTCTGGTTTTCTCTATCAGTCCTCGTTGTGTCCTCCTCTACAAAACAGCACATCATTGGGAAGGAGGGAAATGGGGTGCGGTGAGAGTAGGGCAGAGATTCCACATTACCTAAAGCCCTTCCTATCTAAGCAGTTTGCAGTTAGGAGTCACCTTTACTTATGGATGCAAATATTGTCCACCAGGGGAGTCCTGGTGAAAAGTGTCACAACCACTAGTCTAGGATAGATTGAAACAAATTTAACTCGTCCTGTGCATAATGGCCTTTCACATATTTCATATATTACCCCACACACACACACACACACACAAAATCTTTCTTATTCCAGCCTAAATATCTCTAATTTCTTCATTTTTACTTCATGTCATGATTTCAAGTTTCTTCATCATTTTCCCTCTTGGATTTAGTACCAAGGTCCCTCCTTATGTCTTATGTTGGACTCTTCTGAGTTATATGCAAACATCTAGTCGGATGGCTGAACACCTGCAGGTGCGATGGTTGGATTTAAGGGTCAGATAGTTAGTGATGCTGAAGTTGGAAAATGTTTCTTTTCATTTCCTTTGACTAAGGTGTAATATGCAGGTCACACCTAGGTTTTCTAGCTTCTGGTCCACATTTTTTGTTTTCCGTGTGTGATAAGAAAAGGATTTGTTAGCACTCAGGAAAGTCTGTGCTGACAAACCTAGTCTCTCACAAATATTTTGAATAGTTTTCATAATCCCATTTTCAAAACTCAACACCTGGCATTGATGAGAGAGAGGAGGAGATAAACCTCCCATCCCCAATGACATTCTCTCCGCATATTCAACCTCTTTGACAAAAGAAAAATGAAAATTACTTTTCCTGTTTTGATCTACTATAGTTAAATATGCCGGTTTTCCTCCTGCTTCCTGCATGAGAGGTAGATTGATAGACGTGTGTGTGTGTGTGTGTGTGTGTGTGAGAGAGAGAGAGAGAGAGAGAGAGAGAGAGAGAGAGAGAGAGAGAGAAAGAGAGAGATTTATCACTCTGGTTCTAGTTTTCTTGTTCTTTTGCTCTTGCTTCATTTTGTAGTTGTTTTTTTTATCCCCCCCGTGCAGAGCCCTTGCTATTTTCCCACTCCTTTGTTTTGCCACCTATTTTCTCTTCCCCATTACACAGCTTAAAAATGGCCAGCCTCTTTATGGCGAGCAATAATGCACAGTACAATGCAAAATATATTTTCCAAGGGGACAATAATAACTTGTTGGGGCGTCATTGTGGGGCTAGGTCAGAAGAGATGTGAGGCAATTTGCATTCCGGCAAATGCCAGTCTGTCAGGTCCTTGTGGTTGTCTTAAAAATAGCTCCCACATATCAGGACATATTTTAGAGCTAAGTTAAAAGCACATTTGCTTGTTCAGAGCATCTCTTACAGGGCGGAAAATGCTGAGGCTGTGGAAAGCAAAGTTGGGAGTGTTTATTTGTAACTCATGGTTACTCCAGAATTCCCTCAGGGAATGACTTTGCAGCAATTTAGACCTAAATGTAGAACAAATAAAAAAATGAGCACTTTTCCCACTCTCACAGGATTTGTCTAGTAGCACCTCCTCGCGTGGCTAACAAGTAGAATAGAAGAAGAATTAGTAACCAAAATCTGCACTTTCATCTTTAGTAACTCTAAGAAACTGTCTCAGGAAGTGGTGAAATTCGCACATCTAAACCTGCCTCTGCGCCTAAATTACTCTTTTCCTACATATCCTTTTCTCTTTGGAGGCACTTTTCATATCCAGGGCTATTAACACATCACATGAGAAAAAGCAGTTGAATGTTACATTAAAAAAAAAAAAAAGAAAGAAAGAAAGAAAGCAACCTTGTTGCGCCTCTTTGTTTAGAGTTTTTAAAAACATAATACTTCTACTACTCTGATCTCCATATTAAAAACACAAAAATTCAATTTGTGCATCAAATGACAATAAACATTACAACTTTGTTCTGGCCTGCTACAAAGGCAAGAAAAAGGATGGAGTGGAGGGAGAGGCAGAATCAGTGATACAGAGACAAACACATGAGAACAGGCAGAATGAAAAGGCGGATGAGATAAAGGACAAAATCAGAGAGAGGGACAGACGCACGCACAGGGTCCCTGATGCTGTCTTCATCTCACTCCAAGGGTGTTGGACTCAAAACAAAACATGATCATGTTGAATAGTGTAAGTTGCTATACAATCGCATGAGGTTATTTTTGTCATTGTCTTTTTTATTATCCTTGTTTCAGAGACGCTGGACTCAGGTTTGAGGAGGTTCTGCAACGGGTAGTGAGTATGGCAGGATGGAGAGGCGGTGAGTGAGCTAGCATAGCAAATGATTGTGTTCATTATAATTACAATATTGGATAATACATGTATGTACCGAACACTGTATTCTCCATGCAATCCCTCAAGCTTCACAAGGGAGCTATAGGGACAGCCCTGTACTTCAGTGAAGCAGTATGGACTAGTGACTATAAATGCAGGCTCTGGTTATAAGTGCCTAAATTCAAATCTAGATTGTACCACCCACCAGCTATGCAGTCCTGGACACAGTTTTCTAACCTCCATTGGTGTATTAGTTTCCTATTGTTGATGCAACACATTTCCACAAATTTAGTGGGTTAAAGAAACATAAATTTATTATATTACAGTGTGGAGGCTTCATTCTTTCTGGAGAGTCCAGTAGAGAATGTGCTTCCTTATCTTTTCCAGCCTCTCAACACTTCCTACATTTCTTGGCTCATGGTCTCCTCCTTCCTCTCCAAAGCCAGCAGCACAGCACTTCCTTTCCCCTCTAACCTCCTGTCTCCCTTTTGCAAGGACCTTTGTGATTACATCAGGTCTACCTGGATAATCCACGATCATCTCCCCATCTCCTAATCCTTACTTTATCATATCTGCAGAGTCCCTTTGCCCTGTAAGGTACCTTATTCACTGGTTCTGAGGATTAGAATGTGAACATCTTTAGGGTACCATTATGCTGTCTACCTTAATGGGTGACCCAGGGTTAAAATAACAACTACCTCATAAGGTCATTATAAGAAACACAAGTAAAATAATGACAATAGCCCCTTTTCATTGGTAGTTAGCCATTAACTCCTCTGAGTGGAACAAGGTGCAGGGGATGGGAGATGGGATGGATATATGGATGGAGGGATGGAGAATGGGGTGGAGGTATGTGGTCAGAGGCAGGGGACCTCTGAAGCTCTCTACAGCCCAATTGGTTTTCTTACAAATCTTACTGCTTGGCAATAAGATAATCAGTCACATAATTGCTGATATTTTTCATGTAAAAACACTAATGCCAAGATAATGTCAAGGCAGAATTTAAGACATTGGAGGGATCTTAAAACTGTAATCTACATTTCTAAATTCTATACAAGCGATGCCTGCCTCAGATTCAGAGAGAGAGTTGTCCAAGGACACATAGTTTATGGCAGAGCTGAAATGAGAACCCAGGGCTCCAGGCCATTTGCCCAGAGTTCTTTCTACAACGTTTGACTCCACTTAAGAGAGAACCAAAAGCTTAACTAGTG
This sequence comes from Rhinolophus hipposideros, assembly GCF_964194185.1. Lineage (NCBI taxonomy): Eukaryota > Metazoa > Chordata > Mammalia > Chiroptera > Rhinolophidae > Rhinolophus > Rhinolophus hipposideros. Next base: position 14,186,809 of record NC_138052.1, read on the forward strand.
TTTGCCAAATGCCCTTCAAATGGCACATGGTACAAAAAAATATAATTTAATTTGTTAAACACCTGAGTTTAAAATAATATCTATGCTAAATGTAGTAACATATTCTGGACTGGATCCTGGAACCGAAAAAGGACATTAGTGGAAAAAATGGCGGAATCACCAATTAGTGAAATCGGAATAAAGTTGGTTTCTTAGTTTTGGAAAATGCACCATGGTAATGCAAGATGTTTACAATAAGGAAACGGTATATGGGACCTCTCTGTACTCTCTTTGCTATGTTTCTGTACATCTAAAATTATTCCTACATCAGTTGAGTTTTGAAAACGAGTTTTGAAAATGAGATCTTTTCTTTTACCTTGATAATGCCATATTAAGAATGCCTTTCACTGTGTAGCATAAGGTCTTGTCATATTCTGTCTCAGCCCCCTGCCCTTGCTTGTTCCTCTGCCCACAGCTTTCTTTCTCCAGGCACCCACATGGCTTGCCCCATTGCTACCCCCAAAACTTCCTGCCCATTTCTCAGTGAATTGTCTTTCAATCCTGCTATTAGAAAACAAAACAAAACAAAACAAAAAGACAAACATAGAAACTAATCCTCCGCTCTTGAGAAGTGAAACAAAACCCATAAAACTTTCTATCCTTCTTCCCAGCTCTCCCCTCAGCACTCATTACTACTAAATACACTGTGTGTTACTCTGTTTTATCTTTCCTTCACTACCATAAGGCCTGGATTTTTTAGTTTTGTCCATTTTGTTCATTGCTGTCTCCCTCGCAAACAGAATAGTGTCTGGCATGCAGAAGGTTCTTCATAAATATTTGTTGAATAAATGGATGGATGACTGTAAGTACCTTGTGAATCAAATGGGTCATGTGTTCCTCACACAGTATCTGACCACAGCAGCCACTTAACCAATATCCATTTTAAACGTAAGGAATCCATAGCACAAGGAGATCAGAGGACACACCAAGAAGTCACGTAACTTAAAGTGGCAGGTGTGAAGTAGAAAACAGACCTCCTGATATCTAGGCCAGGCATTTCTCACATCATACTCCCTCATGCCAAGCTCTATACCCAGGGCAGGTGTGTACTTCTCCATGTGCCTCGCCCTGATTTCCATGGCTGCTTTCCTTCCTCTAAGGGACCCATGGCTGATCTCACAAAGTAATCTGCTAAATAAAAGGGGGAAATGTGTTTCTGCCATAGGTTTCCTAATGGCCATTGGTGCTAAACTTAACTAAAATCTATTTTAAGAAGCCCCATCCAAAGAGAATGCCTTGTCACCATAACACAACAAGAGTGTTTTAAGTATTAGGGACAAAACAAGAGAATAGACCAAGTGGGCAGTGTGGTAACACAGAGCTCATACTCCATTCCTTTCTGTTCATTCAATTCAATTCAATCCAACAAGTATTTACTGAGGACGTATGTCATGCCTTGTGCTACAAGGGCATTGCGGGGACTACAAGAGAAGACCAGTACCTGTAACAAAAAAGAACACGCAAGGCCTAATGTCATTACTCGGTCCACTGTGGTTAAGAAGGCAGTACAGTGTCCCTGTCTGGGCAGGACCGGAATCCAGCTAGGAGCCCCAGAACAAATGAGCCCTCCATAGTCAGAGGCTCACGTGCCCTCTTACTGTGAGAACCAAGAGGAGGTTTACACTTGAGATGCACTTGAGTCCATCTCTTAGGAAACTCATTTCAGAAACATGCAACGTTCCTTAAAGGCAATGAGAACACCTTCAGTCCACACCACTTTACAAGGATTGAAATTGAATAAAATTATCAATGGTTGGAAGGGAAGAGAGGTTATCTTGGAAGTGCAGATATTTAAATCTTTCTCTTCTTCATTGTGATAAATAGAAAACAGTTCATCAAAACCTAAATTAGTAACATGTTTGTACAACTTTCTCATAGGACAGAACAGAAATCATTCCCGAGGAATTCTTTCTCCGTCCCTTCTTTCCTTTTCTCATTCTTTCCACATCATCTTTCTTCATTCGTCCATCTCATTTCTCCCCTATGTTTTCCTTCCTTCCTTCCTCCTGCCTACTGTATACTAGGTCCTTTTTTTGGTGCCAAGGGAGAACCAAGGATATGAGGAGCAAAATCGGTATCCTCAAGTATTTATACATTCACTTAAAATTTTATGATGAGGCCCTGTCATATGCCAGTCACTTTATATCATATAATGTACAGTTTCTAAATAAATAATACTCATTAGTAAGAATCAATATGGTGTAGCGGAAAAAGTAGGCATTTTGCTTTTAGACCAGTGGTCTTGGGTCCTGCCCCTCTACCCATTTTAGTGATCTCAGAAAATCCCCTTAACCTCTCTGTGGGCAACTGCCTTCATTGGTTAAATAAAGAGAATATATTCATCTTCCTGTTTGTTGTGAAAGTTAAATAAATATGGTACATAAGGTGACCCAGCATAGTCTAAGAAGGGGCGCAAAGTATAGGGCCTGCGGACAGAATTCAAACCAGAAAATTTATACTTTCAACTGGGGAGATAGAATGTAAAAAGTGTTAGTAAAATAACACCTCACTTTAAAGTATCACTTCAAAATTGTGTGGTAACCTTTACATGTAATGCCTTACTTATTCCTCACAGGACAGCAGCACTGGACCCGTTTTACACCTTTGGAAAAACTGGAGCACAGAGACATAAATTGCCGAAAGTCCTAGGAGAACTCAGGGGCAAACCTGAGGCTCAGAATTTCACACCCAGTTCTCATTCCATCACACTGCAGACTCACTGAGAGCTCCATCCTACTAGTTAGCAAATCGACTGAAGAAGACTTTAAGAATACAGCAGAGGCTTAGAAGCGGAGGGTGGAGAGAAGGTATAATGTCACACGGGCACCAACAGGAGTAGGGAATACCCAGAACACATTTCATTTTTTTCACTTTGTTCCTAGCTTTCATGCTGGCTAATTTCAGACTTGTTTGGTTAGATTCTGGTCTGCTGAAATATACCACAAAGCAAATTTTGAAAAACAAAAAAATGAAGCCAGTGCTCCATGACTAGGAAAAAAACAAATACTTTATGCATTGTTCTACATTATTTTATGGAAGGGAATTGACCATTCATGGATTTTGGTATCCATGGAGGGTGCTGGAATGAACCCCCTATGGGTACCGAGGGATGACGGAAGTTTTCGGGAGTCAGAAGTATATATAGTCACGGAATACGGAGTACAGCACAAGGAACAGAGTCAATGGAATTGTAACTGCTTTGTATGATGTCAGGGGGCAATAGAGTGGGGGTGGGGTTATCACTTTGTGAGGGGTGAAGTGTCTAACTCTTTTGTACACCTGAAACTAATAATAGTAATTTTTAAAAAGTCAACACATCCTCCTACATCCTTCGAAGAAAGAAGTTACATGAGGGTTTTTGACTGCATGAGGGTTGGCGTCCCTAATTTGTGCCTTGTTCGAAGTTCAACTGTAATCAACTCAAGAAGTAATAAAGTAAGACATGGGATTGCTCCTCTTTTGAATCATTTTGTGGCCATATTGGCAAAGCGGGGAATGAATAGCAGAGATCAGTATAATAATGTTTGTATTTGCTTATTCCTCTAATAATTATTTTTCAACAGTAAAGAGAGTGGTAGTGTTTCACCTAAATTTTTGAAAAGGTGGATAAATCTAAGGCATACTCATTAATCAGTCCTTCATTGGGGAAGTCTAAATTCACCCTTCAGACTTAAATGGCTCTGTTAATTGTATTTAATATTTAATTGACATTTTTCTGTGTTCTTAATATGCAAACATTTTAATTTGAATGAGAAAGTAATATTCACTGTGATATAGCACATTCATTTTTAATAAGCTCTGTAAATGTTATTGCATATTTCTGGAAATTCAACTGAAAAAATTAATATGATAAAGCATCCATGGAGCACTTAAAAGTCTTATAAAATATAGCAGGGAAATAAAGAATTCCAAACATACCAAATTTTACTTTATAACAATTTTCCCTTAATATTAAATCAACTCAGTTTGGAAAGGTTACATATACTTAAGCACATGATGTCATGTAATAAATCAAGATAAATGGAAAATATATTTCTTTTTTTTTACAGAGTATGATTTCAACACTTAATTCATCATCCACCCTTTTGAGAGAGAGCTTCAATATGAATCTAAGCTCCAATACACAATGTACAAACTATAGCTATTTATTACAATGTTGTGTCATTTGTCACTTTTATGGAATTCAGTGTATTTTGCAGGCTGTAAAATGGGCTAGAGTGATTCAGAAATGATCTATGCCATCATTATTCCTTATTTCTTGTGCTTGAATTGCATCTAGTCTCTCCAACTGGCTTGATTTATTAGATGAATAAATAACAATATGCTCCAATAATATATATCTATCAAGACTTCATTAGCTGCCCAGGAGATGCTATCCTGATTTTAAATAATTGAAACACACAGTTGATGGAGTCCAATGGGCTTGAGATGACTGGGGGATACATATTTACTAAAGCAGAGTGGTGGAGGAAAAATGCTTTCAGAATTTATCGGAATTGAAGGGACATTTTCAAAGGACAGTAAATGTTCTTTGTAAAAGTATAGAGATTTAGAGGTTTCTTCTCTCAAAATAAAATAACTTAGAGTGGAAGGTGAATAATTTGTTTGTTTTCTCTGAATCCCAAACAGATTGTCCTCCAACTTTTTCCTGACTCACTCTTAAAAAATTGTACCTGTAATGCCAGTCAAATTCATTAGGGACTAAATTCCCAAGCCAACCCAATGCTGAGTCTCAGTCCAATAAAGTAAGGCCCAAGCATTTGAGTACATTGCTTTCCTCAAGGCTAATACTTTATCTTCTGATCGTTGAGTTATTCACCTACTGAGTTTAATGCGATTTATGTTCTTAATAAACGTCTTTTAGCTCTATAGCACATATGTGATGAAATAAGTTTAAGTCTATAGTAAAAAAATCTTGGTTCAATGTTGTTTCAGAAATTTCCAGAATGTTTGTCAGGGACCATTTATAACAGGTGCAGCTTAGAAAGTTTATAAAGATAAACCTAGTAAAACTTCTACCATTCCCTAGCTGGCATATTTTGGCTGCAAGTACATTTTGGGAAGGAGAATATTTATTTCTTCTCTAAAATAAACTTAGAATTTTCTTCCGCATAATTGGAAAAAAAATGTCTCACAAGTGATGAATAGATGTTAGAGGAGAATATTTATTTCTTTTCTAAAAGTAAACTGGAAAATTCCTTCTCTATAATTGGAAGTGGGGAAGCGTCTCAAAAGTGAGAAATAGTTGCTAAAGGAACAACATGTCTACAGCAAAAAGGGTCGTGTGTGTGTGTGTGTGTGTGTGTGTGTGTGTGTGTGTGTTGCTTTGGAGAAAGAGATCTATCCTTTATCTCCTTAAAAAAATAAATAGAATCCTCCTCCTCCTTGTTCCAATGGACATGGAAAGCAAGAGAACTAATACACCCAGCAGCCACCTGAACCAGGAATCTAATTAGAGACATCTGGAATGTGACTGTGGTCAAAGGCTTAGGAGGCAGTAGAGAGGAGGATGCTATAGGCCCGGTGAAGATATTGGAGACTCCGAGGAGCACACAGAGCTGATGGGAAACCCTGAGGCAGGAGAAAGGGGGTGCTGTAGATCTCATCAGGGCTTCCTTAGGATTCCCTGCTGAAGGTAGGTAGTGAGACAATGGATATTGTTCACAGAGAAATGGGAGTCAGACGGGGAGGGGGGGGGTAGTGCTGCTGGTGAATGGTACTATTATCTGAAGCATGAGGCCCCGCATCAAAGAGACAGTAAGGAGTGGTAATTGAATATGATGAATCAAACAAGCGCTTTCCAAAACTGAACACATTTATTTGAGGCATCATAGACGGCCTGCATTAACACATGACCACATATATTTTTTTTTCTAGAAGCCTTGCAGGGTTTCTGCATCCTGTAATCTCCTTGTTTCTATAACCTACTGAAAATACAGCATTCTCAGTAATGCTTTGTTATCTGAGTACTGAGCCTGGCTTGCGTGGGAGAGGTGGTAGAAGGAAACAGAAAGGATGGGAGAGTTCATGAACACCATCAGAGGGAACCTTGCCCTGACACATCCCTGGGCCCGACTCCCTTCTCATCCTGGACCAGGCTAAGACTGTGTAGATACAGGGTATGTATGACCGGTCTTTCTGCCAGCAAAGGTCTTCCTACCTGACAACAGCCCGAATCTACAACTTCTCCCTGAAAAAAATCTGTGGTTTCTGTTGGCCTGATATCCTAGATCCTGGGCATGTGCCATCCCGGGAACCATGAACAGAATGCACCCCAGCTCTATTTTGCCTCAGATAAATCACTAAGCCTCAAGAGTCCATCTCCTTTTATGATTTTGCCTGTTGCCTCTAACTGGATTACATCCAAATCTATATTTTTCAGGTCCAATTTTTCTTCTTGACTTCCCAACATATTCAACTACTACTACATGTTGTTACCTGAATATTCCCAAAATGCATGTGTAAATACTTAGTACTGATTATTTTGAGCTCACTATATACCAGGAATTATGCTAAATGATATACACATATTATTTATGTCTCAGAGCAACCTTAAGAGGTAGATAGTATTTTATTTGAGAAGAATCTATTGAATGTCTATAAAGCACCTAGCATTGTGCTAGATACTGCAATGCAACAGTAAAAAGATTATGTCCTTGGCTTCATGGAACTTATGTTCTGATAGAATTAGGAATCTCATTGCATTGCTGAGGAGCTGAAGCTCAGAGGGATTGATGGTCTGCCCAATAGTCCAAAACTTAGTAAGTGGTAGAGTTGATCTGTTCTTTACATTATGCCACACTGACAAATATGTATTATATTCTTCCAGGTTAGGTGCTGGCAAATATTTCCTTAAAGGGACAGACTGGAAACATTTTAGGTTTTACAGGCCATATAGTCTCTGTCACAGTTGCTCAACTCTGCCACTGGTGTAGGAAACAGCCAAATCCATGCATCAGTGGATTTCACTGAGCTAAAACCGAAGTATTGGCTGTGTTTTAATAAAACTTTATTTATAGCTGGAGGGCCATGACTCATTGACATTTGTTCTAGATGATTCCTCTTACCCCAAGGATTGTGCTTTTTCTATCAACTTTACTACATCCTCTAATAGTGTACGTGAACAACCTTGGCTTCATCTGTAAATGTTCCTCCTCCTCTTTCCCTGTTCTCTTCGTCCCAACTCCCACAATACATCCCATGGTCCCAATAATAGCTTTTTCATAATGTCAATCACAATACTGATTAGATAATTTCCAAGGTCGACTGCATATTATTCTAAATCACTGGGACCAAAATTTATCTTAAAAAGAAAACCATTAATGTTAGAATCAAACAAGGCTAAAGAGGAAATCATTCCACAGCATTTGCAAGTGGCACATAAAGTAAGTGTAGGCTTGGAGAGGCCAAGGGCACGTATCTGAGAAAGACATAATATTTTTTTTCATTTTGTCCTTCCTCCCTCTGCTTCTTTCCTTCCTTCCTTCCTTCCTTCCTTCCTTCCTTCCTTCCTTCTTTCCTTCCTTCCTTCTTTTCTTCCTTCCTTCCTTCCTTCCTTCCTTCCTTCCTTCCTTCCTTCCTTCCTTCCTTCCTTCCTTCCTTCCTTCTCTCCTTTTCCTTTTCTTTCTCTTTGTAATCCAAGACAATATTTGTGATTTTCTAAGAACATAGGTTTGTTCTTCACCAAACTGGGAGAGAAGTAACATCTCCCCCTTTAGGCCCTATCCCCTGTCATTACCAGCTCCAGTCATGTATTGTCTTCCACAAACTTCCGATCTATTTCCTATAATGCATACAGATTCCTGGAACAATCTCGTAATCCAGAGCTCCCTTTTATGAGATGCAACCTATGTCACTTAGGCACTTTACATAACAGGGAACAGAGATGAAGAGAGCAAGAGCAATGGGTTTGATGTGAGGAACTAAGTTTGTTTCCTATGGCTGCTCTAACAAAGCACCACAAATTTAGTGGCTTAAAATAACCTAAATGCATTATTTTATAGTTCTGGAGGTCAGAAATCTGAAATGAGTTTCATTGGGCTAAAATCAGAGTATTGGTAAAATTGCATTCCTTCTAGAAGCTCTCGGGGGGAATCCATTTCCTTGCTTTGTCCAGGTCTAGAGAATCCTACCTTCCTTGGATTGTGATCCCCCAATCAGAAATTGTGTCATTCTGACCTCTGCTTCTGTCATCACATCTCTCTCTCTGACCTTCCTTCCTGCCTCAATCCCTTGTGATTACATTGGGTTGAACTGGATAATCCAGAATAATCTCCTTATCTCAAGATACTTACCTTAATAACACAGGCAAAATTGTCCTTGCCATGCAAGGTGATATTCACAGGTTTTAGGGATTAGGACATCTTTGTGGGAGGAGACACTATTCTGTTTACCATACTAAATCCTGTCCATGGGAATATGTTTATTTTTGAACATGAGCTATACTTCTGACTATATTGAAATACCAAATACTAATTAATTTTGAATCACTCATTGATTCCACAAATATTAAGGACCTGTCATGTGTCAGACACTCTGATGAGAGGAGTGACAAGCAGGAAGAGCATGAGGTCCCTGCTACCAGGGTGCTTACAGCGTGAGACGACAGTGTGGTTAGAGAGTCAGTAAAACATTCGTTGAAATGTATCTTTAAATTACAATATTCTCCACAGCAGTCATATTTGTCATTTTGTTTAACAAATACTTATTGAACACCAACCCTGCGTCCCTCATTGTGCTGGGCACTCAGCATACAGCAGGAAGGATGAAAATTCCTGCTTTGAGAAACCTTACAGTCTGATGGAGGAGACACAAAAGTGAACAAAGAAGTACACAAGTTTAGAGAAATGTTATTAGGAAAATAAAAGTGTCATGGGTAGGATTGCCTTAAATTTTCCCGAGACAATCTCTGTGAGAGGATGCCATTTGATGCCAGAAGACAGAAAACACCAACCATAAGTAGGGCTTGGGGAAGAGCATTGAAGCAGAGGGAACAGAAAGTGCAAAGGCCCAGAGGCCAAATAAAAGCTTGATGTGTTTAAAGCTAGAAAGAGGGTCCGTTTATCCGGAAGAAAGCTGGAGTAGGACAATCACGAATTTTAAAAATTATTTTTGGTTGATTTCAAGTAAATCTATTATTCAGGTAGAGGACTTCCAAAGACCTGTCAGCCTATTCCAAGGCGGGCTAAAGGTGGGTGCGCCACGCCACTCTCTTTTCCCATCAGCTGTCAGTTTTAGACGTCAATAAATAGTGCATGGAGTTGTTTACAATTCTGTGATCTTGTCCTGGACAGCGAGTCACTCCCAAATTTTTCACTTCCAGTCATGCTCGTGAATTTTGTACTTCACCACTCAGTATAGAGAAGAGATTGCTAACAAAGATGCAGTGTACCTGACGATAAGATATGGTGCTGAGAGATGTGCAGAGGAGGATTGGAGACTGCACTCAAGATCAGAAGTGCAGACCCCGTGAAGAGTTCCGTAAGAAGATGTGGCTCCTCGATAAGGCTCTGGTTAGAAGACTGTCGTGACTGTGGTCTGTATGAGCCCCAAATATATCAACTACTTGGCAATTACCCACACCCCTTCGTTCATTATTTCAGACAATCTAGAACTCACCCTCTGGAAACAAGGCACAGTTGACGTACTGATACATGATATGCATTTTCTCTCTGTAATTGATACATTTCTACTCACAGAAGACTAGACCTTCAACCCCTCTAAAGCAAGGAAAACAAAGTACGAAGTGAATACCGATTGTTAATAACTGAATATACAAGCTAGATTCCGCCTGCTGACTTGTTAACCAGGAGGACAGATGAGAATCCGATGGGCCCTCTCTCTCTGGGTCTGCGGCTTCCTGCAGCCACTCGCCTGGAGAGGTCTGTGTTCATCTCCTCTGCTCCTTCTAGTTGGTCTCTTCCATGCCCCAAGTCACAGTGAGGACATGTTATTAAATGCTTTGTTTCTAATTGGGTCTTGCCTACCTTCTTCTACTCAGCAAGGCTGCAGAGAAGGGACAGTCAGGAAAGCCAAGTTTTACATGGGGAACAACTGTCTCACTCCGCACCTGTGAGTAGAACACAGGAGGGAAAGCTGCAGCCCACAAGCATTCTGAAGGGAGCCCTCCCCTCTTGCCTTCTTGCTAAAGAAATTTCATTGCAGACTCACCTAGGGACCAGCTCTAGAGAGGAAAACAATGCTCAGAATTCACCCCCATTTTTTTTCACCATGGCATATTCCTCGCAGAATCCAGAGAGCCAATAAATACCTCTTTTCTCTACTTCGCTATTCAGCAAAATTCATTAAAAGAAATAAAAACAATCCTGTTTATACTACTTGGTGACACTCTCTTATTTTCATTTTTCCTCCTCAACTCACTCTAATTGGTTTTGCCCCCTGCCTCCAAGTACTCTTTAAGGTCACTAATAACCATATACCTATTCAAAAAATGTTTAATTCTCTGCCTTCTAACTTCACTTCTCAGCACCAACATATGCTACACTCCTTCAGATTTCCTCCTATCTCAAAAGCCATTCTTTCTCATTCTCCCTTGCTGATTCAATCATCTATTAATCCTCCAGGTCTTAAAATGTCCCAGAGCTCAGTCCTCAAACCCCTTCTCTTCTCTATTTACACAATTTCTTTGGTGGATGTTGTCCTTTTCCCTGAGCGTAAATACTGTTTTGACACTGACTCCCCCTAAATGCCAGCCCCTCTCCTCAAAATGTTAGTCTCAGATCTATTTACTTAACATCCTCACTTGTAAGAGTCAAACTTTAAAATTCTGCTATTGAATGATTTATCTGTCCCCACCAGCTTTGTTCCTTACCCCCCACAAAGTCTTCTCCCTCTCAGTAAATAGCACACCAAAATCCCTCAACCCTTCAGGCCAAACCTAGGGAACAACCTCAGTTTTCTCTTTCTCTTTCTCTGAGAAACCTCAGTTTCTCAGTTTCTCTGATAACATCTTATAATGTTATCAGCTCTACATAATAAATACATATTACATAGTTACACACACACACACACACACAGAAGCTGACATGTCCAGTGGGAGCTGTTTCAGTCCATGACTGGAGTCCTCTGCACATAAAAACACACTACTATTCTCTCTCTCTCTCTCTCTCTCTCTCTCTCTATATATATATATATATATATATATATATATATATATACATATATGTATATATATGTATATATATATGTATATATGCACACACACATATATACATATATACACACATATATATACACATACACAAACACATATCTATATACACACACACACACTTCTCATTATATATATGACACGTTGTATGTGTATATATCAGGGGTGCAAAAAAATGTATACAAGTGGACACTTTGGTCACCATTGCTCAAGTAGTAGTTCGCCATCATCAGAAGTGTCTGGATGCTGATGGTAACCACTTTGAGCACCTCTTGTAATTGCAGAAGTCAAACGTGACTCATATTCATCTTTTGTTGTCAGTATATATTGAGTTTCACAATTTTAATAGTTTTTTCCTTTCTTAAAATGTGTATACGTTTTTCTGGCACCCTCTGTATATCTGCTCGTATCTATGTATTTCTCACCATTTTTCCTTCTACAACCCTAGTCCAAACCACTACCATCTCTCTCCTAGACCTCTGCAACAGATTTCTAACCAAATTTACTGCCCCAGTCTATGATCCAACAGCCACCAGAGAGAATTTTATAAATCTTAAAACTCAGATCTTACCACTCCCGTCCTCCCCCTTAAATTGACCCAGTCTTTTTCCCCAACTTCATATCCCAGCCATGCTTCTGTCACACAGGACATCTCCCATGCCTTGGGGTGCCATGCTCATTCCTGTCTCAGAGCCTGTGCTTATATGCCCCTTTTCTTCAGGATGCACTTTTCCTATATTCTCATGTGGCTCTGCCCTCCCATCTTTCAGGTTATGACTGCACTTACTCATGATGCTTCTTGTGTAATAAAACAGGAAGGATAATTATAGTGTACATATAGATCAATTATATAAATCATTAAATATTTATATAGTTTATGATACCTATTATATAGTCATTACACTTTGAACTTATTTTTTCCTTCATCTCTTCTTGCTAGAAGAGGTTTCCTGAAAGCAGGGCTATTTGGTTTACTCACTGACGAATCCTTTCAGCCTAGGTAAGGATCTGGAGCATAGAAGGTACTTAATCCTCTGTGTTGAGTGAATGAACTCAGAAACTGTACCCCTCAGAGAGCAAAAGCAACACAGATACCCACTATCTATATCATATCCTTTGGAGTACTTATTGATATTTGAAATCACTTATTTATTTGCTTCTTATCTGTTTACTTTCTACCTGTATCCCCCATTAGAATCCAAGTCCCTTGAAGGGAGAGATCTCTGCTTGTCTTATTCATCGCTGAGTCCCTATTGCTAAGAACAGTGTTCTGTAAAGAGTATCTTCTCGGTAGATACTTCTGGTCTAACACAACCACCAGAAGCTGACATGTCCAGTGGGAGCTGTTTCAAACAGTCCATGACTGGAGTCCTCTGCACATAAAAACACACTACTACTCTATTTTGAGTATATACACTACATTGCATACACCATATACTATATTCTGTATACACTATATATTTTGTGTGAGTTAGGCATTAGTGGAGAGCCTCAGTTCTATACCCAGGACCAATCCCAGGACACATTGTAAAAATGGCTTAGTTTGTCATTGGCATTTCTCTTCTCCTTTTGCAGTATTCTCCCAGCCCTGGTCCCCAGATCCACCATGTTTGTTGACTCACTGTCTAGGGGCTGCAACTTGTGGATACTAACTGTGTTTCTTGTCCCTCATGTCCTTTCCTTTTTAATGCATACCTCTTTGAGTCCTTATTTCTACCCAAATTGCTTTCTTCTGTGAGCGATGACAAAGGGTAAATCAGAAAAGAAAATTTAGATGATTGTTCCAGCATCCAAGGGGGTAGAGAATGCCTAGCGCGTTTAAGGTAGATTTAAAACCTTGGACGAGTCAAGGTAATGACAGGGAGTAGAGTATTAAAACCCTGAGTTGGACAATAAGGTAGGCAATTTGAAGATAAGCCATCACACTACTTATTTGATAGTATATCCTGTGTGGACCCATCAGCTCAGATCCACTGTGAGGAAGGGATCTGGACAGACTTGGCCCCAATTCAGAGTCCATCAAATTACCCAAATATTCTTCAGCAATTATGGATTCATGAACATCAACCTTCCTATAAGAAGTTTTTCTTGACCATCCAACCCAAGATGGTCTTACAGTTCCCTATTTTATTGCCTTCCTTGTACTTTAGAAGTCTGATTTATCTGTTCTTCTTTTATTATCAGCCTTGTCCACTACGAAGTCATCTCCGTGAGGGTGGGATCTGTGTTCTACTGACCTCATATTCCCAATCCTGGAATAGTGACAAATATTTAATAAGTATTTGTTGAATTAATCAATGCCGAATTAATCAAAGTTACGGCATAGGCTTTGGTACCATGGAATCCTCAGATAAATATTTTTTAAATAAACAAAGCTATTATTTGATCTGCCATTACTTCTGTTTGAATCTAAGAAATCAAACTTCTCTATTCTGGAAAAAAAAAAAATATCCCCTATATTTGGGATAGCTGATAACCTAGACGATTGGCCAATCACTTACAACTCATTTGTTGTCCAGCCCACGTTATCACTTCATTTAACTTATCTCTCATAAAATGACAGAAAAACTACTGAAAACCACTTACTTCCCTTGAATCCCGCTGCTATGGACCCAGAGTGAAAAAGTACAAATACTGCCTTCCCCAAGGGGAAGCAATCCACACCCTATTTACCACCACATGGATGGCATTCTGATTCCTAGGCACTGGAAATCTATCACCTTCAAATTTTCCATCTACCCGTAACATCTAGTTATTACAACCAGAGTCTGGTAATAACTCCAAGGAACTATGTTTCCACTCCAGCTGTGGATCCAATTTCCACTTATAAGATTTAACCTGGAAATTATCAGTGACAACCTCTTGGGGGAGGGAATGAATAGCTGATTTGGGAGGTACAGTGAGAGAAGCTGACTCAGTTCAGCAAGAGGAAAAGATGCACAAAGCAGACTGGAATATAGGATGTCCTTGTGGAAATGAAATATGATGGGTAGTAATTCCAGCTGTGAAGCCACCCAACAGCCTATTAACAAATAAGTGGCTTGATGTGATTATAGATAAGACAAGTCAAATTAAAAAAACATCATATGCAATGAAAGCTACATCTGGGAGCTTTGACTGAGAGCTGGTGAGAGATCTAAATAGCAGGAGGACATGACAACTGGATCGTGCTTTGAATGAGAAAAGCAAAAGAAAGGTGATGCATAGAGGAAAGTCTATTTAATTGGGGTACAGATGTAGGGTGTAATTAGTCTTCAACTCTAAAACAGTAAAGAAAAGGCCTAAGAATTATAGGAGTGTATAATGAAAAGTCAAAACGTTTCAGCACCTTTAGCTATAGGCATTTCATTTACTCAGGAAACATTGTTAAACTCCTAAGTGCCAGGCCTTGTGGTAACCCACGGAATATTAAAGCCATCAGCCATCATGTCTTTCCTCTAAGAGGTGAAGTGCCAGGGACACACAAGGCAGCTGAAAAATTCAAGAACAAACTTTATAATGGGAATCAATGCATTCTACTCCCATGAAAGCTATGCTCTTTGCATGTCAAAAACAAGAATCCCTTAATGCAATTTAAATTAGTAATTGTTTTACATATGTAATGTCATTCAATCTTTTCAATACTCTGTGTGCTATGCATTGCCATCCCCATTGACGGGCAACAAAACTAAGGATCTGAGACACTTACGCATACCACAGAGCTGGAGATTAAAGAAGCTGGAATTTGAACCCAGTATTTCCTCCAAAACCCCTGTTCTTTCTACTATGCCATGTTATTCTTTGTGTACTAAGCCAAAACAACACCTTAAAGGAACCTATAGAGTATACGGGGACTGCCTTTCTTGTGCTGTATGTTCCACTGAAGTGACCCCGTTTTACCTTCTCAGAAACCAGGTGCCTTTAGATTGGGGGGGATATCACATTGTGAGGGGTGTAAATGTCTAACTATCACATTGTTTTGTACACCTGGAACTAAAAAACAAACAAACAAACAAACAAACAAACCAAAGCACAACAAAAAACTCTTGACAGGATCAGAAATTCATTTACAGTCTGGATAACTGGGGTTAAAAATATACCTGTTTTATTCTCCTCAAGCATATTTGAATATTAACATATGCTGCCCTTTAGGCTTAAAAATCTAAGAATGAATAAAAAAACTCCCAACAATCAGGTCAAGAGAAGGAGGGAGGTATTTGAGGTAGGGAATAAAGTCTTTGAAAATTTCTCCACGAAAGTCCAACAAGTAGCAAGGGGATGAAGCGAAAAGGGTCTGCTGTAAGGAAGACAATCTAGGATCCAGGACCACAGAGCTCTGTGTTGTACTACAGCCGCATCTCCTAAGGAACCTGTCTCAGCAGCAGTCAGCTGTCTCAAGTCTGTTGTCTGCAAGTGTTCACCCATCCATAGGGCTCGGAGTGAGCTGGAGATCAGAGGAAACTTCTCTCAGCCTGGAGCCCGGCCACAACACTAGGAGGCAGCAAAGGACCTAGGAAAGGAACTTGCTTCAATTAACTTGAGCTCTGGACGTATTTATTACCTGGTGATCATATGTCACTCTGCTGGGAGTAAAGAACTGGAGATCAAAGCCTTGACCATGTAAGGGTGTACAGTCTCATTGAAGATATCAGAGAAAGAAATCCATTGTCAAATTCTTAAATGGGGTGGGAAGTGAGGGGAAGTTTTCAAGAGATGGTGACACTGAAGGCACGTTTTGAGAAATAGATAAAGAGAGACCAAAGCAAGCTATTTAGTTAAGAAAAGCTTTGTGGACGGGTGGACTTTAAGATCATTGCGATAAGAGAAAGAGGAAGATCACTGGTGAAGAACAAGAGTCTGGATGGTAAAATGGGCCTAGAAAAGTGAGGGGAGGGGGGCTGCATTGCAAAGATACCAGACTGACGTGAAAGAGGTGCTTCTATTATGTAACAACACAGGGCTATGGGTTTGCAATCGTTATTTAATTTGACTCTTACTATAATTTTGATAAAAGAAGTACTCTGCTTATCTCTACTATAAAGAAAAACTCAGAAATAAGTAATTTCTTTAATAGGCAAGAGTCAGAGCCAAAAATTGAAAGATCATTCACACAATCCTTTATTCAAGTGTGCACATGTAAGTCAGACGCAAGTGAGACAACAGTGGATATTTTCTCTGACCTGAGGGAGCACAGCTTGTCTGTGGGGCACACAGGCCATTTCATCAGGATTTCACTTTGGTACAATGTGTCAATATAACCAGGTCAAATAGGATCTTGGTTTATGGAAGATCCTGTTTGATACTTGAAGTGAGTCTTGAAAAATAAACAGAAGGCAAACCACAGACTGGGAGAAAATATTTGCAAAAGACATGTCTAATAAGGGACTGCTATCCAAAATATAGAAAAAAAAAATCTTAAAATTCAACAATAAGAAAATAACCTGATTTAAAAAATGGGCCAAGACCCTAGCAGATCTCTCAAGAGAGATACAGATGGCAAATAAGTACATGAAAAGATGCTCTTCATCATATGTCAACAGGGAAATGCAAATTAAAACAACAGTGAAATACCACTACCCGCTGATTAGAACGGCGAAAATCTGGAACACTGAAAACGCCAAAGGCTGGCTAGGATGTGTTGCAGCAGGGACTCTCACGCATTGCTGATGGGAATGCAAAATGGCACAGCCACTTTGGAGGAAACTTGGATGGCTTCTGCAAAACTAAACATACCTTTACCATGTGATCGAGCAACCCTGCTCTTTAATATTTACCTATGATGTTGAAAACTTATGTCCACACTAAAACCTACTGGGAGCTCACCTCTAATGGACCCTTCTATCTCTAAGAACCTCTGTCTATCATGAGTGATTCTCAAACACAGGATTGAGTCTAGTTGTGTCTCTAACCAAGATTCTGGTAGATAGACATCCTGGTCCTCTCTCTTCCTATCTAGAGGGACACATTTTCAATAGTCTACTTAGAAATGAGGCTTTAAGATGGCTGTCTCTTCTTCTCAAACTAACATGAGAAGTACCCAAGATGGGGCTTGAATGTTGCAAATGGCTCTCTAAATGGAGTTTTATACCACACCATGGACTGTCTTCCTTGTCATGAGACACTAATGAAGAAGTCAGTGAGTGAATCTGGGCCAATGAGAATGATTTGTTTCTCCCTCCCTACCTACCTACTCCTTTCATGTGTGTGTACATTACTAAGTGAAAGTTCCCTGGAGGCCAAAAAAGTGACCCAAATGAAAACAATGCATTCCCCATCCCTCTCCTTCACCATCTGCTGCTGACACAAAATGAATTGCATCAGTAAGTAAATTAAATATGTTACTTGCTTTGATTTATATTTCTATATTTTTGTGTTCTTCTGCTTAATAACATTTTGCCTGCCTCTTTTTTTTAAAGCCACACATCAAAGTATTTTAAACACATCTCTCTTTAACTAGAACTCAATAAGATGTTTCACATTTCAACTTTTCTTTCTTAGTGTCAACTTTAACACATGGGCTGCTGGAGAAACAAGTTCAATTTTTCCTCCACTCTTCATGAACAATTGGTACCATAGAACGTTTAAGCATGGAAAAAAGTGATGTTATTTCATTTTGCTTGTTTGGGGTCAATGTCCCCACAGATCCTAGAACTAAAATTCTATGTGTTTTCAACATCACTTGAAAAGCAGCTCAAGTGTGAAGTAAGAGATGATTAGGAAAGACCTGCAGATTCAGAGGCTCACCAACCTAGATCTCCAGGTTTGTTCCATAAGAGAAGCATACAGAGAGGGTGCCGAAAACATGTACACGCATTTGAAGAAAGAAAACTATTAAAATCGTAATACTCAATATACACCAATAACAAAAGATGAATACAAGTTACGTTTCACTTTTAATTACAAGAGATGCTCAAAGTGGTTACCATCGGCGTCCAGACACTTCTGGTTACACCGAACTACTGCTTGAGCAACGTTGACCAGAGTGTCCACTTCAATACATTTTTTTTTTGGGGCACCACTGGTATCTAAAAGTAGTTTCTTGATATCTCATCAATCCTCACAATTTGCCTGTTATTAGTCATCCCATTTCAAGATGAGTAAGGGGAGAATTAGAGGAGGTAAGTAACTTGTTCAATTATTTTACAGAAATATGTCAGGACCAGGATTAGAACCCAGGGTACCCACCCCCTTGATCTCTGTATTACCAATTATGAGGCTATGTCACTGGAACTTTGTTTTGTACCTTAACATAACATCACCCCCTTTGAGTGTGGTAGCGTGACAGAATCAAGAATGCAGCAAGATTGGGACAGCCGGATGGCTCAGTTGGTTGGCGGGCAAGCTCTCAACAACAAGGTTGCTGGTTCAATTCCCGCATGGGATGGTGGGCTGTGCCCTCCTCAAATAAAGATTGAAAACTGTGACTAGGCTTAGTGCTGAGCTGCGCCCTCCACAACTTAATTGAAGGACAATGACTTGGAGCTAATGGGCCCTGGAGAAACACACTGTTCCTCAATATTCCCCAGTAAAAAAATAAAAAAAAAAAAGAATGCAGCAAGACTTTCCTTCAGTCTACGTACACTACCACCTGAATTCAAACTTGGTCCAGCTTCTCCAGAGAGATAAATAACATGAATACTAACAATAAATATCTCTGCCTCTATTCAACAGCACTTTATAGGTACAAAGTATTTTACATACTTGATTTCATGTACTCCTCAAAGCCACCATATAAAGTCGAACGAGGCTTTCTCTATTTCCCTCACCCCCACCCACTGACCTCCCTTGACCCCCATTTCTGACCTGAGAAACTGATCTCAGTGGACCACATCAATGGTGGTCCCGGCAGTGTGCTTCCCATCCATTTCTGCCAGAGGAAGCCACCAGCGGGAGATGAGCGGACAGGAAGAGAGTGAGGTCAGTGAGTGTGAACACCATCTCTCTTGCCCTGCTAGGTCAAGGCATGGCAACAGCTATGCTCCCCGAAAGAGGTGGCATCTCCTGTCCAGTGGTCCATTTCTACCATTATCTACAGCAACAGATTCAGTAACTTTAGCGTTCTGATGACCTCACCCTCCTCTGTTGATAAAGGTGTATCACCACTGTGGGAAGCAGCCAGTCAGTCTCCAAAGGCTGCTATCTTCATTGTCTATTCATGTGTGACTCACATACGTTTATATCTGTATATGTACACACACACACACACACACACACACACACCCTAGTGTTTTTTCTAATCGAGCCCTATCCCTGGCTGATACACAGAGGATCTATGGCTGAGAAACTTTCCTATAGTTACAGAGTCAGAGCTACTACAAAATTTGTGGGGCCCAGTTCAACATGAAAATATTGACCTCTTATTGATAAAAGCAGGATAAAACTCCTTCTTTTCTTCTGTGGTCCCTCTCTTACCTGTCATGATGTTTATTTTATTTGCTATTTAATGTCCCACTCCCTGGGAGCCGAGGTATACCCTCATGGCACCTGTGGCCCAGCCCCACCAGTTGGCATGCCAGGTAGGTGCTTTCAACCCCAAACCTCTCCCAGGCCTGCCTTCAAATCCCTGGAAAGGGGCAGAAGATGGGGCCATCATGGGGCAGGAGCAGTGGTGCCCTGGAGAGGTGGGGAGGTGGCCGGATGTGAGAAAGCCAGCAAGCTCAGGCATATTTCAGTGTCCCATTGGACATCACTTACATAACACAAACCCAAGTTTAAAATTATTAAGAATTTCAAGTTGGCAACCACAAGGCATTAAACCCTAAGATCAGGGAACCATTTTCATGTAGTCCTGTACTACTGCACACCCAAGATGCTGGCCCTCTATTTGCATAGTGTGTGATGGAGTCAGAAGCTGAAATGTACCTCACTCTAAACACTGTGCTTTACCATGGAACCACACTGTGCTCCCAAGCCAATAAATGGATGCCTCTCACATACAGTGAGAGTATGCAGGTCAGAATAATAATGCACCCCCAAAGGCACATCATATCTTTACTTTCCCAGTCCCATGCCCTGCCTACATTCTCCATTTTGTTACTCAGGGAAGGAGGTTATTTGTTGTTGTTTCAAGCCGTTGAATTGACTCTGACCCTGTGAAGAGTGATGTCCACGAGGTGCTGTCCCCAACATCCCTGCTCAGCTCCTGTAAACTCATGTCTGTGGCTTCTTTTATGGAGTCAATCCATCTCATATTTGGTCTTCTTCTTTTCCTGTTGTCTTCTATTTTTCCACAACTGTCTTTTCCAAGGATGAAGTCTGCTTTCTCATGATGTGCCCGAGGTAGGTCAGCTCCAGTTTTGTCATCTTTGCCTCCAGCGATGTTGCAGGCTTAATTTGCACCAAGACCTAGTTGTTCATCTTTCCAGTGCTTTAGGGGATGTGTGGAGCTCTCAGCACCATATTTCAAATGAATCATTTTTTCCTATCAGCTTTCTTCACTATCCAACTTTCATATCCATACATAGGTTGGGAATACAAGGGTGTGGATGACCTTAGTCTTGGTCTCTAATGACACATTACTATTCTTGATGATCTTCCCTAATTCTTCCAATGCTGCCCTTCGGAGTCTGCCTTCTCTTGATTTCTTGGCTGCGGTCTCCATCAGAATTTACGACTGAACCAAGATAAGCAAAATCTTTAACAACTTAACTGTCTTCATTATCTATGTAAAAGTTGAGTATTTATCTTCTGTAGTCATGTTTTTTTGTTGTTGTTGTTTGTTTGTTTGTTTGTTTTTGTCTTGATGTTCAAATTCAGCCCTGCTTTGGCACTTTCTTCTTCCACTTTCATCAGAAGTCATTTCAAATCGCTGCTACTTTCTGCCAGTAAAAGGGTGTCATCTGCATATCTTAAGTTAATGATATTTCTTCCACCGATTTTCACTTCTCCTTCCTCTGAGTCTAGCCGGGTTTTTTTTTTTTTTTTTGTATGATATATTATGTGTGCAGATTAAACAATTAGGGAGATAAAATGCAACTTGTCTGACACCTTTGCCTGTAAGAAACCATTCTGTCTCTCCATACTCTGTCCTGACAGTGGCTTTCTACCAATACAGGTTACACATCAGGAAAATCAAGTGCTGAGGTGTGACCATTTTTTCAGAGCAACCCATAGCTTTTCACGATCCATGCAATCAACGGCTTTACTGTGGTCCATAAAACACAGACTAAACTCCTGAAATTCTTTGGAGCACTCCAGTATCCAACAAATGTTCACCATTAGATCTTAAGTGCCTCTTCCTTTTCGGAATCTAGTTTGAACATCCTGCATTTCTTGCTCCATCTAAGGTAGAAGCCTTTGTTGTATCACCTTGAGCATCACTTTACTTGCATGAGAAATCTGAGCAATGGTTCTATGGTTATTGCACTCCTTGGCATCTCCTTTCTTGAAAATTGGGATGTACGTTGAATGTTTCTAGTCTGTAGGCCATTATTTTGTTTTTCATATTTGTTGACATATTCTTGTTAGGATATTGACAGATTCAGTCTCTATGGCATGAAGTGATTCTATCAGTATCCCACCTACCCCTGGTGATTTACTTCTTTCAAATACTTTCAGGGCACCTTTCACTTAACTTTCTAGAATTATAGGTTCTTCATAGGAATCTTCTTCAAAGGTATATGTCATCCTTTTGTCTCTTCTATATAGATTTTCGGTATACTGTGCCCACCTTCTCTTTATTTGTTCCTTGTCAGATAATGTGCTTTTTTATTGGTGGTTCACCATTCCTAATCTAAGTTTGCATTTCCCTTTTATTAGGAGGGTATTTAGTATTTATTTAGCTTTCCTTTGTAATTAAGAAAACAAGATTGAGCCAGACAACATTTCTGGTGACTTTTCTATTTCTAATTTCAGTATCAGACATACAATGAGCCTCCTATTAGTGAAGACAACTAGCAGAGGTGACAAATCACTAATTAGAATGTGTTGCCTTAGGAGTATAGATGTCATTAACCACTTTAATCGAATAGTATGGCTTGACCGTTCTTGCTAGAGGCAGTAGGATTGGTAGAGGGAAAATTCAAAATCATCAGACTGGAAAAACATTTCAGTGCTTTGGGCACACTGCAGGGAGACTGACTGAGAAACTGTTTGTCTGCCTGGGTAATACTGAAGTCTGACTCTCAAGAATGGAATAATGATGTTTAGTGTGGTCGGGAGCAGAGGAAACGAAAGAACAGCTACTGAGGAAAGAAACAAAGACCACCAATATGAGTTTGCAAGCCAGGAATTTGTTTCAAAGTAGAATTTCTTTGTGGATTTTTTTGTTTGTTTGTTTGTTTATACATAATACAAGGCTCTGGTGTTCCAGATAATGAAGTGACAGAAACAAAAACGAGACAATTACTGAGAGTCAGGAATTGCAAGAGTTGTGCTGTGGGTTAAGATACAAAGAAACCCAAGACAGGACTAAGTTTTCTTGCAGAGACCAGAACTATTTCACAAAAAATAAATAGTAGATGTGCTTAACATGTATTGAATGATAAATGAATGCTTTAAGGGGCTAAAGGAGAGAGTACACTTTATGGAGTAGGTAAAACTTGAACTATTTTTTTTGCAAAAAGAATGAAGAGTCACATACATTGACTGTCAGTATTTGCTCAGAGATCAAACAGAAAATCAAAAAAAGTTATCTAAATCCCCCGTATGAGAAGTACTGAGTGGGTTATTAAGAATAAGATGAGGCAACTTACAAGAGATTTGCTGTTGATCTCAATGAACCCAACTTTTTCTCAATAGTCTTCCTCGTTATCCCGGGGAATCTCAGCCAGATGGAACCCAGGAATTTCTTAGTAAGGGAATGCGTGCAATGATTGAGTTGCCCTGGAACCTGAGGCTGAGGATACCCTCACCGGAGTTTCTGATCAGCTCTCTACTTAAGACTAGTTCCTATTGGCATGCATGCTAAGAGCTTAAGGAGCCATGAAACGAGACACTAGCTTGGGGAATCTAGAACAGTGCTGTCTAACAGAAATATACTATGAACCACATGTGTAGTTTTAAATTCTCTTGTAGCCACATTTTTTAAAGGTTAAAATAAAAAGTTAAAATTAATTTTAATATTTCATTTAAATTAATATCCAAAATGCTATTGTTTCAACATGTAATAAAATTGTTGACTTATTATTTTTCATTAATTTTTAATTATGCCTTTAAAATCTAGTGTCTATCTTACATTTACAGCACGTCTCAGTCCATTTACTAGCCACATTTCAGGGGCTCAACAGCCACATTTGGTTGGTGGCTGTCATACCAGACAATGCACTTTCTTCATCACTAAACTCTTTCTTCATCACTAAAGTCTATTGCATCAGTCAACAAGGATTTAGGCAACCGGTCCTAGACTTCGTGCCCCCTGCAGGCATCTTTGAAACCAGTCATGGATGGATTATAAGGCAGCTATTTGAGATCAGAAGCTCCTGGAGAAGAGAGATTGTGTGTCTTTTTTGTTTGTTTCTTTGTTTAATCAGTGACCTGGCCAGTGCTATGCATATAGTTTATGATGCAATGATAAGTGAATGGATGAATAAATGAATGACTAAGTACCACTATGGATTACTAGCAGGATTAAGAGGTAAAAAAAAAAAATAATAATAAGGCAGTAAAGAGAAACACACGTTATCCCAACTTTAAACTGGATCTGGTACTCAAGAATCTCCACAGTTTATTTCTTATCTCCAGTTTTAACCTTACACAATACTGCCTATTATAGGCTGTAATAAAAACTAATCTCAGGAGCTACTCTACAGAAATGAAAGAAGAGAGGAGGTTTCTATTTACTGGCAAATTGCACACACATACACATATGTTATAGTCTCCACTTAGAGATTCATAATATACACCAGCATTCTGATGAACAATGAAAATAATTTCTTTTCAGCAGGACTTCTCAGAGCCTTTAACCCTCTCACACTTAATAGTTTTCTTTTTCTGCTATGTCTCTCCATGTAAATAATAAGCTTGGTAAGCTTGTTGAGGGCAGCTATCACATTCATTGTGCTTTTATAAGCATCACATGGCTATTTTACAAGGTGTGATCAAAAGATATGGTCAATTTGTAAATTTAAAAAATGTATTACAGTAAAAAATACATTGCCATTAATCTCCCTTAAAATACTCCCCCTTGCCTTGAACACACTTATCCCATTGTTCTTGCCACTTTCTGAAGCAGTTCTGGAAGTCCTCTTTCTTGAGTGTCTTTACTTCATCCTCCAGCATGACAACGCTCTGTGTCACACATCACTTCTGGTATAGCAATTTCTGTCAAACACAAGCATTATGATGTGTCCTTATCCACCGTATTCACTGGATCTGGCACCATGTGACTTCTGGCTCTTCCCCAAAGTCAAAATGATTCAGGACATTGAGGCAGCCAAAACAGCACAACTAAAGATATGAAGGAGGACTTCCAGAACTGCTTCAGAAAGGGCAAGAATGATGGGATGAGTGTATTCAAAGCCAGAGGGAGTATTTTGAGGGGGATTAATGGCAACGTGTCTTTTACTGTAATACATTTTTTAAATAATTTAAATATTAACTGTATTGTTTGATCATACCTTGGATTCCTGCTTGCAGTCTTGCCCCTGTAATCCATTCTTCAAACACTATCAAGGTAGCCATTCACAACATAATCCACTCATGTCACTACACTGCCAAAGCACTCTGAAAACCTCCTTTTGCTTAGAATGTGTTAGAAGGTCTTTCCCATGACCTACATGAGCTGGTCATTATCTATGGCTGAAAACCTGATGCCTTGCTCTAGGGGTCTGTAAACTAAGGCCCTGGGATCAAATCCAGTCTGATTTTACAAATGATATGTTACTGGAATTCAACCACACCCAACTTTAAGTCCTGTTTCTGCTTTGGATGCAGTGACAGAGTTGAGTAGTTGCCATAAAGACAATGTGGCCTACAAAGCCTAAACTATTTACTATTTGAGACTTTGCAGAAAGTTTGTTAACCCCTGGCATACCCTTTCACTTTTGTTCTCTTCCTTCCAGCTATGATGACTTTCTTTCCAAACCTGAAACTCACCATCCTTTGTTTGCCTCAGGAATTTTGCTTCCACCATTTTTTTCTGTCTGGAAGATTGCCCCCACGTTATTATATGTCCGGCTTCTTCTTATTGTTCAGGTCTCAGCTCAAATGTCACCTCCTCAGTTACGTCCCCTAACTATCAATCTAACATGGCTTTTCTCTCAACATCCAGTTATTCCTTCTCTCATTACCATGTGATTTGTTGTTTTTTTCTTCATGGCACCTATCGCTCCCTGAAATTATCTTATTTTATGTTTCCACAGTCATCACCAGTCTCCCCTAATAGACTGTATACTCCCAAAGGGGCATTCTCTATCCCTTTCACTGCTGTAGCCCCAGAATCTAGAACTATGCACAGCACATAGCAGCTACTCAATACACACTTATGGAATAAATCAATCTATGTTGTGTCTATCATATGGCCTTGAGAAAATAATTCAATGGACTCAATCAGATCAGAACCATAATGACCTTTGAGACCATTTAGAACAAACTTCTCATTCTATGGATGAAGAAAATGGGGAGTAAAGCAAGGACGTGTCCAGGATGAATTCAAAACAATTCTTATCTCAGGCCCAGGATACGCTGACATCCAGCTCATCATTGCCTTAACTGATTATCTACATGGAACTTGATTTAGAATAGCCTTTCCCAATGATTCTGTTCATCAGTTTAGAAAGACCACAAAACTAAGTAAAATAATTTATTTACTGAGAATTTTTCAGATCTTCTAATGAACTATTTTTTTACAGGGAATCTTTAAAAATGGAATGTTTCATACAGATCTTCCTAAACAAATTTGAACCCTTTTTCCCCATCATGAAAATCTTTCTCTGTCATCGTGATATATACTCTATCCAATCTTGTTTAGCAAATATTAGAAAAGAGAAGTGATTACCAGTGTTACCATCCCCAAATCTCTTTTTACACTCCTATGGCATTCTTACAGCATCCTATCAGGAACCTATACCATCCTTAGCTCTACGTTTCATCAGTAATCATGGTATATTTAAATTGCCTATTTTGAATCTGTTTCCTAATCTAGACGATAAGCTCCTTGAAGGCAAGAAACATACTCGATTCACCTCTCTACCTCCAATCATTAATACTGCCAAGAATAAAAGAAAATTTAATGAGTATGTCTTGATTGTTCCCATCACAAGACTTTTGCCTTGGCCTGAAACATTTTTTCCCAAAAATAGAAAAAATGGATTTTTGACTCACTCCCTCATCTCCTTTAAATCTTGACTCATATGTCACTTCTCAGTATAACCCACTCTGACCACTTTATTTAAAATTGTAAACCTCTTCCCCTGAACTTTCTGATCACCCTTACTTTGTTCTATTTTTCTCCAAAGCACTTGCAATATTCTAATATACTACATACAGTAATTTATGCAGTGTACTTACTTTCTAACCCACCCCCATTAGACAGTAAGCTCCAGAAAGGTAAAGATTAATTTTCTTTTTTTCTTTTTTTTTTTTTCAAATTAGCTATAGTCACTAATATATCCCTAGTACTTAGAAAGGTTGAATAATAGGTGGTCAAAATAAATTTGTTGAATTATAAAAATGAATTCATGAATTAAAGAATAAGACCATAAGTACCAAGTTCCATCTCAAGACTCATCAGAGCTAGGCCAGACTAGCTGACTAGGACACCTGCTGTAATCAAAGCAGATGCTGGGTACTCTCTTCTCATTCCAAGAAGAAACTGGAGCTCAGGCCAGCCATGTCTAAGAACAGCGCTGAACAAATAAAAGTTAACAGCCCATGTGGGAGAGGAGTTTGCCTTGCTTAATGACTTGTCAGCAGAGCAAGCATACGGAGTGTTTGAAGAGATTTGAGACCTTATTTTTTGTCAACTCCCTGCTCCCAAGCCTACAGGAACCATGAGCAATATTTACAAAGGACAGCAAAAACTCTAGTCTTATTGAACCACCAGGAGGCAGAGTGAAGCACTACTATGAGTGGAAAAAAATAAGTTACCCTCAACTGATGTCCTCGGAAAGAAACAATTACCTTTTACCTCCTGCAGTCTTCTACTTATTCCTCAACATGGGTCAGGGGCGGAGAGGAATTGAGAGTTCTGTCAACACAGGGCTTCACTGCGATTGAGAATAATAGAAATTGGCAAGGGGCTCTAAGTACTAGTTTAGATTAGCTGAGTGTTTGAAACAAGATCTTGCCAATGCTCAGAAATGACAGAAAACAGGAAACAAACAGAGGAGCTAAGTGATTAAAGTTAATTCTTATTATAAAAGAAAAAAACTGATAATGGTACAAAAATGAAAACTTTGTTTTCTTTAACAAGTGAATTTTAGCAATTAGTACTGTTATCAATATGCCATGGTCTCCTCAGTGCTCATCAGGTAATGGGAAAAGACTCTGGCAGAACTAACCTCGTCTTTGTGGAGAAAATAGAGTTTTATTCTATTAACTCGGGGAAAAAAAACAAAACAAAAAAAAAACCACTATTCTCTTGAGCAAAGCCATGGCTTGCTTGAATGAAGACAGGACTTTGTTTATTCAAGGTTCGAGGCATGTTTAGAGAAGTGCAGCCACAGAGAATGCTAAGAAAAAACTTATCGTAACAAACGAGAGGCAGACTCCACTCTTGATAAAACCAATACTGTCAAGTATGCTCAATTTGGGAAGTATGATGTAATTCATGAGTCAAGAGAAATAAAGTATCCATTTTTGAGAACTTCTGCAAGATTATTTTTAAAAAAACACACAGATTTCTTCTTTTTTATCTTACCAGAACAAGGTAGTGCTCATTACCACTTTACAGATGAGAAAGCTGTGGTTTACTGACCGAGGTAGATAGCACAGGGTCACACAGCCAGTAATCGGTAAAGTCAACCACAACTGAAGTCGATTTGATGTCAAAGCTCTTTTCCTCTATACTAAGAGATAACAGGGCCAGAAAGTGCATTCCTCAGCAACACCATGGATGCTGTGACGGCTGAAATCCAAAGGTCTTGGTATATCAGTAAGGTAAGACTTATATAAATCCAGGTCTAAATCTCCAAACGTTTCATCCAGAATCAGCCTTGTGGAAAGGCAAGGAGGCCTTCCCCAGACATGAGATCGTGTGAGTCTCCGAGCCATTCCTGCCAAGTAAGCAGTGTAGGTGGAAATAGATAAAGATAGCCAGAGATGCGTGCATGCGTGCACACACACACACACACACACATACACACAGAGGTGTTAAAAATCTCACAGTGGCAATTTATTCTTTTCTTCTGTTTGCACTTACATTTTTCCCCCTCACAGCAAAAATAATAGAGGAATGCTTCAATGATTAAAATGAAAACCATAATTCCATCACAGAAAGATAACGACACTTCTAGACTTTTTCTATAATATTTTAAATACTTTTATTATACTATACTGTCTCCTGCTGTGTTTGCTCAACATATGACATAAGTATATCTTGCCATTGAAATTCTACAAGTTTAAAATGTTTAATAATTGTATATGGAAAAAAGTTAAAATACTGTGTAAATGTAATTTTTATGTCTAAGTATTTTATATGTAGGTCATAATTTACCTAATTCCCTAAATGTTAGTCATTTAAATTATTTCCATTTTTTTCCTGTTATAAGTGACAAAGATTAATTCCTTTGACTTAAAGCTTAACATTCTGCAATTGCTCAAATGTCTTAGCAAGGCTGTAACATAAAATCTGATGATCCATCTGTATATTGAGGGAAGGAGTTTGCCACATGTTTTCCTGGAAGCTGGTTTTAAAGGAGTGGGGTGGAGATGAGTGTGAAAGCAGAAGGGCATGGTTTGCCTGGCGGTTGGAGAGTGGGGCTCCCTCCAGGGGGCAGGGGGCACAGCAATGAGAGGTTGGGCCGGCAAGTTCAGCTCGCAGTGCGGACCACCCTGACTGCTCCCTCACACAAACCACTGAATGGGACATGAATGATTCAACCCCAAAAGATCTAGACCTCTTGAGTGCGT
Organism: Rhinolophus hipposideros; assembly: GCF_964194185.1. Lineage (NCBI taxonomy): Eukaryota > Metazoa > Chordata > Mammalia > Chiroptera > Rhinolophidae > Rhinolophus > Rhinolophus hipposideros. The sequence goes on from NC_138052.1 coordinate 14,216,006, forward strand.
CTAGGGAATATAAGGCTTATCCTGAGCTTTAGGAGAAGTGACCAGTTAGATCATCCTAATAAATGATATAGATAGACGATGATGATGATGATGATGATGATGATGATGATAATAGATAGATAGATAGATAGATAGATAGATAGATAGATAGATAGATAGATAGATAAACAGGGACTGACTCAGCCTCCATCAAAAAATCATATAAATACCAGAGAAGTTATTTTCCTAGTGTGCAAAGAACTGCATCAAGAAAGTTCTGAGTTCTAATTTGAAGCATTCTCAAAGAATGTATTCACCTCTTAAAGATATAGAGGAGACACAGTATTTAAAGGACCAAAGAGATTGAGATTGGACTTAAGCTGTGAAAGCAGCTGGGAAAACCTTCCTACTATGAGGGTATGTAAGTTTCAGGAGTATCATTCTAAAGGCAGTCTACAGATTTTTCTGAAGATATGACTAAGAAGAGATTGGACAGTGCTGTTTCATGTCCAGATTTAGGGTGGGGAAGTACGTAAGGGCATATTCAGAGGTAAAAGGAAAGATTGGATGACCTTTTCACAGACTGCTATATAACAAAGTGTTTGTGAAGCTTCTCAGTTTATACTCGTTTCCATGTAAGCCCCGATGTAATTAAAGTCAGAAATAACAAAATATAAACAATTTTAGTGTGTAATATGTGCTGAGAAATGTTATTAAGGAGAGGGTTGCAACAGACAGGGAAATAGTAGGACTCTGTCTGAATGTCGTGTTGCTAAGGAAACTCAACTTTAAGTTTTACTTTAATTATTCCAATGAAAGGATTTCTCGCAATGATTTTAAAACCATGGCTAGTATTTCTTAAGGAATCTCCAAAATGTTTTTAATAAGGACTTGTTAACTTCATCAAGTTTCTACAAAACATCTCAGGTATAAAATATAGATTTGCATTGTTCATACTCATTGGTAACCATTTAAAACATGTACACCAATTACTGTCTTTTCTGTTGAGTTCTGACTGCATGACAACCACTTGTCTTAGATTTTTCATGACAGTTCTGATTACATGTATTCCATGCCATTGTCCTTCCAAACCATTAAATTGCCCTAGATATGTCAACATAACAGTGTCAAAACTACTCTTAGAAGATGGTTCTCCACAGTTGGAAATGACACAAAAATCCTTTGTTTGACTATATTTGATATTTTATTTAGAAAATATCATTCCACCAGTCTTACAAAAAAATAAAAAAACTGAATTGGTGGTATCTACTTTTAAAAATGTGTTCCACGTTCTGTCTGCCACTCAAACTTTAGGTTTCTACTTCCATTGTGTAATTCAATATTCAAAAAATTATATATTTTATATTAACAATGTATGGTACTTAGGTGATAATTATAAATTCTTGGAATTATCGTTACCTACAAAATAGTTATGAGTATCATAATATTACTAGCAACTTAATACGAATAGTTACTGTTCCAAGTGATTTATCTGCTCTACATCACTGTGTTTTTGATGACTAACAATAGTATTACATACTCATATGAGAGGCCTCTGTTCATTCATTCTTGCATGTAATCATTTTGCAAATATTTATTGAGAATCGTCTTTGTTCCAGGCACTGTATGACGTATTAAATGTGTAATGGAGGACACAACAGCCAATGTCTCTATGCACATAGAACTTTCAGTTGGTCAGAGATGACATTGAAGCTGAAACGTGAAGGATGTGTAAGAACTAGCCAAGCAAAGAGAAAACGGAGGGGCAAGCAAGGAGAGGGAACAGCAAGTGGAAAGATCCTGAGCAAAGGAAGCACTTGGAATATTTAACAAGTGAAAGAGAGCAAGTTTGATAAAGTAAAGTGAGTTAAGGGGAGAGTGGCCTGAGAATGGAAAGGGCCAGATTAGATGAGGTCTATAGGCCTTATAAAATAGTTTGGGTTTTATTTTAAGGCGATGGGAAGAAAATATAAAATTTCCATCAGAGCTGTGAAATAATAAAAAGTATGTTTTAAAAACATCACACAGGCTGTTCTGTGGATATTAAAGAGTAGAAGCAAGATCAGAGTGGTAGTCATCTCTTCTGCTCATCAATATCCGTCTTCTTTTTATTGAAGTATAGTTGAAATACAATATTATATTAGGAACTAAAAAACAAAGAATAAACAAAACCTGAAGTTAATAGAAGAAAGGAAATAATAAAGGTCAGAGCAAAAAAAAATGAAATAGACTGACAAAATAGAAAAGATGAATGAATCTAAGAGCTGGCTTTTTTAAAAGATAAACAAAATAGATAAACCTTAGCCAGATGCGTCAAAGGAAGAAGGGAGAAGGCTCGAATAATAAAATCAGAAAGAGAAGTTACAACCAACACCCCAAAGATTACTGCAAACAATCACATGTCAAGAAATTGGGCACCACCGAAGAAATGTTCTCCTTCAGAAGGACAAGGAAGACAGTAACTTCCCAGCTCATTTGCCCTTTGAGTAGCACATGTGACTAATCTGGTTAAGGGGCCATGGAAACCAAGTGATATGAAACACTTCCAGGCCCCAGTAGAGAGATGGGTGTGAGTTCTCTGTGTCTTCTCCCCTCTCTGCCCAGCCAAGGAGAGGTGTGTGCTCCATGAGATATATGTACTGGAAGTGGGGACTCTCAGTCAGGGTCTTTACTGACTGTGAGGAGAAGAGATACCACCCATCCACCTCATCTCTTACCCACTGATCCACACAGACTGCCACATGAGAAAGAAGGAAATCTGTGTTATATTCATGACACTGAGATTTCAGCACTGCGTTGTTAGCACCAGCTGGCCTACTTCATCCTGGCTAAAACATGAGGATAAAAGCCCTCAGTTTGGTCGGGGCGAGGGACAATAAAGTAACAGGTATATAAGTGCATATCACAGTAGCAAGGACATAGTGGATGCTGAGAAAATGGTAGCTAGAAACCATTATTGGCTGTTTTGATTCTAGTCTCAACTTTGTTATTAACTTGCTCTCTGGACTTCCAGTGACCCCGTCAGCTCTCCTAGTATCATTGCCCTCTCTACTGAATGAGGGGTTTTTACTGGATCTCCAAAACTCTGACAACCTAAGATTCTAAGCTGATGGGATAAAGAACACGGTGGAGTTTGTGGTAGCGAGAAAAGCTGGACAACACATCCCTTTCCTCTTATTTCATTAAACAGAATAAGCAGATTCTTTGGATACCAGGTGAGTAGATAAATGGCCCAAGGAGCCAGGCTATTAATATTCCCTTACATTCTTCTTTGCATGAAGAAACAAGTGAAACAATTCAGAATTCTTCAGAGGCCACCAAACAAAACCTTGGTTTCTCTCTGGAGATGTAAAGCCCAGCAGATAAACTGGAGAAAGAAAGACACCAATTCTTCTAGCTAAAATGGCCACTGGGTCAATAAACTACTGTGAAGGAATTTCCCAGTTTGCATTCCTGTCCTCTTCTGGGAACTGCCAGGTAAATCTGAATGTGTCCAGAGCCACTGATTCAGACTTCTAAATGAGAGGGAGGTTTGGGCTTCCTTCATGGCCTCGGCATTTCTGTGTGTAGGTAGTGCATTTAATCCATTTACATGACATCATGTCTCAGAAAATCTAGGCTCTGGCTCCAAAGCTGCCACTACCTAGCCCTGTGATTCTGGATAAATACCTCTACATCCTCTATAGCTTAGGATTCTCATGTGTAACATAGTGATAGTAATACCCACCTTATGTACCTCCTGGGGTTGTCATAATGATCAAATGAGATGTAACAGAAGTGAATGTCCTTTGAAAAGCATATGCTACCCCACAGATGCATTTGTGAATCACTGATGCATTGTTGTTATTACGGCTATTATGATCTTTCCTGCTCCAAGATGATTCATCTCTAGGGATCGTCCCTGCGCACATCAGAGACCAAAAAAAAAAACGTCTCCTTCTCTCTTCTCTATTTGATTCATGGTGTTGACTGTAATGAGAGTTTGACAACTTGAAAATGTAAACAACCTATTTCCATTAAGATGGTTTTCCTTACACAGAAGAAAGGAATAACTTTTTTGTTTTCTTTTTCTTTCTGAATGCACACGAATTTCTGTCCTCCTGAGAGATCTTAACTGCTTTATCTCTATAATCAGCTTACCTTCCTAGGTACTTGCTATTTTCTAAATAAACTTACTAGAGTAAATATATATATTCCTCAGATCTCATGGGAGTCTAGTCTACTGTTTTTATCCAACTCTCATCCCCAGGGGCACTGGTTGAAATTTTGAAAAAGTGAAAGTAATTGGAGACAATGGTGTATAACACAGGCACACACCTAAGATGTGCCTTGAGGTCAATTAGGGTGTGAGAAGGAGGGGACACCTGTCCTTTGTAGTGTGCCTTTGTCTAGTAGTCTAATCAGAACTCCTTAGGCACTTTTGATCTTTGAGGTAATAAGACTTTTCTGCCATCCAGAGTCCTGTCCAATAATGCAACTATTTGGGGGAGTGCATTTTATATTATCAGTTAAACCTTGAGTAGACTTGCTGAAAGCTTGCTGAGAGCAAGCTTTAACGAAGAGACACTAGAGAACGGTGTGTATATGTATACAGGCAGGGGAAGAGGGGATTATAAGGAAGATAGAAATTCTAGAATTATAGAGATCTAAAATAACTATAAAAGCTATGTAATTTCAGCCAAAAATAGTTAGGACTAGATCAATTTTATTTCAATCCCAAGCCAGTGAGTAAATTTTAAATCAAAATGGCTTCAGTAATTATGGAAGTAGGTAAAATATCCCCCTAAGGGGAAAAAAAAATCATCTGTTGGCAGCCCTCAGTTCCAATATTACTATAGCAGAAAACATTCTCTTATGTGTCAGACATTATGCAGGACATGCGGGATACAAAAATAGGGCAGTTCTAACAGAGCAGGGAAGTTCAGGCAATTCATGTCAATACAGGTTGATACAATGGGATGGCAGAGCCCAGCTTTGGGAGGATTGGTGAGAGATTCCTCAAGGGATTCAAAGTGGTCGTAAAGGATGTCTCTAGATGAGAAAGGGCACGAAGTGTGCTCCAAGCAGAGGAGCAGCACTTAGAAAGTCACAACAGCATGAAATTGCTTGGTGTCTGCCATGGAAATACATGAACGCATGTCTTACTTGAAGTTCTACATGCCAGGAAAGCCATAGTGAAAAATAAGGTTGCAGAGACTGGTGGGGGACTTTATTAAAACAATAAGGGTTCGTTTAATGGTTTTACAAAAGAAAGTGACACCGTCATACTTGCATTGGACAAAATTCAGTCTGGCAGAAAGGAAGTGGATGGATTTGAGGGGTATGCAGCAGGGAAAACACAAAAGGAACTAATAAAGTGAATTTGTACATTGGGACCCATGAAATGGAGGCCACTACCGTGACCCAGGATACCTCACAAATCTAAACCAAACTTAGTTTAGCTGCAGTTATGGGAAATGCCTCACTGTCAAGGAAACCTAACATACACCAATCACAACCTTCCAACCCAGCTTTAGCTAGTTTGTCTTACTTTGGAAAATAGAAGCTGCTAACCTTATGAAGAAGCCCCTGACCTCCCAGCCAATCATATCCTCTTTCATGTTGCCTCTTCTAACATTCTATACAACTCTTGCCCAAAATCCCTCAGGAAGAGGGCACCACTGCTTGTGAGGCACAGTCCTCCTTCAACCTCTGAATATCAAACTTGTTACTAAGTGGCTTTAGTATTGTCATTTGACAGAACATAAGCAGGAGATAATCATGAAGTGAAATCATCCAAATTCAGACAATGATTAGATGGAGGAGTGGTAACATTGGTGGTGATTAAAGACAATTCCCTGGTTTAATAATTATTTTAACATTGAAGAAAGAATAAGTATATGGGTTGGGGGTAGAGTAGGATTTATTAGAGAATATTTTAATTCATCTATATCATATTCTAGTGTTAGTCTAAGAGGGAAACTTCTGAAATTTGAAGGAAATTGAGAGGTAGACAGGTGCCTGGCTTTCCCCAACTTAGCTAATTACCATTTTTACCTACCGTGTTTCCCTGAAAATAAGACCTAGCCAGACAATCAGTTCTAATGTATCATTTGGAGCAAAAATTAATATAAGACCCAGTATTATTATATTATATTATATTATATTATATTATATTATATTATATTATATTATATTATATATTTTATTATATTACATTATATCATACCCAGTCTTACATTATAGTAAAATACAACTGGGTCTTATGCTCTAGGATAAAGACTCATAGAGTGTTTTCTACAAAAATTAGCAAACATCTCAAGGAATTACCCAAAACATTGGAGATTTTCCTACACAGGAGCTAAAACTTGATAAACTACCAAGGACATATTCTTAATCATAAACAGGCAATTAGGTTTACCAGACATCAGAGGTAAAGGAACACATCTAAGTTAGAGAAGACCCTCTAACATGAAATACAGAGACCAAAGTGACAATCATAATAAAAGCAATTGGAAGAAATAGAGACCATGACAAAAGAAGAAAAAAAAAAAAGGAAAGAAAAGAGTTATTCATAGTTTCAGAAAAAAATAAAGCAGACATAAAAAAGGGCATGGAGAAATACATAAGAAAACAGAATCATATAATTTTAAAAAGAGTTTTTGGAAATTCAAAATATAAACAGAGAAATGAAATAAAAATCCTAATAAAAGAGTTATAAAATAAAGGGACTATGCTAGAAAATAGAGCAAAATAAGATATAAAACAGAAAAGTGGAAAACTAACCACATGCAAATAATAGATACTCTAGAAATAGGGATAACAGAAAAGAGAGAGAGAAAATCATCAATAAAATAATTCAAAAAGTTTCCTAAAAATGGATTTTGTTTTAATTTTTTGTTTGTTTGTTTTTTTTTTGTTTTTTTTTTTTTTGTGTGTGTGTGTGTGTGTTTTAGATTTAAAGTGCCTAGTGAGGAAGGGACACACCTGGAGTGCAGGCTGAAGTATGAGGTGACAAGGGAAAAGGGAAACTGCACCACTGGACAAGACATGTACTACATAAGTCCACTCTACCAAGACCAGGAGACATAGCAGAACTACTGAATGCATAGAAATGAACACAGGGAGTCATCCAAAATGAGGAGACAAAGAAACATGTCCTAAATGAAAGAATAGACGGAAATTTCAGAAAAAAGACTAAATAAAATGGAGGCAAGCAATATATCAGATGCAGAGTTCAAAACATTGGTTATAAGGATGCTCAATGAACTTATGGGAAGAATAAAATGAACTTAGTGAGAAATTTAACAAAGAAATGGGAAACATAAAAGTGGAGATAGAAAATATAAAAAAAGAACAAGTCAGAAACGAAGAATGCAATCACTGAAATGAAGAATACATTAGAGGGAATCAAACGCAGATTATATGAAGGAGAGGATTAAATCAGCAATTTGAAAGACAAGGTAGTGAAAAATACCCAATCAAAAGAGCAAAAAGAAAAAATAATTTCAAAAAATGAGGATAGTTTAAGGGACCTCTGGGACAACATTAAATGTAACTTAATTACAGGTAACTTCCACAGGTGCTTCAGCTCTGATCATTAAACAGTTGCATCATAAGGATAGCAGAATGAGAAGAGAGAGAGCAAGGAATTGAAAATGTATGAAGAAATAATGACTGAAAACTTCCCTAACCTGGTGAAGGAAATAGGCATACAAGCCCAGAAAGCACAAAGAATCCCAAATAAGATGAACCCAAACAGGACCACACCAAAACACATCATAATTAAAATGCAAAAACATAAAGATGAAGAGAGAATCTTAAAAGCAGCAAGATACAAGCAGTTAGTTACTTACAAGGGAGCGCCCATAGATGGTTAGCTGATTTCTCAACAGAAACTTTGCAGGCCAGAAGGGATTGGCAAGACATATTTAAAGTGATGAAAAGAAACGCCCTACAATCAAGATTATCCTACCCAGCAAAGCTATCATTTAGAATAGAAGGATAGATAAAGAGCTTCCCAGACAAGAAAAAGCTGAAGGTGTTCTTCACCACCAAACCAATATTACAAAGAATGTTAAAGGTACTTCTTGAAGAAGAAGGAGGAGGAGAAAAAAGAAAAGGAGTTGGAAGAGAAGGAAAAGATAAAAAATATGAATAATAAAATGGCAATAACTATATACCTATCAATAATTATTTTCAACAATGCTCCAATCAGAAGACAAAGGGTGGCTGAATGAATAAGAAAACAAGACCCTTACATATGCTGCCTACAAGAGATCCATTTTATTTTATTTTATTTTATTTTATTTTATTTTATTTTTAATTTATTGGGGTGACAATTGTTAATGAAATTACATAATTTCAGGTGTACAATTCTGTATTACATCATCTATAAATCCCATTGTGTGTTCACCACCCAGAGTCAGTTCTCCTTCCATCACCATATATTTGATACCCCTTTACCCTCATCTCCCTCCTCCCACCCCCTTACCCTCTGGTAACCACTAAACTATTGTCTGTGTCTATGAGTTTTTGTTTCTCATTTGTTTGTCTTGTTCTTTTGTTGTTTTTGGTTTATACACCACATATCAGTGAAATCACAGGGTTCTCTGCTAATGCTAAGCGAAATAAGTCAGACAGAGAAAAAGAGATCCATTTGAGATAGAAAGACACACACATATTGAAAATAAAGGAATAGAAAAAGGTATTTTATGCAAAGGGAAATAAAAGAAAATAGTTGGGGTAGCAATACTTATATCAGGCAAAATAGACTTTAAAACAAGAATTAAAGACAGACCCAGAAATTCCATTTTTAGGTATTTATCCAAGGAAACCCAAAACACTAATTAGAAAAGACATACGCACCCCTATGTTATTGCAGCATGATTTACAATAGCCAAGATATAGAAGCAACTTAAGTGTCCATCAACAGACAACTGTATAAAGAAGACGTGGTACATATATTCAATGGAACATTGCTTAGCTATACTAAAGAATGAAATCTTGCTATTTGCAACAACACGGATAGACCTAAAGGATATTATGCTAAGTGTAATAAGTCAGAGAGAGAAAGACTAATACCATATGATTTCACTTCTATGTGGAATCTGAAAAACAAAATAAATAAACAAAACAGAAACACACCTATACATACAGAGAACATTTTGCTGGTTGCCAGATGGGAGGGGGTTTGGGGATGTGGGTGAAAGATGGGGACTAGATTAAGCTGTGCAAATTGTCAGTTATTAAAATAGTTATGGGATACAAAATACAGCACATGGAATAGAGACAATAATATTGCCATATTATGTACGGCGTCAGGTATTATCCTTATCTAAGTGATCACTTCAGAAGTTATATAAATATCTAATCACTATGTTGTACACCTAAAACTAATATAATATTGTATGTCAACTGGAATCAAAAAATCAAATATTATTTTAAAATAATAAATTTAAAAGATAAAGTGTCTAGTGAGTGTCCAGCACCATGGAATCCAAAAAATTTGATAACCTTCAAAAGTGGGAAAAAGGATAGACTTACAGAAAGGATAGAGAATTGAGATGTTTCAGGCTTCTCAACAATAACCCTGGAAGCAAGCGACATTGGAAAAATGTCTTTAACATTCAGAAGGAAAGTTATTTCTAATCTAAAATCCATACAGGCAAAGTGGCAATTAATATGATGGTATATAAAGATACTTTCAAACATGCAAGCTTAAAAACTGTACTTGCCTCTCACCTTTTCTCAAGAAGTTACTGGAGTATGAGATCTATTTTTCAGAGTGAGAGACAGAGAGGGAGACAGAAAAACAAAAAAGAAGACAACATAAACCATAAGTAAATGCTTCTGGAATATATATTCACATAATGAAAAATATAGATTGAATAATATAGATTCCCCAGTAGCTCTCACTGGACATCAGTGGTATTCTTACTATATATTTAAAATTGATGATCCAAAGGAATATTTTTCTTGTTTTGCTGAGTCTACAAAACTTAAGAATTAATACTATAATTATGCACTTAATTTTTTTTTTCTTACTATCTTTTTGAAGACAGGGAACTTCCACAGATGCTTCAGCTCTGATCATTATATGAAAGTGATGAGCTGAGGTCAGCAGAGTGACTTGGAAGAAAACCTGGAGGGAATTTTAGTAGTTGAGTTATTGGTTTGTGCTCTGAGTTTTATTGTGGATTCTCATGAAAAATGGAATTCAAGACTGGCCATGGACCTGAGAGCAGCTCAATGTTTTTGAATGAGCCCTCTTTCCCTGACTGTGGGCTACATCTATTCTCAAACTCCTCAAGTCAGTTTTCAGTTTAACTCACAACAGACGATTTAGATAGTAATCACAGAAGGCTACTTTCACTTTGTTCCTGCCTCATTCAAATGTTCTTTATTTTTGTTTTTGTTATCCAGGTTGGCTTTAGCTAGTGATATTTTTTAATAGTATTCATTCAATTAATATTTATAAAACGACAATCGTGCATGAACTGTGCAAAGTGCTACAGAAAATGAGGGAAAACAACATATGGAACACTCCCCACACACACAAAAACTTATTTCATACCAATAAAACACTTGCACTAACATATAATTATACTCCACAGTAAGTGCATAGAAGTAAACATATAAAGCTACATCCTTAATGTGTCTTGTAACATGGTAACTGGATAATCAAATTCCTGTGGCAAGAGGGGAATGAAGTTTCAAGAATAGCTTCCCAAGAGAAGGAAACATTTCATGTAAAATTTCAGGCTAGGAATGGAAGAGGGCGAGAAAAGAGAGAGGAAGTTCTGCAGAGAGGAGAGGATTCAGGAAGACATGCAAAGCGGGAGACCAAGTGGCAATTTCAAGGAACTGAAAAGAGCAGCGTGGTTGGAGCCCAATGAGTGAGATGAATTGCCAGCGTAAACACAGGCAGGGCCCAGATCATATAAGCTGTAGGCCACCTGAGAGTTATTTCTCTCCTTTCTTAAGAGCAACATGAAGTCTTTGAAGAGTTTTAATCAGGGAAATGATTGAGTTAATTTGCACTTAAAATATCAATCTGACTGTGATATGGAGAAAGTCTGAAGTGGGAAAAGCAAGTGTGAGGGAAAGAGTGGCCCACTCAGTGTTCTGTGAGAAAAGGGGTGGCTTACTCCATGAGGTGTGCCTGAAGTAAAGGTGGCAAAGAGGTCCTTTACCCTGACAGGAACAAAATTAAGGAGTAAAAATGTCATCAAGCCACTGGGACCTCTCAGCCTGAAAAAACAAAGAACACAGAAGGGTATCAGAGCCTGGTAAGGGTCAGAGGAGAAGAAGTGGAACCAGCTGACAGAGCATGAGTAGACATATATAGTTTAATCTCTCCCCTTCCTAGAGCCACTCTTTTGCCAGTGCCTCCCCAGCCAGAGCCACCTAAAAGGCATAGGTCAAGGTCAAAGCAAAGCATGGCAGGTAAGGGTCAAGAATAAATATCGAGGGAAGGTTGCAAACAAAGAACAGCAAGCTCAAATGGTTAGAAGTTTTCTACAGTTTTTCACATTTAAAGATGGACATAAGTGAATGGATTGGAGGGATATTTAGGAGGCAAAGTCAATTGGCTTTGGTGGGAAAGAAGGAGGAGGACAACGATTTCTCCTTGGATTCTGCAGTGATGATGCAATGAGACAGGTATCGATACTCTTCACAAAAATAACAAATCCTAGAAGAGTAAGGGGAGGGTATGTTGGTGTTAAGAGGTGAGTTCAGCTCTGGACATGATGAATTTTAAGTGTATCTGAGACCATCTAGCGTGGTTGAATAACTAAGCTGAATCCCTTTCAGTAATCTCAAATTCATATGGACCATCAACCTACAGTGAGTTCCATGAGTATAACCCTAAATTATGACCAACCATCCCTCAAATCCAGGGCATCAACTACAAAAGGTGCTGGTGGAGAGAACATGGATATATGGGGTCTCACAATTAAGTTCCCAAACTCATCCAAGAAAAAGTGCTACGTACCTCATTGCTGAATAGCACTACTGTCACCTTCGAAGTACCCCCTTGGGAAGCTATGCACTGATGCCAGTGCCTCGTCCACCCTTCAAAGCAATCTAGGAACTTTTTTACTGGAACGGCCATCAGAACTGCTGTCATATTACCCTTGATGTCTTGAATGTCATCAAAATGTCTTCCTTTCAATATTTCCTTTATCTTCAGGTAAAGAAAGACATCATTGGGGGCCAGATCAGGTGAGTAGGGAGGGTGTTACAATACACTTATTTGTTTACTGGCTAAAAACTCCCTCACAGACAGTGCCGTGTGAGCTGGTGCAGTGTCGTGATGCAAGAACCATGAATTGTTGGCGAAAAGTTCAGGTCTAACTTTTTCACGCAGCCTTTTCAGCACGTCCAAATAGTAACTGTTAACTGTTTGGTTAACTGTTTGTCCAGTTGATACAGATTCAGATTGAATAATCCCTCTGGTATCAAAAAAAGGGTAGCAATATTGCTGCAACAAGTTTGTGAACTTAATTGTCAGACTTTGTATTGGAGCCGACCCTCATCCTAGAGTTCGAATTGAGCTTCCAGCCAGGGCTAGGCAGTGCATGCTCACCTGAGACCAGGGAAAGAGTAGCTAGACCCTATGCCCATGGCACTCTCATAAAGTGATTCAAAGTTGATTTTTTAAGGTACTATGTCTGAGGATACAGTCCCAGGCACTTCTGACTGATTATTGGTCATTAAAAGTAATCTCCTAGGGCAGCCGGTTAGCTCAGTTGGTTAGCGAGTGGTGCTCTTAACAACAACATTGTCGGTTCGATCCCCACATGGGCCACTATGAGCTGCGCCCTCCACAACGAGACTGAAACAACTACTTGACTTGGAGCTGATGGGTCTTGGAAAAACACACTTAAATAAATAAAAGTGAAAAAAGAAAAATGTAATCTCCCATTGCCTGTGAAATTCACTGGCTTGTATTTTCACAAGATCACAGTGGCACTCAGACTTAACTGGTGTCTCCTCTGAAGCCACTTGTCTGTAGGGCCGGTGCTTGTGGTATGTTTGGGAGCTGGCTAGCCTATCACCCATGCTCTGGGATGAGATGAGTGATGATGTTGGGTGTGCTCCTACTTTCTCAGGTTCATCTTCAAAGAAGTTCCTGACATAACTCCTCTTTGCATCCAAGACTCCACTTTCCATTTCTAAGCCTTACCTCTTTGCTGTTTGTTCATCCTCTTACAAGGACACCCTGTGTATGTCCAGAATTTCTGCTAGTATCTTTCTAATTCCTCCAGCCCCAGAATCAAATGTCCTTGTTTCTCTATGTGGCATCATGTGAGCATCATAAACCTGATGCACCAACTTCTTGCTCATAATTCAGAGACTAAATTAATGCATAATTTCCATAACTGAGAAAACAAGAAAAATCACACTGCATAGTAGTCCCCCTCCCCCCTATATTTTGCCATTATGCCAATACAGGACATTAGGGAAATTTCCCATTTGAATTGGGATTCTGATAAAAGGTAGATTGGTTGATCATGATAGGTTGCTCACTGGCTGCAAACCATTAGGATTCTGGGCTTTAGGAAGCTTGATGATGATGATGATGATGATGATGATGATGATGATGGACAGAAAAGGAGCATAACTGAAAATTTACCTGGTTGAAAAGCAATGCTTCCACAATTTAGTGATCCCACATTTTACACACAGTTGGTCATATGGTAGACAATCAATATATTCTTGTCTAAAGATTAATCTCACAATTGTGACTAGATCTCATTCTACGTGGTAAGAACTATGTTAGAGGTAATCACAGAGTCCCAGGGAGTCCTGAGAAGGAGGTCTCCAAACTAGGAGAAAGAGAAGCATAGATCTTGGACCACCTCCCAGAGTAAACATGTTAAAATGTGGGCAAATAACATGACATCAAAGGAGTAATGTTATAGGAAAAGTGAAGAGTTATGGAAAACTAACTGTAATGGCATAACTGGAAATAATATCTATCCTTCTCTGAGACATACAGACACAGAAAACTGTTTTCCATGGGATATCTTGTACTTTTACCGTACTTGCACTGATTTTCTTCCCAACTTTAGGAATCCAAGCAGAGATTGTGAAATGGAAACAAGATCATATAAAAGTACCCAGAGAATCTATCCCCTTGACTATTATTGAGTAAACTCTGCCACAATTGCCAATGAAAAAAGGAAAGGAGTCAAGCGAAGAGCCCATATTTTCTGGTTGACCAATGTAAATGACCTCTGCTTTGGTGATTTTAAGAAGCCATACAACTGATGTTAGGGAATGCAGCTGAAGACATATTAAGTCAACTACTCCAATGGCTGGCACACCAACCAGTGCCCCAGAAATGATGAATAAGTATTTCTCACAATCAGATTACTATCACAGTTTGCCAAAGAGCATTTCTCTCAAGCAATAAAATATGACTTTGTTTTCAGTGTCAGACATGATTAAGTTAAACATGTGAAGATCCCTAACCTTATTGATTTCTTTGTATTATGCTCATATTTCTCATGTTTTTTCAGCACCTTATTCATGCTTAAAATAAAAGGAGACATTTGAAAGACAGCTACTATTTAGAATCAAAGAGAATATGGTCAAGGAGACATGGAGCTATGCTTCATGGTAAAGGTATAGATGTTAGATGTTAAAGAGTAATAGACTAATGATTTTGCTTTTTCTCACATTTGACTATTTGCTAAATAAAAACAGTTCCATCCACGTAAGATGAACATAAAATCATACAGCTGAAATAGACATGAGAAAAAGATTAGTTAATTTCCTTCATTTTACAGATGAGAAATGGAAGTTCAATGTAATGACATGCCTTGTCCAAAAATTATATAATAAGTGATAACTCAAAACTGGAATCTAAACTACTTTATTCTAAACGTACCTCATAGGATTATTGTTGGAATTGAATGATCATAATACATGTATTAGCACAATGTTTTTCATGTAATATCCAATAAATAGTAGCTGTTATTATTGCATTATACTCTTATACTCATGCTTTTCTTCAACATTTTTATGAGGAGCTGACTTCTGCAAAGTCAGCAATCAAATGTATAGTGTGAGTCAAATATGCTAAAAAGGGCCTCTTTACTCAATACGTATTTTCCACTAAGATACCTAAAATCCCTCCCTGAAAGGGATTTGTCTTAGGGTTAAACATCACTCTCTTTCTGAAATACAGCTTTACAATGGGAACCTGCTTGAATTAATGTGATAATATCTGCATGTATGTGTTTAACAGATTCTGTTTTTCTAGTTAAGTATGGAGCAAGACAGGATAAAGTTTCTAGAGTCCTAGAAAGCAAGTTGAACTTTTAAGGAACAATTCAAAGGGGGGAGGGTGAGGTAGTGGTAATACACCAGCCAACCTCCCCCACAGGCTAGGGACACTGCTCCTTCCCAGCTGACTACGCTGAATCCTACATCTCACTCAAGCTTGGCCCTCATCACATCACAAATGAGGTGATGGTCAATTTTGGAAGGCCACATCTTTTTTAAGACTTATCTTTTCCTTTCAAGGTGATATATATCTTTTCATTTATTCATTAGATTTTTTTTTCAAATTGTTTACATTCACTTTAATCTCAAAGTATGAAAAACATTTTTCTTTCATTTTCTTCTTCAATTCTTTTTCTGGCATGTTATCAGATTTGCCTTTTGTTTTCTATATTCCTCCCCTCCATAGACCTTGTGTTAGTTTTGTTGTACTCATTGTGTTTCTTGAATTGAGGAAAGTTCTACTGTGTTTCCCCAAAACTAAGACCTATCCAGACAATCAGCTCTAATGCGTCTTTTGTAGCAAAAATTAATATAAGACCCGTATTATATTATATGATATTATATGATATTATATCATTATAAAGACCTGGTCTTATAGCAAAATAAGACTGGGTCTTATATTAATTTTTGCTCCAAAAGTCTCATTAGAGCTGATTGTCCAGCTAGGTCTTATTTTCGGGGAAACACAGTAACCAAACTAGTGATTTGCCCATGAACACAAGGGGGCGCTGTAGGCAAAGTGTGAACCTGTGACTCCAGCAGTTTCCACTTGGGTATGCTGTCTCCCAACACTTTTGTACCAAAGCAGCCACCTTTTCTGTTTGGATGCTTGATTCTCCTAAGCTTTCAGCTCTCCCTTTTGTTCATGGTCAAGCTTCATATCTCACACATCCTGTCTTTTGTATTTGCAGTTAGTTTTTATCTCTTCAAGGGACTCTGACAAGCAGGTTCCGAGAATCTATAATAATTTCAAAGGTTGAAAAAAGAATGGATTGTCTTTTGGCATACTTCTGTGGAGAAGATGGAGTTTCTTCTCTTTTTCTTCTCATCAGTGGATACTTTCATAAAGGGATACAATTATTGCATTTATCCAATTATCTTTTACTAGAATTCTACTCTCTGTACAGTGTCCATGCTTTATCTTGCTTCTTTTACTATCCCATTCAATTTGTATTACTTAATGAAGAGCTATAGTTACTTTTGGTCTTTTTTTTTATTTTATCTGTAGTCTATTTCGAAAAATTTCTACAGACGAAAGCAGAAACATTCTTTCAGTAAATATTTTGCCTTTAAACAATCTCCCTTATGAAGTCATCTCTAGGAATGCAATATGTGCAAATTAGGAGTCATCTGTAATTTACTTTATTCATTTGCTCATCCCTGATTCATTCATCAAATAGCTACTGAGTGCCTAAATTCATTCATCAAATAGCTACTGTGTGTTGGCCTAAATATATATTGAGAAACAAAAAACAACAACAAAAAACACTTACTAGCACTTCATAAATCCCCTTGAGATAAGCAACAACAAAAAAAATTAAAGAACTTGATGGCATTTTAGAGGGCAATTTTATTTATTCTGCATTTCTATCATCTATAAATATTATTAAGCGGTGATTATCTGCTTTGTTCCTGACTAGGGAAATTGAATTTCATGAGCTACTGATGAGATTGATTTTTCTGAGAAAAGAACATTGGTCACTTCTTGTTTCAGTAGATTTTTCTTTTTTTCCTGGTGGTTGTGTTTTGCAAGGGGAATGCATGTACTTCTGAGAAGATTTTAAAATGTGAGCAGTTTTATACTAACACCACCACAGTAGATGAAGGAGAATGTAAAATGACTTCATATGAACCCCACAGGTAAACTTGTAGGAATGTATTTTGCAAAGTTCTAAAACAAATCCTTCAATTGCCTGAGTTCTTTGGAGGAAACATGCCATGAAAAGCCAATAAACATATAAATAAGTAATAGACTGATGCAGCTATCAGATAGAAACTATAAAAGGTGGATGATGGCTCCATATTATGGGTCTGGGAAGAACATTTTCTGTTGTTTTGAGGAAAGAAAGAACCACTTTTAGAACTGGGCTGTTAACGTACCCTTTTTCCCTGCAGAATGGAAATGAATCTGACTATAATTATGACTTTGATTCTGACTTGGAAACACAGTTGAAGGAAGTGTCAACGGAAAATGAACTGGGGAGTTTGATCCTCTTTAGCTCACTAAGGTGTGCAGAAGTGGAAATTGTTTTTTCCAGATGGAGGATTTCACCGAGTGTCTCAGAACTTTCAACCCTTTTTAGATCAATACACACAAAGTGAATGGCACTGGCCAATGGATAGTGAAGAGCCAGACTCCACCCAGATAACCAGCACTGATAAAACAACTAAGAGACAATATCATGAAGTCTCATAAACAGCTCTCCTACAGTAAAGCCAGGATGGTCTATGGCTATGATTGAGAAAAACAGTGGAAAATTCAGTAACAGGCAACCTGAGTTTCTCCGTCTTACGCATGAAACTTCCTAGAGGCAACTGAACTTCTGGTCTTGGTATCTGACAAACATATGTAAATAAGAAATATTTCTTTTAAAAATATCAATGACTGATATTGTAATTATGGAAAATTTAGATCTGGATGTGACTTTAAAACTCCTGATGGACAGTAGGTCTCAAATCTCTTTGACAGGCAAACCTCCTTGCAAGAGTGTCTCATGTTAAAGACTAGTAGATAGACGCTAACGAAACTGGATTTGCTGAGGGTGCAGGTGGGAGTGACCGACCCCACCCATCAGCCTCTGAATAATCCTGAGTGGACACAGCTCCCAGGAACACAGTGTGAGAAACCGAGCCGACTGGTGTAGAGTCACACAGCTAGATAGCGGCAGAGCTAAAACTAGATGTTAAACAACCTGCTTCGATGCCAATACTCTTTGCCAATAATTTTGAAACTTCAGTGAACACACTAATCAGCTAGAAATCTTATTATAATGCAGAGATGATTCCAGGGTGTGAGCAGATCCTGAGCTTCTACATTTCTAACAAGTTCCATAGTGAGACAGTGCTGCTTGTCCAGGGCACTGTGAGAAGCAAGGCTTTCCACTACACCATGTCGTCAGGAGGTGAGCGAGTGTCCTAGAAGGAAACTCAACCTAAAATATAAACTATCTTACTGAAAAATCATTCACTCAGAACTTTCAACATCACAGTCTTAACTAATTCTATACTTTAAAACAGGGAAGACATAGAGGGGAAGTAAGCAGTAGAGAGGAAAGAGTTTGTCAGTCCAATGTGACCCACTAATTGATCCACAGAGAATTAATATGAAAACAGAGAATGGTCCACGTTAGGTCTAATGATTTTTGAATTTATAAAATCAAGTTTGAAAATCCTGAATTGAAATAAAATATTTTGAGGAATGATCTACAGATGGAATGAGTGCCAAAGACCAAAGGCTGACAACTACCGAGAGAAACATTGCGCGTAGGTAAAGCTGAACCTCAGAGCTCCTGCACATTCGCTTTGTGGCATCATCCTTCTGGACAGAGAGCATCCCAGAGGTTGCCATCTGCAGCCTAACACTCATCTTACCACGCTGGCCAGTACCAGGCTTTCCTATCACACATCAGTTTTTCTTGACCCCTGTAGTCAGACACTGCAGACGTCTGAGGCAGCTGATCAAATAATCTGTGTGTTAAAAATAGCTTACTCTCATTTCAAAAAATATTCTCATTTCAAGAGCATATTTGGAGTCACATAATGACCTTACACATGTTAATGCAAATGAGTGATAAAAATATGAGCTAAACGTTTCATAAATTTTCTCATAGTCTTTCTTATCTTGCTGTGAAGACAGATGCTGATTACCCAGTGGAAGTACTCTTGTCCATGAAATAAACAGACCCTTTAGAAACAGGTTATACTTCTCGAATCCTAAGAATCTGGTTATTACGATGGTATCAAATCCATAATGGAACCTAAAATGAACTGCCATGTAATGAAGATCTCACTAGATCAATAACAAGGACATAGAATGCCTTAAATTTGTTGGGAGAAGAGCCACATTTTGAGAAGCTGATGGGAATTGATTGTGTTGACCTTTATTTCTCAAAGTTGCTGTGAACACAACATAAGAAGAGCAAGAATCTTTTTATACCCAATGACAATATGTAAATGTGTACATTCATTGGTTTAGTATGATTTCAAATGCAGTTGCTTATGACTTAAGTGAAGCTGTTTTAATCTACTTGTTATGACAAAGACAAAAGAAGTTGTTTTCGGAAATAAAATTGTTTTGATATAAGAATAAAGTAAATTGTGTCTGGATGTCATCATCTCATCTGTCATGATTGATAGGCATCCACCTGCTGGGGGCTTACCAATAAGAACACGTGGAAGAGCAACTATGGCAAAGGGACATTTAGACTATACATACTGAGAGTGTGTGAAGATATTTGAGAGTTTCGGTCTAGGCAAGGCACATTTTGTTGACCTAAACAGCTCTCTGAATATCTTGAGACTCCTGCTGGGGCCAAGGCGACTCTTTGGTCAGCAGTGGTGCTAAACCATGCAGTGGTCCCTGGAGTAACCATCTGAGCAGCCTAGCCTGTTCCCCAACACTGGCACCTTCATTCCCTAGCAACATGCTCTAGCAACAGGGGACGTTTGCTTTTGTGCTGGCAGCTGGAAGTCAGCTCTTGGTTGGTCAAGATGTCTCTCCCCAGAAACCTCATGTAAAAGGTATACTTCAAATTAAATTTGGACTCTATTCCTTTCATCTTCCCTTATCTGGAACAATAGTGTGATTAATCTGTCGTTTATTTGGAGTATGTTATTTATTTATTTGGCTTATTAAGAGACATTAGCCTCTAATTCCCACAGTGAGTCTGTGTTAAAGAAATGACTAGAAAAGACAAAATCAGTCTCTGAGTATAACTTTGCAGTTTCTCCCAAAGGCAAAGATAAAACAGTATGCAAATCAATCACGTAGCTTTCAAGAATTCCTATAATAGATTACACTTAAAAATTTTGCTTCTTTGAGTGCTAAACATCATTAGTTCATAAAAACAAAAACAGTTTAAGAATCCAATCATTTATTGTCATGAAACAATTCTAGCTCATTTATATTTTTAAATGAAACACTTCTGAGTTTAACGTGGTGAACCAGTTTAAACTATTTAGAATCCTGCATTGGCATTGCTTTCTTGTAATTTGGTAAAGCACAAGCAATTGCATTTAAATAATGAAAGAGAGGCATTTTCTCCTCGATACTACATTAAGTAAAAGCAAATCACTAATTTATAATCCCGTTTCCATGGGAACCTGAGTATAAAGCCAGTCTAATACAAGGCATTTCTCCTGGTGTACATATTTTCCTCCTTCTCCTTAAAATATACTTTTGATTGCTGTCCAAGGGCTAAAGAGTAAGTGCTGAGAAGCAAATGATCACCTTTGCTCATCATTTCCAGGTTCAGAGAGCTGTAGAAGTAGCTAAAACTGAAAATAGCAGGGCTGGGTGAAAAAAATAGACTTTGAAGGGGGAAACAAATCTTTTAATAAATCTGATTGTCTGACTTCAGATTTGGAGTTTAAATTTAAACCTCTCAACTCCATCTCCATTATTTCCTAACTCAAGTGCAAAGCATGCCTCTGCCTGTTGTATCCAGCTGCCCGGCACAGGGTAATGTCCTATACTCCCACCGTCTTTAACCAGAGTAGCATCATTCAAGTGATTTATTTTTCGGAAACACTCATTCTCGAAGTGTTCTTACTGGACCAGCAACATCAGTACCCTCTGGGAACAGGTTAAAAATGCAAATTCTTTGGCTTCTCCTCAAATCTATGGAATCAGAGACTCAGGGAGCACAGCAGCACAGCAGCACGTTTTAACAAGCCCCTCTAGGTGGTTCTAGTCCATGCCACAGAATCACCAGTTACATACCTGTGTGAATTTTCACGGACTTGTGGGGACACATAGCCTTAAACTTGGAGCTTTGAGACCCTCTGCTGGAATTCACATCTGATGAACAGCAGCTGCACTAAGATCCCTATGGAATCTAAATATCCTGTGGGTATTTAAAACTTAATTCTAGAAAAAGGATGATGTGAGGGGTGGTGTTGTGCAGGGTTTTGGATTAAGATGAAATAATTTTTTTAAAAAACCCAGCACGCTATTATATCATGTTGGACTTTCTCTTACAGTGAAATTAGTTTGAGGACTACCTCTGGCTCCGAATGGTAACTAACTAAAGAAACAAATGTTTGCTACACAATAGCTGAATTTTGACTTTTCAGGATGCATACTGTACTATCTTTCTAACCATCTTTGGAAGCAGACCCTTTCTTTTTTTCATCTAAATCGACATTTCAGTTTTAGGAAAAATAATAACAAATGCATTGTCCCGAAGAGTCTTTTTTTACAAGTTATATCTTTAATAAGCTGCCTACCTTTCTAAAGTGCCCTCGTCCTCTTGCCTGCTCTTGTTGGAACACTGCACGAAGGCCCAATGCCATCGCATAGGTGCTGACAGGGCAAACTATTAATAGAACCTGGGCCTCAGGACCTCAGCGGCTCCTTTTAATGCTTAAATTCTCTTATAACACACTGGGCTCTGGGAAGACATAGCGGTTATCATTCGCAGCATTCACTCTCATCACAAAAGGCCTTGGTTATAGAATGTTAGAAAGTAAAGCTGATCCTAGGATGGAATTGGAACTTGTCTTAGGGCTGAATCCTCACTCCAAGCATGTTTCTTATCTCTTGTTTCTCTCTAAGAAGCTTACAGAAAAAGAAGATCAAATTATTTGAAGAGATTTGTACCTGGAGTCCATCTGCTGAATTATACTGTAGCACACTGTAGAATACTGCAGACACGCATTTGCTTTTCCTTATTACCAGCAATAAGTGCATGCCCTGAATATTGTTAGGGAGGAAGGCTGTGACACTTGGGAACTCTTATCCCTGTTATAGGGAACTGGGGCAAATCCCCTGATGAGAACCTGAACCTCCTTTTCTCCTGCCTTCACTATGGAACATTGATACCCACTGTGGCAACAGAGAGTACATATGCACAGTAACTATTTTTTCTAGGAAAAAGTCATTGCATTTTTTTATGTCATGTAAGATATCTACATGTTTGACCTGAGAGACAATGAAAAACATATGTAAACCCCAAGTCTTTTTTCCAGGGACCCTGAAGCTTTGCTCTGTGGAATGCATGTATCCTTAACCTCTTTAGGAAAGGGTCTATCCTTTTATTTAAGGCTTTGCTGTTCTCCTTTGAGCAATTGGTAATGGGATTAAGATCTAGAGAGTCTCAAATACACATCATAATCATACCTATTCCCTGTTCCCACCACCTATGGAGGGGCGAGAACACCTCTATCATTGGCTACAGCTAATAGCTCAGAAATTCCCTAAAGATGCTTGACTGACAACTGTGGGCACACCTTTCTGTCTGCATTCCCAGTCAAGTGGGCAAGATCAACATGAGCCTTGGGAGCACACACAAAAACTAAAATTTTTCATCTTTGGGCAAAGCCCTGAAAACAAAAGGACTGAAGTGTGAGAGTCACCTCTAAGCAGATCAAAAAAGTATTGGTTTCCTTCTCCCCCTTCTCCTGCGCCCTCCTTTTCCTCCCCTTCTCCTCCCTCATCTGTCCTTCTCCCTCCCTTCTCTTCTCCCTCCTCCTCCTACCCTTCCTTCTAAGCCATCTACTTCTTTCTGTAGTTTCCCAAATAAAAATAATTCTATCATTGATATGTTCAAAGGCAGCAATCCCTTCACAGTAATTAGGAGTATCCTCTCCACAGGTGCCTGGAGATCTTTACAAATAATCCTTTTAATTACTACTTTTAAAAGTAGATGATGGAATGTAACATTTTTCTAACAAGGAAGTAAATGTATGGAAAACGTATCATCTGAAAACACTATGAAGCAAGACAATTTGAAGCTCCAAGACAGCATGTGCCTGGAAGAAGCTTCCTGGGCTGGAGGTGACCCCCATCATGCCCGGGCCCCCCTTGTTAGCTCAGGATCACTTTGTGGATCAGACTAGCAGCAGAACTTTTAATTATTGTGAAGTTTGGGAGCCAGTGTGTGTTAAGAGCTGATGGAAGCTAATTCTTCTTGTCACCACTTACTGCCAATTATTGCACAGCGTTTATACCAATAATTGAGTTCAATTA
Organism: Rhinolophus hipposideros; assembly: GCF_964194185.1. NCBI lineage: Eukaryota > Metazoa > Chordata > Mammalia > Chiroptera > Rhinolophidae > Rhinolophus > Rhinolophus hipposideros. The sequence goes on from NC_138052.1 coordinate 14,239,452, forward strand.
GCCTGGGAGTACTCCTCAAGCCGACCTGAAGTCCTATAAAATGGCTAACTCTAAGGGTTATTTGGGCTTCCCTGACATCAGCTTCATGTATTTACATAAACTTCTTTTTCCTGCTGTACTTTCAGAGGATTGTGCTAAAAAATTGTCAGTCATTCCTTTCTAACTGTTTTTAAATTGTTGAATTTGTGCAAGAATAAATGGACAAATGTCTAAAGCCTGCTTGCTCTCACAGTCCTGTTCATCTTTAGCACATTTTAGGGTCTTATTAAAAAATTTTTTTACTGTGTTCCAAACACATGCCTTCCTCAAGGCCCAGGTTCACACTTAATGCTTTCTTGGGGTCAACTGGTTTCATGCATTCTCTTTGCACAGAATGTTCAAGGCTAAATATAGAAGGCAATTAACCAATAATCTTTTGCAAATCACTTTGCATTATAAAAATACCTATCTATCTAAATATACTTTTTTTTTACTATTTTTTTACTATTGTTTTTATTTTACTGTTATAAGACTGAATCACTAGTTCCTACTCTTACCTCTCTGTATCGTCCACAGAAGAGACAAATCACTAAGTCACATGATCCAGGCAAACCCATCATCCTTGAACCATATAAAGGTTTAACACTTTTTGTGTCTAATGCTTTAAACCACATACTCAAGCCCTTTGGCACCTGTAATTAAGAAGATGCTTTGATAAGTTTAAATGAATAACCACAAAGAAATCCCTGGCCTATGGTTATCTAAATTCGAGCATGAGAGAAGAATGCTCACTCCACAACAAAATATGAAATAACATTCTCCAGGGTGAACCCCTTTAATTATCCATACCAGAGAAAAATCCTAAAGACTAATAGCTGAAAAAAATAATAAATATCTCAGATAACATTAATAAGTAGTGATAAGAACTTAGTATTTACTGAGCCCCTATTATGTGCCAGCAGGCTGTATTTTATTTCTATTAACCGTTTAGTTTTTACAGTAAGCCTATGAGGTCTAACAATCTTCATTTTGAGATAAGGAGAGCAACGCTGGAAAAAGACCAGGCGCAGCATGACTAACACCTGTACTCTATCTGTTTTTGAAGCCCACTAGGACAGGGAAGTAATTGTGGGTGACTTTTGAACACTCCCTCAAAACCCCTGAAGACATTCCCTCTTCCCCATGCCCGTCTTTCTTTCCAGCTTGCTGCATTTTTTTCCATTTCCCCTTTTCCACCAAGTCCTTATCATCCCTACTCACTTACCATAAGGAACAGAAATAAAGTGTTTAGGAATTTAGAAGTCATATGTGTTCTCCTCATAAAATAAACAAAGAACAAAGAGGCAAGCATTCAATAGGGGAATTTTTACATTTCTCTAAACACTATATAGATATATAGTGTTTATATATCTATATATCTTATATATCTATATATCTGTATCTACCCATCTATCTATCTATCTATCTATCTATCTATCTATCTATCTATCTATATATATATATAATGTATGTATATATGAAATAGAGCTTTTATATGCTCACACATGCTTATAACTTTTCTGCATTACTAAATTAGCATTCAATAGCACCCACAAATGGCTTCCTTCAAATACCCTGTACTATATCCGTCCTAATTATTAGCAAACCGTCTGGATTCACAGAGAAAGTGGAATCCATAAACAGCACTCTCTCATCACTTATACTCCATTCACTTCCTTAGACATATAAATAGGGGGACCACTAAGTTGCACCTCCTTCATTTCACCACCAAGGGTCCAGCATGGGAGCGCTATATCCAGCAGAAACTTTGGAGAAAAGCAAATCAGAATTCAGGCTCTAAGTCTGTTGCTCTCCAAACATGTGACCATGTAAAAAGTATTTAATATTTTTGAATCTCAATTGTTTTCACTTGTAAAATGTGGAAAAAAGAAAGAAAATCCTGTTATTGTAAGATTTAAAGGAGAGAAAAAAAGCATCATTATTAAAATATTTAGTTCATATAGGTAGAACTCAATAAATCTTCTTAATTATAATTCATCTCGGTCAAGGATTATTTGGTTGATATATATGTCAGAAACAAAAGCAATTTAACCAATTTAGACCAAAGAGAGAGCTCATTGGAGGACTATCTGGGCAAAAAATCCAGAAATGATTACCTGATGCCCAAGCCTCTGTTTTCCAGTACTCACCTTGTAAGGTTGAATCCAGTATTAAAACCAGATAGTTCCTCAAACTATGATTCTTATATTGGTTAAAAGAAAGGAAAATCAGCTAAAACACAGTGAAACTGATACCCATGTTTTCTGAAGCATGTGCTTTCTCGTGCCTATTAACTATTCAAGGTAGTTGAATAGTGTCTCCTATTATGTAGACAATAACTGTGTGTGTGTGTGTGTGTGTGTGTGTGTGTGTGTGTGTGTGTCACAGGTTCTGTGATTTTCTGGTTTGTGAGATGTTTGTATGGGAAGGAATGTTTAAAAATATAATTTCAGAAAAATGTTGAATGAAAACTGAATAATTCAGATCCATCCGAGGCCAAATCAGAAACCACTGTAGAATGTTAGTCAACTGTCACCTAAGTGGAGAGCCACTATGTAGGTCATATACATGAAATTTAAAACACTTTATAGTATGTCATTGGACTTGAAAGTACTTATTCTATGCGGTCAAATAAATTATAAAATCAAGACAATTTATTGTGTAATTGGAGGGAAGGATAGATAATCTTTGCATTATCTATCAAAACCAAATGTGTGTTAATGAGTTCCTGTTATGAGCTCTTTCCGATGTCTTGGAAAGAAAGTAGGATGAGTCATAGAGCTCATTTTAAGATATCATTCTATATACTTGCCCAGAAAAAAAAATTATTATGCATGAAATAGACACAATGAAATAATACACTGTATGGTTCTGAATCAAGCTACCATATAAATTTACAATGGTGGAAATCAGAGTGAGCTTGGAGACTCAGAGGAGACTGAGAGAAGAGGCAGTGGGTGGCAGAAGGGTGCAGCAGTAGAGAGAACAGGGTGAGGAGGCAGGCAGCCTGGTTTTGGATCCCAGTGGAGTGATTTCACGGCTGTGTTATTAGTCAAGTTACTCCTTTATGCCTCAGTTTCCTCATTTGTAAAACGAGGGGTATAGAACTACCTTATAAGGTTGATATAAAAATTAAACAACTTAATACATGATGTGTGCTTAGAACAGTGGCTGGCACACTGTCAAGTCCCAATGAGTATTAGCTATTTTGTTATTATATAGGTGGAAATTAAGGTGAAAGTTAAAACTCAGTAAGACCTAGGAAGGAAGAAAAAGAGGGTGGGGTGGATGCTCTCCGGAAAAGCAGTAGCATAGGGAATGGCATGAAGACTGAGAGACTGAGGGAAAGGGCTTAATGGGGGAGGGGGGCAGAGTACATTTTATGCAGAGGAGGGGCAGGAAATTAAGGTGAGATCAAACGGAACAAAACTGAGGATGACCTTAAATCTGGGAAGGGAAATGAAAGTTATACACAGAGCAAATTGGTTGTGTTCTTTTGAGCAAGAAAGTGCTCAGAAAACAAAGTCGTCTTTAAAGAAAATTTGTCTCTTAGCAACATGTGAGTTGAAAATAGGAAGTGACAAAGGAAAGGAGAATAAATAGAAGGCTACCGAAGAATTCTATATATTTCAAAATAATTCTAAATTTTAGGCCTGAAATGGGAAAGTCAGAAATGCACACAATAAAAAGCACCCACACCAGTTCTAAGTGATTGGAAGACTCTAGCTACTTATTGTGACAGTGGGGAGGGTGTAATGTCCAATTCTCTAACAAATGACAAAAAAATGAAAGATTCACTAGCTACACTTGAAAACATGTATTCTAACAACTGAGGTACATTCTTCACTGCTACTCATCTTTACCCCCTTATAGGCATTCAAAAACATATTAGGGGTATACTACAGTCCCCCAAAGCTACATAAAAATAGAACCTGATGAATAATTGTTTTCTAAAACTTTTTCTAGTGCCTTATATTTCATGGTAAAAAGTCTGACAATATGCAGCATAAAAGAAAATAACAGCAGATCCCAGGTGGTCTCAGCAAGGTTTACAACCATCTGCATTTGCAGACTATTCCAATCAGAATTCATATGTCACTTGTCTTTATCCTGCACTCACTCCCTTCCTTTCCCATAATCACTCTAACAAAACAATGTATCATTTGGGCTTCCAGATCCTCTTTTTCTGAAATTCAGGGCATTTGCTCCAGTATCAGTGCATATTCTGTAGAGTGGACTCTCAATTTAGTATCGTAAAATCCCCAAAATGTCTCCCCCACAAGGTATAATAGGTTGTCAGTATCAAGGGGTTTGAATTTCTCATCCTTTCAAAAGAAACCAAAGAAATTATTATAATCTATCGAAACTCTCCAGCAGTAAACCCCGGTTATAAAGTATATAATTATTAGTAGATATTAACAATAAAATGAAGCCACTTTTTCAGTCATTTTTAGGACAAACTTCCCCTGGTTAAAAAAAAGCTCGTGTCACAGGAGGATTTTTTTTAAATCCCAAATCAAATGTCACCAGATGTACTGTATTGTATATCTCTCCTTTTATAAAGTTGGGCAAGTCTAGGAGCATTTAGAGTATCTGTGTGTGAGGTGGCACAGTACTGGTGATTTTCCAGTCACTGCAAAGGGTGACTGCAGCCAACAGCATCTTAAACAGATGAACAGTGCCAGTTAAATACATTTTGAAAGCCCTTACAAATCTATTTCTGCAGTTCTTTTTGGCCTCTTCAGACATCACGCACGCGCGCGCACACACACACACACACACACACACACACTTTCATGCTATCCTTTATCTATCTAAATCTCCACACTGTGGAAAGGGCCTTGGCTCATCCTATCCCACAGTGTTCCAAAATCCTAATAGTGTTTCATTTCCTCTCTCAGTACCAGTTTTCACATTTTTGTCTGATTTTAATTTGGAAAGAAATCACACATTTAAATTTTCAAAAATTCACACAAAATACTCGGATGAGTCACCAGATGATGGGTTTAACCCTCTCAGGTATGTCTGAATTCCAATGCAGGCCTCTATTAATCAGAATGACTCCACCTGGTAGAATATGTGGGGCAAATATTTTGATTGGTGTGTGTTCCTGGGTTCCTTCACAATGGCACCCACATGAGAAAAAGGGAGACGGGGCCATCAGTTGTTCCAATTATGAAAACAACTGAAACTATAGGTTAATTAGCTAACCCACCAGTTTTGTGCAAAAGGACAAATGGTTTATTACTTACCCATGACTGTTATTACTTACCCATGACTTGCTTTTCCACAGTTTAAAACCAAATAATTTTTTAAAAATTATTTTAACAAAAGAAAGCATATACCTACATACTAGTTCCTCTCTTTATATAATAGATGTATTAATAAATTAGTCTTATCTATATTAAAATTTTATAAATGGAAATCTAGTTTAAGTGCTTAAAAGTGATTTAAAAGATACTTTATTGAGTATAGAACACACACACACACACACACACACACACACACACACACACACACACGCAATATGCACCAAAAACTTTCCTAGAATGTTGCTCTTCCTTTTTTCTCACATCAATCGCATGCTCACTTTAATGGCATTTGACCAGATGGAAAGACACCTTCTTCATCAATTATTTCCCACTATGCTTTAGGAGTGAATATGCACCTCTGAGTAATATTTTACCATATGACACCTGAGCTACAGCTTCGTGGGCATGAGAGTTGCAAAATGAAATTGAACCGCTCTAGCACCAAAGCCATAAGCAAGATGACAGATATTGATTGTGCCTTAAGATGTAATGTAGGCACCTAATGGGGCATAGTAATGTACAATGAATCATTAGAATATTATTTTAAATTTTCCATTCACCTGGGGGATTGTTAACGGGATATTTCACCTTCAAGTCACTCCCTTCCTCCCCCCCCCGCCCAGACTAGGATAGCACTTTAAAAAGGTCATTTAGAATATGGTGGAATTTTAGCATCTTTGGGAACATTCGTGATTATTTTCTAGGTCCCAGGGAATAGATTTCCATCTTTCTGAGGATTAGAAATCTTTCAAAAACTTAAAAAGTGCATCCTTGTTGGTCAAAACACAAAGCGGGAAAATTTACCTGCAAAGATTGAACTCTAATAATCTCCACCAAATGACAAACAGTGAGCATTTTTGAGATCCTCACTATTACTTCTGCGACAAGTGTTCCACATGCATTATTTCCCTAACGCACACAGGAAGCCTCCCAAGTAAATGCTCTTATTGTCTTCATTTTAAGGACATGACAACTGAGGCAGGTTAAAGAACTAGCCCGAGATGGTCACAGAGTTAGCACATGGTGAAGCCAAGGGGAAAACACAGATTTTACTAGATACGCAGACCACCCGCTCTTCACTATTCTATCATTCTGTCAAAAGAAAAGCTATGAGGCCTGCAGTCATTCATCAAAAAGGTAAATCACTGTTCATCATGTAACTACAGTTCTTACATTCTAGCAGGTTGCCTAGGCCCACCTCCTGGTCATAGCTAGGACGTGCAGGAAAAGTCTTTCCAGTGTCTTTCCGTGGCCCTCACTCTCAGCATTCATTGTTTTCCTCTGCTGTCCTTAGCCACTGACAGTCTCCAACGGAGAGCCAGATGGATTCCAGCCATATTTCTCCTAACCAAATGGACTGTCCTGGGCTCCTTTCCCTCAGATACTCAAAAGACAGATGTTTCAGATTCACTATTTTTGTTTCTAGTGCATCATATACATTTTCTCTTCTGTTTTCCCCCTCACCCTTTACTGTTTCTGTTTTTCCTGGACGCTGGAGGCGATTCAATACCTTCCTTTGCTTAGGAGACACTTGTGATTTGAATAAAGCAGTGTAGTAGGAGGGACAGGGCTTAGTTGTTGGTGTTAGGCTAACTGGGTCCAAATCTATGAATATTTAGCAAAGAACTAGGGCTAATCTGACCTGATATATTGGTATGCAGTTTCCAAGTTAGCATTTTATCAGAGTTTTCAAAGATGTAACCTCAAGTAATGAAGTATTTGGGGCTGTAAAAACTGGCAAAGATGTGAGTATTTTAATACCATGGAATTTTTGTTGCCATCATATTTCAACATGTGGGAAAATATATATTACACTCACACAAGATGTCAGTCTGATTCAGCAATTTTCTCCTGGGATTTGTTCAATAGGGTAATTAAAAAGCTTAGGGATTTGATCAGGGTTCCTCAAAATCATTTAGATCAGTCAATGGTGTCGACAAATATTGATTAAGTGCCTACTGTATGCCAAGCTTCTGTTAGCTTCTAAAAATTCAGCATTCACCAAAGCATAGTCTCTGCTTTCAGAATCTCTCAGCATTGTGGAGAAACAGAATAATTTGTGCCATGATTAAATCTAAATAAATAAATAAAGCTTTGAAACACAGATGAGGGTGTCCTGATATTCTCAAAAGTTTGGCAGAAAGGAGAGAAATCATCAAACTATTCCCAGAGAAGGTGACAAGAGATGAGTCATAAATTCTGAGTGGGAGTTTGCCATTTAGAGAATATGGGATCATATGAATACCAACAAAAATTTGAATGGGCATTACAAAAGTTCCAGGGAACAGAACATTTTTATAGATTAGGCATTATTCAAGGAAATTTATTTTGAATAATCTGCACAGAAATTGATCTTCAGGATGATAAACATTCATTCCAAAAAGGCAAGAGCTGTCACATCTTCACTTTCCCACCCAAATTCTCCCTACCTTGTTTTATTTACTTATATCTTCCACTTAATTGGCTAAATTGATAAATATTTTTGATTATTTCCAAGCACAAAGGAAAATATGTGTCCCATTGTATTAGGCTGGAATTCTCCCCCACAACCCAGCAACCTCCCTCCTCGCTCAAAAAAAAGAAATCTTTACAGAAGCTTCTACCATTTTATTGAGGAGTGCAATCCCAAGACAGCAAGAGTGAAAGGAAAGAAGTGTCAGAGGAAGCAAATATAATAGGGTGTATTACTGAGCTGGCCAGGATTTGTGACAAGCTGTTTGCTCGGTCTTGCAGGCTATCTTCAGAGAGAGAGAGAGAGGTCACATGAAGTTGTAAAAATCTAAAGAGTCCACCTAGAGAGAGCAAGGGAGAAAAATTTATCTACAGGTGCTAATATCCCCTGATACAGCTTGCTCAGAGCTTATTCCAAAAGGTATTAACTCCCCTGCACTTCTGGGTTACGCACCCAGGAGGGCTGAGTACATGCCTAATGTCTCATGTCTCAGCAGTAACAGAGGAGCCGCAAGGTGGAGGCAAAAAGGGAAACACATGAGAATGAGGGGAGCCACTGTTGGATTGCACCCATTTGTGGCAGCAGAAACTTGACTGCAAGACGATGGGAGGAGCTCACGTCCTTGGGAGAACTACACACTTTCATCCAAAACACACTGTTAGAGTGAAGTCCTAAAGACAAACTGAATTCAATACAGCCCCATGGCCAGGTGGGCATTTCCTTAGAACCAAGGTCACTCTGTGTGTTAGTACCTTCCCTCCTCTTGGTCTGTGCCCCCCACTGGTCAGTTACCTGTACTTTTGAATCCTTGGCTTCGCCTTATTCTACGTTTTAGCAGATGAGGAAAGCTCAACATTTCCTTTGTTGTTAAGTAGACCTGGCCTAGAACCTTACCATCTACTCACTAACTGAAATTACATAAATCCTCTGAGTGTGATTTTCTTTCATTTGCTACATAGAGATAATCCCATTTCCCTAACAAGGTTGTTGGGATTATTAAATGAGATGAATCTCTGAAATTCTTAATACAATTCTTGACCCATTATGGGGACAAGAGAGATATTAGTTTTTTTTTTCCCTGAATCATTCTTGTCATCCGAATTTATGGCTTGTCCTTCACCTTACTCTTAGACAGTTTCATACATCTGCCTCTGCATGACGACAGCATCTCCACAGTACTTCCATTAGGAATTCTGTATAACAGTCAAACTTTGTAAAGCATGATTAGTGCTGTCATTAATTTCAGATCAATACCCACTCTTTCGTCCTCTGCTTATTGATGCTGAGGCGAAGATTTAGCAAATGAACCTCCCCTTTGCTAGAAATTTCCATGTCAGACTCTACGGAGAAGTACTGAGAAGCCAGAAGGCTGGAGGGTAAATAAGTGACTTGCTTCTTCCAGGTTTGCTTGCTGTTCCTGCAGATGTCACTTCAACCATGGCCGTTTGTCCTGGCAATGGCAGTTGGTTTTAGTTCTACCTTTTCTTTGGATCTTCCCAAATCAGCTCATTGTTCATGTCATCAAAGGGCAACATAATGTAAAAAGAAGGAAAGGTCATAAAAATTGCACCTACACACACACACACACACACAGAGTTGGTATTTGTTTTTCAGCTAATAGAGTAACCACCAAAAGCATAGCTCTGTCTATTTCATCCAACAACCTTTAGTATATCTGAACTCTCAAGATGGTTATCTGCTGTTTAACCTCCAACTGCCCATTTAGCAAATGTTTTTAAAATTTTAGTTTATGGCTCCATCTTTTAACGGTCTATCACTGTTGACAATCAATGTCAATACCTGAGGCCAAGTGGATTATTTTGGTAGATTTTACAGAGAATAAATTCTCCCTTTCAGTTTCTTGTAAAAGACCGTTCTCTATCTTAGTTATCGAACTGTGATATGCCCAAATTCATTATTTTATCATAGTTAGAGTTTTCTGAGGAATTAGTTTTTTTTGTGGATGATATATCTTAAGATAATGGACAGTGGGTAAGGAGAGGAATGAGATAACAAAGATTACATGTTTTAAAATGCTTACAAATGATTTTTCAGAGCTAAGTAATATGTACAGAATTCAATATTCCCTCCTTTATGATATAAAAGAAAACTTTAATTAACTGGGATGGAAAATGCAATGGTAAACAAGTTGCACATAGCTGAATTCCTACAGGCATTCTCTGAAGAGCTCTAAATTAATAAACCTAGAACAAAACGATGACTCAGTACCTGCTCAAATACCAGCACCACCAAGGCTCAGGTGACATGCTATTATTGGGGACATGTTTTATAGCAATAAAAATTTATAGCAAAGAGATATGCATAACTGAAGAAGAATTGTATACATATATTTTAAATATTTCTATAATTCCTACAAATACAACTGAACGTTTGTTTACTGAGATTAATTACTTGTTCCTCTCCCAAATTATCGGGCTACCTTTGGAACCAGAGACACAGGTTTTTCAAAAGACCTATAAAATTTCACAAAAGCTCTGCTAGGAAACTTTTCCACACAAACTGACCATTCTACTACAAAACTAAGTTTCTCCAGTGACTCCAGCACCACCTTCCTATGATTTACACAGAAAGGCCCAAAGGAGAGGATTCCCTTTTCTCGGCCCATACCGTGGGCCGTTCTATCACTAGTACAAAACCTTGTGGAGTACATTAAGAACTACGGCTTCCTCAAAATACTCAGTATCTTTTACAGAGATGCCCTTTCACAGAGAACCCTGGCCAAATGGCACCAATAAACATATATCCAACCAAAAGTCATGTTTGTTATGCCATTCCCTTTTGAGAACCTCCAGCATATCCCCATTTGTTATCCTCACAGAGTTAAGCATAATGTGCTCAGTAGCCATGTTGGAATTTTTTAATTCTTCTGGTAGGAATCTCTATACAGTATTAGAAATTAATACCCTCCATTATTTGGTCATGGTTTCTTTCTACTCTAGAAGACAGCGTGACTATCTTCCATCCATAGGTGCTAAACTCATACTTGCTTCTATCATTCTACACACTATTTTCCTTGCCTGGAATCTCTTTCCAAATCTTTCTACTTTTAATACCTAACACACATTAGTTCTATCTCTTCAATGAAGCTTAGCGGCAATTTTGCAGTTCTTATATGCAGAGCTCCACAATAAGAAGCTTTACACACATTAACTTTTTTAATTCTCATAAAACACTATGAGGAATATATTATTATTCCCATTTTATAAATGAGGAGCTTGAGGTACAAGAAGTCAAGTAATTTGTCCAGGATAAGAATGCACAGAGCCGAGATTTGAACCCAGGCAGTCCACCTCCAAAGTGCAGCTCTGCATTTGACAAATGCCATAAACATGAGATGTATGAGGCTGCTGCCAGGTAACATGGCAATCCTGTTTTACAGTAATCTTTTTTCGTGAGTAGAAAAAGTGCACTCAAAAATGACGATTAGAAGCATAGTATAATAAATACATAAACCTATAACATCATTGATTATCATCATTACCAAATACTACGTGCTGTATATAAGCATATGTGCTGTACTTTATATGACTGGCAGGGCAGTAGGTGTGTTTACACCAGCATCACCACAAATACGTGAGCAATGCATTGCACTGCTACGTTATGATGGGTGCAGTGTCACTGGGTGGTTGGAATTGTTCTGCTCCATTGTTCGCGCACCACCGTGGTATATGTGGCTCGTCACTGACCAAAACATTGTTATGCAGTGCACGACTGTAATTTATTTCCCATAGTCAATTTTTCTACATTAATGAGTGAATTCTCTAATCTTTTTAAGTCTGAATTGCTGATTGTCTTCTGCTAGTTTATTCATTCCCCATTTTGATAAATTCCACCTTGACTGCTATGAGATTTCTGGGCTTGTCATTTGAGAGATTTGAGTAAATCCCCTTATCTTTATGCACCTCAATTTCCTCTTAGTGGTTCCTACCAGCATTAAAGTAAGTCCCTCTCTTCTATCCCTGCCCATGCTACACCTCTTCGGGGCTAACCATTATTCTGATTCTGAATCTTTCATCTTTGAACTACGGTAACCCCTTCATCTTTCTTGTACTCCACCATCCCTCACTTTCTGCTACACTTTGCCCTTTCTTTCTCTGTCCTCTGTCTCTTTTCTGAGTTCCACAGCAAAAGCTGACTTTCTCCACTCACCTCTGTGATTTCAAGCTGGCTGACACCACATGGTTACCCAGCCTCCATGCAGAACCATTCTAGTCAATGCATGCTACTCTGCTCTCACCGGCTCTTTATCATTGCCTCTTAGCTGTGGCTGCTGTATTCCATGATTGGTTATGAAGCGTTTCCCAGGTGTGACACTCTGCCTATAAAAGTACAGTGTACCATGGCAAACGTTTCCTCCCATTGCCAACTCCCCGTTAATGCCTCTCTCACTATTCAGGAGCCAAGAAAGAGTCTACCCACCTCCACCCCTCCATGCACATGGCATTCTCCTTAGAGCAGTGACAAAGAAGCCCACATTCAGAATAACAGTGTCACCATCGTATTAGCCAACATGTATTGAGCTCCTGCAATAGACCAGTCACTGGGCCCATTCTCAGACATAAATCATCTCATTCAATCCTCACAACTCTATATGATTTGTCCTATCATCATCCCCATTTTACTGCTGAGATACAGGCCTAGAAATGAAATGGTCTGCTAGAAATTAAATGACCTGGAAAGGTCATGTGCTTATCTTAGTATCCACTAGAACCTAAGTTCTGGAGAACAAGAATCACATATGTATTGCTCATGTCCAAGTCTCCAGGGCTCAGAAAGGGATCTGGGCACAGATGCTCAATAAACATTTGCTGAATGAAGACAGTATATTTCCAATGAGATGAAGCGATTTCTCCATCTTATGCTGTAGATTTAGTAGCTGTACCTAATGTAAAGACACACCCAAGTGTGTTCAATGCTGCTGTTGTGATTGAGTGTGCTAGTAACACTCTACACTTAGATATTATTAATATAATTATTGCCTTTGGAAAGCAACCTGTTTTAGCTTGTACTGAAGAAAGCTTTTATTTAGTATTATATAAAGAAAGGAATATATTGAAATGCAAATTATTTGTTTCTAGAAGTTTTGGAAAACATGAGCATGTGCATATAAACCTATTTACCTTATATCTTGAAATCAAAAGGTAGTTGTAGTAGTGAATGATGCTTGTTGCATGGTTATTATTTCACAATTGTACATGTGTGTACACCTACTTTGGTGGTTACTATTATTCAGTTGAAAGAAAATTAAAGTATTTCAATATTTTACTGAAAGTATTTTAGCTGATCATTGATAACCTTAACGGTTCACTTAACAGCCCCACCAGGGGCTTTTAACATTTCATAAAGGTAGTTTAAAAGGCCAATTAGCTTTGGGAATTAAATTATATAACATGCCATTTTGTCAGAATAAAGGATTTCTGATATGATAACCCCTATTAAAGAGTCACTAAACAAACAATATATTTATTAGATATGTAAAAATAATCCTTTGAGGAAAAATGTACAAGTCAATCCAATTATAACAAATGCATTTAACTGATGTCCCTTAACCAGGACAAAAGTGAAATATGTATAACCCTACACAAGGTATCTAAGAGAATTTGTAAGGAGATGTTAATCCTTCCTAATTCTTGATTAAAGGCTTATATTTATTTATCATTCTACCTTTTTCTGAGGTTTTACAACTGTTTTCCATGAATGCTAGACATGCTCAGAAGAAAAAAAAGAATTTGAAGCAAAAGATATAAACATGCTCATCAGTTCTTAGGAAAATCCTTTTTGTCTCATGAATACCCAGTTTAAGAACATTCATTAAATCTGCCTGCAAGGTGATCTAATTAAATTCTGGAATTAAATATCTGAAAATTAATTCTTCTGGAACTTACCTGACTTGCATTTATCTTGAGATCATGCATTTTTTTCTTATTGAATACAATATTCTCAGCAAAATAGTTATACCTTTCCTAGGGATAAGCTATATTTGGTAAGGAAGGTCCCAAGTAATTGTCAATGGAAATGAAGCATGTCAGCTTGTATGCAAGGAAAACAGTATTTTTTATGCTGTAGAAGAGATTTGCATAACAAATTGAGGGTGAAGTTGGACTTTCAAACCTATAAATGAAGAATATCTATTCTCCTTCCTCATGGAAGTTTGTGTTTTTTTGTTTTTTTTGTTTTTTAAATGGAATAACCATAGAGCTGGATTTTACACAAGAATATCCATTGCAGGTTTAATCACAATAGTGAAAACTTAGAACTGACTACATGTTCACCATTCAAAGAATGTTGACCTACATTACATAGTATCTATACCTTGGAATTATATGAAACCATTAATAATGATATTTTCAAAGAATATGTCATGAAAGAAAATTGTAAGTAGAAAAATGTGATTTTTTTAATTCTGTCATTATATTTCCTGTTTTCAAAATTTTAAACAATTTGGACTTTTTGAAAATTTTGAAATTTTTCTGGTTCTCAGGAGAATAAAAGATAATGTTAAATGGAAGGAATTGTGTATTCAGGAGTCCATCAGGTATGATCGGTTTCTTTGGTAAGGCAAACTTCTTGAAATGCCTGAAAGCATCCTTAGTATGAATCAGATATGAGAAATAGAACAAAATAGTGATATGAGCTTTCCAGAGCACAGTAGGCACCTGAAAATACATTAATGATAATTATGGGTCTGATGTAATGCTTTATTAAATATCAAGATTCCACTATATTTTCAAACATTAATAGCTTGGCACTCTATATATCAAAATTTAAAAAAATTACAACTAAATACATCTATTAAAGTCTCAGCTATAAAATTCAATTCAACTAATTTTTTTTTAAGCACCTTCACACAGAATTTGTTTGTGTTCACGTTACCAGCTCCTATTTGCATTACGGATAATCTGAGACTCCGAGTTTCTAAGTGTTTTGCCCAAGATTACAGTTAGAAATGCAAAGCAATGAATCCAACCTAGGTCTTAGAGTTCCAACTTCAATACTTTTCCAAAATTCAGTAGAATTGTTTCTCTGCATTTTCCCTCTTTTCTTTTGCTTCTCCAGTTAGCCATATTCTATCAAATTCTTCAATTTTGCCTCCTCCACAAAGCTTTTCTTAGCTGCGTCCAACTCACAGAGGTGGCCTTCTGAATATCTGTCAAGTCTCTTTGAATTGATTATGGGTTTGAAGCTCTTGAGGGGTCCCTCTCAAGAGTCCTTTGCCCTCTCTCTCCCTTCCCTCAAGCTTTCATCCCCTGCAAAGCTGGCAGTAGAGTGGGGAGAGCCTATGCAGAGTTACGCAGGCAAGAAAGTATAAGGTATAGCCCCATCAGTAGGAAGCTCAAGTTCCAAGGGGCTTGTGAAGAGAGGGAGAAGGCCTGGAGAACTTACCAAATGTAGAATGAGACCATTGGCGGGGAGGAGATTCTCTGGGCAGAAAGTGGCCAGAGGTTGAGAAATTGACCCTTCAGAAAACACATGTCCTGAACTGCTACTGCTGTAATAGAGACCATTCAGAAGGCATAATCAATCTCTGGTCGATAACCAATGTTGACTTTATAAAAAAATTCCTGGACCAATAAATTGTTACATTAAGTGCATTATTTCTTTCAGTACTGACACTGGACCATTTTACAGTTGACAGAACTGTATCTTGGAGAGGTTAGCAAAACTTGCTGAAGGACACAGCTAATAAGTGTTAGAGCTACATTCAGATGCAGGTCTGTGTGCCCTCTTCAGGGCCCATAAGCCTGCATATTTTACGGCAGAGATCACTGATGGAAAAATGATCACTTGCTGTGCATGGTCAAAGGTACTTTTATCTCCAGGACCTAGTCCATCCTATTTCATGTGCAAATTTAGGTACCTTGTTCCCAAACTCCACGTAGAAAGAAAAAGACAATTCTATTTCTTTCCTGCTAAAGGGAAGAGCTAAAATGTAGTGTTTGTGAGCACCATGGTAATGGGATAAAGGTTTATAAACAGGCATCGGCTGCTGTTTCTCCCGCCTGGGAGTTGATGCTAGTATGAAAGGTATTTATAAGAAAAGTTTTTAGTTTTCCCTTTAAGTGTACTTGGTATTTTTATTAAGAAGCACAAGAGTTGGATGCCAGGATTCCAGCTATAGCAAATGCAGCCCTCTCTGCTTATCTGCATGTGATTGAGAAGCTTCTGTCATTTGCCTCATGAGCCATGGGGTCAAACTCAGCAGAACTTGGCCCACAGTCTGTGCATCTCTTCAAAGTTTCCCAGGAAGACTGTCTCTGTGTTTAGTACTGGTTGTACTCCCTGAAGAGAAAAGTGGGATGGATATCTAAAAAATAAAGGTGCAGGAAGAAAAGATACAGCAGGAGCACTATAAATACAGGGCTCTTGGCATGGATGACATTTCACAAAGCCTGCTGAGGGGATTTACACTCTGCTTGAACATTTAAAGCAGCTTCTGATCACACTATTTTGAAAACAGATTCGAATAGGCTGGAAGTATTCACATATAACTCAAAGGTTCCAAATGTTCTCTCTGGCAGAGGTCTTCAAAGAACCAAGACAATCTGGGACTGAGTTAATGTGTTAGATGATGTAAAATTAGCATGCTCAATAAGTATTTATTTTATTTCTATCATGTCTTTCTGTTTGCTAAATCAGCCTTGACAAATAACATGCGGCTATAGTTTCAAACGTGGAGGTATATAGGCCAGAGCTGGCAGTGAACTTCAGGAAGAACCTCCTTATTGAAAGGATGATGCAGAGGCCAGTTTAATGCTGGGAATGTCAATAGGCTGGTGTTTTCCCAAACTGTATTCTGCAGAACAGTGTCCCTATGAGATCCTTGGACCAAATTTAGAAAGCACTATACACTATGCCCCCTCCCTTAGAGAGTCACAATGCTTATTAAGGGCTATGAAAATTTTATAAATAACAAATGTATAATTCTTCCCTAATTCATGATTTAATCATTTGATCATGAGCCTACTTTTCATATGCTACAATTGCTATCACTATTAGTAGTAGTAATAACATGGGTAACATTAATTGAGCACTTACTATATGTTAGACATTGTTTGGGAGTGAAAATATGTGTACTAACTCTCTCCAACTGTCAGCCTAAAATGTAGTAGACATTGCCATTCTCACCATTTCACGGAGACACAGAGTAATTAACCCAAGATCACATAAGAAGTCAGCAGTAGAGCCCAGTCACTTCACAACTAAGCCAAAGTCACTCAGCCAATGTCAATAAATGAGACACATGTTAGCCATGATATATTGATGGCTAAATTTTTAAACTGATGGTAAAATTTGTTAAATGATAAAAATGGAGAGCCATTCTTTAAGCCATTCCAAAATTTGAAGTTTAAATTATGCCTGAACTCTGTTTGCATGTAATTTTCTTAAGTTAGCAATTAGTACTGTGGCAGATGGAGGATTTATGGGGATGACATGTAGCATCTTAAGGTTGAATCACCCCAAGTGGTCTGCTATTTATTTATCAAGAATAAAGCTGTTCTGTTTGCTATTACACGCAAATCATTCCCAGTTCTTTCACTTTAATGTTGTTATTTTCAGGAGTTCTTTACTGGTATAGAAGTTACAGATGACAGCTGTTGTTCTTTATAATTTTTTCTTATTGGACATTGACATTTAAAAGATAACCAATGTTGTTAACTTTCTAGATTTCGAACTCTTGATCTATTTATATTTTATTAGATTTTAATGTTTAAAATTACTCAAAATCTGAGGAAATTTCATAATAATTATTGTTGGTTTATAAAAATTTTTATTTGAGAAAAATAATTAAGTCTATATTGTTTAAATTGGCATATCAAAGAAAATGTCAATTTATAAATCTTTAAAAATCACATTTTATAAAGTTTTAAAATTTTTCATTATTAATTTAAATGGAACTTAATAGTCTAATAACCGTAGAAACAATTTTCTGAACCATTAAGATCACCATTTTTCTTGAGAACTTTATACTTAAATGATTTAATTTCTACTTGACATTTATTTTCCCATCACAATTGTAGTGTTTTTGATTAAAGCTGAAGTCATCGGATTTTTAAGACAAAGAATTTGCCACAAAGAAGCTGACATGAATAATAAGGCAACATGGGTATTCTCTTTAATCTCAATTTGTATGCCTGATACTTCTCTTCTCCAAAATTTATAACTCATTTGTATGAAAAGTTATTAAACAAATTGCCACAAACAAACTGCGCTGGTCAAACAATCCTAGTCACAAAAACAGGAAAATATTTGAACTGTAAGTGTATAAAAGGCAAAATATGTAACAGTTTTCCTATAGTAATATTTTTTTTTACAACAGTAGAAGGTGGAGCTTAACAAACTAGTTATAAGAGCACAGAATTATCACTAAATCCAAAATGCTTATAAATTTTGTTATCAAAAATGACTTCAAAAAAATTAAAAGTAGAACTACCATATTATCCAACAATCCCACTAATAGGTATATATGTAGAGGAAATGAAATCAGTATCAAGTAGAGATATCTGTTTATTACAGCATTATTTACAATAGTCAAAATATGGAAATAGCCTAAGTATCTGTGTCTGTATGAATGGATATAGAAAATGTGAGATATGTGTGTGTGTGTGTGTATACATATATATGTGTGTGTGTGTGTGTGTGTGTGTGTGTGTATATATATATATATACACACACACATACACACAAAATAGAAGATTATTCAGCCATAAAAAAGAAAGAAGCCCTGCCATTTGCCCCAACATGGGTAGGCCTTGAGGGAATTATGCTAAGTGAAATAAACCAGACAGAGAAAGACAAATACTATATGATCTCACTTATATAGAACATCTAAAAAAGTCAAACTCAGATAACCAGAGAGTACAATGGTGTTGCTAGGGTGAGTAGGGGGTAGAAGAAATGGCAAAGTGTTGATCAAAGGGTACACACTCTCTGTTATAAGATGAATAATTTCTGAAGATCTAATGTACAGCATGGTGATTATAATAACACTATATTTATGTTTGAAATTATCTAGGAGAATAGATCTTAAATGTTCTTACCACATACTAACATACAAAAGATAGCTACGTGAGATGGTAGATATGTTAATTAACTCGATTGTGGTGATCATATTACAATATATATGTATATCAATCGATACCATAAACTTTGAAAATAAATCACATTGTGTAACTTAAACACTTACAACATTTATTCATCAATCATACCTAAATGAAGGTGGAAAAGAAAGTGACTTGCCTCACATTTTTGAGCAGTGAAATGAACTTAGCCCAAAACTGCAAAAACATGTAAAATGATGTTATTTACTGATAAAACTTACAGATTCAAAACTACAACTCAACTTTGAAAAGGTGAGGTAGAATTGGTTCATCAGTAAATGTGATCAGCATTTCATTGGAATCCTGAAGGAAAATTATTAACACTAGTAGAACAATATCTGTGTGTGTTTGAAGAAAAACTTCATTATTATTTTAAAATAATTGACATAAAAAATGATAAGAAGTCCATATGCATGCATTATCACAAGTACTTTCAACATTACATTTTCACTTGAAAGAAAGGGGCAAATCACAATCATTAGAGCTAGAGACTTACAACTCCCTTGATGTATAATTTAAAGAAACAAAATTTTGGTATATGGCAAGAAAGGAGCTATAGTCAAATGGAGAAAAAAAAAATAATACATATACTACTGATACCATCTGCTTGTGATGATAAAGAATTAGAGATGATCATTAAATTACCTTCTTCAAAAATTACTTGTAGCTATTTCAAACATAAATGTCCAATATAAAACATTACATTCTTGAAAGGAAGCTTGTTAGAAATATATTTTATTTGGATATTTTATTACAATTCAATACTTAACGTTCTACCTTAAACTTTGTATTTTATTTTTCTTATAATTTGAAAAAAAATGTAATTATTTTGTCAATAAGACCCATACAGATGACCCCAAATGTTACAGAAAATATTAGAATTCCATATACAATGCTATGCTCTATCAACATCACACACACAAAAAGATATGCGCTTCTAGAAACCTTGACCTAGTCATTCTGATCTACCCAAATGGTAACACCATTGCCTGGGTTTCCAGAATTCTTCAGCATGGATAACAACCGAGCAATTTATATCAATATCCTGTTTCTTCTATACCTAACCTGGGGGTTGAACATGGCCCCTATGACTATTCCAGTCAGTTCAATGTTTTCTCAAACTGTATCAGTAACCTTTTCAAATTGGAATGCCTGTGCGTGAGCAGAGAGGAATGGAATGGGAAAGGAGGATGTTCTCTAGCCCCAACCATTCTTTTGTACAAATTGGCATTTAATTCTCCTCTCAGGGATGTTCCCATCTCTATCTCTAACGTATTTATGCTTCCCTTTGCTGGAAAGCCAGACAATCTTGAGTTATCAGAATCAGCTCACCAGTTGGATATGCCGGATTTTTTTATTCCAGTTTATAAACACACACACACACACACACACACACACACACACGCGCGCACACACACACAGGAAAAACAAAAACCAAAAACATACAGCAAGAGAAAATAAAAAGAGAAAACGGAGGAGAGAGGTAAAGAAAAGAAGAAGGAGAGGAGGAGACCAGACACTCCAGAAAACAATGTAACAATACCACAACAATGTCACCTCTTAGGACTTAAGTTTTAATTCCAATTTGCCATCATGGCCAGCTTGTGCCTCTCATACCACCAAAGACCATTCAAAGTTACCAATATACTCCCCAGAGCTTTGTCTAATCCCCTTTTATTTCTCTATTTTATCCCCCTAATTTGTGCTATTAAAACTGTGGTTTGGCCAAACATGAGAGAGACCTTTTAAACAATTAAAGCTGTTCCAAACATGGGAAGAAAAAAAAACACAAAAAAACTGTGTTTTGGGGTGGCCGGTTGGCTCAGCTGGTTAGAGCGCGATGCTCATAACATCCAGATTCGCCAGTTCGATTTCCACATGGGCCAGTGAGCTGTGCCCTCCACAACTAGATTGAAGGACAATGACTTGACTTGGAGCTGATGGGCCCTGGAAAAACACACTGTACCGCAATAAACATTAAAAAACAAAAACCAAAAAACCCATGGTTTGTTTTGGTTTGTTTTCTCAAACCTTTGGAACCCTCTCTAAACAAACTCTTAGGAGAAGCTCAATGAATAAAACAGAAAATCACACAGTACTCTGTGTTCAAGCCAGGAAGTAGCTCCATGAAACTCCTGTATTGAAGATATTTGAATTGCTAGCTATGTTGTTTTATGGTCTTTCTATTTTATGTTACATATTTTTGTAAGTATTCTCTGACTGTATATATGTCATTGCCTCTCAACAATAATGAGGGTTATATGGATGAGCTAAGGCTCTTGTTAAAATATCAGTTCTGATTCAGGGAGTCTAGGGCGAGATCAGAAAGTCCGTATTTCTAACAGACTCCTAGATCAGGATGGCACTCTGGCCTCAGACCACATGTGGAGAAGCAAGGCCCTGTGATACTAGCTGTGGGCTAAACCCTGTGGCAATAAAATAAAGTATTTGTGTTTACTTCCTGACATTAAAGGAATTAAAAATAATCAATAGGAACTGAGTCATGAGCAATAAAGCTTCTTGCCTAACTAAATGGCTCCGCCACTCAGAACTTGGTTATAACAGACAAGTCCTCAGGTTCTCTAGACCTAAATTTCCCCTATGTTCAGATTTGTCTTGGTTCCATGATTCTAATGCAAATTGACGTAAATATAACTGCAAGCACATACTGGCTTGAGAGATCTCAGGAGAGTCAGAGTACTGTGGACAACTCCAAGTAGAGCTGGGCGATGAACTGGGTGGGGCACCGAGCAGGCTTACAGTCTCTGCTGGGCATTTCTGGAGTCTGTGGTATCCAATGCTGCCGCCATTCTGTCAAATTCTGCAACATATGACCCTTATGGTATTTGCCTTGGTCAAAAGGGATGGCAAAGAATGTAGAGATAGAGATAGAGATATGGAGATAGGTATATACCACACTGACACATAAATATTTACACACACATTCAAATGAATACTCATACATATATTCACTTGCCTACCGCAAAAGTCTAAGAGGATGATTTTTTATTTTATGTGTGGTTTCACTATTATATAATTATTTTTTTTACCCAAAACCTATGCTAATAGTGTAACAACCAAAATTTTAAAAATGAAAAACATAAAATCACAATTCATTTTTCTCACCCATTCTGTCAACAAAACTGTGGGCACCCAACCCTCTTCTGGTGCCAGGCCGGATCAATCCTCTACCAAATCACAATGGCTGGAGAAACTAATGATACTAGAAGGGTTAAGAAAAATATTTTGTTGGGACATGCCCACCATGGTGTCTCACTCAGGGAATCGAGTAAACAAAGGATTCTAGACAACACTGGAAGACTCTTAAGGAGGTACTCCAAATTCCAAAATTCATCTCCTGAAAAGAGAAGGATAATCAATAGTGCCCTGTGAAAAGACGAAGGTTACCCCAAGGTGAGAGAAAGACTAAGGGTAAGTAAGTACTGTGCTTGCCTTTCGAACATAACTTTGGTGTTGGTGGAAGAAAAACCCTGCTCGGTAGCTTTCCCCTCCACATCCAAAGCATTGCTTAGGTAGCCAATAGGGGGAGCTGTAACTCAGAAAATCTCATGAGAGTTATGGTAGGGCTGTGTTCCAGAAGAACAGCAAAGCCCTGGGGATAGGTCTTCTGCATTCTGACTCTTTACTTTTTTTTTTCTTTTTTTAATTTAAAGTTTATTGGGGTGACAATTGTTAGTAAAGTTACATAGATTTCAAGTGCACAATTCTGTAACATCATTTATATATCCCATTGTGTGTTCACCACCCAGTCAGTTCTACTTCCATCACCATATATTGGATCCCTTTTACCCTCATCTACCACCCCCCACTTCCCCTTACCCTCTCCTAACCACTAAACTGTTGTCTGTGTCTATGAATTTTGCAGCTTTATTTATGGTGACCAAGACACGGAAACAACCAAAGTGTCCTTCGGTAGATAATCGGATAAAGAAGATGTGGTATATATACATAATGGAATACTATTCTACCATATTCTACCAAAATAATGCTATTTGCGACAACATGAATGGGTCTTGAGATTATTATGCTAAGCAAAATAAGTCAGAAAAAGAAGAGAACCACATGATGTCACTGATAAGTGGTATATAAAACTGAAAACAACAAAGGAACAAGACAAACAAATGAAGAAACACTGTCAGCATTTTAAGCAATATTTCACCATTGCGTCTTCCAGGTCTAGCACAAAAGTGTTTAATAAATAGTTACTTAATGAATAAATAAGGGTACTGTATGATATTTGCTAATATCTGAAATTTAAAATCAGGTCTCATATTACTGGTACATGGCAAAACTATTTATACCCAGTTGCTATCACCATTTGTATTTCAAAATAACAATTTTTATTTTCTTGTAAATATGCTCTTCAGTCTTGGAATTTTCATTTATTCAGCCAGGTATCAGAATCACCTGGATGTTTGTTAAAGATGCAGAATGTAGGCCCCATCATAATGTGGGATCTGAGGATCTGCATTTCTAATGCCTCTGCAGGTCATTCTCAGGGGATGCTAAAGTTTGAGAACCACTGTTACTTAATATGTTTAATGATATTCAAATCATAATTTTGTATGTGTCAGTCTGATCATGGAAGGTAGCATCCAGTAACTTCTTTTTTAAACAACTTTTCCCTGCCTGAAGATTGTAAAAGAAAGTAGAGAGTGGAAAGCAAGGGTGATTCAGGAGGGTGGATCAATAGGAACTCTGTTTCTTATGAGGGTAACTTGGTGGTGAGGATACATTACAGTTGGACTGAATCGATTTTGTTCAAAGTTTTCCCGTTCCTCAGAATGTTCAGTAAATGTTTTATGCGGGCATCTTTCAGTGTGCTGTTTCACAAACCATCAGAGGTATTTAGAAGGGCCAGGGATCTTGCTAAGCATATGAAGCCTTAAGAACTTTGAATCTCTTGGGTGGGAGTCATTTTCAGTGAACTGTTTGTTCTTCTGATAAAATGTAAGACTTAGTACCAATAACCACTGGAATCCAACATTCCTGATTATGGTTTTGAAGCCAGGATGTTCTCAGATTCCTGATGTACTTTTACTAATCAAGGCTTTCATTTTCTAATATTCATTGAATAAATCTCCATTCATTTATTAATCTCAAGTACAGAACACTAAAGAAAGGATAGCCACAATTACAGATGCTATCGGACTACATTACTTGTAATTAGTTGGGTATTGTTATTAAGAATACTCTGATATCATTATCTTCAAGCACAAAATAGGCATGAAAGAGCACATCAAATGAGAAGTAACAGAAAGAACTACCTTTTAATCCATTTCCTCTCTGCTAGAAATATGAATGGCTTGCAGACTTTTTATGTGGATTGTATGTCGGACACCAATAAAGCTGTTCAACCCTAAGGCTTACAAGGAAGCAAAAATAGATGAAGTCTCTTCTTTGAAAACAATGAAATTCATGTTCTCCTAGTCAAACTCAGTATAAAACAACTGTTTTCATCTTTATGTTTATATGAGGACTAGGTCATGTGACCCTGCTCCCTGGAAATTCAAACAGGAAGTAAAGAGTATGCCAGAGGGGAGCTCCTCTGTGGGGGTGGTGATGGGTGGTGGATATTGTTCTCTCTTTTAATCAAACATACAGAACAAGTAGGTAAGTACACAATTCAAAGAACTGTCCACAAATGCCCACATCTGTATAACTGCACCCAGGAAAAGAAATGGAATATGACCAGAAACACTGAACGCCAACCCCTCTGCCCCCTTTTAGGAACTACTCCTCAAAAGGATAACTATTAACCTGACTTCTAACATCATAGCTTAGGTTTCCTTTGGTTCTTTTTATAAGTTGAATCCTATAAAATATACTCTTTTGTGGCTGGCTTCTTTGCTCAAGATAATGTTTGTGGGACCGATGTATATTTTTGTGTGTAGTTGTGGTCCATTTATTCACATTGCTCTATAGTATTACATTTTATGAAAGACCACAATATATGGATTCTTTCTACTGGTGATGGATAATTGAGTACATATAAATGTGGACAACTAAAAATAATACTACTATTCAACTCATTTTTATGAATCTAGTATTGCCCCGATACCAAAACCAGACAAAGACAATACAAAAAAGAAAATCATAGATTAATATTTCTCATAAACTTAGATGTAAAAATCTTCAACAAAATGTTAACAAATCGAATAAAAATGTATGAGAAAATTTATAGAATATAAACAAGAAGGATTTACTCCAGGTATGAAAGTTTGGCTTAATGTTTGAAAATCAATCAATGTAATCCATCATATCACCAGGCTAGAGAAGAAAAATCAGATAATCATATAAATTGACCCAGAAAAATAATTTAACAAAATATAACACCCATTTATTGCAAATACTCTGAAAGTTAAGAAGAGAAGGTAATTACTTCATTGTGATAAAGAACACCTACAAAAATCCTACAGCTAACATCTTAATGATGAAAGAGTCACTACTTTTACCTTACGATTAGGAATAAGGAAAGAATATCTATTTTCACCATGCTTATTCAGTTTAATGTAGTATTGAAATTTCTAGCCATTGCTGTAAGATAAAAAATTAAATTAAATTAAAAAAAAGAAGGAAGAAAGGAAGGAAGTAAAGGGGGAAGTGAGAAAGGAAAGAAAAAGCATACAGATTAGAGAGGAAATAAAACATCCTTATTTACAAACAACCTGTTTGTTTACATAGAAAAACTGAAGGGATCTACAAAAACACTTAGAGAATTAGTGAGTTCAACCAATTCATAGGATGCAAGATCTTGACATGCAAAAATCAATTTCTTTATACTAACAGTTAATATGTAGAAATTAACATTTAAAACACTTTAAACCAAATACGATCACCCAAAAAAATTTTTATCTTATTAAAAAAATTAAATGTTTACATGAACATTATAGGTAAGGCAAGTCACTTCAACAAAACAGATTTGTCTGTAATTAGGATCAAATAAGTATCTTGAATCATAATATTACTTTAAATAAAGTTCCTAAATTAATGCAGTTTTTTTCCAAAGCTAAGAATTGGTTCTTGTTGCAAACACAAGCATATTTTTCAGGGAAGCTATTATTATTGATCATTGTACTTTTATTAATCATAGAAAAGTATATAATGATAATAGCAGTGGCTGCCCTATACATCACACTGTATTCATTTGAAAAAATATGTATACCTTTATATTACTTCTATAGCTCACCATGACAAATAAAAAGCAGACAATTGTGGCTGTACAGTTGGGACAGGTTTGTCTAGACTTAACACACAAGACTTCTAGGTATAATAAACAGACCAAAGGAGGGAAAGAATCTTGGGAGAACATATCCATGGATTAACATGGGTCTCAGATAGTGGAACACACACCACCCAAGAATTTGCCCAGATTGCTCTGTGCTAGTCCCTAGACCAGTGTCTTCCATCTCTTCCAACCTGCATGTGGAAAGAACAGTGCTGAGTCACTCTGTGAGTTGGAATGGCCTCTTATGGAATGTGGTTAATATGGTAATATGAGTACATCAGCTGAAGTAGCTGGTACTGGGAGCATTGTATTGTTGGGATAAAACTGGACCATATATGATTTTGCACCAATGTATTTCTGTGAGCTAGTTTTGGCATTTCTCTTTGCCTCTTTCCATAATGTTAGAACATATCACAAGGCTACTACACTATACCAAAGGTTTTGCTACCTAGAGGGATCTCCATTACCAATGAATTTCCTTGTGTCTTCTGGGAAATGACTAGAGGTTGGGGGAGATAAAAGTCTCACAACCATTTTCTCTCTTCCTGGCTATGACTCTTCTGAAACAACATGAGGACAAATATTGGGCTGGGAAGCAGATTAAACTTAGTGTGAGAAGAGTATACTAGGATGACAGCTTTTCCAGTCTTTCTCACAGCAATGAGTCGTATCTTATCCATATCTCAACACTCCAGGCTGAGCTTACTCTTCCCCAAACTCTCTGGCAGTACAGCAGGAAAATCTGCCTCTGAGACAGGTTTATCAAGATACTGACAGAGATTCTCTCCTTGACCCAACTCAGGCTTCTCTGGCCCTTCTTCCCAACTAGGCCTCGACCTTGTCCTATAAGGACTGGAGACTCCATCTAGATTCCTGCCCTAAGAGATTTGACCAAACGTTAGCCTGGCTTCTAACAACTGAAGGCCATGTCCATAGGATACCCT
Organism: Rhinolophus hipposideros; assembly: GCF_964194185.1. Classification (NCBI taxonomy): domain Eukaryota; kingdom Metazoa; phylum Chordata; class Mammalia; order Chiroptera; family Rhinolophidae; genus Rhinolophus; species Rhinolophus hipposideros. The sequence continues at coordinate 14,266,547 of NC_138052.1, forward strand.
AGCTTCCCTTAAAAAGGATGCCTGAGGAAACTCAGTGTTGCCAGGAGAATTTACTGTTTATTTCAGTTAAAACCTAGTAATAGTTAGGTAACAGGCCCCTGAACCTCCACTTAGACCAGTCAATATAGAAAGGATGCTATTAAAAATCTTTTCCCTGTCCCTTCTGAGATACAGATTTTCTACCATCCAGAACTATCTTCTTAAGGACCTGAGATCCATCTTTGAAATACAAACATCCAGACAGAAAAAGCAGAGAACCCTATGATTTCACTGATATGTGGTATATAAACCAAAAACAACAAAAGAAGAAGACAAACAAATGAGAAACAAGAACTCATAGACACAGACAATAGTTTAGTGGTTACCAGAGGCTAAGGGGGGGGGCATGGGGAGAGGGAGATGAGGGTAAAGGGGATCAAATATATGGTGATGAAAGGAGAACTGACTGCGTGGTGAACACACAATGGGATTTATAGATGATATAATACAGAATTGTACACCTGAAATCTATGTAATTTCACTAACAATTATCACCCCAATAATTTTTTTAAAAAAAGAAATACAAACATCCAAAGAAATAGCTGTCACTCCCAGTCCCTGTAGGAGGTTAGAGTCCTAACCTAGTCATAAAGACATGAGAAGTTTGTTTCTCCTCCAGACAAGGGTCATTTAGCAAACCCAGATGACCTTGTCATATGGACCAAACCACACCCTTCCTCCCCATTCCCACCCCCCATCACCCTTCAGTGCCTTTCATCTAGCACACCCAGCATTTAAACAGCTCGGATTTTTGTTTCAGTGGAGTTGAACTCAGGATTCACTGAGGTGTCTCCTCTATTGCAATAGCTATGACTGAATAAAATCGGACTTTACCACCTTTAACAGGTAGCCATTTTGTTTCTTTAGACAATACTGATTGTTGATGTTATAATGAGTTTCAGATCCTGCCAATCCTAATCTGTAATACTGAATACTCTTTATGATTTTTTCTAACAGGAATCCTGTCCTCCTGATAATTTTAATCTCCACTAATTTTTGAGGCCTAGTGCTTTCATTATCTGCCTGAACCTCCAATTGCTCAGGCCCCCAGGCCTTGAAATGTGCCTGTTGATCTTTGTCCCATCTCTTCTCATGGCCTGGCAATGGGTAAGTTGCATGAAGAACCATTGCAACAGAAAATAGGGGACACATAAGGTAATAAAATAGATAAGAAAATCATCTCTAATTTTTATCCCCTAAAAATAAGAATAAAATGATACAGCTACAACCTATGAAAAAGGAATTCTTTCTTAATTAAAAAAAAAAAAAACAACTATTCTTTCATTTGTTTCCACTCATATCACATTCAAATACCAATTTTAAAACAATTATACTGTTGATCTTCAGGAAAATATCTCATCATTCCTGTTTATTTCTGTATTCTTTATTATTATTATTATTATTATTATTATTATTTCTATTAGTTCTTGAAAATTAAAAAAAAATGGAGAGATTGTTAGGTGTGAAATTAAGTAGAAAGTTCAATGAGATGTGTTTTTCAATCTTGTCCCCAGCTCTACCTGATTATCCAGGAATTTATTTTATAGCACAGCATGCTGGAATTTCCTCTGCTTTACTCCTTTAATACCTTTTGGACTGCCCAAAGGAAACAAATGGTCTCCTGAATTTGCCAGGTAAATAATCCAAATCTCTAAAATTTAAACTGCTCCCCATTTTAACTTCATAGCATTTGCTCACCAATGAGGAGGTAAGGAGCTAACAATAGAATAGCTTTTATTTCCAGCATCATATTTTTATTACTCTTCATTAAATACAGTATAGAGGAAGCATTATTTATCAAGTCTTAATGATGTGCTATGTACTGAAAAAAACATATAATTAAGCTATAAAATAATGATATAGATTTTAGAGGCCACAGCTTAATCCAAAATCTCCTACCTTTCTGCTTCTTTCTTATTTCCCTCCACATTTGACTAATTGACAATTATTTGTTGAGAGGCTATTCTTCCCCTATATGTACTAAACAGTAATGAGACCTGAACTGTTATACTATTACTGTGAAACAAGACCCTAACCAATGAGGTGCTTAAAGTCTAGCTTGTGAGATAAAACTTTAATGGATAAAGTAATTAACAAATAAAGCTATGTATACTAAGTGAAAACTGTATGAAACTTCCTGTACTCTTCATTTAAGTGTCTGTAAGTAATATATCCTGGCTCCTGTCAACGTGGAAGAAGAAAATATAAGAATTAGAACACATGTTCCTTATTTAAATAAGGTCAGAATTTATTTAGAGAAAAAAAATAACATGTATATGAATATAGCCAGCATTTCCCAAGTAAAATGTATATTTTCTCGAAATGTCCCAGGTTCTAATAGCTTTATGTGGTGATTCCATATAATAGAGATAGATGAAATGGTATTTTTAAGACTGTTTTAATTGCCTCATAAGTCTACACTGACTATTTATAGTACATGAAATGCTAAACAGTTTGCAAACCTGTAGTAATGATCAGTTTAAAATCAGTAGGGACTCAAGAGGTAACGTCTTAGATTCTAGAAACTCTACCATTTTATCAACCTAGAATTCTTTAGACCAGGATAATTGGATATCTCAACCAAACTGTGACTAAGGCAAAATTTTCCATATTTTCTGTATATGATAAGAATATGATATAAACTGCTTCTATTATTTCTAGAATGCTAATCTTGCCAGTTTTTAATTCACTTGATATTAATTACCAAATGCAAAGTGAATAAATACATATTTTATATGCATATATATTATATATATACATATACATGTATATATACAGATATATACATACATATGTATATATATATATGTATGTATGTACATACATATATATACATATATATATACACATGCATACATACATACACATTATTTGGGGCATATAAACGGGGCTTTAAAAATACTTTATTTCTAACTTCATCTTAAACATGTTTTTAACTATCTTAAAATTCCTGCAGGTTAAAAGGTGACTTGAAATTGCAACTTTAAATGAAAAATGAATTTTAATTTCACTTGCCAAAAAGAATACAATCATTCAGTTGGTGTATATGAGAATTCTCAGAAGCAAGAAGTTCTTCTTTTTATCATTACTGAAAATTGTAATAACAAATCCCAATGGGAACCAGTGCTGAATTCAAATGCTTAAAAAAAAAAAAAAATGAAGAAGTATTTACAGCTGGGATAAAATCCCCAGTTAACATAGCAGCATTAACAAGTTCTTCAGGTACTGAAACAACACAACAGTCCTTTTGATGTTTCTGTGTTGCTGTTGGTTCAGAGCAGTGAGAAAGTAATTCAGTTTCACTGGCCAATTAACCCAGGAAGGCACATTGACAAGGAGAGTCAGAGCAGAACCCCATTTTCTCACGAAAGAACAACAAAGGAAACCATTACATGCCTGCCTTGGTCACTTCATCGTGCCCATTTGTCTGGTCCAATTAGTTTGGGTTTCTTCATCTGGTTTGTTTTCGTCCTATGACTAGAACAACTCCTGTCTACAAACTGTCTTCCTCTTCTATATTTCTAGGTAAAGCTGTGTTTGCCAGAAGGGCCTCGGCTCAATGCATTTTCCATTGTTGTTTACATGAATGTTTCCAAACACACTGCAAAAATGTCAGGAGATTTCTCATCCTTTCTCAACTCCCCAATCAACCATCTCAAATATATAGAAAACCTCTCCTTACACTCTCCCAGCTGAAAGTTAAACAATATGGAAGATAAAACTTAAGCACTAAAATACTGTATTGATTTTTATTTAAGGTCAAAGCCCTCTTTTGTTTAATAAGTATTCGGAATTCTAAATACTTTGTACATTTGAACAGTATTTACACTCTAGATCTCAACTCTGTACCAGCCCTACCTTGCTATGGATTATAATCAAGACACCCTGAGATGATGGACCAAATAGTAATCACCTCTGGGATTTCTCAGAGAAAATGCCCCTGCCAACAACATAATTCTGCCTTTCTCACAAGGAATCAAAAACTATGTTTCTGTCTTTCCACCACCCATAGCTATTTCCACCTCTATCATGGTTGTGGAAACACAGACATGATGTTCGTTTATCTTCCTTACTGCCTCTCAACTTCTGCATCATTAAAACATCCACCTCCAACTATATTCTCCTTTTCTATTTTCTTTCACATATTTTGTCTTCATCTAAAATATGCACCAGGAACAACATTTAATCATGGGGAGATTAGGGTTAAAAATCTAGAAGTCGTGAAATAAAATCAGATATTTCAAGGACATGATTCCATTAATTTTTGAAGTGCTTTAAAAATGTCCAGAAACTCCCCTTAAAATCCCAACAAAATTATTTTCAATTTATATGTCCTCCTCTGGGTAAACCCTCCTATTCTTTGTATCACCATTCAGAATACATTTTAAATTTCTCAATTTTACTTTTATTCTCTTTTATTTAATTACTAGAATTATAAGAGTTCTATTTTTTATACATCTTCATGGCAAATGTACACTATTTCAGATATATTAAGGCTAAATAGTATTTTGTGGACAAGCCTCATAACTTGCCATTTGAAACAATTTCATTAGGGAAGTAAATGCTGAGTTCCAAACAACTGATTTACAAAGGAACATTTGGTAAGCTACCCATTTGTAGGTGGAAGACTTCTTTCATCCTATATTTTCTGCATTCTAAGTTGTAATTCTAACAAAGTCAACCAGTAGAATGTTCCTCAGGAAAGTTTTTCCAGATGTACAAGATGTGGTCAGCATCCTCAGTGAGCTGCTGCCAGGACACATTACACCCGGGAGCAATCCGAACCTCTCATTAGTTCTTTTGAACTCTAACTAACTCAAAAGGGAAAACCTAGACAATGTGGTATTAAATCCATCCTGGACTAAGACCTTAGGAAAGTTACTCAGCTTCTTAGTTTTTCCATCTAAAAAATGATAAAATAACTTGATGGAATATTTTAAGAGAGTTATAGTTCAGACAATCAAGTTCGCGAACTTGTTGCAACGATGTTGCTAATCTTTTTTGATGTCAGTGGGATTATTTTTTATGAATTTGTACCAACTGGACAAATAGTTAACCAAGTTTACTATTTGGAAGTGCTGAAAAAGCTGCATGAAAAAGTTAGGCAACCTGAACTTTTCGCCAAAAATTCATGGCTCTTGCGTCACGACAATGCACCAGCTCCCACGGCACTGTCTGTGAGGGAGTTTTTAGCCAGTAAACAAATAACTGTATGGAACACCCTCCCTACTCACCTGATCTGGCCCCTAGTGACTTCTTTCTTTACCAGAAGATAAAGGAAATATTGAAAGGAAGACATTTTGATGACATTCAGGACATCAAAGGTAATACGATGACAACTCTGATGGCCATTACAGAGAAAGTTCCAAAATTGCTGTGAAGGGTGAACTAAGCACTGGCATCAGTGCACAGCTTCCCAAGGGAAGTGCTTCGAAGGTGACCATAGTGATATTCAGCAGTAAGGGATGTAGCACTTTTTCTAGGATGAGTTCAGGGACTTAATTGTCAGACCTCATATGGAGTTCCTAACAGCACCTTAAATTTAGAATAAATAGCTAACAAATTAGGTATTATTATTATTATTAATGATTCAAAGCATTGTTTAGTATCAGAAAGGCTCAGGAAGAAAAACAAATTGATTCAACAATGAACAAGTATTGCTTTATCTAGGTAGCACCATGAAAGATACAATGGAGATATATAGGGTGGCAGTAGGACAGGGTAGTATGATCTAAAGGTACAAAGTCTCAGGTTTCAGACATCAAATATGCACCGACTATGACCTATTAACATGTATTTAATTTATCCGTCACAAAGGTTAAAATTTTGAATTCAGGTCAATAGAAACAAAATTTTGCATGAAAACTCAGAATTTCTGATTCTCTTAAAAAAGAGCACTCATATTTCTGCATGGTAAGAATCAGGCGGAGTCGAGGGCTGTGAGGCCTCCATACTGTTGTCACCATGTCCGCCATCCTGTGTACTTCAGTGATTTACCTCCTGGTCTCTCTAAGCCACTGTTTGCAACCCTTGTTTTGGATAACGATTTTAAAAAGATATCCTGTAAAGAGTCCTTTACCACTTACTATTTTCATAACAAAGTTTAAAATTGTCTATTTTAGGAAGTCAAAATGAATCAATTAGCAAAAGAAATTAACCATTGGATAGGCACCTATTGGTGTAGGACTTAACTAGGCACTACACAGTTATTTTTTAAATGATTAGACAACAGTTTAAACTCTATACTTTGAATAATAATAATAATAATAATAATAATAATAATGTTTCACATTTACTAGTGCTTAGGGCCAAAACCTATTCCAAGCTTGTTCCCTACATTAGTTTATTTAACCCTCACAATTACTTTTTGATGTAGGTGCTAGTTTTTCCCCATTAGCTCAAAAGAAAACTGAGGTAATACCGTAAGATATTAAATGACCTGCTTCAGGTCCCATGGCTGGGAAATAGCAGAGCCAAGACTCCAACAAGGCACTCTAGACCCAAGACCATGTTCATAACTATCATGCAATACAGACCTTTCGGTACGGTTCATCTTTTTCCTAATAATTTGAAATACTGCCATTATCATATGTTTAAATATATATAGAGAGGGCTCCAAACAAATATATACACATTTAGAGAAAGGTAAACTGTATTAAAATTGTAATACTGAATATATACCAATAACAAAAGATGAATACAAGTCACATTTGACTTCTGCAATTACAAGAGGTGCTCAAAGTGGTTACAATGAGCGTCCAGACACTTCTGATTACGGCGAACTACTGCTTGAGCAATGCTGACCACAGTGTTCACTTGTGCACATTTTTTGCATATATATGTGTGTGTGTGTGTGTGTGTATACACATATACATATATACACATATATATAGATCGCATAATGCATATATGAATGAACCACACATATATATACATATGTGTGTATGATTATGCTATTATTTTCTACTGATAATTTTATATATATTTTTATTTAATCATTCACTGTATTGTTTGATCACATCTTGTATAGTCAATACACATAGTCAATATCAGACTGCTGTATTTGTTATGGTTTTACAGGTTGCTTTGATACATTTCTTGGCTAATCTCAAAACATATTCTCCTCCAAATAAATTTTAGAATAAGTTTTGTCAGGTTGATAAAGAATCATATTGGGATTTTAATTGGGATTACCTCAAATTTATAAATTAATTTTGGGAGACTTATCACCTTAATAATATGAAGTCTTTCTATGCAATCATAGGATAGGCTAATTGAAAAGATCTTTATGTGGTCAAATTGACAGGGCTTGGTGATGGATTAGAAAAGAGGGATATGGAAAGAGAGCTTGCAGATATGTTGTGTGGTTTTTTTTGTTGTTTTTTTTAACAGACACTTCCCCAACCTTTCCAAGAACAGTAATCTCGATATTAGGAAGCCCAAGAGCAGCCATTTGCTGGGAACCAGGAAATCACCTTCTCAATAAAAGGAGCCATTTGTACTGTAGAAAGGAATAGAAAAGCTCCTCCAAGTGACATGCCCTGGGATGTAAAATAAATAGTGGACAAAAACTAGCAATACAGAGTTCCACTTGGGAAACACGGGAGGCTGACAGAAAATGTGGAACACAGGAGAGAAAAAACCAGGTGTGAATGAACATTTACTGAGTGCTCGTACTGTGCCAGGCCCTGAGCTGCACACTGTGTATGTAGTCTTCCAATAGCATCTAAAAACAGGTGGGTGATGTTGTCCTCATTTTCCAGATGAGAAAGCCAACGTTCTGAAAAGTTAAATAACTCTCCCACTTTCCCATCAGCAAAAAATGTTGAAAGCAGAGTTTGAATCGAGGCCCTTGAAGCCAATGCCATGATTGTTACACTCTGTGTAAAACTAGGTTTCCTCCAGACCTGAGCCCATTTTTCAGGTTTTTAGATGATTAGAGGTGGCCTGTGTGGCAGCTCTGACAAACACAGCTGTCAGTGTATGCAGAATGGAAAAAATTAAGATTATGAGCTGTACCACTTCATATACAGCAGTTCTTTTAAATATAATAAGCAATTATGTAGAATAGTCAAAATTAATGTAATGTACTCTAAAAATCAGTTGAGTCATTCCATATAGTAGAGGATACTGTTATGGATTAAAACAGGATAAAAATAAAAATTAAAAATAACAACAACAAAAAAACCTTTTGCTCTGAGGACACAGCTGACAGAATGAAAAGACAAGCCATGACTGGAAGAAAATATTTGCACATCATGGGCTAATAAAATACTTGCATCTAAAATATGCCCAAAAATATAGATTTCTTAAATCTCAACAAACAAGAAAAGAAACAACCTAATTAAAAATAGGCAAAAGAGCTGAACAGAAACCTCACCATTGAAGATAAACATATGGCAAATAAGTATATGAAAAGATGCTCAATGACATTTGTCATTAGGGAATTGCACATCAAAGCAACACAATGTCACTATATGCCTAGCAGAATGGCAAAAAAATCTAAAAAACTGACAATATGGTACTGCAGGTAAAGCATTCTCATTCATTGCTGGTTAGGGTGCAAAATGATATAACCACGTTAGAAGACAGTTTTTCAGTTTCTTATAAAGCTAAATATAGACTTACGGGAAGTCCTACCTACCTACCTACCTACCTACCTACCTACCTACCTAGGTATTTACCCATGTGATTTGAATGTATGTCCACACCAAAACCTTCATGTGAATGTTTGTAGCTCTTGGATTCAAAATCACCAAAAACTGGAAGCAACCATAATGTTCTCCAAAAGTTGAACGGATAAAGTTACCGTGATTCATCCATAGAGAATACCATTCAGCAATAAAATGGAATGAACTAGTTATCCATGCCACAGTATGAATGAATCTTAAGTGTATATTACTAAATAAAGAAGTCTATCTGAAAAGGCTATATACTTTATAACTCCATTCATATGGTCTTCTGGAAAAGGCAAAAATATAGAGACACAAAAACTTATGAGAGATCGCGTAGTGTTGGGAAGGCAGACCATTGACCAGGTGAAACGCTGGGACTGTTTAAGGGTGGTGAAAATATTCTGTATGGTAATGTTGTGGTGGATATTTGATGCTATGTATTTGTCAAAACTCACAGAAATTTACAGAAAAAAGAGTGAATCTTAATACATGCAAATTAAAAAAAAAACAAAAAAACAATGACTAGTAGGTTTTAGGGGATCCCAGGAGGGAATGTATACTGTGACAAAAAACAAACAAACAAACAAACAAAAAAACCTAACTGTATAACAAAAGTATGATATGGCCCCAATGAAGAGGGTGGGTTAAAAAAGTATTGACCTAAGGGACTTTAGAAATGAATGGAATGTATAAGACTAGAGATAAACGCAACCGTGTGTAAGCACAGTGCTATAATTGCCAAAGTTGGTTCTCAAGAGGATACAAGTCAACAATTCTGAAATGACATCACATGTACACCTGATATGCACAGTAAGTGGATGACCAGTGGTGGAAGTCAGATATCTCACTGTTGGAGTGAGAGGTTACAGACAAGAAAACAGGGAAGTCTAGAATAATCTACATAGTACAGTAGTAGATGTGGAAACATCAGTATGAATTAATATTTAAATACTTATAGGTAAATGTAGACATATGTAGAAATAATTATAGATATGTAAACAAGGTCAAACAATTAAGTTTGCCAACTTGTTGCAGCGTTGTTGCTAACCTTTTTTTGATATCAGAGGGATTATTCTTTAAGAATTTGTACCAACTGGACAAATAGCTAACCAAGTTTACTATCTGGAAGTGCTGAAAAGTCTGAGAGAAAAAGTTAGATGACCTGAACTTTTTGCCCACAGTCCACGGCTCTTGCATCACGACAATGCACCCGCTCCCACGGCACTGTCTGTGAGGGAGATTTTAGCCAGTAAACAAATAACTGTATTGGAACATCCTCCTTACTCATCTGATCTGGCCCCCAATCACTTCTTTCTTTACCCAAAGATAAAGGAAATAGTGAAAGGAAGACATTTTGATGACATTCAGGACATCGACGGTAATACGACAACAGCTCTGATGGCCATTTCAGAAAAAGAGTTCCAAAATTGCTTTGACGGGTGGACTAAGTGCTGGCATAGCTTCCCAAGGGGAGTACTTCGAAGGTGACTGTTTGCTACATACCTCAGCTACATTGCTACATACTTCAGCAATGAGGTATGTAGCACTTTTTCTAGGATAAGTTCGTGAACTTAATTGTCAGACCATCTCTATGCACAGGTTAGTATACATACATATTTTCTAGCCTGTTTGCTGAGAGAGCCAAGAAACAATGACACTCCCATGATAACAAGCACACCCACCACCCAGATCTTGGTTTCTAATACCGTCCACCAATAAAGGCACCAGGCCTTCTTAGAGGGATGGCTGATTGTAGACCAGGACATAGAACACACACATAAACCCAGAGCATCTTATAGTGTCAGAAAGTAAGGAAATGCTCAAGAAGCACAAATGATGAGGGTATGTCAAACGGACACAGCTAATCTGAAAGAGTTTCCACTGGCCAAAACTAGAATAATTTGAGGAACAAAATAAAGTAGTATTGAATTACAATCCAGAATGTAAAATAAATATCCAGAGTTCATACAGATAGAAATGAGTAAGCACGGGAAAAGAGACAAGTCTCTGAATAGAAGAATTTCAAATAATTTACATAGATTCCCCACCTCCTCAAGGAGACAGAGCATAACTAAGTGTAGGCGGTGCTTAGTATCTTGCTGCCAAGACTAAGGTGTAGGGAGGGAGCAGGGAGCATTTGCAGTGGAGAAACCTGAAGCACTCCCTTAGCCGGGTAATCAAAGTTAAATCATCAATAAGGCATGTTGATAGCATGTGCCCTTGGTATAATGTGAACTGAATAGCAAGTCTCTTCTTAGGTTTTTCTCCCAGAAAACCATAGCCCCAGTCTAACTCTGAGAAAAATATCAGACAAACTCAACTTGAGGGACATTCTACAAAAAAAACTGATTCCTCAAAACCGCCAAGGTCATCAAAAAAGAGGAAAGCCTGAAAAAATGCCATAGATTGGAGGATTTCTCTTTAAACGTATGACCAAATGTTGTGGGGTATCATGTGTGGGATTCAAGAACAGAAAAAGGAATTCAAGGGGAAACTAATGAAACTAAATAAATAATGGAATTTAGTTAAGAGTAATGTATCAATGTTCGTTGGTTTCTTAGTTGTGACCATTGTACCATAATAATAGAAGATGTTAACTGTAGGAAAACTGGGTGAGGGTGTATGGGAACTCTCTATACTATCTTTGCAACTGTTTGTAAATATACAACAACTCTGAAATGAAAATGTATTAAAAAAGAAGACAAGAGCCACAGGGCTATAAAGTACAGCACAGGAAATGTAGTCAATCATATTGTGATAACTATAGTGCCACGTGGTTAATAAGCTTACTGGGGTAATCATTGTGTGACGTATATAAATGTCTAAGCAGTATGTTGTTTTGTACACCTGCTACTAATTTTAAAAAGACACTAAAAAGAAAAAGAAAAAGAAAGTTCTAAGTAGATAAAAAAAAAAAGGAAGAAAATTACCTTGCAGTGCAGGATAATGTTCTGTTCTAATAAAGCCCCACATGTGTTCTTTGATCATCCTGCTCCTGCATTTTCCTGACATCAGCACAGTTTGTTCCAGTTATTTCTCAACTGCGATGAATTTGGGTGAATACCACCATGTTCTTCCCTCTGTTCACAAGGACGCCACCTGTGTCTTAGAAGGCCCAGGTCTTATTATCTCCTAACCAGCCCCCCAGTCTCCACACAGCTCTCTTCCCCCTCCCTCTTTCTTTCCTCTTGCTTTGTTCCCCCCTTTCCATTCTTTTTATATCTAAATGTTGAAGCTATCGTCTATCGTATTCCATATATCCCAGGTACTTTCATATATTGTTTCTAACCTCTTATTTAGAGATGAGGAAAATGATTCCCAGAGTGTTGAAATAACTAGGTTGTTGGTAAGTGTAGATGTCTGACCAAAAGGAAAAGCAAGGATTTGTCTCCCCATGCACAGTCCCCTGCATCAGCAAGACATTGCTATGTCTTTCTCAAAGCATTCTGGATTCCCTTTCTTCAATGCAACATGATTTAAAAAAAAAAAAAATTGCACTACCTGACTTCTAAAAAGAACTTGATTATTACTGGGAGTGAAGAATTGTACAGGGAAGGGGAATTGGTGGAAAGAGGCAAGCAATCAAATCTTAAGTTAAGACAACCTTGAGAAAACAACCACGATAAAGAAAATTGTTCTTTTCCTGGTCAACCAAAGGGACCAAGAGAAATCTGTAGGCCTAACGCTTCTCACCATTTCTTCCCTTCTACACAGATGGCTCAAAAGGAGTACTTTTTGTGCTCTAGTCACTCAGCAAACCCCATGGGCACTGACGGTGCTTGCCACCAGTGGTTCTAGTCAAAGAAGGAGGGAGGCAGGCTCCTTAAGAATCCTCAGTTTGCAGACTGTGCTCATCGGAGAAAAGACATCTCCTAACTTCCCTGGGCTCACCTGCTGCTGAAAAATCATAAAAAAACCCAAAGCTAAATGGGAACTGACTCATGAAGCTTTTAAATTGATGCCTTTAAAGAGACTGAATAAATTCTTTATGCTACAATTTGGCATGAGCTTTTAATATTAACTACTACATATTTTATAAACTATAGTTGTTGCCAAACACTAAAACAAACATTAAGATGGTTTTGCCTCAACTGGTACTGCGAATGCTTCCAAAACAGTGGTATAAAAAGCCACATAAAACACATCATAACCATGGAAATTATCTGCATTAAACTCACATTTGCCATAAAGTGGCAGTTATTTTTCATCTACAAACAATTATATCTCAATTACTTACTCTCTGTAAGGGAACATTTCATCAAAAACTCTCATTTTATTGATGTAAGGATATATTTTGTTTGGGGAGAAACATAATATCTAATTTGGATTAATTAAAGGAATAGGCATTCTGAATTAGTGAAAAGTTAATGTCTATTGAAAAATATGCAGGTTTATTAGTTTCATATACAGAGTAACAAAAACTAAGCTACAAAGTGTACAGTAAGAAAAGAAGACCTAAAAGAAAATCATTTTTTAATGAATAGATAATACTGCTCAGTGTTCTAAAGTTTGTTACATAGGTCGTTTAAATGTATACTCTATGTTATTCTGTTTAAACTTTGAATTTGCTCAAAAGTTATTTTCTTTTTAACTAGGCAATTATAATAGCCACATCTAAATAATTATATATGCAGAATTACTGCAGTTCAGACAAATGAACCTCTTTTTAATTAGGGAAGGAGTAGCTCAATTAAATCTAGATATATCAACTAATCTTAAATTGTATGCAAATGTCTATAGATTGTAAACAGTCATCAGTATACCAAAAATAAGAAAGGATTGATGTTTACTAGTATTGAGCTTTTTGTTTAAAGTTTCCAAAAAGTTTTCTTAAAAACCTAGAAATTTCAACATAAACATATACACTTAGAATTTAAAATAAATAAATGGAATAATTTCAAATGTATTTGGTTGCAATGGAATGATTTTCAGATAATTAGGTATTTTTATTTTCATATCTAGCTCTGTTATCATTCTAGCATATTGCTGCTTATAGTCTGTGGGAGAGAAACAGAAAACATTTTCCTTGGTTAGATGGTTTGTAAGAGGATTTCAGGAGGTGAGAATGGCTTTAATCCCAATGCACTTCATGTCCACCAGAGATATCCTGTCACCGTAGAGACTATGGCAGCCCAAGCAGTTTCCCCAGGAATGAATGGCAGGAGTAAGCCATGGTGACAGCAAAATGTGACTCTCTTTACTATAACTCAACCAAAGAAAAAGAAAAAAATGGACACTGTTATTAAAGTAACAGTATAAGTTTTTGCACTAACTTACGTATAAAATGAGACAACAACTATTAACATAAAGATTTTATAACAAAAATGTAATGTAGGAATAGCAATGCCTTCGGATAAGCTAAATGATTAGCCATTGCTATTTAATTTAAATTGCTTTTAAAATACAACGTATTTTGAGACCTCTTGTAATGCAGAAGAGAATATTATCTTTGAGATGCTGAGCTGACTCCATTGGTTTTGCATGTATTGCAGAATAAGGGAAACCCAGGGAAGAGGGGAAAAAAAAAAATATATATATATATATATATATATATATATATATGGTCTCATAGAATTTTTTAACACCAGTCTCTGTAAGTAGACCTTACATAGATGTAGAAAGACTCAGACCTATGTGAGATCTACTTACAGAGACTGGTGGCTCTTATCCCTGACATTGTCACACAACAGGTAACATGTACCATTTGGTAATAAATTCTGTGATGTGGGTATTAACAATTTAGATCACTAGAACAAAATCTGTTTTGTCATGATGGCTAGATCACTGGTTATATCACCCAACAGTACATGTTCTATGCTGTCTGACAGCATCCAGCTGACTAACTGAAAAGGTCATAGCAACGTCAGAACATGTATGGTATAGGCCCTGGCAATCATTAAAAACCAAATGTTTTCAACATTCATTCTGCAAACATTCATTTAGCTTCTTTTGCATAATACTATTCTTCACATTTCTATAATTTATTCAATTAGTAAAGGTAATAGCAATTTGGCTGTACTATCCTTTCTAAGACCCAGATTAAGAATATAAAAAAATGTCAGTCAGAAGACACTTATTTAGGTAAATATGCTGATTATCCAGTTTTTATAAAACTATTTTTATATCTAAAATATCAAAAACTTAATGTAACTTTTAGTGACATTAACAGTCTTGTTGAAAGTTCTCTAACACATAAGGCAAGATTCATTCAGAAATTCTTGGTACTGTGAAAGTAACAGTCAAACGAGATGGTGGAAATTCCATTAGAAGTGGAATCCACTTCTGATTAAGTATAATAGGAAGAAAATCATATCGCATTTTTAAATGTCTAATATAGAGAATCCACTGGCTTATTCTGGTAAGACTTTAATTCTTATCAGGGTGATTTCATACATTATAATTTATTTAATAAAATTTATCCTTGCTGTAGTTATATTTTTATAGATTTATTCATGATAACCCTTGTTTTCCAATAACTCAGAGATGATTGTAAAATTGTCACGATCATTCCCAATACTGCATTTAATCTTATCACTGATTTCTTTGATTTATAACAAAGGTATCAAATAAACATGTAAAAAATGCTTTACATGTATCATCTCATTTCATACCCATAACTCTAATATAGAAAGCATTATTAACCCACCTTACAGATGAGAAAATGAGGTTCATAAAAACTTAGAAAACTTGTCTAAGATAACATTGTTAAAAGTGGCCACCTGTAATATGAACTGAGCCCATTCGATTCCAAAGGATACATTCCAAAGCATACCATTGACAAGTATGCGATGTCGCCTCCTGAAAATAGATGGTTTGTCTTGGGCTGACAAAACACACATATGTCAAAAGTTTCAAGTTCATCTGCTTTTAAGAAAATGGTACTAGGGAAGCCAATCTCTTTATTTAACAAAGTCAATCTCAAAATGTAGAAGTCCAGATATCACAACAGGCAGATAGGGGAGATGTGAGTGGTCAAGCTGTGTTTCTTCTTCCCTGAGATGATTTTAGAAAAAAAGAGGGAGTTCGAAATTCCTGGCTTAATCCAGAAGTTGAATCCTGCCAAGTAAGATGCTACCATGATGAGAATTTAGATTCTCAAGAACAGGATATAACTTATCAAGACTCTGCCAGGAGACAACTCTGGCAGGATAATTTAGGATAGCCTGGAAGAGTGACATATGGATGCAAGAAGAGGACTCTTTCTGAAAAGAGACCAGGAATGGAAGAAGAAATGGCCTTTTCCAGTTTCAGTCGCTGTGACTTTCTACCACGTAGATGAGCAAAGTTAATACTCCCGCAATCTCATCTCACCTCACCTTTGAAAACAGATTTCCAGCAGCTCTGAAGGAATATTGTTGAGCTTCTTTCTAGGTTTACCCTGGTTCTGTCTTCTCCAAGTCCAAGCAGGCAAAAAAGATAATGCAAAGGATCTTGCCTGTTAATATGTTAATAGGGACATTAACCATGCTCAACATATCCTGGTGACAGTCGTACTGCTTTCACCAAGGAAAATGTACGAATAGGGTGGAAAAGCAAGAGTACCCAAAGTCCTACCTAAGGGTTGGGTTCCTGCAAAGCTCAGAGAAAAGAGGTGGGGTATAGAGTTTTACGCCTGGAGTTTAAGTATCAGTTCTTCTATGTGATTTGGGGACAGACCACTAGCTCTCCCTATGTACTCCTCCATCTACAAACTGTGGATGATAATTATTCAGTACTTTGAGTGTTATTTGGGTGGCTCACCCATCCTCAGTGTCAGAAAGGCCCAGGGAGAGACTATCACAGTGGCTGTCACTTCAAACAAGCCACAAGATCAGAACGAGCCACAGTCATTCCCAGTTCCGAACGTCCCTCACCTGTAGCAATGGCCACCAGTTAGGCCAGTGATTCCCAGTCAGGGTCAACTTTGCTTCCCAGGCCAGGGATGCTGCTAAATATCCTCCAATGCACAGCACAGCCCTCACAACAATGAATTGTCTTGTCCAACATGTCAATGTTGGTGAATTTTTTTTTTATTTCTTTTTTAAAGAAACATTTTCTTTTTTTTTTGTAGGTTCATTTTTGCAAACTGTTCTGCTATGGAATTTTTTCCTTTTTTTAAATTTAGTTTTCAATTACACTTGATATACAATATTATATTAGTTTCATATATACAACATAGTGATTAGACATCTATATACCTTATGAAGTGATCATCCCAATAAGCCTAGTACACATATGACACCACATATACTTATCACAATATCATTGACTATATTCCCTGTGCTTTATATCCCCGTGACTATTTTTTTTTAATTTATTAGTTTCAGGTGTACAAGATAAGGTAATACTTGGAAGTTCATCATTTATATCCCTCACACTGTGAACCCCCCTACCCCCATCCACTATCCCTCCTACCTAGCACCAAGCCATCACATTATATATATAAAATTATAGTTGGCATTCATTATTGTTTAGCTTCTGGTGTACAGTGCCATGATCAGGCATTCAATGTTGGTGAAATTGAAAAATCCCGAGTTAGACCAAGTGAGATCAGTGGACACAGGAAATCTTCAATTTATTTGTATTGACTGACAGAGTCTCTGTAGAAGACACAACAGATACATTGTATCTGGCATCATCCAAACATTCAATGTTTATTTATTTACCGAAGCCTACCCTCCAAATCCTACTTCTGGTCTATCTCATAAACTCATTTCAAATTTTTTCGCAAATCTTGTCCTAAAATGAAGCTAAATAGGTATAGATACCTCCATAGATACCTCCATTTCTACCAACTGTTTTCTACATCTGCCCCTGACTTTCTTATTGTGCCATCAGCAGCAGAACTTGGACTCACTGATAGTGGCCAGGAAGAGAGCCCGAGCCCTGTGATATGATGTTTGAGGCTCTTTGCCTCACCTGATCTTAACTTCACACTGTCCTTGGCCTACTACCCTCAGGCAGTCTCCAGAATATAAGCTGCCTTTTTGCTCTACTTCGCTGACCAGGAAACATTCATCTCAGCACTTTAAATGCTCCCAATATTTGCCCAGATAATCAGAACCACACTCTTAGCAGTTGCCTTTCCAAAATCTATTGCAATTTATAAAACTATACAGTGTGTGCATATTTCATTATATACTGCTATTTTTTTTTGTATTCCAATACCACATATTTCCTTCATTTCATTATATCTATCAATAATAAATACATGTGTTTTTACAGGGTTGTAGTTAGTATTCTATAAGAAACTGCAAAAATGTTTTGCAAATACTTGGAACACACACCTGTTTCTGTCAAGGTTTCTATTGTTAATATTCTCACTCTGGCTCTAGCAAGGGCCAAATTGCTACACATACCTCTGCTTTGTCTCTAATATTAAGAAGTCACTAGTTCAAATGGACTTTATTCATCTTTACCTATGTGAACTTCTTCTTTCTCCTGAATATCCTGTCTCTCCCACACCCGAAGTTATCTTTGAAATTAGCTTATGGTGTTATGTCCTAATTGGTATTCCCAGGAGATGCCTTTTCTGGACTCATTGTTTCTCCTGCCGCACTGAATCCTGGGTTCCCAGTTCGACTATTTCCAGGTTGGACCCATCTATTAGTGATACGTAACAAAGACTTAAGTGTGGTGGCAACTTTGAAATGCAAGACTTTGCAAAGTCAAATCTCTCAACATACAGTGATTTCCTGGACAATCGTGTGTCTGCATTTTAGAAGGAAGACCCCTTAAGTTATGTACTTGCCATAAGCAACATTACCATTTGGTATAATGCAAAGTGGCTTCAGCTGTGGACTCAAGACAGGACTGGGTAGGAGGTCTAGTTTTACCTCTCCCTTACTCAGATCATTAAGCCTTTAATATTTTTTTGCTAGACTAAGCATCATGTCTGCCTTGAAATGTTAAAAGAAATACTGACTAAAGAGGGATTGACCAAGATCATTTATTTAAAATGCTGGTTCCCACTAGTTTCCTCAGCAGGGAGGTGGTGAATTACAAATGACCTTGTTGGTATGAGAACTTTGAGCACAGAGTAGGTGCTCAGAAGATATTTTCTTCTTATGTAAAATTTCCATCCTTAAAAAAATAATTCTTTCACATTTGAAATCACTTATAAACCTTACAGCTAAAAACTAATGAAAGTACTTAGCAATAAGCCCACTGCAACTGTATTTACATTTTTATTTCTATTTTTTAATTTTGTAGATGAATTTAAATATGGTATTTTCTTATAATGATCTTTCTTAAATGAACTTTGACAAAAACAGCAGATATTTAATGGCTGAAGAACACCACCTCAAGTTCTGAAGGAGGTTCAGAAAAGAATAAGTAAAGATATACTCATGATCTAAAGTCCTACTCTCAAGATATATCAAAACACCTAAATGTTGCTATGCTATTTTTGTTTCCTCTAGGACGGACAAATATACAATAAGGAAATCAGTTTCTCCAATAAGTGGTGTTGGGAAAACAGAACAGACACGTGCAAAAAAATAAAACTGTGCCACTTTTTTGCACAACACACACACACACACACACCCTCAAAAAAGATTAAAGACTCAAATGTGAGATCTGAAACCATAAAACTCCTAGAAGAAAACATAGGCTATATTTACATTTGTAAAACCCAACCCTCACATTCTCTCACACATATACACATACAATAAGAGAAGAAAACCCTTTGAAAAAACCAAGAACATATTTGCGTTTCTTTCCCATGCATATATCTTCCGCCACAATGAGAGCCATGTGACTATATATCAAATGAAATGAAACACTACTAGTACGAAGGCCATTCTGGAACAGTAACATATCAATCTCCACAGTGGATGGCCTTCACTTATTCACTCATTCAGCAAAGCCTCTCTGAGCAAAAACTCCATGTCAGGGATAGCACTAGACAAGAAAGTCACAATGACAAATGAGATACTGCCTTGTCTCAAGGAGCCTGCAGTGTAGCTGAGGATGGGCTAGGTGGTAAAAGGTGGACAGGATAAACAAGAAGGTGAAGGGAGAGGATACAAAGATAAATATACATAATGGCAATGGTGGGTGGTAGGTCCAGGAAAGCACAAAGCCAGCAGTCCTCCTGGGACTGGAAGAGAGGGAGTGAGGAAGAGGCAAAGCTTCAGAGAGGAAGTGAATTCGCTGTGAAGTGAGTCCAAAATGATGAGCATTATCTCCCAGGCAGGCAAAAAGGAGGGACCCAGAGCGTTCCAGTGGGAGAAAACAGTTAATGTCAACTTAGAGGCTTAACACAGCGGGAGACCCTAGGTAACAGCAACCAGTTTCTTAGAGCTGATGGGAACATGAGGGAGCAGACAGAGCACCAAAATAGCAGCCAGGAAATCTGAGATGCCAGCTCGAGGTTTTAGCACACTTTTCTGGGTTCAAATATGAGCTCTACCTCTTAAGGTCTAGAAGAACTTGGGGAAATGAATGTCCTTGTCTATAAAGTAAGAAGAATAACTCATTCTTTAGTAAGTCACTGTGGAAATTAGAGATGTCCCATAAAGGAACCCAGAACTTGTGTGCATCACAGTGTGGTCATTTAACAATGATAACAAGATGATGATAATGATGCTGATGGTGGTGGTGTTGTTCCACATTCCACCATCTCCAATGCCCTCTTTCTCCCCAGATTCTTCCTCAAGATGACTATTGCTTGCCCATCAAGTCTCAGTTCCATGGTCAATCCTTTCTACAAGTTGAAGAAAGGTGCACCTTCTCTGATTTCCCAGAGCATATCCATACTCTATTTTAATCAATGACTTAGTTTTCCTTGTCCTCTTCCTTCATCCCAAGGAAAGGGGGAGAAGCAAAGAAGGCAGCTGTAAACTACTCAAAGACTGGCTCTGGTTCTTAGGCCTTTTGATATCCCTTTTTGTACAATGTAATGTCTATTGTACAGGTAAAAAATGTGTTTTGAATTAACATACTGATAGGCCAAGTTTTGGAAAACAGAATTAAAAAGATTCTCTTGTAATAAATGTACAAGATAAATAATAAAATAATCTGTAGCTATATAATACACAAATAAAAAACCTTTTCTACAAGGGTTCTAATAGGGAATATAACAAAAATTAAAGGCCTTCAAGGAGGTGAGAGTCCCTCAGCTCTCTTATGGTTTGGACAGCACTACTCACATAATGAAAGATAATTATCACCCCTGGTTATGAGCTTCTGCAGCAGTAACATAGTGGTAACCACAACCTAGATGGACAGAGTTCATCCAAAGAGGCCTGACTTGAAACCAGAAAGTTGCTATGGGAAATGACAGAAAAAAAGAGTTTTCAGACAATGAGAACATCAAGCACAAAGACCGTACAGTAGTGTAGCGAAGAATGTGGCTTGTTTCAGGCTCAGAAGGGAGACCAGGTTGGTTGGAGAATAGTCATGGGAGAGAGAATGTAATGCAATATGGTCAGAGGGAAGAAGAGGGGTGAGATGATTCAGGGTTGCCAGGGTAAGGTTAAGGATCTGGGTTTGTTTTCTGAAAGCAATGATAAGGTTTAAACCAGGTGTGCAAAGTGATTGTAGTAACATTTTAAAACCACCACTCAGCTGGTGAGTGGAGAGCTAATTATAGTAAGGCATATTAGAAGCCAAGAGTCCACTGAAGTTGCTACAATAATTCAGGTAAAAAATGAGTGTGCAGAGAGCTTGGGTGATTTTGGAGAGAAATGTTTAGACTGAAGAGCACATTTAGGAAGTAGAATGGATAAGCCGTGCTGATGGATTGGATGGCGGATTGGAAAGAAGAGAGTAAAATTTAGGCTTTGGTTTGAGTCTCTGAAAAGAAGATGCTGGTATCATTTACTAAGTAAGGTGAGAGGGGTACGTAGCACAGATGAACAGTTATGATTCTAATATAATAAGTTCATAGTACCTAGTAGATATCTAAATGACAATATTGAGTATAGAGACTCATCTAAGAATAAAGGTGAAGCAAGAAAACTGGGTGGGAGACATAAGTATGTTGGTGTTTACCATCTGGTAATTAAATCCATGGTATTTATCAATATCACACAGCCAGAAATTACAGACCAGAGGTCCTGAGCACCCCTTAAAATTACTTTTGGTGTGATCTCATATATTTTATGATTCTATCATAAACACCCCTAGAAGGGCTTTGATTTGGTATGACTTTAGGTGGGCATGCTCTCTCTAGTTACCAGTTTCAATTGTACATCTAGCCATAATTTTTATGTTAACTCTTAACCTTGGAGACATTTGGGTGTTTAAATGCTCCCAGGGTTTTAAGGGCTCCAAGTCCTTAGAGGTACTCAAGAAGACATCACTGTGATAGGTGCTAAGCATCCCTAATTATTTAATGAAGAATGTCACCATTATTTTCACTCTCATGTTCCCTAAGAGAAAAGAGTTTTGTTTTGTTTTGTTTTTTAAAAAAAATGAAATCGAAAAGCAGAATTGATTGGATACTAAGCCACTTAATACCAAAGGAGACAAAGCTGCCTGAATGAGATAATATTGGAACCCTCTCTTCCCACTCTTTTGCTCCAAAGTGATGGAAAAAATCTCTGCTATGAGACAGTCAGAGACAATGCTATGTTTTCGTTTATTACACTTTAGTTGAAACAGTGTTTGAGCCATGTTATTGCCTGTCATTCACAGTATGGTGTATATGGTATGTCCATCTAATGGTGTATATTATATGTATAATTCTAAAATCTTTCTTACTGATCTCTGTGGTTAATGTTTTGATTTTCCCTGGCCAAACCATCCAACCTCCCTGAATGTTTCTAAAGAATCTTATGCTTATGTGGGTAAATCCCTTCCTCTACTCCCTCTGCTTAATCACGCACTTCCTCAAACACAGTGAGTACAGAATTGGCGTAGGTCTTCATTCTAGGACACAGTTGTTGAGGGAAAACCTGTGTGGGTTTTCTTCCTAAAAAAAAACTCAAAGGAAGAAACTGCTCTTTGTCCATCGAGCATTGTCAATTGTCATGTCTGTCAACCAACTGTGGAACTGGGGCAGCCAATTCACATGGCTTATATAATTATGAGACTTAGGAAGGAAAAGACTTTCATACTTCTACATCTGAAATTTCTGGGCATCTTTTATTCTTACATGGAATGCCATTAACAGAGGTCATTCAGGTGTCACTGGGTGTTGTTGAAAAGATAATCAACAACCAATATACTAGGAAATGGTTATCTGTATATTATCTTCATATACTAAAGAGGAAAATTTTGGTACAGCCCAATGATTATCAATAGTCAAAAAAGACTCTTTGGAATGAAAATGTTACCACAAAATTAAAGCCTTCATAAACTAGCTATTGTTAGCATTCATGAAAGTAGGTGGTACTAAATCAAGCTAATGAACAAATCTTTTGTTCTTAAGATTTATTTTCAGTAATACCTGTCTGGCTAGTAATATCTTAATACTTGGATTATCCTGAAAGATGGACCAGGAATGTGTTACCATCTTCACTTTCTATCTAAAGTCACGAACCTCAGGAGTACTTCTCAATGTTACAAAACAGGGTCCCAAATTTAGATCTCACCATCTTCTCTTTGCACTATTTAACTCTTAAGCTTTGCCCTCAGAGTTTACCATCAAATCCAGAAACGTAACATAAAGTCTATCCCTCCATATGTATTTGCAGCCTCACTTCTCTCCCCTCCTAATCACTTGCACTTTATAATATAGTCAGTCTCATCATCTTTTGCACATGTCTTCTCTGTGCCTGTAGTAGTTATTTTCTCTCTTTATCAACCTAACTTCTATGTAGAATTCTGGTTTGGGCTTTAGGAAGGCTCCCAAAAAACCTTGTATTTGCCCTACCTTGCACTTATCACTTAATTGTAATTGTATTAATTTGTATCCTAGGATGTGCTGCTTAAAAAGAAACAGTATCACCCTATTTATATTTGAATCCTCTTTCAGTAAATGTTGTATGACTGAAACAATGATAAAGTCCAAGTCTCTATCCATCATGCCATTCTATGCTCACCGATTAACCAAAGCCAACATTTCTTGAGTCTGTTCTTTCGCTTGATTTTATTTGCTTTAGAGGACATACATAAAGAAAAATGTTTGCCATAGCTGGCCTTCCTTGAATAAGATCACCTGCCTTGCATATTCTCTCTTCCCTAATTCTTTCACTGTCTCAAAAATAAAAAAAATCAAGTACCAGTTTTATCTATTAAATACAATAAGTACTTTCATGCTATTTACTTTCCATTAAAATAAAGTGGAGCACATTTTTCTTAGGGCAAAATCCTGGAAACCAGAGTTATAAGAAGTGGTGTTTTTCAATCTAACAGCAGTGATTCATCTTGGAAATTAAGATTGCTGATGAGAAAGAGCCTCCCTGAAGTGCTAGAACTAATGGTCTCCTCCAATGCCCCATCCATTAAAACCAGCGGCCACTTGTGTCTACTATGCTGACCCAAATTCCAAAGCAGAGGGACAGAGATAGTCTGTTTGGACAAAGATTTTCCTCAACTCCAATGCAGAAATAGACTCATAATGCAAAATTTATTTTTGACTTATAGAAGCCACGCATCCTCAAGAAGTTTAGCCTATCTGTTGTCCCAAGCCTGGAGGCCTCTTTGTCAGCTCTCCAAATGTTGTTTACATATTTTAAAGTAAGTTGTTTAGTTCTGATGAAGTCAAGGAAGACTAGTAAGTCTCTTCACTCAAGAGACAGATTGCATCTCTTAGGAAGACAAATAAGTTTATATGCTTTTTTTCTGTTCTTCACTCAAAGAATCTTAATTGAGAACATTTTATCACCAAAAATCAAAGACTGAGACCTTTAAGAGGCCTTTACTAACTAGTGGGAAGACTTACATGAAAACAGGTAATCATAACTCAGAAAATTATTATTAAATAGGTACAGAAAAGATGATGTAAGGACATAGGTGATCAGTTGAGACCATGACAATCCGTTTAAGCAAGACTGAGCACTTTCATTAAGAAAATTCTGTATGAGATTTCAAATAAGAATAGGGGTTTATTGAAAGGACCATTGTGTAGAAAAGTAGATGAAGCTAAAAAACAGCGAGTCCAGAGATAGTGGGAAGGCTTTATTCATATCGTGATAAAACCTCTCCTGAATTCAGCCACATGTACGATCTACATAGCTATTCAAAGTATCTCCCACTTTTTTTGGAGCACAGCACTGGGAAGAGTAACAGCATTTTTGTTGAATTAACCAGTCCTTTAGATGGCATTTAAACTCAGTCTCCTTCTTCTCCTACCTTCCTGTTACAGGCCCATGAAGAAATCTTGGAGATGTTACTATAATATTAGAAGACACTTTTCAGCTCCTAAGTGTCTTCAAAATTAGTTTTATATCATCATTATAGTTAATAATAATTGCAAATAAAATTTTCAGCTTTTATGTCATAAAAATTGATTCTCACTATATACCTCTCTATGAAAATGTCATATAGCTCTTAAAATTTCTTCTATGTAGAACAAATTATAATACAGAGCACTAACACAAAATTTCTGTTTTGGGAGATAATTTAAGTTTATTGCCCTTCTGTTAGTGGTGGGGGGAAGGACCCTTAACAGGGTTAATTGCCTTCCCCAAGTCCACATGGTTTACTTTGGTACAGAGAGAGTGAGAATTCAAATTAAGGATGACCCTCCAAGAGAAAACCCATCCAATCTGATTTATACTCTATTTGCAGGCAGTCGCGTAGGCTAGGTACATTTGATCATTTTTCCCAATGGTCACTCTAAAAAAACAACAAAAACATGAGTTCTATTAAGAATTTCTAAGACATAAGTCTGTTCAGAAGGTAAACTTCTTTATTTCAGGGTTTATCACCCAGTAAATATAGTTCTGTTAATGTAATACCATGCCAGGTCTACCCATGGGAGGTCAGGTTTGAATATGATGATAAATTTTGTTCCAGTTGTGGTATGCTGCTGTCAGTTATATCCTACCAACACGGCATATATCAAAGGGCTAAAGAACATTTATGAAGAGAAGAAAGGCTATGGTGTTATTCCCACGTAGCATAGTTTTACTAAGTTTCAGATGACACTGGCAAGAAGAAAGACACTTGTCCAGCACATTTTCTGCTTAGTGTGACTGTGGATCTCCTTAGTTACCAAAGGTGTTGATTATCAGATGACCTCAAATCAAAGTCAGAGAACAAAACCATTAAAAACCAAACAAAAGTTCAATGCACTTTTTGTGAGAAATTTGCTATGAATTCAAAAGAAAGAGCAAGGCTCTCAGTTTGGTTACCTATTAAACACGGTCTTAAAATTTTAGCTCATCTTAGAGCTGATAGACCAAACAGTTACTTACTAATCAACAAATATATATTCAATATCTACTGTGTGAAAGGCTTTGTGTCAAGTAAGCTTTGTGAGGAACACAAGAGTTGGACCTGATGAGATCTCGGCTCTCACAGAATTCATGTTATTTAATCACCATAAATATCATTCTGAAATTGGTATGACCCCATCTGTGATACCCAGACACAGACAGTTCTTTCAGGTGGACCATAACACAGTGCATCCCATTCTACAGTCCTTCACCTCAGTGTTTCAAAAATTTTAATGTACATGAATCGCCCAGAGGGCTTGTTAAAACACAGATTGCTGGGCCTTACTCCCAGTACTATATGAAATACAGATGTGGTGCCCTCACTTAGGCTGGAGTGGAATTAATCAGTAAGATGCCAGTTGGTGTAATTCCAAGCCATTCTCACCATTTAAACTCATCACAATGTTACACTCCAAAATGCCAATTTGCTAAAGACAAAAATGTCAATGCTACAGATTTAACTAAAAACACTTGTGATAAAAATTTCATTCATTTTTACTCCTTTATTTTATTTGTTTCTTATCCCACAATTTTGGATGGGGCTGTGGGTTACAGGTAGTTAGGGGGGAAAGTCTTTATTAGCGCAATAATATATCAATAGTGCAATATAAAAGGCAGTCAAATTATTGAAAGTGTTTGCCTACTCATAGGTGTTTTACTCTGAAGACAAAAAAATTTAAACATGTCTTCAAATATGTTTTGTAAAATCTTGCAGCTACTCCAATAGAAGTATGTAGAAAGAAATTAGAACTTTTAGACCTTGGGAGCCTTTCCAATATAGAACTGAGAACCGGGATGTGAAAGTAGCGAGAGAATAAACCAAGCAGCTCTTGAAAAGGGGAGAGGGAAGGAGAGGCTGACATGAAAGAGTTACTAGCTGAGAAAAGTAAAGAAATATTGAATACTATGTTTTGGGGTTTCTATAATAAAATAAAATATATATGATCCCTGATCTAGAAATCACCAACCTGATAGTTTACACATCACTTCTAACTTCAAAACATGAGAAAGGTGGATGATTTCCTTTCCTACCCTTAGACATACACGGATGTTAGACTTTTATGAAAATATGAAAGAAATAAAAAATATCTTACTATTTTAGGTGTAATTCTAAATTTGCAATTCCACTGAAAAATAAGTAAGCCAAGTCCAGAGATTTGACAGGAATGTTTAATTTGTTTTCAGTGTAGCCAAGAGAAGTCAAGATAGAGAAGAAAAGAACAAGTTTGTTGCTGAAGGTGGGGACAATTTTTCAGAAATCAAGTTTATAATAAGCTAAAATTAGGTCTATATTTAGCATTCCAAGATAGTCCCTAAAACTTTCCATTACAGACCTCAGAGTGAAAGATCCTTTTTCTTAGAGTGTTGCTACCTTGACGACAAGATTTACAATCATTTCAGGAAAAGCTTTATTGCTTTACAAGCTCTGAAATAGGAAAAGGATTAATAAGTGCATTACATTCAACATTTTGTCCAAATTGATCTGAGAACATGACTGGCCCCTTTATTTGACTTTCTCAGCTCTGCTGTCTCTTATCGTTTTTGACTAGAGGAACATAACTGCTCAAGCACAACAGAAAAAAAAATGTACCAGGGCTTACAAATGTCAGGCAATCTCAATAATGTTGACCATCAGAGCCCTTTCTCCAACTCTACCAATGCCATGACTACAAACAGCCACAAACAACACCGGAAACAAATGCTGAATTTGACCCACTTCAGATATTGCTTTTTAAACTTCAAGTAATGAAACACACACACACCTACCTCTGTTTTTTATCCTCCTACATTTTGGCTTTTAAAGCTATTTTTAACCAGTGCAGTTAATTTTTGTTCATTCCCATTACATTATTTTTAGCAGTAGTTAAACTGTCAAGAGAAGGAAGAGCCAGTATTTACTACACTGACATTGGGGAACAATTCCCTTGATATTTATTACACTGAACTATGAGGGGAAAAGTTCTTCGACGTTTTAGAATTTATAAATGGAGCAATTTATGAGTTATTAAGTATTTGGGTATTTCCAGAGCCCAAATGGGTCACTTATAATTATCTGTAGGCCAACCAGTTTCCATAAGGAAGTTTTATTGAAAGTGTTCAGATAGCAACTTTAAGAATGAGGGGAAAATAAATTCTAAAAAACTACACTTGAAACAAAAGAAGATAGATTCAGAAAGTTCAAAGAGTCTGTTGAGCTTCAATACCTCATAGCTTTCCAAAATCTCTCATCTTAGCATTTTTCCTTAAGTTGTGACTGCATTTTGTTCATAGGCTAATGCATTACCTAAATATAGATAGCCATTTTTAGTATAAATTCCAAAAGCCATAAATGTTTCATAATTGAGCACATAATTTGAAGTAAAAGAGCTTTTCCACTCATTCCTTTTTACCCCTGCAAATTAGAAAATATTCAAGTAATTACTCCTTTAATAGTTCAATGTTCACAAGTATATTTAATTTATAAATATCCCAAGCATCTTTTTCTCCCCACAGCAATATCAATGTGGTGGGGGGACAAAAATAACTTAACTTCTACAATTAACCAAATCACCCAGAGCTTTGATTCAAGATTCCTTCATTAAGCCATTAACATAATACATTGCTAAGTGGAGGACTGTCCAACTTTTATGATGTCTTTCATTTCAATTCAATGGCTGCAGTTAGAATAAAAAAAAAAAAAAACAGCAACTGCAAGATCAGCAAGATGATGCAAAACCCTTACACTCGAAACATTTTTCTGCCTCCACAGTTTATCTGAGGGCAGTCGATGCCAGAGCACGAATAAGGGAAGTGATTTTAAGTAACAGAAGTAGCATTCATTTGTCCTTACCCAATAAATAAAAGGGCAAATAAAACACTTGATTCCTATGACCTCAAACACTTAAACAGAAAGTACTGGTCATTTTATGGTTTTCGAACCATACTCAAAGGTAGATAGCCAGTTCATAAGTCAATCCTACTTTAGATTACAACAGATACTCCTACTGGAGTTTATATATTACAATCCAAAGTGTCCTATAGGTACTGTTATGGCATTGTTTGGTGATGGTGTGTTTATATAATTGATATACATAGGAATCTGACATGCAGAAAAAAAATCCTAAATCTCAGCATTTTATTTCTAAACTTGGACACAGTGCAGAGAAGTCCAATGCTGAAATGTTTCTGCTTTTGCCATTAGAGATGGTGTAAATTATCTGAATTTGTGTTCTTCATGATTTCAGCTAACGCTGTCTGTTTATTTATGATGCGAGTGTAATTATGAATCAATTGATATATCCTGGAGACCTCATTGTTTTTAAAAATAATTTCAGGTAAATGATGCAAAACATTCAGTTTATGGTGTATTTGTCATGGAAAGACTCTGACAAACAGTAGATAAGTTCACAAGACAGAGAATTATTCCTGAAAATTATATTACTTTTGTAATTACAGTCTATGAAGTATTGCCAAAGGCCTGAGATATAAACCTAAAAGTAATGTAATCATAAAAATCCAGTCTTCTCAAATTTTGAATTTTAGTAAAAGGAATGTAATTATATGTGAATCAGAGATTGCAGTAACTAAAGATGATCCATCAAGTTATCAGATATTTTACATAAAAGAGTTTGAGAGGAACTCATCACTTTGCCCCAAGATGCAAAGTATCCACACAGACAATAATCTAATACAGATAAATGGCAAAATAGATTAAACACTTCATTGGAAATATGGTTATTTACAAGTCTCCTTGTAAGTCAGAACATCTCAAATAAAAACAAAGAAGATGGCATAAACATTACTTAAAACTAAAATAGAACAGTAAAATTGTGATCTTGGTCCTTTTCCTTTAATCATTTCAGAAAAGCCACAAATTTAAAGTAAGCATATGAATTGAAGAGTGCCTCCAATCACCTTACTGGTTTTGAGTTATATGGTGACATACATAAGAATATATGGTTTTATACCCCCTCTATAGTCTTTTATACTCCCTCGCTATATTCACTTTAGTATAACCACCAGTTCAACATTCACAATGAATGATACACTTTTCTTTGGAAAAGATAAGAAGTCCTAAATCCATATAACAATGAAATACTGTTATCAAATCACATTCAATTTAATATTATTTGTTTCTGGAAGTTTGCAAATTCTTCACCAGTCATATCCGGAAAACTAACATGGACTAGACACTCTTCTAGAAGCTGACTAAACTTTGTTCCTGAAATATACCACTCACAGATCCTCAGTCAACAAAGCAAAAGTCATCAAAGTAAAAGAATTGTTAAGTGGAAACTACTCTATCCAGTCTACACACACAGGCAAACAGAACCAAATGCTTTACTCAAATCTAACCTCTAATTCAAACTCAAACCAGGTGGTTATCTTCACTGTATGTCCCCCTGCCATACCAATGTTCATGTGTTAAGTAGACGAATGAACATACGTGTGCCAAAGCAGAGGGAAGAGATAAAACCTGGGTCCTACCTTGATTGTTTTCAAGGGCTGACACTTGATGTGATGGGACACGCTGGCAGTTTGGTTCATGTTTCAGGACCTTGGACAGTGCACGATCCCAGGTGGAGTTCCAAGGCTGAACCAGAGATCAAGTCTCCTCTATTAGACTTCAGCGGGGCAGCTGCTGTTATAGCTGTTGTTTCTGCTGCTGCTGCTGCTGCTGCTGCTGCTGCTACTGCTGCTTTCTCACTCCGGAGGCTGAAACGCTGTCAGATTGGAGGAATTTGAAACTCAGCCATAAATAAAGCATTCACTTGGTTCATTCTCAAAGCTCTTGGCGATATGGAATAGAAAGCTAAAGACTGTTTCAATTCACTTGTGCTGTACCTTTTCGGTACTGAGATGTGACAGATTCTCAATACATCCAATGATCTTGGCTCTCATTCTCCTTTCAAAGGGACGAACAACAGAAAATATACAGAGATCAATTGCAGCACCACAGTTTAAAGGGACACTCTCAAGTCCCCTGATTCTAACCAGTTTATACGTTTCTTCAGTGTAAAAGAAAATCTGTCTCTCTTTTTCTGCCTCTCTCTCTCTTTCTGTCTCTCTCAGCTTTTTATCTCTTTTTTCTTCTTTCTTTCTTTTTTTCTTTCTTTTCTTTTTTACCATAATTCATTCTCATTCTGATACTAAATTTTTATTCCTTCTTGGGTAGTGCTTGCAGTCAAAACAGCAGTAAATGCTGGGAAAGGACCTGTTGCCTGGTTTAAGGGTGCAGATTTTTACATCTGTAGTCTCTGTGGATATTTAAGAAATTCTGCAGTTACAACCAGCCAACGGACTGACTTTTATACAAGCTGGGAGAAAGCTTGTGGTATATAAAAATGTTGTCAAACACAATAGTTACTGAATGTTGCACCAAAGCAAGAAAACAGTATGTTTTTTCCTTTCCTTTTTACTTTTAACTGTATCTTTTCTTCAGGCAATGCTTTTTGTTGTTGTTGTTTTATGTTTCTGTTTGTTTGTTTGTTTTAATTTCCTGGGACAAACTAGTAGTTAGCTCATGCCAGTTCAACTTCTCAAATAGTTGCTTCTTGTCCCAAATTACATTGTCTGAAAAATAAATCATAAATACTTATGAATAAAGTATCTGAAGAGTCACCAGTTCCCACTGTTACTTCAGCACTGACTAAGATGAACTTAACCCTAATTGGAAATAAGAGATCCAGTAGGTTTGACTTAATGGAGTACATTATTTTCCAATATGTATTATAAATGATTAGATGTGACCTAGGCTGAATGTGTATGTCTCATGTATTTTTGAAGACCAGAACTTTTTACTCATCAGAAATATATCCTGCTGGTGAAATGCCAAGTTTATAAGATCGAACTACTTGAAGCTTTCAGAAAGCTTTATGATTGGGGCAAGAATACCATAGATAAACTCTAGATGAAAAGGAATACACTAATAGGTTTGGTGACATAATTAAATTTATACACTATTAAAAATATTTTCTTTTTTTCTTTTTTTTTAATTAGTTTCAGGTGTACAAGACAAGGTAATACTTAGACGTTCTTCATTTATGTCCCTCACACTGTGAAACCCCCTCCCCCCATCCATTATCTCTCCGACCTCACACCGAGCCATCACATTATATATATAAAATTATAGTTGGCATTCATTAATGTTTAGCTTCTGGTGTACAATGCCATGATCAGGCATCCACATTATCTCTGAGGTGGTCTCCCAAATAGGATGCATGTCCATCGAATACCCAACAAAATCTTTACAACATTATTGAATAAGTATTTTCTGTTTTGAACTATAAAGGAGATCTAAACATTCTGCACAGTAGTCCAAATGTTTGAGAATGGTTGGGTTTCAAAAGATGATAGTTCAAATAGAACAGTGGAGGCAAGAATTAGACAGCAGTAAGATCAGAGAGTCTGAAGCCAAAAAGTTTACTAGCAGGAGTATTGAAGGAATCAAGAAAGTTATGGTCCCAACATATACGGAGGTTCCTCAGAAAATTAAGAACAGGTGCTCACTTCGGCAGCGCATATACTAAAAGTTGGGATGATACAGAGAGGATTGGCATGGCCCCTGCACAAGGATGACGTGCGGGTTCGTGAAGCATTCCATATTAAAACAAAAAAGAACAGAATTACCATATAACCCAACATACAACCCAACTTTTCTGATTATCTACCCCAAAACTCTGAAAACATTTATCCGTAAACATGCATGTACCCCAATGTCATCACAGCATTACTCTTGGTGGCCAAGACATGGAAACAATGAAAGTGTCCTTTGATAGATGATTGGATAAAGAGGATGTGATATGTATATACAGTGGAGTACTACTTGGCTAATGAATAGATGAAATGCTGCCATTTGTGATGACATGTATGGATCTTGAGATGATTGTGCTAAATAAAATGTCAGACAGAAAAAGCCAAGAACCATATGATTTCACTCATATGTGGGATATAAAAGTAAAAGCAACAAATGAACGAGACAAACAAACAAAAACTCATAGACATGGACAACAATTTTGTGGTTACCATAGGGTAAAGAGGAAGGAGGGTGGCAGAAGAAGGTAACAGGGGTCAAATATGTGGTGACATAAGGAGATTTGACTTTAACTAGTGAACACACAATGTAATATATAGATGATGCATTACAGAAATGTACACTGAAAACCTATATAATTTTATTAACTAATGTCACCCCAATAAATTTAATATAAAAAAGCAACAACAAAAAAGAAAATTATGGGCAAGAAAAGGAAGCCAATAAGAACCAGGCATTCTAACTGGTGTGAGGTGATATCTCAAAAAATTAAGAATAGAATTACCATATGACCCAGCAATCCCTCTCTTGGGTATTTACCCCAAAAATCTGAAAACATTTACCATAAAGATATATGTGCTCCAATGTTCACGGCAGCTTTATTTATGGTGGCCAAGACATGGAAACAACCAAAGTGTCTTTTGATAGATGATTGGATAAAGAAGTCGCAGTATGTATACACAATGAAATACTATCCTGCCATAAGAAAAGATGAAATAGGCGACCACGTTGCCGACCTCGAGGAGCAGTTGGCTTCTTCACTTACAACCCGGGAGTAGGAGATTCAGAATCGACTCTCTTCTCCCTTCCCCCTTCGGGTTACAAATCACTTGAAATATATAAGTTAGTGGAACTTTGCTTGAGTGAGATTTTTTTGATCTTCAGCTACATTTTTTTTGGCTTTGTGAGGAACCTTATCATCAAAGACAATGGCCAGCAATGTTACCAACAAGACAGATCCTCGCTCCATGAACTCCCGTGTATTCATGGGAAATCTCAATACTCTTGTGGTCAAGAAATCTGATGTGGAGGCAATCTTCTCAAAATATGGTAAAATTGTGGGTTGCTCTGTTCATAAGGGCTTTGCCTTTGTTCAGTATGTTAATGAGAGAAATGCCCGGGCTGCTGTGGCAGGAGAGGATGGCAGAATGATTGCTGGCCAGGTTTTAGATATTAATCTGGCTGCAGAGCCAAAAGTGAACCGAGGAAAAGCAGGTGTGAAACGATCTGCAGCGGAGATGTACGGCTCCTCTTTTGACTTGGACTATGACTTTCAACGGGATTATTATGACAGGATGTACAGTTACCCAGCACGTGTTCCTCCTCCTCCCCCGATTGCTCGGGCTGTAGTGCTCTCCAAATGCCAGCGTGTCTCAGGAAACACCTCACGGAGGGGCAAAAGTGGCTTCAATTCTAAGAGTGGATAGCGAGGATCTTCTTCCAAGTCTGGAAAGTTGAAAGGAGATGACCTTCAGACCATTAAGAAGGAATTGACCCAGATAAAACAAAAAGTGGATTCTCTACTGGAAAGCCTGGAAAAAATTGAAAAGGAACAGAGCAAACATGGAGAGATGAAGAATGATAAGTCAGAAGAGGAGCAGAGCAGCAGCTCCCTGAAGAAAGATGAGACTAATGTGAAGATGGAGTCTGAGGGGGGTGCAGATGACTCTGCTGAGGAGGGGGACCTACTGGATGATGATAATAATGAAGATCGGGAGGATGACCAGCTGGAGTTGATCAAGGATGATGAAAAAGAGGCTGAGGAAGGAGAGGATGACAGAGACAGCGCCAATGGCGAGGATGACTCTTAAGCACATAGTGGGGTTTAGAAATCTTGTCCCATTATTTCTTTACCTAGGCGCTTGTCTAAGATCAAAATTTTCACGAGATCCTCTCCCCTAGTATCTTCAGCACATGCTCACTGTTACCCCATCCTTGCCCTTCCCACGTTCATTCATTCATACTGCCCTGCGCCTAGTCCCATTCTCACTCCCTTTGACGCTCCCAGTAGTCATGTTAAGTCTTACCCTGTAATTTTTGCTTTTAATTTTGATACGTCTTTATGACTTAACAATAAAAAGGATGTATGGTTTTTATCAAAAAAAAAAAGAAAGAAAAGATGAAATAGGACCATTTGTGACAACATGGATGGATCTTGAGATTATTACACTAAGTGAAATATGTAAGACAGAAAAAATCGAGAACCACATGATTTCACTGATATGTGGAATATAAAACTGAAAGCAACAGAGGAACAAGACAGACAAAGAAACAAAAACCATAGACACAGACAATAGTGGCAGGGGGGTGGTACATGAGAGTAAAGGAGGTCAAATATGTGGTGATAGAAGGAGAACTGACTCTGGGTGGTGAACACACAATGTGATATACAGATGCTGTATTACAGAATTGTACACTTGAAACCTATGTAACTTTACTAACCATTGTCATCCCAATAAACTTTAATTTAAAAAAAAGAACCAGGCAAGTTTTCTGTCCATGATCTATGCTAACAGTATCAGGGCATTACATTGAGCACAATTAGAGGACCAAGAAATCTTATGATTCAAAGTTTAGAATTTTAAATCACAGGTGTGGCTGGCATTGTGGCTTACATCATATTGGCTTACATCACCCAAAGAAGGCAGGGGTGTCTAGACTGTGATCAGAGTAGTCATATAAAACTTCACTCTGTGAAGTTCTTCAAAAATGTCTTCCATCCCCACTTGGATGGCAATCAGAATGCGAGAGAGACAGAGACAGAGAGAGAGACAGAGAGACAGAGAGAAACAGACAGACAGAGAGACAGAGAGAGAGAGAGAGAGAGAGAGAGAGAGAGAGAGAGAGAGAGAAACAGAAACACTGGCATTACCATCTATAGATAAGTGGCCAGAATCTACCTAAAATCCTTTCCCAATGTTGAATTTTATAAACAAAAAAGACAAAACACACATTAAGAGAAAAGGTTGACTAGTATACACCATATACTCCCTTTCCATGTCTCACAGCCTATCATTATATCAAACTCTAAATCCAAAGAAAAATCAATTGTTCAGAATAAAATATATGACTGAAATCTCATTTGGGGTATTGTTTTCACTTTCTGTTACATTATCATTTCTTGAATAAAGAAAATCAAAACCATAGTAATTTTAAAACATTTATATTTCAAATGTATAATTTTTTCTTAATTTTGTGAAACCTGCTGTGTCTTAATATGTTCAGTTGGAATTACAATGAGAGATAGAGATTTAAAAAAAATTAGCTACACACTAGGAAATTATAAATACTGTTTAATTAGGATAAATTCCTGTACAATTATTCTAATTGGGATATATTTGATTCAATATGTTTAGTGAGAAAACAGCTGCAAAATTCCATCATGGTTTTTCCCATGGAAAGATTTTTATAAATGTTTATATCTACTCAGAAAACATTATACAGTGAATCATAGTGAAGTAGAAATTTTAAGCAATTTAATCCAAAGGAGTAATTTTAGATTTAACCAACACTAGTGATAATCATATAAAAATAGATTATTTTCAGGTTCCACAATTTGTGGAAAATTAATAGTGAGTCCTTCCATCCTCCTTACAAAAAGTAAGAAAGATGGCTACTAATTTTAGAAAATATAACCTATACATTTCTTGAACAACTATTGTTAGATTTTGGAAATAGAAAGCTAGATTTGGCTTAATGCAAATATTCCTTTTCTGGACTTATCCGGGATATTACTTCATAGATTATATAAATGGCTCACCACTCACTGTGCTGTGCAGCTAAAACTAATATAATATTGAATGTCAACTATAATTAAACATATACACATATATTATATATATATATAATACACACACACACACACACACGCACACACCAAGGGTGTGAAAAAAATGTATACAAGTGGACACTGGTCAATGTTGCTCAAGCAGTAGTTCTTCATAATCAGAAGTGTCTGGATGCTGATGGTAACCACTTTGAGCACCTCTTGTAATTGCAGAAGTCAAATGTGACTTGTATTCATCTTTTGATATTGGTATATATTGAGTATTACAATTTTAGTAATTTTTTTTTCCTTTCTTAGTATGTGTATACATGTTTTTGGCACCCTCTGTATATATATAGTCGCGAGATAGAAACCCAAACTACAGCACAGGGAATATAGTCGATGATGTTGTAACAGCTGTGTATGTATCAGATGGGCAGTAGACTTGTTGGACTAATCATTTTGTGAGGGATGTAAATGAGTAATCATTATGTTGTTTCATACATCTGAAACTAATAAAATAAAAATTCCTTTAGGAAAACCATTGTCACATTGTCAGATAAGACTCTACTCCCAGTTGCTCTCTTTTTTTTTCAGACCCTTTCTGGTCTAGCCCTAATCAGCGGGTTACAGATTGCAAGTTTAAGCAAAACCCAGGGCCTTAGTCAATGAGAATGATATCTGCAAGGCTTTCAGGCTGTTTCCTTGATATTTGGAGTCCACTCTAGAAAATCATAGTTCCTACGTAATTATAGAGGAAACCACCTCCTCATCTTCGTAGCCATTGTGTATGTCCCTGTCTTCTGCTTGACCTTTCCGCTGAGTCATTTGCATTCTTTGCTAAAACTGCAATGTAGTTTCTAATTGTCAACTTCATTGCTTGGAACTTAGAGTCCTAACCTAATTCCTGCCTGCTACCTCTTTCACTCTACATGGTATTCACCTCTGCTACCTACTCAGCTTCAGAGTGTTGTTCCCTGAATTTATCCAGGTTGATGTCACTGGCCTAATTCTGGCCTTCACTTCTTTAAGAAATGATTTTTCCTAGAAACCATGTAGATCAGTCAAGTAAAGCAAGGTTATGCTGCAATAATGAATAACCTCAAAATCTCAGTGGCTTAAAATCATGTTTATTTCCCATGAAGCTGTATGTCAGTAGTAGGTTGGCAGGGAGTTTCTTCCCATCTAAGAAACTCATGCTGATGGAGGCTCCATGTTGATATAAACTTTCACAACAAACATGGCAGAGGGAGGAAACATGGCAAATCTGTTCTCACTTAAAGGCTTCTGCCCAGTAAGGGCACATATCACCTCTACTTACATTCCATTGGCCGAAGCCAGTTCACCGTCACACCCAAGTTTAGGTAATAATGAGATGACTTCCACTATATGCCCAAAAAAGAGTGGAATCAGAATGGCAGTGAACAGCCCTAATTATCACCACAACCCTGTTGCTGCTCCTTTTCCATACTGCAGAGCCATATGCCTTTCGATGCCAGCCAGCCTTAAGATGCCAGCAGGCTCATATTTGAGACTTGACAGCCAATGATAAATTCACTTGGAAGAGACTACAGATAGATATAAGACAGAACTTCCTTATTCTATGTATTGTGTTATCAACAGGGCTTTCATAGTATCTTTTTCTGGGTTCTTCAGGAGCAGATCATAGATCTCTAATAATCCTTTGCTTACAGGGAAAAATCAGAGTGAATGTAAGCCAAGTGTGTGGGTTTTTTCCTTGCTGGTACATATAACTCTACGAAGGGCAGAGACCTTGGTAAGTACTGTATTTCCCTGAAAATAAGACCTAGCTGGACAATCAGCTGTAATGCATCTTTTGGAGCAAAAATTAATATAAGACCCGCTCTTATATAAGACCGGTATTATATTTATTATATTATATTACATTATATTATATTATAAAGACAGAGTCTTATAGTAAAATAAGACTGGATCTTATATTAATTTTTGCTCCAAAGATGCATTAGAGCTGATTGTCCGGCTAGGTCTTATTTTCGTGGAAACACTGTAGCAGCGGAGGCAACTCTGACTACATCCAGAGTACATGCTCTAAACCACTGTGCTATACCAATAAAAGACAGATTCTTTTAATCTTCTAAGCATTGTAACTCCACTAATGTAAAAAGTGAAACTCACCGTTTTCATTCTTTCAATAGGAATAATTTCAAGGATTGCTTGAAAGACCCCAATGATAGTACTAACACTCAAGTAACAATACAATGCAAGTTTGTGGAAAAAAATAATACAAATATCTGAAGTCACTTTTGCTTCAGATGGTCATACAGTATGGCTCACTGTCTGCAACTCAACTCTCTAGAATCATGTCACATAATATTCCAAGTAAATAAT
This sequence comes from Rhinolophus hipposideros, assembly GCF_964194185.1. Taxonomy (NCBI): domain Eukaryota; kingdom Metazoa; phylum Chordata; class Mammalia; order Chiroptera; family Rhinolophidae; genus Rhinolophus; species Rhinolophus hipposideros. The sequence goes on from NC_138052.1 coordinate 14,305,499, forward strand.
GTTGAAGGAATTATGAAGGTGGCAATTTATTTACGTTTGTTTGTTTGTTTTTATTTCACACCCCCACCCCTCACTCCTTTGGCAACCATCAGCTTGTTCTCTATATATATGGGTCTGTTTCTGTTTTGTTTATTTATTTATTTGTTTTGTTTTTGTAGATTCCGTATATAAGTGATTTTATACAGTACTCATCTTTTTCAGATTTATTTCCCTTAGCGTAATAGCCTTCAGGTTCTTCCATGTGTCACAAATGACAAGATTTTGTTCTTTTTTCATTTCTGAGTAATATTCCATTGCACATATGTACCACCTCCTATTTATCCATTCTTCTATCAATGGACATGTAGGTTGCTTCCATATCTTGGCTATTATAAATATTGCTGTTATGAACATAGGGGTGCATGTAGCTTTTTGAATTAGTTTTTTGAAGGTGGTAATTTAGGTAGCCATGTATATATGTCAATCTCGTCTGAGAAACACTTGCTTCACATTTTAATTATCTTCCAATTTAAATAATGAAGTGCTTTATTATTCTTACACATTATGAGGAATTTCCTAAAGCTATATAAATGTGAGGAGAAATTAGAATTGATAAGTAAGTTAAGATATTGTCTGACCTATACCAATCAAGCTCTCAAGCTGGCTCTTCATTCCCACATCCATTAAGAACCCACCCAACAGCAATTAAGTGTGTGAATTGTCCCTCTTTGCATCTCCTTCTATTGGATTTGGCTTCCTGATTTTTCTGTCTCTTCATTCCATGTTTTATCTCTTGGCCATCACCACAAACTCCTCAGGGTGGACATTTGGCTGACCCCAACTTCCCTTCATGACTATAATTTTCTCTTACCCTGGAGATTACCTGACTCCAAGTACATATTATACATCATGCAAAAGGACCTTAGGGTGAAAAACTATCACAGATTTGTTGACTGACACTTCTGACAGATTTTATTTGGTTGGTGCAAAAGTAATTGCGGTTTTTGCAATTGTTTCTAAGCTTTTAAACTGCAATTATTTTTTCACCAATCTAATACTTCTCCATCTTCCTCATCATCCAGAACCAAAAATAAACATCTCAAATTATGTCTTGCCCAAAATGGAGTTCCAAACCAATAGAAAGACATAACATTATCTCTGCTAATGTCATTCGGTCTTATGCTTTCTTTTTAATAGTGACATGTGTTTTGTAGAATAATTCTCTTTGCAATACTGCCAGATGAAAATATGAGCCAAATCCTAAATTTATAGAACACCAAAATAGAGAGCCAGAATTACCTCATGGTTTTTTTGAACTCTCCTCAACTCTAGTTATTCAGCTGAAATAATTCAGCAAACAGGAACCCCAAAATTGCTATAGAAATATCAGTTCTATATGCAGATGCCTCCATGAATCATAGAATCCATGGAAATAAACACTGAAGGTAACTCCTCATGTAAGCATAACAATTTCTGCTCTGCAATCACTGACAAATGTCTTCAATAAATTCTTTTTATGGCTAAAGTCATAAATCAGTGTGAAGACAGAAATGCATACATAAAATCCACTGCACACCCAGGAACAGACTACTTCATCCAGTTCAGCCACTAGTGACAGTGGTCCCCCAAGCCATCCTACATGATTCTAAAGTTCGAGGATCTGACTATTAAGGAAATTTGGCTAACCTCCCTGGTCACCCATTACTCCTGTTCTCAATCCTTCCTGTTCTGAGGGCTGGCCCAACATTTATGGCCTGCAAGGAGTTCACATTCAAGGCAGATATTTGATAAGCCCAATAAAACAATCATTATTACTAGGTAGGGAGCTATGGCAGACACTCAGGTTTGGATCTGACTGCATGCCTTGCAACTCCCAATCAGCAGAGTGCAGAACCATTGATTTCCAGAACATAGTTCTCTCTCTTCCACATTGTAAACAGATAATAAACAGAAAACTTCAACTGAAGATAGTGTCCAACTCAGGGAAATAAGGTCTGTGTTTGTAGCAGTAAAGATGCTTGTTTGGAAATTTGGTTCTAACTCAATAAGATTATGGTCATAACACAAGTCTTCTGGAATAAAAACCCAAGGAGAAGACTTAAAAAAATCAAATGTTTGTAATCTTTGAGAAGGGTAATTGAAGGACCCAAATTCAAACCATTTCCCCTTTCATTCTTGCCATGGCATCATTCCAAAAGGATCCTAAAATCAAAGCTAATTTCTTTCAAATTCTGCAAAAAAATTTTGGAAATTTTTTAAATTTTTGTTATTGTTTGCTAATGTTATTGTCTCCCTCCCATTCCCAATAATTACACATTCTTCCCTGGTTGCCTGAAACATTATCACTGTCCTCAGCTTTTCTTCCTAATCTCCCCTAAATTAAGCTCACTGATTTCTCCTCACATTTTATCTTTGCCTCTTTTATGGTACTAACAATATTCTGATTTTAACAACTTCATTCTGTATTATTTTTATAGCTTGCTCATAAATTCTTTGAGGGATATGATTACTGTTCAAAATTCTTCATACACCATAAAATATTTTAGTGCATTAGTACACTAAATAGTACACATTAATAATTCATTAATAATTAATTGATCAAATAAATCCTGTACATTAAGTTTAGAAATAAATAAGTCACATTTAACTTTGTTCAGAGCACTTTTGGTAAAATGACAAAAGAGATACCAGATATCAATGGATCAAAGTGTAAATAAAAGGTGAGAAAGTAGACATAGGGAATATAAACCACTCTTAAGAAACTTACCTGTGAAGTGGAGATACATAGGTTTTGAAAAGGTAATAGCACCATTTAATAAAAGTTAGTATTACGATTAAATCATGAAGTCATAGAAACTGTTATTTTTTTTTTCTTTTCTCTAAAAATATTACTAAATTTTTCTATCCTTTCTGCTCAACAAATATATCGGATGTGAGTCAGCACAGGAACCAAACAGCAGATGTATTAATGAGCCTATCAGAAAATTTAAGCAAAATACACAGTGTTTGGAGTAACAGTAACAAAGGAGACAGTGACACCAAGGAAGCTGCATTTTATTCTGAATTTAGCAAAAACAATACTTAAGTTTTTTTCATAGTATTCTTGCTTTTATAATATAAAACCTTCTTGTACTTAGGGGGCAAGCAGTTCAATATTTGTGTTAGCTCCTTTTGTGCTCCTAAGAACTAAATAATGCAATGATTTACAATAAAAATATCCTAAAATGATGTTTTACCATTAAAGAATTTTTATTACAGGACTGCTTGAACTCCAAGAGTTTCCAGCAATTAGCACAATAATTAAAGCATTCATTGGTTAATTGATAAAACATTTTGTGTACCTACTGTGCCCTAAGCTAAGCAATATCAGTACAACAGTGAGCAATAATAATCTTACTCTTTATTGAACTAATATTCAAGTATGGAGGAATCAAGGTTAAAAGATGTTACTAAATATACAGCAACCAGCTGTGAGGGTAAGTAGTCAAAGAAGCTTTCCGAGAGCACATGAAGCATGAGCTGGGTCATCAAAGGTGAGACATGGGAATTCAATAGGTAGAAAGGGGCAAATAAACAGAAAAAAAGGTGGAAAAAATAACTCAGCAAATTTCAGAGGAAATCTGAGTGGGTGGGGTTAAGATTACTAGTAGTAAAATTGGTCTTTATGAGGAAGAAGCTTTCTATTTTCAAAGAGACTAAAAGAAAGAGGTCTATATTAAGTCTGTTGCTGATCTGTCTCTGTATCATGGTGAGAAGTTGAAGTACACAAACAGATTCCGTGCTAAGTAGAGTTTTAATACCAGCTGATAATCAATGATGCAGGGGATGGGGCTAGAGGGGAATAGTAAAAGGTTGAAATAGTTACTGAGAAAAATTGAGCACAAGTGGACAAAGATAAACAGAAAGATGTGCCAGAGAAATAAAGGTCTAGCTGAAAGGTTACGGATAATTCCAAATAATTCTTTTGGAAGAATATAAAGGCCAACTTGGTAGAGGATCAATGTACTGCATTGCATTGATTAATCACCAAAATTTCAAAATCTTTTGGCCTGAAATGTCCATGCTACTTGCTTAAATGCTTAAGGCATTTCAGTTTTCTTTTTTAATGTAAGAAATGGAAAATGCAAAAAAAGATAACAACTTAAATATATGCATCTAATTCTGTTTCCTCCAAAACACTCACCGGTCAGTAAAGAGATTTCTTATTAAAGATGTAAACTTACGAGGATGGAAAAAATAAGAGACAATTTGATAGCAACATATGTTTGGAAGGCTGAAAGGTGAGTATTAACTAACTTAGCAGGCTGCAAGCAGAGCAAAAGCTGCTACCATAGAAAATTGAGAAACAATGATATCTGCATTGCAGAATCATCTAAAGGTCCAAGAAGTGACAGCACCAGATAGCTTTGGAACTGGGAATGAAGAGACATTTATATGAAGAGCATAATGATTATTGGTTTAAAGTTATTTGAGAAATAATTAGATTCCTAGCACCCTTCCCCACTCTGCCTCTAGGTGACTGTCCATTCTCCACTCTAGCAGAGGTCTGGAGTTTTTGCAGTAGGCTTCTGGAGGGTTAAAATCTAGAGACTATACAATAGAGGGTATTAGCACAAAATGTACCAGACTCACTTGAAAATGTGGATACACTTCTAAGAACAGTTAGATTTAGTAATTAAATGCATATGGAATGTTATCCAACAGCCCCTACTCCTTTCTTTATTTCCAGAAACCTGTCAGGAAGAACTGTGTTTTCCAGACAAGAGATTGAAAGAGCCTGCCCAAGGAAAAACCCCAAAGATGCTGACATAAAAAGACCCTAACAATCTACCCTGATTACCACTCTGTAAGGAAGATCAAAGACTATAAGCCCTATTCATGTGCTCAGAAGTTTAATCACATTTTGAGTTTCTGTTCTAAATCATGAGCAGAAAACTAAGGAATATTAGACATTTAAAGAAATTCTCTACCTATAATATAGAGACCAAATTAAATAAATAGAAATAAAATCAACTTGGAAGAAATATAAAGAGAGAAAAAATTAAAAGAAACTACCATTGAGTGATAAGAGAGGATATTATACCCATGAAACAAGACAGAAATACTGTTTGAAAAATTAGAAGAGCATTCAAAGAAAATAAAAACTCCTGAGTATTAAAAACATGATATTGGAATTTAAAATTTAATGTAAACTTGAGGAATATTATATAAGTAGAACATTGTTAAAGAGATAGATAAGATAAAATCAGTGGTCTGATACAAAAATACTGGGGATTCTTAAAAGAAAAGGAACAAAGCACAAGAAGAATAAAATGTTCAACCAAATAATTCTTGAAATTTTCTAAGAATCGGAAGGATCAGATTTTTCAGATTGAAAGTGCCCACTGAATACCCAATACAAAAGAAAAAAAAAAATTCACTGAACATTTAGAGCACTGGGGACAAAGAGTCTAAGAGCTTCCATGGAAGAAAAATGTTATCCATAAACACTGAGGAATCAGTAGCCATGGGTTACTCAACAGCAACTCTGGAAACTGCTAGGCAAAGCAGAATAATATACTTAAGGAAAATTATTTCTAACACAGAATTCTATAACTAGCCAAACTATCAACCAAGTAGAAAGATAGAATAAAGATAACTTCAGATATGCAAATCGCAAAATAATACCTCCAACATATTCTTTCTTATAATTTTTCTGTACAATATGTTCATCAAAAGACTGTCCTTGATAAAAAAAAATAGTGCATAAAGCACTGTTATTAATCAAAGTACAATGACTGTGTAATTCAGTTATAAGTTGGTTAGTTGTTTTTCAATAAAATAACATTTTTACTTCATGAAAAAATTGGCATACAAACTATGGTTATTTAGACTTGGATATTTGACAGATATTTTCTCTAAAATGAACAAAGTGAGCCTAATGCTTCAAGGAAAATAATTGACAATATCTGTTACCAATTATAAAATTCAAACTTTCAAGCCAAAGTTAGAATTTAGAAAACTCTGTCTTTCATGTGATCTTATCATCCTCCCAATAAACACTTTTCTGAATAGACTGGTGGTGATATTAACAAATGTGATTTTTTTTAATTTATATAATGAAATGTGTCAACATTTGGATCATCTAAATAAGTCAGTAAATGTATTTTCCAAATGACCAATGAATGATATTAAAGAATCATGCATGCAAAATAGACCAATAAAATTTTCATAGTGAAAGGTAATTGATATAATGTCAGATTCCACATTGCAGCTAATCTTGAAAAAAATAACGTTAGGTATGGTCAAGATGGCAGAAAAGGTAAAGATTGTGTTTACCTCCCCTCAGGACCATATCAAAATTACAACTAAACTACAGAACAACCATCATGAAAAATCACCTGACATGTAGCTGAACAGAAGTCCTACAACTAAGGACATACAGAAGAAGCCACCTTGAGACTGGTAGGAGGGATGGAGACACAGAATGTGCTGATTCCACATTCACCTGTTGTATTTAAAAATCAGGAGGGATATCTCGGCTGGGAGGCCCCCTGAGTCACAAGGGGTCCCAGCCCAACACCAGTTTCCCCATACCAGGGTTCCAGTGCCAGGAAAAGAAATCCCCACAGCTTCTGGATGTGAAAATCAATGGAGGTTTTTGGAATCCAAGTGGGCAGTTGGAATCTAAGACACCCCTTTTAAAAAGCCCGTGGAACTACTCATGGATTCACTAACTCTAGCTGCAACACCAGGGCAGCAGGTTGAAAGGCACCAGGGACATATGTGAGGAATTGAGTTAGCTAGCTGCAGGGCAAGGGCTGAAGGAGCAGTTTTTTCCCAGACAGAAGTGTTGGCAGAATCCTTTATTTCATTGTTGAGCCCTTTCCCCCTTCCAGTGTGCAGACACAGGTAGCTGCCATATCTGAGTCTCCATAAACCTGGCTAACACTCTTTGCCCCACCCTGGCAATTGCCTGAGATCCCACCCCACCCGAAATGCAGGAGCACCCAAGCTGCTTCCAGTGGCTTTTCCACACAAACAGCTTGTCTTGGCTCATGCTGCGGACTTTCCTAAAATCTCTCCAAGTGTTTTAAGCCACAAGCAAGCAGCTTCTGGCCCCAGTGTGTCCCACATATATTGCTAAGCAGCCCCAAGCCTGGTACTAGTGGCAGCTGGCCCCATATCTCAGCTTAGTCTCTCACAAGCACCTCTAAGTCCAGCGCAAGTGGCAACCATTTGCAGATCATTTTGTAGCTCATACCAAGTGACCCCAGGCAGGGCACAGGCAGTGGCTGACTTTGGCATGTAACAGAGCCCCTCCCAAGAGGCCCCAAAATCAACACACCTGGTGGCCAAATTCCAACCACACTACAACACCACCAAACCACCTCAACAAACAACACAACCAAAGGGCAGACTCAGCAGGTACCAGAGCCCTGCTAAGGCAAATCCTGCTTCATAGGGTCAACCCATGCACAACAGCTCCTCCACTGTAGTTACAAACAGTCCTCACAACCAATCAGCCCAAGAGTCACTTCCTTCCACTGACATGCAAACAGCCCCCAAGGCCAAACTACAACAGGAGGGCACACACAACTCACACAAGGGACACATTTAGAATACCCAGCTCAAATGACCAGGTAGACTGGGCCCCACTGGACACCTACTACATGAGGCCAGAAGACATAAAAACTCTACTTAATACATAGAAACAAACACAGGCAGGCAGCCAAAATTGGGGGACAAAGAAACATGTCCCAAATGAAAGAACTAAACAAAGCTCCAGAAAAAGAACTTAACAAGATGGAGACAAGCAATCCACTAGATGCAGAGGACAAAACACTGGTTATAAGGATGCTCCATGATCTCAGTGAGAATGCCAACAAACAGATAGTAAACATAAAAATAAAGATAAATAAACAATAAAGCACCAATCAGAAATAAAGAATACAATAACTGAAAGATTACGTTAGAGAGAATCAACAGTAGAATGGATGAAGCAGAGGACTGAATCAGAGATTTAGAAGTAATGGTAGCAGAAAATAGCCAATCAGAAGAGCAAAAAGAAAAAAAAGAATAAAAAAAAAAAAAAAAAAAAAAACGAAGACTGCTTACGGGGCCTCTGAGACAACATCAAGTATACTAACATTCACATCATTGAGGAACCAGAAAAAGAGATACAGTAAGGAACTAAAAACCTATTTGAAGAAATAATGACAGAAAACTCCTCTAACCTGGCAAATGAAATAGACATACAAGCCCAGGAAGTGCAGAGTCCCAAAAAGATGAACCCAAAAAGCCCACAGCAAGACACATCATCATTAAAATGGCAAGATTAAAGACAAAAAGAGAATCTTAAAAGCAGCAAGAGAAAAGCAGGTAGCTACCTACAAATAAGCTCCCATAAGACTGTCAGCTAATTTCTCAACAGAAACTTTGCAGGCCAGAAGGTGTTGGCAGGAAATATTCAGTGATGAAAAGCAGAGACCTATAACAAAGACTACTCTACCCACCAAGGCTATAATTTAAAATCAAAGGACAGATAAAGAGCTTCGCAGACAAGGAAAATCTAAAGGATTTTCCACCAAACCAGTATTATAAGGAATGTTAGAGGGATTTCTTTAAAATGAACAAAAACAAAAATCAAAACTACGAATAATAAAATGGCAATAACTACATATATATCAACAATTACTTTCAATGTATATGGATTAAATGATCCAATCAAAAGACAGGGTGGCTGAGTAGATAAGAAAACAAGACACATATGCTGCCTACAAGAGACTCACTTCAGTTCAAATGTCATACACAGACTGAAAGTAAAGGCATGAAAAATTATATTTCATGAAAATGGAAACAAAGAAAAAATCTGGGGTAGCAATATTTATATCAATCAAGATAGACTGTAAAACAAAAGCTATCACAAGACACAAAGAAGGACCTAGTAATTCCACTTATGGGTATGTATCCAAAGAAATCCAATAACAATACTTTGATGGTACATGGGCATCCATATGTTTATTGTAGCATTATTTAAATAGCCAAGACATAGAAGCAACCTGGGTGTAAATGTTTGAATGAAGAGGTGGTACCTATACAAATGGATGATTTTTCAGCCATAAAAAAAATGAAATCTTGCCATCTGCAACAATATGGATGGACCTAGAGGGTATTGTGATGAGTTGAGTTGTCAGGCAGAGAAAGACAAATGCCATATGATTTCACTTATATGTGGAATCTAAAGATCAAAATAAAGAAACAAAGGAAACGAGATCTATGAGAATAAGCTCATAGATACAGAGAACATTTTGATGGTTGACACTTGGGAGGGGGTTTGTGAATGGGTGAAAAAGGGGTAGGGATTAAGAAGTACAAATTGGTAGTTACAAAATAGTAATGACAGAGTAAAGTATAGCATAAAGAACATAGTCAATAATATTGTAATAACTATATATGGTGTCAAATGGGTAATAGACTTATCGGGGTGATCATAAATTATATAAACGTCTAACCACTATGTTGTACATCTGAAACAACTATAATATTGTATGTCAACTGTAATTGAAAACTAAAACAATAGTTTAAAAACAGAAACTACTATTAGTAGAATTCAGGTGTGACATCAAAGAAAAGTATTCATAACTATCTGAAAAATCTATTAAAATGTCCCCTTTTCTGACCACATTTCTGTGTAGGTTAATTGTCTTTATGAACTTCAAACAAAACAACAATTTCAAACAATAGATTGAAAAAACAGGTGTGAAAATCCATCTATTTTCTCTTAAGGCAGATACTAAAGAGATTTTGTTTTGTTTTGGAAATTAGTTATTTTCTTAAAATATGTTACTTATACTTGTACATAATGGGTATGCCATTGTAATTTTTAAGTAAATTAACAAATACTTCTATAATTTCCTCAGTCTTAATTTATAATACAGTCAGTATCAACAGATATGACCCATATAAACAACAGTTCTTTGGGTTCCTCAATTATTTTTTTTAAAGCAAGAGTTCCTAAAACCAAAAATTTCAAGAGCCACTGGTTTAGTGAAAGAAGGAAAATGGATATGGAGGTTATCAGTTATTTTTAATTAGCTTTAAGAAAACAATAACAGATGTTATGGAAGTTCATTACCAGCTACTAGTCCAGCCCCTCATTTATAGGTAAGGCAAGAGAAATTCAGAGATGGTAACACAATTGCCCAAAATTATACCAGTAACTAATGATAAAGCCAGTGCAAGCCCTTGTCTCCTTCCTCTCACCTCAAGGCTTTTGTTCTGTATTATGCTGGCTCCCAACCTGTTTTCAAACCTGTATGTTCTTTTTACGAACGCATGTTGTGTATATACGTATAGGTGGTGTACATGTGTGTGTGCGCGTGTGCGTGAAAGAGAGAGAGAAATTATACTAAAGATGGCAATTTTTTTTCTTTCCAGTTTTCTTAGAAAACTTGTTTTCACAGCCTCTACAAAAGAAAAGAAAAAACAGACCCCAGGAGCCCATTCCTCCTGGTTACGACTGATGGGAATTGATAGAGATGTTCAAACAAAACAAACTTCTCTTCCTGAAATTTAGAATTGGAAAATAGAAAAAGTAGTAAGTGTCTATCAGGAACTTAATCCAAAAAAACTGAGTTGCTGGAGTTAGAATGAGGGCAACAGCATCTGGGTTATACTTGACCAAGTCAAGAAAATGTGATCAGCAAGATGCAGAGAAACACAGAGGAATGAACTGACTCCCAGCTCTCCAATTCTTGGTCCAGGACCTTCTGAGACTCAACAATGATCTTTTATTTTGGTTTCCACAAGGTTCCCTTTGATTTGTTCATTGTTTATCTACTTTATCTACTTCGAATGGGTTTTCATTATTTGCAATCCAGCAACCTCATATGAGAACAAATCTGTACATATGCATATCTCCCACTTCAATTTTGAAGAAGGACAGCTTCAGTGGTTTCTTGGAGCTGTCATTTGCCTGACTAGAGCAGTGGCTAAGGCAGAGTTCACTGCAGAGAGAACCAATATGCATGCTTACTTACATTTGGCAACTTCAGAGATCAAGTCAGATATCCATAATTTGGACCAAAAATGTAGTTGCCACTTTCATTGACACACTGGATATTGCAGAGATAACATTTGGGGCTTGATAACACATTATAAGGTCTCCATAAATAATTGTTAAATTAAGAAATGAAAGCAAAACCCACCGCTTGTCAACACTCGCTAAATGTTAAAATTCTCTGAGAAGCCACTTATCCCAAGCTTTAGTTGGTCTCAGGTGAGGCCCATGTAAAGACATTATTTTTTCAGGTGCCCTACATACCAGGGGACGTGAATGTGGGATGGTGAAAACACACTAGACTCCAGAGGAGAAACTGTAGGAAAAGACAAATTTCCCACTACTTTGTTTTAATTTTAGAAAGAAATGCTAAAAGTTGTGTTTATCCTAAAAAGGAAAGGAGAGGTTTTTCTAGTTAAATTCTAGAATGTTCTTTAGAAGGAGTTTAAAAGACTGGATTAGTCAATTTATAAAGAGTTGAGAAAGAGTGTCAAATAAATGGAAATCTAAAAGAGGAAAACACTGTAAGGAATGGGAGAAGAAATAGCTGTGCTAGTGATTCAAATGACATAGGATAACGAATTTTGATTGGGATATGACTGAAATGTCAGTAACAATGTAATTCCCATTATATACTAACATTTACTGTTTTTGAAAGCTCTTTCTAAAGCATGATGTTAAATGTGCTAGAACACGGCAAGGAGGTCAAATGGGATGTCATTTACTCCTAGTTTATGTGGACTCCATCCCTAGTAAATGTAAAATTCCCTTTAAAAAGTATGGTCCTTCCATGACAGGGGCTTTTCAAACATAGGCATCATACACATACAAAAAGAAAGATGTAAAAGTGTGAACAGACATATACTGGTATCATGTAAAAGAAGCATAGTCAATAACAGTGCGATAACTTTGCACTGTGAAAGATGGTTACTAGATTTAGTGGGGTGATCTCCACGTGGAAGGGTGGCCCTTAAAAGTCATGACACACATGAATTAAAATCTGTACCCAATACCCAGCCAGAGCTAGGAGAGACCTTAGATTCAGGAAGAATTTCTTCACTACGTTTGGCTTACAGGCCAAAGACTGCAGAATGATGCAGACCCTGCAATTCAACTTTTCTATAACTAAAGACACAGACGATGGAGGAGGCTCCAAAGGAAATTTCCAAACACACTGATTTTTTATTTATGGGGCCTAAGAGACAGAGAACTTTAAGTGAACTCAAAACGGCATGTGACGATCAGATTTTCAGCTGTTTGGTGTCCCTGGGAACTGCAAAGCAAAAAGAACAGCCCTAATATCAATAATAAATGCCTACCAGAGAACTCCAGGAAAGCTACAATGATTAAATAACACCAAGGACGAAAGGCAAAGTTTAGAAGACACTTTCACTCTCTCGCTCTGTCACTCTCTGGCAAAATGCCCAGGCTATTGGTTTCTCTTTGTTTCGCCACTCCCGCCTTTGTCAGCCCACCCCCACATCCCCATGGAAATTGGTTCAAATGACAGGGTAATTGATATCTTAAAGGAGCTACAGACATTATTTCAAGTCTTTGAACTTCCCTCTGAGCAAAACTAATAACTTTAAAGTTGATAAGTCCATTTTTCATGCTGTTTTAATATCCAGATGTGGACTCATATTGATTAGAAGACAGGAGGAAATTAAATAAACTTGTATGGTGTCACTCCTATGAATCAGTCTCTCTCCCAGCACTTTAAATATGTTATTTACTTTTATAGTAACCATAAAAGGTGTGTCAAGTAAAATTGCGCTCATTTTACAAATGAAGCTACTGAGACAGAGAGGCTAATTTGCCTAAGGAGCAGTAAACATCAGAGCTGCTAAACATTGGAGTCAGTATTGAAACCCGGGTCCGTTTGACACCAAAACGCTCCCCTTTACTCAGTGAATAGCAAATCGGAGTGAGTTTCCCAGCATCACCTCTTCCTCACCATTATCTTGTGGCTGACGTCTAATAGAAAGTCAATAAACATTGGTTGATTTAATGGGCAGGTGAATGTTTTACAAGAGGCTCTAAACTGAGAAGTGACTCAGAAAAAGTAAGTAGCAGGAAGGAGACAGTAGTAGTACCACTGTGTGAAATTTCTGAGGTTCCCATGAATGGATTAGCTTGAATGCCAGCCCACCTGGTTGAAAGAATTGCACCAGTTACCTCTGGAGGTGACCTGTGGTTGGTCTCAGATGTCTTTTTCCCGTTCAAGGCAGCAGATAATGGTGCTTTCAGCTTGATAACCTACTACCAATAAATAAATTCTGGTTGAGAATTTTGTAGCTACACAACTAGTACTGTTGATGGATTACAAAGTTTCAGAATAGACTTGATTGTGGTCAACGTTTTCAACCAGAAACATTGCTCGCAATCAGAAGTTTGTACAGAGATACTGCAGAGTGAACTTGGGCTGAACATTCCAGAAGCATTTTAATTCACAAAGCTTAATTTCTATACTGCCTCCTCGCAGAGAGAATGCCCTGCAACCCCGATATTCACAGTAGCAATTTGTCCTGACCCTTCTCTCCATCTTTGGGATTTTCTTACTCTTCCTTTACAAGGGCTGACAATTAGATTTGTGAACCTGTTGCAACAATGTTGTTAACCTTTTCTGATATCAGAGGGATTATTCATTATGAAGTTGTACCAACTGGACAGTTAACCAAGTTTACTATTTGGAGGTGCTGAAAAGTCTGCCTAAAAAAGGTAGATGAAAACAACCTAAATTTTTTGTCAACAATTTATGGCTCTTCCATTACGACAACGCAGCAGCTCACACGGCACTGTCTGTGAGGGAGTTTTTAGCCAGTAAACAAATAACTGTATTGGAACACCCTCCCTACTCACCTGATCTGACCCCCAATGACAACTTTCTTTATCCAAAAACAAAGGAAATACTGAAAGGAAGACATTTTGATGACATTCGAGACATCAAGCATAATACGACGACAGCTCTGATGGCCATTCCCGAGAAAGAGGTCTAAAATTGTTTTGAAGGGTGGACTAGGCACCAGCATTGGTGCACAGCTTCCCCAGGGGAGTATTTTGAAGGTGACTGTAGTGATATTCAGCAATGAGGTATGTAGCACTCTTTCTAGGATGAATTCTCGAACTTAATTGTCTGAGCTCATAAAGGAAGAGTAAGAAAAAATCCCAAAGAGGGAGAGAAAAGGCAGGACAAATTGCTACTGTGAATATCAGGGTGCAGGGGAGTCTCTGCTGGGACTAAGCCACCTAGTCCTCATCCTCACAGCTCAGGTACTAGCATTAGTTTTCCCTTCCCAAAAGGAAATAGTCCAATTCTTAAATGATGAGTTTAGTGTCTCCCCTTTGTTTAGCACCAACTAGGTACTATTGTTACCCGAGGACTTCTTCCTGTCAAGACAGACTTGATCACCAGAGGCAAAGCCGTGGGAACACATCCTTCTAGCAGAGAAGTATTTCAATATTGGAAAACTCTTATGGTATACACTGGATGAATATTCGGCATATCTTTTCCAAAATTAGATATGGATTGCTCCTGTCTACACAGAGTTTATTTTGTTCTTCCTTATTGCTACTCCCCTTTTTCCAAAACTGATCTTCTTGAGTGTATCATTCATCTAATTTCTTTTTACAGAAGCTGAAGTGCTCCTATACTCCACAGTCCCTGGACGGAGCAAGGTCTTCAGGATGAACTGGGGTTATGGGAACTGGTTGCCCCAAGCCCGATGGGGTTAGGGACTTCTGCACAGGATAACTTGGGTGAACACATCAGGGGCTGCTCTTCATTTGGCCGTTCCCTACTACCTGCTAAAAATTGCCCTGTTCCAGCCATCTATAGAAACTGGCTGAAATGTTGACAGAAATAGAGAATGTGTACTCATAGTGATGAGTTTAGAAGTAAAATCAGAACTTATGAGATTTTTTGCCAGTTTCAAATGCAAACACTCTTATGGAGGATTTCAAATCTCAAAATTTTAGAATTACTAAGACATGGTTATGGTTTGTAGAAATAACAAGTAAAGATGTTTAAAAGTGAGTTTTTTGAGAAATATACAAGACATATAGTCATATTCCAGGTCTCCATTTCAAATCTCAATGACCAGTAGCAAAGTGCAAAGACCCACATGACAGAAGCAAACAGAAGCAGAAGGAGGTGTCACAAAATTTCACATTGAAAGCTCTAAAACCTGAACCATCCTTAGCTTCTGGTAATACTGGGACATAAACTCCTCAAAGTGATATGTTTCAGGCAAACTGTAGCTATAGTTATAAGAGCAGGCACACCCCTACAGAAAAGCAAACTGTGTTAAAATAATAAAATATAAGTGGATTTTCATCAATTAAAGTCTAAATTTCTTGGAACTATCTCAGCTCTGTTTTTATAACTATGCCCAATGTCCAATCAATGGAGTACCCAACATATCCTATTGATAAGTTGAACAGTTTCATTATCTAATGTCAAATTTGGGTTTAAAAAGGAAAAAGTAACCTCAAGTAGCCTAATCATTATCAAGTGAGCTCAGGAAAAAATGTCAAGAAGGTGATCATCTATGAGATATAATTATAAGGTTCCAAAAAAAGCATTCTGGGTGAAAACTGATTCACAAGCCCAGCCCTAGACTTCCCTTAGGTTTCAGAGTATAGCAATATGTACAGGATTGTTCTCAGGGGATTTTCTCTCTGTTCCTTTCTTTATAAATTATAAACATACCTACTGTCTGACATAATTCATTAAAAATATGTTCTATCCATTTATTCTTTCATCTGAATATATGAGAGATAGAGAGAGAGATCTGAAAAAATACACATCAAAATTTGCTATCATTTATTCCTAGGAAGTAGGACATGAAAGAGGGTAAGAAAAGGAGAAGGAAGACTTTCTTTCCTTTTTTAAAAAAAATGTATACAGGACTGGATTTATCCACACTTTTAACAAATATGGACTACTTTTGTAATTTTGACAACAGAAATCCAAAAAGAGAAAGTGGCTGTCCGTGGTCCTGGAGTGTTAGCACCGTGTTTCTCCGAAAATAAGACCTGACCGGAAAATAAGCTCTAGCACGATTTTTCAGGAGGACATCCCCTGAACATAAGCCCTAATGTGTCGTTTGGAGCAAAATTTATTATAAGACCCGGTCTTATTTTCAGGGAAACATGGTAGCTTACCCATGAAACACACACTTGGTCTTGCCTAAGATTTTCACTTGCTGCTCCTTCATAACTCTCTCAAGAACTATGAATTTCAACCCTGTTCTGAATCAAAGTATCATAAACTACAAGAGCTGGAAGATCAATTAGGGCAAAGTCTGAGTATTGGAGGAAAGGTAATTAGGTAATAAGTCACTTGTTCATGACACATTCTCATTCATTCAGCAAACATTCTCTGAGTGTCTATTTAATCAAAAATTAAAAGTGTGTTGGAGATACAACTAAGAGTTCAATACTTACTTGCCCTCACAGGACTCATCATCTAGTACAAATTTATTTTGCACCAATAATAGGGCTGACACAATTCTAAACACATTCATACTCACACACTCATACTTTTAGATGGAAATTAGTAGTCCAGTTTCAGTGATAAAAAAATGAAACTCAAAAAAATTAAATGGTGATATATTCAGCCTCAGATCTGTTGCCTTTTAATCAAGGCTCTTGCCAGTTTTGTACTAGACATTCTTCTTTTAGGATTCATTCAGGGGGACTAGAGACAATCAAAAGTAAAACTGTTTTTTTTGTTTTTCGGGTTTTACCCTCAAATTTCTAGTTCAATATTTTTTTCTATTAAATCACAGTGATCAGTTTATCCATGTGTGTTGTTTATGTCCTCAGTTTTAAATAGTCTATTAAATAGCTCAAAACTATTTCCTTGATCAAGAACTGATATATACTGCAAGCCCCATCACTTAAGTCATCTCTCATGGAAAAAAAAAAAAAGCTCATTAGAGGGAATTTTTCAATATTCTCTGATGCCTAATTAAAACAAAAAATTATAAATCATAAAACTGATTAAAGTTTATGTGGAACAAAATAACCTAGATGTTCTCAGCTGCTACACATCACAGAGGACTCACTTCTACGATTGCTCATGCTAAAGTAATCCCTCCATCCTTCCCCAGTCAATCCTTACCATATTCCCTTGCATTATTTTCTTCAGAGTTAAGAGCACAATCGTAAATACATCTATTGATTTTCTTTTCTCTCATTATCTAATTCAACCCAATGAGAGTTGCTGTGGACAAAGGTTGTGTCTGATATGAGGTGTTGCACCACCCAAGCCAGGGACGCCTCTACGTAATCAACAGGCAAGATATTGGTGTAACGGATGACTAAAAAGTTTTGGTTTTGTTTAATATCTTAATTAGGTATTTACCAGGTACTAAAACTCCTGACGTTTTAGAAATCTGTTATTCCATGGAGCCACTGGATTAAATGATAATTCACTATCTGTTTATGGAACTGAACACCCCCTGCTCTGCTAACTTAGGGTGCAAACACAGCCAAATCTCTCCCCATCCCCCCTGCAATTAATCCAACTGTCTCTTAGGAGGAAAGTTCAATATCCTACTCTCTGGTTGTTGAAAACAAATAATGAAAAACAAATCAACTATGGATTTGTTATCCATTTTCTAATTACCTAATTGTAGCAAGACGTATTATTTACACTTTTTGTCATTCACTTAGAAATACCTATATAACTTAATATTTTCAGAAAGGTTTGAAAAAATTTAAATTCAAATTTCATTAAATCCTTTGTTCAGACAATATTTTAACCACAATATTTTATATTAGCAAATACTTCTAGTATTTTTTTGGGGAGATGTTCAAAGCTTTTTTATTAAGAGGCATATCTAGCATTTTTTTAAATTTATTGGGGTGACATTTGTTAGTAAAATTACATACATTTCAGGTGTACAATTCTGTATTACATCATCTATAAATCCCATTGTGTGTTCACCACCCAGAGTCAGTTCTCCTTCCATCACCATATACTTGATCCCCCTTACCCTCATCTCCCTCCCCCCACCCGCCTTACCTTCTGGTAACCACTAAATTATTGTCTGTGTCTATGAGTTTTTGTTTCTCATTTGTTTATCTTGTTCTTTTGTTGTTTTTGGTTTATATACGACATATCAGCGAAATCATACGGTTCTCTGCTTTTTCTGACTTCTTTCACTTAGCATTATACTCTCAAGATCCATCTATGTTGTCACAAATGTTCCTATATCATCTTTTCTTAACGCCGAATAGTATTCCATTGTGTATATATACCACAACTCCTTTATCCATTCATCTATCAAAGGACATTTTGGTTGTTTCCATGTCTTGGCCACTGTAAATAAAGCTGCAATGAATATTGGAGCACACGTATCTTTATGGATAAATGTTTTCAAATTTTTGGGGTAGATACCCAGGAGAGGGATTGCTGGGTCATATGGTAATTCTATTCGTAATTTTTTGAGGAACATCCACACTGCCTTCCATAACCGCTGCACCAGTCTGCATTCCCACCAACAGTGTATGAGGGTTCCTTTTTTCTCCAGAGCCTCTCCAACACTTGTTACTACTTGTCTTGTTGATGATCACCATTCTGACTGGGATGAGGTGAAATCTCATTGTGGTTTTTATTTGCATTTCTCTGATGATTAGTGATGTTGAACATTTTTTCATACAGCTATTTGCCATTTGTATGTCCTCTTTGGAGAAATGTCTCTTCAGGTCCTTGACCATTTTTCAATTGGGTTGTTTCTTTTTCTGTTGGTGAATCTCAAGGGTTCTTTGTATATTTTGGATATTACCCGCTTACAGGAGGCACTGTTTGCAAAAATCTTCTCTCATTCAGTTGGTTGCCTCTTTATTTTGTCTTTTGCTGTGCAGAAGCTTTTAAGTTTCATATAGTCCCATTTGTTTATTTTAGCTTTTACTTCCATTGCCGTTGGAGTCAAATTCATAAAATGCTCTTCGACACCAAGGTCCATAAGTTTAGTACCTATGTTTTCTTCTATGCAGTTTATTGTGGCAGGTCTTATGCTTAAGTCTTTGATCCATTTTGAATTGATTGTGGTACATGGTGACAGATAGCAGTCCAGTTTTATTCTTTTGCACGTGGCTATCAAATTCTCCCAGCACCATTTATTAAAGACGCCGTCTTTCCTCCATTGTATGTTTTTAGCTTCTTTGCCAAAAATTATATGTCCATATTTATGTGGTTTTATTTCTGGGTTCCCAATTCTATTACATTGCTCTATGTGTCTGTTTTTCTGCCAGTACCATGCTGTTTTGATTATTGTAGCCCTGTAGTACAAGCTACAGTCAGGGAGTGTGATACCTCCAGTATTGTTCTTTTTTCTTAAGATTGCTTTGGCTATTTGGGGTCTTTTGTGGTTGCAAACAAATCTGATGAGTTTTTTGTTCTATTTCTTTAAAAAATGCCATTGGGATTTTGATGGGGATTGAATTAAATCTGTATATTGCTTTGGGTAATATGGCCATTTTAACTATGTTGATTCTTCCAATCCATGAGCACGGAATGTCTTTCCATTTCTTTGTGTCTTCTTCAATTTCTTTCAAAAATGTCTTATAGTTTGCAGCATATAGGTCCTTCATATCCTTGGTTAAGTTTATTCCTAGGTGTTTTATTTTTTTGCTGCAATTGCAAAAGGAATTGTTTTTTGTATTTCTTTTTTCTGGGATTTCATTGTTAGTATATAGGAATGCAATGGACTTTTATACGTTGATTTTGTAGCCAGCAACTTTACTGTATTCGTTGATTGTTTCTAATAGCTTTTTGGTGGAGTCTTTAGGGTTTTCTATGTATGGCATCATGTCATCTGTAGAGTGATAATTTAACTTCTTCATTCCCAATTTGGATGCCTTTTATTTCTTTCTCTTGCCTGATTGCTCTGGCAAGGACTTCCAACACTATGTTGAAAAGCAGAGGTGATAGGGGACAGTCCTGTCATGTTCCTGAATGTAGAGCAAAGGGCTTCAGTTTTTCACCATTAATTATGAGATTAGCTGAGGGCTTGTCGCATATGGCCTTTATTATGTTAAGATATTTTCCTTTTATACCTATTTTATTAAGTGTTTTAATCATAAATGGATGTTGTATCTTGTCAAATGCTTTTTCTGCATCAATTGATATAATCCTATGATTTTTGTCCTTTATTTTGTTTATGTGATGTATCACATTGATGGATTTGCAGACGTTAAACCATCCTTGTGTCCTGGGGATGAACCCCACTTGGTCGTGATGAATAATCTTTTTAATGCATTGTTGTATTCGATTTGCTGGAATTTTGTTTAGGATTTTTGCATCTGTATTCATCAGAGATATTGGTCTGTAGTTTCCTTTTTTTGTGTTGTTCTTACCAGGTTTTGGTGTCAGAGTAATGTTGGCCTCATAAAATGAGTTAGGGAGTACTGTCTCTTCTTCAATTTTTTGGAAGAGTTTGAGCAGGATTGGTATTAGATCCTCTTTGAAGGTTTGGTAGAATTCACTAGTGAAGCCATCTGGTCCTGGACTTTGCTTTTGGGAAGGTTTTGGATGACTGATTCAATTTCGTTCCTGGTGATCGGTCTGTTTAGATTTTCAGTTCTTCATGGTTCAGCCTTGGAAGGCTATATGTTTCTAAGAACTTGTCCACTTCTTCTAAGTTATTGAATTAGGTGACATATAGTCCTTCATAGCATTCTTGCATGATCCTTTGTATTTCTGTCCTGTCCCTGATAAGTTCCCCTTTTTTGTTTCTGATTTTGTTAATTAGTGTCTTCTCTCTTCTTATCTTAGTGAGTCTAGCCAAGGATTTGTCAATTTTGTTAATCTTTTCAAACATCCAGCTCTTTGTCACATTAATGTTTTCTATTGTCTTTTTGTTCTCTATTTCATTTAGTTCTGCTTTGATTTTTGTGATTTCCTTTCTTCTGCTGACCTTGGGTTTCACTTGTTCTGCTTTCTCTAGTTCTTTAAGGTGTAACATGAGGTTATTTATTTGGGATTTTTCTTGTTTCTTGAGATAGACCTGTAATGATATAAATTTCCCTCTTAAAAGTGCTTTCACTGCATCCCAAAAATTTTGGTAGGATGTATTTTCATTGTCATTTGTTTCTATGTATCTTTTGAGCTCTCCTCTAATTTCTTCTTTGACCCAGTCGTTCTTTAAAAGTATGTTGTTTAATCTCCATGTATTTGTGTTTTTTCCTGCTTTCTTTTTGCAGTTGATATCCAATTTCAAAGCCTTGTGATCAGAGAATATGCTTGTTATGATTTCAATCTTCTTAAATTTGCTGAGGCTGATTTTATGTCCCACTAAATGTTCTATACTTGAGAATATTCCATGTACACTCGAAAAGAATGTATAGTCTGATGTTTTAGGATGAAGAGCTCTATATATGTCAATGATGTCCATTTCATCTAATGTGTCATTTAGGGCTGCTATTTCGTTATTTATTTTCTGTTTGGATGGTCTACCCATAGCTGTCAATGATGTATTTAAGTCCCCTAGTATAATTGTGTTTTCATCAATTTCTCCCTTTAGTTCTATTAGTAGTTGATTGGTATATTTCGGTGCTGCCTAATTGGGGGCATAAATATTGATGACTGTTATGTCTTCTTGTTGTATAGTCCCCTTTACTATTATGAAATGTCCATCTTTGTCTCTTGTTACCTTTTTCACCCTGAAGTCTGTTTCATCTGATATCATTATGGCTACACCTGATTTTTTCTGGGTACCATTTGCTTGGAGTGTCAATTTCCACCCTTTCACTTTGAGTCTATGCTTGTCCTTGAGCTGAGATGTGTCTCTTGGAGACAGCATATGGTTGGGTTTAGTTTCTTGATCCAATCTGCTACTCTGTGCCTTTTTATTGGTGAGTTCAGGCCATTTACATTTAGGGTGATTATTGATATGTGAGGATTTCCTGTCATTCTATCTTTAGTTTTCTGTCAAGGCTGTGTCTCCATTGTTTCTTTGCCTTTTTGTTGTCTATTATTTCTGTGTGGTAGTATTCTATGATGTTTCCCTCTGTTTCTTCTTTTATTACAGTACATATTTCAGTTCTGTATTTCTTTTGAGTGGTTACCCTTAAGTTTATGTAAAAGAAAGTTTGATAGAGTATTCCATTTTCTTCAGCACACTTACTTTCTCCATTCTCATATTCCGGTTCAGGCCTTTAATCTCCCCCTTTTTATGCTGCCACAATTTGTCCCTGTTGATGTTGTTCGAATAGCCTCCTTTAATATTTCTTGTAGTGCAGGTCGTGTATTAGAAAATTCCCTCAGCTTCTGTATGTCTGGAAAGGTCTTTATTCCTCCTTCATATCTAAAGGATATCTTTGCTGGATTTATTTTCTTGGCTCATAATTTATCTCTTTCAATAGTTTGAGTATTTGGTTCCACTCCCTCCTGGCTTGTAGAGTTTCTTCTGAAAAACCTGATGATAATCTAATGGGTTTCTTTCGTAGGTTACCATCTTCTTTTCCCTGGCTGCCTTGAGGATTCTTTTTTTGTTGTTGATTTTAGACAGCTTCAATACAATGTGCCTTAGAGAAGGCGTGTTGGGATTGAGGTAATTAGGTGTTCTATTTTCTTCTTGGATTCGAGGATCCAGTTCTGTCCACAAGTTTGGGAAGTTGTCATCAACGATTTGTGTGAATATATTCTCTGTTCCCTTCTCTCTTTCTTCTCCTTGGGTATGCCCATTATTCTTATATTGCTCTTTCTGATGGAGTCAGAAAGTTCTTGTAGAGTTGTTTCATTTCTTTTAAGTCTCAAGTCTCTTTCTTCGTCCATCTGTGTAATTTCACGGTTTCTGTCTTTGATGTCACTGATTCTTTCTTCCATCTGGTTAACTCTACTACCTAAGCTGGTTATTTCATTCTTAATTTTTTCTATTGAATTCTTAATCTCCAGAAATTCCATTTGGTTCTTTTTCAAATTTTCAATCTCTTTCGTAAAATGCTCATGTTGTTCTTTGATTGTGTTTCTGAGTTCATTAAATTGACTTTCTGTGTTTTCTTGCATCTCGTTGAGTTTTTTCAGAACTTCATTCTTGAATTATCTGTCATTTAAGTCACATAATTCCATATCTTAAGTTCCTTTTCTGGAGACTTTTCACTTTCTTTCTGAGCTATCTTGTTGTCTTGCTTCTTCATGGCAATTACTGATTTATTATTTCTCTTCCTAGACATCCACAGGTTTGGTTTCTGCAACAGGTTGATAGGAAGAGGTCTTTCTTTTGTTTTCCAGTACTTGTTGGTTGAATGTTTTATTTTTCTCTCCAACTGCAGCCTTTGTTTTCCTCTCTCACACAGTAGTGATATGTTTGCTCTGCATTATTCCAGTTTCTCACACAATGGTGGGATTCCCTGGGAGATGGACTTCTCCTCTGTTAACAATTTGCCTGGGTCATAAGGCGCCATGTCCCTGTGGGGATGCGGAGAGCTTTTGAAGTTCCAAAGTTCTTTCCACACCAGATTCATAGCCCGTATGTTTCAGCAGTTCTGTTTACTCCTGCAGGGATTGGCCCAGATAGGTGCGGCCAGGAGCTGGGTGAGTTGCGAGAAGTGGCCCAGAGCAATGGCCGCAACAACCACCACCACAGCCGGTCCCCCTTCCACAGTTCTCTCCCCTCTGCCGGAACTAGTTGGGCTGCGAATCTGTGTCTGCGGCACACAGTTCTCAGAACAGCAAATATTCTGTCCTTTTGAGCTCACACTGCTACTGTTCCG
This sequence comes from Rhinolophus hipposideros, assembly GCF_964194185.1. Taxonomy (NCBI): domain Eukaryota; kingdom Metazoa; phylum Chordata; class Mammalia; order Chiroptera; family Rhinolophidae; genus Rhinolophus; species Rhinolophus hipposideros. The sequence goes on from NC_138052.1 coordinate 14,329,242, forward strand.
CTTCTAACACCGGGCAGGTGGGGGCGGGGTGAGCTCTGGGAGGGTAGGAAGGGGTCGGCCAGTCTCAGTGCCTAAGGCTTCCGTTCTCTGCTTGGCAGTGAGGGCTTAAACCACCGTTTTCAGCCTTTTTCCCTCAGTCTTTTCTCCGAGGTCTCTGCTGTGAGTGTTGGGTTCAGCCATGTTATATGCTGCCCCCTCAGCCCTGTGGGCCATAAGCGAAGCCCTAGCAGTCCAAGTTCTTCCCTCTCCCACAGCTGCGGTAGTTCCGGGATACAGCGAGCTCAGAACACTGAGCTAGGTCTGCGTCCTGCACCCCCGTGGCTCCATCTCCTCACTTCTCCCTTCCCTCCTCCCCCCACCGCTCGCCAATTCTCCCACCTTTAGGTGAATTCAGTAGTGGGCCTCTTCGTCTTGCCTGTCTGCTGTGCAGGGAGTCCTTTGTGGAGTTATTGTTGTTCGATTAGTTGTAAAATCTAGGGGAGCTTTACAGAGGCTCACCTCACGCTGCCATTTTGATGATGTTCCTGCTTTTAGTATATTTTTATCTAAACCTTGGCATAGTTGATTTATCTCAGTCATTTCATGGAAATAATTAATATGCCCTAACTATGCTGGATAAACTAGCAAATAACCCATTTGGCTAAACTATCCTCATTTTCAAGCCAATCCACAAACCAGACTATAATTTTCTATTGTTTTATTATTTACTTATTAAATTTATTGGGGTGACATTGGTTAGTAAAATTATGTAGGTTTCAAGTGTACATTTCTATAATACATTATCTATATACTGCATTGTATTTTCACCACACAATCAGTTCTCCTTCTGTCACCATAATTTCCAATATAAAAATATGTTAATAATCACTTAGAGGAATATTACAAAAACTGATGAGATAAATTGAAGATCACATTACAAAAGATAAACAAACTTAATCTGAAACTATGTAAATGTTATCATATTATTTTAAAATAAGTGAATATGTAGTTTACACATTTTTTTAATAATGTAATATAATGGATAGCTAAATTTTAACTTTTCTGGGAAGCAAAGAATATGATAAAAGCATGATACTCCTTTGATATATTTATCTGTTTGATAGATCTAACTCTGGTGTACAGCTTTTTAAAATAATTATAAATATTATATAACATCTATAAATAACAAAAAACTTCATTAGTTTTCCCAAGCAAAGTTTTAGGGCACACTTTATGATATACAAATGTATATGCTACTAAAAACTAATGGGTTCAGACTGTGGGTCGGAATACAAAGGAGGTGCAGTAGGTAAATAATGTGATAACCTCCTCTCACAACCACTTCAAAATTACAACTAAACTACAAAACAATTGTCATAGAGAATTGCCTAAAATCTTGCTGAACTGACGATCTACAACTAAAGATATGCAGAAGATGCCATCTCAAGAATGGTAGGAGAAGCAGAGACATGGAATGGGCTGGTCCCACAACTGCGTGTGACCATTAAAGATTGAGAAAAATATTTCAACTATGGAGGTCCCTTTCCCATACCCCAGAAGAGCAAGAGGTCCCAGCCCCACCCCAGCAGAGGGTTCCAGTGCTGGAGAGAGAAGTCCCCATAATTTCTGATTGTGAAAAACAGCCAAGACTATGACTGAGTGAGACAGAGGGTGGCTGCAGTCCCAGGTGCACCTCTGAAAGAGACGATGCGGACTTACCACCAATGGAATCACTGGCTCTGAGCTCAAGCACTGGGGCAGCAGCTGAAAAGGCAAAAGGACATATGGTGGGGAACTGAGTTGTCTGGCTTGGGAAGGGGGGCTGGAAAGGCAGTTTTCTGGATGGAGGAGCTGGCAGAGGCCATTGCTTCTTTGCTGAGCACTCCTCCTTCCCAGCATGCAGACACAGGTGGCTGCCATTCCTGAGTCTCTCCCATTCCTTCGCCATACCCTGGCAATTCAAGACACCACCCTGCACAACTTTCGGGCACATCCAAGCCACTTCCATTAGCTTTTTCATACAAACTGCCTGCCTTAGATCAAGCTGCAGACTTTCCTAGGGTCTCTCAAAGATTTGCAGAACACACACAAGCAGCATCTGGCTCGAGCATGTCCTGTATCTCTGGCTGAACAGCCTTCATCTAGCACTAGTGGCAACCAGCCTTGGCTTGTGGCTTGGCCTCTCAAGGCGCATCCAAACACAGTATGGGAGGCAGCCATCTGCAGATTTTTTGTGTGGCTCCTGCCAGGTGGCCCTGGGTAAGGCATGGGCTGTCACTGAACTTGACCTACAGTGAATCACCTCCAAGGTGGTCCTGGAGCTGGCGTTCCAAGTGGCCAGCTTCCAAATGAGATGGGGTTTTTGGAGCCACCTCTAAGAACTACACATCCAAGGGACAGATCAGACAGGCACTGGAATCCTGCTGAGGCAGATCCTGCTCTGTAGGATCAGCCCCTACACAACAACCCTTCCACTATAGTCAAGGCCAATCCTCACAACAAATAAGCCCAAGGGTCAGTCACTCCCATTAAAGTGCAATTATCAACCAAGTCTCAACTACAAGAGGAGGGCACACATAACCCACACAAGGGATGAACCTGAGCGCGTGGCTTAGTTGACGAGAAAGACTGTGCCACTGAACCCCACAGCACGCCTACTACATAAGGCCACACTACTAAGACCAGAAGATATAGCAGCCCTACCAAATACATAGAAACAAACACAGAGGCAGCCTAAATGGGGAGACAAAGAAACACGACTCACATAAAAGAACAGAACAAATTTCCAGGAAAAGAACTAAATAAAGTGGAGACAATCAATCTGTGGGATGCAGAGTTCCAAACACTGATTATAATAATGCTCACTGATCTCAGGGAGAATTTCAACAAAGAGATAGGAAACATTAAAATGGAGCTAGAAAACATGAAAAAGAATCAGTAAGAAATAAAGACTATAATAATGGAAATGAAGAATATATTACAGGGCATCAACAGAAGAGTAAATGAAGCAGAGGATCGAATGAATGATGTAGAAAATAAGGTAAGATAAAATACCTAACCTGAAAAACAAAAAGAAAAAGAATCCAAAAAACCTGAAGAGAGTTTATGGGGCCTCCAGGACAACACCAAGTATACTAACATTTGTACTATAAGGGTACCAGAAGGAGAAGAGAGAAAGCAAGAAATTGAAGACCTGTTTGAAGGAATAATGACAGAAAACTTCCCTAACCTGGTGAAGTAAATAGATATACAAGCCCAGGAAACACAGAGTCCCAGACAAGATGAACCCAGAGGCCAACACCAAGACACATTATAATTAAAATGCCAAAAGTTAAAGACAAAGCAGGAATCTTAAAAGCAGCAAAAGAAAAGCAGTTAGTTACCTACAAGGGAGCTTCCATAAGGGACTGTCAGTTGATTTTTCAACAGAAACTTTGCAGGCCAGAAGAGACTGGCAGGAAATATTCAAAGTGATGAAAAGCAAGGATCTACAACCAAGATTACTCTACCCGGCAAAGCTATCATTTAGAATTGAAGGACAAATAAAGAGCTTTCCAGACAAGAAAAAGTTAAAGGAGTTCATCATCATCAAACCAGTATTACAAAGAACCTTAGAGCAACTTCTTTAATATGGGAGGGGGTTAGGGGTGGGTGAAGGGATTAAGAAAATGGCCTTCCCAATAAACTTTATATATATATATATATATATAGATAGATAGATATAGATATAGATATAGATATAGATATAGATATAGATATAGATATAGATATAGATATAGATATATAGATATATAGATATATAGATATATAGATATATATATAGATATAGATCTATATATATATATGCATATATATATATATATATATATATATATATATATATATATATATATATAAATTATGTATAGTGCCAGGTGAGACACACACACACACACACACACACACACGCATGGTGCAAACTGGTTGGTACAAGTAGTCATGGGGATGTAGGGTATAGCATAAGGAATATAGTCAATAATATTGTAATAACTGTGTATGGTGCCGGATAGGTATTAAATCTGTCTGGGCGATAGATGGAAATGGGGTTGGGGGCCACGTGAAAAAGGTGAAGGTATTAAGAAATACAAATTGCTAGTTACAAAATAGTCATGGGATGTGAAGTATAGGAAATATAGTCAATAGCATGGTAAAAAATTATGTATAGTGCCAGGTGATACTAGTTAGTGGGATCACTTCCTAAATTATATAAATGTCTAACCACCATACTGTACACTTGAAACTAATATAAAATAATATTAAATGTCAACTCTAATTGAAAATTGTAGAAAGGGGGAAAATGATCAATAATATTGTGATAGCTTTGTACAGTGTCAGATGGTTGCTGGACTTATCATGGCGATCACTTTTTTAGCATAGGGAATAAAATCAATAATATGGCAATAACACTGTATAGAGCTAGGTGGGTATTGTTGAATAATTATGATGTATACCTGAAACTAACATAATGTTGTTTGTTAGCTGTATTTTAATTTAAAAATCTTTAAAATAATGAAAAACTAATGCGTCCAGCCTCTAGCACACAAAATTGTATCTTGTTAACAGGAGTTAGAAAATATAAACTAAATCAGGAATGCCTGTAATTGAAAGAAATGTCAATATTGTAATTTAATTTTAAAAACACCTTTGCATTATTTTAAACATGAAAGAAATCAGGTAGCTTTGTTGTTAATTGGTAGCTTTTATTGAATGTAACCTGAAATTTTTGTAATTCTGACACGTTCCAAATCATTTAAGAGAATTTCTAATTCTTTGGCTGTTTAAAGGTGTTTTTCTAACATATTACAGATCATCAGTATAAGTATTATCAGAGCTCAAAAGAAATGCTTACTTTTAAAAACATGGATGAAAAGCCAGTATGCATATCAATGCTTCTTAGTGAAAGTCTCATTTTTTTTTCTCCCACAGTTCTCTGTTTTAAGAGGAATGCATTCTTTGACAATCATTTTGGAATAGAAAAATGGAAATGTCACTAAATAAATATTGTAAGTAGTCCCACTATCCAACTCTACTATATATATGAAATTATAAATACTAATACAGCTCCAAAAACGTTTTTTTATAACAAGTCAATCACCCTTAACATAAATATGTTTAATATTAGGTTGGTGCAAAAGTAATTGCGGTTTAAAAGGTTAAAAATAATTGCAAAAAATCGCAATTACTTTTGCACCAAACTAATACACCGAAGACTGAAAGGCCTGAGGGTTTATGGTGCCTTACTTGTTAAGGGACCCTTGCCCTTAGATGCCTAGATTTTTTAAACGCCTTTAGACTATGAACTTTTGCAAGGATTGGGATGGGTTATGAGTGAGGTATATATATTTCTTTTATAAAATGGAAGAAGCAAAATTTTGAGCACAGGCAAGTTGTCAAATTGAGCATAGGCAAGTTGATAAACTTTAGAAAAAATGCATATACACATATGGAAATTAAGAATCTGGAAACTTATATCCTTAAAGCTCTCTGTGTCCATAAGTAGCCATAACCATGTTTAAAGAGAAGTATATAAGGTTTGACAATTAAGTTCGCGAACTTGTTGCAATGATGTTGCTAACAATTGTTTTTAATATCAGAGAGATTACTCATTATGAATTTATATCAACTGGACAAACAGTTAACCAAGTTTACTATTTGGAAGTTCTGAAAATGCTGTGTGAAACAATCAGATGACCTGAACTTTTCAACAACAATTCATGGCTCTTGCATCACGACAATGCACCAGCTCACATGACATTGTCTGTGAGGGAGCTTTTAGCCAGTAAACAAATAGCTGTATTGGAACACCCTCCCTACTCAGCTGAGCTGACCCCCAGTGACTTCTTTCTTTACCCAAAGATAAAGAAAATATTGAAAGGAAGACATTTTGATGACATTCAGGACATCAAGGATAATACGACAACAGTTCTGAAGGCTATTTCAGAAAAAGTTTCAAAATTGCTTTGAAGGGTGGACTAGGTGCTAGCATCAGCACATAGCTTCCCAAGGGGAGTACTTTGAAGGTGACCGTAGTGATATTCAGCAATGAGGTATGTAGTACTTTTTCTAGGATGAGTCTGCAAACTTAATTGTCAGAACTCGTATTAAAGTACCCATCACTGACAGACCCAGAATGACTCTTGTTTATCCCTCCCTTCCTTTTAAACTCCTAAAACCCAAGAGTATTGTGATATCCCTTTTAGGACAAAGGAGCTACTCACTAACCCTTCCAAAGGGAGTTGTCATCAGTGATTCCAGGAAGTCTTACTCCTACCCTTTTGAGGGAAGTTACCCTTGTTACTCAGAGGCTGTTTACCTAAGAGCGGTGGCCCAAGCTATTTCACGTTGTCTACACTTATTCTCTGGGGTTGAGGGCTGGTGGGTGACAGGTGGGTGACATTTTAGTGATGTCAAGTTCAGTGTTCTGGAGTATATCTCACTAGACAAGAGATAAAAAATAAATGTTCTCTAGTGCAGTATCCTACTCTACCTAAGTTTACTAAGATTAGAAAGGGTATACTTGAATAAAGCAGTCTTGATAAATAAGAGTAAGAAGTATTGCTTAAACATGTCAGTTTAAAATGAAAATGAGTCTACTGTGAGGATTTTAAGTATTCCGACTTTATTGTGGGATGAACAGAGGTGCTCCACTTGTAACCTACTATGGCTGTTCATATTAGTTAGTTCATTCAATAATATGAAAATGAATTAGCAAAGTGGCAGTATGAGTAAGAGCTTTCAAGTTCGAAAGATTCGGGTTCCCACATCTGGTCTGGCCCTTACAAGATACATGATCTAGGGCAAGTTTTAGTGTTGACAACTATAAAATGAAGATTAAATTACCAGCTTCCTAGGATTTGTGAGGATTAATAGAGTGAACATCTGTAAAGCACATAGCACAGCCACAGGCCTGGCATAGAAGTCAATTAAAAGGATGTTAGTTCCTATTTTTATTTATTATTTGCTATGTGTAAAATTATTCAAAGAAGAATGAGATATATTTTGCTCAGAGAGTACAAAATGTACACAAATAGCTAAACGTAGGAACAAAGAGTTAAAAGAAAAGTTGATTAAAGGCTATAAAAAGTGGCATGTACAAAGTATTGTAAGCACAAAGCCAGAAACCAGAAAGGCAACATTTTATATCCTATATCATGTAATTCAACTCAATATAACTAATCATCATTGAGATTCCACTGTCTGCTAAGTGTTATTGGGTACAATGGACCATTCATAGTATAAACTGTGAACTCTGTCCTTTGGTAGTTTATAATTTAGTTCAAAAGACAAGACTTGCACGAAACACAATATTTAACAAATATTTATTGAATACTCATCATGTGCCAAGAACTGTACAAGGTGAAAGGTATATACATTGTCCCTTCCAGAGTTAATGTTCAGTGGTAAGTGTTAATAAGTAAGACATTAATCAACTAAAGAATTAATGCCACCGTCTGATGAGGTACCAAGAGGTAATAGAGAAGGTGAACGCTGTGGGAGGTCATGGAGGGAAGAGGAGAGATTTATCACTGTCAGGTTGCCCACAAGTTCATCCTGAAGACCCAGGCAGCCCTTTCTGAATATATTGAGTGGAGGCTTAGAACCTGCAACTTTACTTTCCTGTGTGAAATAAATCCTTTTGGTTTTTATACACCATATAATTTAATGTCTCTGCTTTTCCCTGAGATTGTATGTAATGGAATGGCCCTAATCTATCAGGGTTACACATTCCATTTGTGATATACAAACCATTAATTCTTATCAGATTTTATATATGTAAATATGGTCATTGTTCTAGCTAAACTCAGAGATGATCACTGCTTTGCCATTTGACTGAAGGGGCCTAATTTTGTCTGGTATAGCAATCACATGAATTGATTAGGCTCAAGGAATATTTTAAACACTATCCACAAAGGAGAGTTCATAACAGATGTCGAATATTGTAGCTATTAAATATGACTCAAGATAATGGAGCTGACATGACAGTATGGATCTTGATATAATGCCTTTAATTTTCCTAAACAGAAGACATCTTTTATGGTAACATGATAAAGCAAAGTACATTATGTTCAGCCATTAGAATTCCAAGAAACTGTCAACTGAAAAGAAATCTTCTGTGGATCACAGGGCTAAGAAACACATTCCAATTTCACTAGCATTATTTACTTTTGACTGTAGGATTCTTGGAAATACTATTTTTCTTTACATGTCTGGTAATAAAATTCCAAAGGCAAAGCACCTTTCCATTCTTTTTTATCTACCCCACTGGCCATGCCTTAATTGCCTCATGCCTGCCTCATCCCCAAACTCTCCACATCTAAGAGAAGTCAGTATGGCAGGGTATAAAGAGGGGAGACACTGGAAACAGGTAGACCTGTAAACACATCATGGCTCCACTACTTGTCCATGAACCTGAGAATTATTAACCTCTCTTAATCTCAACTTCATGATCAGTGAAATGGGGATGACAGTATGGTCCATGCAAAATTATTGTGACAATGTAATTAAGGAGGTAATAACCACAAAACTGGAAATCAGTAAACAGTGTTGTATAATTATTGAAACAGGAAGAATGAAGCAACCCTTTAAGTGAGGAGAAAGGCATTGAATTTTAAGATAACAATAGTTACTATGTTCCTCAACTTTAAAGTCAATAGTTTGAATTTCTCAGATACAAAAGAGATCATGTAAATGTATCCAAGGGGTCTTCTTTAAAAATAAAAAGAAACTTTACAAACAAATCTAGTCAATTCTTAGTTTAGTTAAATAGTTAACACAGAAATCCATGGAGCAGTGTCTACAGAGATTTAAGAAAAAGTGATCTAAGGTATCCTACCCAATTTGTTTGGTCTTTAAGCATAAAAACAACAAACAAATGTTTTAAGCATGCAAGAACTCAGGAAATGTCACTCTTAAAAGCCATTTTAACACTAAAATCCAGCCAACTGAGGAATACATAAAAATAAAGAACTCAGGAGTAGAGAAAGCATTGCAAAATGACTGGTTATGAAAACTGAATTCAATTAAATACAGAAGTAATATTATGTAACTGTGGTGATAATGATTACTGAACAGACTATGATTGTTATGAACCTTGACATTACCAAATAATGATATAACAAAGAAAACTAGGAGGAAAGACCAAGAAAAGGTGAAAAAAACATGTGAGAAGGCTAATTTCCCCATCTTTCCTAGTACAGAGTTGATTGGTATAATATAAAATTTAAACGTGAAGTTTTAAAAAATATAATCACTATAAATTCTTACTGAGTTTCACAATCTTTTGTTTTTATATAGAGATCTTACAATATTTAAGATAAAAATATATCTTGTGGTTAAAAATATACTTATTTGTATACTACTTGTATAATTCTTATACTTATTTACACAATTCATCCCATTGGATTTCAACTTATTTTCTTCTGTAAAAATAGAGAGAAAATAATGTAAACAGTAAATAAAAACTAACAAGCCTTGGAGACACCAAGTTACCAGAAAACAAAAGATAAAATGGCTAAAGGAAATTTTCATATATCAATAATCATCCTAAATTTAAATGGACTGAACTCACCAATAAAATGACACAGAGTAAAAGATTTGATCAAAAAACAAAACCCAACCATACGCTGCCTTTAAGAGACACATCTCAGCTCAAAGTGAAAGGATAGAAAACAATACCTGCAACAAAGGGTATCCAGAGAAAAGTGGGTATAGTCATACTTATAGCTGACAAAATAGACTTCAAGATAAAAAAGAAGAAAGAAAAAAAGGTAACAAGAGATAAAGATGGATTTTGTGCACCCAGTCTGGGAGCACCAAAATATATACAGCAACTACTAACAGAACTAAAGGGAGAAACTGACAAAAGCACAATTATAGTAGAGGACCTAAATACACCATTGACAGCTATGGATAGATCATCCAAACAGAAAATCAATAAGGAAATATCAGCCTTAAATGACACATTAGAACAAATTAACATAATTGACATTTACAGAGATTTTCATCCTAAAACACCAGATTATACATTCTTCTTTATTGCACAGGGAACATTTTCAAAGATAGGACATGTGCTGAGACATAAAACTAGCCTAAACAAATTTAACAAGATTGAAATCATACCAAGAATATTCTCCAACCACAATTAGAGAGCAATTGCAAAAAGAAAGTGGGGGAAAAACACAAATATGTGGAGATTAAAAAACATATTACTATAGAACTGAGTCAAAGAAAAAATAAAAGGAGAGATGAAAAGATAGATAGAAACAAATAAGAATGAAAATACAACATATCAAAACTTTTGGGATACAGGAAAAGCGGTAATAAGAGGGAAGTTTATAGCAATACAGGCCTATCTCAAGAAACAAGAAAAATCCCAAATAAACAACCTAAATTATATCTTAAAGAACTATAAAAAGAAGAACAAATGAAGCCCAAAGTCAGCAGAAGGTATGGAAATAAAAATTAGAGCAGAATTAAATGAAATAAACAAAAAGACACTAGAAAAAAATAATGCAACAAAGAGCTGGTTCTTTGAAAAGATTAACAAACTTGACAAACCACTAGACTCACTAAGGGAAAAAAGAGAAAAGATACAAATAAACAAAACCAGAAATGAAAGAGAATTTATGATGGACACCATAGAAATACAAAGGATCACATGAGAATACTATGAAAGATTATATGCTACAAAATAATAATAATAATAACAATAATAAGCCTTATTTTATTTAGTAAACTGTATCTATATCTATCACTAATCCAAATATATATTACCTATCTCCAGTTTTAGAGTGCTGTCTAGAAAGCTTTCTGATGTTTTACCTGATGTTGATGAGTATTTCTCGGTGGCAGGACTTTAAGTAGTGTTGTAACTTTCTTTGTTATACTTTTCATTGTTGTTTGAATTTTCATTGTTGTTTGAAACAATATATATTTTTAAAAAATCAGTAAAGTCACTTTTCTTTAAAAATATTTAAAAACTGGCTTATTTGGGGAATTGAACTTGACCAGAGAATAGCTATTTTTTATATAAACCGTTTGATAATGTGTGTGTGAGAGAGAGAGAAAAACAAACAGTGATGTGTTATTTTATACCTTAAAACAAAAAAAGACAGAAAGAAGGGAGAGGGAATAAGGTGATGAGGGAGGGAGGGAGGGAGGCAGGGAAGGAGGATAGAAAGGAAAAAAAGGAGACAGATTATGCACAGTGTAATAATAAACTAATTTCTAATTTGTCTCATGTCCAAGGAGATATGACTTGAGAAGTGGGGGAAATTGAGAAACTGTTTCAGAGGTCTCTTGGGAACCATTGGATTCTCCATGCCCCGTTGATATCTGGCTCTACTACTTCACATAAGGCACAATCAGCAGTGCTTTGCCTCTCGCTCAGTGTCTCTCTTGCCTCTCATCCTGAGTTTCCCTATTAAAGTCATCATAAAATCCTACCTCCAGCATCCAAAATGCACAATCCAAAAGTATGGGGAAATTAACTCTCTGTAAACTTTGACAGTGGGATACTGGAAACCAGCAAGTTCTTTCTTTTCACCCCAGTGGATGACCCCAAGATCCAGTTTCTCCCGTGGACTTGAGCAATCAATATCACTTAATAATTGTTATCTCTCTATGGCATTCCAGGAAAGCCTCCAACCCTCTTTCACTCCTTTATCTCTCCTCCCCATCCTTTATCATTGCTTGAAACTCTTAATAAAATGATAGATCTACTCCATCTATACTAGTTTTCCTGAGGCTCAACTCCAAACCAGGGACTCTATTTCTCTACATAATAATGTGAAAATCTAACTCCACTGAAAAGAAGTGGCACTGTGAATTATAGAGCACTTTTAAATGATTTATTTTCCTCGTTAGGCATTCAGACAAAGAACTAATGTCTGTCTTTGGATAATGAGTACTTGTGCATTGAGCGTGTGTACACGCACATCTGACAGAAAAGTTACACTTAGAAATTGGTCATAAAGAGACATTCTGTCTTACTCTCATAAGAAGGCATCAAGCAGTTTGGAGTGTCATACTCTTCCCATCTTTCTTAGAGTACCTCCATTTCACCTTTATTCCACAGGACCCCGAGTTCCAAAGGTGATCACCAGCTGTCCTGGAGGAATCTCCTTTCACCAACCCACACTTTACTCAACCTGTGCTCCAAAGGTAATTACTTAAACTTGGAAGTGTGTGCTGAAGGGATATCTTGGGGAAGTGAAGGTGAGAATGACCTCAGAGGTTAAGGGATAGCAAATAAATGTGGATGGAGGGTCTAAAGACAAAGGTTATGACAGAAAATTCCTTTTGCAAAAAACAAACAAACAAAAAACCTGAGGACGGGGAGTTAAATAATTATTTAGAAAAGATCACTTCGTCCAATGCATGTGTATTATCTGGGATATTTATAAAGCAAACTAATGCTCAATGCTGTAATATGAACTAGTTTCACAGTTAACCAAGCAGGGGAAAATGTAGCAAGGGAATATCATATGAAACAGAAAAGTTTTGTGGTGAAGAAGAAAAAAAAATGTAAAATTTTAAGAATATTGAACCTGGGCAGAAAGCCCAGAAGTAGTTCTCCCAGTTGGGATATGTAGAGAGATGGAGACGGAGATTGCTAAATGTTAGGACTAGGGCATTTCATTAGAAAGTTGACAGTACAGAAATTGTCATACCGTATTTGGAAGATTTGCCTAAAATCTGGCTTGGCAATAAGAAACAAGAAATCTGGTTTGGTTACAAGCAAATCCCAAATTGTGAGTAGTTCAACTAAGCGGTACAAATCATCTTTTCAAAAAACGGCTATATTTTTTGCAGAAGAATTCACATAGAGCTCCCAAACCCATCTGTACAGGCTGTATATCGCAAGACACACAACAATCTATGTGAATGGTGTTGTATGTGGACAGGAATTGTGTATGGACAACTCACACACTGTATGCAGCTGCCCTGTACTTACAATTGATGTACTTCCAGAACTTGAGATTTCTTTTCCCTTTTTTATCTCAAAGCATTTGAGTTTGTGATGTCTTTTAAACAGACTGTTCTCCAGTGGAACTAGTCTCACAGTAATATACACAGTTCAGTGACAGCACTGACAAGTTCATGTTTCTTACCTTCTGCCCTGACTATAGACCATGTGAGGTCCCTGACCTCTGATGTAGGATATGATTCTAGGGGGAACTTGCCATCAGACTAGTAAACAGAGCTCATTATTATGTCCCACGTTCTTTAAAGACACGTTCTACCTATGATCCATAGTTTCATATTCTACATTGCCTTGTACATGATACCGAGTTTCTCTGAGATAAGACCAGGTCTTATATTAATTTTGCTCCAAAGACACATTAGGACGTATTTTCAGGGGATGTCTTATTTTTTCATGTACAACAATCTACATTTGTTCAAATACAGTCATGCCATCTTCTTCTGGAACATTGTCATAACGTACTAAATACGTTTGTCTGGCTGACAATCTTAACTGGGGCTTATTTTCAGGATAGGTCTTATTTTCAGAGAAACATGGTAAGTACTCAACAGTTATTTACTGATTGAGTGGGAAGAGGAACTAAACCTACTATTTCCTTTGTATCTTCCAACAGCAATTGAGAAAGGGTAACACCCAAAGGAAACATATGATCATCAATTAACAATTTTCCTAAATAATAGTCTGGTGGTTTGTTTTTGGTTTTGTTTTCAGAAATATTGCTTACAGTACCTGAAGAACTAAATGAGGTTCCTGAAATGAAATGAAGCTGAAAGAAAGTCTGGCAAAAGTGGTTTCTTCTTTCCTAATTAGCGAGCCAAGTTCCCAAGGGCCGATACAACCCTTCAGGCCAGTCAGTGATCTGATTGTATGCCTCAGAGAAGCTGGTAACTGTGTGTGTGGGTGCTGGGGAGGCACTGAGAGAGACCCCTGGTGAGGTGTCTTAACCTCATTGCTGGGAGATGCCTCCAGGGGAGGAACCTGATTGTAGAGAGCTGCTTTTCCTCATACACCTCCTCTCAGAGTTGTGATGAATGCCTGTTATTTAAACTCTTGAAATGTGAGGAGAAAGTATCTAAAATGAGCATGATGAAAAGGAACATTATTCAATTAGAAAGATAAAGCATGATTTGGAGAAACAGAATATAATTACAAGGTTGGAACATTTCCAAGAAGTTGTGGATGGCACCTCAGCTGACTATAGGAGAAATTCTCTCAGACTGAGCCCAGGCAGATGGTGTTTGTCACCCTCCTTCTCACAGGTGCTGCAGACCCTGGTCTTACAGGGATATAGCACCCCACAGTCTCGGCGGAGGCCCCAATGTCGGTGCTCTCAGCATGGCATATTTATAAAGCCATCTCCTCAAAACACTGGAAAATGCTGAACTCACTCTTTTTTGATCTCCTGTACATATCAGATTAAGTGAATAGATATGAAGACATATTGGAATCTATACAAAGCTATGTAAAATTTAGTTATCCTTATTAATATGGAACATGTCCATGTGACAGTTTTTCTTATATAGGTCAAAGATGTTCAGAATCCTCATTGTAAACATAAAAAACAGGGCTATATGTAAAACTTGTAATTATTATACAGCTATTATTCTCCTTCAGAGTTAAGCTATGTCATAGTTCTATCGGTATGCAATGTTTTGCAGTATTTTAAGTAGGGTATTTATAAACTGGATTCATTGTAAAAGTTTGTATTTAAATTCCAAATACTTCAAATTTAAATCCAAATATTACGTGGAAAAAAAAAGACTCCAGAAGACTTGAGTACATTGGATATGAAAAAATACCCAATAACTCAGGCATCAACTGAGGACCCAACAAGGGAACACAGTGTTCACAGGCTGATCAGTCATGTTAAGAGCCTGTCCTACCATGGACACTCCGTTATGTGCTTAGAATCCCACTCTACTCCGTTTGGCTTGGGTTTTACCTGGTCTTCCTTGATCATCAACTCTTCTCACTCCTGGAGATTAGACTTTGACTTCTAACTTCTTGTGTATGCTTAACATTTGGAATTCTTGCCACTTTTACTCATTTGTACAATCATTGTTTGAAGGTCTTGCATAAGAATTACCAGGAAAGCTTGTTAAACCATATTGCTGGACTGAAGAATTTTCTTTCAACAGGTCCAGGAGAGAGTGGGGAGACGTAAAAAAAAAACAAAATAAAAAAACAAAAAACAAAAAATAACCTTGCTAGCAAGTTCCCGTGATGCTGATGCTGCTGGCCCAGCCCCCCTTTACCCCCCACCCTGAGAACCAGTGGCCTTTCCTGCACTAGGTGTGGTATTTAAGTGAGCACTCATTTGAACAACTCTATAAGGTTAGATATTTTTATCCCAATTTTATTAATTATGAAACTGAGACTCAAAAAAGTTTAATAGCTTGTTGATGGGCACACAGCATTTTAATTTTAATTTTATTCACAAATTTAAACCAGACCCCAAGCTAATATTCTTAGAACTATGTATAAGAAAAGAGAGGAATCCATATCATTTTTATCTCCAAACTTCTTAGCTCAAGAATCTGTCTCAGTTAGTGGTGAGAAAACTGCCAGCTGCTGCTGCTTAAAACACATCTCCCTGGCACTGATGTCCCCCTCATCAGATTAGCCATGTAACAAGCAATTAAGGAGAGCTATGTCAATCCCTCCCAGCACCTGCAACTCATTATGGAAACAAACAGCTCAAGTCCAAGGGTTCCATTCAGAAGAATGATATACAGATGATGCCTGATTTGTCACAGATCCCCAAGGCCAATATTCAACCTCTGATAAGAAAAATGAAGACGTATGTAAAAGCTATCTAATGTTCTCCATATGGAAGCCCATAGTTAAAATGTCAGTTGCATTCAATAATAAAGTAGACTTTGCCTTACTAGGCTATTGCCTTTTGGGCAGAATATCAACCATGCTTTTGCATGTGGGAGAAGACTCATAAAAGTTGTATTGCAATGGCTTGGGCCAAAAATCTACCTCAAAGTTCTAGGGAATGTTTTAAATTATTCATAACTTAAGACAGTCTATACAACCCATAACTATATATATACTACATTAGTCCAGCTGATCCTTTGAGTGATGGCTGTTGTTAGCGATGTTGGTATCAACTGCTATCCCTACCTAGCTGGCTTCCAGCAACTGTAAACTTCATTCTGCCCCAGCTGGAGCACATACCAATGCAGGTACCAAAGAAACTCCAGATCCCTGTGCTGAGGTTTAGTTATGGAGTATGGTGTGCCTGTAGGTGTGGTGGTACTTATTTAGTGAAAGCAACGTCCAGTCAACATCTGCCAATGATGGAGGGTAATGTTTAGTGTTGTGGGCATGCTCTCAGACAGTGCACAGAGTGTTTGGATTGGATGTTGAGTTTAATACTCTTAATCTTCTTGTATTCAAATTGTCTGACAGGTGATTCCTCAGAGAATTATCCAACTTGTTATTACCAGAAGAAGGGAGAGGGACACAGGCAAAACATTAGACATTTACTACAGATACCTTGAGTACAACTGCAGGAACTGATCGTACTAGCTGTGGAGAGATCTAATTCTGCTTATGCCAATGTCATGCAGGGTCTCTAGTCCTGCTCCCCACACAAGAAGGCAGGATATGGTGATTTCAAAAAGAAACACCAATAGACCATAGATAGGGGATTCATACCACTATATTCTCACTGGCGGCTGCTTGGAGACACAAGAAGCAGGAGTCACACAATCTCCAGCCTGCCATCTGCTTCTCTGCCAACTAACCAACCTCTTGCTAACTACAATCCATGCTTGCTAGCGTAGCCATGGAAGTTATATTAGTGGCCAATGGCTAACTGGTTACAGCTGATGGCCACCTAGCCACAGCATATGGCCATCTGATTACAGCTGATGGCTGTCTAATAACCGAGCCAGCATCTTTCCACCTGAGGCCAAGAGCCTGGAAACTGCTCTCTGGGACTCTGTCCCCACACCCAATCACCCTCAAGGAAACCTAACCAGAGAAACTCAAGTGATTCCCTTCATTTGGTTGAGAGAAAATTGTCCACCCTCACTATCTAGAGAAGTTCAGTGGAAAGGACCCTGACTGCCCTTGATGGAAAATTACCCTTAATAGAAAGAACCCAGTCTGCCGGCTTATTTGGCACTTGCCTAATCGGAAAGAAAGTCCTGCATCTAATGCCTTCCTTCACACATGCCAATTACCAGATGATCTTCAAAGATGCTGGGGGAAATCACACCTACTGAAGGGCTGCTAAGTCTGGAGACGTTGGATTAATGAGTGGTCAAAGAAAAATAATAAAATTGCAATATTATTTCATCTTGAAGGATGGAAACCAAGACAATCCATCAAAATAAATGTAGCTGACCTGGTTAATATGTTTTACTGAGCTCAACTTGCTGCAGCCTCTGAGTGTACCTCTGTGTGGATATGAGATTGAAAATACCTACGTAGCTTAGATCAGCCAAGTTGAGCAGCTTGTCTCAAGTTTCTCTCTGTTTAAGAAAGGGCAATGCCAGACTACTATCCTGAAGTCACAGAAAAATCACTTTTAGGTGAGAAATTATATTCTAATCTAGATTCTAACTAAATCTCCGCTCCAGAGGAGGGTGTAGAGAGATTTGGAATGACCATGTGCCTTTAGCAGTATGAGAAATTACTCTCATTCAAAAATTAAGATAAAATCATGTATGCTGTGTTTTGAGTGAAGCTGCCAGACCCATGAAAGAAAATTGAAGAAAGAACAGATGGTCAGTGATCCAGACTCTAAATTATCAATCAATAAATTAATTAATTAATTAATAAAAATAAAAAGCCAGACACTATGGCTGACTTGGAATCAGGCTTCAGTGACTGAGAACATGGCTGGGTATATCAAGGTAGAAGTTATGATTCAGGCACAATTACACAAACCATCTACTTTTCTGATATTATTTCTCCCTTTCATGGTTGCTCCTAAAGATAATGCTCTGAAAATATCCTGTTCACTGAAGGAGATACATACAAATCAGGTCCTCGCCATGGCTCTGGCCAAAGGGACATTCACCCAACCAACAAGTAGGCCACCCATATTCTACAGCATTGGAGAATGCAGGAAAGGCACTTAGCAGGTATTGAATAGGTATTTGTTAGGTGAATTTTATTCAAATCAAGAAGCCCAAGCAAAGGCACAAAGCAGATGCTCAAAGAATATTTGTTGGATGAATGGTGGTATTCAACAGATAATGAAATATGCAAGTAGATAGTGGGTAATGGGAATAATAAGGGTTGAGGCTAAGAAGGTAGCTATTCATAGAATGTACTGCTAAAGAATTTAGACTTCATCCTAAGGATAGCAGGAAGCCATTACGTGATATTAAGATGAAATGTGAAATAATACCATTTATAGGAAATGAATGAGCACAGAGGCAGGAAGAAATGCTGCAAAACTATTCCAATGATCAACTTGAGACGTGAGAAAAAGGAAGTAAAAGCAAGAATGTGTGCTCTGTAATTAGATGGCAGCTGATTCCCACGAAACCTTAGGTTCTTAATGAAAAGACTATTTTCTGAAAGATTTAATCTCTCTTTTAGGAAATGCAAGTGTATCTGACCAGCAGCCTCCACCACAGTGCCACACACTGGCATCAGGCTTAGTGTCACATGTGCCCCATCAATGGCAGATTTATTGGAGATGAAAATTGATGTTACTCTAGTAACTGTTCTGAAAACTTGGGGAAAAGAGGGAATGCTTATTTTTAAATGCCAATGTTTAGACTTCTTGTTGAGTCCTTGGCTAAGGACAAACCTTTCCTGACTTTGCATTTTCCCACCTCACCATACTCCAGTGAAATAAGGGATTCATAAAACTCAGTTGTTGAGTGAGAGTATGCTTATTCCCTAGCATCTCCCATGACCCCAACAGTTTTGAGGCTCAATCAGCCATGAAGAAGAGATTACAAATGTCCTTCACATCCGACAACACTACCTTAGGAAAAACCTTGGCTCATAGAAAAACACATTGCTCTCACCAATCTACTTGTAGTTCTATAAACAGGCCTTTTGTATTCTTTCTTCTTCACCTCTTCTTCCTCTGGCCTCCCTTCTTTGATAGACCATATCCTTGGTCTGTTCTTATAACAATACTAGTCATCCTTCAATGCCCAAACCAAGCTTCATTCCCTCAAAGATGCCTTTCTCCAGACAACATACATTCTGAGGGTTCTTCCTCTTTATTCCTGCAGCCTACTTCTCAGTGCTTGCTATGAGAGAGAGCCAGCATGAGATGCTGAAGGAGGGTACGGAAATCGGAGCCCTCAGAGTCACTTTGTTTTAGGGATATAAATAAGTAACCAGATGTGGAAGACAGAAAAAGGCCACCCTGGCTAAAGATGCCACAATGTAATCCCCAGAAACCATGAATGTTTATGTTTATGGAAGAGAGAATTGAGATTGCATATGAGTTAGCATTGCTAATAAGAAGACCTTAAAATAAGGAGATTATCTCAGATTATCCAGAAGGGCCCATTGTAATCACAAGTGTCCTTTAAAATGGAAGAGAGAGGCAGACGAGAAGGTTAGAGTCAGAGAAAGATTTGAAGATGCTGTACTGCTGAAAGCTGTGAGCTAATGAGTGAAAACACTATTTAGAAACTGAAAATTACAAGAATACCTTTTACCCTAGAACCTCAGGAGAATGCAGTCCTGCTGATAACCTCCATTTTGGTCAAGCGAGACCTGTTTTGGAATTCTGTCCCCCAGAACTGTAAGATAAATTTGCATTGTTTTGAACCACTAAGTCTGTGGTAATTTATTACAACGGCAATAGGAAACCAGTATGCCAGGTATCCAGCTTAATGCCTAATGCCATTTAACTCAGGTACATTATAAGAATACATTTTATAATATATTTTATAATATACATATTTTTATAATGTATTTTATACATTATAAAATTTGTATACATTTGTATACTTTATACATTTAATTTTTATAATGTATTTTATAATATATATATAAATATATTTATAGAGAGACAGCAAAAGAGAGAGAAAATTCTCACAAAATATGTACAACATGCAATGTTATCAGGTTATCTTGCATAAGCATTACTGAATATTCTCAGCCAATAAGAACTAGGGACACAGAACAAACTGCAGTTATCGACCAAGGAACACTAGCAAACCACAGTGTCTCTGCTGTCAGCTGACGAGAACTCTACTGTGCTATCCCCACTGAGCTTATTATGTAGTGTGCTCACTCCACTGAGACTTCTCTTTTTCCCATTTACTTTAGGCAATATAGAATAGTTTGACCCACAATGGCTGGCAAAAGTTGTGTCAATGATGCTACGAAGCCAGCCACATATGTATGCAAGCATGCACACACACAAGGAAGACTGTCCCATTGAAGACTTTTCAAGGACATGCTGGAAGAGTCGCACAAAGAGTGCAGAGAATTGATGCAAAAGTGTAGCAGGCAGAGGGGGTGGACGCTGACATTATGAAATTGATCAAAAAGGCATCCATGACCTGGAAGGATTGAACATACAATTTAGTAAGTGGAAGAAAACATATTGAAGACGCATCATTAATTCAGGGAATATGAAGAGACCAAAAAACAAAAAGTATTTGCCCTCATAAAACACCGAGAACATACTATTTAGGGATTATGCTGTAAGAACCTATATCGCTGAGGCACTGAAGTGACTCCTTCAGGAAGCCATCTCCAGGGCCAAACAGCATGAGTAAGGGAATACTATTAGCAGTAGAGCACGGGGAGTTCTGCGATAAGGAGAGAGGCGCAGGGCACTGTTGGAGCAGAGAGATGGGTTATTTAGCCAGTCCAGAAAGTAAAAGAAGGCTTTCTGAAGGAGGAAAGGGCCCCACTGAGTCTTGAGGAAAAGTAGGATAGGCCAGGCAGAGACATGCAAGTGTCAAATAGAGGGAACAGAGTAGACACAGAGAAGAGCCTTGGAAACTTGGAACAAGCTAATTTGTACTGTTATTTCTGTTTTTTAGCTTTATCTCAGGTCTCCCCAAGTAAATTGTTGTTGCAAAATCTATACCTTATATCTCTTTAGGGTTGTAATACTTGCACAATGCTTTTGAAGAAGAATCGGAAAAAAGATTAGCTGATGCTGTGACTTCCTCTGTCATAATCCGACCCCTCCTTTGCTTTGGTGACATTTACCACCATTTCCCACTTCCCACTCTGTGTTCTAGCAATGCCACAAGGCAATGATATTTCTTGGGTAATGTCTTATTCTTTTGTGTTTCTGTCTTTGCCCTTGCTGCTTCCTTTCTCGGGTATTTTCTTACTTCTTTCCTTCCCCTTGTCTGTTAAGTGAACCCCTGGTCCTCCTTCAAAACCAAGCTGAAACCTGATCTGAGCTGCCCTCAAACCACTGCACTTCCTTTGTTCTTTTAACATGCTACTCTGTTTTTCTTGTTTGCTGCATTGCATTATATTTCCTTTCACATGTGCCTCTCATCTCTGACTAGATTGCGACTCCTTTAGTTCAAGAACTGTTTTATTTATCATTGTACCTCAACCTCTGTCATGGTCCCTAGCATTTAATTTAGTCTGTTATTAATTATTATTTATTTATATTGTTATTTCCTACTAATTATTCAATATATTTTTTTTTATGTCTTACTATCCTAGGCACTCCTCTAAGATGATATGAGCAAGATAAACAGGCTGGAGCTCAGATGTTAATAAAGAACCAAAAATAGCAAGTAAATAGCCATCATAAATAACAATTTCAGATAGTGATGCAGACTATAAAGAAAAAAAACAGGGTAATATGATATGTGTTTGTTGAACTGTTTCATTGAGTTCGTGAGAAATTTCAACATGTGATTTGGCACTGAATGTCAAAAAAGTCAGACACCAAGTCTGTACAAGCAAGTCTTATTCACGCCTCTATTCACCACAAATTATTTAAATTCCAAAGAGAAACAGAAAGGGACAACAATTTCAAGCTACAAAGATTCACAAATCATTCCTGCTTGTCTATCTGCTTGCCTCTGGTAAGAAGAAAACAAAAGTAAAAAGTTAAGACAACTATGACACCAAAATGTTAAATTACACAAACTAAATAGGCAATCAAAGAAAACTCAGGAATTAGTGGGTGAGTAGAATAGTCATCAGCAGGCATTTATCTACTGGGACAACTTAAATAGCTTTTACGAAATTACCTTGAAAGAGATCTTGATTTAACAATGTCAGGGGAAATCTAGTCCTACTTCAAATTCTCTTCTGAGGCACTCTAATAGGCTAGTCAAAAAAAAAAAAAAAAGCAACCCTAAATAAAGCATTAAAAGGAAACAGAAGAATTCACGGGAGCCTGCAGTTGGAATACAGTTATTATTTATGTCTACAGGAGCCATATAGTGAAAAGGGAGCTACCTCTCCTGACATCTTCCATAAGATGTGGTCTCATAAAGGATGTACAGTTGACCCTTGAACAACATGGGGATTAGGGGTATGGACCCCTGTGCAGCAGAAAATCTGCTATAACTTTTGACTCCTCAAACACTTAACTACAGTTGTTCCTAGGTGTCCATATGGAATTGCTTCCAGGACCCCCAGTAAATACCAAAATCTACAGATGCTCAAGTCCCTTATATAAAATGGCATAGAACAACGCATACAGTGACGCTTCATATCTGCAGGTGCTCAATCAAGGATCGAAATACTATTTTCAATCCATCTTGGTTGAATCCACTGATGTGAAACCGAGGAAATGTAGGGCCAACTGTATGGTTATTAAAAAACATTCATATATAAGTGGATCCTTGCAGTTCAAACCCCCATTGTTCAAGTGTTAATTGTACTATGTTTTTCTTTCAGTGAAGGAAGGGGAAGACTAGAAGAGATCTCAGCTTTTTTTCAATCTTCTGTCACTAACCAGCTATGTGGTCTCAGATGAGTCACTGCAATGGAAACCTGTTGTGGGCCTCAGTTTCATCACCTGCAAAATGCAACCAGATAATACCCATTCCCAATCTAAGTGTCTATAAGTCTAAGCCATTAAGAACTTGATTTAAGGTAATATCTTATTTCTGTTGGTCCAAGGTTGAATCAAATTTTAGGACTCTAATTTACATAGGTCCTACGTGCAAAGATTCCCAGGTTACTCAAGACAACCAACTAAGCTATGCTGGACCAATAATACAATCTCATTTGTGCACCGTTAAGAGATCTGACTCAATATCTCTTTTTCTTTAATGAAAATACAGGCAGTCCTCACTTTGCATGGTAATCCAGGACTATGAAAACAATTATGCAAGTTGACAATGTGCAAAGTAATCTTTAACATTTAATAGAGAAAATTGTAACTGCCCTGTGATCTTTAAAATTTTTTGTCAAAAAAATTGTCAAAATATTAGAAAATTTATCATTATCAGTATAAATATATGTTATAAATATATAAGGTGATGAAAAATAGTAAAACTAGTATCCATTTAGTACACAGTAATTTAAAACATTAGAGAGCTTGAGAATTAAAGCATTGTATTTCCTTGTAAAGAACCTATAAAAGTTCTTTGAACAGTGCTTCCCTTCTTCTCATCATGTAACTTACCATATACAGTGAGCTTCTTTTCTATATTTGGCACATTCCTTTCTGAGTTTGGAGTGGCTTCCAACATTTTACCCTTTGTACATTCAATGCCATGAAATATCTCTGAGAGTTCCTTTAATTTGACAGTTTTTACTGGCATCACTTCTTCTAGAATATCATCGTCTTTTCATCAAACCACTTTATGTTAATAAGTTTGCCTTTACTCAGTTTCTCTAGCTGCATATGCAGTCTCTCAAATGATCACACTGTCAACTTCCAAGGTCAGCTCTTTGTCCTATAACTTCATTTACGTTCAATTTGAATTTCTCCTTCAGCATTATCACTTTCTATTTCTTGACTGCACTTTCTTCTTTGTTGGTCATTTCTCTCTTTTGATTATCCATTTTTGTAAAAAAGCAAGCGAATTCATCCCTGGGAGACAAGGACACAACACTACTATATGTCTGCTGTCTGAGTGTGAACTAATAGATACGCAGTGGCCAATCACCACAGACTGAAGTAATTGAATAATTGGCCACTGGCCATGATGTGCGTCTGTTATTTACTGAATAATGTGCACACTGAAGAGCGACCAACAAAGTTTGTTCTGTGTGCAATTATTTACAGTTCATATAGTGTGGTAACTGAAATTTGAGCCATATTTTTAGGACTGGTGTTACTTAACACCAGTTGTGGTAACTATAATCATGCATATCAGAACTCTGCAAAGCAAAACCTGTACAGCTATATTAGCTTTGTGCTTTCCTTTTGCCAATCCAGAAAGAGTTGCCTGAAGCATTATATATAATATTATATATATATATATATATATATATATATATATATATATATATATATATATATATGTGGTTCAAATACATATATATATGTGTGTGTGTGTGTGTATGTATGTATGTATTTATTCTTACTCTTTCAAATCGTCTTGTTTTTCTTTCAAAACTTTAAAATTACCATAGAAAGGGATATCCAAGATTGCAGAGAAGACAAACATTGCGCCTGCTTCCTTCCATGAACACATTAAAATTACAACTAAATTATAGAACAATCAATCTGGGGAACTAGTTGAAATCTAGCTGAACAGAAGTTTCATAACTAAGGATATAAAAAAGAAGCCACATTGAGTCTGGTAGGAGAAGCAGAGACATGGAATGGGCCCTACAGCTGTGTGTGGTGGATGAGAATCGGGAAGGATACCTCAGCCATGGAGGTTCTCCCTGGAGGACCCCACATTAATCTCCCCAGCCCAGAGTATGGTGACATTTGGCTTTAAAAATCAGTGGGGATTCTAACAGTCAGGGTGGGACAGAAGGCTGCGGGAAACCCAGGTGTCCTCTTAAAGGGCCTACACACACACTCACTCGCTCGCAGGTACTCACCATGGGCTCCAGTGGAGAGACAGTGACAGTGACTTGGGGGGTGTTGGAGGCATACCGGGAGCAACTTAGGTGTGTGGGTTTAAAGCAAAAGCGAGAGGACAGTCACCATTTTACCTGCATGAAGTCCTGCTCTAGTGCAGCCAGTAGGTGGGCACCATCTTTCCTGTGTTGAGCCCTCCCTCTATGCTTACAGCCAAATCTGAATCTGATTGGCCTGGTGAGCTCTGCTCACTTCACTCTGCTGACTCACTGAGATCCCGCCCCACCCAACTCCCTCAACACCTGAAGCACTTTTTCATGAGCAGCCAGCCTGCCCTAATTGCAACCTTCCTTGGAAAACAGAGTCCATGAGCTCCAGGTGGGTGGCGACTGGCTTCGGTGTGCTCTGAGACTTGCCGAGTAGCTCCAGGCTCAGCACTGGCACCAAACCAGAATTTACATTAATCTGGTGACCAAAACTTTTCTAGTGACTCCTGGAGACCCTGCCACATGCAAACGTGTACTGAGCAAGGTTTTATCAGTGGCTGAACATTAAGGGAACCAGCAGGTGGCAGCTGGCCTTGGGCTGTCCTGGCTTTCTGCAGACCTACCCAGGCCACCACTGGTGGCAGATGTCCTTGGTGTGGCCTCTCCCACGCATCTCCAGGTTTAGCACAAGCAGCGAACAACGGCAGATGGTTTTGTAGCTTCTATCAGGTAGTACCTGGCCAGTCAAAGGCAGTGAGTGACATGGGCCTGCTCCAGAGCCCCCGCTAAGAGGCTCCAGAAACAAAATACTTGGAGGTCGGCTTCAGACCACAACAGAGCACAGTCCAATTAGCCCCACAGGGTGCACACACAAAGGGTGGTCTCAAGAGGGACCACAGCCCACTGGGTTGAATCCCACTCAGTTGGGTAAGCCCCCCCGCACAGCAGCCCATAAGCTGTGAATGTGGCCAAACCTTACAGCCAATCAACCTGAGGGTCAATCCCACCCACTTATATGCCAATAGCAATCAAGGCTCAACTATAACAGGAAAACACACACAGCCTACACAAGGGATACTCCTGGAGCACCCATAGTAGTTGACCAGGGAGACTGTGCCAGGGCCCCTCATGTCACCTACTACATAAGGCCACCTGGCCAAGACTGAGAGATATAGCAGATCTACCTAATGCATAGAGATAAACACAGAGAGACAGTCAAAATGAGGAAACAAAGGAATACTTCCAAAATGAAGGAACAGGAGAAAACTCTAGGAAAATAACTAAATGAAATGGAGATGAGCAATGTACCAGACACAGAGTTCAAAACAATGGTTATAAGGATGTTCAAGTAACTCAGTGAGAACTTCAACAAAGATATAGCATCAAAAAAGACATAAAAATCATTTTAAAAGAATGTCAGAAGTGAAGAATACAATAACTAAAATGAAGAACACACTAGAAGGAATTATCAGCAGACTAGATAAAGCAGAGGATCAAATCAGTGATTTGGAAGACAAGGTAGTATAAAACACCTAATCAGAATAAGAAAAAAAAAAAAAAAAGAAGTCCAAAAACAAAAATGACGATAGTTTAAGAGACCTCTGGGAAAACTTCAACCATAGCATTCTCATCAAAGAGGTAACAGAAGAGGAGAGAAAGCAAGGGATTGAAAACCTATTTGAAGAAATAATGACGGAAAACTTTCCTAACCTGGAGAAGGAAATAAACATACAATCCTAGAAGCAGAGAGAGTCCCAAACAGGCCCACAACAAGACATATTATAATTAAAATGGCAAAGGTTAAAGACAAAGAAAGAATTCTAAAAGCAGTAGAGAAAGGCAACTAGTAATTTATAAGAGAGCTCCCATAAGATTGTCAGCTGATTTTGCAACAGAAACTTTACAGGCCAGAAGGGATTGGCAGGAAACATTCAATTGAGGGAAAAAAGGACCTACAACCAAGAATACTTTGCTCAGCAAAGCTACCATTTAAAATTGAAAGACAAATAAAAAGCTTTCTAGACAAGAAAAAGCTAAAGGAGTTCCTCACCACCAAACCAACCAAACTAAGAATATTAGAGGGGTTTGGTTAAGATAGAAAAAAAAAATGATCAAAATTAATAAAATGACAATAGTTACATATCTATCAACAATTACTTTCAATGTAAATGGATTAAATGCTCCAATCAAAAGACATAGGATGACTGAATGGATAAGAAAAACAAAACCCTCACATATGCTGCCTACAAGAGACTCACTTTAGACTGAAAGACACACACAGATGGAAAGTAAAGGGATGGAAAAAGATATTTCATGAAAATGGAAATGAAAACAATCTGAAAAATCTGTGTAGCAATACTTACACCAGAGAAAATATACTTTACAACAAAGGCTATAACAAGAGACAAAGAAGGACCCAGTAATGCAACTTTGAGGTGATGTGTGCATTCACATGTACTTTGCAGCATTGTTTACAATGGCCAAGACGTGGAGGCAGCCTGGTGTCCACCAATGGGAGAATGGATCTAAAGAAGAGATGGTGCATATATATAGTGGAATATTGCTTGGCTATGGAAGGGAATGGGCTCTTGCCATCTGTGGTGGCATGGATGGACCTGGAAGGTATTGTGCTGAGTGGAGTGTCAGACAGAGAAAGATAGATGCACTGTGATTTTGCTTATATGTGGAATCTAAAGAACAAATAAACACATAAAACAGAAAAAAAAAAAAACCTCATAGATACAAAGAACATTTTGATGGTTGCCAGATGGGAGAGAGATTGGGGGTGTGGGTGAAAAAAGGTGAAGGGATTCAGAAGTACAAATTGGTTGTTACATAGTATTTACGTGGATCTAGGGTATAGCATAAGAAATATCATCAATAATATTGTAATAACTATGTATGGTGTCAGAGGGGTACTAGATTTGGTGGGGTGATAGATAAGAGGGGTTTGGGGGGCAGAGTGAAAAAGGTGAAGGAATTAAGAAGTACAAATTGGTAGTTACAAAACAGTCATGAGGCTATAAAGCAAAGCATCGAGAACATAGTCAATAATATGGTAATAACTATGTATAGCGTCAGGTGAGTACTACACTAGTCAGGGGGATCACTTTTTAAATTACATATATGTCTAACCGTTTCTTGTACACCTGAAATTAATATAAAATAATATTGAAAAAATAGCACAAAAAAATAAATTGCCACAGAAATATTTCTCAATTCATTATCTCCTCTCCTCCCCTACATTTTTCCAAACTAAAACAAAAAAAATAAATATTAATTATATCTTACAAATATAAAAGTAGAAGAAATACCTGAATCAAAGAAAATGGAAGTCATGTGACAACTTTAAAAAATAAGAAACATGTCTTTAACTTGCAAGCCCCTTGAAGACAATTCTAAGTCCTTTTAGAATTTTTAAAAAGTCTACAGCTAGATCCTAGAGGGATTTTAATAAAATTTACTATTCTCAAAAACCAACACTGAAAATTTTGATGTTGCAAATATGCAACATTTAAGGTACTCTGTAAATTCAGTAGACTCCTGTGGATAGGCCAGGACCTCATTGTTATTTACAATATCGTTATATTCACCAAATGTCAAAATCAAAACTACAAATTAGCTTTCAGAGAGCAGCTCTTCAGAAAGTGAAAGTCTTCTCTAAAATCACAAGAGCAAGGAAGGGGGTGTCTTCCCATAGCAACAATAAGAATATTCCTCTAAGACACAAAGGAAACCACATTTGTTTTTACTGGTTCTTTAATTTATTTTCCTTTTTTTCTCTTTAAAATAACTTTTTTTTTCTCTCTCTCTCTCTCTCACAGCAATTTAGGGTAACATGACAGCGTATTTGCTCATCTCTGTATACGTGCATAACCTCTACTCCCAACTTGAGAAGGAAATATTCCATACAAGAGTCACTAGAAACACTTTGGAATGTTCATGGATCACTTTAAATTTTCATTAAAAGCAAACAATCGTGGTACACGATTTTATGACAGAAGTATTCTATCCACGGTGTTCATTTCATGGTAACTGAAATATGAATTGGAGTAATAGTGATTTATGAAGATATCCCAGTCAATACATCTGAAGTGAAAATTCCAATTGGCTAATAAATGCTAGGATTCGAGAAGGCCTCTAGAAAGTCTCCCAAACCTGCAACTTTCTGAATGATTCAGCTCCCAGCCAATCTCACAATGATTCCAATTTGCCTAAATGATGATGGAGGAAGATGGGAAGGCCTAAACCATCATGAGTCTAGAAAAATTCAGGAGAATGAAAGTAGTCTGAGATTCTCACAGGGTACTAAATTTGACAAAAACAAGAAGTGTTATCATGGCTGGTCATGGGTACAGATGGAACAGTTCTGTCTGGGAGGGGAATATATGAGTTAAACTAAAGCTAAACATTAGGAGGAGTGTAATAAATACTAGTGGGATCTCTTTGGTAGGTACGGTTTTCTGCTCCAGTGCTAAACTAAGACAAAAAACAGAAAAACACCAGTTTCACAGGCGTAGCAAAGCAATCAGGGACTAGAATCCAGGATGTCAAAGCACAATTTGAACAAGCAGAGTTGAACTTTGATGCTTGAATTTGTGTGGTTGTTCTCTTTTCAACCTTAAATTTGTCTGTCAGATTTATACAACTCTGGGAGTTCAGGATGAGATCCCATGGAAGGACACCAAAGGTCTCCAGGTGAGTTCCACCACAACTAAAACAGAGACAGAAATCAGAGATCTCCCTATTATTTCACAAAAGAAGAGATGTGGTTTGCATGACTCTACGTCACTATACCTGATCTATGTGATCACTCTCCCTACCTCTCACGTTTCAGCCATGCCCAGTCTAGACTGGAACCAGGTCAACTACTCAGACAAAACAATACTGACTTCCAAGGCAATAATATCCCATGATCTAGCTAATTCTTCTTCAAGTCTACTTATCTCTTTTTCTAAGATTGCTAACATGCTCACAGAGGTTCTAAATGTATACTTTATTTTCTCCTGAATTATTCATCACCTTTTTCTAGTGTCTCTGGGCTGTAACACATTAGAATTATATCTTGAAATCTTTCTTCTTTTTTCCCCATTTCCTCCAGGAAAAGGTGTTTCTCGTTAGCCTCTGAGCACACCTGTCAAAGAGCAGCCTTAAGTGATAAGTATAATCGTTTAATATGCTCTTCTAGAAAGACTCCGCAGTCCCCCAGAAAATAAAATCTACATCACAAGAAGCTACAGAGGAAACAGTGAAATTAGTTCAAACTAAGCCCTAAAGCAAGGGGGGAAAAAAAAAACCTTTATTAACTTTGTTTTCATTCTTTATTTAATATTCATTACCAGATGTTAGTTCAGAGCTCCCACCTCCCTTCTGGCAGTCAGTATGTGAAGTTAAGACATCTAATGTAGTGAAGAAAGACATTCATACTCTTCCATCTATAATATTTGTTTAAACTGGTCCTTTTCCTGCATTTGGTGATATGCTCTACTAGCAAGGGCAATGATCACACTCCTAAAATGCTAAGAATACATTTTATGAGTGTGACCAGTCCTGTCCCTCAACCCCCATGTGTATAGGTAGACACTATACATATATGCCCCATATGTGTAACACACACACACATACACCATTCTACATGTCTTCTAATAGCACCACTCATCCCCTCCGTGTGTTTAATAACCAGGACATATGAAATACTGTGGGGCATGTAATGTAGGAAATATAAAAGAAGTATAAGAAGTGGTTCTTCTCTACATGGGTCTTGAAACCTAAATGAGGAGACAAGCAGTATTTAAGTGTGTAAGAAAATAAAACATGCCCTCGAATATTTATTAGTGATAAATTTGTTGGCGTCTTAAGAAATTCATCTTCTGGATGTGGAGGAGAGACATGCCATGAGATGTTGTTTTGTTTGCCCTGCTAAGAAGAAAATGTGTTAGGAAAACCTGTTTTCCATAAGAATATTTTGACCAAAATACAAGAATATCAAATCTTGTTTGGCTATTGTTTCATAGTACCCTCAGAAAATTTTACTGGCTTAAGGTTTCAAAACACTAAGCTGACCAAACAAAAGACAGTTGTCAATTTGCAACCCCTGAACTATTTTCGTTTGTTTGTTTTCATTTATAGTATATGAAGAAATGATACGGATGGTTTGATTTTCTAAGTCTGAAATTTGGGAATTCTACTGGACTTATTGCAGTATATAATATCTGGAAGCACAGCTGAAAGTTGCTCAGAGCCTATATGTGTCATGTGTTACCTTCTGTCTAATCTACCTTTATGGGCCATAGTTCTTTTACCTGAATTCTCCAGAACTTAAAGGTACTAAGGAAAATCTATGGAGGTCAAAATAATTATATTTTATAATTGATTCTCAACTGTTTATCTTCTCTATGTTTTGAGGGTCTATTTTAAGTTCAGGAACCTCCATTCCCCTTGCAAAAAAACGAAAAAGGAGAGAATGCATTCTCATGCTTTGTCAATGAATGTATATGGAATTAGCTTGAATGATAAACAAATTTTATTTTTTATTTATTCAAAGTTCAACTGGATGACATTCTTAAAGATTTAATAAAGCAATCAATAAAACACACAAAAAACTTGTGGATTATCTGTGCTACTGCTCTGAAAAAGAAATAGAGGAATTATTATTCTCTAATGAATAGGAAATGGAAGGAATATTCTTGTATCTCGAATAGGCCCCAATATTTTGTCTTTGGGGATCAGAAAATGATGACTGGCAGAATCGCAGACAGTAGTTCTCAACCTTGACTGCCCATTAAAATCATCTAAGTAGCTTTAAAAATATAGCCATGCCTTGGCTGCACCATCAATAGAGATTTTTATTTAAGTGGTCTGGAGTGAGGTCCAGATCTCATCATTTGTCCAAAGCTTTCCAAGTGAAGTCAATGTACAGCCAAGGTTGACAACCACTGCTATTGTAAGAGGTCACTTCTAAGAGATCATCCATTTTCTCAATATGCCCCTCAAATACCTTACAGGTCGTCCTGCTAAGGCCCCTCCATTCCTATAGCTAGGTAAGAGTTAATTTTACAGTTGCTTTCCTCCAAGAAAAAATAAGCTTTCCCTTCTGGAGTACTATAACAATTTCTGAAATGTAAGCCCTCCCCAAATTTCAGAAAAAGTCTATAGAGCTTGCAAAAATCTAGTCAGTCATCCCTCTGCAAGGGAGGCAACACATTTCCTATGCAAGTGAGTTAACCTAAATAACAATTGTTAGCCACCAATGTGACAGCTACTGTAAATAGTGCACTTCCTTTTATCTTGATTTTTCAAAGAGATCTTCAGGGAAGGAAAACTGCACCCTTGATTTTGTATTACTTGGCAACTAGCAATCTGTAGCCTGAAACTCCCAACAACAGTCTTTTGGGGCCTCTGTTAACTTTGTTCTAAACTTTACACAGCTAATTAGAAGTGTTCAAAGGCCCTCATTTTGAACCACTTAGTTGATGAGAAATGCATGCTTAATAGGCATCCTCGAAGACAATTTAATGAATCTAGAAGGAAAGCAAAGCCAATTGATTACTATGCAATGACTTGCATGAGCTCTTGTGACCAGCTTGTAAATAGCATAGCACAGAGGTAACCAGGACTTGGATGTTAGCAGCTCAGATTATTAATGAGGACACTACTTGTGCGAATGATAAAGCAGCATTTAAAAAAAAATAATCTTTAGAGGCTAGAAAAAAATATCTAAAGTTAATATCATTCAAATACAGTGCTTTGAAAAACCTTAAACCCCGTGAGCTATTTAAACAGCTTCAGAAGGTCTAGGGGGCAAAAATTAAGAGCTATTGGGTTTCTTTAGCTGAGAAGATTTGAAAGGTGTCCCTCCCCTGAGAATTCTGTGGCCTCCACATCTAAGGTGATTATACTAATCAGTTGTGGTTGAGGTGAGCAGCATCTTGTCGATGTAGCAGGGTTTTTTGTTGTTGTAATTGTTGTTGAATTAATCATGGTTTGCATTAGGAATGGAAGGATTAACAAAGTAGGTACCATCTTGATAATTTATTAAGGAAGGCAATCTATTATACTACTTTAATAACTTCAGTGTTGACGGGCTAGGATTCCTACCATAGCCTCTTCCACCCTTCATGGAATCAGAAGGAAGTGGGTATCACTTACACTTAGGGGAGACAGACTTTGCTCCAAAGGAAACACAACACCTCCTAACCCATACCTTCCTCTGTCCCCTTCAACACCTCCCGTGTGCACACATTTCCAAGGTGCCTCACATCAGGAGGGCTTAGCAAAGCACATTGTTAGGTCCCACCCCCGTAGTTTCTGATTCAGTAGATGTGAAGAAAGGTCTCAATAATTTGCATTTCTAACAAGTTCCCAGGTGATGCTGTGGCTTCTGCTTCAGACCACACAGAATCACTGTCCTAGATGCTTGTTTATCCATGACACACAGAGCAAATGACTACTACTGTCTAAACATGCCCTCTGCCTTTAGTCTGCAGGTGCACCTCTCTCCACAAAACCAACATTCACAAGGGAAAGCTCCTGACACTTTCACCTCACTCACAGGCTCCATCCTAAACCAATGCCTTCAACTCAGCTCACGCCATTTCTAGACATGTTCCTAATTTGCTGTCTCATGCTGCTTGGCACTGAGACAATTGCAAAGGTCTGAGCTGCCCTTTCCTCCTGCATGGGCATCTCTGATTATATTGCTTATAGTGCCTGGGGACAACCCGTCACCTGGCCCAGCCAACGCCCTGGAATCTTATACTAACACAGGTCTTTGGTGTGTGTGTGTGTGTGTGTGTGTGTGTGTGTGTGTGTATGTGTAATGATATGTCCTTTTATAGCATATGCTAGAAAACAGAAACAGAATAACAGAATATCAGCATGGAAAAAGATACTAAATTATAAAGATACTATTATAAATTATAAAGATAATCATTACGTAAATATGCTGAAGTATTTAAAGTTGTACTTGCTAAATTTTTAATTCTTTTTAGAACAGAAGTTTTAAAAGTAAATTTTATATATTGATGAACTTTAAAAGGGTCCCCATTGCACGGCTGTAAGGCTGTCCTAAGGAGAGTGTGCTGCTGAGGGATTATGTCCTAATCTTAGTTTTGACCCGTTTGTTCCTTTCCATACCATAGGGAGTCTCTTCACTCTTTTGGTAGTGACATGAGAGATGAAAGCAGTGTAATATTCGTACCACTGGTGTCTGCAAGGAGAGATTTCATTCTTTTAACTAATAGGCACCACTCCTCACCCTGCAGGACTACCTACCACACCAGCCAATGCCAGCAGGATTCGTCTTCCAGTGGTCTCAGCATGCTCCAAACACTTACAGTACCAACTGCCCTCCACTGGCTGCCTCAACAGCTTTCACAGCCCAGTTCCAGGACCTCTCAGGAAAACCCATCATGGGAATTCAGCATTTGGTGAACTTACTTCCGTATAGTTCCTAGACACAGGCACTCACTTTGTTTGGGTCACTTTTATTGTTTCTGCAGTAACAAAAGACTACCATTCAAAGCAGTCACTAGCCATTTAATTAAAATATCCTAGGCATGTGATGCAGTTATCCCTTCAATTGTCTTAACCATGGACGTTGCGACTCCCAGTATGAACTGAACGTCTGCACTGAAGTAATAGCATCAACTGCCACTAGAGTCCCACTGAGCGCATTGTAAGTGGAATGTGGGAGGTGACATTAAAATATTATGCAAATAACAGAAGGGATTTAGTGAAACAGTACCACTTTTATTTTTCTGTGACTTGTTTCCCCTCTTTTAAGCTAAAAACTACAGCCATTTCCCTTGACACATAGAACTTCCTCTAGCCCCACATGTCAGAGACTCCTCATTTCTCTTACTGTGGTGGTTGGGGCTCCTAGTTTCTGTCCTGGATGACAACTTCTGCCTCTTAGTGAGCATTCATGACCTAGGTGTCCTCCCTCAACCAGCTTCTCTCCACTCACCTATTCTTCACACTACCAGGGTGATCATCTGAAATAAGAAGACTCTGCTTGGGAGCTTTTAAAGACTTTTGGAAAAAATCTAAGCCCACTGGCATTTTACATGTAGCCTTTCACAACATGAACATATCCTCGTTTTCCAGCCTCGTGTCACTCTTCCAGAAACACCTCATCAGGCACACCAGGTCCTCAGCTTCATCTCAAGTCAGTCTTATCTTGCTCTTTGTACTACGCCCTTTGACCTCTAAATGCCTCCAGTGCAAAACAACATTTCACAAGGATTTCACATGGGTCACATACGTGGTTTCACCTAATAAAACAGCCTTCTGTAGCTTCTCACCTGGTTAATCCTTAACTCCTAGTCATCTTTCAATTATATCTCAATTGTCACTTCTCAGGCAAGTTTTGCATAAGCACAGATACAGAGAGGAGAAAACAAAAGGGATGTATGTTAATTACGATAAATCGGGTTTGGGCGAGAGTTCCTCAATCTTTTTTCTTCATTAGCACAAAGGCTTCTGCTTAGTTAAAACAAGTCTTTTGGTTATTGTATTTCCCTTACTCACTTCTAGTTGTAAATTCACTCTTCTAGACCTTAACTCCTCATTCAAGAAAGTTTATGGAGGGTTTTTATCAAACAATATTCATTAGTGTGGTAAATTCAGCTGGATCTCCTTTGGGAGGAACCTCCTTGAGACTTAGCAGTCCTAATTAAAGATAAGAAAGTAGCATCAGATTTGATTTTGAGAGTTGCAAGGTCTCAAATGTCAGATTAAAGATTTTGGATTGGTGGGCAAATTTTAGTAAAATTGTCTGGAATAAAAGCAACTAGTTGCTTTTAAAAAAATGCAAGTGTGCAAGCCCATGACAATTATATCCAGGACACTAAAATAACATGCAAAACTCGTCACAAAACCAACACTAGTAATTCTGGAAAAATGATGGAATAGTGAGAAGTTTCAGTAGCTCATAGGTAGGTAATTGTGGTCCTGCCTTTTATAGCTGAGAAAAGGTCATTCCAGGGACTAGGGGGACAGTTTAATGCAATGGCTGATAAACCATGCCAGATTTCTACCCAAAGAAAGTTATCACTAGGCACAAGCACAGGCTCACAAAGAATAAGCTATGCTGAACTAACCTAATTTACTTTTGAGAAAAGGTCAATGCATCAAGAAAAATACCATATATCTAACCCAAATGGGTTGCAGATTGAAATTTTTCACTTGCTCCTGATATTTTTAGGTGCAGGTTAGCAAAGCTTTTTCCTCAAATTCTAAGACAGATTTTGGTAATTAATATTGGTAGTATTGCCTAAAAGCTCAACAATTCATCCCTTTAAAATATATACCATATTAACTCTTTATCACTTAATAATTTACACAATTACTTTATATTTACTTATAACTCATTATAAATATTTATTTACAAAATGAATTTATCAGCATGCAAACATGCTTTCTTGAATTTGTGTTTTAAATGCATTGGTATTCTTTCATCTAGAACCATGTTTTCATGCACATAAAATATCCAACAAATTATTTAGAGGGCTATGGAAATAACCATATATTTTGAAAATATTGCAAAATAAACTAAGTATGTACTTAGTAAGAAAGGTCCCCATCAGGCCAACATTACCCTGATACCAAACTTGGTATAGATAACAGAAAAAAGAAAACTACAAACTAGTATCTCTGATGAATAGAAATGCAAAAATCCTAAACAAAATACTAGCAAATCAGACACAACAATACATTAAAAAGATTATACATCATGATTAAATGGGGTTCATTCCAGGAGCACAAGGATGGTTCAACATACGCAAATCAATCAATGTGATACATAACATAAACAAAATGAAAGATAAAAATAATATGATCATATCAATAGAGTCAGAAAAGCATTTGACAAGATACAACATCCATTTACGATTAAAACACTTAATAAAATGAGTAGAGAAGGAAAGTACCTCAATGTAATAAAGGCTGTATGTGACAAACACTAAGCTAATATCATACTTACTGTGAAAAACTGAAAGCTTTCCCTCTACTAACAGGAACAAGACAGGGATGCCTCTCTCACCACTTTTGTTCAACATAGTATTGGAAGTCCTAGCCAGAATAATAAGGCAGGAGAAAGAAATAAAAGACATCCAAATTGGGAATTAAAAAGTCAGATTGTCACTTTTTGCAGAAGACAAGGTTTTTTTTTTTTTTTACAGAAAGCCCTAAAGACTCCACACACATGCGCGTGAGCACACACACACACAAAAAAAAAAAAAACTATCAAACTAGCAGAAACAATAAACAAATACAGTAAAGTTGTAGGATGAAAAATCAATGTACAAAAATCCATTGCATTCCTATATACGAACAATGAAATTTCAGAAAAAGAAATGAAAGAAACAATTCCTTTTGTAATTGCAATTGAAAGAATAGAATATCTAGGAATAAATTTAACAAAGAATGTGAAGGACCTATACACTGAAAACTATAAAACATTATTAAAAGAAATTGAAGACAAAGAAATGGAAAGATATTCCCCATTCATGGATGGGAAGAATCAAGAGTTAAAATGGCCATATTACCCCAAACAATATACAGGTTTGATTAAATCCCCATCATAATCCTAATGGCATTTTTTAAAGAAATAGAACAAAAAAATCATCAGATGTATGGAATCACAAAAGACCCAGAACAACCAAAGCAATCATGAGAAAAAAGAACGAGTCTGGAAGTATCACACTCCCTGACTTCAAATTATACTACAAAGCAACAATAATCAAAACAGTATGATACTGGCAGAAAAACAGACACACAGACCAATGGAATAGGATTGAGAACCCAGAAATAAACCCAGAAATAACCTTCTTCTCATAAATATATGGGCAGATAATTTGCAACAAAGGATCCAAAAACATACAATAAAGAAAAGAAAGCCTCTTTAATAAATGGTTCTCAGAAAACTGGACAGTCACATGCAAAAGAATAAAACTAGACTGCTATCTGTCACCATATACCAAAATTAACTCAAAATGGATCAAAGATCTAAACATAAGACCTGAAACAATAAATTGCATGAAAGAAAGCATAAGTACTTAACTAATGGACCTTGGTTTCAGAGCGGACTTCATTAATTTGACCTCAAAGTAATGCAAGTAAAAGCAAAAATAAATGAATATGAATGTGACTATATAAAACTAAATAGTTTCCACACAGCAAAAGAAACCATTAACAAATCAAAGAGGCAAGTGACTAAATGGGTGAAGATATTTACAAACAAAAACTCTCATAAGGGACTAATATCCAAATTTATGAAGAACTAGTACAACTCAACAACAACAAAAAAACAAACAATGCAATTCAAAAATGGGCAGAGGACCTGAAAAGACATTTCTCCAAAGAGGAATTACAAATGGCCAATAGATATATGAAAAGATGTTCAACATCACTAATCATCAGAGAAATGCAAATTAAAACCGCAATGAGATAACACCTCACACCAGTTAGAATGCCTATCATCAACAAGACGAATAATAACAAGTGTTGCAGAGGCTGTGGAGAAAAAGGAACCGTCATACACTGTTGGTGGGAATGCAGATTGATGCAGCCACTATAGAAGGCAGTTCCTCAACAAATTAAGAATAGAATTACCATGTGACCCAGCAATCCCTCTCCTGGGAATCTACCCAAAAAATTTGAAAACATTTATCCATAAAGATATATGGGCTCTGATGTTCACTACAGCTTTACTTACAGTAAAGCCCAAGACGTGGAAACAACCAAAGTGTCCTTCAATAGATGATAAGATAAGGAAGATGTGGTATACCAGATCTAACAATTAAGTTCACGAACTCATCCTAGAAAAAGTGCTACATACCTAATTGCTGAATATCACTATGGTATCCTTCAAAGTACTCCCCTTGGGAAGCTATGAACGGATGCCAGCACCTAGTCCACCCTTCAAAGCAAGTTTGGAACTCTTTTCCTGGAATGGCCATCAGAGTTGTCGTCGTATTACCCTTGATGTCCTGAATGTCATCAAAATGTCTTCCTTTCAATATTTCCTTTATATTTGGGTAAAGAAAGAATTCATTGGGGGCCAGATCAGGTGAGTATGAAGGGTGTTCCAATACAGTTATTTGTTTACTGGCTAAAAACTCCCTCACAGACAGTGCGCTGTGAGCTGGTGCATTGTCCTGATGCAAGAGCCATGAATTGTTGGCGAAAAGTTCAAGTTGTTTTTTGTCTAACTGTTTCACACAACCTCTTCAGCACTTCCAAATACTAACCTTGGTTAACTGTTTGTCCAGTTGGTACAAATTCATAATGAATAATCCCTCTGATATCAAAAAAAAGTTAGCAATATTGTTGCAACAAGCTCACGAACTTAATTGTCTGACCTCTTATGTACCCCTATGTTCATTGTGGCATTATTTACAGTGGCCAAGACATGGAAACAACCAAAGTTTCCTTTGATAGATGATTGGATAAAGAAGATGTGGTACATATACACAATGGAATACTACTCAGCCATAAGAAAAGATGAAAACTGCCATTTGCAACCACATGGATGGATCTTAAGATTATCATGCTAAGCAAACTAAGTGAGACAGAAAAAATCTAGAGCCATATGATATCACTCATACGTGGGGTATAAAATTGACTACAACAAACCAACAAGAGAAACAAACAAAAACTCATAGACAAAGACAACAGTTTAGTGGTTCAGAGGGTCAGGGGAGGTGGAAGTAGAAGAGGGAAAGAGGGATCAAATATATGGTGATGGAAGGAGAACTGACTCTGGGTGGTGAACACAATGCAACAGAAGATGATGGATTATTATATATGAGTATACACTTGAAATCCTTATAATTATACTAACCAATGTTAACCCAATAAATTTAATAAAAATGTTAAAAAATAAAGATTTCACAAGCACAAAGCAAAAATGAGAGTTCCTCATCGAAGCTGGATATTGGATATTGATGATGTTTGCCTTGCCTTCTTTCCCTGCATAATTTCCCTCCTCCTTTCATTCCCATCAGCCACTAACTACACACTTCCAAATGCCCAAATGCCCTCATGATTTTTCCACCTTCTTCCTAACCCATCTATCTAAATTAGCCCATAGGGGAAAAAAACTGAATTTGATATATGCCCAATGCACCTGGAGTTTTGCCACATTCTTTGAATATAGTTTCTACCATTAAAGTTGCAGTCCAGCATGGAATTTATCACATTTCACCAATTGCACATTATAACTTCTTGAATAGCTATGTGTATCTTACAATAAATAACATTTTCATTTCCATAAATTATGGGAAATGTAAGCAATGTGGAAAACATCATAGAAAGAGAAGTGATTAATTTTTTCTGGAGGTTCTGTAGGGGAGATGATAGAGTAGAAAATGTATAGGAGAACACAATTTTCAAGAAGAATGTATTGTCTAAGTCTTATCTTTAACCGGGGTGAGGAGCCTCACTGGTCTTGTGAAAGTATTTCAAACTTCAGGATAGAATTTGGCAATTGATGCGATTTTTTTCAGGACTCTTGAAATCCATTCACACAAAATTAGATAGACAGCAATATATTAACCTGAATATAAATAATTCAGGACTGCTACCATGGCCTATCTGAGCTACTGATTATTAGGAAGCTAAAGCTACTAGCATGTGTAGCAGAAATTAACAACAATCAGAATAGTAGTAAAGAAAGAATTCCGAACTAATTCACATTTTAATTTGCATATTTGTTACAAATATTTAGCGTTGCTGTCAATTAATCTAAATAATGGCTGTGAAGGCCTACTATGGCCCAAGTATTTTATATACATTGTTTCAATTCTCACAACAATCTTGTAGATATTTTTATAACCATCTTAAAGGTAAGGAAAAGATACACAGAGAGGTTAAGTCTCTTAACTAATATCACACAGCTCTGAAGTAAAGAAATTAGAATTTAATACTTTTTATTCAAAATTCTGGTTTGTTTCTTAACAGCATGATGCCAATCTTCTTCCCTTTACTTAAAATATTTTTCAAGGTTCTTCTCATGGAAGTTCAGTAGAATGTTCTGCCCTTAAATGAAAACTCTCAAGGATATTGCTCTGTCTCTGTAGGGCTATGCTTAACTGAAAGTACCTTCTTCATCACCTAAAGTAATGGCCATCTATGATCATTATTCTGCGGAGTGTAATATGGCCACTTTCAACATAGCAGTTCTTTTCGTTTCAGGCTATTTTTTCCAACTCATTAGTTTCAGTGGAATATGCCTGTTGATTCACAAATTCACCTTCATTGCACTGTAGAAATTTGATGAGATCTAAGATAGCTAGCTAACCAAGTTTCTGCTTCTCACTTTGCCCTGCCCAAGATCACTTCCAGGAGCCAAAATGTTGGGTCAATCTTACAAGATGATAATACAAAGTTTTGTCTAGAGAACCCCTATTCAAAAGGATCTCTCTGTTCCATATCACCAGTTTCCAGGAATTATCAATTTCTCATAATAAGGTACTTTCTATATTGTACTTCAACTACATCTTGACTTAACTGTCTTCCCATAACAGTTACTGCCATTGGTCTCTAATCTTTGTAGTGCCAAAGCCTAGTCAGACAATGTCTGACCCACAGTGGACACTCAATCAAAATGTGTAGAATGATTGAGTGGGTGAAGTCATACTCACTCAGGCACTCCGTCTTGAATGAGCACCTCTAATGTGCTACACAATTGGCCTCATAATGTGGAAGACAATGAGGAATATGGCATTTTGAGCTCCTGACCTTTTAAGTCTACATTTTTGTAGAGTCAATAGATATTAAGCAAATAAATAAACTACCTATTTTCAGATAATAATAGTGGCTTATATTAATAGAGCACTTAGTATGGTTCAATTAAAAACATAATCAGGCCAAGTACAATTTGAGGAAAAGCCTAGCTAAAGGGATTTCTGAAGCAGCGTGGACTTCGGGCAGAAGAAAAATGATCACGAAGGAAAATCTGACATACAAGAAGGAATGAAGAGCAAAGAAATGATAAAAATGTTGATAAATAGAAATGACTGTTGACATGAATCAGTAATGATAAAATTCTGTTGTGCTAAAAATTATAAAAGTAAAATACACAACAATAACAATAAAAAGTAATTAAATTCCTTAGGAAGGTAACGCATTAAGTCCTATTCACCATATCTGTGTCTTTTAACATGAGAGGGTAAAGTTCTAGAAGCCAAGAGAACTGAAAGGATAGAAACATTGGGGAAAAGAAAACAAAACAAACCAAAAAACAGAGAAGTGTCACAAAAAGTCACGCTATCAATCATCTAGCCCAACACCTTCATTTTACAGGACGGGACAGTGAAAGCTAGAGAGAGAAAAAAGAAAAGCTTCCTCGAGGGACAGCCTGAGAGGATGGAGTGGAGCCTAGCGCTCTTACACGTCTATGCACCACAGCTTTACAACTGGACCCAGGGTCAGTGACCTCAAAGTTACTTTGACAATATCAGTGCAGTCAAAGTCATAATTTATTTCCAAAATTTCAGTGAGCTAAAATCCAAGAGCAGTGCTCTCATTTAATCTGCTTTGTTCTTCCAGCTTGGAGCTCTCATTTGTAGCAGCAAAAGGTGCAAACTCCTTATAAAGCTGTGGCTCAGAGGATGCTTATTTTATATCCTTATTTTTCATCTCCTGTCAAACAAGATTGACGGCACCTCAGGGAGAGTCACAAGAGAAATGACTTTGTAAGCACTTTCCACCCTCACTGCACACCCTCCCTGAAACTGCCTCAACTTCCCCAAACAATATTGAATATGCATCAGCAGCAACTATGCACTTTGCACTTCATTTAAAAATTAAGCCTCTTTCCTTTACCAGTTTCAGCTTTCTAATTATTTTTAGAGTATTGTACATTAAGCAGCCATATTTGAGGAAGGGAGTCCTTTAACTTTAGAAGAAGAAATACACTGAACATTTTCTTAACCTTTAAAACATGTCAAGGGCATAAATCAAAACGTACCAAATTGCCTCCAGGAGAAAAGAACACTTTTTTAACACAAATGCCTTGGCAATTCTGTAGGCAAGAGGTCATTTTCTTCAGAAATGTTCAGAATGGGTATATTTCCATAAAAGTATTTTACGAAAAAAAAAATCCTCTTACATTTCATGCTGGGTGGCTGACAATTCAAGGTCTGAAAAAAATAAAATAAAATAAAATAAAAATGGAACCAGGAAAGGTTATTTTAGAGATTTCCAACGAAGGTTGCTGAACTCCTAAGAAATAGAAGTAGCAATGCACTCCAGCAGCATCTGGAACATTAACCATTGCCTTGCTCTTAGAAAGTAGTTAGGTTTTCTTTTTCATCTCTTGAATGTTTAGGCATTTTTGACAACAGCACCTCTATACTCAACTGTCTCTTTGTACACACACTGGATAAACCCCCTGTTTAGATCAAACAGTTCCTCTTCCTAAAGCGATTGCCTTACAATCAGAGAAAGTCACAAGTGAAAACAGAGAAAACTAGGTGTGGCCAGTTAGCTCAGTTGGTTAGAGTGTGGCGCTATTAACACCAAGATTGCTGGTTGGATCCCCACATGGGCCACTGTGAGCTGTGCCCTCCTTAAAAAAAAAAAAAAAAAAAAAAAGAGAGAGAGAGAGAAAACTATATACTGATATAATGGCTTTAGTTTGTAGATAAGGAAATTGAAAGGTGAAAAGGTTGTCCCAGGTCATCCCTCAGCTAGTCGAGGACCTCAAGCTGGAACTTGGGTTTCCTGAAAATCAGTGTGGTGATCTTTCCATTATCACCATTTGGGCCACAATTGAAAAACAAAAAAATATACACAGACACCAGGGCAAACTCCTTTTGGTTTTGAGACACAATATATTTTTCTTTCTTTCTTTTATTGCCTTTTTCTATTTTTTTTGTTTTCTCATTGAGAAAGTGATTCATAAAATCTTCTCTGCTCTCTTGACATCTAGGGATTCTTAAGTAGATTTTGCCACAATTTTATTTTAAAACATGAAGGAGAAAAGAAAAAAAAATACCATTGGGGGAAACAACCAAAACAACAATTTAAAAAAAAAACAAAACAAAACATTAAACTGAGACAAAATGATAGGAATGATGGAAAATACAGTGAATGTATGTGACTACATTTTTCCTGCAATAAAACACTCTAAAAGCCCAATGGCAGCTTTTCCACAGCAGATTTATTATAAAAACACAATCTCATCCCAAATAGCTTTCAGATTCAGCTGTGACAGAGACCTTCTGCCTTAATAAAGGACAATTGAAGTTGAATATATTTAAGTTGGAGTTATCTCAGAATACAGAAAGTGGTACATTAGGCTCATTAGCACATTTGGGGGGAAAAAGTGGTGAACCCAGTTTCATAAAAGAAGACAATCTAAATGTGAGATAAAAGTGATTACATAATATCTCCAAGTTAGAATCTAAAATACGGTACTGCTATGG
Source organism: Rhinolophus hipposideros (assembly GCF_964194185.1). Classification (NCBI taxonomy): domain Eukaryota; kingdom Metazoa; phylum Chordata; class Mammalia; order Chiroptera; family Rhinolophidae; genus Rhinolophus; species Rhinolophus hipposideros. The sequence continues at coordinate 14,373,582 of NC_138052.1, forward strand.
GTATTAATGTTAGCAGTTAGCAACGATGTGTGATAACTCGAGACGGTTCCATGCGATGATTTTTTGTGTGGCTTTGGACCCTTGTGCGAGGATTTCTAGTTAATTTCATTGAAATTTTATTGAAACCAGTTCTCAGGTGGGAAAAGTAAGAGACCATTTTTATCTAGTGTTCCACGCTAAGAGTTCTTATACTTCAAATTGTCTGTAGTGGAAATTTGGAAATTTTAATATTATGTCAGTAAGCCTTAAACCAAAGAGTAAAAAAAAAATGAATACTTTAAAATTTGTTTTCCTTTAAATATCTAGATAACTGAAGCAAGGGGTGTCAGAAACTAAATTAGGTAGGCAATTGTTTCCATTTTCTATTTAATTTGGCTGTGTAGACATGTCCTAAGTATAGTTTGAGGGACTGTGCAAATATCTTAATAGTCTAATACTCATTTGTTAGGGTATTATATTTTAAATATTGTGACCACTTTTCAAAAATTGAACATATTCTTAACTCACAAAAGGGGTTAAGGCTTCATGGAAAGAACCCCTAAGTCAGGCATAGTCATGTGACTTGCTCTTTTTTCCTGCTGCCCCAAGAACTACATACCCCGATAGGGACTGCTCCTTCAGCCTGGGTTGCAGAATGAAGATGTGAAAAGGGCTGTAGTCAACCATCATCTGATATAAAATGCAAGCAAGAAATAAAACTTTTGTGGGAAGTCATGGAGATTTGGGAGTTAGATGCTATGGCAGCGTATTATAGTGAAGACAGGTTAATACTATCACACAGCTAATTACACCAGAGCCAAAACAAAAACAAACGCTATTGATTCCCACATACAGGCCTCTCCCCAGCTGAGTATCTCTCAACCTAATCATGTGCTCATTTCTCCCATGAGTTTGGAGTTTCAACATTTTTTTTCCCTTAAGTCATGTTTTCCAACAAGTAAGAAGTATTACACATGATTTTGGTGATTCAGACGATTATTTGTGTGGTATCCCTATACAGGATTAAATGACATTGAAGCATGTTAGTATGTTGGGATATGTCTCTGAAACTGGGAGCACTGTTCCATATGGTCATTTATACCATTGTCCCTGTGGAGGAGGTTTTCTGACTGTATCTTTTTAACCTAAAATCAACAGAATTAGAGATTTCTTGTTACATGTATTGATTTTCCCAGCATTCTCTGAAATATGTGTGAATAGACATATAGTTGGGTCTACATCACTCACCCACCTAACACTCACTGATTACCAGGTAAAATGTAAGACCTCCTCCTTACTTTACCTGATAAATCCCTTGTTTATATATTCTTTCTAAAATAATCAAACTGCTGCAAAGTTGAAGGGAGTATAAGTCTATCCACAGGTGGCTTGTTTTTACGTGTGGCTGCTGTGAACATTCCTGCACATAAGTTTTGTGAATATATATGCTGCTTTCTGTTGCATATACAAACCTGAGTGTAGAACTGTTGGGTCACAGAGTAGGCATATGCTCAGCTTTAGTAAACTGTGTCACACTGTCATGCGGGGCAGCAAGAGGGGCGGCCTGCGGGGTCTCTTCTCCTGCTCCCCACATAAGAACGCAGGATATGGTGAGGCCAAAAAGGAACACCCACGGAGCCATAGATAGGGGAGTCAAACCAATATATTCTCGCTGGCGGCTGGGCTGGAGACACAGGAAGCAGGATCTACATAATCTGCAACCCGCCGTCCTAACAGCAGTCCTCGCTTGCCAGCCACCATCTTCTTGCTAGCCCCCATTTTTCCTGCGAGTGTAGCCACAGCAGTTATATTAGTGGCCAATGGCTCACTGGTTACAGCTGACGGCCAACTAGCCACAGCTAATGTCTGTCTGATCACAGTTGATGGCCATTTACTACCTGAGCCAGCACCTTTCTATGTGAGGCCGAGAGCCTGGAAACTGCTTTTTGGGGCTTTGTTCCCACACACACAGTTTTCCAAAATGATTTCACTGATCTTCAATTCGATCCGCAGTATATGAGAACTCCATGGCACGATATTCTGACTTACTATTGTTAGGTCTGGTGGTTTTAAACCATTTTTATGAGTGGGTACATTTAATTTTAAGCATTTGTGTCTAGATACTATTTGCTTATAAACTGTGCCCTGTTTCCCTGAAAATAAGACCTAGCTGGACCATCAGCTCTAATGCGTCTTTTGGAGAAAAAAGTTAATATAAGACCCAGTATTATATTATATTATATTATATTATATTATATTATATTATATTATATCATATCATATCATATCATATATCATATCATATCATATTATATTATATTTATTACATTATATTAAAGACCTGGTCTTATAGTAAAATAAGACCGGATATTATATTAATTTTTGCTCCAAAAGACGCATTAGAGATGATGGTCTGGCTAGGTCTTATTTTCGGGGAAACACAGTAGTATGTTTGCAAGGTTTTAATATTATTGATTTGTTTTCTTCTGGAATTCAACTATTAGATAAATGTAGGAAAGACCACATTCTATTTTATTTTGAACTTTGCCAAGGGATGTTCATTCTATCAGAAAACTCATATTATTGATGGCAACATCTTTGAGTCTATAATAAAACCAACGCACCCACATAACTTTGCATTTGTGGCTGCCACATTCACAGTGCTTCCATGCGGAAAACATGACTATAGAAGTGACTACTGATTACGTGTAATAGTGTTTATTTCTGTGCATGTCTGAGCATTTGTATATTGAAATACATGATTTCATCATAAATTATTTTTCTTTTATTGTTCTTTATATTATAGTTAGGACATTATAATAATGCTCATAATTAGTGTGTAGTTAGGTTATTACATACACACGCTTATCGATATCTATTTATATTTCAGAATACTGAAGAGAATTTCATAAAATATTTTTTTTTATAAAAAAAATAGGCTTGCTAGGGCTGAGAACTACTGCTCTAACCAATAAAACTGTCTCTTTAAATTGCAACTTATTTCAGGGTAAACAAATGGGAGGGGAAAAAAACTGATATGTTCAAGGGAATTCTGCAAATCAATGTTTTCTTGGGGAAAAAATAATCCAATTTATTGGTAACTGACAACACCCATCTACTTCGTCCATTTTCAGGCCTCAGCTATCCTCGGCCCCACTTCTCATCTTGCTTTCCAATTTTTCCAAAACAATGCATGACACTGTATGAGCAGAAGCTTTAGTATTTCCTGTATACCTAGGAATAATTGTCATCCTTAGTCACTCAACCAACTTGACTTGAAACACATTTTTTAAACACTCACTTTTATGCTGTCACAATGGTATCTCTTTAGACAGACAGTACTTTGTAAAAGTAGAAACTTGCTCTATTGTAATCTCAGGACTTGTCTCACGAGATCAGAGATGGAAGTGATCTGAGGCCTTTAAACTTACACAGCACCCCAACAGTAACAACTTTGTGGAAACACTTCCTCTTTCTTAAAAAAAAAAGAAAAAAAGAAAAGAAAAGAAAAGAAAAGAGAAGAAAAGAAAAGAGAAGAAAAAAGAAAAGAAAAGAAAATGCATATCAAATATTCTTCCCTCGCTTTCCATAGCTATGACCATGGAAATTCTGCTTGATGTTACAGACACTATAGGATGTAGGCAAATCCTTCAGTCCTAGAAAACAGACCAACGACCCGAAGCCCTAGTAAAGATTTCATTAATTTGATTACATGGCTGAGTGTTGCTCATGCAGGTATCTCTACATTTCTAAGTAAAACAGTGAAAAATGGAAAACAAGCCTGGAAATTTCCAACGAGAGAGAAGAAGAGAGATCAAGAGGATCAGCATAAGCCAAACTGATGTTACAGCCACAGAAGCAGATGGATCACCTACAGGCATGTTATTTCTTAATACATAAAGCCTCAGATTTATAGGATAAAATTAACCCCCAAACCTTCCATTTGCCAGGAACTTTTCTCTATTTGATTTTAGAGAAAACAGGTTGAATTTCTCACACGATAAACAAAAAAGGAACAATCAGCAGAGAGATTGCCAGTGACAGAATGGAGAAATCAGGAAGCACACTTATTAAATTTACATATAATACACAACCAGGATCAAGAGTTCAAATGCTACATAACAGAACCGGGACCCAGCGTGGTCCCAGCAAGCTAAAACCCTAGACCAATGGTTCTCAACTCTGGCTGCAGGTTATCCGCGGCTGGGGAGCTTTGAAAGGACAGCCATTGTCCTGGGATCTCCCCTCAGAGATTCTAATTTAATCTGATTCAGGGCCCAGGCTTCTGTAGTTTTTAAATGCTCCTCAGACAGTTTTAAAACATAGTCAGGGTTGAGACCACTGCTTCAGATCATGCCAAGTTTCACTCCAAGAAAGGGTCAGATGCCATGATTGTCAGCAGCGGTGGGCCAGTGACGGAGAGAAAAGTGACACAAAGGATCTGTCTTACAATGGAGAAAAAGAAGATTCAGAGAGAGGCATAGCTAAAATTCACAAGAAGTAGTAACTGACCGCATCAATGAGTGTTTTCTACAAGTCAGTCACTGAGCTGGGATGCAGAAATATCAGAATACTATCCTCGCCATATATAAAAAGATAGATTAATAGATGAAGCAATAGATAGATAAATAAATAGATAGATAAATAGATATCTGTGGGAAATTAGGTGAAGGATGCCTAAGAAAGTAGAAGATAGTTACCTCTGGAACGTGGGATTAAAAGGAGACATTTTTATTATACAACCGCATACCTGTTTAAACTTCTTTTTTCATCTTTACTAACTGCAAGCATTGTCACAATGATTTTTTAAATATTATTTAAATAATTTCAGATCTCAATGATGACTGTTAGGTTTTTTTTTTTTTTTTTTACTCTATCCCCCAACTCAAGCCATCTTTTACCTCTCTCTGATAAAAAAAATAATCAGGATTATATTTGGATAAACCCATTTGTTCATTGCTCCTTCATTACACATAACTAAAATGAGCTCTGCTAATTAGCAATAGACTACAGTACTTTTAACTAACATGGGATGGGACTTGCTGAAAATCAGACCAGTCCAGATCAATTGGCAACATTTTGCCATAGAAACTTACAGTTCAGCAGTGTAGGGCTTGGGGTATAGTTATAGGTACACTCCGAGCTTTACAGTTAGGCTGTGAATGTATGGAGTTAGTGGATAGGCTATAAAGAAACCTGTACCTGCTGTGAGGTCAGATGATAGGGATAAAATAGAATTTGCATCAGCTTGCAAACCTTCCTCTTTGTGCAGCTCCCTTGGGTTGCCAAAGCTTTACAGAACTTTTAGCTGTCCATTCTATTGATCAGGTTTGCCTTTGATGTTCTCTTTAGACATACATCCTCAGAGCAAAAGTGGGGGGGGGGGGTTAGTAGGGATGGGAGAAGAGAGACTGCCTAGATTCTCTCCCCCATCCCCTGCACACTTACTCCTCTACTCAGAAACATCTCTTGCTCAGCCACCTGCCAGGAAGAAAGCACTTTTCCTTTCATCTGGAGGAAAAAGCACCAGCCTGGGAAACAAGAACACCTGGGATTACTGCTAATTTTAGGGTGTAGTTGTCTAAACATAGGCCATCCACTCCACCTGTGAAAGGAGAAAGCTTGGAAGGACAAATTCCAACTTTTTAGCTCTGTGCTACATCTTTGGATGTTGCATATATTTAGTAAAATATTAGCCTTTATGATACTAGTTAATGTATTCTCAACTTCAGTCTACTTAAAATCAGTGGCCTAAAATTTCTAGACCCAGAAGACAGAAATAATGTAGATTGGTACGTAATCCAGGCACCAAATATCATGTGAAATGGCTTTTTTTCAAATTAGTTTCAGTTGTACAAAATGATGTACTAGTTAGACATTTCACCCCTCACAAAGTGATAACCCTACTCTCCCGCCTACTACCCACCTGACATTGTATACAGCTGTTACAATTCCATTGACTCTATTCCCTATGCTATACTCCATATCCCATAACAATATATATATATATATATATATGTATATAAGATTATATGTATATATGTATATAAGATTATGTATATTATGTATAATCTTATGTATATAAGATAATGTATATAAGATTATAGTTGACATTCCATATTATTCAGCTTCAGGTGTACAGCGCAGTGGTCATGCATTTACACTGTCCATGAAGTGGTCTCCGTAATAAGTGCCTATCTGACACCCTACAAAATCTTTACAACATTATTGATTATATTCCCCAAACTGTCTTTTATACCCCCCATGGCAGTATTGTGGCTACCAATTTGTGCTTTCTAATCCCGTCATCTTCTCTCCCATCCCCACTCCCCTCCCATTTAGCAACTCTCAGTTTTTTTCTCTATATTTCTGAGACTCTTTCTGCATGCATCAACCAGGCAACAATCCCTCTTCTCAATTGTCTACTTGGCCTGGAGAGTCAGAGACCCAAATCATAATAATGTTCTCATTGCCACATAAAATAGGGTGTTGTATTCCAAATACTGAATGTTCTCGTTACACATAACTAGAGGATTTTATAGGGGCATACTCAGATTTATCCGAGTGCAAGGAGTGTAATAAATAACACTGAAGAAATACGGAGTCTGCCTTAGGACCCTAAATTTATATTCTACCAGTAAAGTGTAAAGGAGAAATCAAGTCCCTGCTTTCAAATAAGAAATCTTAATCTTTTGAAGTTTTCTTTCTAAAATAACAATTCATAATTTAGATTAAAAAATGTCTGAGATGGAATCATTTTAATGACTTGACAAAAGAGGGACAGTTATTGAAAAGATAATTAACATGGAAAATCAATTTTATTCTTGAGAAAACAAGTATCAATAAATCCCTGTTCATGTAATTTAATAAAATTGTATGTAAAGCTTTTCTACAAGAGATATCATTACCAATCAAATAGATTTTAGTTTCCAAAATTTTATCAGAAGTTACCATCATTTTTTATTCATTCTCTGACCCACGGGAGAAAGAGAAAGCTAAAATGCGATCAAAGAAAAAATCACATCTTGATTTACAACCCATATTTTCTGATCAGACTTACAAATCCAGCTAAAGTGTTTAATCAATATAGAGCACTTAAAAATGATGTCAGTTATAGAATGCTTTCACCTGAAGGCGGTGCTTAAGCTAACTTGTTGTTAAAAAACTAAAGTAAAATTTTTAAAAAGTGAAACAAAACACAAACAAAAACAAACCTTGTTTCTCTTAGCTTCTATTTTTCTAATTAAATCTAATGCTCAATTAGGTAATCAAAATGGCTGCATGAGGTGAGCTTCTGTAAAGCTCCCTTGGAATTTACAACTAATCGAACAACTCCACAAAGGACTCCCTGCACAGCAGACATGCAAGACGAAGAGGCCCACTACTGAATTCACCTAAAGGTGGGAAAATCCCTTGAGCTGGGGAGGAGGGAAGGGAGAAGTGGGGAGATGGAGTCGCGCAGGCGCAGGACACAAACCTAGCTCAGTGCTCCGAGCTTGCTGCATCCTGGAACTAACACAGCTGCAGGAGAGGGAAGAACTCGGACTGCTAGGGCTCCACTGACAGCCCACAGGGCTGAGAGGGCAGCATATAACAGGGCTGAACCCAATGCTCATGACCTGGGAGCAAAGACTGAGGGAAGAAGGCTGAAAACGGTGGTTTAAGCCCTCACTGCCGAACAGAGAACGGAGCCTTAGGCACTGACTAGCCACACCCTCCCTACCCTCAAAGAGCTCGCCCCGCCCCCACCTGCCCAGTGCTAGAAACAACAGTAGCAGTGTCAGATCAAAAGGACAGGATATTTGCTGTTCTGAGAACTGTGGACCGCAGACACAGATTCGCAGCCCAACTAGTTCCCGCAAAGGGGAGGTACCTGTAGAAGCAGAACCGGCTATGGTGGTGGTCGCCGCCATTGCTCTGGGCCACCTCTCACAACTCACCACGCCCCTGGCCCCACCTATCTGGGCGGATCCCTGCAGGAGTAAACAGAACTGCTGAAACATATGGGCTTGAATCTGGTGCAGGAAGAGCTTTGGAACATCAAAAGCTCTCCGCATACCCACACAGACACTGCACCTTAACCCAGGCGAACTATTAACAGAAGAGAAGCCCGTCTCCCAGGAAATCCACCCATTGTGTGAGAAGCTGGAATAGTGGAGAGAAAACATAGCACTACCATGTGGGAGAGGAAAAAATGGCTGCAGTCAGAGAGAAAATAAAACATTCTACCAACAAGTACTGGAAAACAAAAGAAAGACCTCTTCCTACGAACCTGTTGCAGAAGTCACTCCTGTAGATGTCTAAAAAGAGAAATATTAAATCAGTAATTACCATGAAAAACCAAGACAACAAGACAGCTCAGAAAAAAAGTGAAAAGTCTCCAGAAAAGGAAATTAAAGATATGGAAATAGGTGACTTAAATGACAGAGAACTCAAGATTATAGTTTGAAAAAACTCCACAAGATGCAAGAAAACACAGAAAGGCAATTTAATGAAATCAGAAACGCAATCAAAGAACAACATGAGCATTTTACGAAATAGATTGAAATTTTAAAAAAGAACCAAATGGAATTTCTGGAGATTAAGAATTCAATAGAAGAAATTAAGAATGAAATAACCAGTTTAGGTAGTAGAGTTGACCAGATGGAGGAAAGAATCAATGACATCGAAGATAGGAACCTGGAATTTACACAGATGGAAGAAGAAAGAGACTTGAGACTTAAAAGAAATGAAAGAATTCTAAAAGAACTATCTGACTCTATCAGAAAGAGCAATATAAGAATAATGGGCATACCTGAGGAGAAGAAAGAGAGAAGGGAACAGAGAATATATTCAAACAAATTGTTGATGAGAACTTCCCAAACTTGTGGACAGAACTGGAGCCTCGAATCCAAGAAGCAAATAGAACATCTAATTACCTCAATCCCAACAGGCCTTCTCCAAAGCACATTGTATTGTAGCTGTCTAAAATGAACGACAAAGAAAGAAACCTCAAGGCAGCCAGGGAATATAAGATGGTAACCTAAAAAGGAAAGCCTATTAGATTATCATCAGATTTTTCAGCAAAAACTCTACAAGCCAAGAGGGAGTAGAACCAAATATTCAAACTATTGAAAGAGACAAATTATGAGTCAAGAATAATAAATCCAGCAAAGATATCCTTTAGATATGAAGGATGAATAAAGACCTTTCCAGACATACAGAAGCTGAGGGAGTTTTCTAATACATGACGTGCACTATAAGAAATACTAAATGAGACAATTCGGCCACCATCAACAGGGACAATTTGTGGCAACCAAAACACAAAAAGGGAGAGAGTAAAGGCCTGAACTGGAACATGAGAATGCTGAAAGTAAGCTTGCTGAAGTAAATGGAATACTCTAAATATCAAACTTTCTTTTACATAAACTTAAGGGTAACCACTCAAAAAAAAAATCCAGAACTGAAATATATACTGCAATAAAAGAAGAAACAGAGGAAAACATCATAGAATACCACCACACAGAAACAATAGACAACAAAAAGGCAAAGAAAAATGGAGACACACACTTACCAGAAAACTAAAGATAGAATGACAGGAAATCCTCACATATCAATAATCACCGTAAATGTAAATGAAATGAACTCACCAATAAAAAGGCACAGAGTAGCAGATTGGATCAAGAAACTAAACCCAACCATATGCTGTCTCCAACAGACATATCTCAGCTACAAGGACAAGCATACACTCAAAGTGAAAGGGTAGAAATTGACACTCCAAGCAAATGGTACCCAGAAATTATCAGGTATAGCCATAATGATATCAGAAGAAACAGACTTCAGGGTGAAAAAGATAACAAGAGACAAAGATGGACATTTCACAATGGTAAAGGGACTATACAGCAAGAAGACATAACAGTCATCAATATTTATGCCCCCAATCAGGGAGAACGGAAATATACCAAGCAACTACTAACAAAACTAAAGAAAGAAATTGACCACAACACAATTACACTAGGGGACTTAAATACATCATTGACAGCTATGGATAGATCATCCAAACAGAAAATAAATAACGAAATAGCAGCCCTAAATGACACATTAGATGAAATGGACATAATTGACATGTATAGAGCACTTCATCCTAAAACATCAGACTATACATTCTTTTCGAGTGTACATGGAACATTCTCAAGGATAGACCATATATTGGGACATAAAATCAGCCTCAGCAAATTTAAGAAGATTGAAATCATACCAAGCATATTCTCTGATCACAAGGCTTTGAAATTGGATATCAACTGCGAAAAGAAAGCAGGAAAAAGCACAAATACATGGAGATAAAACACCATACTTTTAAAGAACTCCTGGGTCAAAGAAGAAATTAGAGAAGAGATCAAAAGATACATAGAAACAAATGACAATGAAAATACATCCTACCAAAATTTTTGGGATGCCGCGAAAGCACTTTTAAGAGGAAAATGTATATCATTGCAGGCCTATCTCAAGAAACAAACAAACAAAAAAAACTCCCCAATAAATAACCTCATGTTACACCTTAAAGAACTAGAAAAAGAAAAACAAGTAAAACCCAAGGTCAGTAGAAGAAAGGAAATCACAAAAATCAGAGCAGAACTAAATGAAATAGAGAACAAAAAGACAATAGAAAAGATTAATGTGACAAAGAGCTAGTTCTTTGAAAAGATTAACAAAATTGACAAACCCTTGGCTAGACTCACTAAGATAGAAAGAGAGAAGACACTAATTAACAAAATCAGAAATGAAAAAGGGGAAGTTATCACGGACACCACAGAAATACAAGGATCATCCAAGAATACTATGAAGGACTATATGCCATCAAATTCAATAACCTAGAAGAAATGGACAAGTTCTTAGAAACATATAGCCTTCCAAGGCTGAACCATGAAGAACTGAAAAATCTGAACAGACTGATCACCAGTAAAGAAACTGAATCAGTCACCCAAAACCTTCCCAAAAGCAAAAGTCCGGGACCAGATGGCTTCACTAGTGAATTCTACCAAGCCTTCAAACAGGATCTAATACCAATCCTGCTCAAACTCTTCCAAAAAATTGAAGAAGAGAGAGTACTCCCTAACTCATTCTATGAGGCCAACATTACCCTGATACCAAAACCTGGTAAAGGACAACACACAAAAAAGAAAACTACAGCCAATATCTCTGATGAATACAGATGCAAAAATCCTAAACAAAATTCTAGCATATCGAATACAACAATGCATTGAAAAGATTATTCATCACGAATAAGTGGGGTTCATCCCCAGGGCACAAAGATGGTTCAATATCCGCAAATCCATCAATGTCATACATCACATAAACAAAATAAAGGATGAAAATCATAGGATTATATCAATTGATGCAAAAAAAGAATTTGACAAGATACAACATCCACTTATGATTAAAACACTTAATAAAATAGGTATAGAAGGAAAATACCTTAACATAATAAAGGCCATATATGACAAGCCCTCAGCTAATCTCATGACTAATGGTGAAAAACTGAAGCCCTTTGCTCTACGTTCAGGAACACGACTGGGCTGTCCCCTATCACCTCTGCTTTTCAACATAGTGTTGGAAGTCCTTGCCAGAGCAATCAGGCAAGAGAAATAATAAAAGGCATCCAAATTGGGAATGAAGAAGTTACATTATCACCCTTTGCAGATGACATGATGGCATATATAGAAAACCCTAAAGACTCCACCAAAAAGCTATTAGAAACAATCAACGAATACAAGAAAGTTGCTGGCTACAAAATCAACGTACAAAAGCCCATTGCATTCCTATATACTAACAATGAAATCCCAGAAACAGAAATACAAAAAACAATTCCTTTTGAAATTGCAGCTAAAAGAATAAAATACCTAGGAATAAACTTAACCAAGGATGTGAAAAACCTATATGCTGAAAACTGTAAGACATTTTTGAAAGAAATTGAAGATGACACAAAGAAATGGAAAGACATTCCATTTGGATGGAATGGATTGGAAGAATCAACATAGTTAAAATGGCCATATTACCCAAAGCAATATACAGATTTAATGCAATCCCCGTCAAAATCCCAATGGCATTTTTTAAAGAAATAGAACAAAAAATCATCAGATTTGTTTGGAACCACAAAAGACCCCGAACAGCCAAAGCAATCTTAAGAAAAAGAACAATACTGGAGGTATCACACTCCTGACTTTAGCTTGTACTACAGGGCTACAATAATCAAAACAGCATGGTATTGGCAGAAAAACAGACACATAGAACAATGGAATAGAATTGAGAAACCAGAAATAAAACTACATAAATATGGACAGATAATTTTTGACAAAGAAGCTAAAAACATACAATGGAGCTAAGACAGCCTCTTCAATAAATGGTGCTGAGATAATTGGATAGCCACGTACAAAAAATTAAACTGGACTGCTATCTGTCACCATGTACCAAAATTAATTCAAAATGGATCAAAGACTTAAGCATAAGACCTGACATAATAAACTGCATAGAAGAAAACATAGGTACTAAACTTATGGACCTTGGATTCAAAGAGCATTTTATGAATTTGACTCCAAAGGCAATGGAAGTAAAAGCTAAAATAAACAAATGGGACTATATGAAACTTAAAAGCTTCTGCACAGCAAAAGAAGCCATCGACAAAATAAAGAGGCAACCGACTGAATGGGAAAAGATTTTTGCAAACAGTGCCTTCGATAAGGGGCTAATATCCAAAATATACAAGGAACTCATGAAGATCAACAACAAAACAACAAACAACCCAATTGAAAAATGGGCAGAGGACCTGAAGAGACATTTCTCCAAAGAGGACATACAAATGGCAAATAGACATATGAAAAAATGCTCAACATCACTAATCATCAGGGAAATGCAAATAAAAACCACAATGAGACATCCCCTCACCCCAGTCAGAATGGCTTTCATCAACAAGACAAATAGTAACAAGTGTTGGAGAGGCTGTGGAGAAAAGGGAACCCTCATACACTTTTGGTGGGAATGCAGACTGGTGCAGCCGTTATGGAAGGCAGTGTGGAGGTTACTCAAAAAATTACAAATAGAATTATCATATGACCTAGCAATCCCTCTCCTGAGTATCTACCCAAAAAATCTGAAAACATTTATCCATAAAGACACGTGTGCTCCAATGTTCATTGCAGCTTTTTTTACGGTGACCAAGACATGGAAACTACCAAAATGTCCTTCAATAGATGAATGGATAAAGAAGTTGTGGTACATATACATGATGGAATACTATTCCGCGGTTAGAAAAGATGATATAGGAACAATTGTGACAACATGGATGGATCTTGAGAGTATAATTCTAAGCGAAATTAGTCAGACAGAAAAAGCAGAGAACCATATGATTTCACTGATTTGTGGTATATAAACCAAAAACCACAAAAAAGCAAGACAAACAAATGAGAAACAAAAACTCATAGACACAGACAATAGTTTAGTGGTTACCAGAGGGTAAGGGGGTGGGGGGTGGGAGATGAGGGTAAGGGGGATCAAATATATGTTGATAAAAGGAGAACTGACTCTGGGTGGTGAACACACAATGGGATTTATAGATGATGTAATACAGAATTGTACACCTGAAATCTATGTAATTTTACTAACAATTGTCACCCCAATAAATTAAAAAAAAAATCTAATGCTCAAGACATTACATGAAATCTATCCTGCTTCTATAGCTTTTATTGAAGGGACTGCATAAAATAAAAGAATATTAAAAATAGCTACCTACGTATTAACAGGCAGATTTGTGGAACTTTGAATGGATATTTCAAGGAATTCTGTCCTTGCGCTGAGAAGGCCATATTTCATGTGGACTTTTCAGAAGTAAGCAAGAGCGTCTGGGAATATCTCAGCCCATTTCAGGTATGAAGCACTGAATCAGAAGTGTTCTGTTTTCTCTAAGTTGGTATTTTGAAATTCGGCCTCTTTAGTTCAGAAATACAAAACTGCGACGGTATTTGGTCTAAGATCATGAAGGCTACAAATAGAGTAAAAATGAGGCAGGTCATTGAACTTTGGACTACCTGCTGTAAGGTCACCACCCCTTGCAGATGAAAGATGTCAGTTAAGATGGCTACAAGGAAGCATAGCTTTGAGTAGGCAATCGCAAGTACATCAGACTGATGCATCTCATAAGGGAAAAGTTATGAATAGTTTCTGCATTTAGATTACTGTATGAATGATGTGGTCATAAGTAGTTGTTAAGGGAGGTTGCTGATATATTTTAAATCAACTAGAAGCCTCTAGTTGATCTCCTGAAGCCTCTCTTCCTGGCTTCCAGATTACCATGTTCTCGCCATTCACTCATGTGGCATTTTCTCTGTGTGTACGTGTCCCTGATGTCTCTCCCTTGATTCTCATAAGAACATAAGTCACATTAGATTGGATTAGAGCCCCAGTCTTCTGACCTCGCTCAACCTTACCAAACTCTTTACAGGCCTGGTCTCCAAATACAGTCATGTTGGGAATTAGGTCTTTGAGGGGGCACAAGTCAGTCTATTAATAGTATATTAGAAAATAAAAATAGTAAAGTAACCACAACAAAAAAGCAGGAAGCAAGATATAAACTGTTTGGTGAGGGAGAGGGTAAAATTTTAGATAGAATAGGCAGGATAGTCCTCACTGAGAATGTGGAATTTGAATAGTGGAGCTGGTCACATAAATATCAGGGGCCGAACGTTTCAGGTACAGGGAACAAAAATTCAAAGAGTCCGAGGGCAGCACCTGACCAGTTTATAAAGGTGGCTGGCTGGAAAGGCTGACAATGGAGAGAGCATTCGCGTATGGAGGGGGAGAGGCAAAGTGGCCCAGATCACACAGACCTTAGTGAAGACTTTGGCTTTTACTCATATGCAATGAGAAATTATTGGAGCTTAAGAGCAGAAGATTTGAATAATCTGATTCGCACTTTCAATAATGCTTCTGACTGCTTTAACAATACCGTTGAGAACAACCTTGGTGATGTTAGGAGGTGCAGTTAGGTCTTGGCTTGGACCAAAATGGTACCAGTGAAGTTGGTGAAAACTGGTTGAACGCTCTATATCCATGAGTTTATTTCTGTTTTGTTTGCTCATTTATTCTGTTTTGCACACATGAAACTTATTTTTTTAAAAAAATTAAAAACTGGTTGAATTCTAGTTACATTTGAAAACTACAGCCTACAGGATACACTCGCTGACAGAACAAGAATGGGCTGTGATAGGAAAACGACGTCAAAATGGTGATAAGATTTTTGGCTTGGATAACTTAAAAGAATGAAACTGCCATTAATACAAGATAAAGACGACTATAAGAAAAGAGCCACAGGAGGGATAATTTGTGTTTTCTTGTTTATTTGTTTGTTGTTTTTATTTGATTGATAATAAGAATATCAAGAGCTCAGTTTTGGACATTTAACTTTAGATGATTATGTAAGGGGTCCCCAAAACCATCCTTTACTTCAAAGATTCATGAAAAGAACTCACAGGATGCAGAATACAGTTGTACTCATGACTAGGATTTATTATAGCAAAAGAATGCAAAGCAAATCCAGCTAAAGGAAAGGACACACAGAGGGAAATTTGAAGGAAACAAGGCACAGGTTTCGAGGAGTCCTCTTCCAGTGGAAACACACAGGACAGGGTTAATTTCTCCAGCAACAAGATGGAGCAACACATGCAAAGTGTTGTGTATGAGGAAAGCTCGTTAGATTCAGAGCTCAACATTTTTTTGAATGTCTTTAGTCTAGTGCCTGACACTGTGCATGCTACTGTATTTATCTCCATCATCATCAACAACAAAAACATCAGCATTATCTAGGACTGACCCAGTTCCAGCAATTATCACAAAAACAGAAATGAATCACAAGATGATTTCAACTTTCAAGATTTCCAAAAACCAGATAGGGCCTTCTTGTTCCAGAGCAAATCCCACTGTAATGTTCTGTGCTCCCAACACCCTGCACTTATTCTAATACCCTTGACATTACTTATAATGTAATTTATACAGAAATTATAATGCAATTTTACAGAAATGAAATTCCATTTTTTGGCCTGATTCTTGTCCAGTTTTAAAGTCCCAGCTATATTTGGATATTGCACTAAGTAGGACTGTTCTTTGGACAGTCTGAAATAATGCAAATGCATCTGTCATGCAGGGTCTCTAGTCCTGCTCCCTGCATAAGAACACAGGATATGGTCAGGCCAAAAAGCAACCCCAACGGAGCCATAGATAGGGGAGTCATGCCACTTTATTCTCGTTTGCGGCTGGGTTGGAGACACAGGAGGCAGGCTCCACACAACGCACAATCTGCCGTCTGAGTCTCGGCCAACCAACCTCACTTGCTAGCTGCAATGCACGCTTGCTAGCTCAGCCACGGCAGTTATATCAGTGGCCAACGGCTAACTGGTTACAGCTGATGGCCATCTACTACCCGAGCCAGCATCTTTCCATTTGAGGCCGAGAGCCTGGAAACCGCTCTCTGGGACTGTGTCTCCACAGCATTCTTAAATGTCACACCCCGGGCACCTCACTTACTTTATTCTAATTCCAATCTCAACCATGATTCAACTAATACTCAATTAGTGCTCAATTAATGGTAGGTGTTATGATGATAAATGAAAGAACTAACTGAAGAATCAGGTACATCTATTGGCATTGCTTTCCCTGCCTTCTGTCTCCCTCTTTTCTTCTCTATCTTTCCTTGTCTTTTTCTTTCTTTATCTATCTTCTATTTCTTTCTTCGTTATAAGGATTTATTCAGCATTAAACTTACACAATCAGGCAGTAAGGTCCAAAAAGTACTATAAACACTGACATATTTTAGAAAAATTATTTTGAAACTGTAAGTTCCAACTCATTAGTGGATTGTAACATCTTTTTCATGATTTATTAATGTAATAGAATCGAATATTTTACACCTGGTTAGTCTAGAAGAGAAATGGAAAGATAAAAATACCACAGTGCATTTTATGTAGTCAGAGTAAAAATTGTTTCCTGAAGTTTTATTTCTGTATTTGTGTGTGTGTGTGTGTGTGTGTGTGTGCACGCGTGTGTGTGTTGAGCAGAAAGAAAAAATGTATTTCAGACTTGGTCATAGACCAAAACATTTGAGAAACACACTGTAGAGAAATTGCAATAAATAATCATTTTGTAGTACAGAAGATCTTTGTCTTTATAATCAGTCTGAACGGAAGTCACAAAGAAATAATAAACGTACAGAGTAAATGTACCTTCTGTGATTTCCACACAGGCTCCAGAAGCTGCAGAAGGCCCAGAGTAGGAGGCTTCATCCAACTGATGCTATAATGTAGGACTGTGTAGCCACTTTCAAAATGTATAATTGGTTGATTTTATTATTTGGATCGGAGATGGTGAATATTTCCAATCTATAACATTAGGCTTAGCATTTTTATTTAATCCTCAGTGGATCTTTGCAATTTTCAGCAGCATTTGGGATATCTTGGGCATGACTATTACATTGTCTGGCTGGAAACTTAATTTGAGGTTTGGAAGGAGACATGTGCCAATTCAAATTCTCTAACAGGAGGCTCACTAGACATAAATCTTGCAAATCAGACTGCACAGTATCGAACAGACATAAGAGCTCCTAGGAAGTCAGAGGCAGGTTACAGTATCTGGGAAAAATCATGGAATTCCAAACCAAATGTCCAGGTATTCCTCCAAAGACTTGCTTCCCAAAAGTGCCTGAGATTCACCTAGTTTCAAAGTTTACAAACTGAAGTCCAGGTCCAAATGAGGGCTGTGTGGCTGATACGTTTCATAAAATGGAGACAATGTTTGAAAACTGGGTGATTTCATGTGGAATCTGTATCCCTATCTTCTCTTGAAAATAGCAGAATACATGGCATCTGTACTGACATTGCTTATGGCAGTAAGTAGCTAGGTCTCATAGTACCTGCCTTCTTTGTACAGGCAAACCATCTCCAGCTGCTCGATGACAGCATATACACCTACATCTGCTTCTATCACTTGATGTACCTGCCTGGTTCTGTTAACACTTTAATTTGCCATCCGTAATCTAACAAAATGTATCTAATTAGAGAAGATCATTTGGAAACAGAGATGGGTACTGTCAGAGGGGTGAAGCCTGGGAGCTAATTTAGTCAACAGTTTTTAATTTGCTCTGTTTCTTGTCCTAAGCACATCCTATCCTGTCCATTATACTCTAAGTCGCTCAGTAAATGACTGTTGATGACTGATTTACAGATAAACACAGGGAGAAGCACAGAGCAATGAAAATCAGAAAGCCAAGTGTTCCGGCAACAAGGAGTGTTGCTAAATATCATAATAGTATCAAAATAGCAAACCCCTTCCCACACAAATCACTTCCATCACCTATGAACTTACGTTTTCGCACCACTTTTCTATAAGCTCAAAAAATCTAGATGTGAAATTTTGGGGGGTGCTACAGTTCAAAGATACTCAAGGAGCCTTAGTTAACAACCTTAGAAGAATTCCTTCATCTTTAATGTCCCCCAAAGTCCCCAGTGGCCCTTCTGAATTGGAAGCTTTCATTCATGCTCTGCAGCCTAGAAATCACTTCCTCTGCTCCAACATTCAGTTCAAATTCTACCTCATCCACATCACTTTCTACTCCTGAAGCCTCCGCTCACTCTCTCCTCTCAGGATTATGGTAGCTCTTCCTGTCTTTTCTACACTTTTTTTTTTTATGGGGGGGGGACGGTGAGAAGGTACTTACTATACTGTCTCTTGTTTTTCCGCACTGATTCATGAAGTACTCGTAAATATTCGTTTGACATTTGTAAGACAATACATAATCACGGTCAAGTTTATAAATTACATAAAATCCAGTCCTTACCTTTATGGAAGTGGCATGCAGCTGTACATAATACCCAAATTCCCACAGTTACCAGTTCAATATTGAGAACATATATGTCCTAAGAAAATGCCTATTAAATAAGTTATTGAATGCAGAAAATAAATGAGGTAGTGAGTGTATGAATAAATAAGCAGATGGGCTGGTGAACCGTGCATTTCTATGTCGTTTACATTGTTCACACATTAATTAATTTTTTTGGAGGGAGGAATTGTATATTCGCACCCGTGATGTGCCAGGCCGCATTCACAACCATGAACTGCTCCAAATCGGCAAATGCTGCACCACGCCACTTTATTTCTGTGGCTTCCATGGTAACAAGAATAAATCCATTACAAGAAAAGAAAGGCAGTCTGACGTGGATAAGAAAGTACAGAGAATTAGGAATCCGCAGACTGTTTCTGGATCTAAAATGTGCTGTAAGTGGATGTATTTGACCGTCAATTCCATGTGGCTGGTTAATGGATCCACTTTGACATCGAGCTTCCTCATCTGCAGAGTAACAACAGTAGATTATACCCAATCTCAGATTCCTTTCAGCACTTACTTATTATAATCCTAGTTACTTGGAGAGCAGTAGGGATTGGCTTGCTCTGACATTTAAATCCTAAATTACAAAAAAAAAAGAAAAAGAAAAAGAAAAGAACAACCATGTTTTGTTCTTGTAGTTGGTTTGACTTTTTCCCTATGGTGATGGTAAAAATCAGAAAGGGCTGTTTTGCTTAAGTTACAAGTACAAAAAATGACAAAGTTATTTTCTCTCTTTATCATGTCCCCTGATCTAATCAATCAAGATAGGAGCTGCTTCTTGAATTGAATAGATTTGACTTAGAATGTTTAACAAAATAGGATAGACTCTTGTATTTATTTATTCAACCCATACCTTGTTCAGTGGAAAGTAACAGGAGTTGTAGAAACCATCCCAAACTGACATTCATTATTTCATAAGAGGAATAGATAACGTAGTCCTCACCTGAAGAACTTGTTATTGCATGGAATACTGGGCTACAACCTCCAGAGTTTTTGATTAAATATTTCTGAGGTGGACCTGATAATTGCATTTATCACAAGTTTTCAGGTGAGGTTTCTAAGGGACCACACTTGAAAACCTCTTTCCTATAATAGAATACCTCCCTTGGTAGTTAGTATCTGCAGCTCTGAAAGACAAAGTCAGGGTCCAGCAACAAAAATTACCAAAATAGATTGTAGTCTAATATAACCAAAATATTGTTTAAATTGAACTTCTCCAGTAACAGAAAGGTCTAGTAACATAGACAAGATGGCCACCACTGAAGCGGCCTAAAAATAGAACGTCAAATTTAAAGACCTCTAAAGTTTTTACATCTCTAAGCTGCCACAAAATTTTCAACAAACAAATGGATGATGAACAAATGAGAACAAGGATTAGTACTTTTTGTGTGTGCTTTATGCAGTAAATTTATATTCTTAATTAATTTGAGCTTGATCTTTTTTATAGTTGTTGTTTTTTAATGTACTTCAATAACTGGGCCTCTCTGTGCTTCACATTCACAGATTTAAAATCATAAGACAGCAAGAGAACTGTTTAGAAGAAGCTTGCTTTTATCTATCCATCACGCACTTCAAATAAGCAGAGAGTTTATAAAGGTCTTCATTCCCTCTAGTCTGTATCCTGACTGACAGAGAATAAAAAATTTAAATGAGAGAAAATCAATTATTGATCTGCATTCTTTTTCAGATACACTTTCGTGCAATTACACTGTGCTAGTGTTTGCTTGGATTTCAACAATATACATCATACTAATTGATTTTGCTTTATTGAAATAAAATTGTAAAGTTACTAGGTCTACTTTAACGCTTTACCTTCTGGGAAATGTTGTTGATGCCAAGAAAAGAGCCATGCTGTATCACAGTATAACTCTTGAAATGTTTCTATCGTTTTATATTTGTAGAAAACAAGCCTTTTCAAGAAAGCCTCTTACAAGATGCCTCTAACAAGGAGGGACTGGCAGCCTTTTAAATACCCATATGACAGGTTCAATACACTTGTTTTGAGGGCTACCTGTCTGCTTTAAGTATTCATTTATTGATTGTTTTCACTAATCTTTTTACCAAATATTCATTGTCCCACCCCATGTATATTTTAAGGGAAGAGAGACACCAAAAGCAGAAGAGCATGGATGGGTTTCAGGGTTTGGTACAAACCTAAGCATTCTCCTGTTTCCTTCTTTGCTTTTTATTTTCACCTGGCTGCAAGGAGAGGAGTTACACTAAGGGACAAAGTGAGGCTCAGAACATTCATTAGACAATATGAAATGTAATTGAGCTCATACTGTAATACACTGGACAAATTAATTAGAGTCAGTAGCAGGAGGCAAACCATTGGCATAGGAGAAAAACTAAAGGAGATTGGAGTGTAATGAAGCCATGAAATAACGCAGTGATAAGAAAAATCAGGGGGTAAAACTTTCAAAAAACTGCTTCTAAGTCTAAGATTTGAGACTTCATATATTATACGTATATGCTTATATATGTATGATTGCATACATACGTGTACGTATGCATGTTATATGTTGTCAAAATATTTCAAAGTAATTTATGTATATCACTACATTTAACCCCTAAGTATATCAACGTTCTTCTCTAAAAACTAATAATTCCCTACCTAACTATAATACTATTATCACATCTGATGGAATTAACAATAATTACTTAATATAATCTGATATCTTTTTCCCCAACTGTCGAGATCTGGAAACATTTAATGGCAGAAGCGCTATCCATAAGTGCTAGAGAAGATATTCCCTTAAAGTTTATTTAATAAATTTGGTTGGAAAGTGGTTGATAATACTTGGATATAATAACAAAGTTCCAGTCTGTCAGGAAATATTTTTTAACGTACTTCTCTAATTCTAAATTGTATTTTAAAATAAATGTATAAAAAACAAAGGTGGTCACTGGATATTTTTTATCAGTCATTTATGTTGTTATTTCATAAAGTGTTAGATTTTTATAAATATAAATATAAAGAGCTATGTTTTAAATATTTTTTGATGGTGATAGCACTGTATTACCAAGCCTTTACTGGAACAGTGCAATGAGAGTTCCTGAAAAACCCTACAGTCAAAAATTTTGGAAAAGTTTCCTCATCTTGGAAGAACATACCTACAAGCCCATAAATGGACACAGGAATAAAAGGTAGAAGGCAGAAAAAATAGACAGATAAAGAATACAATAATAAACATGTAATGACAATGAGAATATAAAGAAATCAACCTCACTACCACTAAAAATGTTGAGGATGTAAGAAAATAATGAGTGAAAACCCAAGAAGTGGTCAATTCAAAAAGAAATATACAAATAATATGTCTGGATTATTATTTGAAATAATTTTGTTGGGCACAAAGAAACAAAGAAAATATGATAGCTACCGTGTTTCCCCGGCAATAAGACCTAGCTGGACAATCAGCTCTAATGTGTCTTTTGGAGCAGCATTTAATATAAGACTCAGTCTTATTTAACTATAATATAAGACCGGATCTTTAATATAATATAATGTAATTAATATAATATAATATAGTATAATATAATATAATATAAACATAATACTGGGTCTTATATTAATTTTTGCTCCAAAAGACGCATTAGAGCTGATTGTCCGGCTAGGTCTTATTTTCGGGGAAATACAGTAGTAACACATACAACCTACAAAAAAGTTTTATGGTCTGTCTTTATTCACATAAAATATCATTGCCGATTATATTTCTGTATGTTCACATTTTCTATAGACAACAAAAGGTTTGAGATGATCTTAAATACCACTGTACCTCTCCGCCTGGCAGTGTACTGCCTTTCACATAGTAGGGACTCAGTAAATATTTGTTGTCTCTATGGTTGATGAGGATAGAAAGTCTAATTTCTTTCAATTCTTGTGGTACCAAATCTAGGCTACTAATAAGATGTCTTAGGAGTCCTTGGAAGCATTAACTTTTCTTTTTGAGAATTTTTGATCTGTAAAAGCAAATGAGCTCCTTATCTTTAAGGAAGGGGAATAGATGGTAAATGCATGCTCACAGTAGCCCAAAATTGCAATGGATGTCCCCAGCTCTAAACAATGACAAAAAGTACATTAGCCACAAGATCAAGATGCCTAATCAATTTGCAAGTACATGGAAGGGCTCAGAATGATGGGTAATAACCAGCATGACTTTGTGACCAACAAATCATGTTAGACCAATTCAATTGCCTCCTCTGACAGAGTGGCAGACCTTGTATGCACGGAGGAAGGGACAGACATAATATATTTTGACTTTAGGGAGGCTTCTGATTCTGTTCCACATGACATGCTCATCAACAAGCTAGGAAAATATGGCTTGCTGTCAGAGATGCATTAAATTGATTAGAGAGGTGGCTAATTGGAAAGAGAAGGAAAATCACAGACTGCATGAAAGCACAAAGCCAAATACGCTGCTGCTTTGGGTCTGGATAAATACAAGGGCAAATGAATATAGCATCCAGTTAGATGGTGGAACACTTGCCTATAAATAGAATAGCTCACCTTTTTTATTGGTATTTGTTCTAAGTCTTTGGATGTTAGCAAGTATATGAATGACTGGACACTATGTTACTGTACTCATAGGAAATTCATAATTTTAGATCAAATCTTTGTGTCTCTAAAATATACTATTAAAATGCAAAAAGCAATCAGATGTAAATATTTTCCATTAGCTATTAAGAATAAGTCTCCATCAAGGATAAATTTGACAGATGTCCCCACATATGGCAGATCGAATGTGAATAGGAAACTAAGAAGGCTAATTTTAAGGGGAAGAAACAAAAGAGTTTGGGGATATTAGATTGCTACAGGCAGAAGCAACAAGGGCTTCTCATCATTCTGACTATATGAGGTCAGACAATTAAGTTCACGAACTCATCTGAGAAAAAGTGCTACATACCTCATTGCTGAATATCACTACGGTCATTTTCAAAGTACTCCCCCTGGGAAGGTATGCACCGATGCCAGCACCTAATCCACCCTTCAAAGCAATTTTGGAACTCTTTTTCTGGAATGGGCATCAGAGCTGTCATCGTATTATCCTTGATGTCCTGAATGTCATCAAAACATCTTCCTTTCAATATTTCCTTTATCTTCATGTAAATACAGAAGTCATTGGGGCCAGATCAGGTGAGTAGGGAGGGTGTTCCAATGCAGTTATTTGTTTACTGGCTAAAAATTCTCTCACAGACAGTGTCTGGTGCATTGTCGTGATGCAAGAGCCATGAATTTTTGCTAAAAAGTTCATGTCGTCTAACTTTTTCACATGGTCCTTGCAGCACTTCCAAATACTAAATTAGTTAACTGTTTGTCCAGTTGGTACAAATTCATAATGAATAATCCCTCTACAAAAAGAAAAAAAAAAGGTTAGTAACATCATTGCAACTAGTTCATGAACTTAACTGTCATATAGCAAGTAGTTACATTTGACCTGAAATTAACTTCTTCCATTTAACATATAGGTTAATATCTGACCCTAAGTTCAGTATTTAGGGCAAGTCTAACATTTTTTTAACTAACCAGATCAACTGGAAGAACTACCATAGAAATCTGGAAACGAATTGAATCATTTATTACAACAAATCAGCCAACGTCATTATTAAGCACTCATTATGTGTCCATCTTTGCTAGACACAGCCTCTGCCCTCAAAGATCTGGGACACAAAAGGAAAAGGCAACACCTATGTTGCCTTTTGATCTCTCCTCCCTCCAATATCTGTGATTTCTTTCTCTCAATTTGAGCCTTTTGTTTTCCTTTAAATGCATCCTAGTGCCCCCTTTTTTTTCCTCAAAACTTTCCCCTGATTTTGTCTTGTGTGATAATTTTAAAAGATGTCTAAAAATTCTTTGAGGTTCCTCCTGTAAAAAGGTGGAGCCCAATTCCCCTCCCCTTAATTGTGGGTTGTACTTACAGAAGGCTTCTACCAATATGGCAAAATGCTGATGAACATTGGAGAACAGGTCATAAAGGGCACAAAAGATATTATTCATAAGGGAAAATATTTATATACTTGGCAACAATGTAATTAGGAACTACTATTTATTAAAACATATCATAAATAAAGTGAAAAAAAGCCACGGAATGGGTGGAGATATTTTTAACTGCATCACCAGAATACACAAGGTACTACAAATTTGTAAGAAAAAAATTAGACATATCAATAAAAATAGTAGGCTGAAGACTTAACTAGATATTTTATGAAAGAGAAAATCCAAATGGCTGGTAAACAAATAAAACCAGATCAACTACTTTAATAACTGGGAAATAAATACAAATGGATACTCCAGCAAACTACAACTATACGCCCATCAAATTGACTAAAATAAAAATCTGAAAAAGCCTGATATTGGGATGATATAAAGCATTATCTCCTAAGTTACAAATAAGCATACACTATGACTCAGTAATTTCACTCCTAGGTAAACACACCATAGAAAACACGGATACGTAGGCATCAGACACTTGTACAACATTAATAGCAGCATAGATTTTGTAGCCAAAATCAAGGGGAAAATTATTTCAGCAGAACAATATGTAATATTTATAAAATAAAGCAATGAAAATTATCAAACTAAAGCAATGTGAATCAAAATGGATGAATCACATGATGAGTAAAAAAAACACAACACAAAAGAATATATATCGTATAATATAACACATTGTTTATTTATACTAGTTTCACAAAATAAAACTAAGCAGCAATGTCAAGGGATACATATATTGGTGCTAAAATTATAAAGCAAAGCATGGAAGTAATTATCATAAATTTCAGCATAACAGTTACCCCTAGCAGGTAGAGAGAGTTGGAGATATTCCAGAATGAACATATGAGGAGCTTCTGGAATGCTGGCAATGTTTTATTTATTGACCTGCGTGGTGGTTCACAGGTTTCACTTTATAGTTCATCCCATTACACTGTTTATTTCTGTTTTACACACTTTTCCTGTGTGTTATATTTAAAACTAAAAGATTTATATAAAAATAATAACAAATTTACACCACAGGTCCCACAAGCTAGCTTCAATTCCCACAACTCTGTAATAATTACTCTGTGGGTTCTTTCTTAAGAATCCCATAAAATGGTTGAAAAACAATCATACTTTGTTTTTTTTGCATCATCTAGTTTGCAAATATTCATTTAAAAAAATACTGGAGTGCCTACTATGTGACAGGCACTGTTCTAGGCATTTAGACCTACAGCAGTGAAACAAAATTAAAATATAAAATGCTATCCTCACTTCCAGAAAGTATATTCTAGTTTAAGTGTAAAATACAGGATTATTATTTTAGTAATTATGTTTATAAGAATAACATGTACCTAGCCTCAGGAAAGAATGAATGGAGGGATTCAAATAGCATTTTGATTCCTAATCTCCACCTGTCTATCTTTCTCTTGGCGTAAAGTTGTAATTTAGCCTTCTTCCCTCAGACCCTTCCGTAAGTCAGGGGGATAAGGGTGATTAGCTTTGCAAGCACATTTGTCCAGCTTTCACTCCAAGGGGAAAGAAAACCATCTGTCTCCCAGTAGCTATAAAAAAAAAAAATAGGGAAGTGCTCTGGTTGGTGACTTTAGGTCATCATTTCATCCATGAGCCAATCACTGAGGCCAAGATAATAGTGTACTATGATTGGCCAAGCCTGAATCTTACATCCAATCTTATGCTGAGAGAAACCTTGTATTATAATTAATTGCCTTTTTAGAATGGCATGAAATAGGTGAAGGGAATTTCTAAATGAAACTGTTGAAATTAGAATCAGTAAGTAATGCTGAGTAGACTAAAAAGTTGATGTATTCCCCAAAAACATAATAAAGATCAGACTATGATTAGGACAAAACAAAACATAAAGAACTGCAGGATCACAAAGAAAGGAATAGTTATTTCTAACTGAAGTACCAAGGAAAGCTTCACTAACCTGCACCCACCATCCCTTATCCCATAGAACCAGATCCACCCCTGAAGGAATAAAGCTGATGATTTTATTCAGAATTAAAGAAACACAGATCTCAGAGAGGCATTAAGGTCATGCCGTCTATCCTAACACATTCTGGAAAAAAAAAAAAAAAAAAAAAAACGAGTGATGACAGAATCCATAACATTAGTATAATGTTCCAGAGAGACAGCCCATAATATGTCTTGGGAAGCAATCCCAGGGTTTAATAGTTCTTATCTGTTCTGCTATGATTAAAGACTTCTTTCTTTAACCAAGCTGAGGTAATGTGAGTATATAAAACAGTCAATAAAAAACATGATGCAACCAGAGAGAGAAAATTGGAGAAGAGAGAAGTACTCTGAGTTTCAGCTCTCTGTCCCTAAATCAACATTTCAGAAAGCCCTTCCTTGCTCTTCAAACTGGCTAAATGGATGATTACTAATGAGGTCCTTCTCCCCACTCTGATGGGCCACTCTGAAATTTAGAGTTTCATTACTGGCATGTCGTCCTATATTTTTAAGGAACCATTACGAAATGTGGTTATGTCCTTCAGAGCCCGTTTGAACCTTGCTTCATTCACCATATTCTAGGATCCACCTTCTAACTATAAGAATAAATTTAATACCTGCAAATCAATTTATGTGATACACCACATAAATAAAACAAAAAATAAAAATCATATGTTCGTATCAATAGACATAGAAAAAGCGTTTGACAAAATCCAGCATTCATTTATGATTAAAAAAATCTCAGCAAAGTGGAAGAAACATATAGAGGAAACGTATCTCAACATAGTAAAGTCCATATATGACAAACCCCCAGCTACCGTATTTTGCTATGTATAAAGTGCATTTTTGGCCCAAATTTGTGAGGAAGTAAAAGACTTATACTCAGAAAACTGTACAACATTAAAGGTACAAATAAATGAAAACATATACCATACTTATGGGTAAGAAGAATTAATATAGTTAAAATGTTAATACTACCCAAAGCAATCTATAGATCCAATGCAATTCCTATCAAAATACCAGTGGCATTTTTCACAGAACTAAAACTAATAATCCTAAAATTTATATGGAACCATAAAAGACCCAAAATAGCCATGGCAATCCTGAGAAAGAAGAACAAAGCTAGAGGTATCATGCTACCTGATATGAAATTATATTACAGACCATAGTAATCAAAACAGCATGGTATTCACATAAAAATAGACCCAGGTCAATGAACAGAATAGAGAGACCATAAATAAGTAAACCTATCCCTATATGTTCATTGAATCTATGACAAAGAAAGAAAAAATTTACACTGGGTAAAGACAGTCTATTTAATAAAAGGTGCTGGGAAAACGGGACAGATAAATGCAAAAGAAAAGAAACTGGACCACCTTCTTACACCATATGTAATAAATTCAAAATGGATTCAAGACTTAAATGTAAGACCTGAAACCATAAAAGGCCTAGAAGGAAACATAGAAAGTAAACTCTCAGATATTACCTTTAGTAATATTTTTACTGATGTATTTCCTCAGGCAAGGGAATCAAAAGAAAAAATAAACAAATGGGACTACATCAAACTGAAAAGTTTTTTCACAGCAAAAAAAAACATCAACAAAACAAAAAGACATCCTACTGAATAGAAGATATTTGACAATGATACATCTGAAAGGGAGTTAATATCCAAAATTCATTTAAAAAAAAAACTCATACAACTGAACACCAAAAAAAACCCCCAAACAATCCAATAAAAAATGGCCAGAGGACCTGAACAGACATTTCTCCAAAGAGGGCATATAGGTGGCCAACAGACATATGAAAAGATGCTCAATGCCACTAATCATCAGAGAAATGCTAATAAAAACCACAAAGAGACACCACCTCACTCCTGTCAGAATGGCTATTTTCAATAAATCAACAAAAAACAAATGTTGGCGAGGATTTGGAGAAAAGAGAACCCTTGTGCACTGTTGGTGAGACTGCAAATTGGTGCACCTTTTTACACCATATACAAACAGTATGTGATAAACAGTATGGTGATTCCTTCAAGAAAATAAAAATAGAACTACCTTATGACCCAGCAATTCCACTCTTGGGTATTTATTCAAAGAAATCAAAAACACTAATTTGAAAAAATACATACACCTCTATATTTACTGCAGCACTGTTCACAATAGTCAAGATATGGAAACAACTGAAATGCCCATCAATAGATAATTGGATAAAGAAATTGTGGTACATTTATTCAATGCAATATTACTCTGCCATAAAAAAAATAAAATTTTGCCATTTGCAACAACATGGATGGACCTAGAAGACATAATACTAAATGAAATGAGTCAGACTAAGAAAGACAAATACCATATGATCTCATTTATATGTGGAATCTAAAGTACAGAATAAATGAACAAAGAAAACTGAAATAGGCTCATAGATACAGAGAACACACTAATAGTTGCTAGATTGTCGGGGGGATGTTGGGGGAATGGGTGAGAAAGGTGAAGGGATTAGACAATATAAAAGGGCAGTCACAAAATAGTCACAAGAATATGAAACATGGTACAGAGAATGGAGTTTATAGTCTATAATATAAAAACTAAGTCAGATGGGTACTAGACTTATTGGGGGATCACTTCATAAATTATATAAATGCCTAATGACTGTTCTGTACACCTGAAACTAATATAAAATAATATTAAATATCAACTCTCTCTCTCTCTCTCTCTCTCTCTCGCTATATATATATATATATTCTCTATGTATATGTGTGTGTACATATATATATAAAAATCCATATATATAAAAGGTATATATATATATACATATATATATATAAGGTATATATTAAAGGTACAAATAAATGAAAACATATATATATATATAAATATATATATAAATGCAAAGAAAAAGATATATATATATATACATATATATATATATACACACATATATATGGTCACAGGTGTAAAGTACAGCATAGGGGGTATACTCAATGTATTGTAATAGCAGTGTATGGTATCAGATGGGTAGTAGACTTGTTGGAGTTGTCTCTCTGTGAGGTGTGTAAATGTCTAATCATTATCTTTTTTGTACACCTGAAACTAATAAAAAATTTGTTAAATAAAATCAAATATATTCAAATGCAAAATAACCAAGAAAAACCACGACATTATACAAGAAGAAAAATGGCTTGGTAATGCTTTCATTCCTATATATTATGATTTTTTAAACTATGGTAATAAAATATGTATAGACAAGTAGGTCAATGTAATAAAGACCAGAGAAATGGACATCCATAAAGGATACTTGATATATAACAGAATGGTATTGCAGATAAGTGGGAAAATGATAGACATTACAATGAATAGTTATTAGACCGTTGGATATTTATACAAAAAGAAATGAAATTGAGCCCTTTTCTTACTTTATACATAACCATCAGATCCAGGTAGATTTAAGATCTAAACGTAAACAGTGAAATAATGAAGATTTTATAAGGTAATATCTCAAGAGTTCTAATTAAAAACATATTTCTTAAACAAGACACCAAAAGTACTAGCCATAAAGGAAAATGCTGATACTTTCACATGCATTAAAGTTAAAAACTTATGTTCATAAAGATAACAAAAAGACAAGTTTAGCTTGGTAGAGTATTCAGGATATATAAAGAAATTCTATAAATTAATGAGAACTAGACCATCCATTTTTTAATGGACAAATTAGTTGAATAGTCATTTATATAAAGTAGGTCTAAATAGCCAATATACATGAAAAATACAGTTTCGTGTACAATCAGGGAATTGGGAATTGCATCTATAATTAAGTACCATTACACACTCCCTAGCTGGGCAAAAGATGCTATCAAATGTCAGTGAGGATGTTCAGAAATGGACACACCAAGTGTGGTTGATGGAATGCAAACCATTTGGCACTATTTATTAAATGAAAGATATATGACCTATGACCCATTCTCAGGGATATATTCTATAGAGACTCTTACATATGTGTACCAGCATACTTGTACAACATGGTAGTAGAAACATTATTCCTAATAGCTCTAAATATGAAACAGTCCAAATGTCCATTTAGAGAAGGATAAGTGAATTGTAACATATCCATACACCAGAATACTGCACAGCAGTGAGAGTGAACTAAGCAGCACCCAACATTATGAATGAATCTTATAAACATAATATTGAGTAAAAGAATTAAGATATGTGTGTATGTGTATGTGTGTGTGTGTATTTTTTACCCTTGAACAACACAAGTTCGAACTGCTGTGTGGACCCACTTATATGCATATTTTTTTCAATAAATACATTGAAAAAATTTTTGGACTTTTACAATTTGAAAAAACTTGCAAACTGTATAGCCTAGAAATATCAAAAAAAGTTAAGAATAGTTAGATATGTTATGAATGCATAAAATATACGTATATACTAATGTATTTTATAGTTTGCTACCATAAAACATGCACAAATCGATTATAAAAAGTTAAAACTTATCAAAACTTATGTACTCAAAAACCTTGAGATTGTACATGGCACCATTCGCAGTTGAAACATAAACAAATGTAAAAATGCAGTATTAAACCACAACTGTATAAAATTCACTGTAGTAATACTTTACAACTATTATAATTTTGTAGCCACCTCCTGGTGTTATTGCAGCGAGTTCAGGTGTCCCAAGTACCTGCTTAAAAATGCTGTGTGATACTAATAGCTTTACACGAGCAATTGTCTCTTCAGTAAATTGCATATCACAGTAATAAGTGATCTTGTGCAGTTCTCGAGCATTTTTCATCATGTTTAGTGCAATCCCGTAAACCCTGAAATATACTATGGGACCCATACAAACTGCCAGTAGTGATGCTAGAAGTGCTTCCAAGAAGCAAAGTCACGATCATGACATTACCTGAAAAAGTTGAATTGTTTGATATGGTAGGTACTGTAGATTGAGGTCAGCAACTACAAATGCCCGCCATTTCAAGGTAAATTAAGAACCATTGTAAAAATAAATAAATAAAAATAAGTCAGGAAATGTGTGAAGTCATAGCTGCAACTATGCCAGCAGGCACAAAAATCTTGCACTTTTTTTTTGTTTTGAAATACCTTTTTATTTTATACTGAAAATGCAACTTGTATGTGGGTACAGGATTGCTATAAGGCATACCTATAGACTCTAACGTGATCTGAGAAAAAGTAAAGACATTATATGACAACTTAAAGCAAATGGAAGGTGAAGCATCTAAACCTGGAGAACTTAATGCCAGCAAAGGATGGTTTGATAATTTTAGAAAGAGGTTTGGCTTAAAAAATGTCAAGATATCAGGAGAAGCAGCTTCTGCCTACTAAGAGGCAGCAGAGTTCCCAGACGTCATTAAGAAAATCACAAAGGGGAAAGGCTATTTGCCTGAACAGGATTTGCATGCAAACAAAAGTGCCCTATTCTGGGGGGAAAAATAAATCCACAAAGGGAATTTATTAGTAAGGAAGAGAAGCGAGCACCCAGATTTAAGGCAGTGAGGGATAGGCTAACTCTATTGTTTTGTGCAAATGCAGTCAAGTTTATGAATCAGGACTGCCCTTATTCATAAAGCTGATGACCCCAAAGCCTTGACGGGAAAAGATAAACAACAGCTGCCAGTTTTTTGTCTAGGAGGCCTAGACAAAAAGAACCCTTTTTCTAGATTGGTTGCATCAATGCTTTGTCCCTGAAGTCAGGAAGTACCTTGCTAGTAAGGGGCTGCCTTTTAAAGTTCTTTTGATATTGGACAATGTCCCTGGCCAGCTAGAGCCCCAGGAGTTCAACACTGAATGTGTCAAAGTGGTCTACTGGCACCCAAACGCAATGTCTCTAATTCAGCCTCTATGTCAGGGGGTCAGAAGGCTCATTACACACGGTACTCTATGCTATGGAAGGGAACCAAGATAGAGATAATACAATGAGACTCTGGGAGGATGCCACCACTGCAGATGCCATCATTATAGAAAAAGCCATGAAAGGCATCAAGCCCAAGACAATACCTGATGGAGGGGGAAAAAACTGTGCCCAGATGTTGTACATGACAACAGAGCCTATCATGGAATTCATGGCAGAGATTGTGGTAGGACAAACCAGATGAGGGAGGGTGGAGGTTTTCCAGATATGGATCTTCAGGAAATTCAAGAGCTAATAGACATCACACGAGAGGAATTAACAGAAGATGACGTGATGGAGAGGAGCGCTTCCGAACCAGTTCCAGATGATGAGACAGAAGCAGTGTCAGTAAACAAATTGACATAGGCAGTCAGACACAAATTATTTCATGCTGCTTTGGACTTCTTTTATGACATGAAATCTTGTATGACACAGACATTGAAACTAAAGGAAATGGTGAAGAAAGATTGATACCATCTAGAAATGAGCAAGCAAAAAGGTCGGACAGAAATTCTGATGAGTTTCCATAAAGTTACCCTGAGTGTGCCCCTCTCTGCCTCCACATTCTCCTCTGCCAGCCCTGAAACAACAAGACCAACCTCTCCTCTTCTTCCTCCTCCTCAGCCTATTCAGTGTGAAGACGATGAAAGCGAAGACCTGTATGACGATCCACTTCCACTTAATGAACACTAAATAATCCTCATGTTCACAGTCAATAAACTCATCTGTTGTATATGTGTAGTATATGTGTATTCTTCGTGTGACAAATCTAATAACGGTGCGGCAAGAACTGTATGAAATGTTTTGTGTCATCATCATCATCACCCAAGTATTCATCATGCAGAACATCACGTGCAAGACCTATAAGGAACTGGGTAGTCTATCCTTACGTAGGCCTGCTACGAGTGATACTTACTATAAAGTTAATAATGTGCTACTTTTCTTACTGTTTTATAACTTTGCTTTGAAATGATTGCACTACCATCCGGTGTCCCTCTCTCTCTCCTAACTGGAGAAACTGCATCTCAGCCTATCATCGCAGGCAAGTATTTTTTTAATGTAACAGTGCTTCCAATATTATATTATGAATATGACTGTAATATTGCATACTACAAAAAAATTAGAACAATTCATTCATTAGTATGCCGGTGAGGCTACCCTGAAGAAATTGTGTAGATTACACTAGGCTGCCATAAAGCAATCACACTGCTGCTTCTTCATTATCATGCTTGGATTGTTATAACTGTAAATAAATATGAACTTCCTTTTCACGTTATCTTTTCACTTTTGCTGTCTTGTCTTAGTAACACCTATAACATCTACAGTGCTCTGTATCACATGAGACAATATTGATGTAGGTAGGTACTGACAAATAGATGATTGATCTTATAAACAGACGATGTAAATTTATGGTATCAATAAATATAATACAGTATTATAGATGTATTTTCTCTTCCTTATATGATTTTCTTAATAACTTTTTCTTTTCTCTAGCTTAATTTATTGTAAGAATTCAGTATAATACATATAGCATACAAAATATGTGCTAATCAAATGTTTACGTTATCAGTAAGGCATCCAGTCAACAGGAGGCTATTAGTAGTTAAGTTTTTGGGGAGTCAAACATTACACTCAAATTTTTGACTGTATGGAGGTGGGTGCCCCTAACTCCCACATTGTTCAAGTGTTCACTGTATACACAATAAGATTCTATTTTTATAGAATTGGAAAAAGGGAAATAATAAACTACACTGTCTAGTCATATTTAGGTGATTGTGTGAGTCTTTCTGCATTTATATTTTACAGCTTTAAAAATCAGTAACAATAAAATGAATGAAAAATAAAAGCAATGATTACAACAACTCTTTAAGACGTTCACCTTTAAAAAGGAGGAATATATTACATCATTATGTCATATACCTTAAACTTACGTAATGTCATGTGTAAATTATATCTCAATAAAGCTGAAAAAAATAATTAAATAACATTAAGAGGATAAAAATACTCATGCTCAGTTAAAAATAAAAGCATTTAATAAAAATAAGGAAAGAGGAAGTATAACTACTGTAGAAGGTAGAGTCAAAGGAACCACTTTTTAAGAGGAATATGTGATTATTTTTAAATGCTTAGGAGATATTGCCAATATTAAACTAGACATTGAACACACAGGAAATTAAGGGGATAAATAGCAGCATGTTATCCTTAAGAGAGCAAAAAGTTGTGGAATCAGAACACAGATATAAACGAAGACAAGGTGGAAAGAATGAATGCAGAGGAATGCAATTTTGTAAATGACAGGCCAGTCATCTGATGGCTCCATTTTCTCTGTAAGGTAGGAAGTGAGACCTTACTCTAAAAACTAGCCTTCTTGGCCAAAGGACACTGACAGTAACTTTCCTCTCTCCTGCTTCAGCTTGCTGGGTTGAAACCTCTTGTTGCTTCCAAGCCAAAATCAGCAGCTATGCAGATGATGCCCAGTGCAGATGCCAGTCTGTCCACCAATGCCAATGTTATGGGCACTCTAGCACTGCCAAGAGCTCTGGAACTATCTCCTGTAGGTGCCCAAGCTGCATGCATCACAGCTGTGGGAGATGGCTGAACTGAAATCCCACACAAATTTTAACTTCCCAATTCTTTGGTTAAGCTCATCATACCCAACTCATGAAAACAGAGCCAGAGAGAGCCCCACGTTTCGACAATAACCTGTGCATACTTCACTTCTTTCTTTGGGATGTATCTGTTGCAGGGACCTCCAAGTACAGTATTTGTCAAAATGTAACGTGTAGTTTCTGATGCAGCAGAACACAAGGGAACTTGTGATTCTACACTGTTAATCTTGCAGGTGACCTCAATCCTGCTGGTCCCCAAACCACACTGTGAGGAGCAAGGACCTAGGAACTTCACATTAAAGAGCCTAAACATATTCATTCACATAACATTTCTAAACATGCTTGAATTATATAGATAAATACAGCTTAGGTTCATTCTGGGACACTTCAAGACTACCCATCCAAGTGAATGATTATATCTGTCAGTCAACACTAATTGAGCACCTTCTACATAGCCCACTCTGTGGGCTGCAGACAATTAGTGGGTATTGTCTCTGCCTTTGTTGAATTTATTTTTGACTCCGTGAGAGGCAGTAAGATACTCAAAACGTACCAATAATACCAGGGACACTCAGACTAAAATAGAGTTTTCAAGTAGATGTAGTCCTGTGGAACTGTGTGAGTTCTTTATCTGTTCAACATACTGACATGTTATCAAATTTTTTGGCATACGTTGAATAAATTTCTTGAACTAGAAATCACAGCTGTTCTCTATTTGTTGTTTTCTCCTTTGGATAGTTAGCTAAAAGAAGAGTTATCCTTCAGTAAGCCATGGTGATATAACTTATCTGCAGCGTTTAT
Organism: Rhinolophus hipposideros; assembly: GCF_964194185.1. Taxonomy (NCBI): domain Eukaryota; kingdom Metazoa; phylum Chordata; class Mammalia; order Chiroptera; family Rhinolophidae; genus Rhinolophus; species Rhinolophus hipposideros. The sequence continues at coordinate 14,409,724 of NC_138052.1, forward strand.
ATCCTTCATTGACATGGTGATTGTTTACTCCTTAGCTCATTGGAAAGCCACTCTCACTTTTTCAAAATACTCTTTCTTTTAAGAGTGAAAACAAGGCACTTCCAAGTTGAAACGACAAACAGCTGGTGATATTCAATTTGGGATTTGTTCTACCTCATTTTGGAGAGTCAAATGTGCTCACCAAGAATGAGGAAAATTAAATGAAAATAAACTTTCTGAGAAAAGTTTGAAATTACAGATTAGGAAAAGAATCCTACAAGTTCCAAAGAGCAACATATACACCATGAAGTAACTGAATTCTAGCTGACCTGAGACTGCCCTTTTATAACATGAAAATGAAACAGTGTAAAGATCTGGGTAAAAAACAAAAAACAAAACAAACAAAAAAATCTGTTAACTAAAGATTTTTACATCGTTCAAGTTGTCTTCCATGTAAAAAGACCACAGACTTTTATTTTCAGGTATATAAAGGCTCAAAAAGTCTAATACGAAATATCCTTTCTGAGAAAACTATTGAAAGATATAAACCAGCCATTGAAAAAGTTATTCAAAATTAAACACTCAAGAATGAAGTTGTGCTTTTATTGTGGTTTTAAACAGATGAGCTATGACCATTGAAACGAGTTAACCAATGAGTTTATAAGCTGTAAATAAAACAGAATAATAAAAATACAAATAATAATCCAGATCTAAAAATTCAAATTATTTAAACAAAAAATTAAGAAATATGTGAATGAGAGGAGAAAAAGTTTTAGAAGGCTAAAAATTTCACTCATTCAATAAATACTTTTCAGCATCCACTATGCGCAAGATATTTTGTTAAATGCTTGTCTCACAAAGGGGGGGGGGAGGTTTACCTTTAAACTTCAAAAATTAGAGTAATGTAGTGGAAATATTATTTCTTCTGACATCCTTTTCTTTAAAATTTGTTTTGCAAATAAATCTTTTAGTTAGTTGTTGTCCAAAATAAAACACATACTTTTTTTTTTTAATCAAGAGTTATGAAAAGGTTTTAGTCAAAAATAACATCACCCCAGCTCCTGATTTTTATTCCTAGGAGCAATTCCTTTTTAATTATTTCAGTTTTGTTTTCCTAGTTTTTAGTCTACATATCTTCAATGAAAATGCTATTCTTTTCATTACACTATTTCAAGAATATTGCTTGATTCTTTTAATATTTGATATTATGTGTTAACTCCACTCTGTGAAAGAGAAGAATTTAGCTAATTCACAGGATCTTCTAAAGTCCTGAACGCCGTTTTACCTTGGGCTTTTAAGTTTTCTTCAGTTGTCTTCCATCTTTGTGATCTCTGCTCACAGATGAGGAAGTAAGTGGACTGGTATTCAGTACACACCTGTGGGTCAGCAGAAACAGCTTCACAGTGAGACAGTGGGAAGTGAGTGACTTGGTCACTGGAGAGGAATTTCCTCTGGGAATCCCAGGGTTGCCTCCACTCTGAACACCAGGTATGAAGGAGGGATTCCAATCTTTAAATTCTACATATTGAGCGTCAAACCACGTCTCATTTCTCTCTACCTCCCAAATCTTAAACCTGGTACTTTTGTGGAATTCTACTAGGCAGAAAGACACTTTCTTCTGAGGCAAACTCCTACATGTATTTAGTCTTTCTTCACTTCACCATCAGAGAACATTCTTTCATGTGTTTTCTGTCTTCCAGCAACTTATTAAGTCTTCTCATAAGTAGATGAACCTCTTTGATCCTCTTGCCTTGTTTGTTCTTTACTATAATTTTAATGGAAGTTACAGAAAGGAGGAAAGAAAGGCATGTGTTTTTAATACACTATCTTAAACTGGAAGCCTAAGTGTGTATGTGTGTGTGTGTGTGTGTGTGTATACATATATATAATTTATTTATTAAAATGCTTAGTGAGGTATATTTGACAAATAAAATGGTAAGATATTTAAAGTGTACAACGTGATGATTTGCTATACATATACACTGTGAAAGGATTCTCTGCATCGAGTTAAAACACCCATTACCTCACATATTTACCTATTTTTTTATGCCTTGTTTAATTCTGGATTTGAACTCACATTTTATGAAAGTCTTTTTTTAATTTATTAAATGTATTGGGGTGACATGGTTAGTAAAATTATATAGATTTCAAGTATGCATTTCTATAATACATCATCTATATATCACATTGTGTGTTCATCACCCAGAGTGAGTTCTCCTTCTATCACCATATGTTCGATCCCCTTTTTCCTCATCTACCACCTCCCTCCCCCCTTACCCTCTGGTAACCACTAAACAGTTGTCTGTGTCTATGAGTTTTTGTTTCTAGTGTAATATAAATTAGAATGATATTTTCCAAATGCTTACAGGAAAACAAAACACAGAAAGAATATTCCATGTGGAAAAATACAGACAACAAAAGAACTACTATTTCTTACCATTTACAGGTGAATACACATAGAAAGGATGGATTTATCAGACTGGTGTAGGCTGATTTCATTTCCTATTTTAATAATGTGACTCAAACCCTTTGCCCTGACTCCCTGCACACAAAGCAACCTGTTCACATGTTGCCTGTGCTTAGAGCAAACATACCAGAAGACAATGTTCTGTTTAAAGCCTGTAAGTGTCCAGTTTCCTCTACATTTATTTCTTTTGGAAATCAGTCAGCTGAGATTCTGATTTGATACATCAGGTTTCTGGGAACATTTCATTTAAATCTCTTCCTAGGATATAGACCCATTCTGGGTGTGTTAACAAACCAGGTTCCTGTAATTTTAAGGCTGAGAGCTAGACTCATAGGCCACATTAGACTCAGTATCTCTGCTTCCTACTTTTCACAAAAAACTTCTTTTTTTTGGAACAAATTGGTGAAATTATCAGATATTATTTTAATGTTTCCTTTTGATTCCTTTCTATATTTTTCATAACCTCCATAATATGTATACAATGTCTATGATTTTCAGAGAAATAGTGAGCAGTATTTTAAATTGCAGGTACTAAATTAGAATTAAAACACAAAAAGGCATACTGCTTATATGATATTTTTATGTAAGTAATGCCCTGCACAGTTGTATTTGTTATACTGAAAAAAACACACAACTTCAATTAAAATAAATTAAAAACATCCCACTAACACCTGACTTGTACTTTTTATCTCTTTTCAGATATGGTTCTAATAATTTGATAGCATCCAATTTTGATAATCAGATTGGTAAATTAATTTTGAGTTATGATCCTGAACAGAAAAATGAATTATTCTCATTAACAGCAATAAAACTGATAATAATTCAGGATAAATTTAAAAAATAGAAAATCACTGTCTTAAAATTTGGAGAGGCTGGCAGGAGAAACTTTAAAAACACAAGAAAATGATATTGTCTTTTATAGGAAAAAAAGAACAAGCAAACCAATTGCCAGATTTCCTCAACTTCCATTATCCAAATTAAGTCTGGTTATTTTTTCAAAATGTGACTCCTCAAATCAAGCTCCATTCTGATGATTTTCTCTGTCGTTGATTTTCACATTCTAGACAAACTCCTCTATGGACCTTGCCCTTGGTCAGCACTAGAGCCTACTCATTAAATAGAAAGCTTGTGAGGCCCTCAGTGATCTGTGAAGAAGGGAATCAGATTGAAATGAGGAAGATAAAGAAATACAGGACAAAGAAATACAAGTTAATATTTGAGTAAATGATCCTGCCACACTTATTACTTATCTCCTGCTATTTGATAGACATTTCACATATATTATCGTAGAAAACTTATACTTCCAGGAAGATAGAATACATATACATTTCCCTAGGCTTCCCACTAAGTAGAACTAAAATCCTGGATATTTTATATAAAACAAACATAAGACACTAAGAGAATAAGGCCCACTGCCAAGGTCTTGAGATCCAAGAATCATTACAGTGGTGAGTTCTCTGCTTTTTCTGCTGGTCTGTTATACCTCAGATTTAGAGCTAAAGAAGTCAGAAACCCAGAAATACCAATAGACTCAGAGGAAAACGCATCAACAATAACAAAAAATCCCTTGCCAAATCATGAAAAGAGCAGTCTATCAAGACAATAAAATTTTAGACAATAAACCACTCTATTCCAGCCAACCAACACAGAGAAAGCTGGCCATACACACACACACACACGCACACACGCACACACACACACACATACACACACACCAGCAAAGGCTGAAAAGTGAGCCCAGACTCCCATACTCACAATAACAACGCATTCTAACATCTCCAAGGGTGATGACAGGGAAAGCCAGGCAAGAACCTGGACTTTTATGCCCACCAGTGGTATTAAGTCATTCTGACCACAGTGTCCGGGCAGACTTTGCAGGGGACCTGAACTTCCATTTCCATCTAGCAATAGTGTAGTGGGTTCAGCAGAGGCATATTGGAGAATCAGGTCTGTCCTCATCACCCAGTGGTAACAAAGCCACCCCACTGACCTGACAGTGCAGACTATGTGGAGAGGTAGAACTCTTAGCCCTGCCCAGCAGTAACAAGGAGTCCTCTCTGCGAGGTCTAAATGGAAATAGGTAGGGATTGTGAACTTCTACCTCCACCTGGCAGTAAGCAGGCAGCAGCACTCCCTTCTCATGACAGAGTATAGTCAAAGAAAGCCAGCTAAAACCAAAGGTTTAAATAAATTCCAGAGTCTCATAACAAAATAAGAAAATGTTCAAATTTCAATAAAAAACCATTTATCACACTAAGCACCAGGTAGATCTCAAACTGAATGACAAAAGAAAATCAACAGATGATAACACTGACAAGACAGAGATGTTGGAATTATCTGACAAAGGTTTTAAAGCAGTCACGGTAAAAAAAAAAAAATGTTTCAATGAGATATTACAAACATGCTTCAAACAAATGGAAAAGGATAGAAAACATCAGCAAAGAAATAGAGCCTCCACAAAGAAACAGAAGATGTAAAGAAGACCCAAAAGGAAATTTTAGGTTTGAAAAATATAATAAGTGAGGAAAAAAACCTACATGATCTTGAGTATGGTGATAACTTTTTAGACACAATGCCAAAGGTAAAATCCATGAAAGAAATGACTCTTAAGCTGAACTTCATTAAAATTAAAAAGTGCTCTGTGGAAAACTACGTCAGGAGAATCAGAAGACATGCCAGAGACTTTGAGAAAATATTTTCAAAAAACAACAGATAAAGGGATGTAGTCTGAAAAATACAGATAACACTTAAAACCTAACAATAAGAAAACAAACAACTCAATAAAAAAGTGGGGGGACAAAATGCACACTCATTAGAATGACTGAAATCCAGATCACTGACAACACTAAGGGCTGACAAGGATGTGGAGCAACAGGAACTTTCATACGTTGTTGGTGGGGATGCAAAATGGTATCGCCACTTTGGAAGACAGTATGGCAGTTTTTCACAAAAGTAAATATGTTCTTACCATACAATCCAGCAATTGTGCTCCTTGATATTTACCCAAAGGAGTTCAAAACTCACGTCCACACAAACACCTGAACACGGATGTTTATAGCAGCTTTGTTAATAATTGCCAAAACATGGCAACCAAGATGTCCTTCAGTAAATGAAAGGATAAATAAACTGTGATACATCCAGACAATGGAATATTATTCATTGCTAAAAAGAAAAGCTATGAATCCATGAAGAGACATGAATGAAACTTAAGTACCATTCACTAAGTAAAGAAGCCAATCTTAAGAGGCTGCTATAGGGTTTGTTATATGACATTCTGGAGAAGACAAAACTATAAAGAAAGTGGTTGCCAGGATTTGGGACGAGACAAACATGAACAGGCAGAGCACAGAGGATTTTAAGGCCAAGAAACTATTCTGTACAATACTGCAATGGTGGATACTTGTCATTATACATATGTCCAAACCCATAGAATGTATAACACCAAGCATGAACTCTAATGTAAACTATAGATATTAATTGATAAGGATGTGTCAATGTAGGTTCATCAATTTTAACAAATGCACTATTCTGATATGGAATGTTGATAGTGGAGGTGCTTGTACCTGGATGGGGACTGAGGGTGTACGGAAACTATACCCTTCAATCAATTTTTCTGTGAACCAAAAACTGTTCTAAAAATTTATTAACAATAAAAAATAAATGTCTATTTATACACACAAAAAATAGGTCTTATGTTTACACAAAAAAAGTCTTATGTTTATAGCTCATATAATTCTAAAAAAACAACAATTTTTAAAAATTAAACCAAATATTAATCAAGAAAGAATACAATAACTGAAAGGGAAAAGGCTTAAGGGATAGGTCTAACTGCATAGAGGGGACTGAAGAAGCAATCAATGAACTGGAAGATAGACAATAGAAATTACTCAATCTAAACAATGGAAAGAAAATAGACTGAACACAAACTTACAGAGCCGTAACCTGAGTCCTAGAAAAAGTATTTTAAAAAAAGCAAAATTTTAAGAGAACTTGAAGATACAATGACTGAAAATGTCCCAAATTTATCAGAAAAACTCACAGACTCAAGACACTGAGCAAACTCCAAAGAAATCCACACCAAAAGATATCATAATTTAACTTCTAAAAAGTAAAGTAAAAGAAAAAAATTCTTGAAAGCAGAGAAAAAAACACCTTACTTACAAAGGAAAATTAATTCAATGAGAGGATTTCTCATCAGAAACCATGGAGATAAGGAAGTGACTAAACATTTTTCAAGTGCTGAAAGAACTGTCAACAGACAGTACTACCTAGTGAAAATATCCTTTAGGAATAAAGGAAAAATCAAGACATTAACAGATGAATGGAAACTAAAAGAACTTGTCAACAGCAACATACCTTAAAAAAATGGCTGAAGAAAATTTTGTAAATAAAAAGTGAACAATAAAAGAAGGAAACTTGGAAGGAAAGATAAAAATGTTAAGTAAAATATGAGTAAATATAAGCTTTTGTTCTCTTGAGTTTTCTAAATTATGTTCAACAATTGCAATAAAAATTACAACACTCTCATGTTGTTCTAAATATAGTTAGAACAATTAAAAATGTTTAAAACAATTATAAATGGGGGAGGTAAAGTTTCTATATTCCACTGAAACTGGTAAAATGATACCTCTCAGACTATGACAAATTATGTGTATTTAATATAATGCAGTGGTACCTTGGTTTTCGAACATAATCTGTCCCGGAAGACCATGGGAGTTCTGAAACGTTCAAAAACAGCCGACAGCTAGGCCTCAGGATCTTGCACTCAGCGGAAGCCGTGTGACATGTTCGACTTCCGAGCTGTGTTCAAAAACCGAAGCATTTACTTCTGGGTTTATGGCGTTCATAAACCGAAATGTTAGTCAACGGAGATGTTTGAAAACTGAGGTACTAGTGTATTTAGTTCAGTTACTAAAAATGCAATACAATAAGATACACTCAAAACACTTAGGCAAATTAAAATGTAATTTAAAAAAAGAAAAAGTTCCAGTAACCCACAGGAAGGCAGGAAGAACAAAACCAAGAATTAAAAAACAGAAAACAAAAAATAAAATGGCAGAGTAATAATACTCCATTGTATAAATGGACCGTAATTTCTTAATCCAGTCATCTACCAATGAGCATTTCAGTTGTTTTCATGTCTTGGCTATTGTGAATTGTGCTGCAGTAAACATAGGGGTGCATAATTTTTTTTCGAATTAGTGTTTTAGATTTCTCTAGATAGATACCTAAGAGTGGAATTCCTGGGTCATAAGGTAGTTCTATTTCCAGTTTTTTGAGATAACTCCATACTGATTTCCATAGTGGCTACACCAATCTGCAACAACTAAAACTGAAGAAAAAAAAAAGTGAAAAAAAATAAGTAAATAAATAAAATGACAGGTAGGAACCCTAACTTATCAATAATTACATTAAACATACATGGTCCAAATACAAGTACATAAACTAAAAAACAGATATCAGTAAAGTGGATTAAAAACCTTGACACAATTGTATGTTTTCTAAAATAAACTCACTTCAAATATAATGATACAGGCAGGTAGAAATTAAAGAAATGGGAAAGGCATATCATGCAAACAAAGGAAAGCAGAATGGCTATATTAATATCAGATAAAATGGATTTGAGAGCAAAGAAAATTACCAGAGACAGAAAGGGACATAGACGTATAATGATAAAAACCTCAGTCCACCAAGAAGACACAGCAGTCATGGAAGTGTATGCACCAAAAAATAGAGCTGCAAAATATGTGAAGCAAATACTTACAGAACCAAAAGGAAAAACAGACAAATCCACAATTATAGGTGGAGATTTTAACAACTCTCTTTAACAATTAATGTAACTAGACAGCAAATAAACATTAATATAGAAGAACTCACATTAACTATCAACCAACGGGATCTAATTGGCATTTATAAAACATTCTACTCACAGAATACACATTCTTTCCAAGTTGGAGTAAATACCAATATAGACTGCATCCTGGCCACAAAATAAACTTCTGAAAATTTTTAAAAAATTAACTCATGTGGAGTGTTTTCTCTGACTACAGTGGAATCAAACTAGAATTCAAAAACAGAAAGACAGTAAAATCTCCAAACAACTGGAAACTGAAGAAAACATTTCTAAACAACCCATGGGCTAAAGAGGGATTCTAAAGATAAATCAAAAAATACATTTTACTAGAGAAGAGAGTTAGACAAAGATGGATGGGAAAGAAACATCTTGGGTACGAGGAGACATCAACGTGAGGAGTCCAGATGTGGCGGGGTAATGAGTTAGCCTTTTCCTATTAGGAATGAGAAACTTAAGAAAGTTTTTAAGCAGGGAATGACTCAATATAAATAATATTTTAGAAAAGGTAGCCTGGCATGTTGTTTTTGAGGGTCTGTCACAGTGTACTTTTGACGGTTCTTGGAGAAACAGTGGACAGAGAAAAAAATGATCAACACTTCAGGGTAACAAGAGGTATCAGGAATCAGAGGACACATCATAAAAATAAAAAATTGAAGGCAGAATTAAGGCAACTGTCCTCTCCAATCAATCCTCCATAATGTTACAAAGAAATATTTCTAAAATAAAAATATGATACCACTGCTCACCTATGTAAAACCCTGCAATGGTGCCACATAGACAATGAAACAAAATCCAAAGTCTTTGTCAGAGTTTACAGGGCTTGGGTAATCTAGGACCTCTGGGTTTTATCTCCATCGTTCTGGAACACAAACTCGTCTCCTGATCTCTCTCTGGATAGGACTGTCCCCTACCTGCAGTGTGCTACTACAGCACTGGGTTATGAAAAAGACCTATAAAGCAGAAAGATTAATGAAAAGACAAAAGAAAAAGTCCTTCTCATTTCTCTTTACCTCCTGTTCTCCAAAGAGGAAGCTTTTTACCCTTGACAGCTTTCTGCATGAAAGTCAAGACCACTGTTTAAGGTCTAGGAAGCATTTTTTCTTCCCCATTTTCTCTGTCTGTACCCCTCGTGCGACCGGATCTTTCCCTCTCTTTCCTTTCTCCTTGTTCTTTGCTCTCCCTTCTCTTCTCCTCCTTCCTTCTCTCCCCCTGTTCTGTCATCAGGCTTATTCCCACTTCTCTTTAGCAAATAACTTATTTCCCCTCACCATAATTCAGTAAATATTTTCCACATTATGCCCTTTTTCTCCCCAGCTCCCCACCATGCCCACATTCTGAAAGCTTATTAAGACCACCCAGTACTGACACTACCAAGGTATTATAAAACACACAAAAAAAAACAAATAAAACTACAAGTCCAGTTCCAAGGTGTGGATTCATGGAAAATTGTAAACCAATATTGTCTACTCTTTTTTTTTTCCTTGAGATGATTTTAAATGTGCAGTTATAGATAATATTTGACCTTTTGTTATCATTTGCTAGTATGAAAACATGATCATGAATCTCTGCATTATCATTACTTTGCAGTTGTTTCATATGAGATACTTTTCCTACCTATATATTTACACACATCTTCAGGCTTCCTCTTGAAGAAGATTTTATGACCTTCTACTCAAGTATACATCCATAACTTTAGTGATCGTTTGTCAAAGCTGCCCTCCATGGGATTACCAATGCTTATTGATACACAAACTACAAAAAAATTCTGTACTCTTAGTTTCGGCAAGAAAAATACTTCTGTATGATGCACTGTTTTGAGCCCTCATAGAACTACTTTTTTGGAATGACATGCTACTAGCATGCATTGGGAATGCTGAGAAACTTGTCTGGTTTTGACAATGTTGTCTATGACAGCGTCCAATCAGCGCCTCCTCTCGAGAAGCACGAGTTGTAGACCAGTGGGAACTCAGCACCAGACATAACAGGCTTTTCCTGCCTTTGCTTAGTTTTTGTTTTATGGGAACAGATTGTTCCCCATTTTGCAACAGATTGCTTCCCCGTTTTTGTGATTGATGGTAAATTTATAACCAAATTTGATACTCACCTGCAACAGGTGAATAGAGCCTCATTACATGCTATTCAATACATGCTATCAAACTTTCTCTGTTTATCCTATTTTCATGACTTAATTTTCCCTTTACCGCCATTTCCTCACCTGCCTTTTTAAAATTGATCCTAGCTTATGCATGCAGATAGAAATATAGAGATAAGCTGCCTCACTTCACTTACTAGAATGATTTGGAGACGTGAATAAATCAATAATATTTTTCATAACAGCATCAGTAAAACTCAGTCAAACAGTAATTTTTTTTTCATGCTTGCTTTAGATTTTTTAATTCAACCTGTGAAAAGTTGAGCAAAGCTCAATTCACTCCATTCTTACGTCATTTCAGGTAAGAAGCATCCTCTGCTCTAAAAGCCCCCAATTTTTCTAATTTAAAGAAAAAAATGTTTGCCGTGTTTAAAGACCTAGAAACTGACCTAATTTAAGTCACAAAGTTCACAGGAGACTTGTAGGGTCTATGGATATTAGAGAAGACAATATCAGGTATGGAGCTAGAGCAGTAGATGGTTTCATGGAGATGAGACAAAATGAACCTTGCAGAGTGGCTGCAATTTGCTTTCCAATGATTCTCCTTCTGTAGTCTGTTTTGTTTTGTTTTTTTTTCTTTTTCTTTACTCAATTTCTAATCCAAACCCTTCAAGTTTTGGAGCGTTATAGTTATAAGAACTTCTGTACATGGCACAGAGTCTCAGGAAAACACCATGCAAATCAGAGAAAGAAATCAACCTGGGATCAAAGCTGACAATGGTGTGACCCCCTTCCCTCAGGTATAAAGCCTTATATCAGAGTCATCCTCTCATTTACGGGTGGACATTTGCTGATTACCTAAAAATCTCCTTTTGCTGGCTCTTCCCTGTTTGTTTCTCAGTCCTTGCAGGGAAAAACAGACAGAGAGCCTTGGCAAGAAAGAGAAATGTTATCCAGAAAGTAAAGTTTTACAGGAAGAAATAAGAGTGACTGTTGGTATTAAGCCAGTAAGAATAGGAGGAATTAAAGAAGGCCTCAAGAGTCCAAGTTTGAAAAATAAGAATAAAAAAGACTCCAAGTCTGAACTGCTGCCTGGGAGAAGGGTGTGGGTAAGCCTTCAAGAGGGATAGTGGATGGGAGAAGGGGGGTTGACACAGTGTAAGAGATGTAAATGATAAATGTCTAACGATTACATTGTTTTGTGCACCGGAAACTAATTTTAAAAAGTTAATGAAGGGAAAAAACATAAATAAATAAATAAATAAATAAATAAATAAATAAATAAATAAATATATAAAGCTACTGCTTGCTCTAACCCCACCCCCCCAAAAAAGAGAGAATTAGGGAAATCAGGAGTAGCAAAGGTTCCCTAGTCATGTGCTATTAACAGCAAGTGACACCAAATATAGAAAGGAAAGCACAACAGCTGATAAGGGGCTGCTCTCCCTCCACAGATGACAGTTGCTCTCAATACACTTGACAGCAACTGCAGCCAGGAACTCCCAAACAATGCAGACTATCACTGGTATACTGAGACTGCCCCTCCTAGAGAGTCACTGCCCTGGGGAGATGGGAAGTCGGACCTTAGGAGGCAGCCATGAGTTAGCATTGGAGACAGCTTGCCTGGAGGTGCTGCTGCCTTCCGCTCTGGGGCCTCAGGCATTCATTCCACCCACGCTGACAGCTGGCTGTTGTCCTGAATTCGGATGTCTCTGAAATGCCCAGTGAGCCACAACTGCGGACACTGAGTACCTTAGTGAACTCAAGGCTTCCAGCATTAACAAAAATCATCAGCTACCAAAAAGTAATTAATTGATTAATTAATAAATCCATGCAAATAACAATACCTAGGCCACTCAACATGTTCTTTAGATTAGTGCTTCCAAACCAAGTCAAAAAGCATTACGTGGCTGCACAGGGAGGCACCTTGGTAGGAGGAAATCAAACTAAAAAGCCGCACAGCCTGGTATAAGATCCCCTCTGCTCAGGTTCAGGGGTCTATTTTCCCCTGTGACTGTAAGAAAGTGACCATTGTCATCCAGGCAGAGACAAACAGGGCTCTATGGCTGCCTCTCCCTTTCTCACTCCCCTCTTCTTGATAGCTTCGCTCCTTGACCACGATAGAGTGTCAGCCAGCAGTTCAGGGTAGCCAGGGTTAAATTTGCTTACATAGGAAGCTGGGCAGATTCACAAACAGCTTTTGGAGATTATGTGGGGGTCAGAACTTGCTAGTGCCAGGTGGCTGCTAGACTAGTCAGGGGGATCAGTTTTTAAATTATACAAATGTCTAACCACTATACTGTACATCTAGAATTAACATAAAATAATACTGAATGTCAATTGTAACTGAAAAATTAAATGCGGGGGTGATGCGAAGGGCAATAAGTGGTCCAAATTTCCAGGTATAAAACAAATAAGTTGTGGGAATATAATATGCAGCATAGGGAATATAGTCAGTAATATTGTGATAGCATGGTACAGTGTCCGATGGTTGCTGGACTTACCATGGTGATCACTTCTTTAGGTATAGAAATGTTGAATAACTATGATGTATACCTGTATCTAATATTGTATGTCAGCTATATTTTTAATAAAAATCTTTTAAAAAATCAAAATAAAAAACACATAATTGGAAAAGAAGTAAAACTGTTACCATACAGAGGGAGCAAAAAAAAAGTATACATATTTTAAGAAAGGAAAAAACTGATTAAAATTGTAATACTCAATATATACTTGTAAAACAAGATGAATACAAGGTCATGTTTGACTTCCTCAATTACAAGAGGTACTCAGAGAGGTTACCATCAGCGCACATTTAATACGGTTTTTTTCCTTTCTTAAAATATGTATACATTTTTCTTTTGGCACCCTCTGTATATAGGGAACCCTAAAGATTCCACCAAAAATTAATAGAACTGATGAATGAATTCACTAAAATAGCAGGATACAAAATTAATATTCAGAAATGTGTTGCCTTTATACATCAATATGAACTGTCAGAACGAGAATTTAAAGAAACAATCTCATTTACAATTGCATAAAAAAAATACCAAGGAATAAATTTAACCAAGGAGGTAAAAGCCCTGTACTTGGAAAACTATAAGACACTGAAGAAAGAAACTGAAGAAGATACAAATAAATGGAAGCATATACCACGTTCATGTATAGGAAGAATTAACATAGTTAAAATGTTCGTACTACCCAAAGCTATCTACTGATTCAATGCAATTCCTATCAAAATACCAATGGCATTTTTCACACACCTAGAACAAATTATCTTAAAATGTATATGGAACCACAAATGACCCAGAAGAGCCATCTTGAAAAAAAAAAAAAAAAAAAACCAAAGGTGGAGCTATCATGCTGCCTGATATCAAACTATACTACAAGGCTATAGTATTGACGAAAGCATGGTACTGGCATAAAAACAGACACACAGATCAATGGAACAGAATAGAGAGCCCAGAAATAAACTCATTTAATCTATGACAAAGGAGGCAAGAACATACAGTGGTATAAAGACAGTCTATTCAATAAATGGTGTTGGGAAAACTGGACAGATACGTATAAAAAAATAAAATATATACAAAAGAATGAAACTGGACCCCCTTCTTACATTATATACAAGAGTAAACTCAAAATGGATTGAAGACTTAAATGTAAGACCAGAAACCATAAAAACTCCTAGAAGAAAACAGAGGCAGTAAATTCTCTGACATTGTTCTTGGAGATATTTTTCCTGATCTATCTCCTTGGGCAAGGGAAACAAAAAATAAACAAATAGAACTACATCAAACTGAAAAAAAATTTGCAGAGCAAAGGAAATCTTGAACATAGTGAAACGACAGCCTACTGAATTAGAGAAGGTGTTCACCAATAATATATCTGATAAGGAGTTAATATCTAGAATTTATAAAGAACTCATACAATTCAATACCAAGAAACAAACAAAGAAAACAATCTAATTAAAACATGGGCAGAGGACCTGAGTAGACATTTTTCCAAAGAGGACATACATGTGACAGTAGACAAATGAAAAGATGCTCAACATCACTAATCATCAGGGAAATATGAATTAAAACCACAATGAGATATATCGCATCACACCTGTCAGAATGGCTATCATCAACCCATCAACAAACAAGTGTTGGCCAGGATGCAGAGAAAAGGGGACCCTCATACACTGTTGGTGGGATTGCAAATTGGTGCAGTCACTATGGAAAATGGTTTGGAGGTTCTTCAAAAAATTTAAAATAAAACTACCTTATGACCCAGCAATTCCACTCGTGCGCATTTATCTGAAGAAATCCAAAACACTAATTTGAAAAGACATATGCACTCCTATGTTCACTGCAACACTATTTATAATAGCCAGAATATGAAAGCAACTCAAGTGCCCATCAATAGATGACTGGATTAAGATCTGGTACATACTCATATATGCAATGGAGTATTAGTCAGCCATGAAAAAGAATGAAATCTTACCATTTGCGACAACATGGATGGACCTAGAAGGTATTATGCTAAGTGAAATAATGTCAGACTGAGAAAGACAAATATTATATGATCTCACTTATATGTGGAATCTAAAGAACAAAATAAACAAACAAAACAGAAATAGACCTATAGATACAGAGAATAAACTGATGGTTGCTAGAAGGGACGGTGGTTGGAAGGATGGGTGAGAAAGTGGAAGGGATTAAAAAATACAAATTGGCAATTACAAAATAGTCATGGTGGTATAAAGTATAGCATAGGGAATATAGTGAATAACGTATACAACTATGTATAGTGCCTGGTGGGTACTAGACTAATCAGAGCGATCATTGTATAAGTTATATAAATGTTTAAGCACTATGCTGTACACCTGAAAATAACATAAAAAAAGACTGAATGTCAACTGTAACTGAAAAAATAAGATAAAAAGTAAAAAAAAAAAAAAAAAAAAAAAAAACAAATTTGAGGTGAGGAGTGTGTGTGTGTGAGCGGATCTCAAAGGAGAAAGCCAGGGAATCAGTTCAAGGAACAGGGTTGTCAGATAGATGTTTGGAACAAATCAGTCAGTGTTAAACAACACACAGACAACAATTATTGAACACCTACTAAGCGTCGTGTGCTGGTTGGCACTCAGAGAAGGTGCAGCCCAGTGTTGCTGAAGCCCTGGCATTCTGCCTGACAGTAATCAGTAAAAAAGGAAAGAGCTTGCTCCAGGTGGTTCTGAGGCTGACAAGACTTCAGAGATCAGGACTGCACAGTATGCCCTGGCCATACTAGAAGCCTGCTGGATGGGGTGCCCAGGCTAAAATAATTAATGAGGTTCCCAAACAGTGCCCTCTGAAGATGAATGGAGAAGGCAGTTCACTTTTCGTGGGGTGCTCAGTCTTCCTTGACTGGCTGTTACATTCAGGTAATAAGGGAGAAATGGAAAAATTTTTCAAAAACTAAGCCCCAAGCTACTGAACAACAGCAAAACCCTGTAAATGTCAAATCTAAATCCTGTGTCTTCTGGAGCACTGATTACACCGGCCCCCAGGGCATTAATGTCAAAGTCTATAAGGAAATAGACAAATATCGTCCTTGGTCAATATGTAGATCAAACACTCTCAGTGTGATCAAGGGGAAAAGTGCTCTCTGTGGAGTGCGCATGAAGGTACATGGAAGTCATAACAGCCAGTCTTCGGAGGTTTCAGAGATTTTCCAGGAGGGGTAGGACGGTTATACATTTCCTTCTGAGTTCTGCAGTCCTCAATGTTCTGTTAAGGCAGAGAGGAAAAGACACAACCTCACTTAGGCTCTAGAAATAAAATCCCTGATATCTTGTCATGTTCAGCCTCTCACCCAAAATACAAAGAGAACCTTGGAAGTGGCTCAATGTGAGAAAAATAGCTGTGGTCTGTTATCAAATCCTGTGAGAGACCAAAGTTTCAGATTAATCAATAATACCAGCTAACTCTGTCTTAGTGAATTAGGCCCAAGAGCTAGAAATCATTCTGAAAGTTAAGAGAATGAGCCCTCTGCACCAAAGCTGAGGGTCTTTCCTCTGAATCTGGCCCTGTAAAAAAAAAAGCATTAGTGATAGAAAAGATGTTTTCTGTGTCCTGTATTATTACTTTCCTCTTGATCCAACTATATGTAACTCTTGGGGCAGACAAAGGGGTAGAGAAGAAGATTGTTAAGCTTTGCGCATAAAAATGAAACCTTCAGAAACCTAAAAGTTCATTTTCAATACAGCACCTGATAAACTAAATAGCTCCCAACCTCAACCTTTAACAAGCTGTCTGCCTTTAATATTTGGAAACCAAAATTACTTTCTGTTTAATCGATGAAAAGCAAGCTTTAACTTATAAATGGATTTTTTCCAGAATTCTTGATAAACCACTGAAAATGGATGTTTGCAATAGAAGTCCACTTGGTTCTCCAGAAAGCTAATTCTGGCTGGCTAATTCCTTTCAGACAGCAGCAAGCATTGTTCTCCTCGTCTCCTGTATAATTAAATACCAAGATACAAATATATTCCTATCTATTCCAGGGGAAGCAAAAGTGAGAAAAAGAAAAAGGAAGATGATACTAGCGTAAATGAATTCTCTAATACATTTCTCCACTAGAGGGAAAGATAAATTAAATATGCAATAAAAATTTAATAGCTAACAGTGATTGCACTATAGGAACTCTGATAGAAATAAGCATAATGGCCTCATAAATTTTCTTGTGTGAGGAATGATTATTTGGAGCTTTAAGCTTTGACAATTCTTGTAAATCTTATCTGTTTGTTAGCAATTAATAATATTAAATTGCTTCACATCTCCCTAGATAAACATCAGCAATCTTTCAAATCATTGTTGAAGAAATATTTAATCTTGTGCACACCACTACAGGATTTTCTAAAATTTCTAAGCGATGTATAATAGCACTGCTCCAAGGAGAAATAACAGCAATTTAATCTTTCCTGCTGATATAAAAGCATCAACAAATATTTGTTAAACTCCACTTTGTGCTTAGCAGAGACAGCTAGGTATCTGTCCATCAAAATCCACTTTTGCCTTCTCAAGTAGACTTGTTTCTGGGAAGTGGCTGCACAGGACAGACTACATCCCTGGGGACCTCACCCCATGACTCTGGTGTGGCCATCTAACTCACCTCTTCATTAACACTAACTGGAAATGATGGTTGTATTTGTGAACCAAGTTTTAAGAATGGGATATGGCTCCTCTAGACTCCTTCAGCTTCTGTGAACTTGAGGTAGGAGGCTACAAAATCTTAGGGAGGGAGAAACTACATGCTAAACGGAGCTGGCTATGAATTCACATGTCTATGAACAACACCACCAAGTTTGGTGAAATGAGTAAGATATAAGATATAAAGTAGATTTCACGATGTCATTATATAATATCAGTAGGACTATTTGTTACAGCATTTTGGTCCAGCCTGACTAATACAATAGTGTTCTTGTGAACATTATGCGACCCATAAGAAGTGAAAAACATTGCACTTCTTGTAAAAAAGTAACTTTACTTCAGTTAGACAGAGAACACATGCAAAAAGTAAAATAACACAAAATATGTAACAGTATAATATTTTAAGAGATACCAGAGAACAGTAGAAGAGTATCAAATAATTGGCATCAGCACTAAATGCTAGGAATTCAAAGGAAAAGAAAACATAAATATTTATTTAATATATATCCATATAGAAATGGTAGGTTCTGCTGGTGAGAGCTAGAGTTCAAGATATTCTGTTTCTAATAATAAAATCACTTACAGTGGGGTTTGCTCTTCTTGGAAATCTGTGATTTGGACAAATAAACCTAAAGCTCCTGGTATTTGCAGCTGCTTTCAGATGAGCTGCAGTCGTCATTTTCACTGGTTCCAGGACACTAGTTCCAGGATCTCTGATATGCCTTTTTTTGTTTTGTTTTACAATGTCTGCCTTTGACCTGACTAGACCTCTTATGCTCCTATTTTGTGTAGCTCCTTAAAATAACACCTTGTGATCAATCTTTTCCCATAATGTAAAACAATTTCTATCATTATTCGGGAAGTAAATTTATAAATTTTAACTAAACAGATTCAATTAAAATTCTAGATAAAATTAGAAAAGTTCCAGAAGTAAGCAAGATGTATTCATATTATTTTTAACAACTATTTATTGTTACTATTTGTTAGACATTGGGTAATGATGAGTGAAACAACATATCCATGCCCTTTTTGCACTTATATTCCAATGAGGCTCCTTGTAAAGGATGATGACATCATAGCAGATACAGAAAGAACTGGATATATTAAACGTGTAAACCTGAAGATTGCTCAGTGGTTAAAAGATAAAAAATAAAGACTTTTCCTTATGGAATGAAAGTTAGATTATTACTCATGACTTCCGTCCACTGATGTATTACAAGCTATTAGAACGGTGTCCAGCATCTTCTAGGAACTCAAAAAGTATGAATGAATGAATGTCAGTGTAAGCCTGGGAATGTGACTCAATTCCAAACCCTTCTCATTTGCAGCAGTGAGGAATGGGGGTTAAGTCTGTCACCGACTTGCTTTGAGATTTTGAAAAATCTCCATTAAGAACACACCATGTGACATATACATGATGTATTACAGAATTGTACACCTGAAACCTATGTAACTTTACTAACCATTGTCACCCCAATAAACTTTAATTTAAAAAAAAGAAAAGAAAAAAATGTTTATAAAAAAGAAAGAAAAGAAAAACATCAGTTAAGTTCTCTGAGAACCAGGACTACTGGGTAAAGCTATTAGGAAACTCAAAATATTGGGGCTCCAGAAGCAATTTCCAAAGACCAGAATGCTCAAACACAAATGCTCTCACCTTCTGAAGGGAATTAGTTACTACAAGTTTTCATACGTAGTAGACTTGGATGATAGAGCTTTTCAGTGGGAGACATTCCGATGTTGGAGGTTCTTAGGTGGAAACTTGGGGTGGTTGGAATCAAGCAGAACAAAGATACTGAGATAGCGAGGAGATAGGAGAGGTGAAAGGGCTAGACAAGGAATCGTGATCCTTTCAATAATGCACAGGTCAGGATCAGAGTGCTCGACAAGGTTAATAAACTTCACTAAAGAGGAGGGACTTAAGTGGAAGCTTTGTCCTGTGGAGTGGGCCACCCAAGAAAGCCATATGCTTGAGACACACAGATACCAAGGACTTAATCCTAAACCCCACAATAAGGCCTGTTTGGCTATGCAAACCCAGTTGTTCGTTTGGGAGGTGAAAACCAAAGCTCTCAACAGTCCTGGTTAAACTATTTGACCCTGAGTCTGACTTACTTCCTATCAGACAGAAGTAGTAAGGAAAAAAAAGTTTTCTCACATGCTTATTAGCTCTGTGACCTTGGGAAGGATATTCTGATCTTCAAGCTCACCAGTAAAATAGGATAATTACGTGGAACTAGTAAGGTGATTGTGAGAAGTAAATAAAATCATTGGTTCTGAGGATATAGCTTACTTCCTGATTTATGCTAGCTGCCAGTCAATGTGTTTCTCCCCCTTTTCCTTCTAGTCTAGAAATTATATGATTCTTTCTCCCTGTGAAGCTTCAAAATCTTTTCATTTTCATTTCCAGTTGGGAAATTTTAATTCATCTACTGAGGAAATCAAATGGTATTTATTGATCCATGGGACTGGAATCAGTCATTAGCTCATATCACAGTGCCTCTTAAACTGCCATAAAGAAAAATCCCCCTTCAGAATCACAGTCATCCAATTTGACCATTGTGTAAGCCCATCTATTTTTTTTCCTCCCTTCCTGCTGGGGTAACCCTAAATTAAGATAGTATGCATTCTGCAAGTTCATTAACATTTGGAGTGTCTCTCTAAACTGCATCTGAATACCAGTAGTCAATGTAGCATCCAAGAAAGGACAAACACATATTTTTACATTCATTTCAGAATATGGCAGAAAACTTGAGGCTGCCATGTGTTCCTTCCTTCATCCAAAAAAATGTCTCATTACACAAGCACATTTCTCTCCTGACTGGGAGTCACCAGGCTTGCATCAAATAAAAGTATGTTTGCATTACAATAATCAAAGCTGAACCAACTCTGACCTTCAGTCTTCAAGTTCCTTTTAAACCTAACAAATGGCCCCAGACGCATCTCTCCAAAACAATGTATTCCCATGAGAATGTGAATAAAAGATCCTAATGCATTTTCAAATTACAAAGCAATATTCCCTATATTTAGATCAGTTGATTTATATCTGGGTCCAGAAATTCAAGAGGATCTGACATCTCTCCTCCCTAACACAATTTGTTTTTCAAAGAATCTTGTTCTCAAAAGTTCTTCCCCATCTCTCATAAATAAACTCTTTAGTTGGGATATTTTCAGCCACATGTGTATTTTCATACTTGAAAACTGGTTCACTTTGTCAGTGCATAGTTTTGCTCTTTAAAGGGTCTATCTAGGGTGCATACAACAAAATCAACCAATCATGTTGTCATTCAATATTAGAAAAATAGTCATTAATGCTTATACTAATCTTTTAAAGCCACTTAAAATGAAAATCATGCCTCCAAATCTATTAAATCTTAGTTTTTACATGTTTATCTATATGATTTGATTTGATTTGGTAATAATCCCCTGAAATCTAAGTAAGCCATTTGTCCTTAATATACTTTAATATACATTAATTAGTTTTTTGGTTTGTTTTTAGGTAGGCAGTCACATACGGGCCGGGTAAAGTCAGGGCCAAGAAATTTCAAAAGGCTTGAACAATGTCCTAAAAAACACAGAATCAAAGGGGATCAAATACTCTGGGTGGTGAACACACAATGGGATTTATAGACGATGTAATACAGAATTGTACACCTGAAATCTATGTAAATTTACTAACAATTGTCACCCCAATAAAATTAATTAAAAAAAAAAACAGAATCAGAGGGAGATGTGGTGCATAAGAGCAAGGCTGAGGATAAGAAGATGATCAGCATTAAAAAAAAAAAAATCGTTTCATGTCTTCATACTAGTGGTCTGAAGTGACCCAATGCTAAGGACCACAGAGAGATTTTTTTAAAATGGATAACATGATATTTCTGATTAGAGTTTTGGGATGTGATCTATCATAAGCACTTAGTTCAGGGTTTCACACACTTTCCACCTGGAAATCAGAGTCATTTCTGAGGTCCTATTAAAAGTAGTCGTTCATGTCCTAACATATAACTAATTTGCTTGGCAATCTAACATACAGGAATTGAAAAAGCTGATTTTTATGTGAAATCTTATCAGTCAATCCCACGAGCACTGGTAATTTTTCTGTCTGGTTATAATTGCACCTCAAAATTTCTCAAGCTGAAGTCTTGACTGAAAGGGAATTTGAGCATATCAGGACATGCAGGAAGTCTACCTTGGTGGGTCAGTAAGAACAATTAACCAAGGAAGCAGGGAAGGAAGGCAGCAGGTAAGAGCAGGAAGTCCTATGGGGTTTCACCACGAAGAGCAGGGGTAGTGGGTGCAGTTCTTCAAAACTTGACAGATCGGAAAAAGGGAGCTGGGATTTGGAAAAGTTAGCGAGTTGGAACATAGCTGAGGCAGGATTTGAATCTGTGTTATCTTGACTCAAAATGCTGAGCTCCTTCACCAATGTCATAGTATCTCTGTTTTATGACTCAATTGCCTGATATAAAGCATTATGAAAGTGATTACCTTATTTGAGTCAAATTGAAGGGGGAGAGCTTTACAGATAGGCTTAGAAGCCTAAGCATTAGATTCCCATCAAATAGACTAGCAAACCAAATATCAATAAAGAAAGTGCACATCAAGAGAACACAGGGCAAAGAAATTAAACACATTTGGAGATGGGAGAAATGGCTTTAGCAGAGAATTCTGCAAGGAACCAGTAGGCATTTTAAGACCTTGCTTTGGACTTACTGAGACTTGCAGAAATAGGCAGAAGTGCCATGTCCAAATGACCATCATTATGACTAATAATTTTTCTTGTTACTCCCTTCCTTTTATTGTGTCCTGCCTGGAATGACCTGAAGAATGTGAGTGTGTGTTTGGCACAACAGGACTGTGGACATGACGGAGTAAGATACCAACTGTCACAGTAACAGGAAGCAAATATCCTCTGTGAACTAGCATGTGAAAAGTGATGGAGATAGTTACACTGACAGAGGACAAAACAACATGCTCCCAGATGGAAGTACAAACTTCCCAGCTTTATAAGTCTCCTGTGTAGGTGCAGGTACTGCACTCTACATGGTGTGAACATTTCACCGAGTGCAAGCAGATCTCACTGTCACGCACATGGTGTTGGTGTTGGTGTGAGGAGAGGGGATTTTTTATACTCTCCTGTCAATTCCCCATACCCCTTTTTCTATATTCCTCATCTGGAGATTCTTGTTCAGTCTGCCTATTTGTCACATACAACAAAACCACCCCAGTATTAATTTGGTTGGGTAAATCTAAGATCTTTTTTAAATGTATAGTATTTCTTCAGAGATCCAAATATCAGGGTTGTTTTAGGCCCATTCTTGCAGACAACATGATGTACATGTTTATTGTAAATAGCTGAAGTTGTGGTTTCCAACTTTGCTTAATCTGGAAATGGTGACTTCTGGGAAGCGTTCTATTTGAAGATATCATTAGCAGTTTCATCCAATCTTCAGTTTGATTGCTTTCAGGCTTTGGCAAACTTCTGATATCCCCAGCTGATCTAAGCAAGCTGGCAATTGGAATCCTAATTACAGCATCTACTTCTGACCACTATAAAGGATAAAGCAGCAGCCAGAGCTAGTAAAAGGGACTTAGACAATGGCTCCCACTCTGTCCAGGTCATGAGGACTTTAATTAATACTTAAAATAATTCTGAAGACTGATTATGGGGAAAATACGTAATGAAAACACTACTCTGAATTCAGTAGTACTTTGAAATAAATTTATTGGCTAAAAAACATTCATGTGCATATTGATTAATACTGCATGGGTGAGACATATTATTCATTTAATCTATAGCAATGCCACCATATATATTATATACGTATTTCTGGTGTTGTAGCTAAAGTTTAGGAATCATTCTACTTGATTAGGAGCCCAAAGACACAGCTTCTATTCCTGGCACCAAAGAAAAAAGAAAGTTTAGGAGCATCATATCTCTGGAGTGACTGCCCTTTTTTCATCAATAAAATAAGGCAATTGAATTAGGTTAACATTTCTCCAAATGTTTATGTGGTTTTTTTTGTTTTTTGTTGTTTTTTCCTGGTGTTTCTCACCTGCCTCACCTGAGATGCTTATCCAAAAGTGAACCTTTCTGGACCTATCCCAGACTTGGATTCAGAATTTCTGAGGAATGGACCCAGAATACTTCACATGTAGCACTTCCCCACAGTGACTCTGAAACATACTAACATTTGAGAGCCATTTGTCACAGATAGTTTCTAAGGTCCCTTCTATCTTTGACATCACATGAAGACAAGGACAGAGCAACCATCTCTGTCCATCTCAGTTGACTATATGAGCGAGGTAAATTCAAGCAATTTGGCCCATATGGGTTAGGTCACCTTCATAATACTTCGTATCAAGCAACTGAGTCACAAAATAGAAATAACTATCACATCAGTGAAAGAGCTCAGCATTTTAAGTCAAAATGACCTGGGCTCAAAGCCTGTCTGTTCCACGTTCTTTCCTCAGATCTATGAGCTTCCATCTTTCAAGTATATATGATGATGACAATGCCTATATCTTAAGTAGTATGATTCCAAAAGTATCTACAAAAGAGAGCTTAGGAGAGGCAACATGGTAGGAAGTGCAGCATGGGAGAGTGGGGATTGTTATTGAAACTGCATTTGCCTTGCAAGGTCAAGGTCCATTTGAGGTGGCTTTGGCGAAGGTGGGGAGTGGAAGCTGGTGGAGACTTACTACCACTACTTGAATGATTATTATGAGGATTAATAGAAAATATAAATTTTGCATAGCAGAAGTCTGACACATAAAAAAATAGATGAAGAACTTCTCATTAAGTTGAACTATATAAAATTGCTGGTATTCTATTCTTTTTGACTGTCAGAAATGGAAATTCCATATGGTTTTAACATGATATAACTTAATATTGAAATCCCAGTGTGACACAATCAGTCCATTTCTACCAAATTATTCAGATTGTTTTCACGTAAGAAAACAGTGGGAAAGGTATTACTGACATTGTAGTGATTTTTTTTCTTTCATACCATTTTTCTTCTTTTAATGAAAATTCAAAAGGCTTCACCTCAAGTCACACTACAATCATTTTTCTGAGTAATGATATGATAAAATGTGAGGCAGCAGGTGGGAGTTTTGATAGAAAACACCCAGGAGGAAGTCAGCTGAGGGATTTCTCTGCCTTGTTCTATTATTTTAACAGGCTATTCTTCTTGTAGAGCACACCCTGTTTCAGTGACTTTAATTATGACCTGAAACTCTCCTGATCAGATGTTAATGTGGCTCATAGACTTTATTCGGTGCTTAAAAAGTCACAGAAGCTCTGCCTGTTGGTAATGGATGGGTCTGTATTTCCTTCCCTTAGAGGCCGTCCTATAAACAAGAACTAGTCATATGGGGTGTAAAAATAATTAATGTACTTAACTGAGCCATTAATACTGTGTTACCTACCAAATGAGGTATCAATCTAATTTAATTTGCTAATTTAACATTCATGTTCTATCTAATAGCTAAAATGATGAATAAATTATTTTTAACTCTCATATGTCTATACTGTGTTTTCAAATTTTGTGGATGTCTTTATTGAAATTTATTTTCTGTAAGTTCTCATAGACTATCTGGAGAGCTTTCTAAAAGAAGAATGTTAAGTTGAATGTAAAGGTAAGTTTCCCAAATGATAACCACTCTTGTCAAATGCCTTACCCAGCACACATAACATTTCCCACTCCCTGAGTCCAAATACTCAGGATGTCACATGAGAATATGAGAACCAAGGCAGAGAAATATAAGCCTAAATATTTCATTAGAACCCCAGAATCACAAAGTATCCTGGTTTAGGTAAATGCATCTACAATAATTGCTATTGGTCAACTATGACGCACTAATTCAAGCATTCTACGAGTATCTCTCAGGTAACAGAGGAAAGCATTATTGTAAAAGGAGATTTGGTGAGAGTTTTCTTGTGTAATTCATGTTTACTTTGTTGTTGTTTTGGTTGATTGAAAGAGGATGAGGGAAAGATATATATACATATATATATATAATTTTTTACCTGAAGTTTTCTCCACCACCATCCCTGACTTGATCTCTGGGTCAGATCTCAGGAACCCCTATGTGAGTCTATTTGTTGATTCTTAGTGTCCGATGTAAGTGAGGAAAAACTGTTGAGCTGAGAACTAAGAAGAATGAACAATCGACTTGGAACAGTGATTGGAGCTCTTCAATTTCCTGTGATTTGATTCAGCTTGTCATATCTAATTAGCGTGATATGGTGAAGAGAGTGGGAGAAAACCATCAAACAGACAAACAAACAGTCAGTTCCAGTTCTGGTTCAGCTTCTGATATAAGACCAGGAAACTGAGAAAGAACATAGCCTCTAACAAGTAAGAAGCATATTCTAGCCCCGCTAACTATTGTGAAGCAACCATAAAGATTACGAGGGGAAAATTTTAGCATCTTCAGAAACTGAAAGGAAAATGTGCCGAGGACAGTCTCGTGGAGAACATAGGGCTTGAGTACGTCATCGGTGAAACATGAGGACCAACCAGCCACACACATTTGGGATTTCTGGGTTTTTTGTTTTTCTTTTTGTTTTCCAGCTCTATTGAACTATAACTGACAAGTAAATTTGTACGATACTTAAAGCGTACAGCAGCACTATTTGATATATGCAAAAGGATTTCCACCATTGAGTTAATTAACACCTTCACCACCTAACATATTTACCTTTTTTCATTTTTTGGTGAGAACCCTTAAGTTCTACTTTCTTAGCAAATTTCAGTTACACGATATAGTAGTTACCATGTTTTATAGTAGCTCCCCAGACCTTATCGATCTTATCAGCAAAAGACTGTACCCATTTACCAGCCTTCCCCTAACTCCCCACCTCCCAGGCCCTGGCAACCACCATTGCACTGTCTGCTTCTATGAGTTCAACTATATTTTTCAGATTCTACTTATAAGTGATACCATGCAACATTTGTCTTTCACTTTCTGACTTACTTCACTTTGTATAATGCCATCTAGGTTCATCCATGCTGTCACAATGGCAAGATTTCCTTCTTTTTAAAGGCTGAATAATCACGACATATATGCACATACATATGCACATTGTTTAATCCATTGACTTTTTGGTGGACACTTAGTTTTCTTCCATACCTCAGCTACTGTGAATAGTGATGTTATGAACATGGATGTTGAGATACCTCTTTAAGATAATGATTTTGTTTCCTTCAGATATACATCCCGAAGTGGGATTGCTGGAAAATATGGTAGTTCCATTTTTAATTTCTTGAGGGCCCTCCATAATGTTCTTCATAGAGGCTGCACCATGTTAGAGTCCCGCCAACAATAAGCAAGTGCTTTTTTTCCTCCATGTTCTTGCCAGCATTTGTCTTCTCTTTTCTTTTTGATAATAGACATCCTAATGGATGTGAGATGACACTTCATTGTGGCTTTGATTTGTATTTCCCTGGTTATTAGTAATGTTGAGTGTCTTTTCATGTACCTGTTCATCATTTGTATGTCTTCTTTGAAGACATGTCTATTCAAGTCCTCTTCCCATTTTAAAATCAGACTTTTTTTTTTCTATTGAGTGGTATGAATTATTTGTATGTTAGGGATATTAACCCACTATTAAATATGTGGTTTTCAAGTAGTTTCTCCCATTCCATAGGTTGCCTTTCAATTTGCTGATGGGTCTCTTTTGCTTTGCATAACTTTTTTCGTTGATGTAGTTCCACTAGTTTATTTTGCTTTTGTTGCCTTTGATTTTGATGTCAAATCCAAACAATCATTGCCAAGAGCCACATCAAGGAGCTTAGCCCCTATTAAGAGCTTTCTTCCCCTAGGAATTTTATGGTTTCAGGTCTTACATTCAAGGCTTTAATCCATTTTGAGTTTATTTTTACATGTGGTGTATGATATGGATCACGTTTTATTCTTTAGCATGTGGGTATCTAGTTTTCCCAACACCATTTATTGAAGAGCCTGTGCTTTACCCATTGTATATCTCTGACTCCTTTGTCAAAAATCAATTCACCATATGTGCATTGGTTTATTTCTGGGCTCTAGATTTTGTTGCATTAATCTGTTTTTATGTCTATTTTTATGCCAATACTATATTGATTAACATAGTTTTGTAATATAGTTTGAAATCAGGAAGTACACTTTGTTCTTCTTTCTCAATATTGCTTTGTCTATTCAGGTTTGTGTGTGTGTGTGTGTGTGTGTGTGTGTGTGTGTGTGTGTGTGTTTCCATATCGATTTCAGGATTTCTTTTGTATTTCTGTGAAAAATGCCATTGGAATTTTGATAAGGATTACATTGAATCTGTAGATTGCTTTGTGTAGTATAGAGATTTTTATCAATATTAATTATTTCAATCCATGAATACCAGATGTATTTTTCATTTATTCGTGTCTTCTTCAATTTCTTTCACCATTGTTTTTTAGTTTTCAGGATATAGAAATTCTGCCTTCTTGTTTAAATTTATTCCAAGTATTTTATTATTTTTGATGCTATTGTAAATGAGATTGTTTTCTTAATTTCTCTTTCCAATAGTTCATTGGTAATGTATAGAAATGCAACTGATTTTTATAATGGATTTGTATCCTGCAACTTTACTGAAATTATTTATTAGTTTTTAGCAGTTTTCTTGGTACAATCTTTAAGGTTTCTATATATAATATCATGTCATCTCTAAGGAGAGACAATTTTACTTCTTCCTTTCTGATTTTAATGCCTTTTATTTCTGTTTCCTGCCTAATTGCTCTGGCTAGGATGTTCAGTACCATATTGAACAAAAGTGGTGACAGTGGGTATCCTTGTCTTGTTTTTGATCTTAGAGAAAAAGCATTCAGTTTTTCATCGTTGAGTATGATGTTAGCTGTGGGCTTGTCATATATGAGTTTTATGTTTCAGTACATTCCTTCTACACTCAGTTTATTGAGAGGTTATATCTATATCACCAAAATATTTTGAATTTTGTCAAATGTTTTTTTCTGAATCGATTGAAATGATCATATGACTTTTATCCTTCATTTTGTTAATACAGTATGTCACATTTTAGCAGCTATATATGAGATGAAACAGGAAATTCTCAGAAAAATTACCTTCAGATGCATGATGGAGAAGATTGTAAATAGACCAACTCAGGTAAAACCTAGGATTTCTTTATACCCCATTCCAGTTTAAAAATTGCAGCTTTCTTGTCAAAGTGAATCATTTATCAATATATTTTTTTAAAGGGAACCATTTAGATTTTCTTAGTCCAAGCATTTTTATTTTCATACCTTGTTTTTTTTCCCCTAAATTTCTCTCCTTAACTCATTGGGCATAGGTCTGCCTGTTGGAATCAATTTTTAAAGCTTGATAAGGAGACATCTCTTGCTGAAACTGGATTCCCTGCTCAGCAAGCAGCCTGTAAGTTAATAATGGGACGCTATCACCAAATAATAACTGTTACTTTCTTCTTAATGTCTCTGAAACATTATTAAATGTGGCACTTACAGCCCCTTATATGCAATTTACCTCTGTAAAAGGTCATCTGCAAGTACAGTACTTTAAAATATGCCACAAAGAGCTGTATGATTACATGCCAAACCATTCATTACCCAGCACAAGTCCTACATCAAACAAGTCTTAGTTTAAATTTAGCCATTCTCTCTTAAAAATGGCAATGGAATTTTCTTTGGTACATGTCCATCACAGTAAAAACATCCTGTCTTTCTTAGTTTTCAGAATGTTTTGAGTATTGCCTGGGCTCAGGAATGCTAACAAATCAAATACTGAAGCAGATGAGTTTTGCCTTCAATGAGTCTCACTGCTCTTTCAGGTCCTTTTCCAGGACCTGAAAGATACTAAGCACCATGCTTCGTTCAGGCTATCGAGAACATCTACCCTAAGTACATTTTATCTTTCTCCTCTCAACAATATCCTATGCTCTGTACCTTACCCAATTACTGCTACCTCCCAAAAATTGACATGCCAAGAACATTCCAGGTTAAGAAGATGGATTAAAAACACACATTTAATTTTACACACTCTCTATTAGTCAGCTTGGGCTGATATATCAAAATATCAGACTAGGTGGTTTAACAGTAGAAATTTATTTCTTACAGTTCTGGAGGCTGGGTAGTCCAAGATCAAGGGTTCAGAAGATTCAGTTCCTGGTGAGGTTTCTCTACCTGTCTTACAGTCAGACACTGTCTCACTGTATCCACAATGGTAGAGAGAAAGGTGGCTAAAGTATTACTTCTCATAAGGACACTAATCCCATCATGAGGCTCCACCTCATGCCCTCATTTAAATCCAATTATCTCCCAAAGACCCCATCTTCAAATACCATCATATTGAATATTTGGGTCTTAACATATGAATGAAAGAGGGACACAAATATTTAACCTAGAATATCCTGCTCCTGGACTCTCCAAATTCATGTCCTCATGCAAAATACATCCATTCCATTCCAACAGCCCCAAAAATCATAACTAGCATCAATTCTAAAGTACAAAGTTCATCTAAATATCATCCAAATTAGATGCAGGTGATGATTCATCTTGAGGCAAAATGCCTTTCCAGCTGTGAACTTGTAAATTCAGACAAGTTATGTGCTTCCAAAATATAATGGTGGACAGGCACAGTATAAGCATTCTCATTCTAAAAGTGAGAATTGGAAGGAAGAAACAGATGATGGGTACCAACAAGTCCAAAACCTAGCAAGTCAAATACCAGTTAATCTTAAGACTCAAGAATAACCTTATTTGGTTCAATTATCTGCCTTTCAGACCCACAGGGGTCAAGGTTTCACCTCTGTGGCTCTGCTGAGTCAGAATTGCACACCAAGTCATCAGATAACCACTCTCTGGTCTGTGGAAACCAAGGCAATAACCTCCCATTTTAAAACCAAGGAGTCATTTTGGATGTTCTATAAATTGCCATTAGGTCATTCTTCCCTTGTCTTCAAGAATTGGGCATGCTCAAAGCCAAATAGCTCTATGACCTGGTATTATAGGATCTAAGAAGTCTGATAGCCTTCCTTCATTTTGTTCCATCTCCTCCTTCAGTTCAAACTGACATTGTTTCTGCTGGTGTGGATGATTAGATCCATGATTCACACACATAATAACTTTATCAAATGGTTGATCTGCCACATCCTTAGTGTTCTCTTCATAATGAGTTGTCTCGGGTTTTTTTTACAATATGCATAAGCTGAGAATTTTCCAAATCTTAATTTTTGATTCTTTTTTATTTAACAATTCCTTCTTCAATTCATTTATCTGCTCTCAAATTTTATGATAAGCAGTCAGGAGGCACCAAGCCACTCCTTCAATAATTTGCTTAGATATCTCAGCTAAACATCCAATTTCATTACTCACAATGTTTACCTTCCACAAAACACTAGAATATAGTTCAGATAAGTTCTTTGACTCTTTATAACATGGATCTCCCTTTTTCCATTCTCCAACGTTTCTCATTTACCTCTTAGCTAGAAATAATATCCATATTTCTAGCATGTACCTCAAAATTCCTACAGCCTCCATCCATTACCCTATTCTAAAAGTGCTTCCACATTTTTAGGTATTTATTAAAGCAGTACCTCATTTTTCAGTACCAAAATCTGTACTAGTCAGCTTAGGCTACTCTAACAAAATACCACAGAGTGGTTGGCTTAAAGAGCAGAAATTTATTTCTCACAGTTCTGAAGGCTTGGAAGTCCAAGGTTCTGGCAGATTCAATTCCTGGTGAGAAGTCTCTTCCTGATTTACAGATGGCCAATATCTAGATAGCTCTCCAGATTACTCTATAGTGAACTTCCAATACAACAAGCCTATGCTGCACTCTCAGAGCTTCTCAACAGATTTTTAGACCCTCATCCATAATCATGAGCATACAACCCTTGATTACTTGATAACTAAGGAAAGCTACTAACATTAAAATAATAATAATAATAATAATAATAATAAATAGAAATAACACAATTAAACAAAAAACATGAAGTAATTATGAGGGATGGAGAAAAAAACCTGTTGAGATTAAAAAACAAAATAAATTTTAATATGAATAGAGTGATAATATAAGATATTCCATCCACAAAGTAGGAACAGGATATTTTAAGAAAGAAAATTCAGAGAACAAATGAAAACAACTTTTACAAATGAAAAGTATGCTAGAAATCAAAAGTTTTAGAGTGGGATAACATACATTAAAGAAATCTCCAGAAAATTAAACATAAACACAGAGATGAAACTAAGAAAGATAAGAAAACTGAAGATACAATCCAGAATAACAAATTAAAATTGTAAGTGTTCCTGGAAGAGAAATGAGAGAAAAGGGATAAGAGGAAATCATGAATAAACTAGGTAATTTTAAAGAAAACTTCCCAAAACTAAAGGACAGTTTCTAGGTTGAAAAATCCTGGAGGAATTCAGCAAAATGGATAATAATAAACTAAGGCTTAATATTGTAAAAATTCATATTTTGGTGTGACCTCTCCCCTCATTATTGGAGTATTAAATCATAAATATGATGCAGATTATGACCTGCTGAATGAGTCTGTAGTTAGCTCCCTCTGAGGCAGGATAGGTAACCTAGGAAATTGACAACCTCTTCCAGGGTACAACGTGAGGTGCCTCACTGGTTACACGAATAACAAGTGACTGTATCCAGCACCTACAGCTGGAGATAAACAAGAACCAGTTTCACCCAGCAAGGCTAATTTCTATGACCAGGGACCTGACCTTTAGTTAATTTTAATGTTATTAATGTCATTTACATTGTAGTTACTATGACTCCCATGATGCATCTGATGTCATGATAGTTCTAGAGAAACTAAACAAGGAAGAAAAAGCAAGAAACAGAATGTCCCTCCCAAGGGGAGAAGATGAATGGTGAATGGGACATCACCAATTCCAGCCCTGGAAGGGATAAATACCCCTGACTGTGATTTCCTTGGCTCCATTCATTCTCTGAGTTCAAATGTGCTTTCCTCTCAAGTGTGCACTTTCATTTTCAATAAATTTCTTTCACTTTCCTGCATTTGTCTCACTCTTGAATTCTTTCTTGCACAAAGACCCAGTCACCACTGCTCGAGGTTGAATCCTCTCTTGGACATCCCCATGAGCCTCCTGGGACACCTCAGCATCCAAGGTCCCACCTTGGAAAAGTAAGAACCCTGGGGTAATTTGGATTGAAAGCAATTTTAATACATTCACACGAAGAAAATAATGCCACAAGATTTATTACCTACAGATACCAGCAATGGCAGGGGTAGGGGTAGGGCTGTGCACTGAGCTGGAAAAAGGGTAGTCCTGTATCCCAGGTCACAAATGAGCAGAAGACAGAAAGCAGGGTAGCAAGCACCTATTCCTTATAAAGTGGCCAATAACTTTTCACACACTCAACTGTAGGTGGTTATTCTAAAAGGTGCCCTGGGAAAAGCAAAGTGGGAACTTGTGGAAGGAATCCTAAGCTCAGGTCTTTATCTAAATGTCTGGACTTTGGGTGTACGCAGAGTTTCT
Source organism: Rhinolophus hipposideros (assembly GCF_964194185.1). NCBI lineage: Eukaryota > Metazoa > Chordata > Mammalia > Chiroptera > Rhinolophidae > Rhinolophus > Rhinolophus hipposideros. The sequence goes on from NC_138052.1 coordinate 14,442,791, forward strand.
ATACTGTAAAATGCTTAGGAAGCAACTCAAAATAGATGCTTTCTGATCATAATTAGATACATTAGAAGATATTTAATTCTACCAGTTAGCAAGAAAGGATTCTTCAGATTTCTGAAAAGCAACACTGGGAATATATTGATTGCCAACATAGAATTCAATACCTAGACAAACTATCAATCAAGAATAAAAATAGATTGAAAATATTTTCAAATAGATAAGATCTCAAGTTATTATTAACCTCCCATACATTTATTTTACAGAAAACTACTAGAAGACACTGGTCACCAAAATGAAGGAGTAAATCAGGAAAAAATACATTATGGGACATAAGAAACAGGAGGTAAAACACAAGCAAGAAACAAAAGGAACCACCAGAATGATAGTGAAGAGGGTAAACTGCTGTGTACCAAATGGAGAGAGCAACCAATCCAGATTGAAGCAATTTCAAAAATATGTGGTCAGGAAACAGTGCAGGGGCCTGTATCTACAACCAGTTTTACCTCCAAAGTGAAGTATTGGCATTAAATTAAAGGAACAGTCACTTTTATTGGTGACACTCATCCTGGTGACAGTGTACGGCTAAGACTAAATGACAAGACAAGAAATACGTTCCAATCAGAAATGCTTACACCAAAGCCTGGTGTCTCTGTTTTAATCAGTGTCCTGGGAAGAACTATCTCCTTTCCAGAAACTACAATGCGAAGAAACACAAAGCTGCATAAATAAAAGGAATTATTTTGTGTATATACTTGCTTATATACACATGGAATATTTCTGGAGAATTCTTTATAAGCTGGTAGCAGTATATGTCCCCAGAGGAAGAAACTGGGTAGTTAGAGGGGATAGGTTTTCTGAAGACTTAATTTTCACCATTTATCCCTTTGATCCTTTAAAATAAATATTATATGTTCTTGTATTACATCCTAAAGGAATAATTAAAATAAAATATATTGCCTACAAATTATTATAAATACATATACTTTTGATTCAGCAATTTTACTTATAGGGATTTATCCAACAAATAAACCTAAATATGTGAAAGATGACATGAGTAGGAAATTATTCATTGAAACACTGCTTCAGTGTTAATACCAAAACACTGGCAACAATATAAATAGCCATCAATAAGGACACAGTAAAATAAATAAAAACATTACATGAAAGGAACAAGAACAGATATATAAGTAATCTCAATAAACATCAATGAATTAACACTAATTTTCAACAAACATATGACAAGATATTCAATGACAGCAATCACTGGAGAAATATAGATAAATATCTGATATTTTTTATAAATAAAATATCAATGAGAGACATTTTCATATCCTTTAGGTTAATAAAGTCTGATAATGTCAAGTGTTGGTTATAACACAGGGAAACAGAAACTCTCAAGCAGTGATTCAACAATCTTTTGTCAGAATCTATACATTACCACAGATCCAACCAGGCTATCTTCATCACGGACTGTCAAAAATGCCCCACTCATCCTCCCATTTATTGCCCAGAAACCATATAATGGTCCCTCTTCCAAGAAACCTCCCTGGGGTACACAAGGAGCCATCCTCACTATTTGTGCCTTATGGGTCCATCATGATGCAGTGTCAGGCTCTACCCACACTGACAGTCCAGAATCCCTGATGTCCAGTCTGGTTTCTTCTCTTTTTCATTAGTGAAATCTACTGCATTTTGTCCACTAAGTTTTTGGGGTTTACCTATCCACCTTCAATACTTGCTCTCCTATGACTTTGATTCTGCACTTCGTGCTTATTGCTTATATACTAAAGCAGCATGATTATAGGGTGGGTAGACAACATGGTTTGTCGGAGATGGAGTGAGAGAAAGAAGGCAAAGATCTAACATTCCTTGAGTATTAACTACATGCCTAAAACTATATAAAATTTATTGTTTAATTCTTAAGATAACTTTGAAAGAAAGACAATCTTACTTTTACATTTTACTGATGAGAAAACTGGTCCTGGTCTTTTCCTTTTTCTTAAGTGTGTGTGTGTGTGTGTGTGTGTGTGTGTGTGTGTGTGTGTGTGATTTTGTGTGTGAGGAAACCAAGAAGGATTTTGAGCAAAGGCAAACTTACTTCTCAGCATTTCAAAAGATAGTACTTAGACTTTCTGAGTTCTCCTCCGAATCTTATTACAAATGGGACATATAACCCATCAAAGAACTCTTTGCTCATCATGCAGAACAGCTAAGAGACTCGTGGAAGGACTACTTGAAGGGCCCAACTTAAGAGGCACAAGATTCAACATATCCAGAGGCCAACTCCAGACCAAACCAGAGTACTACTGTGTCTGACCTACAAGTCACACACCCAGAGGGAATTCTCTGCAGGCACAAGAGCCCATAAAGGACAACCCACATTTAAGTGGTCAATCCTCACGTAGCAGAACACCCTGCGGTGGGAAGAGCCAAGTCTCACAACTAGTCAGCCTAGGAGTTAACCACACCTACTCACAAGCAAAAAACAATTAAAGATCTTCTTTAACAGGACAATATACACAACACAAGACTCACCTTTGGAGCACACACAGAGGAGAAGACCGAAGTAATGCAAGTCAAATATAAAGGACACATACTACATAAGATAACCCAGCAAGAACTAAGAACTCTAGGGGATCTACCTAATATATCATAGCAAACACAGAGAGTCAGACAGAATGGGGAAACAAAGAAACATGTCCCAAATAAAAGAACAGAAGAAACCTCCACAACTGGAACCAAATGAAGCAGAGGTAACCAACCTATCAGAGACAGAGTTCAGAACACTGGTAATAAGAATGTTTAAGGAGCTTAGAGAAGATATAAAGAAGGATGTAGAAGTCATAACGAACAACAAGTTAGAACTGAAGAACACAATTACCGAAATTAAGAACTCACTTGAAGGAATTACCAGCAGGTTAGATGAAGTAGAGGATCAAATCAGCGACTTAGAAGACAAATTAGCAGAGATCACCTAAACAGAACAACAGAAAGAAAAAAAAACTAAAAAACAAAGAAGATGGTTTAAGAGACCTCTGGGATAACATCAAGCACAACAACATGCACATCATAGGAATACCTAAAGGTGAAGAGAGGAAGCAAGGGATTGAGAACATATTTGAAGTAATAATGTCCAAAAACTTCCCTAACCTGATCAAGGAAACCAACATACAAGCCCAGGAAGTGCAGAGAGTTCCAACCAGGATAAACCCAAACAGGCCCACACCAAGATACATTATAGTTAAAATGGCAAAGCTTAAAGACAAAGAGAGAATCCTAAAAGCAGCAAGAGAAAGACAGAGGGTTACATACAAGGGAACTCCCATAAGACTATCAAATGACTTTTCTACAGAAACATTGAAGACCAGGAGGCAGTGGCAGGAGATATTCAAAGAGATGGAAAACAAAGGCCTACAACCTAGATTGCTTTATCCAGCAAGGCTATCATTTAAAGTTGATGGAGAGATAAAGAGCTTCCCAGAAAAGAATGAGCTAAAGGAATTTATTGCCACCAAGCCAGCATTGCAAGAAATACTGAAAGGACTTCTGTAAATAGAAGAAAGATGAAAACAATCTAACTACAAATTTAAAAATGGCAATAACTATGTACCTATCAATAATCATTTTAAATGTAAATGGATTAAATGCTCCAATCAAGAGATATAGGGTGGCTGAGTGGATAAGAAAGCAAGACCCTTGTATAAGCTGCATACAAGAGATTCACCTCAGATCAAAAGATACACACAGGCTGAAAGTGAAGGGTTGGAGTAAGATATTTCATGTAAATGGAAATGAGAAAAAAAACTGGAGTTGCAATACTTATATCTGACAAAATAGACTTTAAAATGAAGAACATATTAAAAGATAAAGATGGGCATTATATAATAATAAAGGGATCAATCCGACAAGAGGACATAACCCTAGTAAACATCTATGGACCCAACATAGGAACACCTAAATATATAAAACAAGTACTGACTGACATAAAAACAGAGATCAACAGTAACACTATCATAGTAGGGGAATTCAACACACCTCTGACAACAAGGGACAGGTCTTCCAGACAGAAAATCAATATGGAAACAACAGCCTTAAATGATACATTGGACCACTTGGATTTAATTGATATTTTCAGAGCATTTCACCCCAACGCTGCAAAATACACGTTTTTCTCAAGTGCACATGGAACATTTTCCAAGATAGACCATATGTTAGGCCACAAAACAAGTCTTGATAAATTTTTTAAAAATTGAAATCATACCAATTGTCTTCTCTGATCACAGTGCTATGAAATTAGAAATGAACTACAGGAAAAAAAACTGGAAGACACACCAATTCATGGAGGCTGAATAACTTATTACTAAACATTGAATGGGTCAAGCAGGAGATCAAGGAAGAAATCAAAAGATATCTTGAGACAAACGAAAATGAAAACAGAATGACCCAAAATCTATGGGATGCTGCGAAAGCAGTCCTAAGAGGGAAGTTCATAGGACTGCAGGCCTACCTAAAGAAACAAGAAACATCACTAATTGACAGTTTATCTTCACACTTAAGGGATCTGGAAAAAGAACAGCAAAATAAGCCCAAAGGGAGCACAAGGAAGGAGATAATAAAGATCAGAGCAGAAGTAAATGAAATAGAAACCAGAAAAACAATACAAAAGATCAATGAATCCAAGAGTTGGTTCTTAGAGCAGATACACAAAATTGACAAACCTTTAGCCAGACTCATTAAAAAAAAGAGAGAGATGACCCAAATTAATAAAATCAGAAATGAAAGAGGAGAAGTGACAACAGACACCGCAGAAATACAAAAAATTTTAAGAAATTACTATGAGCAACTATATGCCAACAAATTTGACAATCTGGAAGAAATGGACAATTTTCTAGAGGTGTACAACCTTCCAAGGCTAACTCAAGAAGAAACATAAAACCTGAATAGACTGATTACCACCAGGGAAATTGAATCAGTAATCAACAATCTCCCAACAAACAAAAGCCCTGGACAAGATGGCTCTACAGGTGAACAAAACGTTCAAAAAAGAATTATCACCTGTTCTCCTCAAGCTCTTCCAAAAAATCCAGAAGGAGGGAAGACTCCCAAACACTTTTTACGAAGCCACTATCACCCTGATCCCAAAATCAGACACAGACACCACAAAAAAAGAAAACTACAGGCCAATCTCTCTAATGAACATAGATACAAAAATCCTCAACAAAATATTAGCGAGCAGAATTCAGCAATACATTAGAAAGATCATACACCATGATCAAGTGGGATTCATCCCTGGTATGCAAGGGTGGTCCAACATCTGCAAATCAATTAATGTGATGCACCACATTAACAAAATGAAAAATAAAAATCACACGATCATATCAATAGATGCAGAAAAAGCATTTGATAAAATCCAGCAGCCATTTATGATAAAAACTCTTAAGAAAGTGGGAATAGAGGGATCATATCTCAACATAATAAAGGCCATATATGACAAACCCACATCTAACATCGTACTCCATGGGGAAAAGCTAAAACCATTCCCCCTAAGATCAGGAACAAGGCAAGGTTGCCCACTATCTCCACTTCTATTCAACATAGTGCTGGAAGTTCTAGCCACAGCAATCAGACAAGAAAAAGAAATAAAAGGCATCCAAATTGGTAAGAAGGAAGTAATATTGTCATTATATGCAGATGACATGATACTATATATAGAGAACCCTAAAGACTCCACCAAGAAACTATTAGATCTGATAGATGAATTTAGTAAGGTAGCAGGATACAAAATTAATATTCAGAAATCAGTTGCATTTGTATATACCAATAATAAAACATCAGAAGGAGAAATTAAAAAAACAATCCCATTTACAATTGCTCCTAAGACTATAAAATACCTGGGAATAAATTTAACCAAAGAAGTAAAAGATCTGTACTCAGAAAATTATAAGACACTGAAGAAAGAAACGAAAGAAGATATAAATAGATGGAAACACATATCATGTTCATGGATAAGAAGAATTAATATAGTTAAAATGTCCATACTGCCTAAGGCAATATACATATTCAACACAATTCTTATCAAACTACCAACACCGTTTTTTTCACAGAAATAGAACATGTAATCCTAAAATTTATATGAGACCATAAAAGACCCCGGATAGCCTCAGCAATCTTGAGAAATATGAACAAACTGGGAGGTATAACAATACCTGACTTCAAATTATACTACAAGCCTACAGTAATCAAAACAGCATGGTACTGGCATAAAAACAGACACATAGATCAATGGAACAGAATAGAGTCCAGAAATAAATCCATGCCTATATGGCCATTTAATCTATGACAATGGAAGCCAGAATGTACGATGGGGTAAAGACAGTCTATTCAATAAATGGTGCTGGGAAACCTGGACAGACACATGTAAAAAAAATGAAGCTGGACCACCTCCTTACACCATATACAAAAATAAATTCAAAATGGCTTAAAGACTTAAATGTAAGATCTGAAACCATAAAATACCTAGAAGAAAATATAGGAAGAAACTTCACAGACATTACCCAGAGTAGGATTTTTACTGACATTTCCCCTCACTTGAGGGAATTAAGAGAAAAAAATAAACATGTGGGAATACATCAAATTAAAATTTTTTTTCACAGCAAAGGAAACCATCAATAAAACAAAAAGGGATCCTACTGAATGGGAAAAGATATTTGCCAATGATATATCTGATAAGGGGTTAATATCACAAATATATAAAAAACTCACTCAACTCAACTCCAAAAAAAACAAACAACCCAATTAAAAAATGGGCAGAGGACTTGAAGAGACATTTTTCTAAAAAGGACATACAGATGGCAAACAGACATACGAAGAAATGCTCAAACTCACTAACCATCAGAGAAATGCAAATCAACACCACAATGAGATACCACCTCACCCCAGTCAAAATGGCTATCATCAATAAATCAACAAACAACAAATGCTGGCACGGATGTGGAGAAAAGGGAACTCTTCTGCATTGTTGTGCACAAAGATCCTCCAAAGATCCTGGGATTGCAGATTTCTGCAGTCACTATGGAAAATATTATGGAGGTTTCTCAAAAATCTGAAAAGGGAACTACCCTATGATCCGGTAATTCCACTCCTCGGTATCTATCTGGAGAAATCCAAAACTCCAATTCAAAAACCTTTATGCACTCCTATGTTTATTGCAGCACTATACACAATAGCCAAGACATGGAAACAACCGAAATGCCCATCAGTAGATGACTGGATTAAGAAACTGTGGTACATTTATAAAATGGAGTATTACGCAGCCATAAAGAAGAAAGAAATCTTACCATTTGCAACAACATGGATGGACCTAGAGAACATTATGTTAAGTGAAATAAGTCAGACAGAGAAAGACAAGTACCATATGATCTCACTTATATGCGGAATCTAAAGAAAAGAATAAGTGAATGAACTAATCAGAAACAGTTTTGGGGACAAAGAGGAAAAACTGAGGGTTTTTAGATGGGTTGGGGGGTGGGGATAAAGTGACGGTGAGGGGATTAGAAAACAGTGGGTAACCAAAAGATGGCCACGGGGTTTTGAAAATTAATTTGGGAAATGTAATCAATAATGTTGTAAAGATTTTGTAGGGTATCCGATGGACACGTGTCCCATTTGGGAGACCACCTCAGGGATGCTGTAGATGCCTGATCACTGCACTGTACACCTGAAGCTGAACAATAATGAATGCCAACTATAATTATATATATATACATATATATATATATACACATATATACATATATATGTATGTATATACTTACAAGAGGCGGAGTACAGCATTGGGAGTGGAGATAGTGGAAATGTGATGGCTCAGTGCGATGTCAGAGAGATAGTGGATGGGGGAGGGGAGTTCACAGTGTGAGGGATATAAATGATAAACGTCTAAGTGTTACTTTTTCTTGTACACCTAAAACTAATTAAAAGTACACATGGTAAAAAAAAAAAAAAAAAGATAGTACTTAAAACCCAGTTAAACACTTTTGTGGTTAGATATGATTTAGATAACCTGGCCTCCCACCCCCATCCTTCTTACCTTCATGACCTTTGCTCTTCCTGCTTTTCCCCTCCTAGATTCACCTGCATCTCTGGCCACCTTTGTTTCCTCACACACTCCAAAGATCCTCCTTTCTAAAGACCTTTGCTCTTGCTGCTTCCCCTGCTTGGAGTGACTTTCCTTGCAGTCGCTCACTCCCTCACCTCCTTCAGGTCTTTGCTCAAACATCTCTTCCATATAACTGCTTAACTTAAATTGCATCTCCCCATCACAATCCTCCCTATCCCTCTTGCCTCTTTATTTTTCTCCATTGCATGTACCACCATTTGATAAGCTAAATGTTCTATTTATTTGTATGTACTCTCTGTCTTCACTAATAGTATGTAAATTCCACAGGGCAGAGACTTTCGTTTCTTTACTCCCAGTGCCTACAAGTACATCGTTTCTTGGCACACAGTAGATGTTCAATTAATATTTACTAAATGAAAATAAATGAATGAATAAAGTTGAAGAAAAGTTGAGTTAGAAAAAGTTAATGAGATTTTTTTTTTAACTGGAGGAGAAAGAGCATTCAGTATTCCAATGGATATTTTCAATCACAGAGAATAGAATCTGGCATATACAATTTCCCGAACCTATGTGAACATATAACCTTTTTTACATGGAGCAGATTGCACAGACTTGAGCTTAAATGGAAATGGAGTCAAAAGAACAGGTTTTGATGAGAAGAAAAAGTGGGAGGACACGAGAATCCGATGTCTCTGAAGTAAAGTGTCAGAGAGCAATTTCACACATTCATTTATTCATTTGTTCAGAAAATATCTATCAAATACATCTGACAGTCCCTAAACACTTCCAGACACAGGGACAAAGTAGACAACAAAAGAAGCTGGGGCCCCAGCTCTCACAGAGCTCACGTCATCTACTAACCTCTCTGGCATTGCTGACTGTTTTTAATCCTATGAAATCTCAGCGAAAGAATGTTCCAAGACCACGCTACTGCTGTTTTAAGACTTTTCATTCTGATTAGAAAGATACACATCTATGATTAACCCCTGGATAAAGAAGCCACAGGTAAATTTGTGAAGCAACACAAGCTATGGATTTCCCACTTGCTCTGATTTTATCGCTTCAAGATCTGCACCATAATCCATATCCTACCATCCAGAAGGTATGACTGAGGAATCCCAGATGACGACCACCAACAGAACCACACTCTTTTATCATATCTTCTTTTGCAGCAAAGGAGATGATTATAATGCAGAAGAAAGGGGGAGTGACTAGAATAATAATTGGCAGGAGGTTGCTTTATCATCTCCAGTAGCCAATAGATAATAGATGATAGATAGATGATAGACAGACAGACAGATAGATGTAGATAAATTTATCTTTAAAAAAGGTCCTGTTTTGTTGATAATCAGAACATGGCAACAACATATTGTTCAATGAGTTATTGTGGCTAAAATCTCACTGTGAAAATTACTTGTCATGGCAACAGGCAAGTGTCACCCCTGAAACCAGCAGCCTGAAGCAGATAGATTGTTTCAATTATCTAATTTTCACAATGAATGAACCCTGCTTATAGGAAATCCATAGGTGGTTGGCAGTGGCAAATGATGGCTGTAACATGTTGGGAGTCAGTAGATTTACATTCTCTCTCAAAATACAGAACAGGATTGTAAGTTTCTGTAAATATTCACAGAATCAAAAGAAGAGCAGGAGTAAGAGACAACTCATAAAACATCCCCTTTTGTCTTAGCTACTGAGGTGTGCCCTTTCTTTCCAAATTGTCCTCTTTCTGTCTGGTAGAGACAATGCTGCATATGGGCGTGGACCCTTTTGTGGTCTGCTGTCTAGGGCATCGTCCTCCTCCCACCAGGCCTCTTACAGTGCTTTGGAAGTGTTAAGCATACAGCCAGCTAATACCCCTAAGAACTACTTGGCTTCCATGGCAAGTGGTATTTCAAGAAGCAAATTTCACATCAGATGTATGGTAAAATTGTATATAAAGCTCTCTGCTAAACAAGAAATGCAATGACTCTTACATATGAATAATCCCTTTTCTCTGTGTATTCTCCCAATTTTTTTAGGCCAGTCATCTAGAGCATTTCTAGAGAGGCCAAAGGGATAGAATTAATTTCCTGCCCCACCCAGAGAGAAGTCTTTAGTTTTGATAAAAAAAACAAGAAGGAGGTAGGCCTGTGATTGGTGGATCATCCTCTGATTCAAGAGTGTGTGCTTCTTCGGTATGGGCCTTCTTTACCCCTTTTTACCCCTTCCATCCCAAACAGGGCTGACATGGTTGTAGATTTACCTCCCTTTCTCCCATCCCAGTCCCTGTTCCTTATTTTCACTAACTCCTACATACTCTATTTGTGATTTTTTTTTTTCAGGGAGAACAGTTTAAACCAAGATGGCTACCAAGAAACTTGCATTTCCCTAAAGTATGAACCTTTACGGTAGAATTTTAAGCACCAAGAGCATTTTTGTGTTGTGCTGATGTTAATTTTTTTGTTTTTAACTAGTGATGGTAAGGCACTAAGCCATGACTTCGGCACCAAAACAGTCACACTGTGTACAATCCTCTCCAAACCTGGTTCTTAGTATGACTCTCAGTCCTGAAGAAAATTTCCACTGACCCATCTTATACTGTCTCTTAGATGCTCGGTGCCCCCAGAGTCTGACTATAGTGAAAAATGTTTATGCCCTGCACTGATTTTCCCCCCTAATAATCACATCTCCTTTTTCACTGAGATTTTAAAAAGAGGAAGAATTTGATTTAATTGTAATCTCTTTTTTGGTGGTGCACACACTTATTAAGTTGGTTTATTTTCAAAGTAATGCTGGCTGAATCCCAGAAATGAACAGGGACTTGGGCATTCAGTTAGGTATCACTTCGCTAACTTGTTTGGCAAAGTTCAGTTTACAAAGTAAAACTCGGAAATCATTTTCTTTTCAATTAATTGGAAGAACACATAGAAAAAGGTTTTCCAAAGTCTGTTGGCCTGTGTACACTACATTCATCTTGAGAAAATCTAAAGCTATATTTTTCCCCCAAAGACTCTGGTGACAGATAAGAGAAACTATAATCATCAAAGTTTTAACTTCTAGCCTTGTGAGCATTTCAGATCAGCCTCTTTTCCATCTTTGTTCAAAGACCATCTCTCTTCAGTTCAATAGTTTAAACACTAACGACCGAATTAATAAACATTTATTTTGTAAATTGGCAAAGGGGGAGGCAGAAGCAGACTCAACCTTTCACTAATATTTTGTTTACAGTGATGGAAAATGCCTTCAGATGAATTGTAGCCAGAGAGCTTTTTTCTAACAGGCACATAGCATTTATTAGTGAGAGGCTAAGGATTGTTTTATTCTTAAAAATGAAAAAGGTATTAAAGTAGCACTTTTGAATATTCTGTATCATCGCCCTTTACTTCATGGAAAGATAAGGTGATGAGTCTGTGGTAAAACAATTTAAGTTTTCACAAAGTTGGGAATCAGGACTAAAGGTTCTGACATCCCCATTCCAGTGTGTGTGTGTGAGTGTGTGTGTGTGTGTTTTTCCCAACACATATAAGCAATTTTTGGACACCAGCTGGAAGTCCTGCAATTCAACTTGATTCTGACATGATCAACCCAGGATTAGTGTCAGATTCCACAGCTTAAGCTCACAAGACTTCCCTCCATTTTTTTAAAATTAAATTTATTGGAGTGACAATGGTTAGTAAAATTACATAGGTTTCACGTGTGCATTTCTATAATACATCATCTATATATTATATTGTGTGCTCACCACCCAGAGTCAGTTCTCTTTCCATTACCATATATTTGATCACATTTACCCTCTTTTATCATCTCCCTCGTCCCTTATCCTCTGATAACCACTAAACTGTTGTCTGTGTCTATGAATTTTTGTTCGTTTGTTTGTCTTGTTCTTTTGTTGCTTTCAGTTTTATATCCCACATATGAGTGAAGTCGTATTGTTCTTGACTGGGCATCAACCCAAAAACTCTGAACACATTTACCCATACAGATATTTGAGATCGGACAATTAAGTTCATGAACTCATCCTAGAAAACGTGCTCCATACCTCATTGCTGAATATCACTACAGTCACCTTCGAAGTGCTCCCCTTGGGAAGCTATGTGCTGATGCCAGTGCCTAGTCCACCCTTCAAAGCAATTATGGAACTCTTTTTCTGAAATGGCCATAAGAGCTGGCCATCATCAAAATGTCTTCCTTTCAACATTTTCTTTATCTTTGGGTAAAGAAAGAAGTCATTGGGGGCCAGATCAGGTGAGTAGGGAGGGTGTTCCAATATAGTTATTTGTTTACTGGATAAAAACTCCCTCACAGACAGTGCCGTGTGAGCTGGTGCATTGTCATGATGCAAGAGCCATGAATTATTGGTGAAAAGTTCATGTCATCTAACTTTTTCATGTAGCATTTCAGCACTTCCCAATAGTAAACTTGGTTAACTGTTTGTCCAGTTGGCACAAATTCATAATGACTAATCGCTCTGATATCAAAAAAGGTTAGCAACATCGCAAACTTAATTTTCAGGCCTCATATGTACTCCAATGTTCATTGCAGCATTATTTATGATGGCCAAGATAAAGATATGGAAACAACCAAAGTGTCCTTCAATAGATAATTGGATAAAAATGGTGTTGTATACATATACACAGTGGAATACTACTGTGCCATAAGAAAAGATGAAATACTGCCATTTGTGACAACATAGATGGATCTTGAGATCATTACGCTAAGTGAAATAGGTCAGACAAGACTGCCCTCTATTTCTGATGCCAGTAGCAAGCCCCAGTTGTTACCTGTACTTCTGACCGACAGGCTATAAATCAGAGGTTCCCACGATCTCCTTCGTAGGTTCCATTAATTTGCCTGAGTGTCTCACAGAACTCAGAGGAACATTTATTTACTCACTAAATTACCAATTTATTACAAAGGATATTGAAAGATTCAAATCAACCAGATGAAGAGCTATATAGGGCGAGATGCTGAACAAAACAGCTTCTGTCCCTGTGGAGCTTGGGGCCTGGCACAGTAAAACTTAGAGCCACTCTGGTTTCCCAAACTGGAAGCTCTCTGAAACCCTTCTGTTGGGTTTTTTAGAGGCTTCATTACATAGGCATGATTGGTTAAGTAATTGGTCATCAGTGATTGATTCAACCTCTAGCCCCTTTCCTGGGAAATCAAGGGGTATGACTGAAAGTTCCCGCCCTCTATTCATGGTTGTTTCCCCTGGCAACCAGCCTCCATCCTTACATGCTTTTCAAAAATCACTTCACTAACATAAACCCAGTTGTGGTGTAAAGGGGCTTGTTATTAATAACAAGACATCCATTTAACCTTTATGGCTCTTAAGCATTTTCAGAAAGTAAGGATAAAAGACCAAATATAACAAAAGTCGCTCCCTTGCTTTTATCACTCAAAAAATTCCAAGGGTTTTGGAAGCTGTGACGAAGGAACCAGGGAAGGAGACCAAATAAATATGAGAAATATATTTTAATCATCTGAATGACCAAAATATGTCTCTTATAAATCAAAATATTGCAAGGACTCTTGGCTTTCAGCAACAGTAGTGGTAAGAAAAATGTTAGATGAATGCACAGTTGGTATATCCATCATACTTCTATTTATACTTTTATTCCCAAAATGCATCATTTATATTCTTAAGTTTCATGACTTTGGGGAAATCCAAAATCCTGACTTCTTGTAAATTGCAATAGTCATACTATTTTCCATGATATTAATTTCTAAATATTTCTACTTGGACTTCACACTTATATAAGCCAAGACAAGAAGTTGAGTGAGGCTTGCACTGACTTTCATGGTGCTGTATATAAAGAGTTACAGCTATTTCTCAGAGGGGTATCTCAGGATGCTAGTAATTGAAAAAGAAGAATTTTGAAGGCTTCCATTTAAATAGGCTTTGAGCAAAAAAGCTGAGACCATGAGGTGGGAACAATCAGGAATCAGACTTTGAGCAATTGGTGTGAGGTCAGTTTTCAAGGGCTTGGTTTGGATTAAGACAGGAAGCAGAGGCCCTACAGGGACGGGACAGGCAGCAAGACCACCAAGATCAGCATGGAGGAGCCTTTCAGCACAAGGACCCAACAAAGGCTGTCCCCCTAATCCAAGGACTGAAACTAGATATCCCACACAGTGGTTTAAAAATGAGGGTAGGTAACTTGACTCTGCACAACAAACCAATTTTGTATTCGTTCAATAAATATTTATAGCACCTCTTATGTGTCAGGGACTGTTAGGTGCTAAGGATACAGTGGTATGTAAAACAGACTTGATTCTCGCTTAACTAAGTTGACAATATGGTGGGAGGCAGACTAAAAACAAAATCATCATACATATAAAATATACACTACAAAAAACAGCCTTAGTCTTAAGTTTATGAATGGCAAATACAGGAAGCAGTATGAGTGTATATTTGTTATTTTGGAATTAGGAAAGACTTTCTGAGGAGCCAAACTTAAATTGAGACATGAGGGATTAGTAGAGATTAGACACAGAGAGGGAGGAAGAGAGTTAAAGTAGAAGTGAGACAACATGAGCAGGGGCTGCGAAGGGGGGAAGAACTCGCTGGGTCCATGGCCAGAATACAGTAAGGAAGGGGATAGCAACGGTCGTGAGACCAGGGCCCTGCAGGGCGCTGTAAACAGGGGTAGGGTTTGGGATTTTATGCCAAGTGGAGTGGAAAGCCATTGAAAGGTTTCAACCAGAGGAGTACATCATATACATTGTCATTTGCTTAAAAAGCTCATCGTCTCTTCCTAAAATGGAGCAGGGAGACAGTGGAAGCAAAGACAATAAATAGGAAGCTAATGCAGGGGTCAGATGAGGGCTGATGGTGGCTTGGACTGCGGTAGGGCAGTGTGGATGGAGAGAAACTAGAGGGAATTCTTTTCATTTGCTCTCTGCTGTGACAGAGAGGTGACACCCACCCCCCCATTTTCAGTTCCCACTTGGGCACCTATCACAATTGTTACCCAGTATCATCTAATGATCCCGTTGATATCAGAGAAAAGAACTCAAAACCACCTAGCAGTTTCCTGGATTAGTAAACCTTGGAAAGGTTTCCATAACCAAGATTCACTTGAAAACTCTCTTTTGTTAGATTGAAAGACTGCGTGGTGAGCACAGCAAAAGCATTGCGTGCTGCTAATTATTCTGGCAGGAGATGCCTGAAATTCTAGAGCCAGACACACACTAGAACTGACCAAATCACCGGAAAAGCAATGTTGCTTAGTTGAAAATCTGCATGAAACTTGTCATTTATTATTAATGTCACCAAACGCCAAAGGTTTGATGTGATTGTTGGAACTACCTGCCTGCTTTCCACCAGGCATGACAATCTCATATTCTTCCCCCGCCTGAGAGCATTTAATTCCAGGGGAAAAAGGATTTTCAGCAGTCAGCCCTCCAGAGCATCGGCACACTAGGAGAAGTTCTGAGTGCAGAAACCAAAGCATTTCAAAGCGGATGTGGGATTTGCTCTCAGCATAATTTGGAAAGCCACCAGGTAGAGTAGAAACAGAGTCTGAAAAAAAAATGAGTGCTTCTAAGCAGGGCTATAGGGCACATCCCTTGTCATTTCAATGTGAAACCCATGTGTGTCCTTGAACCCTGAAGCTCTGCATTACCTAACCTCTGGGTGCACCAAAGAGCAGAAAACACTTAGCTCCTTGATTCCTGGCCCCTGTTCTTGACCAGACAGACTTATGTATGGTTAGATCACATGAATGCAGAGCCTAGCAAAGCAGAACTGGGGTAGGAAGGAAGGTAGGCAGAGCTGTGTAATCTGGACTTTGTGGACGACAGACTACAGAGTGCACAACTGGGAAAGCAGGGGCACAACAACCTTTCATCTTGCCAGGCATTCTTGCCAATAACTTTGTTTAATAAGCTACCATGGCCAGTCTGCTAAGTCTTCCTTCTGCCACAGGGAATACTTATTCCTGTAAAATGGAGATAAGAGGAGCTCCCTTTATTGATTCCTGTATTGGCTGAATAACATTTATTCATTCATTATTTATTCAGTAAATATTTACATGCCAGATGCTGGGCTTTTTAGACAAGTTACTTAACCTCTCTGAGAACCAGAGGTCTCATTTTTTATAATGACGTTCATAGCGTAATTGCAAGGTGATTTTGACAATTCAATTAGATAATAAGTTAAAGTAAAAAACACTGGCAATTAGTAGGTGCTCCATCTTTCTTCCTTTATCTTATCTTGCACCTGGCACCTATCACTCCTACAGTGTGGTATTTCATGTTGCTGAATTTGTGCCTACCTCAGAAAAGCATGCAGCTACACAGCCCTTGGAGCTGCCAGGGGAAATTCTATAGTGAATATTCTAGACTAAAGCTACCTCTGTGCTATGGGAGAATAAATAGAAAACACTTAAAGTTCTTTGTAGTCTCTAAAGGACATGAATTCGATCTCCATGATGGTAGGATGCATTTACTGTCCTTCTGTCTGCTAATACCATGGTGATTTCTAAGTACAGCCTGTGGTAGTGGCGGTGGTGGGGGATGGGGGGGCAAGGTGAATCTTGTTCTCATCCTGTGGGACCCCGAATTTGGCGTTTTCTGTGCTCTTAGAGAGAAGAGCTTTTTTGGCTGACCTCTGAATTTCTTCTGACAGCGCAGAGCTCTGCTCTGCTGCATCGGGGGCTCTGAAAGGTCTCATGAGCAACTTGTTATTTGAAAAGGTACCACAAAGCATCAAGCAAGGCCGACCGCAGAGCAATTTAGAAAAATAAAATATTCATCAGCGGACATTACTGGGAAGGAAACAGCAAAGTTAATTTCATGAACACTCCACAAAATTAATCGTGCAATAGTGTTATGACTCAGCCTCAAAGCCAACATAAAATAATGGAGGAAAAAAATAAAAATAAAGTAAATCTATGCCGTATATGTGGAGAATGCATGACTGGAAGTTGATTGAAAAATAACTAATAATAAGGTTTAAGCAATGCAAATGCTGTCTGGAGTCCTTTCATTAGGAAGACAAAACTTACATTTTGCTAATGTTAATGCTAATAGTCATATCTTGTTTGAATATGTTTGATGAGAGCATTAGTGAAGTAGGAAGAAAGAAAACCTACAAGCAAAAGCTGGCAAAATAAGAGTAGGGTTAGTTTTGCTAACCTTGGTTACCAAATTTTGCAGACTCCATAGCCTATATTTTCCCCAAATAGAGTGCCTGGTAAGTCCATTTTTTAATTCTATTTCACTACAGAGATCATTGAGAAAAATTCCACTCTATAAGGGCCTGCATTACAGTGGGGCCTGCAAAGGAGTGACCAAAACTAAAGCAGTTACTGCTATTTATTGAGCACCTACTCTCCGCTAGTCCCTACGCCAAGCACATGATATGTATCACCTCCTTTGAGCCCTTTGTGAGAATGAATTTGAGGAGCGGCAGTGAGAACAAGCAGGAGAAAACTGCCAAAGGGACACAAACCTTGGGTTCTAACCCTACCTCTGTGAAAAACGGCTGCATGGTATTAGGCAAGCTATTCAATCTTTCTGTGCCTTAGTTACTGCATCTGGGTAATAATCTTTGTTGTGCCTGCCTCACACGGTTTGGGATAGGGAGAAATAAGATGATGGGCACCAAACAAATAGAACAAATGTCAAGAGTTCTTTTATTGGTTTGTTTTATTTTGCTTTTGGAATCCTTTGAACTTAAAACACGGATCAAAGAAATAAATGAGTTCTCTAAACCTATTGAGTAATGGCCTCAGCCTATTGCTACAGGTTTTTGCAAGGAATAGGAGACTAAATCTCTCCTGCTTTATGATTGATGACCAATGTTTCTTGATTTATCAATTAACTAATCACTTTTGTAACTGGCTATATTTTGTGTTTTTGTTCTCATCAGATTAGCGATTTTAAATAAAATTAAACAGGCTTCCTTTCCACAGGGCTTTTTATGACATGGGGCCACGAAAGTAGTAAAAGTCATGTAATAATCACTGTTATCTCTGACTGGGGGTAATGGGTCATCTTATTTATTATTTGTCTATTTATTTATTTATCTCTGTGCTTTAATGGTTTTTCCAAGTTTCTAGTGTAATTTTTTTTTTACTCCTAAAATTTACAAAAACATATGTTAATAAAGCTTAAATAGGGAGACAGACATCTGGCTAGAAATCGTGAAATAAAATATGTCTACCACCAAGTAAAAACACAGTGAGGTTGGGCAGGGGAGAGGATGCCATCTTCATTGAAGTTAGAAAATATCTATAACCCATAATAGGCTAAATATGTTAAACTTTAATCAAATATAGGAAATACACAAAGACATAACATGTACCTTTATGTTCTCACAGGACAAAAAGCAATGTAGCAAGGTCTTTAAAAGCCCAAATTACAATTGTCTTATTTAGGACAGCAAGGGTAGGGGTTTGAGAGGCTATTGATGTAATACTGAATTTTTCCTTTTGTCGGGGTAAGGGGAGAAGGACAAAAGCAGAAACCAGCAGGAGTGCTTTCGTCTTAAGGGGACACCTGGTATGACTGGGTAGGTTTTCTGTTTTGGATCTACCTCTCACAGTCAGCTGAAGAAAACTAAACACTTAAAACACTAAGGGGAAAGACAAAAAGGGAGGAAGAGAGAGAGAGAGGGAGGGAGGAAGGAGGGAGGGAGGGAAGGATGTAGGGGAGGGAAAGGGAGAAAGACTGCCTTGTGACATATAGGACTGAGCTGAGCTATTCGGCATGGAGATGCCATACTTCCTCAGAGGGGGCTAGCAGAACTCTGAGTGCAGAGCCGGTATACTCTAGGGGCAGAATAAATAGCTTAGCTGATGAGAAGTTGTTTGGAAACAACATACATAGATTTAACCTGTCCTCTCTGTGGGTTCATTTCCTCAGCCCCTTATCATATATATTTAGACCACAGCTAGTCCCAACAGCTTACACAAATGTAATTTATAATTAGTGAGGATCCCGTATAGATAAAAAAGTAAAAAGAAGGGAAATAATGCAATAAACGAAAAATAAATAAACCTACTCTTTGGGATTATGCCAGGAGGAAGGAAAACATTTAAAAGACTATTACATCAAATAAATTATATGAAATACTACCATTTGCGACAACATGGATGGATCTAAGCAAAATAAGTCAGAAAGAAAAAGTAGAGAACAATATGATTTCTCTGATATATGGTATATAAAACTGAAAACAACAAAAGAACAAGACAAACAAATGAAGAAACAAAAACTCACAGACACAGACAAAAGTTTAGTGGTTACCAGAGGGTAAGGGGGGAGGGGAGTAGTAGATGAGGGTAAAGGGGATCCAATATATGGTGATGGAAGAACTGACTCTGGGTGATGAACACACAATGTGAGATATAGATGACGTGTTACAGAATTGTACACCTGAAATCTACTTAACTTTACTAATAATTGTCACCCCAATAAACTTTAATTGAAAAACTAAGAAAAAAACATATTAATATGTTATACTTTTGGTGAAAATTTCTTTAATAAAGATATTTCTCTTAATTATAAAAATATAATAGTATGTTTTTTTTAATTTTTGGAACCTAACCCCCTTTTTCATACTAGTTCCTTGTTTCATATAACACAGATTCTCATAACACCGCATTTTTAGGAAACAAATAACCATGTTATACAGGGATTACATATATATGTATATATACATATGTATATATATGAACTAAGTCACTTTATAAAATAATTTTGAAAAACAGAATGACTAGAGAAGCCATGATTTAAAAAAAAAAAAAACTGGTAATAAGCAACTAATCCATTATAGAATTGTTAAGCAACTGAAAATTATCATAGAACACAATTACATGTAAACTTTGAAAATGTAGTAGAGAGAAGCTCTTTTCACTGAATTGAACTCAAAGAGACATTTGTTTTGGGTGAGTTCTTGTATATGTAACATTGATCAATGTGAACAATGTCTGGGAATTAAAATTATGCAAAAGAAGGAAATACAGAATTGATTACTTTCTCAGATTAGGGTCTTCCCGAAAGATTGAAGAATATTCAACATTAAATGAAACAGAATAAAGTAACAGAAGGCCATTGTAGGTTCATGGATGGTGTGGATATTATATTAAGAAATACTCATTCTTCTTCATCTGTACACACTACCTTGTTTCATTAATGCAGAAGTTGACCGTAAGACTTTCTTTGCTCAATGCAATGTTGCCAAACTTGACACAATCAAGGGCTTTTAATGAGATTGCAAGGTTGAGTGTCTTCTTTCTAGGGTCTATCATGTTATTAGAAGAATAATAGATAGCTGGTCATCCCTCATCTGTAACCCCAGAAGTAAAAATAAAATGGATGCTTAAACACTGGAAAGATAAGCCATAGGCTGCCAGAAAATACTTTCAAAACATGTACCTGATAAAGGGCTCATATCCAAAAAATGTAAAGAACTCTTAACACTCAATAATAATAAAAAATAAAACAATTTTCGAATGAGCAAAAGATATGAACACCTCAGGAGGACATACAGATGGCAAATAAGCACATAAAAGAATCCTTAGCATCATTTGTCACTAATAAATTGAACATTAAAGCAACAATGAGTTACTTCTAAATAGCTAAAATTCAATAAACAACAATACCAAATGTTGGCAAAAATGTAGAGCATTAGGAGCTCTCATTAAATGCTGGTGAAATTGCAAAATGCTGAAGTCACTTTGGAAGGAAGTTTTGCAGTTTCTGATAAATATAAACATAGTCTTAACATACAATTCAATAATTATGCTCATACTTGTTTGCCCCAATGATTTTAAAACATGCCTACACAAAAGCCTGCATACAAAACTTTATAACAGGTTTATTTATAATTATACCAAACGGTAAACAATGAAGAGGTCCTTAAATAGGTGACTGTATAAACAAACTGTGGTACATCATACAATGGAATCCTATTCAGTGATGAAAAGAAACAAGTTATCAAACTACAAAGACATAGAGGAAACTTAAATGCATATTGCTCAGTGAAAAAAGTCCAATTATATGACATCCTGGAAAGGGCAAAACTGTAGAGACAGTAAAATTTCAGTTTTTGCTATGTATCTAGTAGGAGGGATGAATAAATGAAGCATGGGGTATTTGTACAGTGGTAAAACTATTTTATATAATGCTTTCATGGTGGTACATGACATTACACATTTATCAAAACCCACAGAACTTTACAACACAAAAAAAATGAATTTTAATGTATACAAATTTTAAAATTTTATTTAGGAGGTTGGGAGATCCCCAGAAACAACGCAGTTTACGAAAGAGAATCTAATTGTATTAAAAATATATGAAAGAGATTTCTGGTCAAGATGGTGGAGTAGATAAATGCTGGGCTCACCTCCTCTCAGGACCACATCAATTATAACTAAACCACAGAACAATGATTATTAAGCATTGCTTGAAGTCTAGCTGAGCCAAAGCCTTACAACTACCGACATACAGAAGAAACCATCTAGAGACCGGTAGGAGGGGCAGAGATACAGAATGGGCTAGTCCCACAGCCATGTTTGACCATTAAAAATCAGAAGGGATATCTTGGCCACAGAAGTTTCCCCTGAGGAGTGAGGGGTCTCACCCCTCCCGAACCCAGAGTTTCAGTGCTGGGGAGAATAGTCCCCATAACTTCTGGTTGTGAAAACCAGCAAAGATTGTAGTGGAGTGAAACTGAGGGTGGCTGCACTCACAAGTGCTCCTATTAAAGAGACCACACAAGGACTTACTTGTTGATGGATTTACTCACGCTGAGCTCCAGCGCAGAGGCAGCAGCTCAAAAGGTGCCAGGAACACACAGGGGGGAACTTAATTGTCTAGCTTCAGGATGAGGGCTGGAAGGGCAGCTTTCTACTGGACAAAGGAGCTGGCGGAAGCCATTGTTTCTGTGTTGAGTCCTCTCCCTTCCCTACGTGCAGACGCAGGCAGCTGTCCTATCTGAGTCTCCCTCACACTGTCTATCACCTTTCATCTGCCCCACCCTACCAATTCCTGGAGACCATGTCCCACTCAATTTGGGGACACACCCAAGCTGCTTCCAGTAGCATTTATGTATAAATGGTCTGCCTAGGCTCATGTTGCAGATTTTCCTAAAATCTTGCAAAGGATCACAAAACCAAACAAGCAGCATTTGGTTTCTGTGTGTCCATACCCCTGGCTGAGCAGCCCTAACTGGCACTAGTGACCACCAGCCTTGGTTCATGGCTTGGTCTCTCAAAGCAACTTCAAGAACAGCACAGATGGTGGCAATCTCTGGGTTGCTTTGTGGCTCATTCCAAGTGGCCCCAGGCAGGCACAGACTGTGGCTGGACTTGGCCTGCAGTAGGTCACCTCCCAGGAGGTGCTGGGGCTGGCTAACCCAGTGGCCAGCTTCGGACTGGGCCAGAGCATCACCCAGCCACCTCCAAGGATGACACACACAAAGGGCAGACTGTGCAGACACAAGAGCCCCACTAGAGTGAACCCTGCTCTGTAGGGTCAGCCCTTGCACAACAGCTCCTCCACTTTAATCACAGCCAGTCCTCACAACCAATGAGCCCAAGGTCAATCCCTCCCACGGGTGTGCAACCAGCAACCAATGCTCAGGAGGGCACACACAACCCAACAGGAGGGCACACACAACCCAAACAAGGGAAACACCTGCAGCATCCAGCTCTGGTGACCAGAGAGACTGTACCACTGGGTCCCACAGGACACCTACTACATGAGGCCACTCTATTAAGACTGGAGGCATAGCAGGCCTACAAAGAAAAAAGAAAACACAGACAGGCAGCCCAAATTGGGAGACCAAGAAACATGTCCCAAATGAGAGAACAAAACAAAGCTCCAGAAAAAGAACTAAACAAAATAGAGTCAAGAAATCTACCAGATGCAGAGTTCCAAACACTAGTTAGAAGGATGCTCAGTGATCTTAGGGAGAACTTCAACAAAGAGACAAAAAACATTAAAAAGAACCTCTCAGAAGTAAAAGAAAATGGCAATAACTACATATCTATCAAACGTAAATAAATTAAATGCTCAAATCAAAAGATAGGGTGGCTGAATGGATAAGAAAACAAGACTCTTATATACTCCCTATAGGAGAGTCACTTCAGCTCAAAAGACACATAGAGACTGAAAGTAAAGAGATGGGGAAAAAATATTTCATGAAAAAGGAAACAAACAAAAAAAACAATGGTAGCAATACTTATATCAGACAAAATAGGCTTGAAAACAAAGGCTATAACAAGTGACAAGGAAGGACCCAGTAATCCCACTTCTGGGTAATTATCCAAAGAAACTCAAAGCACTACTTCATAGGGATGTGTGCACCCATATGTTCATTGCAGCATTGTTTACAATGGCCAAGATGTGGAGGCAGCTGAGGTGGCCATTGATGGATGAATGGACAAAGAGGAAGTGATACGTATATACAATGAAATATTCCTCAACCATGGAAGGTAATGGGTTCTTGCCATCTGTGGCAGCATGGATGGTTCTTGAAGATGTTGTGCTGAATGGAGTGTGTCAGACAGTGAAGGACAGAAGCAATGTGATTTCGCTTATATGTGGAATGCAAGGAACAAAATTAATAAAAAAACTAAACAGAAACAAACTCATAGATACATTTTGATGGTTGCCAGATGGGAGGGGGTTGGGCAGTTGGTAAAAAGAGTAAGGGATTAAGTACACATTGATTGCTACAAAATAGTTATGGGGATGTAGGGTACAGCATAAGCAGTATAGTCAATAATATTGTAATAACTATGTATAATATCAGATGGGTACTAGATTTATTGGGGTGATATATGGGAGGGGCTTGGGGGACAGGGTGAAAAAGTGAAGGCATTAAGAAGGACAAATTGGTAATTACAAAATAGTCATGGGATGTAAAGTAAAGCATAGGGAATACAGTCAGTAATATGGTAATAACTATGTATAGTGCCAGGTGCGTACTAGACTAGGCAGTGGGATTACTTCTTAAATTGTATAAATGTCTAACTATATGACGTTCACCTGAAATTAATATAAAATAATATTGAATGTCAACTGCAATTGAAAAATTTTAAAAGGTGGTGGGGAAGAGGTGAAAGAGAATAGGAGGTTATTCTCCTGTTTTATAACTGGAGAGTTATAAAACAAGTAAGTCATGGGGATGTAATGTACAGCATTGGGAATATAGTCAATAATATTGTGATAACATGGCACAGTGTCAGATGGTTGCTGGACTTATGGTGATCACTTTAGGTATACAAATGTTGAATAACTGTGGCGTACACCTCAAAGTAATATAATATGTGTTAGTTATATTTTAATAAAAATATTAAAATATATAAAACAATCTCACTGAAGAAGATTAGAGGAAAATGTGTTGAATTAAGTAACTTTGGAAATGAGTAGAATCAATATGACTAAAGGAAAAAGGAATTGTACATAAGCACCCTATTCTAATTGATAAAATTGTTTTCCATGAGGTATAGGTTAACAATTCTCACACTGCTATATGTTACTGAAAATGAACAAATAAGTAAATGAATGGTGGATGGTGGGAGCTAGATTTCTTACTGTTGTAATGAAAGGTTACAAACCAGCAAGGGTAAGTAGATAGAATGATCCAAGTGGTAATGGATTCGAGTTGGAGACCTCAGTAAGAACTCATGTATAACTTAATCTAGATACAGTTCATTACATATAGAAATATTTATAGGTATGTAGATAAATATGGGTTAGTATACACACATACTTTTGCTTTTTCAGGTAAGAGGTCCTAAAAGAAATGACATTTCAGTAGCAATGGGCATACTTATCACCCAGATCTTGGTTTCTAATACCATTTTCCAAGAAGAAACAAAGACTTATTGGAGAAATGGTAGATTCTAGTAACAGAGCAGGAAATATACAAGATGAGTGGGTCGTCTTGCAGTCCAGAAAGTAAGGAAGCACACAAACAAACACATATACTGATTGGGGTACACGAAAGGGCACGAGAGACAAGTGAGAGAGGTTCCAATAGCCAATGCTAGAACCATTTAAGTAACACTGAAAATGGCACTTTATTTCTATGAACTTCTTCCCCCAAACCCATAACTTCAACCTAATAACAAGAAAAAGATAAGAAAAATTCCAATAGAAAGACATGCTATAATATTCCCGACCAATATCCCTCAAAACTTTAGTTTTTTAGTGTCAAGGTCAAGTGTCAAGGTAACTAAAAATAAAGAAAGTCTAAGAAACCGTCACAGCCAAGAGGAGCCTAAAGAGACATGACAACTCAATTTGATATGGTATCCCAGATGGGACCCTGGAACAGAAAATGAACGCTAAGTAAAAACTAAAGAAATATGGATACACTAGGGACTTCAGTCAATAACAATGTGTCAGTATTAGTGTATTAATTATAACAAATGTACTATACTAATAGAACATATTAAAATAAGGGAACTCTCAGCACTATTTCTGTAAATCTGAAACTGCCTGGATCTATTATTAATAAATGAGGAACCCAGCCCAGACAGACCCATAGCAGGAGACTGAGTTTCCATCCAGCCTACGTCTGCTGACTCACAGAGCTGGAAGGGGAATACTGGAAATTCTTGGAATTCCTAAAATAGAGGACATGGAACCTCATCTTTGCTAAATATTGCCAAATTGCTCCCCAAATGATTCTACTATTTAAACTCTTACCAAATGCATACATTTTATTTCTCCCATATTGACTCCCATTTGGCAACACAAATACTTTTATTTTTGCTAATCTAACCAGTGAAGTATTTCACTTCTCTGAATTTGCATGTCACTGATTCCTAGTAAAGGTAGGCATCTTTTATCAATAAACAATCCAATAAGCTTTTCAATAGGTAAGGACATTTTTAAAACATGGATCAAATAACATTATCATGAAAATTACAATAATTCCTTAAAACATCTTAACATTTACTTCAAGTTCAATGTTCCCTCATTGTTGAAAATATATTTTAAAAGTTAATTTCAATTGGTTTCCAAGCAAGGTCCACACATTGCAATTATATTATGTGTGTCATAAGTCTCTCTTAATATATAACAGTCCTCCCTCTTTTTTGTGCTATTTATTATTTGGAAAAAGTAAATCAATTGTCATATAGAATATCTGGATTTGGCTGATTAAATTATCTTGATGTCCTATACGGTGATGGAAGGAGAACTGACTCTTGGTGGTGAACACACAATGGGATTTATAGATGATGTAATACAGAATTTTACACCTGAAATCTATGTAAATTTACTAACAATTGTCACCCCAATAAATTTAATTAAAAAAAATTATCTTGATGTCATTTAACATGACCTTCTCCCCCCTACCCTTCCTTATTTTTTATAAAGTGGGTGTTAACTACATCCCCGAACAGATGTGGGCTATTTCCTTATCAACAATACTTTATAATATTTCTGTACACTTCCTATTGCCTTACATCAACAGAAGTATAATGCCCTGTTTGCCCTCCCCCTAGTAATGAAAGTTTGATTAGTGAATTCAGGTCATGTCAGTCTGATCCATCTCAAATAAAATGTCACACCTAATGTTTCTTATCTAATGGTTTTAGCATCTATTGATGACCATCATCTAGGTCCATTAGGGTGTATAAATGTGTTTATTTCTATCATTCTACCTCATGTTTTAGCTATGATTCTTTTAAAAAAAAAATCGTCCTTCATCAATTATTTTCCTGCTCTGAAATACAATTCATACAGGAAAGATGACTTACTCTCTCATTTGAAATACAAACTGTTTGAATCTGGAAGATATTGCTACCACTTTTTCTGCCAGTAGATGAGGGGAGCCAATTGGGGATTTCTTCAGCATGCAATTCCTTTTCCAGTGCAATTAGTTGAGCACCTCATGCCCACCCTCCTCACCCTCACCCTCTGCGTCATCTTATTGCCCGCGCTTCACCTGGAGAATACCTAGATACCATCTCTGCCAAAAAGGCGGAGTAGGAATCAGTGTAGCAGGAATATGACAGTGACACTGTTGTCTACCTTGGTGTTATTGATTAGCATTGACTGTCTTCAAGGTGGCTTTATATTGTAAGAGACTAGAAGCAACATGTGACAGCCTACCTGGCACAGTTTCACATGGCATGATTTTTTTTCTCTGTATCTCTTGGTATATGTTAGAATTGGTAAAATAGACATGCAATAATTAAAAATGAAGCCAAAGTTTATGTTGGTACCTTCTTTCTCCTTAAATATTTGTTACTGTACAATACAAAAAGAGCACCACTGAAGAAATCTGAGTTTAAAAAAAGCACAAATTTCCTTTATGGTCTTTAACCAAAAATATCTTTTATTTTTCAGTCCCTTCCTATATGCTACTATTATGCCAAGTACTTTAAAATACATAATTTTGACTTCACCAAAAACCTTGCAAGCTTGTTTTATAAGTAAAATGCCCAGGATCATTCAGAGCATTAAATGGTGGGACTGATATTCTAAACCTAGATCAGTGTTGTTCCAAGGTCTGAATTCTTTCCTTTGCCCCACACCACCAGAAACATTTATTGAACATCTTCAATCTTCAAGGTACTGGATGAACACAGTGATACGGTGGTCCCTGCCCTCTACAACCTTGCTACTTGCTACTAAGTGTGGGCTGAGGTCCAGCAGCAAAGACATTACCTAGGAGCTTTTTGGCTATAAAGAATCTTGGATTTCACTGCAAACATAATGAATCAGAATCTGTACTTAAGATATGTAGGTGTTTCGTCTGTACATAAACATTATATTTGAGACAAAACATTTTCAATCTAGTTGCGAAAATAGTACACTGACATTCAAAAAGAAAATCAATCACACAGAGGTGTCAGAGAAGAGCAGACTGAGTGCTGCAAGATACTGCTCTGTGGGGATACACAGGAGGTCGGTGTGTAGCACACACCCAGGGGAGAAGGTGTGAAGGAGCTAGAGCTCAAGGGGAGTCATGCAAAATTCTTTGGTAATATGGGGAGATTGTTCTGAGTAGAAAGGCTGTGACAATGAAGGTATCGTGGAGAAGGCATTTATAGAATGTATGAGACAGGGTTGACTCTGTCCCAAATGAGCATTCCTTAGACTCTCAAGGAAAAAACAGAGGCTATGGTTTCATCTCTGTTCTCCCAGCATCTTATCCAGGGTCTAGCACTTGGTTGGTATTCAATAAATATTTATTGAATGAAAGGCACTTCTTAAAAATTATACTTCCTGGAGATCTGGTCAAGATGGTGGAGTAGGTAAATGCTGTGCTGGCCTCCTCTCACGAGCACATTAAAATTATAGCTAAACTACAGAATAACCATCATTGAGAATCACCTGAAGTGTAGCTGACCTAAAGCCCCCCCTAACTACGGACATACAGAAGAAGCCACCTCCAGACTGGTAGAAAGGGCAGAGATGCAGAACAGGCTAATTCCACACACACACATGTGACCATTAAAAATCAGGAGGGATATCTTGGCTGTGCAGGTCCCTCCCTGGAGGAGGGAGGGGTCTCAGCCCAGGGTTTCAGTGCTGGGAGAGAGTCCACATAATTTCTGGTTGTGAAAACCAGCAGAGGTTGTGGTTGAATGAGAAGAGGGGAGCTACACTCTCAGGGACTCCTCTTAAAGGGCCCATGCACGAACTTACTCACGGACATTCTCACTCACTCTGAGCTCCAGTGCTGGGGCAGCAGCTTGAAAGGTGTCAGGGACATATAGGGAGGAACTGAATTATCTAGCTCCAGAGTAAGGGCTGAAGGGGCTCCTTTCTCCTGAACAAAGGAGCTGGCCAAAGCCATTGTTTTTTGGTTGAGCGCTCCCCACTCCTGCCATGCAGGTAGCCACCATATCTGAGTGTCCATTGACCTGGCTAACACCGTTCATTTGCCCTGATTCCCTGACACTACACTCCTCCCAACTTTCAGGAACCCCCAATCCAATAAGCTTTCCAATAGCTTTCCCGCATAAATGGCTTGTCTTGGCACATGCTGCAGACTTTCCTAAGATCTCTTGAAGTTTCACAAAACCCAAAGAAGCATCATCTGGCTTTGGGGTGTCCTGTACCTCTGGCTGAGCCGCCCGAAGCCCAGCACTAGCAACAGTGGGCCTCAGTTCCCAGCTTGGCCTCTCAAGGCACCTCCAAGCCCAGTGCAAGCGCCAGCCATTGTGGATTGCTTTGTGGCTCATGCTTAGTCCTGGACAGAATAGAGACTGCAGTTGAACTTGTCCCACAGTAACACCCCTCCCTGGAGGCCTGGGACTGGCACATTTGGTGGCCAGCTTTCGACCCAGCCAAAGCAAACACCCACTACCTCTGGGGACGTAACTCTCAAAGGGCACACTGGGGAGGTATTAGAGACCTGCTAAAGTAACCCTTCTCCACAGCTTCAGCCCCTGCACAATAGCTCCTCCACTGTAGTCCCAGACATTACTCATGACAAATCAGCCCAAGGGTCAGTCCCTCCCATTTATGTGCAGCTAGCAACCAAGACTCAACTACAACAGGAGGGTAAACACAACCCACACAAGGGACACACCTGGAACACCCAGCTCTGGTGACAAGCGAGACTGCATCACTTGGTCCCAAGGACATCTATACATAAGGCCACTCTACTAAGACTGGCAGTATAGCAGCCCTAATACAGAGAAACAAACACAGGGAGGCAGCCAACAGGGGGAGACAAATAAACATGTCCCAAATGAAAGAATAGAACAAAGATCCAGACACAGAACTAAACAAACAGAGACAAGCAATCTACCAGACTCAGAGTTCAAAACACTGGTTTTAAGAATGCTCAATGAAGTCAGAGAAAATATTAACAGATAGGAAAAATAAAAATAGAGATAAAAACATAAAAAAGAACCAGCCAGAAATTAAGAATACAATAACTGAAATGAAAAATACATTAGAGGGAATCACCAGTAGATAAGATAAAGCAGAGGATCAAATCAGCAATTTAGAGGATAAGGTAGCAAAAAAGCCAAACAGAACAACAAAACAACAAAAAAATCCCGAAAAATTAAGATCATTTAAGGGCCCCTGGGACATCATAAAGTCACCCACATTTGCATCATAGGAGTAGCAAAAGGAGAAGAGAGAGAGCAAGGAATTGAAAACTTATATGAAGAAATAATAACTGAACACTTCCTTAACATGGCAAAGAAATATATATATACAAGCCTAGAAAGAACAGAGTCCCAAACAAGATAAACCAATAGAGGCCCACACCAAGAAACATCATAATTAAAATGCCAAAGGTTAAAGACAAAAAAAGAATCTAAAAACAGCAAGAGAAAAGCAGTCCGTTACCTACAAGGGAGATTCCATAAGACTGTCAGCTGATTTCTCAACAGAAACTTTGCAGGCCAGAAGGGATTGGCACAAAATATTCAAAGTAATGAAAAGCAAGTATCTACAACTAAGATTACTCTACCCAGCAAAAACTATCATTTAGAATCAAAGGACAGATAAAGAGCTTCTCAGAGAATAAAAAAATAAAGTAGTTCATCACCATCAAACCAAAATTACAAGGAAGGTTAGAGGGACTTCTTTAAGGCTAAAAAGAGAGAGAGAGAGAGAGATAAAAAATATGAATAATAAAATGGCAATAACTACTTATCTATGAACAATTAGTTTTTTTTTTTCCTTTTTTTCTATTCTTTATAATTTATTGGGGTGACAATTGTTAGTAAGATTACACAGATTTCAGGTGTACAATTCTGTATTATATCATCTATAAATCCCATTGTGTGTTCACCACCCAGAGTCAGTTCTCCTTCCATCACTATATATTTGATCCCCCTTACCCTCATCTCCAAACCCCACCCCCTTTACCCTCTGGTAACCACTAAACTATTGTCTGTGTCTATGAGTTTCTGTTTATCATTTGTTTGTCTTGTTCTTTTGTTGTTTTTGGTTTATATACCACATATCAGTGAAATCATACAGTTCTCTGCTTTTCCTTTCTGACTTATTTTGCTTAGCATTATAGTCTCAAGATCCATCCATGTTGTCACAAATGTTCCTATATCATCTTGATGTTTAGTGATGTTGAGCATTTCTTCATATGCCTCCTTTCCACTCGTATGTCCTCTTCGGAGAAATGTCTCTTCAGGTCCTCTGCCCATTTTTCAATTGGGTTGTTTGAAAAAGTTGTTGAGTTGTATGAGTTCCTTGTATATTTTGGATATTAGCCCTTTATCGGAGGCACTGTTTGCAAAAATCTTCACCCATTCATTTGGTTGCCTCTTTATTTTGTCGATAGTTCCTTTGGTGTGCAGAAGCTTTTAAGTTTCATATAGTCCCATTCGTTTATTTCAGCTTTTACTTCCCTTGCCTTTGGAGTCAAATTCATAAAATGTTCTTTGAACCCAAGGTCCATAACTTTAGTACCTATGTTTTCTTCTATGCAGTTTATTGTGTCAGATCTTATGCTTAAGTCTTTGATCCATTTTGAATTAATTTT
Source organism: Rhinolophus hipposideros (assembly GCF_964194185.1). Lineage (NCBI taxonomy): Eukaryota > Metazoa > Chordata > Mammalia > Chiroptera > Rhinolophidae > Rhinolophus > Rhinolophus hipposideros. The sequence goes on from NC_138052.1 coordinate 14,474,329, forward strand.
GGTACATGGTGACAGGTAGCAGTCCAGTTTCATTCTTTTGCACGTGGCTATCTAATTCTCCCAGCACCATTTATTGAAGTGGCTGTCTTTTCTCCATTGTATGTTTTTAGCTTCTTTGTCAAAAATTATCTGTTCATATTTATGTGGTTTTATTTCTGGGTTCTCAATTCTATTCCATTGGTCTATGTGTCTGTTTTTCTGCCAATACCATGCTGTTTTGATTATTGTAGCCCTGTAGTACAAGCTAAAGTTAGGCAGTGTGATACCTCCAGCACCGTTCTTTTTTCTTAAGATTGCTTTGGCTCTTTGGGGTCTTTTGCAGTTCCAAACAAATCTGACGATTTTTTGTTCTATTTCTTTAAAAAATGCCATTGGGATTTTGATGGGGATTGCATTAAATCTGTATATTGCTTTGGGTAATATGGCCATTTTAACTATGTTGATTCTTCCAATCCATGAGCATGGAATGTCTAAACATTTCTTTGTGTCTTCCTCAATTTCTTTTAAAAATTCTTATACTTTTCAGCATATAGGTCTTTCACATCCTTGGTTAAGTTTATTCCTAGGTATTTTATTCTTTTTGCTGCAATTGTAAAGGGAATTGTTTTTTGTATTTCTTTTTCTGAGATTTCATTGTTAGTATATAGGAATGCAATGCACTTTTGTACGTTGATTTTGTAGCCAGCAACTTTCCTGTATTCATTGATTGTTTCTAATAGCTTTTTGGTGGAGTCTTTAGGGTTTTCTATATATAGCATCATGTCATCTGCAAAGAGTGACAGTTTAACTTCTTCATTCCCAATTTGGATGCCTTTTATTTCTTTCTTTTGCCTGATTGCTCTGGCAAGGACGTCCAACAATATGTTGAAAAGCTGAGGTGATAGGGGAAAGCCCTGTCTTGATTATGAACATGGAGCAAAGGCTTCAGTTTTTCACCATTAATTATGATATTAGCTGAGGGCTTGTCATATATGGCCTTTATTATGTTGAGGTATTTTCCTACTATACCTATTTTATTAAGTGTTTTAGTCATAAATTGATGTTGTATCTTGCCAAATGCTTTTTTCTGTATCATTTGATATAATCATATGATTTTTGTCCTTTATTTTGTTTATGTGATGTATCACATTGATGGATTTGAGGATGTTGAACCATCCTTGGGCCCCGGGGATGAACCCCACTTGGTTGTGATGAATAGTCTTTTCAATGCATTGTTGTATTTGATTTGCCAAAATTTTGTTTAGCTTTTTGCATCTGTATTCATTAGAGATATTGGTCTGCAGGGTTTTGTGTGTGTGTGTTGTCCTTACCAGGTTTTGGTATCAGGGTAATGTTGGCCTAATAAAATGAGTTAAGGAGTACTGTCTCTTCTTCAATTTTTTGGAAGACTTTGAGCAGGATTGGTATTAGATCCTCTTTGAAGGTTTTGTAGAATTCACTAGTGAAGCCATCTGGTTCCAGACGTTTGCTTTTGGGAAGGTTTCGGATGACTGATTCAATTTCGTTACTGGTGATCGGTCTGTTTAGATTTTCTAGTTCTTCATGGTTCAGCCTAGGAAGACTATATGTTTCTAAGAACTTGTCCATATCTTCTAGGTTATTGAATTTGGTGGCATATAGTCCTTCATAGTATTCTTGGATGATCCTTTGTATTTCTGTGGTGTCCGTGATAACTTCCCCTTTTTCATTTCTGATTTTGTTAATTAGCGTTTTCTCTCTTTCTATCTTAGTGAGTCTAGCCAAGGGTTTGTCAATTTTATTAATCTTTTCAAACATCCAGCTCTTTGTCACATTAATTTTTTCTATTTTCTCTTTGTTCTCTATTTCATTTAGCTCTGTTCTGATTTTTGTTATTTCCTTTCTTCTGCTGACCTTGGATTTCTCTTGTTCTTCTTTTTCTAGCTCTTTAAGGTGTAACATGAGGTTATTTATTGGGGATTTTTCTTGTTTCTTGAGATAGACCTGTAATGATATAAATTTCACTCTTAAAACTGCTTTTGCTGCATCCCAAAAATTTTGGTAAGATTTATTTTCATTGTCATTTGTTTTTGTGTATCTTTTGATCTCTTCTCTAATTTCTTCTTTTACCCAGTTGTTCTTTAAAAGTATGTTGTTTAATCTCCATGTATTTGTGTTTTTTCCTGCTTTCTTTTTGCAGTTGATATCCAATTTCAAAGCCTTGTGATCTGAGAATATGCTTGGTATGATTTCAATCTTCTTAAATTTGCTGAGGCTGATTTTATGTCCCAATATATGGTCTATCTTTGAGAATGTTCCATGTCCAATGTTTTAGTCCACTAAAAAAGACTGTATAGTCTGATGTTTTAGGATGAAGTGCTCTATATATGTCAATTACGTCTATTTCATCTAATGTGTAATTTAGGGCTGCTATTTCATTATTTTCTGTTTGGATGATCTATCCATAGCTGTCAATGATGTAATTAAGTCCCCTAGTATAATTGTGTTTTGGTCAATTTCTCCCTTTAGTTCTGTTAGTAGTTGCTTGATGTATTTCGGTGCTCTTTGATTTGGGACCTAAATATTGATGACTGTTATGTCTTCTTGCTGTATAGTCCCCTTTACCATTATGAAATGTCCATCTTTGTCTCTTGTTACCTTTTTCACCCTGAAGTCTGTTTCATCTGATATCAGTATGGATACACCTGATTTTCTCTGGATACCATTTGCTTGGAGTGTCAATTTCCACCCTTTCACTTTGAGTCTATGCTTGTCCTTGTAGCTGAGATGTGTCTCTTGTAGGCAGCATATGGTTGGGTTTAGTTTTTTGATCCAATCTGCTACTCTGCTTTTTTATTGGTGAGTTCAGTCCATTTATATTTAGGGTGATTATTGATAAGTGAGGATTTCCTGTCATTCTATCTTTAGTTTTCTGGTAAGGCTATGTCTCCATTGTTTCTTTGCCTTTTTGTTGTTGTCTATGATTTCTGTGTGGTGGTATGATATGATGCTTCCCTCTGTTTCTTCTTTTATTACAGTATATATTTCTGTTCTGCATTTTTTTTTTGGAGTGGTTACCCTTAAGTTTATGTAAAATAATATTTGATATTTAGAGTATTCCATTTTCTTCAGCATGCTTTCTCCATTCCCATATTCTGGTTCAGGTCTTTACTCTCCCCCTTTTCATGTTTTGGTTGCCACAAATTGTCCCTGTTGATGGTAGTCAAATGGCCTCCTTTAGTATTTCTTGTAGTACAGGTCATGTATTAGAAAATTTCCTCAGCTTTTGTATGTCTGGAAAGGTCTTTATTCCTCCTTCATATCTAAAGGATATTTTTGCTGGATATATTATTCTTGGCTCATAATTTCTCTCTTTCAATAGTTCAAATATTTGGTTCCACTCCCTCCTGGCTTGTAGAGTTTCTGATGAAAAGTCTGACGATAATCTAATGGGCTTTCCTTTGTAGGTTACCGTCTTCTTTTCCCTGGCTGCCTTGAGGATTCTTTCTTTGTCATTGATTTTAGACAGCTTCGATACAATGTGCCTTGGAGAAGGCCTGTTGGGATTGAGGTAATTAGGTGTTTTATTTCCTTCTTGGATTTGAGGATCCAATTCTGTCCATAAGTTTGGGAAGATCTCATCGACGATTTGTTTGAATATATTCTCTGTTCCCGTCTCTTTCTTCTCCTTCTGGGATGCCCATTATTCTTATATTGCTCTTTCTGATGGAGTCAGAAAGTTCTTATAGAGTTCTTTCATTTCTTTTAAATCTCAAGTCTCTTTCTTCTTCCATCCGTGTAATTTCCAGGTTTCTGTCTTTGATGTCACTGATTCTTTCCTTTATCTGGTCAACTCTACTACCTAAACTGGCTATTTCATTCTTAATTTCTTCTATTGAGTTCTTAATCTCTATTAGAAATTCTATTTGGTTCTTTTTTTAAAATTTCAATCTCTTTCATAAAATGCTCATGTTGTCCTTTGATCGTGTTTTGAGTTCATTAAACTGCCTTTCTGTGTTTTCTTGCATCTCGTTTAGTTTTTTTCAGAACTGCAATCTTGAATTCTCTGTCATTTAAGTCACATATTTCCATATCTTTAAGTTTCTTTTCTGGAGACTTTCACTTTCTTTCTGAGCTGTCTTGTTGCCTTGGTTATTCATGGCAATTACTGATTTATTATTTCTCCTCCTAGACATCTACATGAGTGGCTTCTGCAACAGGTTGTGAGGAAGAGGACTTTCTTTTGTTTTACAGTACTTGTTGGTAGAATGTTTTATTTTCTCTCCGACTGCAGCCTTTTTTTCTCTCTCACATGGTAGTGCTATGTTTTCTCTGCACGATTTCAGCTTCTCACACAATGGGGGGATTCTCTGGAAAACAGGCTTCTCCTCTGTTAATAGTTCACCTGGGTCACAGGGCGCAGTGTCCTGGTGGGTATGCAGAGAACTTTTGAAGTTCCAAAGCTCTTCCTGCACCAGATTCAGAGCCCGCATGTTTCAGCAGTTCTGTTTACTCCTGCAGGGACCTGCCCAGATAGGTGGGTCCAGGGGAGGGGTGAGTTGTGAGAGGTGGCCCAGAGCAATGGAGGCGACCATCACAGCAGGTCCTGTTTCCACAGCTCTCTCCCCTTTGGCAGAACTAGTTGGGTTGCGAATCTTCGTCTGCGGTCCACAGTTCTCAGAACAGCAAATATTATATTGTTTTGATCTGACCCTACTACTGTTCTGCTTCTAGCACTAGGCTGGTGGGGACGGCGTGACCTCTGGGAAGGTAGGGAAGGGGTGGCTAGTCTTAGTGCCTAAGGCTTCCATTCTCTGCTCGGCAGTGAGGGCTTAAACCACCATTTTTAGCCTCTGCCCTTAGTCTTTTCTCCGAGGTCTCTGCCGTGAGCGTTGGGTTCAGCCGTGTTATATGCTGCCCCATCAGCCCTGTGGGCCGTAAGCAGAGCCCTAGCAGTCCGAGTTCTTCCCTCTCCCACAGCTGCGGTAGTTCTGGGATGCAGCAAGCTTGGAGCACTGAGCTAGGTCTGCGTCCTGCGCCCGCACAGTTCCGTCTTCGCACTTCTCCCTCCTCCCAAACCCCCACTGGTGCTATTCGCCCACCTATAGGTGAATTCAGTAGTGGGACTTTTCGTCTTGCCTGTCTGCTGTGCATGGAGTCCTTTGTGGAGTTATAGTTGTTCAATTAGTTGTAAATTCCTGGGGAGATTTACAGAGGCTCCCCTCATGCCGCCATTTTGATGGCATCTCCAAACAATTAGTTTTAATGTAGATGGATTAAATGTTCCAATCACAAGATAGGGCGACTGAATAGATAAGAAAACAAGATCCTTACATACTCTGTCCGCATGATATTCAACTTCAGATCAAAAGACATGCAGAGACTGAAAGTAAAGGGATGGGAAAAAGATATTTCATGAAAATGGAACAAACAAACAAAAAAGCTCTGGTGGTAATATTTATATCACACAAAATAGATTTGAAAACAAAGGCTATAACAAGTGGCAAAGAAGGACCTAGTGATTCCACTTCTGGGTAATTACCCAAAGAAACCCAAAATGTTACTTCAAGAGAATGTATGCATCTGTATGTTCATTGCAGCATTGTTTACAATGGCCAAGATGCGGAGGCAACCTGGCTGTCTATCGATGGATGAATGGATAAAGAGTAGGTGGTACATATATACAATGGAATATTGCTCGGCCATGGAAGGGAACCTTTCTTGCCACCTGCAGCAGCATGAATGGTTCTGGAAGGTATTGTGCTGAGTGGAATGTGTCAGACAGTGAAAGGCAGATGCAATATGATTTTGCTTATATGTGGAATCTAAAGAACAAAATAAACAAACAAACATAACAGAAACAAACTCATAGATACAGAAAACATTTTGATGGTTGCCAGATGGGAGAGTCTTGGGGGAGGGTAAAAAAGGGGAAGGGATGAAGAAGTATAAATTGGTTGTTACACAGTAGTCATGGGGACGTAGGGTATAGCATAAGAAATATAAATAATAATATTGTAACAACTATGTATGGTGTCAGATGGATACTAGATTTATTGGGGTGATAGATGGGAGGGGATTTGGGGGGCAGGGTGAAAAAGGTGAAGGCATTAAAAAGTACAACTTGGTAGTTACAAAATAGTCATGGGATGTAACATAAAGAACAGGGAATATAGTCAATAATAAGTAATAAATACGTATAGTGCCAGGTGGGTACTAGACTAGTCAGGGGGATTTCTTCTTAAATTATATAAATATCTAACCATATGTTTTACATGTAAAATTAATATCAAATAGTACTGAGTGTTGACTATAACTGAAAAATTGAAAAAGGGGGAAAAAAATGAAGAAGAATAAGAAGTTCAAGTTTCCAGGCATAAAACAAACAAGTCATGGGGATGTAATGTACAGCATAGCGTATATGTATTCAAAAGTATTGTGATAACAAGGTACAGTGTCACATAGTTGCTGGACTTATCATGGTGCTTGCTTCTTTAGGTATATAAACAACTATGGTGTACACCTGAAACTGATACTATATTGCATGGTAGCTACATTTTAATAAAAATCTTTTTTTTTAATCTTCACTTCCTTACTCAATTATTTTATATGTATTTAACTTTTCTAATAGTTGTTGATATTTTCTAAAGGAGTGTGTTTGAGATAGTGTTACCTTGAGAAGGTAGATTCAGACATTGCCTTCCAGAACCTTGGTTTTTGTGTCTACATAACATAGCGATAGACTTCAAAATAATGCATATACAGAATCAATTTCTTTAATTTTTGTGCAGAGATCAGAAAACTACATAAGCATCTTATTTTATGAATATTGTGGCCTATATTTATATATATATATGTATATATAAATATATATATAATAAATATATATTATATATATTATTTATTATTTATTAATATATATAATATAATATATATTATTGCCTATATTTAAGAATATCTCCTTAGAAAAGAGTCATAACATGGAGTTGCTTGATAAAAGCTATATAAACATTTTAAAGCTTTGAACAACACTGCCAGATTGGTTTTCAAAATTATATTTCTGTCAGCAATACAATGATCTGTGAAAACTGCTTAGGAAGAAAGTACAGAGGATGGGTTAAGTGATGAAGAAAAATTAGTGCTTCTGCATTGTTAATATCATATTCCAGGAAATGTGATGGTCACTTTAACATATATCTATAATCCTCACCACAGCCTTTAAAAGACATATTATTGCCATTTTACAAATAAGGAAAGTAAGGCTAAGAAGAGCTTAGTACCTGTTCCCAAAGTCATGTAGCTATTAAATGTCGAAGTTAGAATTTTAAATGAGAGCTCTAAGTCTATAAGACCTGTACTCTTCCACAATACCAAGATTCCTTCTGGCTATCTCTTGCTGCATAACAAGTTACTCCAAGATCCCGTGGCTTAAAACAGCCACTATTTTATTATATCTCACAATTTTGCGGGTCAAGAATTTGGTCGGTGCAATTCTTTTTTTTCTCCACGTGGTATTACTTGGGACAGTTAACGTGGAAGTGAGGGAGTCACTTCCGAGATAGTTCACTCACACAATTGCAAGACAGTGATGCTATGAGCCAGAAGCTCAGCTACAGACACCAGTAGAGGTCCCTAGTTCTTTTCTAAATGGGCCTCTGCTCTAGGACAATTGAGTTTTCTCACAGTATGGCAGCCGGGTTCCAAGAGTTAGTATTCCAAGAGACAGAAAGCAGAAGTGTGTGCTCTCTCAAAGCCTGGGTCCTAGAACTGGCCCAAGAGAATCATTTCTATCATATTCAATTGTATATAATTATTCCAGAAGAGTTCACAGATGCTAATATCTCAAAGAAGAATGTTATTTCCCCTTATAAGACCATTCATATATTCTATTTATTGCTACCATGTGCGTGAATTATTGTGAGAAAAATAAAGACATTTTCTTAAGATTTTCCTACAAAGTTTCCATTTATGTCAGAAGCAAGTGGTCAGAGAGAATGCTAAATCATGAAAAAGATGCTTATGCAATTTTAGTTTCCTCTCCTTTGCTAGATGTCCTGGCTTGCTCTGTCACCAGCAGGAAGCTGCAATTTGAGGAGTGACAACTCCCTGAATTCAAGACATAGTTTCCAGGATGATAGTAGTAGGATAAATACTGCTTCTTCAAGAAAGCACTGCAGAGTAGCATTCTTCAGGAAATAACTACTGAAGAAAGCCCCAGTTTTCCCAATTACAGAATAAAATTGGCCTGGGCGCATCAGTATATTTAATCTAGTTAGAATTCAAATGAGGTTTCCATTTTGCAAATCCCTGCAGATCTCACTCTAAGCCAACACAGGTTGGTTCACTGGCAACTATAAGCATTGCTGATATATTTCACTCCCTTAAAATCTTCCCTTCCTCTCACATCAATGTTGAGACCCTCACACTCATGGCCACCTGAGTTCACTAATATCAGGAGTTAAGCAAAGCACCACTTTTAATCCATTAATAATCCATTTTCCCAGTTTAAGCAAATAGAGAAATCCAACATAATTCACATATATTCACCTAATTTAAAATCCACTCTCCTGATCTAAATAATTCTCCCTTGGAGACTCTCCCAGAATTCCAGGCTCTTCTTTCTGCCCCCCTGCCCAGTGAAGTCTCAGGGTCCCAACAGTGGGGCCCACTCAAAAGAACAGCCACAGAGTGAATGGATGAGAAGGTATAACATTGGCCTTTATTAACAGTACAGTAGAAATTTCTTTCATGAACCTATGAGTGGCAAACACATAGAGTGTGAATGAGAGGTATGGCTGAGCGTATCACACTTTAGATCCAAATCCATAATTTGAGGGTTATCTTCTATTCCCAACATTCTCAAAGAAAATGTTCTGGATAATAAAAGTCCATTCATAGAGGGACTGCTAGACCCTGCCCTCTATGTTAAACCATGTAAAAAGACGTGATGAAGTAAACTCCACGTTCTTTGTGGCCAGGAGGTTGCCGGAGCTACAAATGTGGATGTGGATTAGCATTGTTAGTAAGTATAGTGAGAACACTACGGCGAGCTGACAAGCCAGAGATCAGCCTCAGCTGACCAGGTTTTGAAAGATTCTATTTATTGCAGATTCTAAACACGTCTCACCTTGCCTACACCTACTCCACTCTGGGACACTAAATAAGATGAAAAGCATCCTTTATTCCTTCTAGTCTTTGCACAGTATGCTAAAACTTGGTCAAAGCCTAATCAAGTTCTTTCTCCATCACAGAGTTATGGAAGTATGTGCAACGAATATCTTTCTAACAACAACAAATGTGACATAGGGTGTCCTAAATGATGCTGTTTTGAGTACATTATATTTTCTGAAAAATGACATCTGTGGAGAGCAGCAACTGTTTTATAGTGTAATTTAGAGAAGAATGAAGAGCTAATTCAGGCTTTGTTTTATTTAGCTACAAAATTAAAGCACTGAAACTCATCACTTAAAAGATTTCATGTAACATTATACCTGAATATACACAGAGAGAGGTTCTTTACCACCACTGAATGTTCAAAAAGTAAAAATACATTACAATATATAATAATAGCATGATTCTTCTTCTGATGGAAATGTAAATAATTAATAAAAAATGAAAACAAAAATACCTATATGTTTGTAATTGCATGTATCTAATTAAAAAGTAGTGTGGCGTAATGAAATGAGCACAAAACCATATATCTTTTGACCTAGCCATTCCATGTTTTTAGAATATATCTTTTTCTAAGCCCAAGTTTTCTAGAAAACAAAGCTTGAGGCAAAATATACATATAATGTTTTATCAGGAATATGATTCCAAGGAAGCTAGACTAGGGAAAAAAGGAAATAAGGCGAGGAAAGAGGAAAAGCAAATACCAAGTTGCATATTACAAATTTGGCCATAGAACAGCATTAGCAGAAACCACACCTGGTTGCTCAAATCACAGTACATCTCCTGAGAGGACATATGGAGCACTACATCTGGCAAGAGAATAACAAGTGGAAGGGAGAATAATTTATTTACCAGATCCATAATGTAAACTCTGATCGAGTACATCTATATCTACTTATCCAAAAATATATCCAGAGATTTTTACATGAAAAAAGTCATAGAATTATACATATATCATAATCTACTTTAATTCAAAAGAGAAAAACTCTACATAAGTTTATATATTCAGAGGGTGCCAAAAAATATATATACACATTTTAAGAAAGGAAAAATACTATATTAAAATTGTAATACTCAATATATATCAATAAAAAAGATAAATACAAATCATGTGTATACATTTTTTGTATACATCTGGGACATGCGCGCGTGCATACACGAGTATGACCATTAAGTTTGCGAACTTGCCAACCCATGCTTACATTGGCAACACTGTACAAACATCTCAGTAAGGTTTCCTAACCTTGGTATATCAGTGTCTCCGAGCTATGTTTGTGTCAACATATGGCAGTATCTTGCAGAGTGGTATTCATTATTATTGTTGCATGTTTTTGTTTGCCATTGCGAGAATGTCTGAGTTTGAATTAGAGCAATGAACAAACATTAAATTTATTGTTAAACTTGGTAACAGACAACATAAAATTAGAGACCTGTTAGTCCAAGTTTATAAGGATAATGCCATGAAGAAAATGGCAGGGTGCAAATGGATTAAAGGTTTTTCTGAGGGGAGAGTACGCATCACTGATGAAGAAAGGTCAGGGCAGCCAGTAACGAGCAGAACTGATGAAAACATTGCAAAAATTCATCGAATTGTGTGTCAAAATCATTGCCTGACTATGTGAAGCATAGCAGACCAAGTAAACATCAATAGAGAAAAGTTAGGAAAATTTTAACTTAAAATCTTGGCATGAGAAAGGTGTGTGCAAAAATGGTCCTGACGAAGTTCACTGATGAACAGAACAAAGGAGAATCAAAGTTTATTAAGACCTTTTGGAGAGGAAAGATAATGTTTTGGGCTCTGTTATCATTGGTGATGAAAGATGGGAGAACCAACACAACCCTGAAACAAAGCGTCAAAATGCACAATGGATGTCAGCCAACTCCACGACCAAAAAATTTCTGCCAGTGCAAATCAAGAGTCAAAACGATGTTGCTAACCTTTTTTGATATCAGAGGGATTATTCGTTAGGAATTTGTACCAACTGGACAAACAGTTAACCAAGTTTACTATTTGGAAGTGCTGAAAACGCTGCATGAAAAAGTTAGATGAAAACGACCTGAACTTTTTACCAACGACTCATGGCTCTTGCATCACAACAATGCACCAGCTCACACGGCACTGTCTGTGAGGGAGTTTTTAACCAGTAAACAAATAACTGTATTGGAACACCCTCCCTACTCACCTGATCTGGCCCCCAATGACTTCTTTCTTTACCTGAAGATAAAGGAAACATTGAAAGGAAGTCATTTTGATGATATTCATGATATCAAGTATAATATGATGACACCTCTGATGGCCATTCCAGAAAAAAGAGTTCCAAAATTGCTTTGAAGGGTGGACTAGGTGCTGGCGTTGGTACACAGCTTCCTAAGGGGAGCACTTCGAAGGTGACTGTAGTGATAGTCAGCAATGAGGTGTGTAGTACTTTTTCTAGGATGAGTTCAAGAACTTAGTTGGGAAGCTATTCCCCAGTGATAACAGAGCCCAACACTATCTTTCCTCTCCAAAAGGTCTTGGTAAACTTTAATTCTCCTTTATTCATCATTGAGCTCCTTCAGGACCATTTTGGCACACAACTTTCTCAAATACATATATATCAGGCGTGCCAAAAAATGTAAACACATTTTAAGAGATGTTATCTATGCTCAAGCAGTAGTTTGCCATAATCAGAAGTGTCTGGACGCTGATGGTTACAAGCACCTCTTGTAATTGCCGAAGTCAAATGTTACTTGTATTCATCTTTTGTTATTGGTATACATTGAGTATTACAATTAATAGTGTTTTCCTTTCTTAAAATGTGTATGCTTTTTTGTCATAAATAATAAAATGGTTGGTGAGATACACATCAAAATATTAGTGGCTATAACTGAAGAGAGGAGAAATGTGGAGGGCCCTCTGCAGGGAGATTTCACAATTATCCTAATTATTCTTGTATAGTTTTAAGTATTTTAAGCTAATAAATAAGTTAAAGAAACAAAGAAGTGAAGAAGGGAGGACAGAAATATGGAAGAGGGTAGAACATAGGATTGGAATCCAGATTTTGCTACATCTAACTTCTATAGGGGTAACCAACTTTACAGTTGAACTATGTATTTCCTCTTGAGGCCTGCTTTTGGATTTCCAGTCTAACACTCACTATTATGGTGGTTTTTAAAAGCTTTTCTTTCGAAAAGTTTAGATGATGTGTTTTAATATTATAATAATATACGTGTTAGAGGTAAATCCCTATTAAGATGAAAAATTTAAATGACTTTTGTTTAAGATTATGGACCAAAAGCATGCTCCCAAGAAATCATTAAGCAAAGAAGGCCCTGGAGAGCATATAAGTAAAAGAAAGAGAGTGCCAGACAAATTGAACAGCTCAGTTGAATGTGCTCTCAGGTAGTGAGTGTTAGGGAAGGGAAGGGAAGAAAATGAGCTAATAATGACTGCTGAGAGGGTGGAAGGGTTTATTGACATAATCTAGGTAAGACCTGTCTTATAAATGCATTCTAAGTGGCTGAAATTAAAAACCTACAACTAGCAAAAAAAAAAAAAAGAGCTCTGGTCAAGATGGCAGAGTAAGTAAATGCTGAGCTCGCTTCCTCTCATAACCACATCAAAATTAAAACTAACCTACAGAATAACCATCAATGAGAATTGCCTGAAGCCTAGCTGAACAGATGTCCTATAACTGAGGACATACAGAAGCCGCCACATCGAGACTTGTGTAAGGGGTAAAGATGTGGAACGTGATGGTTCCACACTCATGGGTGGTGGTTAAAAATCAGAAGGGATATCTCAGCTGTGGGAGTCCCCTTGAGGAGCTAGGGATCCCAGGCCTACCCCAAGATCCCTAACCCAGGGCTTCAGTGCCAAGAGGAGAAGTCCCCACAACTTCTGGCTGTGAAAAGCAGTGGAGATTGTGGCTGAGTGAGACACACAGTGGCTGGAGTCCCAGGCATTTCACTTAAAGGGCTAACACAGACATACTCACTGATGGATTCACTCTCTCTGAGCTCCAGTGCTAGGGCAGCAGAGTGAAAGGTGTCAGGGTCATACACAGTGGAACTTCAGGGTGCAGGCTAGAGGGGCAGTTTTATCCCAGAAAGAAGTATTAGCAGACGCCACTGTTCCTTTGTTGAGCCCTCCCTTCACCCAGTGTGCAGATGCAGGTGGGTGTCATATCTGAGTTTCCATCAATCTAGCCAACACAGTTTGCCTCACCCTCGGGATTCCCTGGGACCCTGCCCCACACAACTTGCAGACCCTCCCAAGCCGCTGCCAGTGGCTTTTCTATACAAATGGCCTGCCTTGGCTCTTGCTGCATACTTTTCTAAAATATCTCAGAGGTTTACAAACCTCAAAAAAGGGGCAGCTGGCCTCAGCATGCTCCGTCCCTCTTGCTAAGCAGCCACAAGCCTGGTACTAACAGCAGCTAGCATTGGCTCACAGCTTAGCCTCTCCAAGGCACCTCAAAGCCCAGCATGAGTGGCAATAATCTGCATATCACTTTGTAGCTTATAACAAGTGGCCCCAGGCAGAGCACAGGCAGTGGCTGTCCTTGGCCTGCAACAGAACCTCTCCCACAAGGTCTCAGAACAAACATACCTCGTGGCCATCTTCAGACCACACCAGAGCACCACCCAACCACTGCAATAACCACTACACCTAAACGGTAAGATGGGCTGACTCCATAGCTCTGCTAAAACAAATCCTGCTCTGTAGGGTAAATCCCTGCACAACAGCTCCTCCACTATACTCAGTCCTCACAACCAATCAGACCAAGGGACAATCCTACCCATTTACATGCAAACAGGAAACAAGGCTCAACTACAACAGGAATGCATGCACAACCCACATAAGGTACATACCTGGAGCACCTGGTTCAGGTGACAAGGAAGGCTACGTCACTGGACTCCACAGGATACCTACTACATAAGGCCACTTTACTAAGACTGGGAAGCATAGCAGCCCTACATAAAAAAAAAAAAAAAAAAAAAACAGGGCAGCAGCCAAAATAGGGGACAAAGATTCATGTCCCAAATAAAAGGACAGAATAAAACTCCAGAAATAGAACTAAACAAAATGGACACAAGCAATCTACCAGTCTCCAAGTTCAAAACACTGGTCATAAGGATGCCTAGTGATCTCAAGGAGAACTTCAATAAAGAGACAGGAAACATAAAATGGAAAAAGAAAACATAAAACAGAACTAATCAGAAATAAATACAGTCATAGAAATAAAGAACACATTAGAGGGATTCAACAGTAGAGTAGATGAAGCAGAGGATCACATCATCAATTTAGAAGATAATGCAGCAGAAAACAATCAGAACAGCAAAAAGAAGAAAAGAATCCAAAATAGATAGATACGTGATAGATAGATGATAGATGATAGATAGATAGATAGATAGAGATAGTGTAAGGGACATCTGGAACCACATCAAGCATACCAACATTTGCATCATAGGGGTACCAGAAGGAGCAGAGAGAGAGCAAGGAATTGAAAAACTATTTGAAGAAATAATGACAGATAACTTCCCTAACCTGGTGAAGGAAATAAACATACAAGTCCAGGAATTGCAAAGAGTACCAAACAAGATGAACCCGAACAGGCCCACACCAAGACATATCATAATTAAAATGCCAAAGATGAAAGATTAAGAGAAAATCTTGAACGCAGCAAGAGAAAAGCAGTTAGCTACCTACAAGGGAACTCCCATGAGACTGTCAGCTGATTTCTCAACAGAAACTTTGCAGGCCAGACAGTGTCGACATCAATATTCAAAGTGATGAAAAGCAGGGACCTACAACCAAGGTTACTCTATCCAGCAAAGCTATCATTTAGATTCAAAGGACAGATAAAGAGCTCCCCAGACAAGAAAACACTACAGGAGTTCATCACCACCAAACCAGCATATCAAGAAACGTTAAACGGATTTCTTGAAGAAGATGATAAAGAAGAAAGATAAAAAATATGACTAATAAATGTCAATAACTACATATCTATCAACAATTAGTTTCAATGTAAATGGATTAATTGCTCCAATCAAAAAATAGGGTGGCTGAATGGATAAGAAAATAAGACCCTTACATATGCTGCCTATAAAAGACTCACTTCAAACCGAAAGACACACACAGACTGAAAGTAAAGGGATGGAAAAAGATATTTCATGGAAGTGGAAGTGAAAATAAAAAGGTGGGGCAGCAATGCTTATCCCAGACAAAATATACTTTGAAACAAAGGGTATAACAAGAGACCAAATGGACCCGGTAATGCCACTTTTGGGTATGTATCCAAAGAAACCCAAAACACTGCTTCGAAGGGACATGTGCCTCCATGTGTTCATTGCAGCATTATTTGCAATAACCAAAATAAGGAGGCAAACTGGATTTCTATCAATGAATGAATGGATAAAGAAGAAGTGGTATATACATAAAATGGAACATTACTCAGCAGATGCAGAAATCTTGCCATCTGCAACAACAGGGATGGACCTAGAGGGTCTCATGCTGAGTGGAGTAAGTCAGATGGAGAAAGACAACTGTGTTATGATTTCACTTATATGTGGAATCCAGAAAACAGGATAAATGAACAAAAATAAAACAGATAAAAGCTCATAGATACAGAAAGCATTTTGATGGTTACTGGATTGGGGTGGGATATTAGTGAAGGGGGATGGGGATTAAGAGGTACATATTGATAGTTACAAAACAGCCATGGGGATGCAGCATACAGCATAGGGAATATACTCAGCAGTATTATAATAACCACCTACGGTGTCAGATGGGTACTGAATTTATTGGGGTGATTACTTTGAAAGTTATATAAATGTCTAACCACTGTATTGTACTCCTGAGACTAATATAATATTGTATGTGAACTATAAGTTTTTTAAAAAGATCTATAACCAGCCTCAGCTTCATGAGCAATGGAGGGAAATAAGAACTCCCTTGAATAGTGAGGGACTAGTCTCATTTTTTTCAATGCCTTTTAGCTAGATAAATAAAGGAAATAAGTCTTTCCAACTGATAAATAAAAGATCTTATTCTGACATATCTCAGACTATGATAATATCCGTCAATAGTTAACAGTGCCAATATATTCCAAGTTGTTGTTTCATGTGTCTTCAAGTCTATTTTTTTCAAAGGTCACTGAATTTTAAAGGCAAAATAGACTTTAAAGAATACCTCACAAACTTATTTTTAAAGTGGAAACCAAAACACAGGTACAGACAGTGGTGAAATGCAGTGTCACTCAACTGGGGAGAAAAGGACACAGAAAAGTTAGATGTGGTCCTAGCTCTCTCCTAATGACCTTGAGGAAGTTGGCTTACCTTCTCTGCAGCTCTGCCACTTCCTCTGTAAAGTGAACACTTCAAAATATGGTCTACCTCTGAATTCCCTGCCATATGGATACAGTGGTGAATTATCTCACTTAGGGAAATAAGACATCTTTTGAGCTGTAGATAAAGAAGCATACCCTTATATTTTATCTATGAGATAACTGGGGCCTACAAACATTGAATGACTTGTCTAAGCTCTCATAGCAAGGATTTGTATGAAGAGGCTTGAGAAATTGGTGTTTTCCAAAAGTGAGTACAGTTTATTTATTTTTAAAATTTTATGTCTTTGTTTTTTAAACTGAAGTGTAGAAAAGATATTACAAACAAATCACCTGAAATCTTATCACCTAACAATAATACAGTAGAAATTTGGGTGAAAATGCATCCCTAAATAACCCTCTCTTTCACTGTGCCTCCAATATCCCTCTCTCCCATTGGTGAAGACAGGTATCAAGCAAATTTTCATTATACTTTTTTCTTTCCTAAACATACTACTGCTTCCCAGAGTGTGAATATCACTGAGATATATGAAGAAAAATGCTACAAATTGAGCCTCTGGAGGGGAAATTTCAGAGCTCAAACCCTTTTCATTAAGATTGAAAGATACGGAAACTTATTGGGTTGATCCAGTAAGAACAAGATCACGATAAAGAAATTTCCATAGGGATAGGGAAAAACAAGACCTCTGTGGACACTGCCAGGCATTAGAGTCATAGGGCCTGTGATTGGTGGACCTTGAAACCCACCAAACCGGGCATGCTCTGAGTGGCTGTGGGGGCCCATGTCGAGAGGGTGTCCAGAGTTGTGTCAGTGAAAATATTCTCCCCTCCCTCCCTCATCATAGGACCACTTGTGTTGTCTTGAAGGAATCTGCAGAAGGGCCAGGAGCAGTGACCAGCACTGGCATCTCAGACTTGGTCACCTCACTCAGACATGATGGGAGTGGTAATGTGCTCCAACTGTGGATCTGATAATATCAGCCATCCAGAAAAAAAAAAAAACAAAAACAAAAACAAAAAACAAAGCTGCAACCAAGTCTTTGGCTTGGTAATTGATCATCCTGTCCAAAGGAATCAGTTTGTAGTGGTATTTGTGGTAGTCTCCAGCCTCAAGGGAACGTGGCTGAGATCTGGCTCCAACTGTGAGTCAAAAGTAGTCCGAACTGATCCTATGAGTATGAACGGGAACATTAGTAAGTTGCTGAGACTGTCAAGGGAGAGGGAGCCCTAGAGAGGGGAAAGGACTTATGTTACAGGCAAACCTGACTTGGGCTTCTTCATTTAAGAATTTAAAAGATGTGACATCTTACTTTGAACCACAAGCTTATAAAATGGGTCATATTCATTGAGTATATGTATATGTGCATACTTTTAAATAAAAAATGGTACCATATTATACATGCCATTGGGCAGCCAACTTTTTCATTCAATTTTATATTTTATGTATCTTTCTATGTCAACTAATGTAGAGTTACATCCTTACTAATGGCTATATAGTATTCTAAAATAAATATATGAGCCATAATTTATTTAACTGTTTCCTTATTAATGGACACAAGATTTGAATCTTATTTTCTTTGTCAATATTACAAGTAATGTTCATTTATTAATGATTATTCAAGAATGGTCATTATTAAACATTTATCTTTTGACCTTTAGATCATTATTGACCTTTAGATCATTATTTATTTAAGACAATTTCCTACAAGTAGAAATGTTTGATCAAAAACGATTCAAATTTTTTCTTTTTTCAGTGCCTTCTTCCATACTTGTACTCTGCTAACAGTGCATAAAAATGTCCACGTCTCTATATTTTATTTACATATTGTATTACCAATTATTTTATATGCATATCTAATAAGTGAGGGGAAAGTTGCTGTTATTTTTATAGAATACATAAAATATTGAACATATTTTCCCATTTATTGCCCATTTTTATTTATTCTGTTGTGCATTACGTTTATGTCCTTTTTCCTATGGGATATCAATCTTATTCTCAATACTTTATAGGAGTTTTAAAAAAATATTTTGGAGATATTGCAAAGAATTTTCCTACATTTTTTTTTCTTTAGACATTGTTTCATGACACTTTTTCCATATGAAAATTTACCATTTTAAATAGTCAAATCTATCATGTTTTTCTTTTGTGGTTTCTAGCTATTGTGTTACACTTTGTAAGCCCTTTTTCAGCCTCAAAATAACCATAACATACATATTTTCATCTAGTATTTATATGGTATAATTCTTTTTTTTTTCTTCTATGAACTTTTTTTTTTAATTAAAGTTGATTGGGGTGGCAATTGTTAGTAAAGTTACATAGATTTCAGGTGTACAATTCTGTAATACATCATCTATATCTCACATTGTGTGTTCACCACCCAGAGTCAATTCTCTTTCCATCACCATATATTTGACCCCTTCCATCACCATATAGCTTACCCTCTTTTACAATCCCCCCACTCCCCTTACACTCTGGTAACCACTAAACTATTGTCTACATCTATGAATTTTTGTTTCTTCATTTGTTTGTCTTGTTTTAAGCTATTGATTCATCTATAATCAATTGTTTTAAGGCCTCAGCTTTTTTCATCATCTAGTCCCTTATTCCAACATTACTTATTGGATAATTAATTATCAAATAATCTATTTTTTCTCCACTTACTTAGAATGCTAAATTCCCAAATGCTCTTGGAACATTTTCTGGAATCTGTGTTTTATTTCAAATGTCAGCTCATTTACTCCCTCAGTACCATGTGTTTTCACTATAAATTGTTTAAATATCTTTTAATATCATGAGTTATCTTAAAATATTCAAGAAATTTTAACAAGTCCTACTAGATTCAGAGGTATAAAATGAACCCAGTAAAGTGGAAGATGATTGACATGAATTGACATAGAGAACACCAGAGTGAAAGTATATGTCCTGATGATCATGGAAACAAAGCCACCTAGAGATAGAGGATTTCTAATTCAGTGAATTTGGGGAGGAATCTTAAAGAATACGTTTAGATGTAAATAAATACAGTTGGTGTAAACCAAACTATATGAAGACCCATCAGGCAATTCTCATCAAAACCCTTCCATAATTTCACATTATCTTTAGATTTCCCAGAGGTATAAAATAAAATTTTATTTTAAGAGCATCATCTTTTTTCTCAAATGCTTCATCAATGTAGCCCTTCCTAGAACTTCTTATATAAGATCCTTTTTTTTTACCCTTCATTCTTCACAGAGAATCTGTGTTTCTGCCTTATATTACAAAGTTCCTGAACCTTCTATGAACTCAGACACTCAATTTTTAGGACACTTCAACCTACATGCTCAGAATTGAATAAGAAGCATCAGATGTAAAAGCTACCAATTGCCCCAAGTGTGGAAACATACATGAGGGAGATTTCTGGAAATAAATAGAAATAAGTTGAACCTTGAGCAAAGAGTATGAAAGCGGTCCTGGGAAGACGGTCTTGACCTTGAAAAAACTGAAAGAACAGACAGACCTCTCAGTACCTAAGTTAGGAATGGGTTGCACTATACTCCGGTAGAGAAATAAAATCCCCAAGTTTCCAGTAGAAATTTTAGGACCATTTATTCAATCAGTAAATAACTATGCATTGAGAACCAACAGAATGCCAGGCATTGTTCTAGGAAGTGGGGATAGAATAGTGAGTAAGACAGGTAAGTTACTTATTTTAGCAGAGCTTACATGTACTATAGAAGTATGACAATAAATAAACCAACAAATAAAATATCAGATATTGAAAAGTTTTATAAAGAAATGTGCTAAGATAGTGTGTGTCAGGGAAGACCTCTGAAAGGAGATGGAACAACTGACATGAACTGAGAACTCAAAGAATTGAAGGAGCATGACCTCCCAAGGTCTAGAGTAGGAGCATTCCAGGTAGAAGGAACAAGGTAGCCAGAAGGGTTGGAAAGAATGGAATGGAGATCGATAGGGGCTGAGGTGGTAGAGACAGCAAGAGCCAGATCAGGTGGGGCCTTGCAGAATGATGAGGGATTGGATTTCATTTTGTGAGCAATGGGAAGCCACTGAATAGTCTGAGCAGGGTATTTAAAGGATTTGGATTTACATCTTTAATTGATCTCCTTGGCTATTGACTTGAGAATTGATTCTAGAAGAGAAATACCTAAGATCATTTATTTCAATGACTCAGAAGAGAAATAATGGCAGGTAGGGTTAGATTGATAGAAGTCAAGTTGCAGAAAAGTGGAGACTTTAGGAAGCAAACTCAAAAGACATACTGATACTTTAGATTTCTAGGTCATTAAGGTCTAGATTCTGGTACTGATCTTAGGTGATTCCTTAATCTACCTGGGCTACAATGGGATCATTGGTTTTTAATCTGTAGAATAAAAATTGCATAATAACTTTACTTAATATTATTTTACAAAATATAATAAATCATTTGGCATAATATATTGTTCCTCGGTTTTTTCAGTGTACAACTGTGCTTTTATTTCTTTAAGTATATATATTTTTCCTAAGTGTTCAAATAATTAATTTCAAAGATAATTCTTATTCTATATGGGCCAGCATACATAAATCCTCAGTTTTTAAAAACCTGACAAAATATCAAGAGCCTTCTTTTGAAGTGATATTTTGCTATACGTAGATACAATTTCAGTAAACAAATTATTTGCTGTTATCACTGACATACCAAATATAAAAGAGAGGTAAAATCCATGCCTCTGTAGGAGGTCTCTTGAGAATGCCATGTGCATAGGGCAAGTCAGTTGAACAGGAAGAGATCTATGAAAAGGTCATAGGTATTTCTGAATTTTTAGTTCTATCATGCAACTCTCTTACACACACACATACACACAATGATAAATTCTATAAACAATAGTTGTAAACTAATGATCCCCATCAGGTATAATGTGATATTAAGTAGTATATCAGCCACTTACAGATTCAGATTTGGCATTATTTTTATTGACTTTAGTGAAAATGATGACACACTTAAAGAGAATATAGACCATTTCCCTATCTCCAAAGACATCAAACACTGAAATTAGCAACATGTGATATATCTTTGGGCCCTGTATTTCATATCAATGAAGGAGATCCATTATTTTGTTTTAATGGAAGCCACTGCACTATAGAATGAAAAAGTATCATTTCATGGAGAACACACATTCTCCAGGCACCCATTCTTATTTGTGCTTAAATAAGCCAGGGAACAAGGGAAAGCACAAAACCAGATCACTAAGAGCCAAGTCACTGAGAGCCAATTCAAAGAGTAAACTTAATCGTACCTCAACTCCCATGACACACAAAATGCAATATTTTCTGAATATGGAAATTCTTGAAGAGCTTCATGTTTAAAAAAAAAATTACCCTAATAAATTTATGCCATCATAAAATCATCTGAGCTCAGCTAAAATGATTTTATGGATTTAGTTAGAGGGCATTATTTTAAAGTTATGCTGGAGGCAAAATGACAGTGGCGAAGGCCATGCATACAAGAAATTATGTTCTGATCTCTTCACATCGATGCTAGTTCTAGTATCTTTTTCTTTTAATGATCACATTCAGATACTAAATCCATTTTCAATTATTTCATTAAGAAAAGAACAAAATCCCATTTCACGTATATTTTTCCTTTGAGTGCTTTACCCCCCCCCCCAAAGGCAATAATATTGTAAAATATTTATTCCATTAGTTTTAGGTAATTGAAATGCCAAGAGCTAAGAGCTTAATCTCTGCCGGCAGGGAGAGCTGCCTGCTGTCACTTTTTATTAAGTCTTTTTCTGGGCTTTTTGCATAGTCAATAATAGTGTCTGAACCCAAGAAAAGATATAGAGTAACATTTAAACAGCAGTCTATGATAAGGTACTGTTTACATTCAGGATAATATGAAAATGTCCACTCTAGAGTGGCAAAGATTTTTCTTCAGGTTAACTAATTAGAATGTTTATTAGCTGCATTCATTATTCTGACAGGCTCAGGGATTTCTAAACATTATTAACTTCTTAAGCACCTTATTCCCTAAAGAGGTTGTGTCTGCTAAAATCTGGACAGGTGGATTTTAGCAGCACTTGATATTTATCTTCCCATGCCTACAATAGTACAAAAACAGAATACAGAGCATTCACTCTTAGTACCTTCAGGGCACCGAAAGGGCCTTCAGTAACGTCCTTCTTCATTTTTATGGCATCCTCCACAATTCTGCTTACTTAATGTACAGCCTTCCCAGCTGAACTTGGATCAATGACTTATCATCATAGTAAATGGACAGAAAACAAATCAGTCTTTAGTGGCACTACCTGAAAAGGGAGAGGTAGATTTCTGCTACAATGGGTGGTGAGCACACGAGCACGACTTACTGCCTCTTTATTACCTGAGATACCACATGGTGAGAGGTGAACCCCTAGGAAATACGGATCCTAAGTCCTGACACCTAAAGACTTCATATCTTTGACTTGAATTAAATTTAGCTTGTGTTCTATGCCATATGTGAGTGTTTATTATTTTCAACATAACTTGAGCCTGAAATGGATAGCCATACTAATTTTTAAAGCCTTTCACCAATGCACTATAGTACACGGAAAAGAGCATGGGTTTTAGAGTCAAAATTACCTGTCTTCCCTATGTACCAACTGTGTGAACTGAGGAAGACTACTTGACCTCTCTGGGCTTCAATTTTCTCACCTATAAAATAAGAGTAGTATCTATCTCATGGAGTTATTGATTGAGAGAGTTGGAAGACAGTGAAGACAAGTGGTTCAACCATGGACTCAGGAGTCAAACCCTGGTTTTGATTCTTGGCTCTACTATTTACTAAGTTTATGGCTTTGGACAAGGTATGTGACGTGTCTAAACCAATATTATCTCATGGGTAACACACAAATAATCATAGCACCCACTGCATGGGGTAAAAGACTTACTAATGCAATAGCTATCTTTTTAGTAACCCTCGTCATCTAGGAACTAGGGATAGAATAAGAAATTAAAAAGACAACAAACTCTGTCCTCATCAAGCTTATAGTCTAGTAAGGTAAGACTGAAAACAAACAAAATGAAAGAATAAGCTTATATAGTATCGCTTGAGAAAGCAATTAATTCTATGGAGAAAAATAAAACAGGTAAGGCATAATTAAACATAAAGAGTTTAGCTCAGTGTTTGGCATTTGATAAGTACCAAATATAGGCTATCATTTCTTGATCTATTGTAAATACTTCCCAAAATGTTACCATGTATCCTTTTTCCTTTCCTATATCTGAGTTCCCACAAATTTTTCCAGTTCGAGGAAGAAGTTGAAGCTGATACCTACATCAGCAGAGAAAGAGCCTTTCCAGAGCTTTCTGGCAGGCAGCTATACCCATGGGCCACTTAAAAACATAAGAACAAGAAATGTTCTTCCATTTCAATCCATGATGAGGCTTAAAATGCAAATGTCTCATTGAGATACCATTCTTAGTGAGATTCAGTTGCTGTAGAAAAATAAATTGTAAACAAATCAACACACTTAAAGCTCATTAGTTGTTCCCTATTTTGAGCATAGAAAGAAGAGAAATTAACTATAGCAGAGTTACTCATCCAACCCTAAAGAGCAAGTCTTTTTAGAAACTGAAGGGCTGTGAACTTTACAGGGTCTATGTGAAGAAAATAGTACATATCCATTAAGGATTTTGTTGAGAGGAACAGGGTAGTGCTGAGAGAAGATAGGAGAGTTTATGGAGAACTTTAATGTAACAAAGGTAGCTTCTAGAATTGAAAGAACTGCTTTCATCAAGACACCAACAACAACTTGGGAAATGCATAGGAGGAAATCTTTCTCAGGGCCAAGAAGACAAAGTTCAGAGCAAACATTGTTCTTACCTTGTGCATAACCCAGCACAGTGAGGACCAGCTGTGGGATGATCGTGGATGGCAGGCACCCTTAGCCCAGGTGTTGCCATCTTCACAGATGAATTCAGCCACAGCTGAGATAAGATTATGAACTTACCAAGACTACTGTCGTGCAGGGTGTCAGCTCCCACTCCCCACCCAAGAACGCAGGACACGGTAAGGCCAAAAAGGAACACCCATGGAGCCATAAGTAGGGGAGTCAAACCAATATATTCTCGCTGGCAGCTGGGCCGGAGACACAGGAAGCAGGATCTACATAATCTGCCTAACAGCAGTCCGCGCTTGCCAGCCACCATCTTCTTGCTAGCCCCCATTCCCTTTTGCTAGCGTAGCCACAGCCGTTATATTAGTGGCCAATGGCTTACGGGTTACAGCTGATGGCCAACTAGCCACAGCTGCTGGCATCTGATCACAGTTGATGGCCATTTACTACCTGAGCCAGCACCTTTCTATGTGAGGCCGAGAGCCTGGAAACTGCTTTTTGGGACTTTGTCCCCACAACTACTTTTGTAAGTAGAAGATGGTGTGTTTTTTAAAAAATCAATCTTGGTATTTGTCATACATTAGGGTGTTATGTGGGGTCTCTGTTCCCGCTCCCCACATAAGAACGCAGGACATGGTGAGACCAAAAAGGGGGAACACCCACGGAGCCATAGATAGGGGAGTCATACCACTATAGTCTCGCTGGCGGCTGGGTTGGAGACACAGGAGGCAGGAGCCACATTATCCGCAACCTGCTGACCGCTTCTCTGCCAACCAACCTCACTTGCTAACTGCAATCCGCCTCTCTGCAATCCGCAATCCATGCTCCACACTTGCTAGCTCAGCCACCGGCAGTCATATTAGTGGCTAATTGACTAACTGGTTACAGCCGATGGCCAATTAGCCACAGCTGACGACCCGAGCCAGCACCTTTCCACGTGAGGCCGAGAGCCTGGAAACTGCTCTCTAGGACTCTGTCCCCACAAGATTAATAAATTTAGAGAACTCATACTACTTGATCTCAATATTTACTAAAAAGAGACAGTAATCATGAGAGTGTGCTATTAGCATAAGGACAGGTGATATATAGATCAATGTAACAGAATAGTGTGTCCAGAAATAGACCCATACATACATGGGCAATAGATTTTGACAAAAGTGCCAAGAAAATCAACAGAGAAAAAAATAGTATTGTGGAGACAAAGCCCCAAAAAGCAGTTTCCAGGCTCTCAGCCTCACAAAGAAAGGTGCTGGCTCAGGTAGTAAATGTCCATCGACTGTGATTGGATGGCCATCAGCTGTGGCTAGTTGGCCTTCAGCTGTAACCAGTGAGCCATTGGCCACTAATATAACTGCTGTGGCTATGCTAGCAAAAAAGAATGGGGGCTAGCAAGAAGATGGTGGCTAGCAAGAGCGGATTGCAGTGAGGCGGATGCCGCCGGTGAGAATATAGTGGTATGACTCCCCTATCTGTGGCTCCTTGAGTGTTCCTTTTTGGCCTCACCATGTCCTGCGTTCTTATGTGGGGAGCAGGATCAGAGACCCCACAGGCTGCCCTGCACGACAAATGGCGCAGAGAGCAGGGTCCCCTGCGTGACAAGTATTCTCAACAAATGGTGCTGGAATAGCTGAACATCCGAAAGCCAGAAAAAAAAAAAGCAGTGAGGGTGGGGTGGAGGTGGGGAGGGGGAAAAGAAAAGTCTAGGAAAAAAAATAGAATTTGTCACCTTGGGTTAGGTCCCATAAAGCATAAACTACATACACACACACACACACACACACACACACACACACACACACACGCACTCTGCATTCACCAAAATTAAAATATCTGTTGTTCAAATAACTCTCATTAAAAAAAAAAAAAAAGCTATAGACTAGGAGAAATATTTGCAAAATACCTATCTGAAAAAGAACTTATATCCAAAATATATAAGTAATTCTCAAAATTTAGTAATAAGAGAACAATCCAATAAAACATAAGCAAATAGTTTGAACAAATATTTCACTACAGAAGAGAAATGGATGCCAAATAAGCACACGAAAAATGTTTAGTAATTTTAAACATGAAAGAAATGCAAATTAAAACCATAATGAGACACAACTATATATCTATTAAAGTGGCAGTACCAATTGTCATCTAGTTCAGAGCAAGAGGATTGCTTTTACATTGCTGATGGAAATACAAAATGGCACAGTATCTTTGGAAAACAGTTAAGTAGTTTCTTACAAAGTTAAATATACATTTTCCACAAGATTCAGTGGTCCCCTTCCAAGGTAAGTGAATTACCCAAGATAGATGAAAATATGTATTTACACAAAGACCTACGTGTGGATATTTATAGCACTTTTACTCCTAATTGCCCCAAACTGAAAGCAAGTCAAATGCACTTCAGTAGGTGAGGGGATAAACAAAATGTAGTGCATCCAATAATTAAACACTACTGAGTAATAAAAAGGCATGAATTATCAGTAATATAAAAATGTGGATAAATCTCAAAAATATTATTATACTAAGTGAATGAAGTTATATAGAGAAGGCTATGAGCTATATATTCCCATTTATATGGCATTCTATAAAAGACAAAACAATAGGAACAGAAATTACGTCAGTGATTGCTAAGAATTGGAGCTGGGGAAGGGATTCATTACAAAGGAACATTAGGGAACTTTCTGGGTTCTATATTATGATTGGGATGGTGATTTCACAACTGTGTATATTTGGCAAAACTCATAACTGTATACTCAAAAGGATAAATTTCACTGGATGTAAATTATACCTCAATAAACCTCACATCTAAAATAAAAAGAAGTAAAATTTAGGGGAGCAAATAAATAAAGGGTAATTGTGACTTCTAGTGTGTCAGAATGCAGATTGTTTAAGCTTTGCTCATACTTTACTAGTCTGCAAAGGGTTTTAACCTCATTAGTTGTAGAGTGTATTCTGTGTTGTGAGGCTGAACTTTATAGTTGGGCAATCTCAGTTGTGCTGAAGCCTCTCATACTGGCTTGAAGAACATATTATTTTCATCTCTTCCCATCTTCATGTTTATGGATCTCATGTTTGTCTCCTAAAATGGACCATGAAAAATGGGAATGGCAAGCAAGTGTGGGGTGGTTGATCTCCAGAGAGCTGCTTGTTGAACATTTACCAGCATGCCACTGAGTATTTGGCTTTTTACTGTTGTCACCTCTGCCAGAGTCAGGATCCAGGGGCCTTAGAATTTCCACCTTTCTGGGTATCTGCAGTTAAATGGAATTGGTCCACAGATGAGGACTATTTCGGGAAGAATGTAACTGCAAAAACAAGGCTTTAAACTAGAGCATTTGGCAAAGGTCTTACTGAAAATACGGGAGCAGGTTGACCTCAGGAAAGCAACAGTGTGGAACACTAGGTCTCAGTAAAGACATGAGCCACTGGTGGGGGCAGAAAAGAGCTTATCCAAGCACTGGTCCCAAAGATGACCTCCACCAATGCTGGTCATGTGGGGCCTGGCAAGAAAAGACTGTGTTGGGCCTTTAGCAGATCCAATCAACATAGGGTGCAGCTGCTATAGCTATTTCTGAGCTATACTGGCTTAACTTTTCCTACATAGTCACATATAAGATAAAAATTTAATGATAGAGAAGAATCTGTTTCAATACAGGCCATTTAGACTTACGGTGCAAACAATATGTGCTGCTTTTCAAATGTAAGAAGGTTATGCTCTGTCTCACAAAGTGTCATTCCTAAGGTTCTATATTTATATTGTTAGCACTAGGCAGAGCAAAGAGGAAAAGAGTATTTAAAAGTGAAAAGAAAACCTAAAAATACTTACATATAAATCCAACAAAATATCTAACAAGATCTATATGAAGAAAATTACAGAACACTAATGAATGAAGTCAAAGAAGAATCATATAAATGGAGAGATATTCCATGTTCATGGATAGGAAGAAATGATGTTGTCAAGGTGTTGGTTCTTCTCAACATGATGTATAGATTCAATGCTATCCCAATCAGAATTCCAGGAAGTTACTTTATACATATTGACACATTCATTCTAAAGTTTATATGAAGAGTCAAAAGACCCAGAATAGTCAACAAGATATTGAAGAAGAACTAAGTTTGAGAAATGACAGTACTCAACTTCAAGACTTAATATAATGCTATGGTAATTAAGACAGTGCAATATTGGCAAAGAATAGACAAATAGATCAATGGGACAAAATAAAAAGCTGAGAAATAGAACTCCCCCAAATACAGTTTATTTATCATTAACAAAGAAACAAAAGCAGTAAAATGACACAAAGATAGTTTCTTCAACAAATGAACATCAATCTGCAAAAAGATGAATCTAGACACAGATCTTACATCCTTCATAAAATTAACTCAGAATGGATCACAGACCTATATTTAAAACACGAAACTATAAAACTCCTAGAAGATAACATAGGAGAAAACCTAGATGACCTTGGTATTAGATACAGCATCAAAGACATGACATATGAAATAAATAATTGATAAACTGGACTTCATCAAAATTAAAAACTTCTGATCTGTAAAAGACAATATCAAGAGAATAAGAAGACAAATCATAGACTGAAAGAAAATATTTGCAAAAGACACACCTGTAAAGGATTGTTTTCCAAAATACACAAAGAACTCTTTTATTAAACTTATAATTACCAGTTTATTATAAAGATTACAACTTATTATAAAGAACACCCACATGTAAGAGATACATAGGACAAGATATGGGGTAACGGGCATGAAACTTCCATGCCCTCTTCAGACACAGCACCCTCCTAGTATCTCAATGTGTTCTCCAACCTGGAAACTCTCCAAACCCCACTGCTTTAGAGGTATTTTTAAAAGAGTATTATTAAAATATAGTGAATGTACAATATTATATTAGTTTCAGGTGTACACCATAGTTATTCCACATTTATAAACCTAAAGAAGTGATCACCATGGTAAGTCCAGCAACCATCTGACACCATACCATGCTATCACAATATTATTGATTATACGAGGTATGACAATTTAGTTCGCAAACTTGCACTCACACTGGAAGCACTGTACAAACAGCTCAGTAAGGTTTCATAACCTTGGTAGATCAGTGTCTCACAGCTGTGTTCATTTTGACGTGTGGCAGTGTCTTGCTGAGTGGCATTCATTATTGTTGCATGTTTTTTTGTGCCATCACGAGAATGTCTGAGCTTGAATTAGAGTAATGAACAAACATTAAATTTCTTGTTAAACTTGGCAAGATGGAAGTGAAATAAGGTACATGGTAGTCCAAGTTTATGGGGATAATGCCATGAAGAAAACAGCAGTGTGCAAATGGATTAAATGTTTTTCTGAGGGGAGAGAATGCGTCACTGATGAAGAGAGCTCAGGGCAGCGAGTAATGAGCAGAACTGACAAAAACATTGCAAAAATTCATCGAATTGTGCATCAAAATCATAGGCTGATGTGAGAAGCATAACAAACCAAGTAAACATCGATAGAGAAACAATTAGGAAAATCTTTACTGAAAATCTTGGCATGAGAAAGGTGTGTGCAACAATGGTCCCGAGGTTGCTCACCAATGAACAAAAGCAAAGGAGAGTCGAAGTTTGCCAAGACCTTTTGGAGAGGCAAGACGATGTTTTGGGCCATGTTATCACTGGTGATGAAACATGGGTGTACCAATACAACCCTGAAACAAAGTGTCAAAATGGAAGTCAGCCAATTCTCCATGACCAAAAAAGTTCCATCAGTCCAAATCGAGTCAAAACAATGTTGCTAAACTTTTTTAATATCAGAGGGATTATTCATTATGAATTTGTACCAACTGGACAAACAGTTAACCAAGTTTACTGTTTGGAAGTGCTGAAAAGACTGTGTCAAAAAGTTAGACGACCTGAAATTTTCGCTAACAATTCACAGCTCTTGAATCATGACAATACACCAACTCACATGGCACTGTCTGTGAGGGAGTTTTTAGCCAGTAAACAAATAACTCTATTAGAAAACCCTGCCTACTCACCTGATCTGGCACCAATGACTTTTTTCTTTACTCAAAGATCAAGGAAATATGTAAAGGAAGACATTTTGATGGCATTCAGGATATCAAGGGTAATACAATGACAGCTCTGATTGCTGTTTCAGAAAAAGAGTTCCAAACTTGCTTTGAACGGTGGACTAGGTGCTGGCATGGGTGCATAGCTTCCCAAGGGGAGTACTTCAAATGTGACCATAGTGATATTCAGCAATGAGATTGTAGCACTTTTCCTAGGCTGAGTTCGTGAACTTAATTGCTGTATGATTCTAGTTATATGACAGCCTGAAAAAGGCAAAACTATGGAGACAATAAAAAGATCAGTGGTTGCCAAAGGTTGCGGGGAGAGGGGAGATGAATAGGGAGAGAAAAGATGGATTTGTAGGCAGTAAAAATTCTGTTTATAATAATAGATACATGTCACTATGCATTACTCAAGCCTATAGAATGTACAACACAAAGAGTAAATCCTAAGGTAAACTATGGACTTTGGGTAATTATGATGTGTCAACGTAAGTTGATCTTTGGTTAAAAAAATATAGATAGATAGATAGATAGATAGATATAGAGATAGAGATAGAGATAGAGATAGAGATAGAGATAGAGATAGAGATAGAGATGAGATAGAGATAGAGATACAGATACAGATACAGATACAGATACAGATACAGATACAGATACAGATACAGATACAGATACAGATACAGATACAGATATAGATATCATTTTGGAGCCTGAAATAAGACCCAGCGATTGTATATACCACCAGGACAAATTTCTAAGCTGAATAAAGTGGGAGAGGACACAGGATTAGCAGGTGGATTTCTTCTCCTGGATGTAGTAGGAGCACATTATCCAAATTAACCAACCATTTGAAGATTTTTCTCCCAGTTGAGTTTACTTTACAGGTGGTCGACTCCAGAAAACTGGCATAAATTGAGTTACTTCCTAATAAAGCTGAAACTCTAGATGTTCTATATCAATAGGATGGTCATATAATTTATTCTCCAAAAAAGGCAATTTTGAGAGAAAGAGGCTGCTACTGATCCTTAATTGGGATGAGAGGCATAACCCTGGG
Source organism: Rhinolophus hipposideros (assembly GCF_964194185.1). Taxonomy (NCBI): domain Eukaryota; kingdom Metazoa; phylum Chordata; class Mammalia; order Chiroptera; family Rhinolophidae; genus Rhinolophus; species Rhinolophus hipposideros. The sequence goes on from NC_138052.1 coordinate 14,505,743, forward strand.
ACTGTGTCAGAGAAATTAGGCTTTATGGTCACCCTCTGACTAACTGCTGAGTCTCTGTCATGGACTCACTTGTGCAGCACCAAGTACTATGTTCTAGAAACAAAACTTTGCCTGGAATCACTGCTGGCAGGGTTGAGGACTGGCCTGCTTTCTCAATGTGGTGAGGGTGAGAGCAGTGCTAATAATCAGTTGTAGTAACTTGGAGTCTTTTAAAAGTGAGGTTCATCAGAGATTTGACACAGATTAATTGAACCTCTCAACTCCTGAAGAGATCATAATGGTTCCAGTAAAAGCTGTTGAAAAAACCCGAGTTCTACCCACCAAAAAAAAAAAGCACCTTTGGCTAAAAGTGAACAAAATAAGAACTGCAGGAGAGCTTTGATTTAACTAGACTTTTAATTCACAAAAGCAAGCAAATTTGATTTCTGGCTTTAATTTCTTTGCACTTGAACTTGCAAAGCAATTTAATTTTTGTACTAATTTCTCCCCAGAAATTTGATAATGGAAGTGTGTTTATATTCAATTTGGGGCATTACTATGTTCTTGACATTTTATTATTGGTAGTATCTTAATGTTGCCATTTAATTTTATTGTACTCTCTCTGGTGGGCTATCTTGGAAAATATGGCTAGACATAATTCGGAATGGGGTGTTCAGCATTGAGCACAGACTGGACTCAGAGTTCATTTAATTAATATATTCTTCTGCCTCATTTCAGAGCCTTCTGGGGTAAAATCTACATTGCTCACCAGGGATCCCAGAAGACACCCAGAAAATAACAGTTAGGGGTGAGGATATGACTTTGAAGCTAGAAGCAGACTCTTTTAGACAATTACCACCCTGGGAAGGGTGTCCATACCCCCAATCTATTTTCTTCCACAGGGAAAAAAAACCATTTTAGCATTACACACCTGGTTTCTCTCTACTCCCTTTCCTCATCCTTCTTCAGGAGAGGCAGAAAAAAGTCACCTAGAGAGAGCCTTTTAACCACAGCTCTCAACAGGGATGAATAGTCCATCCACACTCTTGCACATTTTAATGTAGACTATCTCCTCACTCTTACCACCCCCCAGAACCCAAACAGTGGGAGGCAGTGACTAGGAGAGCATTCCTGATCTTCAGATTAGCCCACAGCTAAACTCTCCACTGAAGGGAGCTCTCCTTCAGAAGGGAGCAAACACGTGTTGTTTCTCCATCTGCTCTCTTCTGTCTGATTTCTCAGTTGGCTCATAAACCTAGTCAAGAAAGGGTAGTATTATTTATGGATTTTTCTAGGACCCTCGGCAAACAGCTTACATTTTTTTTACTAATAGAAAGAACTATTCTGTAATGTTAGTTACAGAATTATTGGAAAACTCAGATAATAAAAACAAAAAAATCAATGACCTGAAATATGAAAATCCATAGAGAATCATTACTAATGAGCATATCCTTGTATTTATTGTTTTGCAGTTAAGTACATACGATTATATATAAAATTTTTACCAAGATAGGCTTATAAATTCTATGTTTTCTTGTCCTTTCACCAGATGTATTGTGACAATTTTCATGTATCAATGAATTTACTCTCCTGTCAAATTTTAAAATGAATGTAAACATCACATGACTTAGATATATAATCTATTTTACCAATCCTGTAGTTTTGACCTACAGTTGTTTCTAATTTTTCTCTATTAAAACAAAACTACAAAAAAGCCATAATTATGCATATTCATTATACATATATATTTGTGCAAACGATTAACTTTACCTAGGATGGATTATTACCATGTGCCAGTAGAGTTTTGAAATTTTCTCAGTGATAATCTATGTGCCAGCATTTTATTGATCGTTTTTGGATACATTGTCTCATCTAGCCCTCATAAAATCCCCATGAGATATTATTTACTCAAATTCAGCTTTGTTAACTGGTCCCATAACCAGTAAAGGGGAAAACTGAAGTTGCAATTGATCTGTGTTTTCCAAAGCTGGGCAAAATCATATGGCAGAATTCCACTGTGGCTTCAGGACATGTTAAGATTTTCCCCAAATAATTTGTTCTTTTTGGTGCTACTATAAATGAGATTTGCTCCCAATTTATTTTTTACTTAATGATTATTGTTATATAGTAAAGCAGTTATTGAAATCTTTTGAACTCATCATTTCCAATAGCTGGTTTCAGATGATTGCATTAGGATTTTTAGATAATCAGTCATCTCATTATATCTCCTATAAATAATAACCTCATCCTTTGCAGTTTTCATACTTTTATTTGATATTGTTTTCATTTCTATTTGCATAAACTAACATGTCCAAACTATGCTAAATAGTAAGGATAGCAGTAGGTGTTGTTTTATTTCTTCTGAACTCATCTAATCTAGTGTCTTCCCTCCACCCCCATCTTAGGAAAGAATACTGCTATTCCTAAAGACAAAGATTTTATTTTTCAAATCATATTGCTAAATATTATCAAGTGCTTATTTGACAGCTATGAAAATAATGTTTTCCCCTTTAACTTACTAATATCATTCATTATATTAAGAACTTTCCTAATGTGCCACACTTGCTTTCCTGGAATAAATTCTATTATACTTAGTCATGATGAATTATTGATTGAATATGCTGCTGGATTTGTATTTCTAATATATTATTTAAGATCTTTGCTTCATGTATAACTGAGAAGTTAGTCAGAGTTTTTTGTTTGTTTTTATTTTATACCATTTCTTTCAAGTTTTTGCTACAAGGTTTACACTATCCATGTAAAAATAAATAAAATTATTGCAAGGGTCTTCTTTTCCTATACTCTAAAGTTGAAATAATATCAGCCTCATTTATCTCTTGAAGGACCATAAAACATTCATGAAACCATCCAGGCTGACACCTTTCCTGAGGCTAAACTTCTGACAATCTTTTGATTCATTTTACAGTCATTGATATATTGATACCTTCTAGCTTACGTATCAATTTTGGTAATTTGTCAAAAAATTCTATATTTTAATCAGAATTTGAAGCTTAATAGCCTGGAATTTTCCAAAGTATTTTGGTATTATTGATTTAATTTGCTTATATTTGTCATTGCTAATTTTGCATGTTTGTTTGTTTTTTTTACCTACTTAATTGCATAATCTTTTGTCTATATTATGGTCTTTTACAAAATAATCTCTTGGAATTTAATGTAAACTAAATTCTCTTTTCTAACTTTTAAAATTGTCTTTAACTTAAGCATGACACAATAAACTGCATTGAAGAAAACATAGGTACTAAACTTATGGACCTTGGGTTCAAAGAGCGTTTTATGAATTTGACTCCAAAAGCAATGGAAGTAAAAAGTAAAATAAACAAATGGGATTATATGAAACTGAAAAGCTTCTGCACAGCAAAAGAAACTATTGACAAAATAATGAGGCAACCAACTGAATGGGAGAAGATTTTTGCAAACAGTGCCTCTGATAAGGGGCTAATATCCAAAATATACAAGGAACTCATGAAACTCAACAACCAAAAAATAAACAACCCAATTGAAAAATGGACAGAGGACCTGAAGAGACATTTCTCCAAAGAGGATATACAAATGGCAAATAGACATATGAAAAAGTGCTCAACATCGCTAATCATCAGAGAAATGCAAATGAAAACCACAATGAGATATCACCTCACCCCAGTCAGAATGGCTATCATCAACAAGACAAATAGTAACAAGTGTTGGAGAGGCTGTGGAGAAAAAGGAACCCTCATACACTGTTGGTGGGAATGCAGACTGGTGCAGCCATTGTGGAAGGCAGTGTGGAGGTTCCTCAAGAAATTACGAATAGAATTACCATACGACCCAGCAATCGCTCTCCAGGGTATCTACCCAAAAAAATCTGAAAACATTTCTCTATAAAGACACGTGTACTCCAATGTTCATTGCAGCTTTGTTTATGGTGGCCAAGACATGGAAACAACCAAAATGTCCTTCGATAGATGAATGGGTAAAGAAGGTTTGGTATATATACACAATGGAATACTATTCAGCGTTAAGGAAAGATGATATAGGAGCATTTGTGACAACATGGATGGATCTTGAGAGTATAATGCTAAGTGAAATAAGTCAGACAGAAAAAGCAGAGAACCCTATGATTTCACTGATATGTGGTATATAAACCAAAAACAACAAAAGAACAAGACAAACAAATGAGAAAAAAAAACTCATAGACACAGACAATAATTTAGTGGTTACCAGAGGGTAAGGGGGTGGGGGGTGGGTGATGAGGGTAAGGGGGATCAAATATATGGTGATGGAAGGAGAACTGACTCTGGGTGGTGAACACACAATGAGATTTATAGATGATGTAATACAGAATTGTACACCTGAAATCTATGTAAATTTACTAACAATTGTCACCCCAATAAATTTAATTTAAAAAAATAAATAAATAATAAATTGTCTTTAAATCTTTATGAAGTGTTTCTACTTTTTCTGTGTGTTTGTTTCTTCCCTTTTATTTTGACTAGCTCATTTGTTTTCTTTCTTCTTAAAAAAATTTAAAAAAAACACTGCATAACTGCTGTAGTTCTGAATTCTTGTATGCCCATTCATTCTTTTTTTGTTGTTTTCAAATGAATGCAACTTGTCTGTGAATAGAACTGGGGGGCATAACCTTTTCCATCATACTGTTGTAATCATTGCCTCATTATCTTCTGGCATCTAACATTACAAAGTCTGAGGGCCATTCAGATTTTCCTTTTCCTCTTTAAATACCTTTTCCTCTTTAAATGTTGGTTAGTTGGTTATTATTGTTTCAATGCCAGGATGCAGTAAGAATTATTTTTACATCTTTAAAAATTAACACTTCCATTTTTTATTGTTTCTATTGAACACTTTCCATATGAAGTTCATCCATCATTTCCACTAGTTTGGTTATTGTTATTCCACTTACTCCTAGTGTAGAGACAAAAGCTGCTTCCTAAGTCTGTAGGAGGTTGGAAGTTAGAATACGAGCAGTGGTGAAATCCCCTGGATAAATGTTACTCTATGGACACCCTGGGTTTTTAGACAATCAGTCAGGATCACATTTTTTAGGATAAATTTGTCATAATAATTCTAATATTATAACATTGAATTACATCCACATACCAATCCTAAAAGACTCAAATAAGATAGGAAAGGAAGAAAACAATTGAGATAATTCTAGACTCAGATCCACAATTTGCGTTCATGTCATTATTTGGGCAAGGGAATGGTTTAAGGGAACCATTTGCATGGTTTCTTGTTCTTCTATCTGAGTTTCAATTTTATTCATGGCACTTGCCCTATACTTTCTTCTTATACATTTTTGGAGGTAGATCAAAAAAGAGAATCATTATGTGTGTGCAAACAAGAAGGGCTAGTGGAGAAAGAAAACATTTTCCCAGGAGAAAAAAAATGAATTGCCCTTAAATGTGATGAAACAGAGAAGGAATCTGCCAAGAAGGACTCTTTGTGGTTAACTGGGCTCAAATTCATAACCAAAGTCTAGCAGCCATTGCTGGCAGAGGTCTCTCACACACTCTGAATTTCAGAGGAAATGCCACAGACTGAGCTGCCATGCCTCCTGCATTGTGTTCCTGCTGTTTGAGCTGATCCTTGTAAAGGAGTTCTTGGAATTGACTTCTGGTCAATGAGCTGAGATATGCCCTGTCCAATCAAAACTGTGCAGTTATATCCTCATTTGTATCTTTATCAACCATTAAGAACAACTCCATAATGACAATCAGAATGCATGATTCTGACCAACCAGGATAGTGCTATTTGAACCAATCAAACTGTGCAAATTTGGATTCCTCACTTGCATAAAACAGGACCAAACAGGCACAAGGATAGAAATTTTCTCTATATAAGCGGACCACCCTTTTGCCTTGAAGGAGTGTACTTTTGCTTTCCTCGGAGACTGCATTTCTCCAGTTTGCAAACTATTCACCTGAATAAAGTTTCTCCTTTTATTCTACCTCAGATTGGGGACTCCTGTTGGCATTGGATTGGTGGCAGCAATCGTTTTTTTATAAATGATAGGAAATAAATATGCCTTTCCTAAACATCTAATCAACCATTCCTTAATCACAGTAGGAACTAGAAATAATATGAATTAGGAAATTGAGACGAGATCTAGAATCTCAGCGTGTGTGTGTGTGTGTGTGTGTGTGTGTGTGGAGGGGGAGGGTGCTGAGGTAGACTATCTGATCTGATTGTAACCAAATCAAGCATTCTTGGTGATGAGAAATGAGAAAACAGTTAAGTCTGATAACATCAGTATTTTTCAGGGATTGGGTATACAATACCAAAATACAGTAAAGGGGACTGGTGGTACCATGTGGGAAAACTATTATTTTCAGGACTTAATTAATTAATATTGAATTTGCTCCTGGAAATTGCTTTAAATACCCCCAATGAAGAAATATCTCCTACTTTATCCTATTTAATGCTATTTTATCCTATTTAATACCTCCCATCAATACCACCATTTCCTAGGAGAGCTGTTCTGGATAACTGCAAAGACACATACTTTAAATAGGTATGGAATAACATGATCAGTAATTCTCCAAAAATACTTTGTATTGCTGTACAGCAATGAAGAAACAGGAAAAACTCTGCTGGGGGTAAAAGAGGCTGAGGATAAAAAATGGGACTGGGGGTAAACAAAAAACGATGAGGAGCTGGAGGCTAAAGAGCAAGACTAACTTTGATTGAGTCATTACACTGTGCAGATTGGTACATTTCATCTGCGCTGATATTTCATGTGGTATCTCATTAAAACTTCATATCAATTCTATGAGTTCATACTATTATCTTAATATTACAGAGTTGGAAATTAGGACTCAGAGAAATGATATACAGACACACAATAAATAGCAAAGGTTTTTTCTTCAAAATATGTTGAGGGTAGTTGCCTGCTTAGAATAAACAAAGAAATTATAATCTCAGACTCAATTCTTAATTGTCAGAATTATTAGAATCAAATTAAAAATTAAACTATATAACTCACAAATCTATTTCTAGATTAAATGTTGCCAATATATTCGTTCAATAATTATTTTTTAATCTTGAAAAACTGTAACATAATAATATAACAATATTCTGTAATTCCAACTAACATTATGCACACAAGACACACACATATTCCTATATTATATTAATTTAATCTCTTTTAAAGTTACAATACATTATTTAAAGTTTTTAAAAAAAAAGTATACTGAGGTTGTCTGATGTTCACAACTGACTCTAAGTTCTGGCCTTGCATATCTAATGTACAAGCTTTGTGCATTACAAAGCTGTGTAATTTGTACAAAGCTGTGCTTTGTCATCTGAGACTACCACCATCTGAAAATACTGAAGATTAGATGAAACTAATGCATGCCACCAATCATGTGATCAAGCTTGGAAATGAATCTTTCTGCCCCAGTTTTTCCTCCAAATAACTACAGCCCCAGCAAACATTCTAATTGTAATTTCATAAGACCCTGAGCCAGAATCATACAGCTAAGCCTCTTTCAGATTCTAGCCAGGTGTGATAACAAATATTTTATTGTTGTTGTTATTGTTTAAGCCACTAAGTCTTGAAGCAATTTGTTGCACAGCAATAGGTGATACACGATTAGTAATTTTGGTTGAAAACCAAATTTAGATATTGTAAATAATACATTGTAGCAATTCTGGATTCTGCATTTTCTTCTGAAAATTATTGGACTTCTGTTGTTAGGCAGTTAAACTGCCCAGAATGTAACTGCAAACATTATCTTCATCCAAGGTATTAAGCTATTTATTTCCTGTTCTCATACCCTCCATGCTGCTTTTTGAGTCTGGATCTCATGAGGGCCCTTTTGTCTATGAAATTTAGCCATCAGCCAAAGATTTGAATAGAAATAGAATACACCGCTCTGTAATTTCCTTGCTTCTAAGGATTCCCTGAATACCTAGTTTCTATGTCAGCCTTTGGTTCTATATTCTGACCCTTTAATATTTCTGCATCTCAAACTGTACATGGTTGGAAAATATACTCCGTTAAGAAAAGCATGAAATTCACAATCTGTCTCCACATGGATTTATCTTTCAATAGTAGATTTATCTCTGGTCTCTGCCTGCTTTTCTGCCATGCTTCTTAGAAACCTCCTCCAATGCATGCTTAATTAACTGTCAGCCACAGATTTGGGCATTGCATGCTCTAAATTTGGGTCTAATTTCTTCAGTGGTTCCTGTGCTACCAGGATTTCTCCTTAAAATTTCCAACTCATTTCTGTAGTCTTTAATTAAGCACAGTTAGCTTATGAGAATGTGGAAGAAACCCACTGCTGTTTTCCATAACCATGACTAGGGATGATGGATGGATGGTGCCCTTAGTCAAGGAAGCTAGGAATTCATAATTCTTAGTGCTTTCTTTCTGTTCTTTCTGTCACACAGCTTTGTTTTTGTTTTTTCTTTCTTCCTTTTTCTTTTTTTTTTTGAGACTGAGTTCTCCTCTAGTTTCTCTTGTTTTTAGATGCTTTTCAGCATTTCTTCTTTATTTTGTACAGTTTTATCATTGTTATTGATGTAAATGATGTTGGATTTGCTGGCAGTTTCTGGGTGTGAGCCAGGATCACATCTCGTGAAGCCAAACAATGGACACATGGACCAGGGAGAGGCAAGGAGTTGTAAAGGAAGATAGTTTATTAGAGGCAGGAGAAGAGGTTGCAGCTCCTGAGCGGGAGGGGATCCCAAATGGGGGTGCCCACTGGCTAAAGCAAAAGGCTTTTACTTTTATACCTTCCCTTGCCTGCTTGGGGAATGGGGCTGGAATCTTCTAATGGAATTCATCCATTAGGTTTGTCCTGTTTGCTCATCATGAAAGGATTAACGAACCAACCCATTCCTATCAATCAGATCTGCTCCTTTCTCCAGCCAGAAGGGATTTGAGATTATCTATTAACCTCAAGGTGAATTCTCAAGTTTCTGTCCTGGAGTGAAGGAGACATTCAAGGACCTGGAGTTTCAGAATATGGCTGCTTTTTGTTTATTCCATCAGGGACTCCCCTGTCTACCTAGCAATCATACTAACTAACCTGTCTCATTATCTTCCAGGAGTTTACACAATCTTTTCAATATTCCATCATTAACATAATTGTTCCAAAAGCCTGTTTTCAAACTTTTCTTTTGATTTTGAATGTGGCCCCTTTAGGCATTACAGGAGATTGAAATATTTTAAATTTTTACACTTAGTGATTGGAAATATCCCAAGAAGACAGAAATCAGTAATTTCTCCTGCAAAATGGTAAGATATATAGCACATCTTTAAGAATTAAGAACAGAGACCAGATCAATGGACGATTTTGACTCAAACCTAGTATCTATAATAATGTATGCTGCTGAGAGCCTGCTTCACCAGGTTTTATATTAGAGTGGGTACTTACATTAGTTATGTACTGCTGTGTAACAAGTTACCACAAACTGAACAACTTAAATCAGCAGATATTTATTAGCTTACTGTTCTGCAGGTCAGAAGTCCAACACAACATTCGGGCTTCCCTGTTCAGGGTATCATAAGGGTGAAATCAAGTTGCTGGCCAGACTATGTTTGTCCAGAGGATCTGGAGAGAAATTGCTTTCACACTCACTTAGAATGGTGGCAGAATTCAGTTTCTTGCAGTTGTAGGGCTGAGGCCCTATTTCCTTGCTAGCTGTTGGTAAAAGGACTCTCATCTCCTTGATACAACTCCTTCATTCCTCCTCACATGTCCCCTCCAGCTTATGGTCAGCAACAATGCATCAAATCCCCTCTTGTTTCAAATCTCTGATTTCCTTTTCTGCCACCAACCAGAGAAAACTCTCACTTTCGAATGGGCTCATATAATTATATCAGGTCCACCTGGATAATCTCTCTATCCTAAAGTCAACTGTACCATACAATATGATATAATCACAGTAGTAATAGCTCATTATATTCATAGGTTCTAAAGTTTGGATCACGGAATTTTAGGGTTCATTTTTAGAATTCTTCCTACTGCATTCTCATCATAAAAACATCTCGTTTACTATATACAGATGCCATCCAAGAACTTGGGGATCACCAGGGAAACAGAATATCTTTGATGGAAACAAACAACTCACTTTGTACCATCTCTGTCAAATTCAACTATTAATCAACAGCCAGTGTGTCCTACATTATAATCAGAAAATCAAGAGAATACAATGAGATGAGATCCTCCCATAAAACAAATTATAGATACTTGCCTACTTTTGACACCAATAGGAATGGTATAGTATTCATGAGTGGGTATTCTACACTGCATTTTGAGAACTGAAGCATGTGATTTGTACTCCAAACTGTGGAGAGAAGTAGCCAACTTAACATGAAAAATGATTTGTGTGCAATGCTCACTACAGCTCCATCAATAATAATGAAAACAGTGTTTAACAACAAAAGAGTGCAAAGCAAATTATAGCACATCTGCAAGATAAAGTCAATTATTTATTCTTTCAGCCTTTCAACCTCCCATTGCCAGGTATAGCTAGGTGGTAGGTATAAAACAATGATGCAAAAGAGACCTGGCTCTTAATATTATGAAATTTGTATTCTAGTTGGGGAGGAAAGACATTAATCAAATAATCACACAATCTAATGTGAAATTGCAACCTCTGAGGGATATAGTAATTTAAAATGATGGTTTTAATTTAAAAGTTACCAGAAAAGGAGAAAACTGCCTATGATCTAAGGTTAAGATAAATAAGAAGTCTCTGTAATTGTATGCATACAATAATACTAATAATATAAAACATAAGCTTTGTAAAGAGAAAAGACAAGAAGGAAACAAACCAAATGTTCATATTGGTTCTCTTATTTATATTTATATGTAGTTCCCAAATTATACAATTTGCATATATTACTTTATAAGCAGAAAAATTAAATTCTATTACAAGAATAAGAAAATTATTTTTACTCAATTTACTCTTATAATCAGATGCTTAAAGTTTACATGGTATGGGCCAGATTTTCATATCTTCTTTGTTTAAATTTTGTGGTTTAGACTGAACTAATTGAAAGCATAACAATAAATGTGACTTCTGGTCAAGATGGCAGAGTAGAAAAATATTGTGTTTGCTGTCATGCCTACAGCAAAATTATAACTGAACTACAGAAAAACCATCATTGAGAATCACCTGAAGTCTAGCTGAACAGAAGTCCTACAACTAAGAATATACAGAAGAAGCCACATCAAGACGGTAGGAGGGGTAGAGATGTGAAACAGGATAGTCCCATACCTGTCTGTGGCAATTAAAAATCAGGAGTGATATCTTGGCTGTGGAGTTATCTCCTGAAGAGTAAGGGATCCCAGTCCAACACTAAGCTCTCCAGCCCAGGGTTCCAGTGCTGGGAAGAAAAGTCATCACAATTTCTGGCTATAAAACCCAGCAGAGATTGTGTCTGAGTGAGATGGAGGGCAAATGGAATCCCAGGTGTTCCTCTTAAAGGTCCCTGCACATGAACTTAATCACTCATGGACTCACTCACTCTGAGCTCCAGTGCTGGGGCAGAAGTTTGAAAGGCTGCAGGGACATCAGGGAGGAACTGAATTGTCTGGTTCCAGGGTTCAGGCCCAGAAGGGCAGCTTTCTCCCAGAGAAAAGTGCAGGCAGAATCCATTGTTAAGCCCTCCCCTATTCTAGTGTGTAGATTTAGGCAGGTGTCATACCCAAGTCTCCATCCACTTGGCTATCACCCCTCACCCTACCCTTGTGATTCCCTCAGACCCTGCCACTCAACTTGTGGGCCCACCCAACCTGCTTCCAGTGGCTTTTCCATACAAAAGGCCTGTCTTACCTTATGCTATGAACTTTCCTAAAATCTCTTAAAGGTCCCCAAACCCCAACAAGAAGCATCTAGCCTCAGTGTGCACCATACCTATTGCTCAGTAGCCCCAAGCCTGACACTAGCATCAGATGGCCAATGTTCCCATCTCAGTCTCTCCCAGGTACTACCAAGCCCAGCGTAGGTAGTAGCTATCTGTTAATTGCTTTGTGGCTCATTCCAGGGGTCCTTGGGCAGGGCAAAGGCCACACTGAACTTGGTCTATGGTATGCCCCTCCCAGGAAGCCTTGGAGGTAGGATGCCTGGTAACTGGATTTGGACCAAGCAAGAGCACCAGCCAGCTGCCTCTGCAAATGACACACCCAAAGGACAGACTGGAAAGGCACCAGAGTCATGCTAAAGCAAGTCCTGCTCCATAGGGTGAGCCCCTGTACAACAGCTCCTCTGCTCAGTAATGACCAGTCCTCACAACCAATCAGCCTGAGAGTCAATCCCTCCCACTAATGTGAAAACAGTAACCAAGACTCAACTACAACAGGAAGGCACACACAACCCACACAAAGGCCACACATGGAGCACCCAGCTCAGGTGACCATGAAGACTGTGCAACTGAACCCCACAGGACACTGACTACATAACGTCACTCTACTGAGACCAGGAGACATAGTGGCCCATCTAATATGAGTTGTGATAAAAAGATACAGTGAATGTTCAAATTAAAATATATATGAATGAATCAATCCAAAATGTTACCTTTCATGGTCATTTTGACTTTGGGGAAGAGCCAGAAGTTGCACAGTGCCAGACCCTGTGAATTAGTGAATGAGGACACACCATAATGTTTTTATTTGACATAAATTGCTGTACCAGAAGCAATTTGTGACATGGAACTTTCCATTGTGATCACAAAACATGGTGATGCTGTTGCTGAATGCCATCCAACAGAAAGGCGGGGATCTTCAATACAGGAAGCAGCACATCGAACCTTAGTAATTGTGTGACAAGTTTCAACTTGTTTGGTACAGTCATTCAGGTGTGAGCTGCAGTTGAGGAAAGGTGAGTTTTAAAGTGTGCCATAAATATCCTCCATCATGACAACGCTCCGTGTCACACATCCCTCCTGGTACAGCAATTTCTGTCAAATAAAAACATTATGGTATGTCCTCATCCACCTTATTCACCTTGCAACTTCTGGCTCTTCCCCAAAGTCAAAATGATTCAAGACATCGAGGCAGCCACGACAATGCAACTAAGGACACTCGTGAAAGAGGACTTCCAGAACTGCTTCAAAAAGTGGCAAGAACGTGGGATAAGTGTGTTAGAACGCAACGGGGAGTACTTTGAGGGGGATTAATTGCAATATGTCTTTTACTATAATATATATGTATTTTTTTTATTTAAACATTCACTGTATTGTTTAATCACACCTTGTACATAGAAACAAACCAAGCAGACAGCCAAAATGGGGAAACAAAGAAACATGCCCCAAATGAAAGAACAGAACAAAGCTCCAGAAAAGGAACTAAACAAAATGCAGACAAGCAGTCTAACAGAGGCAGTACTTGAAACACCCATTTTAAGGATGCTTAATTAACTCAGGGAGAACAGCAAAGAGATAGAAAACGTGAAAATGGAAATAGAAAAACATAAAAAAGAACCAGTCAGAAATGAAGACTACAACAACTGAAATAAAGTATACATTAGAGGGAATCAACAGTAGATGAGATGAAGCAAGGGATCAAATCAGCGATTTAGAGGGTAAATTAGCAGAAAACAACAGAACAGCAAAGAGGGAAAAGAATCCAATAAACATGAGGATAATTTAAAGGGCCTGTGGGACAATATCAAACGTACCAACATTCACATCATTGGGGTACTAGAAGGAGAAGAGAGAGGGCAAGGAATTGAAAACTGATTTGAAGAAATAGTGATGATAAACCTCCCTAACTTGGCAAAGGAAATAGACGTACAACTCCAGGAAGCAAGTGCAGAGTCCAAGACAAGATGAATCCAAACTTGCCCACAGCAAGACGCATCATGCTTTAAATGCCAAACGCTTAAGAAAAAAATCATAAGCAGCAGGAGAAAAGCAGTGAATTATTACAAGGGAGATCCTATACAACTGTCAGATGATTTCTCAACAGAAACTATGCAGGCCACAAGAGATTGACACAAACTATTCAAAGTGACGAAAAACAAAGACCCACAACCGACATCACTCTACCCAGCAAAGCTATCATTTATAATCGAAGGACAGATAAAGAGCTTCTCAAGAAACATAAAGCTAAGGAAATTCTTCACCACCAAAACAGTGTTATAAGAAATATTAAAAGGACTTCTTTTAGAAGAAAAAAAAATCAAAAATATGAAAAATACAATGGCAATAACTACATATCTATCAATAATTACTTTTAGTGTAAATTGATTAAATGTTCCAATCAAAAATAGCTTGGATGAATGGATAACAAGACACTTACATATGCTGCCTACAAGTGACGCACTTCAGATCTAAAGACTGAAAGTAAAGGGATGGAAAAAGATATTTCATGAAAATGGAAACAAACAAAAACAAACAAACAAAAACAATGGGGTAGCAGTATTTATACTGGACAGAATAGACATTAAAACAGTCTATAAGGAGGGACAAAGAAGGACCCAGTAATTCTACTTCTGGGTATTTATCCAAAATATCCAAAGCACTAATTTGAAAAGACATATGCATCTATATGTTCATTGCAGCATTATTTACAATAGCCAATGTATGGAGGCAACCTGGCTGTCCATCAATGGATAAAGAAGAGATGGTACATGTATACAATGGGATATTATTACTCAGCCATAAAAAAGAATGAAATCTTGCCATCTGCAACAACATAGATAAAATTAGAGGGTATTTTGCTGAGTAGAATAAGTCAGACAGAGAAAGAAAAATGCCATATTATTTCACTTATGTGTGGAATATAAAGAACAAAATAAAGAAACAAAACAGAAACAAATTCATAGATACAGAGAACATTTTGAGGGTTCCCAGATGGAAGGGGGGTTAGAGGGATGGGTAAAAAAGGGGAAGGAATTAAGAAGTACAAATTTGTAGTTTCAAAATAGTAATGGGGATATAAAGTATAGCATAAAAAATATAGTCAATAACATTGTAATAGCTATGGTGTCAGATGAGTACTAGATTTATTGGGGTGATCATCTTAAATGTCTAATCACTATGTTGTACACCTGTAACTAATACAATGTTGTATGTCAACTGTATTGGAAAAATGAAAACAAATTATTTTTAAAAATAAATGTAAAATCATCCAGGTATCACTTGGCAAATTCCCACTCCTTACATGGTCTTGCAGATGCTGCTCAATATCCTAAAAGCATTCAAAAACTTTTCACCAATAAATTCAGTTCATAATATGTCAACATTACTGTTCCTCTACTCACCTCTCCACCTCCTTTGGTCAATACAAGCATCTTCCCCGCTTATCATAACATGACTGCTGGTGGAAGACTCACTGTGGTAGGTCTTTATACACACTGCCTGACATCTCTACAATAAGTAGACACGACTATCCTCATTTGACAGGCCAGGTATAAGAAAAGCTATGTTACTTAACAAATAGTAAAGACCAAAGACAGTAGTTGAACTCGGGATTGTCTGACTCCCAGTATCATATTCTTTTCACTAGTTTTGTAGGCAGAACTCTAAGATGACCCCCAGATTGTCCATGCCCTGATGTGCATGCCCTCCACAATCCCCTGCCCTTCAGAACGGGCTAGACCTGGGATTATGGTAGAATATCACTCCCATGATGATGTTACATTATAAGGGAAAGGAATTTTGCAGATGTAATTAAATTCTGACTTAATCAAAAGGCAGATTATTCTGGGGTGGGCCTATTCCAATCAGGTGAGCCCTTTAAAAGAGAGATCTGCCTGCTGGCCTTGAAAAGACAGGCAGCCTGAGTCCTATAGCCACAAGGGACTGAATTCTGCCAACAACCAGTGACCTGGGAAGTTGATCCTAAGCCTAAACGAGGTTATAGCCCCACCAAACATCTTGATTTAAATTTGGTGAGGTTCTGAGCAAAGAACCCAGCTAATCCATGCCCAAACTTCTAACACATGGAGACTAAAGAAAAGCATTATTTTAAGCTGCTAAATTTGTATGTTACTCAGCAATAGAAAACTAATACAACTATCTTGCTCTGTTTCTTGCCTCTAGTCTGACCTCTTTATTTGGGTAAGTAATGACCCAAGTTTCTATCCATGCTGAGGGCCTGGGAGCTTGGGCTGGAGTTCTGTGAGGAATAAAAGTCTTCACGCATGAAGAGGCACCTGGAAACTTCAGGTGCCGTGATGGCTATGTAGCAAAAACTGAATCCCCAGCAAGAGTCTAACAAAGACAAAACAAATAGAGTGAACAGGTTCAACAGGTTAGGTTTTAGTGGAGTGAATGATTCACTACAATTCAGTTGACTTCATGACAACCAAAAACGTCTAATGATGCCAAAAAAATCTTAGGCCTCTCCTGCCAACACTTAAAATTTATTTGTAGGGTTTTAATTCTTTGGTTTATAGGTCTGTGCTTGTTAAGATACAGGCACTCCTAGAAGAGATTCCTCACCTTAGTGTCATCAATCTACAGACAGCAACTTCTCACCCTGTTTTGTGAGCAGATGTGACCATAAAGGGAATAAGAAATGAGGAAAATACAGAGGTGCTGAAGAGTAGAATCGGGCAGTAAATATTTACAGAATGGTGATTGAAGGTATTGGACATTAAAGGCAAATATTCCCTTTGTTAGAAGCATCTGGGGGCCTCAGCAGTTTATGTCCTCATAAATATGTTTATTTTACTGCAGAAGAAAACAAAAAACAAGAAAAAAACTATTTCTTTTAGTTCCATTGAAATGAGGTGATCGTATTTTAATGGGAATTTTCATTTACCTTATCTCTCTCTAGCTAAAAATTCACCACCGCTCTACACTCCACCCAAAGAGTAGGAGATATAAACCCTAGTCTCAAAGGCACATATGGAATGTAAAATTGGCGAAAAGTAGCCTCAAATAAATGAGGAAAGCATTGATAAAACAGAACCCACAACTCAGGAACGTGGGAGACATTTGCATGTGTCTGCACCAAACCTCAGACATGGAAGAAGTAGCCCGAAGATTAGAAGGCACTTTCTTTAAAACACAGACAAGAGTGAGGCTCCAACCACAGGCCAAAGGAGCTATATTCCCCAGAACACAGTGTGGGGCAAAGCCCTGCACTTGACCTGAAGCCTGGGCACTGGTGTGATGCTCTTCTCCCATGCCCAGCCACTCCCAGGTTACAAACCAGACTCAGAAACCAGATGGCCTTAGGAATCTGCCATCGTAAGGAACATAACTCTAATCACTTTCCCTTCTGCCATCCTTCTCATGACCCATAAATTACTCCCTTTGGGCCTGAAATCCAAATAGTTCAGGTCATCCTTTTATAAACAGCAAATTTGATCTCTCTAAGGGAGAATAAAATACCAAACATAGTTTGTTTAGCTTGGAGTAGGGAAGAGGGAAGAAAGATGGCTGTGATAGAGTAATTCTACCTAAACACAGCCCAGGAAAATCGCTGGCACTTTTTTCTGGAAAAAAGACAAAACTAGAAATGTAATCTCTGACAGATCATGCTACACAGGATTGTACATGGTGAGTATTAGCTCAGACTGAGTGAAAGGGGATCTTGCCGAATATTTAGACATGCATTCCTTCCATCAATCATCCCGACACAGGTAGTGCATATGACATGCATTGTGCTAGTTGCTGAACAGCCAAAGATAAATGGGAGTTGCCAGTATAGGGAAGGGAACCAACCACCAGCAAACATCACACTGTAGAGATACTGAGTCAAGACCTGTAGCCGAGGAAATTGACAACTCCCTCCAGGGTACAAGGTGAGAGGAGCTTCACTGGTTACACAAGTAACAAAGCCAATGTACTCAGTACCTGCAGCTGGAGAAAAACAAGTTTCATCCAGCAAATCTAATCTCTATGACCTGGACCTGACCTTAAGCTTATTTTAATGTCATTATAATCTCATTTACATTGAGGTAAATGCATCCATCATGCATCCGACACCATGACAGTTCCAGAGGAATCAAATAAGGAAGAAAATGTGGGAACCAGAGGGCGCCGCCCAGGGGGAGGAGATGAATGAACCCCGTCAATGGGATGTCACCAATTCTCTCCCAGCAGGGATAGATACCCCTGACCTGACTGGGACTTTCTCAGGGCAACTGGTTCTCTGAGTTCAAATGTACTTTCCTCTCAAGTGCGTACTTTCCTTTTCCGTAAACCACTTTCACTGTTGCTATATCAGTTTCGCTCTTGAATTCTTTCTTGTGTGGAGACAAGAACCCAGTTGAGCCCTTTCTTGGACATCCCGTGTGCCTCCAGTGACAATACCGTAACAGATACAAAGTCCAGTGTCTGCAGAGCCAGGGATGGAAAGTAGCAATAGTCCGCTTTCCCTGAAACTCTGGGGCATCACGTCAAACCTCGAGGGTTACACGGACCAGAATGCAGACCTTTCTCTAAAGCAGCTAAAGACCATGACTCACCTGCTTCCTAATGTGTCTTCGTGCTCAGTCTTAGCAGCAGCTAAGAAAATATTTTTGACTGGTTGATTGATGTAAAATTCTATCAGTGAGGTTTTTAACTCAATCTATGGAAATGTGCAAGTTTAAGTTAAATATACACAAACATCCCAAAATATTACAAAACGTAACTTCAGTGTTGGGTCACAACAGAGAGGAAGAAAAGATACATTTCAATGGAGCCTTGGCATGGCTGAGCTGAGAGGGGAGAGATAAGAACATGGTCAAGTTCTCAATGGCAGCAATTTCAACTGAGAAGGCCTTTTACATTTATGGGGATTTGATTATCCAGAGAGATTAGATAAAAAAAACTGGTAAGGGAAATCAAAGAGAAATAAAACTCTTGAGATAGCCTGAGAAATCAGGTTATTTGGAAAAAGGAAGAGATCATTCAGCCAGTTGTTTTCTATTAAAAATAAAATCCTCAAAGCCAAGGTTTCCAAGTTGGTGTTATTTGAATCCTTCATAACAGAGATGAAAAATTTAAAAACCAAGGATACTGAACAAAATCCTATTTTTAAAAAAAATCTAAAGCACAGATTCAAGCTATAGAAGAGTAATTTACAAATATAAGATTGTCTTGAGAGAAGTTTATAAATTGATGGTAAGACTTAGTGCAAACCATATTTTATCATTTAAAAAAATAACATAAATTATCAAATTGTTTCAGGTTGAATCAATTGACACTGCATTTTCACCTCAGAAATTCCAATCCCAGTATCCTAACAGTAATGAATAAACCTAAAATTAGTAATGAAGCAGCAAGCTCCTGGGGATATATTTTTCTTTCTTTTTAACTGATAAGCAAGAGCAGCACATTTCTCTATACTATGAATATCACACACACACACACGGACACACACACACACATGCACACACACATTCAAAACCCAGAAAGTAAACAGAGGAATGATCATGGCCATTTGGTTCACAAACACTTTAGCCAAAGTATTTATATAAAGACAAAAAGAGTGACAGACAAACTCAGAATGATGGTGATTATTTGGGGATTCCCTGGCTGGCATGAGACTCAGGTTGTAGCCATTTATAGACAGACCCTGAGCCACAGGCTGATTAAAACTGACAGCTCCCCAAGCTATTGATGATGACCCTACCTATTTAAAGACACTGTCCTCTCTTGCCTGGTTGGGAAAATAAACCTTAGAGCAACTGAGTCCATTCTTCATTTCATTTTCCCAGCACACACTTACTTCATAGCTGACCCAATCTATAAATGTAAGTCATCCAGCCTCTAACTCAGGAGAAGAAAGTGGGGAAGCCAGGGGATAAGACAGGGGATAATTCATCACCTGGAAAATAAACAGGGGCCTGCTCCCATAGTGGTGAGAAGATAGCAGCTGGGTTATAACTAAGTGCCCGAGCAGCAATTGTTCAGCAGGACCCAGCCAATAAAAACTTGACCTTGAGGAGCAGGGAGGCAGAAGACAGATGATTTGGCCAGAAGATGAGTTTTGTCCTTTGTAAAATAAGAAGAGGTTATATAACTAGTTCTCCACTTTACAAGGCACATTACCAAACACATCTCATTTGATCCTCACGACCTCATTAGTGACTTCGAAGAAAGCTCTCCAACTTCATCGCTTTATCATTTCACAAGATTCATACATTCATCTTTGTTCTTGAGCTAGTGTGTTAGCGATGTTATCAGTCTCTAGCAAGGCTTGATTATCACAATTCATAGTACTAAGAGAGAACATTTTTTAAAAAAGGAAAATACCAGGGTAACAATCTACCAAGCATGTAAAGCGTGACTCTAAAGTGTTGAAACTAATGCTTTTTAGCTTCTATTGCACACAAGCAGAGACCAAATCAGCGCTGCTTTCAATAAAGTCTGTCTATTCTGAGAACACTTCATGGTTGCCAATATTTGTGAAGCCTCTTTATTGGATGCATACCCAGGCTCCTAAGAAATCCAACCTTCCCTCTTCAGATTCACATTTTGAACCAAAGTTAACCAGGCTATTTGTTCTCTCAAGGTACTGACAAGGCTTGTAGCAGTGTGAATTTGGCTATGTCAAGATATCTCGCAAAGAAAAGATTTACCTATCACCCTTGAGGTTATTCAAAAGAATACTACACTGGCTCCATAGGCAATTCCAAAAAAGAAGGTCCCCAAACACCCCAAACTGGAAGCTCCCCAAGCATGAAGATGGTTTCTTCTTCCTATATATACCTACATAGCTGCACAGTGGCTGTCACATATGCCAACAGCCAGGGCCAGCTTCATGGGCATGCAAGTTGTGTAGTCCCTCGGGGCCTCAAGCTTAGAAGGACTCTGCACTTGGTTTAATGTTTGAGTTGCTATCTTGCAATTCTTGACAATTTAACAAAGGACCCTGCATTTTCATTATGAACTGGGCGACACAAATAGTAAACATTGTTATCGTCCCATAACTAGTTGCTAAACTAAACTGAACTACTGTGGGTCCAGATTCTGCCTATAGTATATATGAAATTAGAAAAGAAAGAACAAAAACCCTGGGTTTGAATGGTATTCCCAGTATCTCCTAATTTTCTGGTCTGGGGCAAGTTAAAAAGCCCTTCACGTGTATATACATATATTGTATTATCTATTTTGTAATGTTTTCAGGATTCCAATAATGTCTATAAAGCAAATGGCACAGTAGGATTCCATGTTGGGTAGTTTTATTACTATCATCATTGTCTTTGTGACATTGGATAGGTTGGGACCATCAGATATGATATATAAAGAAAAAATATATAGGGAAGGTTCCTAGTAATACTCCAGAGTAAATAAAAAAGAAAATAAATTGGCCACAATTTTTATAGCCTCAGAAGTCAGTATTTCAAAGCATAGCATTTTAGTAAAAATATAAGATCTGTGTGTTTATAACATCATTGTAATGTTCTAATAGGATCAGGGACATACTGTGTTTCCCTGAAAATAAGACCTAGCTGGACCATCAGCTCTAATGCATCTTTTGGAGCAAAAATTAATATAAGACTAGGCCTTAAATTATATTATATAAGATGCGGTCTTATATTATATTAAAATTAAGACCAGGTCTTATATTAATTTTTGTTCCAAAAGACACATTAGAGCTGATGGTCCAGCTAGGTCTTATTTTGGGGGAAACATGATAAAAGTGCTTTAAACCTGCATATAAATGCATTAGATGCTGCAAGTATCTTAGTTAAATCATATTTTAATTATTTTGTATTGTCTTGTTTAATTAACATGTACTTTTAAAAGCTTTATTCCATATGATTATTTATACTGGACTATTAATTATAGTTCATGATCATTTCTCTAAAATGTTTCCCCATATTCTAGGGGGAAAATGTCTTATTATGACAACTGTAATAAAAGAAATAAAGCATACATTCTTAGGACAGAATTACACTGTGAGAATATACTGTTTTCTTGGGTGCATATTTGAAAAACCACTTAGGGTACAAGGTAAAAGAAACCTTTCCCCATTGTCCTCCGACCTTCCTGGCAAGAGGCCATGCTTAAGAAACAATTGATTGTGACAGTTATGTTAACTATCCAGGGTGTTTTGCTTTATTTTGTTTGTTTTTTCACAGAGTAGTCAAATTTATTTAATGAAAAACTAGAATAAAAATTAACAAATACACACACAAAAATATACACATAGCAGCAGTACTATGTATTGACACACATAGGGGAAAAGCAACAGTCAAAGACTACTCAATATGGCTCGTTAAAGGAAAACGAACACATACAAAAACAGAATAAAAAAATAAAAACCCAATATTTTTCAACACTACACTCAATCTACAACAAACACAAATTCAGAATTATTTTACAATGCTTCCTCTCTTAATACAAAAGATGCCCATCTTGGGTGTATCGTGTGTAGATATTGTTTTCAGTGGTTTACTGTTGACTTATTTTTAAATATATTAGTGTTACTATACACAACTGTTCCCTGTATTTAACAGTTTTTCCCTTTCTTTACCTTCATGTGTCTAATTTCCACCTACCAAAAGTTTCAGGTAGGCAGGCAAATGGGTACCTATTCCCTGTGAAATTGAATGCAACGGTTTTACACACTAGCCAGAAAATGTTTAATTTGAATTTCAACACATGGAAATAGTTACTTTGTTGCCTAAATTGCCATTTTCTGCAAAAAGCGGTGCAATGCTGGTATCAAAGACTAGACAGTCACTATTGATAAAGGTGTTGCAATTCCCTCATGGATAGATGGAGAAGTAGCTTCCCAAAGTCAGTCGTTGCCTATAACCATGTAGATCAATTCGATAAGCAAAATTTTCAGCTTGCTTGTATGTTCTTATCAGCTGTACAATTGCAAAGAACTGCTAGTAACCTTCATATTTTTTCCTGTTTCTCCAAGACTAACATGAAATGAACGCTAAAACAGGACTGCATCATCACCCAGTCGACAGCACCAGGAAGATGAATGTCTGCAGCCAGGAAAACTATGGATGTATGTCCTCCCCCTGTAGTGTGGTTATGGACTTATGCTCACGCACCAGATGGGGCCTGACAGCGTCCAAAGAGCCTTGCCACTTGCAGGGCGCACCCAGGCAGGACAGGAATAAGGCCTAAACTCACAGAGCTCTTCGTGGTCTGCTTTTTCTATGTATGGCAGAGTTATTTCACAGCCAGGAGAGGCATATTTACACGGGAAAGGTAGTGAATTGGCCCCTTTCTCCATCGACAAGTTGGGAACGGATCCCAAGAGGCCCCTGCATGTTGGACAACATGGGAGCTTTGGGCGACAGTTGCTACCAACAAGATGGCCATTCTGTCACTGAAGAAGGGGTGGTAACACATAGTCAAAGCAGACTGGATGTTTGAAAAGACTCGCCAAGGCACTGTTGGCTGCGGTGACTGGCACCCTCTGGGACCGCGTGCACTGGAGGGTCCCAGCAGGTGACGCTGTGGCCGTCTGACGCCTCATTTCTGTGGGCGGAGAGCGCGCCTCGGACCCGGGTCCGGCTCACACGCGCTCCGTCGCCGTCGCCACCCTAGCCACCACCTCTGCCCCACGCTGACCGACACCGACGGGACAGCGTGGGCCGCAGCCGCCTGCGCTCGAGAGCGCGCCCCACTCCGGCTGCCCCGGCTCCCCACTGGCCGCCGACGCTGTATCGCGCGTGCTCGAGGCCGCTGCGCGCTCCCGTTAAATGCCACACACGGTGACAACCACTGCGAGGAGGCGCAGCCCCGCACGCGCGCAGCCAGACGGGGCGGGGCTTCCCACGGGCCTTCCGAGGGCGGTGATTGGTGCTCTGGCTCTCCGTTACCCTTTGCTGAGACCGAACCCCTAGCGCCCAGCAAACGCTGGCACGGCATGCTCTCGCCTGCAACCGTCCCCACCCCCAGGATTTTTTTTTTTTTTTTTCCTGAATGGTACCCATAGGTAAGCTGGGGGTGTTAGCAACATTTCCTGACACTGTAGAGAGGATTTCTTCGGTTCCCAGGGAAAGATAGAAGTAGGACGGGAAGATATTTTTTTTTTTAAATGTTTGAAGAGTTCTTTTTTGTTGTTGTTTGTTTGTTTGTTTGTTTGTTTTTATTTTTTTTTAATTTATTGGGGTGACACTTGTTAATGAAATTACATAATTTCAGGGAAGATTTTTTGATGGGAAGACAGAGTGATCTGACAAGCAACTTTATTAAGTAAGATGTGATGTGAATCCTCTTCCCCATCTTATGATTGGATCTTCAGTAGAATATAGCTCATTAATTGCTGATTTAAAATTGGGGAAGATGCAGCAAAAATGTGTCAGGAGCACAGCTGAGCTAACACATGATAAGTGCAGTGTGTCCAGGATGCAGAACATCTGACATTATATAATATTTCCATGGGAAATTCAGGGTGCTTATGACTTTTAATACTGGTTTTTATGAGACTATAATCAAATATGAACACAAGAGCTCTCATATTTAAAATAACAGTAATATAATATTATCTTCAATATCTCTTTTTGTATGGCATTTTTGGGTAAAATCTTTCTCTTAACTGCCATAAAGGAAGACAGAGGAGAAACGAGGGAATCAGAAAAATGATAATTGGACTAAGTGTTGTCAACTAGTGCTTAGTAATGGTACACACACCCTTCGACGTTCATCCTAAATCACAAGTATAGGAGACTAAACTGTACATTTCCTAGACTCCCATAGATCTAGGAATGTGGGTGAAATATAGGCTCTGAGAGTGAAAAAAGCTCATGCAAGATTTGGAAGGCAAACAGAGGTGGAGGCATTCTTCAGAGGCTACAAAGTAGCCTCTGAACTTCAGGAGCCATTTTTTGTCACCTGTTTGTGTCATGGGGGCAGCAAGTATAGAAGCGACAGAAGCAGCAGTTTCATGACTCCGATCACAGCCACAGCAATGGCCCCAGATTGCTGCTTCTACAGGCGTTTGAATAATTTAATAAGTACCTAATTTCCTGTGTTAAATCTTATCTCTGAAGTATCTATCAGAAATTTCTGTTTCCTGCACTAAATCTCAATAATATAATAATCTATTTGATTAACCATACTAATAAGTCTACAGATTTAAACAGTCAGTGGTTTTATTTGGAATCGGCATGATCTCTCTGCAAAATGTTCTATAAAAGAAAGAAAACCAACTTCTTGCTAGCTTAATTTGTTCAATTCTACTAATATTTAGAAAACATGCACTAGGTGATAGGACTATTTATTCAATTTATGAAAAACTTTATCACCATGGGGTATTCTATTCCACATTTTAAAACAGTGTCAGCCATTAAAATAGTCAAATTGAATAGAACTTCCTTAGAAAACAGCTTTAATGAAGTTTGTACTGTGGCCTAAAGATCAGCATGTGGACATCTTAACAGAGCAGGGAATTCAAGAAAATGTCTTTACCCATCCTCAAGCAAGGCATACCCAGGGCATGTTGCTGCTTCCATTGCCGTTTTCTGATTGTTGAAAACAATCTGATTTCTTTTTTGAAATTCCCACTCTACCCCCAGCCACCTACTGACATTTCTAACATCCTTCAGAGCCCAGATGATATCTTACCTCCTCCAGGGGAGATGTCCCTGACCCACTTGGCACGATTTTTCCTTCATCTGTCATTTATAATTTCCATACTAATTCCATATCCCATTCTCTCTGATATGGCATTTTTATTCCTATTGATTTTTTTTTTCTGGATATAAAAACATATAGTAGTTTCCTGAAATCTATCCAGATGGAAAACTCAAGATGTTAAGGGCTAGATTTTTTGTTTTTAGCCTTTTGTTTAATTTGGTTGCTTGTTTGTTTTGTCATCGTCCAGGCCCTAGTACAGGGCTTGGTGTTTGGTAGGCCCTCAATAAATATTTGAGGAACAAATACATTCTGTTACTAATATTGGTCCACTGAAAATCCACGCACCCCTCTCCATTAAAGAGTTATTCATGGGACTAAAGTTTTCAGTCCCCCCTGGAGTGGCCACATGTCTATTTTCTACCAGTAGAATATACGCAGAAGTAAGGTATGTCCTTTCCGGACTGGAGTACTAGAAGCAGGTCCCTTTCCCTTCCAATTTCTGGAAACAAATGGTCCAAGGCCCTCCATGGTGAGGGAGCCACAGGGCGAAAGAAGCCTAGATGTCCAAGTTCCCAGGTAGGAAAACAAAGTGCTTGTTCATCAGGAAAATCCATATTGCACACTTACATAAGTGAAAAATAAAAATTATATTATCCATGCAGAGAGTGGTACATGACAGTTTATAGAAGTTTTATTCATAATAGCTAAAAGCTGGAAACAATCCAAATATTCATTAACTAGTAAGTGGATAAATACTTTTTGAGGTGATGGAAATATTCTATTAGATTGATGCAAAAGTAATTGCAGTTTTTGCAATTATTGTTAACTTTTTAAACCGCAATTACTTTTCCACCAACCTAATATATACCCTGTTTCCCAAAAAATAAGACCTAGCCAGATAATCAGCTCAAATGCGTCTTTTGAAGCAAAAATTAACATAAGACCCACTATTATATCATATCATATCATATCATATCATATCATATCATATCATATCATATCATATCATATCATATCATATCAAACCCGGATCTCCAAAAGACGCATTAGAGCTGATTGTCTGGCTAGATCTTATTTTCGGGGAAACACGGTATTAAATGTAATGTTGAGTACATAGCTAGCTATATTTGTCAAAGACATTGAACTGTACACTTAAAAAGAGTGAATTTTACTATATATAAATCTTTCCTCAATAGACATGATATTTTAAAAGAAATCTACTCTGTTAAGAGAGTGGAATCTTGGAGTTTATTTGATACATAGCCAAATACGTTAGTGTTTTCCCAACTAATACATGAAGAAAAAAAGAAGAAAGCCAGACGTCATACCATGGCTTGCTTCTGCATGTTCCAAAAAGCCCTGCGTGTTGCTGAGCTCATAATAAGTGCTCAGGAAAAATGTGTTAAAATAAATTTAATTTCTCTCCCACAATTTTTACATTCTGCAGTTTGCCTATAATCATTTATATATCCATTCATCCATTGCTTCTTAATCCTGCACACCATAAAACAAAACCTACCAAGACCCAAACTCTACAAACACATTTTTTCAAATACTTTTCATGCAAACAATCAGGCATTGGCCTGTTTTATTCATAAGACATTTTTTTCTTTCTGGCTGTTGGAGCCACTTAACATTTAATATCCATAAGACTGCTTTAATTTTTTAAGAACACAAGTGGGGATTCCATTGCACTGAATATGGAATGATCTGGTGTCATAGCCTCATTGTGCCATTCAGAATCCACATGCTAAGGGTAGTTTTCAAACAAATAGTCTGACCCTGGTGATCTTTCTTACAGATTTAGAATCTTAGACTTCCAACATTCACTACCCTTCCACCTTCAAACCATCCTTGTCTACCTTGAGAATAGTTAATACCCTACCATTTCATTGAATCTATATCCCAAAGTTAGCTAGACCAAATGAAAATGCTCCGGAAAATAAGGAATTTAAGAGAAAGAGCTGATTCTGCATTTAGTATGATTTTCTAGAAAGTATTTCCCCAAGAATGTGCAGAGTTTGAATAGTAAAGTAGTTTGAAGAGAAGAGATGGTGAAGTCTATAGAATTAGCCAGATATGCATTGGAATCCCAACTCACATACTTACTTGTTCTGTGAAAGGGGCATGTAATTTAAGCTCTCTGATCCTAGGTCTTCTCATCTATGAAAATTATATGAGAAACCACCTGACAACTGGGGTTTAAGGATTTTATATATTATCCCTCCCAAGAGCTTCTGCATTGATAAATAAGATCTGGCAGAGGGTCAAAGCTTAATCAAAAAAGTGATTTTTTTTCTTTAAGGCAAGAATCATAAGATGCAAAAAGCATTAGGCCACTCTTGCATCTTAAAGTTAAGAGTGGTCTAGAAGTGGAACCACTTCTAAATTTGAAACAGTTGGGGGTGGCTGGTTAGCTCAGTTGGTTAGAACATGTTGCTGATAACACCAAGGTTGCCGGTTCGCTCCCCACATGGGCCACTGTGAGCTGCGCCCTCCTCAAAAAAAAAAAAAAAAAAAAAAAAAAAGTAATAAAAGTAAAGTAATAAATAAGTACATTAAATAAATAAATAAGTGAGTAAGTAAATAAATAAGTAAAATTGAAACAATTTGCTGTGATACAAGGAGAGACATGGATGGAAACACTAGGTAGAAGCTCCATGTAGTCAGGAACACTATGTTGTTGTTGTTGTTTTTATCATGGTGGCCCCAACCTGGCACATGGTAGGTGATCAAAGTCACTAAATATTGAATGAAAACAGGGATGCTGGACTCATGTCACCATTACAGTATGTTATCACCACAATGGACTTTGGTTACCTCATATATAAAGAGATTATCTGAAATGGAACTTCTAGCTCTGAAGTACAATAGTTTATAGCTCCTAAAAGTCAACAGGCCTTATTGGGTCATCTAATTAATGCTGTCCCTGCTGTCTCTATTTTCACCCCTGGCAGGAGGGCACTTAAACCTTCCAAGATGGATTGTTGCCCATCCTTTTGATGGAACAGATGTAAATGACATTGGGTGAA
Source organism: Rhinolophus hipposideros (assembly GCF_964194185.1). Lineage (NCBI taxonomy): Eukaryota > Metazoa > Chordata > Mammalia > Chiroptera > Rhinolophidae > Rhinolophus > Rhinolophus hipposideros. The sequence goes on from NC_138052.1 coordinate 14,534,222, forward strand.
ATTTTTGTGTGTCCCCTTTTATACCATTAATAATTCCCTACGTTATAAAAAACTGTGCAGTGCCTCACTAACTGAAATGTCAAAATTGACATGCTAAGATGATAGTTACTCTAAGAACAGAGTCAAGTACCTCAGAAAGAGCAATTTGTATTCCGGGGTCGGCCACAGTCCTAGAGATCCCGCATAGTGCCTTGACATTATCAGAGGTCTGTGGAAGAAAATCTGTCTCTCAAGACATATTTTTTCTCTGGTCACACAATTAATGAAAGAGGCTATTAAAGCTAAGGTATGGTAGTTAGCAATTGAAAAAGAGCTCCCTGAAAAAAATTGGCTTAGAAAGAAGACATGAAAATAGAGAAACCAAATTTGGTGATGGCACTTTTCCCCCACTTTGGATGGATGATGGACAGATAATGTGAACAGATGATAGCTGAATCAGTAATGTGAACAAATGGCAAAAAGAGAAAGCTGTCTTCTGTAACACGATGACATTCTTGGGGCCCTTGCCTAACTCAAAGGAGTACAATTGCTTTGTGGGTTAATGAAGTATTCGATCATTCATAGGACCAGAGGAATATAATTTGTGATTGTAAAAAGTTTTTAATGCTAATTAAACAAAAGGTCCCTTTTCATCTTTCCCCATTAAAAAAAAATCCCTTAAGTCCTTATGACAAAGATGGTTAATGGAAAGCTTGGTTAAAATTGCTAAATTTTGAAAATTGAATGGTAATACGATTATTAGCAGGGTTTAGGAGGGTAAAATGATGATAGGACATGGAGCAGAACAGGTAGAGCAAAATAGGTATTTTATCAGGCTAGGATAGGCTATGCTGGGTAACAAACTCCAAAACTATACATCAAAACTTTATTATTTTATGTTTTACTCCTACAAAAATTGGTTTCAGGACTGGAAGCTTTTCCAGGACATCCAGCCTCCATGAAGCAACTTTGCGATCCAGGATTCTTAGATCTGATGGTTCTGCCATCTCACCATAAGGATTCCTCAGCCATCAAGGCAGAAAAAGAGGGAGTAGAGAACTAGCCAGTCCTGCACTGAGCACCATGCAAAACAGCTTTGGGGAGGTGAAGACTTCCTGGCCCACAAACCATCTAATTGAGAAGTTGTCCCCTCCATGGATTCAGCGCCATGGATTCACCTTTGTAGGTGACAAAGCACTGCAGGCCTAACTCCTCCTGCAGTGCTGAAAATTAGATGAGCCTATATGAAGATTTTATATGTTGACACTGAATTTCTAAAGAAAAGAGAAGCAGAGTTTATTCATTCAGCCCAGCATGAGATAAAGAGGGGGAAGGGGCAACGGACACTGGGGGCAGTGGAGGAGGTGTAAATCATTATACTAATTCCTAGAACGCTGAGATCCCTGAAAGACCCAGACTTTATGCATGTGAGCCCTTCCCCACAGAGTTGAGTTGCTGCCCTGACATCTGTTTCTTCTCCTATAGCCAGACCACACAGCTGGTGCCCTCAGTCCCTACATAAAACTCAGCCACGTCAGACTCCAGTGCAAAGCTAGACCCTATGTGAAGGGTGCTCGAAGACCCAAAATCCACAGTGCATGCTCAGCGCTCTGCAAACCCAACCTTACAGTTTACCTGGTAAGGTCTTAGCACAGAGATCGCAGATACTGCTCCGAAAATGATAGCTCATCTATAATGCTCTTGTTTTATGTAAACTACCTCTTAATCCTCTTACTAACATAGGATCTGGAACCAGGAGGCCTAGCTCACTACACTGCTGCTGCAGAACATCCAGCCCCCTGCTAGTGGCCTAGCTCATCTCAGACTCGGGTCTCATGCTGCATCCCAGAGACACCCCCTTGACTGCAGAGCTGCTCCTGAGCCCTGTCCTCTGTGAGCGGGTGCCTGTGTTTTGCTGGAAAGTCTCCTTAATGTTTACTGTTCACTGTTTATTTTTACAAAACTTCTTTTTGTATTGGGGGTCCCTAAGACCAACCCTAGATTCAGTGATTCACTAGGATAAATTCTCACAGGATTCCACATAGAATCATACTCATGACTAGGTTTTACTACAGTGAAAGGAGACAAAGCAAAATCAGCAAAAGGAAAAGGGGCTTGGAGTGAAGTCCAGAGGAGACAAGGCACAAGCTTCCAGGAGTCCTCTCCCCATAGAATCACACGGGACATGCTTAATTCTTCCAGCACTGAAGTACAACAACACCTGACATGTTATCTCCCAGGGAAATCATTAAAGCCTCAGTGCCCAGGGCTTTTATCAGAGACTGGTCACGTAGGTACACACTGCCTACCATGTATCAAAATTCCAGACTCCCAGAAGGAAAGCACATTTTTTGTAAAAACAGTCTAGGCACAGTGAGCCACTCTGATCAGTTCCAGAAATGGTAGAAGCCTTCTTGAAATCAAGTTCTCAGATGCCAACCAAGTGTCAACCCAGCAAGCAGACCTTTGTAGAGATAACAGTCAGACTTGTTATGTTAGCTCTTTTCTGCACACTTTCCTATCCACCAGGCACTATACTAAGGAGTGAGTTACAAAGATTGATTCTTTACATATCTACTATGTGCCATCCACCTTTCCAAATGCTGGATATAAAGAAAAAAGACAAAAGGCAGAAAAAAGTCTTTTCCTCACTATCTAGACCTCACTATCTAGTGAGGGAAATAGATGTCAAAGAAACTAATAAATGTATCATAAAAAGTGTCATGTCAGGTAGCAAAGAGAGCTCTGAAGAAAACTAAATCAGAGTTGGGAAATAGAGATGACAGAAAAGGCACTCCAGAGAAAGTAGTTGGGAAAAGCCGTGGTTACATGGGTACATTTGAGCAGAGAATTGAGTCATGGAACAAGAGGCAAGTCATGTGACTCTCAGAGCTTTTCAGGCAGAGGAGAACGGGACTGCAAATTCCCCGAGATGCTAATATTCTTGGTGTGTGTGGAGTAGCAGCAAAAGATCAGTGTAGCTAAAGAGTGGTAGTGAATGAAATTGAAGAGAGAAAATAACATCCAAAGTCCACCGCTTGGCCAATAAGTCCCTCTATGCTCTTCTGCTATGTACCTGTGACTGCATGCCAGTGGACGGTCGAGCAAGGGGGTGGTATGGTCTAGTTTATTTATAAAAAATGAGTAAGTTAAGTCAAAGTTCCTGCCTACAGGGTGCTCCTGGTCTCCTAGGTGAAACCGTTGTGTCAGTTAACGATAGCAGTATACTGGGTTACCTGCTAAAAGGGAGGTGTGGAAAAGAACAAAGTTGAAGGGCTAATGATATCTGATTTTAAGACATAATAAGCTTTAAAAATGAAAACAGTGTAATATTGGCATAAAGACAGACAAAGGTTCAATGGAACAAAGTAGTCTAGAATCACACCGCACATATACAGACAACTGAATTTTTACAAATGTCAAACTGATTTGACAAAAGCAACTCAGTGAAGAAAGGACAGTCTAGTCAGCAAATGGTGATGGAACAATTGAATATCCTTATGCAAAAAAAATTAACTTTGATCCATACCTCGCATCATGTATAAAAATTAATTTGAAATGAATCACAGACCTAAATATGAAACTTAAAACCATCTTACTTCTATAAAAAATGTAAAAGAAAATAGTTGTGGCCTTAAATTAGGCAAAGATTTCTTAGATGCATAACCAAAAACATGACCTATAAAAAAACAAATTGATAAATTTGACTTCATCAAAATTTAAAATTTCTCTCGTCAAACGATTCTGTGAAGATAATGAAAAGACAACCTGCAGACTGGGAGAAAATACTTAAAAAGCATATTTGTGATTAAAAAACCTTATACCTAGAATATATAAAGAACTCTCAAAGTTCAATAAGAAAGCAAACAACCCAATTTTTAAAGATAGGCAAAAGACTTAAATAGGCATTTCACTTAAAAGGTATAGAGAATAGCAAATAAACACATAAAAAGATGTTCTACACTATAATTACAGTGAGATACCACTATACATCTATCATATTGTTCAAATTTAAAGCAAATAATTAGCCTAAGCTACAGCAGGAAGGGCAAGAAGTCTCATACACTGTTGGTGGGGATGTAAAATGTTACAATCACTTTGGAAAACAGTTTGGCAGTTTCTTAAAAACTTAAATGTGTACTTTCTGTATGATTCAGTCATTCCACTTCTAGGTATTTACACAAGGAAAATGAAAGCATATATTCATGTAAAGACATACATGAATGTTCACAGAAGCTTTATTTGGAAGATCCCTAACTAGAAACAGGCCCAATGTCCACCAGTAAATGAACTGATAAACAAATTGTGATATGATCCATGCAATGGAACATTGCACAGCAATAAAAAAGAATAAACCATTGATGCATGCAAAACATGGCTGAGTCTCAAAACAACGATGCTGAGTAAGAGGAGCACACATTGAATAATTCCATTGGTATAAAACACTAGAAACTACAAATTACTCTATAGTGACAGAAAGTAGCTAAGTGAACGCCTGTAGGGAGGGGCACAGAAAGGGTGGTGGGAGATGTTATAAAAGATATGAGGAAAATTTTAAAGTGATAACTACGTTCATTATTTGATCACAGTGATGGTTTCACCCATCAATCAGTCAAATATAGATGTATCATAGATTATAGATATATAGATGTAGATACAGATAAATATAGATAACAAAATTTAACAAATTGTGTACCTCAAATTTGTGTAGCTCATTGCATGGCAAGTATACTTCAATAAAGCTGTTAAAAAGGGGAAGGAAATGGAGGAGGAGGTGATGGTGGAAAGTGTATCTGGTATGAGAGGAAGAGACGGGATAGAACCCTGAAAGGTTGCCTGCCTGTTATCTGATTCGAGTCTCTTAACTCAGCATGGTACAACCAACCACTGTTCACCTGCTCCAACAACTGCTCACCTGCCCAGATGCCTTCATGTTGCCATCTTCTGAAACACCTTCATCAGCCTCTCCAAATTTTGGAAACTCGTTTTAGTGTCTAGACACCAACCATCCTAGATGTAGCTCAATCAACTGGTCACAGAGTCCCTTTCCCAACTTCTAGAAATTATAGTTTAAATAAGCATGAGATTGCATATAAAAATGCTTAATATCAATTGTCGTCAGGGAAATACAAACTTAGAAAACCATCAGCAACCACCAGACACTTATTAGAATGGCTCAAATCTTAAAAACTGGTAATACCAATTGCTGGCAAGGATGCAGAACAACAAGAACTCTTTTTCATTGCGGGTGGAAATGCAAAATGGTACAGCCAATTTGGAAGACAGCTTTTCAGTTTCTTACAAAGTTAAATATAGTCTTACTATATGATCCAGGATTTGCACCTCTTGGTATTTACCCAGCTGAATTGAACACTTAGATACACACTCACACACACAGCACAGCACACAAATGCTTAGAGGAACTCTATTCATAATTTCTCAAAACTGGAAGCAACCAAGATATTTTTCAATATGTGGATGGATAAACAAACTGTGATACATCTATAAAAAGGAATGCTACTCAGCAATAAAAAAGAATGAGTTATCAAGCCATACAAATACTTGGATGAACCCTAAGTGCAAACTGCTACGAAAAAGAAACTGGTCTGAAAGGCTACATACTACATGATTCCATTTACATGACATTCTAGAAAAAGTAAAACTATAGTGATAAACAAATCAGTGGTCGCCAGGGATTTGGAGCAGAGTGCAATAGGTAAAGCATGGGGCATGTTTTAGGATGGTGAGACTATTTTGTACGGTATTACAACAGTGGATACATCACCATGCATTTCTAATATATTTCCATGGAGCTTTAAGGAACAAAGAGTGAAACTTAAAGTATACAAGTGGAAAAATAATAATTTTAGGTGTTGGAGAATTTGAGGATAGAATGCAGATGTGATCAAAAAATCTATATTACAATTAACTCTGCACGTAAGCACTGTACTCTAGTTGATAAATTTATTTCCCACAGAAGTACAGGTAAACATTTGTGAAACTATTACACATCTATGCTGGAACTGAATAAGCAAACGTATGGAGAATGGTGGGAGCCAGGTTTCTCACTGGTGGAGTGGGAGGTTACAGATAAGCAAGAAGAGAAGGCTAGAAGGATCCATGTGATAATAAATTAGAGTGGGAGACATTAGTACAGATTCATATTTAGCTTACTATACATACAGATGGTTAGATACAAAAATATTTATAGATGGATGTATGTAAACAGGTTAGTTTACACACATAAATTTCTTTGCTCTGTTAGCTGAGATGACCTAGAAGCAACGTAATCCCAGTAGCAATTGACCACACCCAACATCCGGAATTTGGATTCTAATATCATTGTTCAGTAAAAGGACCAGGCTCCTTGGAGAAATAACTTATTCTAGGACTGGGTCAGGAAATATGCAAGATGAGTTTGGAGCACCTTGTAACGCCAGAAAGTAAGAAAATACTCAAAAGAAAAAAAATAGAAAACACACACAATGATAAAGGTAAGTGAAAGAGCAACAAAATAAAGTAGCAAACAAAATAAAGTAGCATTCATTTATAATCCAAAGTATAAAATACATATCCATAAGTCCACACTGATGAAAATAAATAATTAAATAAATTATGGGGAGAATAGACAAATATCCCATGCAGAATGATTCCAAATAATTTATTAGGTTCATACATTGCTCACAGGAGGTAGAATGCCACACCCACTCATTAAGTGTGGAAGTTTTTACTGTAAGTAGTGACTTCCTTCTAAAGAGTACAGTATAGAAAGGAGAGATGATAAAAAGTCGCTGTACAGTGGAGAAACCTGATGCCCACCATTGTAGCCATGTGCTCAAGGTCAACGTCAACAGTAATGAATCATGTTGATAACATGTACCCTTGATATGAGGTGTTGAGAATGGTACATTACCTCTGTGGTCAGCCTCTGGAAACCCCCAAACCTCAATCTAATCATCAGAACAACATCAGAAAAATCCCAATCGAGGGACATTCTACAAAATACCTGACCAGTACTCAAAACTGCCAAGGTCATCAAAAACAAAGAAGACAAGGAAAGTCTGAGAAACTGTCACAGCCAGGAAGAACCTAAGGAAACATAACAGCTAAATGTAAATATATGAGATCCAGGATGAGATCCTGGAACAGGAAAAAAATATTAGGTAAAACTCAGAAAATATAAATAAACATGGACCTTATGATAATGTATTCATATTGGCTCATTAGTTGTAAGAAATGTACAACACTTAGTATAAATATTAGAAGAAACTGGATATGGAATATATGGGAACCCTCTGTACTATCTTCACATTTTTTCTGGAATTCTAAAACTAAAGCAAGAACATGTACTTCAAAAACACATGTGACTTCAGAGTCAGATAGAGTTGGATCTAATCTCTCATCTATGAGACCTTAGGCAAGATATCTGATACCTGGGTTTCAGTTTCCACAAGGCTGCTATAAACATAACCACATCCACTTTACCTCATAATAAGTAACGTGTCTCAGCATAGCTGACCCCCTTCAATACATGCCCTTACACTTCTCTCCCTGTACAAGATGACAATTACAAAGACCTAGTGGGGAGTTTAAAGGCCATATGCATCTGGTTCATTTCCAATTAACATGTGGCCTCTCTCCAGAATCCAGATAGGATGGGTATCTTCTCCATGTGGGCAAGTCTAACAATAGTTAGGCAAAGAGCATCAGAAACATGTTTACTAGATTCTTCTGGATGGGGTTCTGCACTTTGAGCAAAGGATCCCTTACAAACAGACAGGGCCATGTTCCCCAGAACCCTCCAGAAAACAGCCAAGAGGTCTCCCCTAACCCAACATTCTTCGGTCTCCTGTATAGAGCATTCATTGTGAATACAAAATGGACTCTAACATTTCTGATAGCTATGTCAGTCACAAAGTGACAGTCATGCCAGAACACCACATGAAACACATACCCAGTGCGTGCCCTAACCAGATAACTGCAGATGCAGGGTGGAGTGTGACCATCTGCATGGTTTTATTGGGCTGTAGGTGGGTGCACCGCATCCAGTCTTGAGCATAAAATCAGAGCTCTCGGACGGCTCATCGCTCAGGCCTCAACTGACGAGCTGACAGCTGCACCTGCCCTTGTCCCAGACAGAGCACTTGAAGCGTCGCCTCCTGACCATCCCACCAGCCGGCTGATGCCCTCCGCTCTGCACCCCAGTGCCGAAGGAACTGTCACTGAACACCAGACTCTCTCATTCCTCTTTCGTATGACTGTTTACCTTTCCTAACCCTATTACTTGCAAACCTGTGTGACCCTATTGTGTGAAACCACTCTATCTCAACTACTGGAGGCTCTCCTCTGGCCAGAGCTTTGGTTAATACCTGGGGTAAACCGAGTCAGTAGGACTAGATCTATGGCTTTATTCTAACAAAGTCTGACATTATGGAAAGACACAAACACGTGTGAGACTGCTATTTTGATAGCCACACCCTGCTCACAATAGCCCCTCTCTCACCGCTGGACTTTCTGGCCATGCATGCCCCATCCTGCTCTTCCATTTTGACCTACGAGTCCATATATAAAAGTTGAATGTATTATGAGCTTATTTCTATCATCTCAGAGAACTTGAGGAACATGGCGTGATTAATGCCATAGTTGGCCAACCTTTTCTTCGCTTTCCATCTTTTTTGTTTTTCTCCTTTCTTTGTCACTCTTCCAAAATTTAGCCATAGTTAGCATCCAAATAGAACCTAATACGGAATTGTTTGAATGAATTATAAAGAGAGATAATGAGATAAAGTGGATGGGGAATTTTTTTAATTTACTTTATTGTATGTATTTAACAAATACTAGTATAATGCTTAGTATGTACATTATAAGTATTAATTCATTTAATTAATACCTTATAAATAGTGTTAAGACATTATAAATATTAATTCAGTTAATCCTCGCTTCATCCTTATGGACCATTATTTGCATTTTACAGGTGAGTAAACTGAAACACAAAAAGTTTCAAGAACTTGCCCAGGGTCAGAGGCTAACAAGTAGCAGAGTAAACCCAAGAAATCTTTCTCCCTGGTCCAGAGGTTCTGTGGTAACAAAATAGACTCAAGATAGAAATCAAATTTTTAAATTCATTTTATTCTCACAACAATTCTTTAAAGTTACTATTTTCACACACACACACACACACACACACACACACACACATCTAATAGGTGGACCTTGAAAAAATTCAATATTTCATCTAGGAAAGGAATGGGATAGACAGGGAGACAGAGTTGCATGAATAAGGGATACATCAAGTAAAGGAAAGAGTTAAAAAAAAAACCAAAGATGAGTCTCTCATACACAAGGTCCTCTCCACACCCACCCCACTCTGGTGTTTCCCATTACCTGGCACCCTCACCAAGACATACAGCCTAGTAGCAAGCTGCCTATTCCTCCCACTCCTTTTCAAGTAAATCAAACAGATAGAAACACCCTTCATGTTATTCCCCTGGAAAAAAAACAGGATTTTTCTGTAATTTCCAGGTTCTCTGAATAGTAACAAAACTACCCAGGCCTTAGCCCCTCTCCCCACCTAATTCTCTGTTTAAATAGTTAATGGTTCCTCACCTCCACCCAGAGAGATGCCTTGGTTTCCACCCCTATGGAAATGATTGGCATTTCTCATCCAGCAACCAACTGGGAAGACAAATCATTATGAAAACATGAACTGAGTAATGTACCGCAGAAACCATATGGCTGCTTTCCTAGCATTTAGCATTGACAAGGTTCACTCAATTTGCATTTTTAAATATGTCTCTTACTCAGATTTGGTGTCTTCCATCCTTCTCAGACCTTGGGGGAATTTTAGCAGCAGGAAAGGTTCTTGCAGGTAGTGTTTTTCTAGGTTGTGGGATTTTACACCCTCCCACATTCTCACTCCCCATGTCCTTCCTCTCTGGGTCTGAGCTCCTTGACACCCCCTCCCATCTCCCCATCACATTGACAATTCCTGGTCAAGTATGGACTTCCCTGAAGGAGTCAGAGCATAGGCTAGGTTGGAAAGAAGTCTAATGGAAACAGTATAAAACCAGTGGTCACAAGAACCATCTGGTCCCAGGGCTATCAACAGCCCTGTCTGCAGCTTTAGGTCAGTTAAGCGACCTCTCTGGGCAGAGGTTTGGCATCAGGCAAGCCAGCGTAAACTAGGGCTCTACCTCCTTTGCTCTGAGAATCACAGAGCGGCTCTCAACTGGGCAGGTCTGCCCCCATACAGGGCATTTGGAAAAGTAGGCAGGCATTCTTTGGGTTGTCACAATATCCAGGGAGCATTACCGACAGTTTAGTGTGAGGAGACCATGGATGCCGAAAGGTCTGTGGCGCTTGGGATAGTCTCACATAGTGAAGAATTTCCCCACAAATGTTGCTAATATCACACCCTCTAAAAATCCCTGTTGGAGCACTTACAGATTAAAATCATCAAAGAGCTTTATAAATTTAATGTTAGCATTAAGTGGTTAAATTTTTGTTCAATTTTCTATTTCATTGAAAGGAATTTTATAACTAGACAACTGAGTGTGTGTGTGGGGTGTGTGTGTGTGTGTGTGTGTGTGTGTGTGTGTGTGTGTGGGTGTGAATGCACTTAGACAGACTAGAAAAAGCACTATCTATAGTGTGCGTCTGAAGAGCCAGGCACTAATTCTAATTCTACCACTGACTTCCTGCAAGTCCCAGAGAAGCACTTTCCCTCTTTGGTTCACACAGACTCTCCTGATCCCTGGACGAAATATTTGTTTTGGTTCATTTCTAAGGTACTGTGACACTCATCATTTCCATGACTCTAAGACCCAGGAAAACCTCATTATTCTTTCTGTACTTTAATAAGCAAATGTGACCAGTGTAGGTAGATTAAATAAAGGAGTTTAAGATTTATAGGGGTTATCCTGGGTTTTTCCTAGAAAGGTCAGGTCCAGTGAAATGACAGCCGTGATGGAGCAATGTCACCAGGAGGTGATGAAGGCAAATGGCCAGGTTGCTGTGTGCTTGTACTGGTGGTATTTGCAGACAACTCAGAGGCAGAGCTAAGACAATGCTGAGGTGTATCGTCTTAGCTGAGTGAAATATCTGGAATCTGAGCAGGGATGAGACTGGTTGGGAAGGAAATTTGCATGCAGCCATTAATTTATTCTATGAACATTTATGAGGCACACACTGTGTGGCAAGCCCTGGGCCAGGAAGAGTAATAGAAAGAGAAGGCATAGCCCCTGCCCTCAAACTGCTCACAATCAGTCAGGCAGGATATATAAACAATTTTTAAAAACATGGAATATGCATACAAGGTACAGTGAGTACATGGAAGAGAAGAGGCCTTACCTCAAGGAAATAGATCATCTCAGCCCTTGATGGACAAGATTGTACCTTAGCAGGTGGAGTGGAGTGGAGGCTGGGAGAGGGGTGGGAAAACCCTTGCAAACAAGTGTGACAACACTGAGTGAGAGAGAGCAAGGCATGTTGGGGAGAAGTCAGGCAAGTTAACTTGTCGAGAACGGAATGGGTGTTAATAAGTTCAAGAGATGAGGGATAGACATGGGTCAGCTGTGAAGTTTGGACTTGATCTGGTAGGCCACAAGGGTCATTAAAGAAATTTCTAGTGGGGGAGTAATAAGCATATTGCAGTTGGGGAAATTAAAAAGGCAAGTTATCCAGAGTGAAAACAATAGTTAAGAAAATCAAGATTATGCAAAGGAACAGAAAACTCTTTTCTAAGCATAAAACCATAAATTCCTGATAGAAAAGGAGAGGGTGAGAATGCAAAGGAAGCATTAAAATAATGTGGGGTCAATGAAATAAACACCAAAACTTTCATATTAACTTAATCTTAGACTCCAGTAAAATGAAAGTGATAGAAAATCAAACACAAAGAGAATGAAAGGGGGAGACAATCAGCAAACAAGACAGGTGAACAAATTTCTAAAAGGCAGACAGAGAATGGAAAACTTTGAATGAGAATGTAGCTAGGAAAACGAAACTAAGCAAACACAGGCTATAACCAAAAGTAAGAGCCCATCTGCCACAAAGAAGCCCCTGGAAATTCTAGACACTGAATTTGTCTTGAATTTGTCCTTGAATCCATTGCAAAGACAATGGAGAAAGAGAAAGAGTGCCCCGAGAGGAGACACTGACTGAAATTCTATCTACCAGTTACTGTATTAGTCAGCACTCCACATTATCTATCCCCTTGCATATGCACGTACAGGCAAGCGTGCAAACACACACACACACACACACACACACACACACACACACACACACTGCCCTAACTGTGCTTTCTATCTAACATTATATTCTCATGAGAAACACCTACTACCATTAAAAGAAACACCTACTACCATTAAAACACCGACTACTCTCTAAAAAAACTGAATAAACTGCCCAAAGGAAAATTGGGTAGATTTCACCACCCTGAGTAAAACTCTCCCTTTCTACATATGAGTTGGCCTAATATAAAGGCCAACTTTCAATAAGCTCTCTGAAGTAAAGATTGTCCTAGCTAGGGGGAGTCATTTGGCTTACTTCTAGCTAATAACATAGAAGAGGAAATCTAATGGGGGTTTGCCTAGCAAATAAAGGGCTTCCTAATAAAAGTCTCAGATGCAGAACAAGACTTCTTTGTCTTTCTTCCTGCCTGGAACATATCTATGATAATGGAGTAGCAGCACCTCTCTAGTGACATAAGGTGACAAGCAAAATGGTGAAATGCAAATGAACTAAACATAGCAAAATTGGAAACTAGAAAGAGATGGGATTATCTTCTAATTTGTTTAAGTGCTGAATGAGACCTAGAACGGCTTATGTTCAGCCTTCTTTTGAAGTGAGATAATAAATATTTAAACAGTTGAGGTCACTTTAGTCAGGTTTTCTATTACTTACAGATAAACACACCCTAAGTAATAAATAGAGGTAACATCAGATCTAAAAGAAAAAATGGCTAAAAGGGATGTTCTCTGAGATGTGACACTGTAGAGACAGGTTTAGCACTTCTACACTATTTTTAAATCTTATATATATATCACTTTGATATAAAAAATAGACTAGGGGTAAACACTAGTATGTATCAAAGACCTATTTGTTACGTTAAATAATACATTAATTTTTCTAAAACACTGGGCTTTTAAATTATTTCATTTTCTTTAATTGTTTGGTAATATTTTGTATTGAAACTGAAGCCAGAAATTTGTCCATAGGATTTACTCACAGATCGCATGTGCTTGTGACTCCCTGCTGAAGGATATTATAGGTATATGATTACTCTCGCTCCTCATCTGGTGGCAGCAAAGGTAGAAAATTTATCACTCAAAAGTCTGACTGTACAAGTCGTTCCACCAATGAAAGCCTTGTGACCTTATGATGTTACATTTACGTAGACATAGGATGCAGACCTATGTAACCACTAAGAGAGTAACTATCCTCTTCAGTGTATGAGGATCACTCGGGAGCTGGCTAAAGCTAAAAATGCAGGACTGTGAGGGCCCACTTTAGAGATTCTGTTTCAGGTGGAATATGCATTTTCAGAAAGTCCTCAAATAATTTAGATACAGGTGCCCTCATGGGCTACACTAACCATTACATGGTTTGAGAAGCACCGTGCTAAGGAATCAGTGGGGAAAGCAGTTGCTGTCACATAGAGTGGATTGACCTTTCTCCCACCCACCCAGCAATCCATTCATTCATTCATATGACAAATGTTTGTCGAGAGCATACAGCATGCTTGTTACTGACTACACAAAGCTGATTAAGAAAGTGGACTTGCCCTTGGAGACGTAACAGTACAGCTGGAAAGAAAACACATTAACAGGTCTTCCCTTAGATTTTTTGTTTGCTTTAGCTTTACTGAGGTATAATTGACATATAAAATTGTAAGACATTTAAAGTGTACATGGTGATGATTTGGTATACATAGACATTTTGAAAGGATTCCCCCATCTAATGAATTAACACATCCGTCACCTAACTTACTTATTTAGGTGAGAACATTTAAGTTTGCTCTCTTAGTACATTCCAAGGATGTAATACAGTGTTATCAGCAATAGTCCCCAGGCTATATATTAGATCCTCAGATCAAAGTTTGTATCACTTTATCAACCTCTCCCTCTTTACCCCACCCACCCACCCCTGACATCCATTTTTCTAATCACTGTTTCTATGAGTTTGACTTTCTTTTTAGCTTCCACATATAAGTGGTACCATGCGGTATTTGTCTTTCTCTGTTTAGCTTGTTTCACTTAGCATAATGCCTGCAAGTTCCACCCATATTATCACAAATAGCAAATTATCCCCTCATCGTTGACAGACACTTAGGTTGTTTCCATATCTTGGCTATTGTGAATAATGCTGCAATGAACATGAGAGAGCAGATATCTCTTCAAAATCCTGTTTTCACTTCCTTCAGATAAATACCCAGGAATGGAATTGTTGGATCATATGGTAGTTCTATTTTTAAGTTTCTGAGGAACTTCCATACCATTTTCTACAATGGCTACGTCAATTTACAATCCTACCAGTAGTGCACAAGTGTTCCCTTTTTTCCATATCCCCACCATCACTTCCTGTCTCTTGTCTTAAAAAATGAATTTTTAAGCATTTTGGCAACAGAGGGATAAAACTGCAGTTTTTAGCAGGACATCTCAGAGAAGACACTTCAGAAATATTTCTTCTAACATTAGAGAGACTGAAATCAAAGCAGAACCATGGCAGAAGCCTGGACTTAGTCCTGCTAGTGGAAAGGATCCTGCCTCTTGAGCTTTATCTTTCATTTGAGAGAGAGAGCAAGAGCGAGAGCGAGAGCGAGAGCGAGAGAGAGAGCGAGAGCGAGAGCGAGAGAGAGAGAGAGAGAGAGAGAGAGAGAGAGAAAAGTTTTCTAGAGTTATAATATTTAAGGTTAGTTTTCATTGTAGAACTTATGTGTATAACCATTTCGCTTGGGACACAGATAGTTTGTAAACATAGGCAACAAGCAAGCAGTCAACTTTTAATAAATTCCAGTAAGTTTGGACATGTTTAAACATGTCAGAGAAAACAATCGGATAAGTTTTGCTACAAAGCTATTGTGACAACCTATGCTGTTGAATGAGTGCCACTTTAAGTTCTAACAGTCTTCATATCATGTGCATGGTCTGAGTCAGCTCGAAATGTTTTAACCTTAGCCAGACATTCTAGTGTCATGCTGACAAACAAGCAGATATGTCGGCGTTATGTAGCAGCAGCCTTGATTTATTCATAAACAGAAACTAAGTTTATATTTGTTTCCAGACAGAAGCAAATGTGCTTATACTCCTGGTTACACTTTAAAATTAATTTTCCTTCTAATTCTTCTGACCCAAGTTTCACATTTAAGAATTTATTTGCCCCCTGCTCTTCATAAACCAGATCCATGAACCAATAAACAAAAGTTCAGATGATGAAGCATCATAGCTTTAATTGAAACCACCTTTCTCCGTATAGGTCAAGGCAGTCCTTATGGAACCAGCTGTTTTTGAAATGTACCTCCCCAAATTAAGAAAGGGCCCTCTGGACTACATGAACAGTACTACTTATTCTTTATAATGTATTAGTTCTTTCAAGTACTAAACATTTTATTGAGTGTCAGCTGTGTGCCAAACACTTTACCCATTTCATTATTCCCATTATTCCACCTGTACTGTAAGAGATTTAAAACGTCAAAAGCTATACATTGTTATAGGTAACTCCTAAAAATGAAGGGAATTGGCAAATGCAAAGCAAATGTGACATGATCTTTTTATACTGTGCTTTGTTATGGGAGAATGTATTACACCCTAACTCCAGTTCCAACCCCCATCTGCCACAACATAATTTTATAAAATAAGACCTAATAGACAGTATCAATCTCACTGATATCTTCCGATGGCAGTATAATAATTGGGTTTTGTTTTTCAGATTCCAGCCCAGTTCTACTAGGGCACACTTTTATTATCTTTTCCTGCAGGAGTCTAGAAAATACATGTATAATATCATCTTTAAAATAAGTTAAAATAAGGTGGGAGTGAGTAACTGAGTCTGAAAATATTATCATCTAAGAGGTAATTTTTAAAAAAGAAAATATTAGACTGATAACTCACCACATCAATGAAGCATAGTACCTAATTAATCAGAGTCATGCAAAAAGTCAGTCCTAAGAGTAGTCGTTATATTTGAGCTAGTGAGATATAATGACCCAGTTTTCTTGGGAATGACATTTAATGAGTAAGAGCAAAAATAATTTCCAAAGTATTCATCCCTCCAAGGCTGGTTGATGCATTAGTCTCAAGAATCAAGTCTAGGGGTAGGGGTAGGGTGAGGTAGGGTGGGGACGAATCATTTCCCTTCAAGCTACTTAACACTCAGCATTTCCTAAAGTAATCTTTCTGCAATATCAATCCTAAGAGATGACCAGTGATTTCCAAAGGATCTCTGACCAAAGATAATTGAGTCTTTATACTGCATTCTCCTCTCTAAGATTCCCCAATGAACCATAGCATCACCAAGATTTACCAGTCCTGCTGTAGAAAGCCTTTGAATTTTGCTTAAACTACAGTTCTCTAGAATTGTTTGACCAGGTAGCATGCTAGTTTATGAAAACAGGAGGGTTAAAACCTTGGAAAAGTGTTCTGTTCTCCATCCAGATGCTCTGGATATCTGGATAATGAGCAAGAGTTTTCACTTTTGGATGACGTTTAATCTTTGTGCAAACGTCACAAGGCAATGATAAAAATAAACAGGAAGATCTGTATGTGCTAATGTTGGTAAAACATTCTGTATAACGTTCTTTGGTAAAACGTTATTGGTTTTGATGAAATTCCTTTGGAAGGAAAATAGAATATTGTTTTTTTCAAACACAAGTATTTCCTGTTACTTTTTCATGCACTTCCCTAAGATTTCACCCATTCCCTGCCCCACCACTCTTCTTCCTGGGAATTCTCAGAAAAAGAGAGTTGACAGCCTGGAGAAGACAGGAGTGTAAATCTTACTAAAACAAAATGGGAGTAAACCCTCCCAAGGAGTAATTCATCTCTGCTAGAGAAGTTTCATGTTCAGTGAAAAGAGACCAGAATAATTGATGTGGAAGTCCAAAGGACTCCCATATTGCTTAATGTTCTTTTTCAGTACGATGAGAACAGTTTTCTAGAGTGTCTAACCTTTCAAACCTGAATATAGTTTTTAAGATCAAGCAAGAAAGAGCATGCCTTCAGCCAACAAACAAACAAACAAACAAATAAATAAAAATTTTATAAATTTCCTCAAGCTGAAATCAGTGCTGTCACCCATACATGGATAAATCTAAGCCAGTCAATTAGAGTCTCAAACTTCCTGCCAGACTGTTCAGTCAGGACCTTAACAAAAGGATACCAGAATGGGAATAGTCATAGACTCAGAGACTGGAAAAATCTGTTCTAAGTTACTTTGTCTTTAGCTAGTCACTATAATACTTGAGGCCTTAATTTCTTCATCTGTGAGAGAGGTGTGAAGGAATTACTATCAAATGATTATGCAGTTGTTATATAACAAGTTCTTAACTGTCTTGCATGTAATCAACTTGTAACCAGGATAAATTTATACTCTCTATTAGCGCTAGAAAATGTATGAATGGATTTGTATAACAAGCCATAGGGTACCAAGAACATCCAAGTATTCCAGCCCCATGCTTGGCTATATGCTGAGTTCTACTTGTTTATAAACCAATTTACACCAGTTGTGATTACGGCAATAATTACAGCTTTTAATTTTCATTTTACATGAGAGAGAGGAAAAATAGAGTTGTTTCTCAGAAACTAAGTTAAATGCTTAGATGAGTCTCTACAATAAAATTAAAGGAGATTCTAAAAAAAATGTTTTTGAAATAGGGGTAAGACAACTGTTTTAGTGTAAAAAAAAGTTTTGGTGTAAAACATAAAAATTCAGAAGAAGAGTCAAATGTCTTCAAATTCTAGATTTACTTTCTTAATTTCTAATTGAAATAATTTGACTTATAAGAAGTTACAAAAATAGTAGATTGTCCCCATGTGTCCTTCATTCAGCTCCTCAATAATAACTTACATAATTGCAGTACATTGTCAATACTGGGAGCCTGATGTTGGTATAATACTATTAACTCTAGATCCACTTTATAATCCAAATTATGACTAATGAAGGATACATTATGGATATGGTAAATGCAGTAAAGATGAAATAGAACTCCACCCAACAAATCCCTGGCCATAAAATCAAAAGACTATCCATATGTCAAAAAAATTGTCAGAACTAAAAATTTTATAGCAAGTGATAAGTAATTTTATGTTGAACAAAAAGACATGATGTGCATTTATTCAGCAGTAGCAGGGAGAAATTTTAGAGTAGTCTACTTGATATGTGACACATTGAAGGAAGCTAACAAACAACAAATGATTCATAGAGATTATATGTTAGAAAGTGAAATTATGGATGATACAGAAATTATACTGTCTGTGACAGAAACAAATTGATCTAAAGATGAGGAAGATGGAGGAGACTAAGAGAGATAAGATCAATATTACAGCCAAAAATTATTAATTTGGTAAATAAAGATACACAGGAATTAGTTTTTACATTGAACAACCTGAGTTGATGTTGTCATATTTTTTTAAAGTATTGGACCATACTACAAAAATTAGGTTTCTTCTTCTGAGCAATGTACAAATTCTGTATTTTATTTTATTTATATGCACTCATACATTTATCTTAAAGTTGTGTATATAGGACATACAACCAAGATGGAGCCTTAGGTAAATGCTGTGTACCTTCTCTCACGACCACATCAAAGTTACAACTAATCTACAAAACAACCATTATTGAGAATCGCCTAAAATCAAGCTAAACTGAAGCCTTTCAACTAAGGACATACAGAAGGAGCCACCTTCAGACTGGTATGAAGGTCAGAGAGGCGGAACGGGCTCGTCCCACATAATGGTGTGTGACCATTAAAGATCAGGAGGGCTGTTTTGGCTGTGGGAGTCCCCCCATCCCCTAAAGGAATGAGAAATACCAGCCCCACCTCAGCCCAGGCTTCGAGTGCTGGGGAGAGAAGTCCCCGTAATTTTTGGTTGTGAAAACCAGTGGTGATTGTGACTGAGTGAGACAGTGCAGCTGCACTCACAGGCACTTCTCTTAAAGGGACTGCACAGGGACTTACTGACCAGTGGACTCACTCACTCTGAGCTCCAGCTCTGGGGCAGCGGCTGGAAAGGCAGCAGGAACAAATGGTGGGGAATTGAATTGTCTGGCTTGGGATGGGGGCTGGAGAGGCGGCTGTCTCCTGGACAGGGGAGCTGGTGAAGGCCATTGTTTCTTTGTTGAGCCCTCCACCTTCCCATGCATGAACACAAGTGGCCACCATTTTTGAGTCTCTGCTGTTCATTGGCCCCACCCTGGCGATTTGAGACCTGGCCTCACCCAACTTTCAGGCACACCCAGGCTGCTTTCAGTGTCTTTCTCATTCAGACCTCCTGCCTTGACTCAAGCAGTACTTTCCAATGGTCTCTCAAAGGTTCGCAGGACCCAGACAAGCAGCATCTGGCTTGAGCATGTCCTGTACCTCTGGCTGAGAAGCCCTAAGCTGGCACTAGTGGCAGCCAGCCTGTGTTCACGGTTTGGCCTCTCAAAGTCTCTTTCAAGCACAGCAAAGGGCAGCAGACATCTGTGGATTTCTTTCTGGCTCCTGCGAGGTGGACCCAGGTGGGGCACAGGCTGTGGCTGAAGTAGACCTACAGCGGATCCCCTCCAAGGTGGTCCTAGGGCTGGTACACCCAGGGGCCAGCTTCAAAATGAGCTGGAGCATCCCCCAGCCACCTCCAAGTACTGTGTTTCCCCAAAAATAGGACCCAGCCAGACAATCAGCTCTAATGTGTCTTTTGAAACAAAAATTAATATAAGACCCAGTATGATACGGTATGATATTATCATTATCATATTATATTATATAAGACCCAGTGTTATATCATAGTAAAATAAGACCGGGTCTTATATTAATTTTTGCTCTAAAAGACGTATTAGAACTGATTGTCCAGCTAGGTCTTATTTTGGGGAAAACACGGTACGACACACCCAAGGGAAGGATTGAGTCGGCACCAGAGTCCTGCTGAGGCAGATCCTGCTCTGTAGGATCAGCCCCTGCACAGCAACCCTTCCACTATAGTCCAGGCTAGTCCTCACAACCAGTGAGCCCAAGGGTCAGTCCCTCCCATGATGTGCAATTATCAACCAAGGCTCAACTACAAAAGGAGGGCACACACAACCCATACAAGGGACACACCTGAAGCGTGTGGCTCAGGTGACCAGAAAGACTGTGCCACTGTACCCCACAGCACACATACTACATAAGGCCACTCTACTAAGACCAGAAGACATAGCAGCCCTATTTAATATGCAGAAACAAACAGAGGGAGGCAGACAAAATGGGGAGACAAAGAAACATGTCCCAAATGAAAGAATGAAATAAAGCGCCAGAAAAAGAACTAAGTGAAATAGAGATAAGCAATCTATCAGACACAGAGTCCCAAACACTGATTATAAGAATGCTCAATGATCCTATAAAAATAGAGACAGAAACCATGAAAAAGAACCAGTCAGAAATAAAAGATACAATAATGGAAGCAAATAATATGTTACAGGGAATCAACAGTAGATTATTTGAAGCAGAGGATCCAATCAGTGATGTAGAGGATAAGGTAGGCAGAAAACACCCAACCAGAACAGCAAAAGGAAAAAAAGAATCCAAAAAATTGAGAAAAGTTTAAGGGGCCTCTGGGACAAGAGCAAGCATACCAATAACCACATTAGCAAGCATACCAACATCCACCAGAAGGAGGAGAGAGAGAGGAAGGAATTGAAAACTTATTTGAAGAAATATTGACAGAAAACTTCCTTAATCTGGTGAAGGAAATAAACATACAAGCCCAGGAAGCACAGAGAATCCCAAACAAGATGACCCCTAAGAGGCCCACACCAGGACACATCATAATTAAAATACCAAAGGATAAATACAACAGAGAATCTTAAAAGCAGCAAAAGAAAAGCAGTTAGTTATTACAAGAGAGCCCCCATAAGACTGCCAGCTGATTTCTCAACAGAAACTTTGCAGGCAAGAAGGGAGTGGCAGGAAATATTCCAAGAGATGAAAAGCAACTACATACAACCAAGACTCCTCTACCCAACAAGGCTGTCATTTAGAATTGAAGGACAGAAAAAGAGCTTCCCAGACAAGAAAAAGTTGAACGAGTTCATCACCACCAAACCAGTATTACAAGGACTCTTAGAGGGACTTCTTTAAGATGGGAGGGGGGTTAAGGATGGGTGAAAGGGGAAAGGATTAAGAAGGACAAATTAGGTGTTATACAGTAGTCATGGGGATTCAGTAGTCATAGAATAATATAGTCAATAATATTGTAATAACTAGGTATGGTTCCCAATAGGCACTAGATCTATCAGGGTGATAGATGGGAATGGGGTTAAGGTCAAGGTGAAAAAGGTGAAGGCATTAAGAAATATAAATTGATAGTTAATACAGGATGGGGAACATAATCAACAATGTTGTAAAGATCATGTAAGGTGTCAGATGGGCTGTGGACTTATCGGGGATCACGTCATAGACTGTGTAGATGCCTGACCAATGTGCCTGACCTGTAGATGCCTGACCTGAAGAGCTGAAGTAGAATAATACTGAATGTCAACTATAACTAAATGTATAGGTGTATATAGTCACGGGATGTGGAGTACAACATAGGGAAGATAGTCGATGGTATTGTAACAGCTATATAAGGTGTCAGAAGGGTAGTAGCTTCTCGGGGTGGGTTATCACTTTATGAGGGGTTTAAATGTCTAAATATTAAGTTGCTTTGTACACCTAAAACTAATTTAAAAAATTATACACACACAGACACACACACACACACAGTGCCAAATAAATGTATACACATTTTAAGAAAGGAAAAAAACTGTTAAAATTGTAATACTCAATATATACCGATAACAAAAGATAAATACAAGTCATGTGTATATATTTTTTGGCACCCCAGCATATATATAATTTTTGTAATCTCTCGTTTTTGAGCTACAATTACCAGTCCCAATTGTATCAGATAAAAGGGGCCCTACTATTCTGTAATACTACAATGTAGAGTTTTCTCTGCAGGGGCTGGGAAAGAAAGAAGAGAAAAAACAGGGTATATTATCTCAGAATTCTCCAGAAGGAACCATGCTTATCACCTGAGTCAAGAATAGAAAAATAATTCACTTTGGACTTATGTGTATCAATTAATGGTAACCTAGACAGATTATTTCCGTGGAATTCAGTGGTATGTCCCTAGTTGAAAAAGATTTTGAAAGAGAAAAAAAGGATTAGTTTGGGGAAGCTGGGATTTGACTATGAATAGGGTGATATATCAAGAACAAGTGCTTCTAGTCTTAGGAAAACAAGATGGCTCCCAAAGGTCTCATCTATGAAACAGACAGAAGCTCAGGTGAGAAGAATGTGGCAAGCAAGCATCCCTGATATTATCCCTGATAATCTGATTATCTGGACAAAGAAAAATTCTTTGCTGCTTTTATTGAAAATAGTTCTTCAAAAATAGTGCTGCTATTTTCTCACTTAAATTTCACTGAAGTTCCTTTGAAAATACTAGCTCATCTAAGCTGTGCTAAAAAGAAAAGAGCGAAAAAGAAGGATAATGCTATAGGTTAAATTATGTCCCCCTCAAAAGATATGTTGAAGTCCTAACCCCCACCTGTAAATGTGCCCCTATTTCGAAATAGGGTCTTTGCAGATGCAATCAAGTTAAGATGAGGTCATTAGGATGGGCCCTAATTCAATATGACTGATGTCATAACAAGAAGAGAATACCATGGGAAGAGAGACACACAGAAAAACGATCATGTCAAGACAGAGGCAGAGATTGCAGTAACGTTGCCACAAGCCAAGGAATCCCTGGGGCTACCAGAAGCTAGAAGAGGCAAGGAAAGATCTTTCTCAAGGCTTTGAAAGGAGTAGGCCCCGCCAACAACTTGAATTTGGACTTCTATCCTCCAGGTCTGTGAGACAATAAATTTCTGTTGTTTTAAGCCAGTTTGTGTTACAGTAATCCATGCTTATGTGTGGGGGCTACATGGCAAGACCCCTAGTGGATGCCTAAAAATATGAAAAACACTGAACACTATATATAGTTTATTTTTTCCTACACATACATATCTACAGTAAAGTTTAATTTGTAAATTAGTCACAGTAAGGAATCAGCCATAATAACTAATAATAGAACAATTATAATGACATACTGTAATAAAAATTATGTGACTGTGGTCTGTCTCTCTCTCAAAATACCTTATTGTACTGTACTCACCCTTCTTATGATGATAATGTGAGATGGTAAAATGCCTACGTGATGAGGCATAATGATGTAGTCATTATGACGCAGTGTTAGGCTGCTATGGACCTTCTGACCATACATAACAAGCACTTTATGGGTTCTCCTTGGCTTACCCAAATTGCCACCATCACTACTCTTGCACTTTGGGGCCACGATTAAGTAAAACAAAGCTTACTTGCACACAAGCACTGTAATACGGCCCAGTTGATCTGATAACCCAGATGGTTACTAACTGACTAATGGGTGGAGAGTCTATACAGAGTGGGAACACTGGACATAGGGATGATTCACGTCATGGGTGTGATGATGAGGGATTTCATCATGCTACTCATAAGAGAATGCAATTTAAAATTTACAAATTGTTTATTTCTGGATTTTTTCATTTAATATTTTTGGACCGTAGTTGCCCACGGGTAACTGAAACCGCAGAAAGTGAAACCACAGATAAAAGGGAGACTACTGTACAGTTGACCCTTGAGCAACTCAGGAGTTAGGAGTACTGACCCCTGTGCAGTCAAAAATCCACATACAGCTCTTCTGTCAGCCCTCTGCATACACAGATTCCCAGTCATGGATCAAAAATATGGTAGATACACACACAGCGTATACGTGGACCCATGCAGTTCAAAGCTACATTGTTCAAGGGTCAACTGTAATTTGTTACTATAGCTTTAGGAAACTAATACAGGTAGTCTAGGCACAATGGCCAGGATAGGCATCAGAGTAGATAATTCTGGGAGTGGTAAGGGAAAAACTGGAAGCTTCTTTCAAGAGCTTTCTTCAATATTCTCTGGGAAAATTATACTTATTGTTTGATTAAAGAGAACTTCTCCCTCATATGGGTTAAGACAATAGAATCTCCAGGCAGTCCTAGGTAGGGTAATTATACAGTCCTGTTTGTTGTAGACGGTTCCGGTTTATGTCTCAGCCCAAAGTTATGATTAATTGTACCATCTTTCACTTTCATACGTATCCCAATTTAAACAATAAAATATTTTGCTATTTTGCTATGTGTAAGTCTAAAATACTAAGATTCTAGTAATCAGAGTTTACAGTATCCAGGCCTTGCTATCTTCTTTCTATTTTATGGAAAAAAAAATGGAAACAGGGGAAGATTAAAAATATTGATATAAAAAAAAAACCTTCATAAAATTTTTTTGGGTCCATGTGTCTTTAACCAGTTTCCAACACATTCCCTACCTCCATCTTTCATCTTTTACAAAAAATATACGTGTGTGGAATAGTGGCCCTCAGACCATGGAAGATCTTCCATACGTACACCTACAAATGAGCATACACACTTAAAGGCAACCACTCTCTCTTTTAGGAAAGTTAGCATACCGAGCCTGAAGAAAAGGACATCAAACATATACATAGAACTTAAGGACCATGAACATAGAAAGTGTACACCCAAAAACCACAAAACAGGTGCACGGCCAGCTCCCAGAGGCCACCCGTCCTATCCCTCCCCAATCAAAATCAATCCTTCCCCCTAGAAGTAATCAATATTCTAACTTTTATAGCAATTTTTCCTGGCTTTTACTAATCGTTTTATTGCCTCTGTATGCTCTGTATCCCTAAGAAGTATAGTTTAGTTTTTCCATTTCTTCCCCAAACTCTCAATATGGGGAATATCTTACTTCTTTTGCTCAACATTATAAGATCCCCACATGTTCTTGCGTATAGCTAGAGCTCATCCATTTTCATCACTCTACAAAGTAATTGAGCCTATGACTAAGCACACTTTATTTGTTCATTTTACTAATGAGGGGTATTTCTTTTCCTATTTATGGCTCTTAAGAACAGTCTGCTGCTATGAACATTCTTACACATCTTGCTTTGTGCTCGTTTACAAAAGTTTCTCTAGGAGTGGAATTAGACACACAGCATGCAAATTTTCAAATTTACTAAACAATGTCAATGGCTGTACTAATTTATACTCCTGCCATTGGTATATGAGAGTTACCTTCGTTCCACGTGTCACCAACACTTGGTATCATTAGACTTTTTGGTATATGCAATGTGGTGGCTGAGTAGTGCCTTGTTTTACAAATGAGTAAAATGCCAACACCATCTCTTCTGAAGAACTCATTGCCATGCTGATGGCTTTGAAAATGCCACAAATTCTGTTGCAACGCCTCCCACCTCAGTTCAGGGAAAAATTCTGACCTTAACTTCATTCAAAGCCTTTCAATACTGTTTCCATACAATTTTTCCCTTTCTCTCTCTTTCCCTCTCACCCCCTGCCACTCTCTCCCAACTTTCATAATAATAGGCAGGTTATTTTCCAATGATTCATGTTGGCTCCATGCACTTCCTCATACTTCTTTCTGGAACTGACCCTAACCCCATCAAGAGGCACCCTGCTCTAAGCCCCTGTATTCTCTCTAGGCCGATAGACAGGCTGACACAGCAGAAATCTCCAAACCACTGTTTGTTAAGGGGGGGAAGTGATCTCACAGAAATGAAGGCCCAAAGCAGGTAAGTGATTTGTCATGAGTCACAGAACTTGAGAAGCCAAACAAGATTTCAGATCTCCCAATTTCTAAGCCAGTGCTCTTTCTGCCACAGGACATTTGTGCAAATGATCGAAATCTATGGATTTAGTGTCATCTACGCCGCACTGAATTTCAGATTAATGCTAAAATTATCAAAATAAGAATGTGTTTCAAGAACTGAATTGAGTGTTTAAAGAGCATATCAAAGTAACTTGCTTTCATAATAAGAGTAGAATTAGATGATGGCAGTCTTATAGAAGTGCTCGTCTCAAGCCTGCCCTTTGGGAAGGCACAGTGTACCCCTCGGCACTAAGGCCTCAATTGCAAAAAATCTAGTTGACATTTCCATGCTTGTGAAAAAACTTCAAGTTAAAACTTTGTTATTTCTCTTTTAGTGACTAATGTAACAGTTGCCATTTTTGTGCCATGAAACTGTTCCTGTACAGGCCACCAGATCAACAAGAAAGAAAGAATAATAATCAGCAGGGGAAAAAATTCCTAAAATAATGAGCTTAAAAATGGCATTGTTTAGATTAAAAACAAAACAAACAAGTGAAAAGGAAGCAATTAAAAACAAAACACAGAAACCAAAACCTGGACATGGCAAGAGCACACCAGGTTTGTAGACAGAAACCTGGAGGTAAATTCCAGGCATTAATTAGCTGTGCATTCCGAGCAAGTCATTTGACCTCCTTCAGCTCTGGCTTCCACATCTGTAAAATGGGTACAAAGAATAGTGTTCCCTTCAAGGAGCTCTGCTGTGGATTAAAATGACAGGATATGTGAAATGCCTTTGGAGCTCTGGGGTCTTCTTACACCCATGAGGTTTGGAGGTGGCCTTACTTTCATCATCTATGTGAAAAATCATACTTGAAGCATAAGGAGCAGTAATTTCCCAAATTCTGAGAAAATGACACAAGTATAACAGTGATATCCTGGGAAGCATGGATAGGCATTTCCCGCTGGCAAAGTGACAATCTCTTGTTGTCACTTCTAGCTCAAGAACACTGCGACTTACCATTTTATAAAACCCAATGTCACGCGGATCTTTCAATTTATTTATCACAAACATGCTTTTCAGAAATTGTGGAGATAGCTTCTCCCACAGTGGCCTGGATGTTTCCACACCTCATGGCTCCAGCAGCCAAATGGAGATGTTGCCTGTACATCCTCCCGAACATGGTTTTCGTGAGAATTCAGAATTCAGTGTTCCGTAAAAATGCAAAGACACTCGTGACTGTGATTGGGGATGAGCAACTTTTATTTTTGTTTGCTTGCAAAAGTATCCAACTCCTGAGACTTTAGATTCCCTGAAAGAGTCCGTGTGAGACCTGAAATGTCCTCTGTGTTCTGATGGGGAGGAAATTATCATCTTCAATTACTGTTAGAATTCCAAGGCCTATCTTATGATGAAAAAAAATCACTGTAGTCTGCATTTGAGTAGCTCTATACTGTTGTATTTCTCTACCAAATAATTCTCAAGCTTTTATTAACTGTTCTACGGAGTCCTATTTATCGGGGAGGTAGGTGTATTACCTGATAATACAATAAGCTGTGGTGGATGTATGAGTTGTTTTACTTTTTTTTTTTTTATGCCCACAATCAGTTCCCAGGGTATAATAAAACAAAAGCCTTATTTCTCCTCCAACCCCCTTCAGATTTTTCCTAGCAGTGAATCTGTAAATTATCAACCTTCAGAAATAACGGTTGTCATTTAATAGGAAATATAAAATATACACTCATCTAACAAGGGACATGATAGATAAAAACAAACCAAGTATTCTTTAAATTTGGTGACATGATGAAAGATGGGTATAAGCATGCATTGTATTAAAGTCAGCAGGGGGCATGACCCCAGGAAACAGCCAAAAAAGACCTCATTTAGATGTCATAAAGTGGATATTACACATCATTTTTCTAAAATGCAGTTGCAGGCATCTTATCTTACCTTTTCCTGAGCTTTGCAATTCCCTAAATTGTCAAAGCCAAGGGGGAAAAAAGCACCTTGTCATTTGGATATAGAGGCATAAAAGCAAAACTGAGTGTAAGCATGTACCCTGCTGCAAGCATGTACCCTGCTGCAGACGCAGAGCCGGGCACAACTGCAGGGGCAGCCAAACTGCCACCTCCCGCCCCTTCCCCCCCTCCCTCCGCCCCTTCCACAACCTTCAACTCCTGGCCCTCCGCCCAGGTATCTCACGCCTTTCACAGGCTATACCCGACTTGCTCCCTACAGAAGTTCTTTAATACTTGATAGTAAAAATTAAAAATCATTTTAATACGTCCTATTTAATCAATGCCAATTATGGTTAAGTCTCTGTCTAAATGCTATTAAGTCAAAAATCCCAACCTAAATTCTTAAGTGCCTTGCTTTAGAGAGGCAAAGGTGGTCTACGTAACCGAGATCTTATTAGAAGTGAAGAAGCTTGACATAAAAGGATACGTACTATATAATGCCATTTATGTAAAATTCTAGGATGGGAAAGATTAATCTGTAGTGACAGGAAGCAGACTAGTGATTGCCTGGGGCTGGGAGTCAGGAAGGGGGGAGTTGACAGCAAAGCGGCCTGGGGAGACTTCGGAAATTGTGGCACTGCTGACACAGGTGTACACGTTTGTCAAAACTCATCAAACTGTTCACTTAAAGATAGCACCTTTTTCTTGTATGTAAATTACACCTCAATAAATTAACAAGGAAGAAATGCCCAGTCTCTGCTTCCCCTTAGAGCCACCGAATTGGAAGCTGCATTTTAACGAAAAGGCCAGATGATCTGAATACTCATTGAAGTTTGAGAATCAAAGGGTTAGAGAACTGGTGCTCACTTTGTCCGCACATTGGGATCTCTTAGGAAGCTTGGGACGGTACTGATGCCTGGCTCCCACCCCCAGAGATGGTGATAGATATGGTATGGGGTATATATAGTCTCAGCATTCAGATTTTTAAATGCTAACCATGCGTGAACCATTCACTTGGAGCAGCAGTTCTCAAAGTGTGGTCCCCAGGCCAGCAACAGCTGTAGCATCCCCGGGGAACTTGTTGGAAATGCAAAATCCAACAAAATCCCATACCTGCTAGATCAGAAACCTTAGCATGGTTCCCAGTCATCTGTTTCCACAAACCCTACAGGTGATTCGATGTATGCCACAATTTGAGAATCACTGATCTAGAAGTAGGAAGATGATTTTAAAAAGCAGATTCCTCAATTTCCAACCCCCCTCCATGAATCTGAGTCAGCATCTCACAGGGATCTCTGAAAATCATCTGCATTTGCAAATCATCACTGTGGGTCTTACAGAAGAGATCAGCTTGCTAAAGATCTTAGAATATGACAACCAAATCATCTCATGTCTAGATTCCCTCGTAATCACCAGCCCAAGGCTTGTGGGAAGAGAGAGGAGGAGGATAAATGGGCAACATACTATTTTAATATATTATCAAGTCTTTTTTAAAAATCTCTATTTCCAAGTACACCTGGCTCCCTATCTGCATGTGAGGCACTCTGAATTAATACCTCAGGAATTAATACCTACAAAAAGTGGAGGAAGGAAAAGGGAGTTGGCTCCTTAGAATTTCAAAAGCCAATCTCAGAGCATAAGATTTCCTTATCAAATACATGATGAATCAGAGAAGGGCTTAGAGTCCCAAAGACTGAAAAAAGATTCTCCCAGTAGGGAAAGAAAAGAGGCAAAAACAAAGAGTGCATTCATTCAGCTATGGGTCCCTGAGAAAATGAGTTCAGTGATGTCTTGATCACCACCCCAGAGAGAACTGGAGGCTTGATAGAAATCCACATAGAGCAGGGGTGTCAAAACTGCAGCCCGTGGGCCAACTGTGGTCCGCAATCCATTGTGAATTGGCCCACAGCAAATTCCAAAAATATATTTAGTTTACTTAAATAAACCAGGTGAGGCAATACGTACTTCACCTCAAGTGAGTGGCCCGGCTGTTTGTGTATTTTACCGCATATGGCCCTTGGTGAAAAACGTTGAAAAAAGTTTTGACACCCCTGGTTTAGAGGATTCACAGTAGAGAAGGCCTAAGCCCCCTTCTCTGTGTAAGCTTCAGGGAGGCAGGCAAGACACCAGAGCATGGTGACTACATGCTGGGCCAGAGCAGATGTGGCTTAGAGAGTGTGGGGACAGAGCCAGGAGTGCAGTTTCCAGGCTCTCGGCATCACGTGGAAAGGTGCTGATTCAGGTAGTAAATGGCCATCAACTGTGGTTGGATGGCCATCAGTGTGGCTAGTTTGCCGTCATCTGTAACCAGTGAGCCATTGGCCACTAACTGCTCTGGCTCCACTAGCAGGAAAAATGAGGGCTAGCAAGAAGATGGTGGCTGAGCTAGCAAGCAGCAGAGGGTTGCGGATTGTGTGGCTCCTGTTTCCTGTGTCTCCAACCCAGCCGCCAGCAAGAATATAGTGGTGTGACTCTCCTATCTATGGCTCCGTGGGTGTTTCACATTACTCTGTGAAACAAAGTCTAAAATGAAACAGCTGCAATATTGAAAAGACTTAAATTTAGATCCAATTAATATATGTTGAGCTCCTATAAGAACTCAGCATGTTTATGGCTTTTTTTTCCACATTGGAGAAACTTATTATATTTTGCAAGACCGATCGAATTCTACCCAAATGAATAGAGTAGTGACCACTGATTTAATGCCACTTACCAATGGATATATTGTATCTCTCCTGCTGGATTGTAAGCTCTTCAGGAATAGTGGTCATGTCTTCAGTTACTGTTCTTGCTGCATTGTTTCATTGTTAATATTGTGATATGGTGCTTACCTAGGTTTTTTCCTTGGTTGAACTAGAACTACTGAAACTTAACAAACAGAATATTATCTTTCCCGCTACTAATAGGTATTAAGCATCTCCTCTGGGTCAAGCCCTGGGCAAGTTGTTAACCACAGCTAGCATTATTGAGTACAGATTTTTTCAGCAGGCTCTGTCCTAGGCTTTAAGAAGCTTGTATGACTCCATGTTATGTTCTGTCTAACAAGTTGTACAAGGTAGAATACTGAGAGTTCTTCTATTTCTCTCCTTCTACCTTACCACTCGCTTAAAATTGGTCAACAAATCCCATCAATCCTGCTTCTTAAATATCTCTACTTTGCACCACTGTCATTGAGGCCTTTGACATCTCTGTGCAGACATTTGCAGTGGCCATTAGCCAACTAGGTTCCCACTGGCTGCCCCTCCATCAGAGTGACCTTTCAAAATGCCTTCCTAATCATGTCATTTCATCACTTAAAACATTTGCATCATTCCCCACTATCCATAAAATAAAACCCAAACTACTTAGCCTGCTAATCAAGGTCCTTCAAGTTTCATAAGCTCAGTGAAAACCAGAGGTTGTGACCACCTTATCTACTGATGCAGTCCCTGGCACACAGTCTGTGTTCAATTAATATATGATAGTGCTGTTATTCTTGAACCTGCCCCCGCCTACTTCCCAAGCTTTCTCCTGCCTCCCTTTGAATCTTTCAGCTTGTGCTCTAACCACAGAAGTCCTTGCAGTCCCCAAACAAGCCACACTCCAAAGACTGCACATTCAGTTTCCTTTGCCTCAAATGTTCCTCCCTTCAGGAGAAATTTAAATTCTGTGAGTTTACTGAAAGGTAATCTAATGAATAATTTTTTTATCACTTGGTTTCCAAGGAGGGCTGGCTTTGCTCTAACACATTCAGGAAAAATTGTCAACTTCTTTCATGTGCCTGTTGCCACAGAATGGCTTCTAGATGCTTCTCCCTGTAGCTTGCCCTTCAATCAGACCCTTGTGTGTCTCTCATCAGCCACCTTGGCATTTTGTGTCACACCAGGGTGACACAGATCATTACACTCCACTCCCTTTTAGGCAGAAAGACTCCTTTTCATGCTTTGGCATGGGTTACACAATGCTGAGTAGGCAGACTAAGCCCCTAAGTGTGAGAAAGCAACCTTGCACAATGCCAACCTGTCATCACTCACAGAAAGTGGACAACAGAGCATGAGGTTAGAAAAGCAGCTCCTTGTTTTCATTCCGAGAATTTCAGTAAAAATGTAAACAACTTTTGGTAACCAAGCTCATCATGTATAACAAAATGATGGTGTAATTCTAAAAAGTATCATAAGGAAACAATATTCCCTGTTCTTTATCTATGTGTATGTGTATTTTAGAGCAATTGATTTCATTGATTTATTTGGTTATTCCACTAAGTGGTATTCCAAATAAATCAATGAAATCGTAAGGATATGATACTAACAGTTATTGAGCAGTTCCTATGTACCAGAAGGTAGTCTAAGGGTTTTCCCCATGTTAAATTTCTTAATCCTCTGAACAAATGTAAAAAGTATGCACAGTTGTTATACTCAATTTACAGAGCAGTTAAGGAACTTGCCCAAGGTCACAGAGCTAACAAATGGCAGTGCCGGGATTTGAACTCAGTCTATCTGGCTCCTGGGCCTCAAACATCAGGTGAAAGGTCACACATGTGCAAAAGACTCCTTCAATTTATTTCATCCTACCCACATTTTCCTAAAAGCAACTTAAAATTCATTTCCATTATTCATGTATCAGGCATGATTTCACTATTATGAATTTATAATACATTTACCCATAAAGCAATCAGGATTTTAATAAACATTATCCCCATTTAGTATGCTATGACATATTACTCACCATGATATATCATAAACAACACAGCATTTTTTAAATGAATGGTTTTGGCCCAAAGTAGTAAAAATTATTTCACTTGTGCCTACATTTGAGGAAGATATTAAAAATAATTTAAGACTGACAGGCATGGGCAGTGACCAGACAGAACAAATGCCTGCAAGCAACCAGAACGACCATTCTAGAACACGCCAGCCAGATATCACTCAGCTTTGAAAGGTTGTTATCAACACTCAAACATATACACGTCGTCAAACTCCACATACACATTGTTGAAACCCAACATGTAATCAGCACACTGTTCTTTGATCAGAATAGAACCCTTTGAAGGTAAACATCAAAACTTGTTTTTGAGCTTGACCATAAAGGGAGATGTTTCTGAGTTACTGAAAGCTTTTCAAATAGATACACGAAGACAATCATTTGAGTCTAACATCCAAGCACAAAGAATATGTACCAGTCATCTCACTAAGCCCCCACCATCCATCCTGAAACTAATCAGCTTACCTGGGCAAAAATTTTCTTAAAAAGGAAAACAGACAATAAATGTAGTTACTGCTTTTTGGTCATAGCACAATCATGAATGGTACAAGAAAGCTCAGAGTAGTAAAAGTCCTGATGCCTGTTATTTTCTCCATTCTTCCCACACACACACATCCTTTATCCCAGTCATATTGGCCTAAGGTCACACCTTGATAGTTCAGTGTTCATTCATTCATTCATTCATTCATTCAGAGTTTTCTACGTATCAGCACTTTTTTTCCCCAAATCCATTTATCAAAAATCCTATCCATTCTCCAGGATATGTTCTGAATCAGAACTTTCCCAAGAAAATCTTCATGATTAGATTTCAGAAATGCTCTTTCCCTCGTTTGGACTTTTATTTTTTCTCTTAAGTCATTCATTTCACATTGTGTTATATTTTAATTATTTGTAAACTGAATGAGAATCCCTCCAGTCAGAGTGTTGGCACCAAAAGATATATATAATATTATATGTGTGTGTGTGTGTGTGTGTGTGTGTGTATGCCTTTTTGTCACAAAGAAGGGCCTTGCTCATTATATTTTGGAAAATTGAATGAATTATAAGGAAACAGAGCAGTGACTATCCATTCTCATGCCACTTGCAAAAATGTGTACTCTCTCTCCCCAACTAGATTGTGCATTCTTCAAGAAGAGTGACTATGTCTTCAATGTCTCTTCTAGCCATCACTCCACACACACAAACAAGTGTCTAGTTCAGGGCTCTACGGAAGGCACTGAACTGGCCTTGAACAATAAGCAAGAAATCTGTTTCATGACTTTTTCACAAAGGAAAAAACTGCCTGCAGAGAATATACATGATAGGGAATACTGATAATGCAAACATTCTTCTGTGATGTTAATTTTTTAAAGTTTCAGACATCATATTTCTATAATGTTGACCATTGCAGAAAGTATCACTGGTGACTGTTTGGAAAACTATAAAAATATTCCACCATATGCCATGAATATAAAAAGTGATGTGTGATTTTTCAATTTCTTAGGAGCCTGAGCAAAAACAATGAAATGGGAAATAATTGGAAAATTTAGTTGGAATACATACTTGGATTCAGTATAACTGAAAAAAAAAATTACAGAAAGGCTGAGTTCATGGTAGACTAAAACTAACCAAAACTCAGGACAGGAACAAATTATAACTCTTGACATTATGAACGTTCCATTGACACGTCTAGACTTTGAAATTTTTACTTTAAATAGTACTATGAGTATAGTACTATATTGGCTGGTTTTATCTTTACAGTATTCTTCAGGGAAAGAGAATCAGAACCACAGAATAAAATACCAATTAAAATGATTAATCAAGTAAGTTGAGAAAAAGAGCCTTAGGCTGGAAAAAATCAGAGTTAGTGTGCACATTTTCTTTTCTTTTTTTTTAATATTTTGTTTTTTTTATTGATAAATTTGGTTTTCTTTTTTTTTAATTTATTTATTGTGATGACAATTGTTAATGAAATTACATAATTTCAGGTGTACAATTCTGTATTACATCATCTGTAAATCCCATTGTGTGTTCACCACCCAGAGTCAGTTCTCCTTCCATCATCATATATTTGATCCCCTTTACCCTCATCTCCCTCCCCCCACCCCCCTTACCCTCTAGTAACCACTAAACTATTGTCTGTGTCTATGAGTTTTTGTTTCTCATTTGTTTGTTTTGTTTTTGGTTTATATACCACATATCAGTGAAATCATAGGGTTCTCTGCTTTTTCTGTCTGACTTGTTTCACTTAGCATTATACTCTCAAGATCCATCCATGTTGTCACAAATGTTCCTATATCATCTTGTTGCCACTCAGTGACGTAACTGTGAGAGAAGCATTTTAACTTCAGTGAGTCTCAGTCTCCTCATCTCTAAAACAGGAATATGAGTAACATATCACCTTCCATACAGTTTGCATTTTTGACCCAATAAAATAACACCTGAGAAACCAGACTGCAAATTATAAAATTTAAAAATGTAAGATATTAGAATTTAAATATATAAAAGCAAATAATAAGGACTGGAACCAGATTGTCTAAAAACAGAAAATGTTCCATTCATTCTGACAAAGAATTTTCTTCTTTTGAATACATATGGAAAGTCTTAAATCATAGTAAAAATTAAATCACATTTGGTTGGCAATAAATTCCATAATTTAATGAAATGAAATTGAGTTGAAACCAGAGCTGTTCTGGAACATCGTGAACATGGGCTGGTATGTGCAGACAGGGAGATGACAAAGTCCGGAGTGAGAAGAGGACGATGGGTGGGGCACCCTAGCACTGTCCTTACATGTTTATCAATAGATGCCACTCAAGTCCCATTTCTTCCATGAAGGTTCCCCCAGCTGCCTCCGGTCCTGCCACACTGATTTTCCCTCTGAAGGAACTGACCCAACTCATTACACATACTCTTTCTCGCTGTGATTCAGTTCTGCCTCCTCAAGTACATCGGACCATCCTTTCAAGGCAGGGTCATGGCTTGTCCTTCTGCATGACTCACAGCACCTGGCAGAGGCCTCGGGACAGAGACCATGCTCAGTAGATGCTTGTTGATTAATATATCATTTATATAAAGCCATATCTATTCCCCTAACAACCTGGCCCTGTGTCTCCACAGAGAAGCAAGCAAAAGGATAAAAGTCTTGATTTGTGGAAGGATTAAACAAAGAAAACTCCTGACTGTATAAATGGTTTCCTCTGGGTTCCCTTTTCTATGGAAGTCTTTAACAATCAGTCATGAATCCATCGCCAAGTCTTAGAGCACAATTTCACCAGGATACCCAGGCAAGACTGTGCGAGTGGCCAGAGAGCCAGACTCTCTTCTCTATCACTTGCAGCTGTGGGCAAGAGGCTCCCCTCTCCCAGACCTTGGAGTCCCACCTATAAAATAAAGCAGCTGGATCAGATGGTTTCCAAGAACCCATTGCCATTCCAAACGCAATCAAATAGGACATTTAAAGATGTGGTTTACTGGATCCTGGCTGGTGATTCAGTAAATACTCTTGGATCACGAGAGACAACTCGATTAAGTGGGTTAGGTCGCAAATCTTTGTGGAAAATGAAAAAAGTGATTTTGCTTCCCACTGTGCCCGCTTTTTCTTCCGAAAATGTGACTTTGGTTGGGAAGCACAGATGACTGCACAGTTCTCTCATTACAGGAGAAAACAGAGGCCTGGATGCTTGCAAATTGTACATGCATAGTAATAGGATTCAAGAAAACAAAAATTACATCAAATTGCTTTTCAAAAAAGAAATTCACCTTTATGAACAAATACAGCCTGGGGTATTCTTAGAGTTCAGGGAAGGGCAGAAATGAGGTTACATTTGCAAAATCTCCCAGCAATGCATAAATGAGTTAGGCTATAAATGAACACTAGATTTGCTTCAACCCTAAGAGCTTCTATAAAGCGTAAAAGCTTTTAACTCCCCGTGAATAAAAACTACCCCATAAAAATCTGTCTTCCTGAGCTCTATTTCTATGATTTCTATATCTGTAACTTGGGACTTTGTTATTTTAAGATACAGTGAAAAGTAGTCTTAAAGAAATAGCTCTTATAAGCATATCTGCATGCTAAGACAGATAACTACATCATGTTTTCTTAGCAAAATCTCCGATTATCCACTTATCAATCACAGATTCAACTTAACTTCTGCTTATCACTCCTCTCTCCCTTCTGCTGTCTAATTCCCACCCATCCTTCAAGACCCAGATCTGGGAGGAAGGGCCTGCTTACTCCAGCACGCTGCTATCCCCTTCTCCACTTCATTCAGACGGAAGCAGGACCAGATAATTTAGTATTTGACTATATATGTTGAATTTGATTGCCCTCTAATAATTTCATAAAACTTAGAATTTGCTTCAACTAGATTATGATTGCTTTGAGACTTTAAAAACATGACTTCTTATATATGAATCCATAGCAGATTTTGAGTAATATCTGTGAAAGAAAGGAAGGAGAGAGAAAAGGAAGGAGAAAGGTAACCAGCAATATTATCCACTCTGTAGATAAAGAAAGCAGAGACTCAGAGATTAAGAAACTTGCTCAAGTCCATATAGACTACCAGACATTGATCTACTCTGTCTTTCTATTAGAGCAGTCTATCTCATCCAAAAATCTTTAGTGTGGCTCTAGGATATTTCCAAGGATATTTCCCACTCAATTCCCGTGTAACAACTCACAATTTAACCTATCTACTCTCCTATTTTTCACGATGTTCCTCGTTAAGTTCTGTTCACATTATTTCCTGCACTTGGAAAGACCTCTTCCTCTTTTTCATACATCTAAGTTGTACCGATCCTTCAAAATATGCCCAAAAGAACCACTTCTTCCATGAAACTTTTCCCTATCCCCACCAAAAAAATGTTTCATCCTTCTGATTTTCTATGATTGCTATGTCAGCATTGTATTTATGTCTTATTTCTCTCACCTCATCGTGAGCTCCATGAAGGCAGGACTTGCCTCTGCATGCTCTGAATGTGTACAGATCTCACTGACCAGGATACAGGTGCAGAGTATGCTGTGTAAGCTTATTTTCTCGAAATTGCAATCGATCTGATTCTGACACCTCACCCCACCCTTACGGTCTAGTAGGGAATTCAGTAGTGGTCATCATACAGACCCTCTCTCCTGAGAGTCCTGTGAATGTACCATGCATAAAGAAATCATTCCCAGAAGGCCTTTGGTTTGGGTTCCCGGGAGTCACTGCTGACATGTGCATGGTCCTTTAAAGTTCAGCACTGTCCAAAGTGGGTATGTGTGAGTCCTAAACCTGTCCTTATGGAAGACAGGCCAAGCAGCCATCCGTCTCCTGCCCCCCTCCCAGCATCCAAGCTCCTGTCTCCTTTCCAGGTTCTCAAGAGGGAGGTGACCACAGGGACCAAAGGCCATGCAGACCTCCCTAATTCTTGGTGAAATCACCTCCACTCTCTTGTACAGCTTTGCTCTCTCTCTCACCTCCCCCATTGCCTGCATAATTCCCTTGCTCCAGCTTAATATTACCTTGCAGGATTGTAAAATTAAAATGATAATGATGACAATGATGATTATGATAGCTACTATTTACTGAGCACCAGGGTATCTGTGTCTGGGTACTCAATCTTGTTAAAGTGGCTAATATTCCATTCCGTTCCGTTACATTCCATTCCTTTTCTTTTCTGTTCCATTCCATTCCATTCCTTTCAGAATACCAAACCCAAGAAAAAACACTCTGAAGGCAACTTCCACTGTCTACCCTGCAACTAACTGCCACCCCCTCACCTTCTTAAGTCATAGGAGGTCAAAACACCATCTGTCTCTTTAAATGTGGACAGAAAAATACGTAAGAACAAAATTTCAATAAATTGTCCAATTACACAAGCTTA
This sequence comes from Rhinolophus hipposideros, assembly GCF_964194185.1. Classification (NCBI taxonomy): domain Eukaryota; kingdom Metazoa; phylum Chordata; class Mammalia; order Chiroptera; family Rhinolophidae; genus Rhinolophus; species Rhinolophus hipposideros. Next base: position 14,572,641 of record NC_138052.1, read on the forward strand.
TAGAACTCCAAGTGTTGATCCACACAAAGGGGGACTTTCTCCACTTGATTAAAGGGATGGTTGATGGGAAGTTAATCCAGGAAATGCAACAGGATGATTCAATTAAATGAACCAGTATGGAAGCTGTTAATACACTTACTAATAGAGCCGACAATGTTACCATGTGCAATACTGTGCAACAACACTAATAACTGGCCTATAGTTGCACAGAAATGTAAAACGGCAAATTTCTATTTAATGGAGCCTAATTAATAAAAGTGAGCTATGAAGGGTTGTTTTAAAATATGACTAAAAATAAATAAATTCTTATTGTTAAAAATAAATGTTGACAGTTGCTTCAATAAAATCTATATGTCCTTGTTTTGTTTGAAATAAAGTCTTTGACATATGGGCTCACGTGGAAAATGTATTCACCATTAATTGTATTTCCAAGGATGTTACATTTTGATATTTTCTTGACGTGGAGTTCATGGACTTAAAGAGATCTGTGAAACCCCTGGAATTTTAGGCACATTTATGTGTGTTGCTGTATATGTGCGTATTTCTGAAGAAAGAGTCATGGATTCCATCAGATGGTCACAGGAGTATATAGTCCATAAAAGATAGTGACCAGCATATGCACACATTTCTCAACTCCCTTCTCACTTTTTTTTTCCCTATGTACTAGGTGAGTTAAAAAAATAGATTAGAAAATTACCAAGAAGCCTTAAAATTGACACATGATTTTGAAGTGTTCCATTTAAAAGCCCCATAAAATGATACTGTGCTTTACTTGGCAACCTTCATCCAAATGAGAATTCCACATCACTGGAGTTCTAATATAAAAGTGTAGTACAGAATTCTAAATAAGAGCTATGGCGATATGAGAGAGGAAGGCATAAAGAAGGCTTGAGCTCGAGTGGATGTGAAAACCTCTACAAGTTAAGGTGACTTCACTCCTGTAAATAAGAGAAAATTCTTCAGAGATATGAAAGACCACCAGCTATTAGTAAGCTCACTGTATGGTTGAGAGAGTAATCTCCAACATCAGAAACAAAATTGAGGTGACATGAAAGGTTGACAAAATGTTTACACCTCGTCATAGAAAGAAACTTGAAAGCCAGTGGTTAAATGGAGCCTGTTCTTACTAAGGGACCATTTCTCCCTCACTGGAAATGGTGAATAGTGGGAGCAGGCCCTAGTCCAGCTGACTCCCACTCTTTGCGTTAGAGGGAGCATGTGAATTCTGGGGTCTGGGTCTCTACAAATCCCTAAAGCACTGATCTTCAGTTTATTTTTTTTCTGCAGGGACGCAAATGATGAGGACTGTTAAAGTGTAAGCTTCCTGAGGACAGGCATAATACTAGTGACTAATATATCATCTCATGGAATCCTCGAAATAGTCAAAGGGATACCACTATTATGCCATTTTACAGATGAGGAAGCTGAGGCAGAGATGTTAAGTAATTTGCCCAAGGTTAAATGGTAGAGATGTGTTTTGAACTCAGGCAAACTGTTGACTGAGTAAACAGCCTCAACTACTACTTCAGACTTCCTCTTCTCCCCATCTCCTTCAGTGCAACATTGCCAACACCAAGTATGATGATTTTCAAGAAGTCAGTATTCAAATATTAGTGAAATGAAAGAGTGAGGCTCACAGATGGTTTTGCTTGCACACTATCTCTAACTCCACCCATTTTCCTACTATCTAAGGAGGCATATCTGCATGTGAGAGGGCCATTCTTCTAAAAAGAAAAACAATCTGTTTTCTAAATCTGTTTGCATACAGATTTAGATGTGTTCTCAAACTGGAATACTCTCATATTCTTACAAAGTGTTTATAACCAGCACATTATAACACAGTAGTTGAGAGACTAGAGTCTAGTTTTTCTACGTAATATTCTTCAGAACTGCCTACTAGGGAAAGATCCAGCAGGAATAATTGTAACAGAATCTGCTAGTTCTCCACCAGCATCCCATCTCCCCTTCTCCCTTTCTCCAAAAGTCACAGAATATTAGGATCATGGCAGTCCAGCTAGGTTTACATTTCTGGTTCTCATTTGCACCAGGGATGGCCACATAACTAAAACTTCTTACTGCTGAAATATGAGCAGAGGTGTGATGTACCATTTCCAGACCTGGTCCTTGAAACCCTGTACCTGTTCTCCTCCACACTGCCCCTCAGTGCAAGCTGTAAGCCCCAAGCTCGATACCGTGCTTTACTTGGCAACCTTCACCAAATAAAGAGGACAATAATTTCCAGCCTTGCTACTCTCATACCTTACCAGAAATGGATTCTTAGGCCCCATCCCCAAATCAGAAACTGCATTTAACGAGCTCCACAAGCGATCCATCTGCATATTGCAGTTTGAGAAGCACTGAACTAGGGGATGTCAGAGAAACCTGATGAAAAGAAGCCTGTGGACTCCTTCTCTGAATGATCTCTGGAACAGAGCTGCCCAGCAACCTGTCATATCCACCTCGGGCTGTTCCATGAGAGAAAAACCAACTTCTATCTTTTTTTAAGCCAGCAAATTATTGTTGAGTCTCTCTAGCCTTACCCTAACTCAGTGAGGAAACTTGACTTTTAGAGACCAGCAGGGAACAACCTTTGAGGAAAGCATAAGGACAAGTGCCAAGAGGACCCCAATTCTTTACTTCTGGCGATGCATTTGATGGACATTATTATAAGTGTGTCTTTATTATACATCTCAGATGTCAGTCAGGGTTCTTTACCTTTTTCAAATATGGTTAAGACTGACTCAAACCCCAATTCTAAGACTTAATGGAAGCCGAGAATTCCTGGGGATTTCTTCTCCCGATTTCCCTCAGCACTGTCCAAATTACTGCACACAGCCTTGGTGTCATTCCATATCAATCTAGATTGGGAGTCCAGCTCCTCCCTTGATAGCCAATAAAAAGCCAGACTTCCCCATGGATTCCATGAGTTTAGAAACATTATTAAAGATTTGGTACATGAGAGAAAAGTCCTCCAAGACCTTAGTCATCTCTCTGGATGCCCCCAAATTGTGTCCATGCTTTTTCCTTTACTTTCCCCCTGGTAAAATAGAGAATAGTTTCAGCCAAGGCAATGAGGACAGAGTGGAAGGAACAAAATATCAGAATATTAGGGGAGAGAAATCCACTAAGGTTAAGAAATGACTAAAGCATTTCTTCTGTTTTCCCATAGTCTGTAGTCTTCAGTCTCAGACTCCCTTCCCTTATCAGCCTCACCTTAGGTCCAACCCGCTGTGGCATATCTTACTCTAAATTAATGTATGTACATAGTCATCCAATCACCTTTTATTATGCATCTATATACAGGCACTTTCCTAAGCACAGAGGATACTGGGGACAGAATACAGGAACTCCGACCTCAAGGATTTGCATGTCTATTGGGGAAACTAGCTCAGATGATTATAAAACACTATGGTTGCAGTCTGATCACAATCCATACCAGCTGCACAGCAGGGGAAGGGAGCGGCATCTTGGTGTGCTGGGAAGGGCGAGGAAAACTTTCCCAAGGATTGTCACGCAGGCTGACACTTGAGGCAGTTTGCTACAATCAGGACAGCATTCCAAGGCCTACAACTGTATGTGCACCAGGAGTATGGTCTCCTTAGAACCAACTAGTAATATCCAGGTGTGTGTGGTGGGGAAAGGTGTGGATGGGGAAGAAGACAGGTGAGAAATGAAGTTGGGCAGGTGGGCAGGGCAAGGTCACTTTAGGTGTTTATCCATACAAATGACTGAACTTGATCTAGATGCTTATCTTCCTTTGTTTGCCATGAATCCCTTTGGAAATCTAATGAAATCAATGGACACCTTTTCAGAAAAATGTTTTTATATGTGTAAAATGCAATACATAAGATTACAAAGAAGCCCAATTGCATTAGGATACAATTCTATCCTGGTAAAGACCCCAGGTTAAGAACACCTGAAGGTGATAAAGTACCGGAAAGTAGGGAGATGACATGATCAGATTTTCATTTCAGAAAGAGCACTCAGAAGCCATGTGGGGTGGGTTTGGAGGGAGATGAGATTGGAATTTGAAAGACCAGTCTGGCAACTGTTAGAACAACCCAAGTGAGAAGAAGGTCATTACTAATATTATTGGTGGTATTATTAATTACATCATCCTTCTAAAGCAGTGGTTCTTACCTCTATAAAGCACAGCACTTTCATTAATAGTAAATATTTTGTAAAACCCATTTGATCATCCTTAGACCAAATTAATGACAATATAACCTACCTACATGCCTTTCCTATATCTTTAGGGGAAAATAATTAAAGTGCCTTTGAGTAAGATCATATGTATTTCAAAATGCCCCTGCCCAGGCACAACTAGACTAGAAGATATAAAGAAGTAGTCAGCACCCATACCCAGAATCACTGAGAACGACACCTCTAAATACTGACTGACACTAATGTGCTAAGTTAGCTATTTAAATTCCTCACTGACCATGGTCATTGTGATGTGTATTTCCCAAAACAATTCACTCAAATTCCAAAATGAGGCAGCATGCAATCTTCTGTCCATTTACGCAGCAGTTACGTTTCTGGAAAAGTCAGTGTCAATTAAAACCATGCAAAAATACGTCGTGTTCACAAACATATGGAAGTTAGGTTCCAGGGTATCTGTGATCACTGGAATGAGATTTGCCATCAATATGAATGACTAGTGGGGCATCTGAAAGATTTGTGGGTTGGAGGCCAATTTTTTGATGTGAGTCCCTCTGCCATCATTGTGAAGGCAAAAAGCATTTCCCAACAGTTGTGAAACACTAGTTAGTACCATTCCTCTTGGGACTCATTAGTATAGAGTAGTCAGGATCTAAAATAGCAGGTTAGTATTGGGTTCCTAAGTGTGTGTGTGTGTGTGTGTGTGTGTGCGCGCGCGCGCGCGACTGCTCACGTGCACCCACTGGAAGTGGAAAAGGAAGAATGGAATGAGATGGAAAACAACTAAAACTGCCAAATTCACAATATTTCAGAGGTTTATTTCTAAAGAGAGAAAGGTGAAGAGTACTTATAAGAGACCCCAGACCTTGACAAATTTTCTCTTCTATCAATATCTAAATTTGGTTAGTACCTAAGGTTTCAAAAAACAAAAAGACATTTGCTCCACCAGTGTCTTCAACTGCACCAAAGAGGGAAATTACCCTTCGACCCCTGAAGCTATTTACTAATGACCTGCGGCATGAGATTGGATGACTTTTCTCATTAGTGCATGACTACATTGCAAATGTTATTGCCAGTCAGCCGATTATAAAAGCATAAAGAGAAAGTAATTAGCACAATAATTTTACATAGAGTAAATTTTAGTGCAGCCAGTTTGTCAGAGATGCAATTTCATGGGATCACAGCCATGCATTAATGGAGTTATGGGAAACTGTTAATTTGTTATTTGAAATGAAGTCTGTATCTCTGGCCAGTTAGCTTAGTTAGTGAGTATCTGCTGCATGGGCTTGCCTCCTCTCCTGTCCACTTTGACTTTGTAATCTTGCACAACTGCTAACTGGCACTTCTAGCCAGCCAGTTCCTGGGGGAAGCTGTTCATTCCTAGCAGGATGATTTCCAGGATTCCACGAGCATAGATGATTCAGGAAAAATTTGCTGGGATAATTTAAATTCAAAATGCATGTATATAAGTCGCTGTGGAAAACAGTATGGAGCTTTCTTAAAAATTAAAAATAGAATTACCATATGACCCAGCAATCCCTCTGCTGGGTATCTACCCCTAAAATCTAAAACACACACACACACACACACACACACACACACACACATATATTCCGACGTTCATAGCATCATTATTCATGGCCAAGACATGGAAACAACCAAAGTATCTTTTGATACATTGGATAAAGAAGATATGGTACATATACACAGTGGAATACTACTCAGCCATAAGATGAAATAGTGCCATTTGCAACAACATGGATGGATCTTGAGATTATTATGGTAAGCGAAATAAGTCAGACAGAAAAAGTCGAGAACATATGACTTCACTCATATGTGGAATATAAAGCTGAAAGCAACGAAAGAACAAGACAAACAAAGAAACAAAAATTCATAGACACAGGCAACAATTTAGTGGTTACCAAAGGGTAAGGGGGTGGAGGGGATGGTAGAAGAGGTTAAAGAGGGTCAAATACCTGGTGATAGAAGGAGAACTGACTCTGTGTGGTGAACACACAATGTGATATACAGATGATGTATTATAGAATTGTACACTTGAAACCTACATAATTTCACTAACCATTGTCACCCCAATAAATTTAATTTTAAAAATGTATGTACATAAAGAGCTATATGAGGGTTCCTGCCATGATGGGACTATTTAGTATTTTGGCTAGAGTGGTAGATACACAAACCTACCTGTGTAATAAAAGTATCAAGCTAAACACACACACACACACACATACATGCACACATGTGCACACACACACAAATGAGTACAAGTAACATTGAGGAACTGAATAAGATTGATAAATTATATCAAAGGCAATGCCTTAGTTGTGATACCTCACTAAAGCTTTTGCTGAATGTTACATTAAGCAGAAACTGAGTAAAGGGTACAGGGGAGTGCTCTGTATTATTTCTTATAACTGCAGTTGAATCTACAGCCAATAGAGCTTTTTTTCTTAAAAAATGCACATAGGTGATGACTAAGTAGAACAAACCTTTTATTCTCAAGACAATTCCTAATTCCGGAAGACAGTCAATGGTTCCTGAATGCTGTATCTTTGTGCTCTAGGAACACAGATTCCCAATTTGGGAACCAGTCATCTGTTCTATTTCAAAAAATGGAGGCTAGATAGTCAAATTTGTCCTTCTCTAATCCCATCAGTTTGGTTCATATTACATAGTATTATAGTCTCATGCATAAGTTAATGGTGAAATGCTAGTATTTAGATTTATTTTTATTAAAGTTTATTGGAGTGACAATGGTGAACAAAGTTACATAGTTTTCAGGTGTACAATTCTGTATTACATCATCTATATATCACGTGATGTGTTCACCATCCAGACAGTTCTTCTTCCATTACCATATCCTGGTTACCTTCATCTACCATACCCGTCCCCCCTTACCCTCTGGTAACCACTAAACTATTGTCTATGTCTATAAGTTTTTGTTTGTTTGTCTTGTTCTTTTGTTGCTTTCAGTTTTATATCCCTCATATCAATGAAATCATATAGTTCTTGAATTTCTCTGACTTATGTCGCTTAGTGTCATAATCTCATGATTCATCCGTGTTGTCACAAATGGCACTATTTCAATTTTTCTTATGGCAGAAGAGCATTCCATTGTGTGTGTGTGTATCACATATTCTCTATCCAATCATCTATCGAAGGACACTTTGGTTGTTTCCATGTCTTGACCACCGTAAACAAAGCTGCAATGAATTTTAATTCAAAGAAAAAATGGAAGCTAGTTTTTTTAGCTTCTCTTAAAACATCAGTCATCTCAAATAAACAATCATACCAAATCCTCATCTGAAAATGGAACTACTTCTCAATGCAATCTTATGAGCTAGCCAAACAACATTTGTCTGAGTGCCATACTTAGCTTTAGGCTACAAGTTTTCCAGCTCTGATAAATAATTATAGGTGAGATCACTTTGGAATAGCTACAAAATGAGCCTATAGAGTCCCATTCTTAAAAAACTCTCAGAGGAAAAGTGACAACCGAATGTCTAGGATGGTTTGGATTCTCATCTAAGTCTGGGCCATGAGCTCGTCTGTGAAGAAAGGGTTCCCTGACCACCTATGTTAAAGGAATACTTCATTTCATATCCATCCCTCTACCTCTATAGTGAGTTGAATAATATCCCCCCAAAGTCCAACCAGAATCTCAAAATGTGGTCTTAGTAGATGTAAGTACTACTTAGTAGATGTAAGTTAAAATGAGGTCATACTGGATAAGGATGGACCCTAAGTCCAATGACTGGTGTTGTTATAAGAAGAGGAGAGGACACAGGACACATAGAGATACGTATAGGGAAGCAGGCCATGCAATGACAGAAGCAAAGATTGGAGTGATGCAGTTATAAGCCAAGGAACACTGACGACTGCCTGCAAGCCCTAGAAGCTAGGAGAGAGGCATGGGAAAGATTCTTCCTCAGAGCCTCCAGAAGGAACCAGCCCTGTCAACCTCTTGGTTTCAGAATTCTGACTTCCTGAGTTATGAGAGAATAAATGTATGTTGTTTTAAGTGACCCAGTTAGTGGTAATCTGTTATGGCCACTCTAGGAAATGAATAAAAAACCCCATATCAGTGATCCACCATCTCTATTAGTAGGTTGAAAGCTTTGAGAAGTCCTTAAATACCTCAAGTCTATTTAATGATGAAAGTGTTTCCCCCATAGAACACCTATTAATTTTCCATGGAACACATTATGAAAATGCTATTTTAGACAAGTGCAGATTTCAGTGTGTACATGCATCACCTGAAGATTTTACTAAAATGAAGATTCTGATCCTGCAAGTCTGAGGTGGGGCCTGAGACTCGGCACTGCTGGCAAGCTCCCCAGTGGTGCCGATACTGCTTGTCCTTGGACCACACTGGGAGTGTAGCTTTATATACCAGGAGGCAAAGGGCTGGGGGGGGATAAACTTCCAGGGTCTTTTCAGTTCAAAGGTCAATGACCTAGCCATGAGTGGTGGCTGAATTCTTGTCCCCTGTTCTCAGTGTCATAATAGGGAATTTTGCAGTGCCTCCTCTCACAGCGGGTGGAGAAACTTCCCTGCCTCACTGATAGCAGCGGCGCCCTATAACTTGCTTTGAATATTCTTGGATGAAGAACACACCCTAGGAATATTAGTTGATGAACAGTCTCTGCCCCTTCAGATGGGGCTCCAGAATGAAGACATGTAGAGAAGATCTGAACCCAGCCGGAAGCCTGGAAATCAGCCTGGCCCAGCTAAGCCCTGCCTAAATCAGTCAAACCACAGGCCACCTGTGGACTTATAAGAGAAAAATAAATGGCTGACTATTGTAAAATACTGAGATTTTGAGATTTTGAGATTGTTGTTTATATGGGAAAAACTGACAAATACACCATCTTGGTCTTCTATCAATCCACCTATAACTATGGATACAAATATTTCTCTGTAAGCTACGAGGTATTTATTGACTGTCAACCATCTACCCAGTACAAGGAGGTGTAAGATATGATTCCTACTCAGAGAATTGGCACTCTAGCTTACAGGAAAAGTGGCTTACAAATGAAAGAATAAATTGCAGTGTAAAATTGAATAAGATTAAGAGTAATAGAAGTCAGGCATAGTCTAAATAGGCTGGAGTTGGCAGAGAAAGGTATGGATGGACTTTGGGTAGGTAAGGAGAGGAGGAAAATTCATTTTATGGGAATGAGGATGTCCTCTGGAAATAAAGTTCTAATAGAGTAAAATGCCACAAGCTATCAAAGTATTGATTGCAAAATTCAAACCACCTTTTCTGACCATTATGGGGAAGCTTACATACATTATTATACTGTGGCAGGCCATTTGTGACCATTTGGAGAAGAAAGAACATTCTACTTGTACATTATTCACTCTTGGCATAGTAATAGTTGGAGGCTCAATGAGGAGCTGCCAATGGCCGGCTTGCAGTCGCCATGACAAAGTGAAGGCAGTGAAGCCAGTGGGGAGCAGGGAGGAGTCAGCGCACATCGTTTGCCCAGTGGACCTAACAGAGGGTGAGAAATATTGAAACAAGAGAAAAAGTACTTTGCACCAAATTACTTTTTATTCCTCACTTAATAAAAACTTCCTCGGTTGTCTTCAGTTATTGCAGCTGGGTCTGTGATTCATAGATCATAAATATATGCATAGAGCAATTTTTCTGATGATGTGCTGGGGATTTGGGGAACTTCAGAGAGAAGAGCAAGTGTGTGCAGAGGAACTAACATCCGGCGCCAGGGATATTCTCACATATAGGAAGGTCTTCAACGATAGTCAGCCAGGGAATGGCATCAATGTCCAGTGACTCCTATAACAATAAGGATTATAACTGTTTTAAAGACAGACCTCATAAATGTTGTCCCTCTGTACTCATTTTATTAGTTGGGAAAATGAGATCCAAAGCAAAGGGGTTTGCCCAACTTAAATCAGCGTGGACCAGACCACGAATCTCAGACTCAGGACTCTCTGGACATTGTTTTCCCACTCGCAGCAAGAGGTCTCAGAGTGACAGAGGGAGCTGTACATTCCCGATAGGTCCAGCCCCTCAGGGGGTCTGTGGTGCCTCGCCCAGGGGTATCTCTGCTGAAAAGTCCTGGAGGCAGTTCATCCTGGAAGAAGCACAGGACACACAGAAGCCCTTCCCAGGTTAAAGGGAAAGGGACAGTTCAAGTGTAGCAGGGTCTATACTCCACAGACTGCACTCTCAACCCACTTCAATGATCCTTCCTCTTCAAAAATAGACCAGAATTAGCAGACTCTGAAAGGAAAGGTGATAACCAATAACATAACAGCTGATATTTATTGAACACATGAATTCTCTCATTCGACCTCACCAAACCCCGCTTTACAGACAAGGAAACTAAAATTTAAGGATGTTAAGTAACTTGCCCAGGGTCTTGATGAGGCTATGTGGAGTTAGCACTTGACAGTGAAGGTTTGACTCCAGGGGATTGCTCATAATCTCTGTTACGTGTTGCTCTACCACTGAAGCAATTTCTGTGTCACAGGCTAAAACATACTCATGCAAGCATGGCCACAAACATCCTCCTTCCTCTGGCCCACCCAAGAGGACTCTATAATTGCCAAATGAATTTCCTTGTTCCACCTTTGCCTTCAGAAAGAAAGACTATCTTATCTTGTAGGATCTGAGAATGGATGGGGTCTGGCTGGATCTGGAGAAAGACTGAAAGAAAGTACCAAACCTTACAGTGAGCTACAAAATAAAGGATAGTAAAGAAAGGAGAGGGATGAGAGCAGGTGAAGGCAGATGGGTCCAGTAATAGGAGCGAGTGGCGAGTGAGAAGCTCCAGGCCACGTGGGACGCAAAGAACTTAGTGGATACGAGAAGTGTTGCTGGGGATTAATGTTCTCCAGTAGACAAGAATGAAACATAGAGTTCCTTTCATATTATGGTATGGCTATTAGATGGTACTTCAGTAAATATGACACCATTCCAGAACTAAATAACAATCTGAGTATACCACAAGTCTGAGACCAAAGTGTATGATTTCAGTCAGTTCATATGTTAAAAAACAGGTTGCAGAAAACATCCCCACATCCAAACTTGGTACACATACTCGGGTGGAGGGAACACAGCAGATCTCATGGCAAAGACCATCAACTCTGCAAAGGATAAAAGGGTCCTTGGGGGACGCTTCTGCAAGACAGAAACCTGCAAATCCAACATCTACAGCAAGAAAAGAGAAAATGGCAGAAGAATAAAGGCCACTGCTCCAAACACACAGACAATGCCTTCTGGGGACTTCCTAAATTAGGTGGGAGGTCTGAGGAAGTATATGTTTGCAGCAGTTCTAGCGAAGACAGACACAGAGAAATGCTGTTGGTTCTGTTCTCATGTTCCTGATGTACCTCCACTTTGGAGAAACCTGAGAAAACATGGATTATACACTCTATCTCCATTGAAAAGGTTAGAAAAATAGAAACCAGAAATTGCCAATATATTTAGATGATATATATTAACTTCAAGGACATGTAGCAAAGACAGATCTGTCCACTAGAGAAGTAAAGATTTTATTTAGTCTGGCTTCTGAAACAGCAAGGGATCCTAAGTTGTAGATTCAGGAGATGGTAGAAGAAGCCACGCAGGGGAGGAGGGAGCTTGTGGCGAAAAGGTGTGTGGAGTTCTGACCTTTCACAACACCTAGCTTCTCGGTTGCTTAGCAACCCCTCTCCCAGAGATTAAGCCATGAGTCTTTCAGAACTGTGTAGTGAGCTCTTTGTTGTCAGTAACAAAATTGTATCTGAGTCACCAAAGAGTTACTTTGGCTTTCTGAAGTGACAAGCTCACCACCAGAGGCAGTCAGTCACCGAGGTTTATTAATGTTCAACTATGTGCTGCCCTGGGGGATTAAAAAGAAACAGGAGACAGCCCCAATCAACCTGGAAGAGTTCACCACCTAGGCAACACATACTCATGTGTGTAGCTACTGAAAAGAAATACATCTACTTCTCAGTGTATTTTTAATTAAATTATATGTTCTGGAAATGCACTGGATTATTTTATTTATTTGTGTGCATAGGTGTTCTCATATCCATTTTAATGTAAATAAATTCAACTTCTTTGCTCTGCAAAGAAACACCTAAAACAAAGGAAGAAGAGTAGTGAGTCAGGATACTAGTATAACAAAATATTGCGATGTAGGGTGTAACAAAATATTGCAGAACCCAATCAGGCAATTATCACCCTATGTCCCTGCTGTGCAAAGATGTTCACTTGTCACTAAAGAGTAATTTAGTGACAAGAAAGGCCCAGAAAGCTCTAGAAATAAAATTACTTCTCAATAGACGGAAGTCTAGACTGGATTCAGGGAGACAGTCTGTATGGTGAGTTGGTTTCAGAACAGAGCTTAAAGATGATACGGTAAGAATCCCTAGGCCCAGGTCTTTGCCCTTGAGGATGATAGCGATGCATGTGGAGTAAAATGGGGGGGTACCCCTGATCACATCTGGCACCTCTGGAATAGGATTGTCCTTTCTCCACCACTTCACTGAGGAGCAAGCCCAGCAGGTGACTCTGCTGAGGCCCCCACCACACACATGTGGGGCGCAGGGAGTGGAGGCTGCTCAGACACTCGTGTCTCCACACTTGAGCATGGAAGCCACACAAACATGCCACTCAGAAGTGTTAGCCCAACACATCCCAGAGTTCTAGAAGAAACTCCAGGGAAGGATGACATCCCAAAATGGAACTTCCTCATGTACTGAGCTGACCTGTCGGAATTCAAGCTGGCTTTAATTTAATTTAAAGACACAAAGAGTGACATCACCAAGATGGCATAGTAGGACGTAGCAGCTTCCCTTCCCACAAAGAACAATTAGACAGTTATCTATGAATGAGAACAGCTCTGGGACAGCTCCAGAGTCCACAAAAGAAGCTTCGGCACACAGTGGAACAAAAACCTGACATTAACAACACAAGAAGGGTAAAAAGAACCATTTCATTTTGCTTGAATCATCCCATCTCCCAGGCCATCACTGTTCAGCACCACAAGGGAATTTTTACAGCCCCAGAGAGCTCCCCTCACCAAGAGACAGAGAGCGGGATGAGCAGCCAACTTCTCTAGCCACTCAGGGCATTGCACAAAGGACCTATTTTTATTTCACTCAACATAAAGACCAGCAAAGCTGAGGCATCTGGAGAAGCTAGAATCAAGGAAGAAGGACAGGGACTACCAGGATCACCTATGTGGTGGGTGCTACAGTGTTCCCAGTGGCCTGCTCTGCAGAGGATCCCAGCAGCTTTCTCCACTGAGGAAACCAATAGCCAGCATAGCCACCACCAAGGAATTCCTACAGCTTTCTCCCCTGAGGGCCCCACAGGTTATTGCATTTGCAGACTCCAGCTACCTGAATCCCTCCCCACACCCATCTCCCACCCCCACCTGAACTGCCCTAGCCAGTGCCTATGGGGCACCCTAATCCCAGGATCCAGCAGAGCCCTCTTGCCCGGAGCCAGCCCAGCCTCTGCAGCTGTGTGCCTGCATACTGTAACATGGGGGTGTGAGTCCCACTACCATGCATGTAGAAGAAGACACTATAGATGGAAAGATAGTCCAAGTTCATATTCATGGATTAGGAAAATTAATATTGTTAAAATGTCCATTCTATTCAAATCAATCTAGAGTCAATGTAATTCCTATCAAAGTTCCAATGGCATTTTTCACAAAAATATAAAAACAATTCCCAAATTCTGTATGGAGCCACAAAAGACTCTGAATGTGTAAAACAATCAGGAGCAAGAAAAACAAAGTTGGAGATATCATACTTCCAAATTTCAAAGCTATAGTAATCAAAACAGTATGGTATTGACATAAAAACAGACACATATATCAATGGAACAGAATAGAGATCCCAGAAATAAACCCATACATGTAACATCAACCAATTTTCAACAAAGATGCTAAGAATATACAATGGGTAAAGGACAGTCTCTTCAATAAATTATGTTAAAAAAACTGGATATCCACGTGCAAAGAACAAAATCAAACGCTTATCTTACATCGTACACAAAAATCAACTCAAACTGGATAAAAAACTTAACCATAAAACCTGAAACTGTAACACTCCTAGAAGAAAACATAGAGGAAAAACTCTTTGACACTGATCTTGGCAATTATTTATTTATTTATTTATTTATTTTGGACCAGACACCAAAAGCAAAGGCAACAAAAGCAAAATTAAACAAGTGGGACTACATCAAACTAAAAAATTTCTGCACAAAAAAAGAAATGGTCAACAAAATAAAAAAGCAATGTGCAAGTATGGAATGGGAGACAGTATTCGCAAACCACATATCTGATAAGGGATTAATATCCAAACAATAAGGAACTTATACAACTGAATATATTTTATTTTTTTTTAAATGAGCAAAGGACCTGAATAGATAATTTTCCAAAGCCGATATACAAATGCCAACAGGTATGTAAAAAGATGCTCAACATCATTAATCATCAGGAAAATGCAAATCAAACTCACAATGAAATAGCACCTCATATCTTTCAGGATGGCTACTGTCAAAAAGTCAAAAGATAACAAATGTTGACTAGGATGTAGAGAAAAGGGAATTCTTGGGCTCTGTTGGTGAAAATGTAAATTGGGACAGCCATATGGAAAACAGTGAAAGTTTCTCAAAAAATTAAAAATAGAACTACCATATGATCATGCAATCCTACTTCAGGGCACATATACAAAGAAAATAAAATCATTATCTCAAAAAGATACCTGAACTCCTATGTTCATTGCAGCATTACTCACAGTAGCCAAGATGTGGAAACAACCTTAGTGCCTATCAATAGATGAATGGATACAGAAGATTATAGATATAGATAGACATAGATACACATGATTTAGATATAGGTGATTTAGATATAAGTGATTTAGATATAGATATATAGATATATAATTGAATACCATTCAGCCTTTAAAAAGAAGAAAGTCCTGCCATTTGTGATAATATGGATAAACCTGGAGGACATTATGGTAAGTGAAGTAAGCCATACACAGAAATACTGCATGATATCACTTATACGTGGAATCTTAAAATAAGCCAAACTCATAGTGACAAAGAGTAAAAAGGTGGTTACCAGAGGCTAGGAGGGTGGGAGGAAAGATACTGGTTAAAGGGCGTAAAGTTTCAGTTGTAAGATTAATAATTTCTGGAGACATAATGTAAAGCATAGTGACCATAGTTAATAATATGGTGTATACTGTACACTTGAAATTCTCATCACACGCAAAAAAATAACTATGGAAGGTGACGCATATGTTAAGTATGGTAATCATTTCACTATACACACACACACACACAAATACATCCACTGTATACTTTCAATATATACATTTTTATTTGTCAAAAATAAATAAAATTTTTAAAATGAATTTTAAAAAAAGAAAGAAAGAAAGAAAAGACGAGTAGAAGAACATGTACCCAGAGTGCTGTGGGACAATTCAATATCATATGTGCCTCCTTAGGACATGATGCCAATCTCCTGCCCTCATCCACCTAATTAGCATCATGTGTGCTGTTCTATTCAGATATTCTGAGATGACACTGGACACATTTGTTTCCCAAGCATGGGTGTATACTTTGATTTTAAGTAGAGGCATGCCTGGAAAACATCAGTATCACAAGAAGGTCTTAGATGAAGACTCAGTAAGAGGAACTCACCATTTGCATTCAAATAGTGTCTATCATATACATTGAGAAAGGCAAATATTATTTTTGAGATGCATACTGAAAAATTTAGACATGAAATGCTAAGACAGAAATCATATTAAGAAATGGGAAGAAAAAGGAAAAAAAAACAAGTTTGACAAAACGCTGACTATTACTGAATCTCATTATACTTATCTTTTGCAAATATTTGAAAATTTACACAATAAAACTTTTTAAAAGAATGTGGGTGAAAAAATAAGGAAGAGGCAATAGGATTTTCAGTAGTTCCTTCATGCTTCACCTTCATAAAAGCCAGTCAGAACAATAGGGGACTAGTAGATGGCTGAAATCCTATACCTTCATAAATATCATATCTTAATTATTTAACATATTAAATTTGTTTTGATTTCAGATAAGAGGGTTGAGCCGACCATATTCCTTGGTTTATGGTATATTGTCAATAATCTATACAAGTTTATTACTTGTTTGTGTATGCACTTATTCCCTCCCATTCCTCTCCCCCACCTCTACATGGGCCACTCTCCTCACTTGTTGTGTAAGTCTTACAAAACATACACTATCTGTAGCTGTATCACCTGAGAAACTGAAATTCCTTGGTTGGCCTATACACAATATTAGTCCAGCTGTCGGTTAGGCTATAAACTCTGTACAGACGTCATCATCACATATGCAATCTAACTTTTAAATGGAAGGTAGCATATATCCAGAACATGTTCATTAAATATGGGGAGGGGAGAGCACAGTGAGAACACAGCCAAGATGGAAGAATACGCTACATCTGGGCCACTGCTGAGTATGAGACAAACTTGGTTTGCAAGAATTCCTCTAATGACAAAGATGGAGGATAGACTTAACGATATCCGTAAGTTAATGTCCTGGGGGCTTGAGTGAACATTTTCAATGATTTTCGTTACTGTTTATTTTGTAAATTAATTTTTAAGCATATTATTTCATATAAAAATGTTTACTGAAAATGTCAGTACATTATAGCAAAAGGACATGACTTGATTTGTCTCACTGAAGTGTGTCTCTTTCTTTTCCTTTAATTCTTAGGAGAAAATTAACGTTGTTTCAAGTGTTTTTTAATTACGTGCTTTCAAGAAACTAAATATCACGTAAATTAGGAAACAGGTGCACTATGCAAAGTACTGACATAGAAGCCATCCCCAATTCATAAATAGAATGACTTCTCAAAGTTTCTTAGTAAGTCAGGTGTTAAGAATTCGGAATGCATTTTTTTTTTTTTTACCATGAAGATTTGTTACACAGAGTGGTTAGTTTTCCAGATCCAATAAAAATCTTTCTACCCTGTGAACACTGATGAAATTGTTTTCCTAGAACAGTTATTCTCAAAGTATGGTCCACAGGTCCTAGGAAACCACTGAAACACTTTCAAGGCGTCCTCAAGGTCAAAACTATTTTCACAATCACACTGAGACGTCATTTGCTTTTTCGCTGTGTTGACATTTGTACTGATTGTCCCAGAGCAATGATGGATAAAACCATGATGCTTTAGCCCAAACCAAAGCAAGAGCACAGCTCTAGTCCCTTTCATATCTCTCACCAGCACTCACACAGGGTAGAACAAAAATGCCAGCTTCACTTAAGAATATCCATGATGAAGCAATAAGCATTATTCATTTTATTAAGTCACAACTCTGAGGGCACATCTTTTTTAATATTCTATGTAACAAAATGGGAAGTATGCATAAAGCACTTCTGCTGCATACCAAAGCACAAGAGTTGTCTACAGGGGAGAAAAGTTCAAGTTGCTAGTAAACAAGTCACTTTTTTTTAATCTAATAACATTGTTTCTTAAAAGAACCAGCAAACTGTGGTTATGCAGACTTGAATATCCAGTAGATATTTTCTCAAAACTGTATCAATTAAGCCTGACACTTTCAGGAAAATAACTAGTATATTTGTTGCTAATGATTAAATTTGAGTTTGCAAATAAAAATTAGAGCTTTGAAAAATTTGTATCCATTACCATGAGCTTGATAGCTTTCCCAAATTTATAGATTGATATGGTTTCAGATACCACATTGCAACTAATCTTTGAGAAATTACCATTGATTGAATTTTAGTAAAATATTGAACAAGAATATCCACAATTATCTGGAAAGGTTTTTTTTAAATACTCCTTTTTGTCCAACTACATATCTGTGTGAGGCCCGATTTTCTGCATATAATTCAATCAAATCAACATACTACAACAGACTGAATGCAGAAATATATGTGAGAATACAGATAAGCTTGATAGTCAAGACTACCACAAAAGTAAAATAATACCATTCCTCTCACTACATTTTGTTTGTTTTAGGAAATACAATTATTTTTTAATGGTTTTTAAATATCACATGTAATGGGCTTATTGTTATTTTTAATGAATTAATAAATATGTTAATTTCTGTGATTTAGCTTCTAATACAAAAAATTTTATATATTGAAAAACTCTTCAGTGTGCTTAACAATTTTTAAGACTGTAAAGTTTTCCTAAAATTGAAACTGCAGCCCTAGAGAAACAACGGTAAGCCCCATCTGGTAATGCTGGGAAAAAAGTTTCTCCTGCTCTGAACCAGAGATGTGTCCCCCTCCCACCCAACACACTGGTTCTGGCAGCTTCTTCATCAAGTCCTCGGCAAATTCAACTCACAGGGGAGAGGGGGGCAGTATAGGCGCGTGAACAGGGGCAGTTCCTAGAGAAAGGAGGAGCTTTTCCAAAACTCCTTGTACAGATGTAAATTAAAGGGGATGAGAGGTGTGCTGCAGTAGGGTCTTAAAACTTCCATGGGTCATAAAAGAGATCAGGAATTCAACATCAGGGCTTAACATATGTACAACTCTCCCAAAGATGCCGGATGGGACAATTTTGCCCATTTTATTTATAGGTAGGTGTAACCCCAGCATCTAATATGGTGTCAAGCACACAGTGGCTTCCTAGGATATGTTTTTTGGAGGATGGAAGGATGGAAGGATGGAAGGATGGATGGATGGATGGATGGATGGATGGATGGATGGATGGAAGGATGGAAGGATGGATGGATGGATGGATGGATGGATGGATGGATGGATGGATGGATGGAAGGATGGAAGGATGGAAGGATGGAAGGATGGAAGGATGGATGGATGGATGGATGGATGGATGGATGGATGGAAGGATGGATGGATGGATGGAAGGATGGAAGGATGGAAGGATGGATGGATGGATGGATGGATGGATGGATGGATGGAAGGAAGGATGGATGGAAGGAAGGATGGATGGAAGGAAGGAAGGAAGAATGGATGGATGGATGGATGGATGGAAGGATGGAAGGATGGATGGAAGGATGGATGGAAGGAAGGAAGGAAGGAAGGAAGGAAGGAAGGAAGGAAGGAAGGAAGGAAGGAAGGATGGATGGATGGATGGAAGGATGGATGGAAGGATGAATGGAAGGATGAATGGAAGGATGGATGGATGAATGGATGGATGAATGGATGGATGGATGGAAGGATGGATGGATGGATGGATGGATGGATGGATGTTAGGATGTTAGGATGGAAGGATGGAAGGATGGAAGGATGGAAGGATGGAAGGATGGAAGGAAGGAAGGAAGGAAGGAAGGAAGGAAGGAAAGAAGGAAGGAAGGAAGGAAGAATGGATGGATGAATGGATGGATGGATGGATGGATAGATGGATGGATGAAAGGATGGATGGATGGACGGATGGATGGATGGATGGATGGAGAAACTGCCTGGAAGAGATAAAGGACAAGAAGTAGAGGGGTTTTAGCAACTAGAGAACAAGCACAATATCTACTATCACTACTAGAATCGATTAAATATTTACACATTAAAAAAGGCAACTAACTCAAGAAATAGCTGAGTAATACAAGAATGTGTTTACACATGTAGATGGTTTTTAATGATTATAAGTACATACACTACTTAAATACTGGGAGCCAGCGAGAAAAAAACAATGATGAATGCAACAGGTGAGATGAATCAAAGGTTTCCTGGGAGTACTGAGATTTTGAGCTACCTTGACCTTAGGCATAGGTTCGCAGGCAAGAAATGGTAGAGCACTTCAGGTAGAAGAAACACATGACTCTATCTGGACTAACATGTAGGGCCATTAATGCAGTGCTCTCTTGAGTAGGGAGATCACACAGAGAAGTGGAAGGAAGAATCTTACTAACATTTCCTCCAACTAAAACTGAGTTTTCTAGTAACTTATCTCCTTGTAACTTATTCCACTTTCAAAAGCATCCATAATTACAAAAAGTTGGATTTATCTGCTCCTTTATTTTCTTCTACATCCAACACAGGAATGATGATAGAACCTCCCAAGCAAATATTTTTACACAATTAGAAACCACTTCATTCTTAATGGCATTTCATCCATGAGCACATACGACTTTTGGGAATTCAATTCAGGTCAAAGTAGCATGCATCTACTGAGCACCTACTGTACATAAGGAAACCACACTAAACATTAGAAATACAAGGATGAATAAGTTATGATCCCTGCCTCCAAGGAGCTCACAATCTTTTAGAGAATGCAAACGTGTACCTAACGATGACCCTATATGCTGAGTGTTGCAATGGCCAAGCCAGGGTATCCTTTCAGGAGAACATTCCTCAGAAATGTAGCTTCCTATTTATTCTTCATAAATTAACTTTCATCTCTCTTCATCCCTGTTGAGACAGTCTGAAAAGTCCTTTAAAAGCCTATCACAAATAATCTTAATCCAGAATATCTATTTATTAAATAAGAAGCGGCTCTAGTAGAATGCCATACTGAAAAATTGAGAACCAGTGAGCCCTGAGCATGTCAAGCTTGGAGCAATTGTTAGAATTAGTCAAACAAGGGGAGAGAGAGAGAGAGAGAGAGAGAGAGAGAGAGAGAGAGAGAGAGAGAGAGAGCTCATTATCTTTTCAGAGTCCCTGAAATGGGAGACACCACTTTTCTTCCCCACCCCCGCAAGCATGTAAATGAACATCTCGGCTTAACTCCAGGAGAAACCATCTACTATGGTTAAGATAGTTCTAGATTACTAGACTTTCCTGTCTTTCAACCTAACACGGGATCTGAGGAGAGACCTAAGGACAAGTCATCCAAGCCCAGAGCACCTGTGCACTTGGTGGGGTTTGTGGGGTAACCATACCTTGGCCAGGAAAGTTTTGAGGATTGTGGGGCTCAGCATTTTTGTCCACCAGGTCTGCTCTGTACGTGAGCTGAAGAAGCTGTGACCCTCAAACAAGCAACAGAACCCGAGGGAGGAGATCCAGCAGGGAAACAACTTTGATACAGGCAAAACAAAGATTCTGCTTGTGGCTAGTCAAAACAGCTGAGAGGATTCCAATAGAATCCAGAAGACAAGTCAGTCAAGCAAGCACAGTGATTTGTTAAATTACAGGGGTTCTCCAAGACAGCACCATCCAGTGGTGAACAGACACAGACACTGCCCTCATGGACTTAGAACATAAAAAAGACAAACACAGGAGTGTAACTACAAGTACAACAAATACAGGGAAATACTACTGTGGTAACATATACAAAGGCTTTAACCTAGTTTAGGGGTATTAAGGAAGATTCCTCTGAGAAAGTCATATTTAAACTAAAATGAAGGTCAGATAGGTATTAACTAACAAGAAAACACTCACCACATGTCCATCACAGAGACCCATCCCAGACACCAGCCTGAAAGCACAGGCCTGGAAGTGGAGCTTCCTAAAAGGAGAGAATCAGCTTAACCATTGACCTGCTGGTATGCTTCATCCTAACTGAACCGCTAGACACTGGTCACAGACAGATGTCAGCCTTGCAGGGCTGAGATCCAGAGAGCCTTCGAGGGAGGGATGAGGGAGTCGTATGAGAGAGGCAGGCCTAAGGGCCAACAGGAAGCCAATCCCAGAAGGGTCTGAATGGATTGAATTGACAACTGTGATTCCACAGGCATTATCATATTCATGGGGAAACTGTATATAGGGAAGTTGGGTATGGGGTGTCTTTTTGAACTTTAAAGTTTCCCAAAACAAGAATGACCTCTTCCCAAAACATGGAGCAGTTAACTCAATAGAGATGCATAGAAAAAAAAAAATGCACCTCATGAGAAATTGTAATTATGGTTTGGTTTTCTCTTGTTCTTGTTTTTCTTAAACTCAGTAACCTGAAAGCAGACACACTCACTCACACACACACACACACACACACAATCTAAATTAAAAAATTGGCGTTGAAATTACAACTAAATTATAGAACAATCAACCTGGAGAACCATCTGAAGGCTAGCCAAACAGAAGTCCTATGACTGAAAATATAAAGAAGCCACGGCGAGACTGGTAGGAGGGTGGAGGCGTGGAAGGAGACCCAAACCTCCTTGTGACAGTTGAGAATTAGGAAGGACATCTCAGCCAAGGAGGGTCCCCCCGGAAGAGCAAGTATCATTCAGGGACTCAGCTCCCGCACCCCGCACAAGAATGCAGGATATGGTGAGGCCAAAAATAAAAACACCAACAGAGCCATAAGATAGGAGGTTCATACCACTATAGTATCGTTGGCGGGTGGGTTAGAGACACAGGAAGCAGGCTCCACACGATGCACAATCCGCCGTCAGCTTCTCTGCTAACCAACCAACCCCCTAGCATAACCATGGCAGTTACATCAGTGCTAATGGCCAACCTGTAACAGCTGATGGCCACCCAGCCACAGCGGATGGCCATCTGATCACAGCTGATGGCCATCTAATAACCAAGCCAGCACCTTTTTATGTGACGCCGAGAGCCTGGAAACTGCTCTCCTGGCCCACAGCAAGGGACCCCAGCCCCCCACACCAGACTCACCAGCCCAAAATAATGGTGTTGGGAAGAGGGGCCCCCACAGTATCAGGCAGTGGAAATCAGTAAGGATTCTGACCATCCGCGTGAGACCGAAGGCTGTGGGAAACCCAGGCGTCCTCTTAAACATCCCCCCAATCCCGCACAGTCTCACTCACTTGCAAGGACTCACCTTGGGCTCCAGAGGAGGAAGAGTGGCTTGAGAGGCATCAGAGAAATACGGGGGCCAGACTGAGTTGTGCGGCTTTGGAGGGAAGACTAGAGGACAATCCACATTTTCCCTGTGTGAAGTCCTCCTCCCATGCAGCCAGCGGAAGGCAGGTGCCATCTTTAATGTGTTGAGCCTACCCCCGCAGGCCAAATCTGAATTTAATTAGGCTGGTGAGGTCCCCTGTTCCGCCCTGCTGACTCACTAGGACCATATCCCACCCAACACCGCCAAAGCCCAAGGCACTTTCTCCAGAGCAGCCAGCCCCACCCGCATTGCACTCTTACTTGGAAAACTATCAGAGTCCACAGGCCCCCAGTTGGCAGTGACTGGCCTCAGTGTGCTCTGAGACTTTCGCTGAGTTGCTCCAGGCTCAGCACTGGCACCAAACCAGAATTTACATGAACATGGTGACCACAATTCTTCCCATTCTCTCTGAATCCCTGAGACCCTACCTCACACAACTCGCATACTGCACAAGGTGTTATAAGTGACTGAAACTTAATGGAGTTGACAGGTAGCAGCAGGCCTGGGGTGTCCTGGCTTTTTGCAGAGCTGCCCTAAGCTTGGTAGTGAGGGCAAACATCCTTGGTTCATAGTGTGGCCTCTCCAACGTGAGTCCAGATTTAGCACAGGCAGCAAACCACCACAGATGGTGTTATAGCTCCATTCAGGTAGTACTCAAACAGTCATAGGCAGTGCGTAACCTGGGCCTGCACCAGAGCCCCTCCCAAGAGGCCCCAGAACCAACATATGTGGAGGTTGACTTCAGACCACAACAGAACACTGCCCAATTAGCCCTACAAGTGGCAAACACAAAGGGTGGTCTCAACAGGCACCAGAGCCCACTGGGGCAAATCCCTCCATAGCAGCCCATAAGCTGTGGACATGGCCAAACCCCACAGCCAGTCAGCCTAAGGGTAAACCCCACCCACTGGTATGCCAATAGCAATCAAGGCTCAACTATAATGGAAGGGCACACACAACCCACACAAGGTACACTCCTGGAGCACCCAGAGCTGGTGATCAGGGCAACTGTGCAGCTGGGCTCCACAGGACACCTACTACATACGGTCACCTGGCCAAGACTGGGAGACATAGCAGATCTACCTAATCCATAGAGACAAACACACAGAAGCAGCCAAAATGAGGAAACAAAGAAATGTGTTCCAAATGAAAGAATAGGAAAAAAATCCAGAAAAAAGAACAAAACAAAATGGAGGCAAGTAACCAACCAGAGAAAGGGTTCAAAACAATGATTATAAGGAAGCTCAAGGAACTCAGTGAGAATGTCAACAAAGAGATAGAAAGCATAAAAAGGATATAGAAACCATAAAAAAGAACCAGTCAGAAGTGAAGAATCCAGTAACTGAAATGAAGAATGCACTAGAAGGAATCACCAACAGACTAGATAAAACAGAATTGAATCAGTGATTTGGAAGACAAGGTAGCAGAAAACAGCCAATTGGAACACCAAAAAGAAAAAAAGAATCCAAAAAAATGAGGATAGTTTATGAAGCCCCTGGGACAATAGCAAGCATAAGAACATTCACATCATAGGGGTACCAGAAGGAGAAGAGAGAAAGCCAGGGATTGAGAAACTATTTGAAGAAATGACTGAAAACTTTCCTAACCTGGTGAAGGAAATAGATATACAAGCCCAGGAAGCACACAGAGTCCCAAACAAGATGAACCCAAACAGGCCCACACCTAGACACATTATACTTAGAGTGGCAAAATTTAAAGACAAAGAGAGAATCCTAAAAGCAGCAAGAGAAAGACAATTAGTAACTTATGAAGGACCTAGTAACTTACAAGATTGTCCGCTGATTTCTCAACAAAGACTTTGCAAGCCACAAGGAATTGGCACATGAAAAGCAAGGACCTCCAACCAAGATTACAACCAAGTTTGGGGTGAAGTAGGGATGTGGCAAGGGAGAGGAGAGCTGTTCCCAAGTGTGACTGTTTCTCATTTACCCCTGCAGGCCTAGCCTCCATCCTTTACTGTCTTTTTATTCATTGCCCTGGAGCTTGACTATTTATGGACTGACTTAGTACCCTCTCTTGCCTTCCAGCTTCCTGTTGGAAGGCATTGGCAGAATACTGGAGGGCAGGAAGGTGAATTTGAGGTATTGGTCTTAGGACCCTAGGCTTTGGGCCATACTACCATAGGGCAGTTTTCATCCTGGTAACTGCTGCCACAGTTTTCTTCACACCTGGTCAGGCCTAGGGTTAGTGTCAGTTCCCCACTGTGACAGCCCAGCATTACTTCAGTACACCTTGCTAGTCCCTCTTAAAGCTGCTTGCACTTTTACAAAACATACTTTCCTTAAACTCTCTTCAGGTCCCTCACTTGAGAATGCCAGACCTTGATTAGGACACCAGAGGACTTTACACCAAACTTCATGAGATGCTTGACAGCTAGGGCTGCAGCACTGAGGTCAAAGAAGGCAGAGAAGAGCAAGCAAATGACAGTAAAAGCAGCCAATTTTCCATCTCCTGGAGTTGCAAGGACTGCCCAGGGAGCAGAGTCTAAGCATCTAAGGCTAAGGAGGGAAGTTCTGACTCTTGAGATAAAAAGAGGAATGGAGGGAAAGGGCCAGCAAAATGGAAAAAAACAACAACAACAAAAACAACTGCCATTCATTAGGAGCTTACCATGTATAAGGAACTGTGTTTTACACAGTACTTGGATTATCTCACATGGTTTCATAAAAGTCCATTTTCCAGTTAAGAAAATAGACTTAGGCAGGTTACTTTACTTGACTTGGTGGAAGGGCAGGATGTAATGGTGGGTCTGTCCGCCATGAGACTCTAAGGCCTTAGCCACACCACTGCTGATATTATTACACCTACAGCTGAGACTCTGAGAAGTTTTGTCTAACTTCCCTGTGATGAAAAGGAACAGGGCTCGGATTCCCTAAAACACTGTGCCAGCCCAGAGAATCTGCAACTGGGTTGTAATATCAATCTGCTTAGATGACTGCTTCAATGTTTGGGTAGATACTTTGTTGCCATTTTGTTTTAATCTTTGTTTTTTTTTTTTTCCCCCTGTAATTTCCTTATTCCCTAAACAACAACCCTCAAAACAAAAACCACAACAATGAAACTTTATCTTAGTTGAAATAAAGAGGAGGGGATATTTCCACACCTAGATCAAGGATTTTAGGAACCCAGAGAAACTGAAGAGACTCACTTTATTGATGACAGAAAGAGAGGAATCCTCTGAATCCTTCTCTCTAAACATGAAGAAACCTAATGCAGGACTTGAGCAGAAAAATCCAAACACAAAAATGCAATATGGGAGAAGAGAACAGCCATTTCTGCTTATATATATATATTTTTTTTTCTGACAGGATTGACTACAGAATATATGGAGTCCAGTGAAAAATGAGAATGCAGAACCTCTTGTTCAAAAACAACTAAGAATTTCAAGATGGCAACAGCAGAGAATTAAACTAAGCATGGGAGCCTTCTGAGCACAGGGCCTTGAGTGACTGCACCGGTCACAGGTTCATGAAGCTGGCCGTTGCCTGCAAAGGATCTTTCCCAACAAAGGGAAATCAACTTTTGCTGATCAAACACACACACCAGCAGATAAGACTGCTGTGGAGAAAGCATGATTGGCACAAGCCAAAAGTCATATGGAATATAATAACACTACTGTGTCATGTGTACAGGAAACCAGTAGCCCATACGCCAATCCAAAAGCTCATGACAATCAGCTCTGTATGTAACGTTTTCTAGACCTCTGCCAATCACCCAGCAGGGCCTTTGCTAGAAACCATTCTCTCTGCTCATTAATCTCAAGACCAACACAGCTGTGGTTTCCAGGAATCAATGGAGACCCAGATGTAGTCACATCCTTACAAAACAGTCATTTGAATGGACCTGCTATCTAAAAAGTCGATTAGCAAAAGAAAACAATGTTAATCAACAAATTCTAGCACTTAGAACCTGCCTCAAGTTTTCCTAAATGTTGATAAATTGCTATTAATTTTGCACAGTAAAGGCCAAGTTATCATTTGTTTCCATCTGCTCATAAAAAATGAGTTTAATCTCTAAATATTAATGAAAAGTGTTCATTTATAACCGAGGCACTTTTTAGCTTTCTAGATATTACCGTCACTAATCTAAATTTATCAGAAGTGTAATCCCAGACCAATAAAAATCTTCACTAATTGGAAAATCAAATCTGGCTAAATACCAGGTCTGGGCCAGAGCCCATGAATATCTTGCAGCACAGTCGACATAGCCAAAGGAAGGGGGTAGACCGGGTCCTTCGATCGTAGTCAAATTCAGTCATTTATCCTGAAGCCTTTCACTTCCTGTAATAGGCATGTAAGGGTTTTGTTCATTTCCCCCTTTTTCAAAAGTAACAGTACCCCAATTTCTTTTGGGGGCCTTGTTTCTGCCTCATTGTGTAGAATCCTAGTGGAGCAGTAAACCAGGATACCTCCCTTTCCCCAAAGCGTGAGTAGTTGACGTGAGCTTGGACAATCAGATAACCACCCCCAGGACTTTAAATCTTGGTAAAAGGAAAAAATAAAGTTTGAATCTCATTTGGTCAGCCGTGGGGGCCTGTAAAGACAACTGACTTCTTTCTGTTACATGGACCCCAAATCTACCTCAGTTTCTGCCCTTTCCCCAACCATTTTTCTCTAGGTTTCCTATCATTTGAGTCAACCAGTATCCTTTCAATAAATTACTTTTCTGTTGAAATTATCCAGACGGTCTGATGCTTTGCAACTCGAAATACACTTAACATAACTTGAGGTTCCGTTGTGTGTTGAGGAATGTTTATAACTCCAAAGGCATAGGGATTGAGCTCACAAAGTTCACCATCTCATTGGGAAAAGTTCAAAGCACTTAAAAATATGATGAAAGACTTGGCAAAGGGACAGACCAATGTGTTCAAATCAACGTATGTAATCTATGCCTATGCTTATATTAGAATGGATACTAAGGGATACCCAAGGAATCTGACTTTAAGGCAATTATCAGGAAGGATGTGAAATTAAAGGGTGAAAGGACTTGGTTTAACAAGATGAAAGGAATGATCTATCCAGATCAAATATATTTGACAATTCCCAAAAGTCACTTGCAATTAGCATTATAAGATCAACTGAGCACAAAGAAAAACAGATTTTGACATCGCAGAGCTATTAAATCACCAATGTCCTAACAATCAATTGGGCTGTGACATATCTGGTTAGGTTAAGTGATGCACTTTGGTTTTTATTGACAAGAGGTGTCCTGGGACACAAACTGTATGATTTATGAAGAAAAAAACCTCTAGGCAACTTCCATAGCAACATTTTAACATTTCTGATTTGTGTACAATATAGACAGTTCAAAAATATCTATATTCAAGATCTATTTCCCACACTCTGGGAATATTAATATAATCCCTGTGAATAGCAGTAACTATTAGAAATCTACCTTTAGAAAAGACCTTCGACTTGAAATTTTTTTAATATAAAGAAAAATAACTGGCATATTGACATGATTTTGCAAGAGAATATAAAAACATCAACTTATGTCGGTGATGTTTTGTCTATTCCACTCTCTATCCTAATGAACCGAGGCCAAATTCAGACCTCAGTTTGCCCACCTATATTCTGACAATGGCTTCTTTTCTTAAATACTAGCCCTATCAAGAGATCCCGTGACCTAGTTTTGGCCTTGACTGGTTCTGTCATTCCCAGTTTCCCTTACTCCTTTCAATGCTGTGGTTCCAGTGAGGTCAAAGCTAAGCCTGAAGAGTGGTGATAGTTGTAATACTGTTACTTCACATTCAGAGGCAGGGAGGTTCAGAGGGCTTTAGCAATTTGTGGCAGATCAGCCCACACTCAGTGCAGTGCCATTACTGCTGCCAATCAAGTATGCCCAGCTCTCTGCCTCTGGAGCCCAGGGCCTCCAGGCACTTCCTGGCCCCTACGTGCTAGTTAAGACCACGTGACTGGTCATGGCCAATGAGTTGTAAAAAGGAGCATGTGTCCCCTCCAGCCTGGAGCACTGAATTTCCAGTGAAACATCCACCAGAGTTCTTTTACTTTCTGACACAAATACCAGAAAAATTCAATATAGTGGCTGTCCTGGAGTGAGGGTCTGGAATGAGAATATGTGGAGTAGAACACCCAGCCAACCTGCAACGGAGACGGAGTGCTAAAGAGAAATCAAATTTTGCAGTTAAACACCTCTAGGATTCAGGAGTTTCCAGCAGCATAATGTTGCCTAATCAGACAGATACAAGGAATTAAAATGTCAATGTCACCGCCTGGCTAGCTCAGTCGGTAGAGCATGAGATTCTTAAAATGTCAATGTCATCACCAATGCATTTTTAAGTAGTGTCTTCAAAGAGCAAAACCACGCTCTCAATTTTGTCTAATAGCTACTCAGGTTGTCTAACATGATGCAAACAAACATCTCAGTGACTAACCGAACCTTGAATAGACCACACTGATAGAACACTATACATTCCATCAGCTCTCTGCTCCAAGTACTCTTGGAGCCATTTACTGTGTGCCGAAAGGTGGGTTAAATTCTAGGAAGAACACAGATTTAATGACATAGCTATAGGAGTCTTATTGACAAAGTCACAGCTTGTGGGAAGTAAAATTTCCCCTGAATTAGGTCACCAGTACATAATTATTGGCTTCAATAAGAAGCTCGCATCCCACCTGGATATAAAAGTTGTGTAGGCAGTGCTAACATAGCAGGCTTGTGTTCCCTTTTCTGCCAAGCATGCCTCTGCTGGTTCATAAGCCAAAGCATCTGTTTGTTGGCCCTGAACTCTACCTCTGTGTATTGTTAAATGTGAGGTGCTAAACTCACTAAGGGACTTGGGTACACATAAAAACTTTTCCAAAAGCTTATTCCTATGAGCTGGACTAGGCTTATCATAATGATGTGCATTATAAAATTGAAACATCTAAAATCTGTTATACATGTGCGTACACACATACACACACACACACACACACACACACACTGAATTATTAAATGAATTAGAGTTTAGGCTCCAGAGAGAGTGGTTAAAACATTAAGGAAGTGAGATTCATGAAGCTTCAGAGGAAAAGAAAGGCTTGAACTGAGGCTTGAAGGATGGGTACGTTTAAACCTGCAGCATTTGACAGACCGGCCATCAATGTTTTTGAACAACTTTCCTTAGTTTCTAAATATAGTTATCTATTTAGTTGCCAGGTGATAAACAACAAATGAGGCCTTTATTTTAGAGTATAGCAATCCCTTGTTCCTGAAGGGGAAAATATATGCAATATGTCACACCCTCTTAAGTGACCTTGGAACATTCAGAACTTATTTGATCATCAATTTCCTAGTCTATGAAATGCAGTAGTGGGGTTCAATGATCCCTGCATTCCCCAACATCTTGGCAATTCTCTGCTGACTATATGCTATGATCTTCTAGCCATCCAGTTTCTTCAAATTTGCCACACACACACACACACACACACACACACACACACACACAAAAACTCCCATTACAATTGGCATGCTATTCATCCTTCTTTTGGTCAAATGAAGAAAGAGAGAATAAAAAACCACCACATTTAAAGGAGTTATCAGTCATTCTTGTATATTGCAGCTGCTTGAGAAGCCATAGGGCAAAGGCATTTATATGGAAGATAAGCTCATTGTGTTGAACAAATTAATGCTGGATTGTGAATTAAATGATGTGTCTTCGGACAGCTAATTAGCTTTGTGCTGCTCAATTAACTTTTGAAAGGACATGTTGTGTTTCTTGATGGAATACAGAATATACTTCAAGGCTATTGCTGCTCTGGATAATTTCAATTTCAAACCCAATGAAAATGAGCAAGAAAGAATCAAGGGCTTTGGAAACCCCCAAACAATTCAGACTTCCCAAACAGCTTAAATTTCAAACCATAAATAGCAAAATAACACAGTTTATTTTTAACCATATCTGGAAAACTCAACAAGCTAACAAACTTGAAATTAACTTTATTTTTAATTTTTAAAGACTTTTATTAAAATATAGCTAACATAAAATATTATATTAGTTTCAGGTATTCAGCATTTATATACCTAAAGAAGTGATCACCATGATAAGTCCAGCAACCATCTGACACTGTACCCGACTATCATAGCATTATTGACCATTTTCCCCTTCCTGTCCATTACATCTCCATGACTTATTTGTTCTATACCTGGAAGTTTGAACGTCTTATTCTGCTTGACATTTTTACCCTCCTTTTTAAGTTTTTCAGTTACAGTTGACATTCAATATTATTTGATATTAATTTCAGGTGTGCAGCATAGTGGTTAGACATTTATATAATTTAAGAAGTGAGCCCCTCCATGCCCCAATTAATCTAGTACCCACCTGGCATCATACATAGTTATTACCATATCATTGACTATATTCCCTATGCTTTACTTTACATCCCTACAACTAGTTTTAACTACTAATTTGTACTTCTTAATGCCTTCAACTTTTTCACCCTGCCACCAACCCCCTCCCATCTATTACCCTGATAAATCTAGTACTCATCTGACAACATATATACTTATTACAATATTATTGACTATATCCCTTATGCTATATTTTACATCCCCTTGACTGTTTTGTAATTACCAATTTGTACTTCTTAAACCTTTCACCTTTTTCACCTTACCCGCTAACCCCCTCCCATCTATTACCCCACAAATCTAGTACCCAACTGACACCATACAGAGTTATTACAATATTATTGACTATATTCCCTATGCTGCACTTTACATCCCCATGACTGCTTTGTAACAAACAATTTGTACTTCTTAATCCCTTCCCCTTTTTCACCCATCAACCAACCATCCTCCCATCTGGCAACCATGTCATTGTTCTCCGCTCTACGAGTTTGTTCCAGTTTTGTTCATTTGTTTATTTTGTTCTTTAGATTCCACATATAAGCAGAATCACATTGCATCTGTCTTTCTCTGTCTGACATACTCCACTCAGCACAATACCTTCCAGGTCCATCCATGCCACCACAGATGGCAAGAACCCATTTCCTTTCACGGCCAAACAATTTTCCATTGTATTTATGTACTACCGCCTCTTTATCCATTCATCCATTAAGAGACACCTATACTGCCTCCACATCTTGGCCATTGTAAACAATGCTTTAATGAACATATAGATTTACAAGTTCCCTCAAAGTAGTGTTTTGGGTGTCTTTGAAAAAATACCCAAAAGTGGGAATACTGAGTCCTTCCTTGGTTCTTGTTATAGCCTTTGTTTTAAAGACTATTTTGTCTGGTATAGTTGCTACCCCAGTTGTTTTTTGTTTGTTTGTTTGTCTGTTTGTTTGTTTTTATTTTTTTCATGAAATATTTTTTCCATCCCTTTACTTCCAGTCTGTGTCTTTTGATCTAATGTGGGTCTCTTGTAGGCAGCATATGTATGGGTCTTGCTTTCGTATCCATTCAGCTACCCTATGTCTTTTGATTGGAGCATTTAATCCATTTACATTTAAACTGATTATTGATAGTTGTGTAGTTATTGCCATTTTATTATTCATACATTCTATCTTTTTTCTTTTTTTTATCTTAAGTCTCTTTAACATTTCTTGTAATACCGGTTGGTGGTGATGAAACCCTTTAGCTTTTTCTTGTCTCTTTCTTGTCCTCTAGCTTTTTCAGCTCTTTTATCTGCCCTTCAATTATAAATGATAACTTTGCTGGGTAGAGTATTCTTGGTTGCAGGCCCTTGATTTTTATCACTGACGATTTTGTGCCACTCCCATCTGTCCTGCAAAGTTTCTGTTGAGTAATCAACTGACAGTCTATGGGAGCTCCCTTGTAGGTAACTAACTGGTTTTTTCTTGCTGCTTTTAGGATTCTTTCTTTGTTTTAAACCTTTGGCATTTTGATTATGATGTGTTTTGGTATGGGCCTCTTTGGGTTCATCTTGTTTGGGATTCTGTGCTTCCTTGCTTTATATGTCTATTTTTTTCTCCAGCTTAGGAAAGTTTACTGTTATTATTTCTTCAAATAGATTTTCAATTCTTGTTCTCTCTCTTTTCCTTCTGGTACTCCTATGATGCAAATGTTGGTATGCTGAATATTGTCCCTTAAGGGGCAATTTTAAGAGGGCAAATTTGAGAGTCTCCTTAAATTATCCTCATTTTTTTTAGATTCTTTTTTATTTTTTGTTGTTCTAATTGGGTATTTTCTCCTACTTTATCTTCTGTATCACTAATTCAATCCTCTACTTCATCTAATCTACTGTTGATTCCCTGTAATGTATTCTTCATTTCAGTTATTGTAGTCTTTACTTCTGAGTATTTTTGGGTTTTTTTTATGTTTTCTATCTCTATTTTTATGTTTCCTATCTCTTTGTTGAGTTCTCCCTGGATCATTGAGCATTATTATAACCAGTGTTTTGAACTCTGCATCTGGTAGATTGCTTGTGTCCATTTTCTTTAGCTCTTTTTCTGGAGCTTTGTTCTGTTCTTTTATTTGGGGCATGTTTCTTTGTTTCTCCATTTTGGCTCCCTTCTTGTATTTGTTTCTATTTATTACATACAGCTGTTATGTCTGCCAATCTTAGTAGAGTGGCCTTATGTAGAAGGTGTCCTGTGGGGCCTAGTGGCACAGTCTCTCTGGTTATCTGAAATGGGTGCTGCAAGTGTGTCCCAGATGTGTGTTGTATGTATTTTCCTGTTGTTGTTGATCCTTTGTTGGGAGGTGTTGACCCTTCATCTGATTGATTGTGAGGACTGGCCATGACTGTCGTGAAGGAGCTGAGTTCAGGCACTGATCCTACAAAGCAGGATTCATTTTTGCAGGGCTCCGTTGCTTGCTCATTCTGCTTTATGGGTGTGTCATACTTGAAGGCAGCTGGGTGATGCTCTGGTATGGTCCAAAGCTGGCCACCAGGTCTGCCAGCCCTAGGGCCTTCTGGGAGGAGCCCACAACAGGCTAAGTTCAGCCACAGTCAGTGCCCTTCCCAGGGCCACATGGCATGAACCACAAAGCAATCCCCAAATGGAAGACACCTGTGCTAGGCTTGGAGATGCCTCAAGAGGCCAGGCTATGAACCCTGGTTGTCTGTCACTAGTGTTAGACTTAGGGCTGCTCGGCAAGAGGTACGGGAATGCCAAAACCAGATTCTGCTTTTTGGGTTTTCTGAACCTTTAAGAGATTTTTTAAAAGTTTACAACATGAGCCAAGACAGTCTGTTGGTATGGAGAAAAGCCACTAGAAGCAGTTTGGGTGTGCCCAAAAATTGGGTGGGCAGAGTCTCAGGGAATCACCAGCATAGGGTGGAGGAACAGTGTTAACTAGGTTGACGAAGACTCAGATATGGCAGCCACCTGCATCTGCATGCCGGTAGGGTGGAGGGCGCAGCAAAAAATCAACGGTTTCTGCCAGCACTTCTCTCTGTGAGAAAGCTGCCCCTCCAACCCTCACCCTAAGGCCAGACAACTCAGCACCTCCTTGTATGTCCCTGGCACCTTTGTAGCTGCTGTCCCAGCACTGGAGCTTAGAGTGAATATGTCCATCAGTAAATCCATGCTTTGGCACTTTAGGAGGAATGTCTAGGACGTTAGCCTCCTTCCATCTCACCTAGCCACAATCTCCACTGGTTTTCACAGCCAGAAGTTATGGAGACTTATCCTCCCAATACTGGAACTCTGGGATGTGGAGCCTGGTGTGGGGCTGGCACCCCTCACTCCTGGGGTGGGGGTAGGGGACTTCCACAGCTGAGTTATCCTTCCCAATTTATAATGGTCACATGCAAGTGTGGAATCAGCCTATTTCATGTCTCTGCCCCTCCTACCAGTCTCGAAGTGGCTTCTTCTGTATATTCTTAGTTGTAGGACTTCTGTTCAGCTAGACTTCAGGTGATTCTTAATGATGGTTGTTTTATAATTTAGTTGTAATTTTGATGTGGTCCTAAGAGGAGGCAAGGACAGCATTTACCTACCCTGCCACCTTGACCAAACAATCTAATCTTAAATTTTGTTTTTCATAACATTGAGCATAGCGTATTTTTCATTTACATTGAGAACAAATATATAATTAAGGATGAGTACCAAATTTAAATATCTTCTTGAATCTATATACTTTTAGTCTACAAGATGAAATCATTAACATCCTTTATTTATTTACTAAGAGGAAAGTGTTGTTATTGGAAGTGCTTAGGCTTTGGAATAAGAGAATGTTAAACAGAGCTCATTTAAGATATTAACTCTACTACTGACCCTAGGAAAATTACTTACCCTTTCTTTCTGGATTTTGTCACTTACAAAATGGGGTTATAATTCTTATCTTGTAGGGTTATGATGGAGACTCCAATAATCCAAGTACAGTGTCAGCCCCAATTAATTCAGTATCTCTTAGTTTCTTTTTTTTGTCTATATTGGCTGTGAACTGACCTAAATCTATGTGCAGATTTTCTGTAAATACCAAGTACCTCCAGTGATTGCCACCAAGTTGCTATGCTATAGAAAAAGTTTCAGTAGAATTTTGCCACTCATACAAATATAGAAAGGAAACACAAAAATCAATCCCATGACCTATTTCTGTAAGCCTGGTGATGTCCCTGTTTTTTTCCTAGAGCAATCTGTCAAGCCCCTAGAATAAAAAGTCGAACTCCAGGCAGGCTCAACACCGCTCTGGAATCAGGATCTTCTCATCTTCTTGTCAGATCAGATGACAATGCCCAGGGAGGTTAGAAGGAACAAAACCATGACAAATCCAGACTTGGAATATTGTTACATGAGTATGTAAAGGGTTAAGACATATATATGTAATCTCCCCAACACCACCACCAACCCTGCCCCCTACCCAAAATTTGCAAGACCCTAGTTTCTTGTTTAACCCAAAACTGAGAAATGTGCTCTCCTGGACTACTCTAATACCCATTTTCCTCACACGAACCCACAGAGTATACTTTCCCAAATTTTCTTATCCTTAAATCAACCACTTCTGAGAACTGAGCATTTGCCTTGCTCCACATAATACATCCTTGTTTTCTTGTGCCTTTCTCTCCTAACTTAAAAGCCTATAAACCCTTAAAACTCTGCTAACTGCCAGAAAACAGGGAAATTTCCCTTTCAGACATCCCACTTGGCTAGCAATGACTAAAGCATCTATCTGGCTCCACTTAAGCAGTCTATTATTTCAGGGCTCTTTCATAAATGATGTGTTACTTGTTTGCCAGACTCTTATGCTTTCTAGCCAATCACAATGCTGAAACACTAATCATGTTCCCAGTGAAAAATTCCTGCTAGCATTCCCCAGGCAAATGAAGCTCCCCAATGCAGGTCAAAAATAACAATATTTGAAGCAATTGGAAGAACCCACCTCTGGATTTCTGATAAGATTTCTTCAGATGTTAACCAACCACATATACAGCTCACTGTTTATACCAAAACACCTTAAAGTAGGTGATAAGCAATAAAACCACATTGTCAAGTTTTTCTAATCATTCCTCATTTTGTGACATCAATTTTTAAATTTTTTCTGATGCATAGAAATGTGATATGGTAAAGAATAGGAGATTCCATCTATGCATACCAGTTTGAATAAAAACAATAAATTTATTTAAAACAAAAATAATTTAATACGGGCTAAGTGAAGCTATTAGTTTCATTTTCACTTGAATAAAAAGGACTACGGTTATACATTCAGATAATGGAATACTATTCAGCACTAAAAGGAAATGAGCTATCAAATCATGAAAAGACATAGAAGAACCTTAAATGCATACTACCTAATGAAAGAAGACAATCTGAACAGCTACATACTGTATGATTCCAATTATATGACATTCTGGAAAAGTCAAAACTATAGATATAGTAAAAAGATCAGTGGTTTCCAGGGACAGGATGGAGACTGAGATGAATAGGCAAAGAACAGAGGATTTTTCAGTGAAAATACTCTGTATGATATTATAATAATAGATACATGTCATTGTACATTTGTCCAAACCTATAAAACATATAATACCAAGAGTGAACACTAAGGTAACCTATGGAATTTAGGTGATAATCATGTGTCAATGGAGGTTCATCTTTGGTTCCAAAAGAAAAAAAAAAAAATAGAGTACCATTCTTGTGAGTAATAATAAGAAGGGGTGCTTGTGCCTGTGTCGGGGCTGGGTGTACAAAGTCAGACAATTAAGTTCGAGAACTCATCCTAGAAAAAGTGCTACATACCTCATTGCTGAATATCACTATGGTCACCTGCAAAGTACTCCGTTGGGAAGCTGTGCACCGACAATAGCACCTAGTCCACCCTTCAAAGCAATTTTGGAACTCTTTTTCTGGAATGGCCATCAGAGCTCTCATCATATTACCCTTGATGTCCTGAATGTCATCAAAATGTCTTCTTTTCAATATTTTCTTTATATTTGGGTAAAGAAAGAAGTCATTGGGGACCAGATCAGGTGAGTAGGGAGGGTGTTCCAATACAGTTATTTGTTTACTGGCTCAAAACTCCCTCATAGACAGTGCCGTGTGAGCTGGTGCATTGTCGTGATGCAAGGGCCATGAATTGTTAGAGAAAAGTTCAGATTGTCTAACGTTTTCACGCAGCCTTCTCAGCACTTCTAAATAGTAAACTTGGTTAACTGTTTGTTCAGTTGGTACAAATTCATAATGAATAATCCCTCTGTTATCAAAAAAGCTTAGCAAAATTGTTACAAGTTTGAAAACTTAATTGTCAAACCTCATATATGCCAAAGCTCCATATCTTCCTCTCAATTTTATTGTAAGCCTAAAACTGCTCTTAAAAAATAGTCATTAAAAAAGGGACTACAGAGCCTATTATGTGCCAACAGGCCACAGGCTACATGCTCAGGGCTATAAGGTGGAGACAGGGCCGTGGGCTTCAGGGAACCCACAGCCTAGTGCTGAAGAAATTACAGATAACACCCATATCCATATGAGTCACCTGTATAATATCATTAACAAGTGGTGATCCAGCTGTGATGGAATATATTGTAGGAAATGAAAGTTTCTCTGGCACCCATTTCCTCAGAGACAAGCTAATGGACCAGTTTTGTTTTGTTTTTTTTTTATTTAGTATCTGGTAGAGATATAAAATATTAAATTTCCTTTATTTGCATTTTTATAACATAGTCTTGCCTTTAGGCTAAGTCCTCATAGTTGGAATTTCAGACATGGTGGCAGACCAATCGGAAAGCTATTTCTTGATTGTGGTGGAAAAAGAGACCTGTCTGTGCCTTTTCAATCATGCACCATGATTGGTTGCCTTTCCCATATAAAGGATTCATCCTGCTTCCAAGGATAAGTAATTGTGAAGAATAAAATATTTTTTTATAAGAAGTCACAAAAATAACCATCTCTGCCCTTTCTTTATTCCATTATAATTTATGATAATGATGTAAAACTTTGGACTTTGGTGAATACTGCAAAATCCGGTCTGCAATTAGTTTTATATGTTTAAGGTTTCCTTCATCAGAGCAAATCATAATTCTTCGGAAGCAAAGGTAAGCCATGAAAAAGATATAAATCTGCAAATTCCCATTTTTAGACAAATTGATTTATAAGAGAAAAGAACTTTAATATGTTTCCCAGGTAGGAAACTCCCTAAAATAAACTTGGGGGAAATTGGTACAGGAAGCTGCCATCAAATTCTAGTTCTTAACACTTATGGTCAACTTTTATTATCACCACATACCAGGAACTGCACTGGGTGCTTTCCCACACATTAGGGCATCACTCTCAGGAAGCTAATTTGGTGTAATCTAATTTTCAATGGTGTCGAAAATAAAGCATAAGGCTATTATGAAGCCCTGGTCTTTGGAATAACTCTTAAGCAGAAGCTACTTTAAGTCACTCTCTGACTACCATTCTTGCTTACCTCCCTCTCTGACTAGTGTTCTGCTTTCCACTTAATGGTACCCAGCAAATGATTATTGGACTGAGCAAATGCCACATAAAATCTGAAACCTGCTGCCTCCACAACTTCTCTAGGCCTTCAGATGGTTTATTAGAAGGCAGAACAAGCTCTCTCTCAATATTCTGTCTTGATAATTGATGATATTAGAAATGATTAAAGATTCTCAAACTTGGAGTCTTTATTATATTGGTAGTAATCCCTTCAAATAAATCACACCTAAGTAATAAGTTAAGGATGTCATTCAAAAATTACAAAGGAAGTCAAAACCTATTTACCGGGGCTGGTCAGAACTGTGATTTATTCTCACTCTCAGAAATGTAATACTGGATTATATTTCCAGCTTGATTTTGGAATGACTGTTTTGTTTTAATGATAGCTCAGTCTTAATGAACATAACAACATTTGGCAAGAAAACAACTAAATCTGCTTACAATACATTACAATTTCACTCTGTCTTATCACGTTGGCTTCCATAATCACATCTGTAAGGCCAAAGAAAAAGAAATAAAGACAAATGGAGACAAAGGACCACCTGAATAAGGCTAATTGACTCTGGGCATTTTCTTGATTTTCAGCTCAAACTGAATAACATCTAAACTAAATTATTTGCTTTTCAAAACAAGACTCTTTTCTACCCATAATTTCAAGCTGTCTTAATAAATTTAGGAAGTTTCGTGTTAGCAATGATGTCTAATGCAGTAGAGAGATTCACAGTTAGAAAATACAGTTTCAGCTCACCTGGAGAGAAAGCAGACAGGTAAGTTACCTTATTAACTCAGTCCATGTCCCTGTTAGGACGTCTTTGAGAAGGTGTCTCTGGCTTCACCTTCAATAGGCATTTCATTATTTTTTATTATTTATTTTTATGTCTTTATTCAACAGATGCTGGAAACACCACAGTGACCTAAACCAGATGAGGTCCCTCCCATCAGGGAACAATATACCCAAGGGGGAAAGAATCATAGCCAACAACCACAGTTCAGCATGTACAACTGCTACAAAGGTGATGGAGAGAAGACCCATGCCTGGGGATTGGACCTAGATAAGGAGAGCAAGGAGGGACTCGGGGAGGAAGTGATCCTTAACTCTAGAAATGTGGAAATGAAACAGGTAAAGATTGCTCCAGATAAAAGGAACTGCGGGTACGGTCCCCATCACTGGAAGGAGCAAGATGACCATGAGGGAAGAAAAGAGTACCAGAGTATAGTTAACACATAACCTAGAGGGAGAACATGGTACAAGATGAGGTAGATAGGGAACAGGAACCAGACCATCAGGCTTGCTGGTCTGCTTAAAAGTTTGTCTTCATCTTCCCAACAGAGGGAAGCCAGGAAGTGTTATATGAAGAGAGGTGTCATGATCAGCCTTGAGTTTTTAAAGAGAACAAATTAGAAGGGGCAGAGTGTCAGTCAGTTAGGAGGCTCAGAGCCCTGAAAGAATGTGACAGTACCTTAGACTAGAGGGTAGCAGTAGTGGGGAATGGACACATTTGAGAGAATTTCTCCTTTCCATTTCCATTGCCGAACTTGTAACCCCTAAATCTCCATTCTTAATAGCTTCACTTCTGTGTAAATTGATTTTCTTGCCTCCTTAATGCTCCCCTCTGCAGTTCCAGCTTTTAGTGTTGTGCTTTATAATAAGGACACGATGTGTATTTGTGTTATGAATGAATAGTTCCCACTTTCATTATGCTTTTCCCTGCACCATAAAATTCTTCCAATGCAATCTGTCCTACAATATACCATGTAGGCGTACACACAGAGGTCACGGAACTGTCTCTGTTATCTGAGAGCACAGCTGGAGACTTCCTGGACGCAGCGGGAAGAAGTGTTCTCCCTCACCCCATTCCCAAGCCTCCATGCGGAGCCAGCATGGAAATAGCAGTCAGGAGAAGGTAAAGGTTTGAGGAATGTATTTCATGTCTCTGAACTGAGTTTTCTCCATAACACCTGCTAACATCCATCTCATAAAACACCTTTGATATGATTTCCATAAGTTGTTAGCACATTTTCTAGATTCTCAATGGGCTTTTAACATTCCAGTAGGCTATTTCCCAGACTACATAATGCCCTTCATGCCATGAAATAACTCATAACCTAATAATTATAAAACAAACATAAGCCATTTTTTCAAAGGTCTGCATTGCCTCTTTTGACACTTACAATAATCCCACGAGGTATGCAAGACTGGGGTTGAATCACTAGCAGTGGCTTGAGGGTGCAACCAGCTCTTTTAAACAAGAGTATCATCGGAGCAGTTGCTGGTCTTACTAGTCAGGAAGACCAAATGTGGCCTCCCTCAGAGCCTTGGTCATCATGAAGTCCAGGTGCCTGACACTTGGAGTACATGCCATTTCCCTCACAGACTCCTCCTCTGGAGGATGCTTCGGGCCCTGGGATACATAAGAAAATTCATGTTTATAGTTATTTCACTTAGACAGTGACCTGAAACGGAATAGCATCCACAGCTTTTGTTAGCAAACAACCAGTTCTGCTAATACCCAGAAAATATTCCCACTGGATCTCTCCACTTGGGTTACTTGCCACAAGGGAGATGTCCTCCTGCACTAATTACAGAGGCAAACATGGATGGCGTATGGTATAAAGCTGGCTTTGACATTTTCCACATTTCCTCTGACCAACCAAATTGATAACAGAAGCAAAGCATCTTAGGAAAGTCTTTAGCAGACCTCCAATCCATCTTCTTGGCCTCCTGGCCAATATCGTCGTATGTGTACAAGCAAAATGTTACATCTAAGTCATGTTTTTGGGAATCCAAAGGGCCATGCCAGCAATGCTGCTATTGCTCAAAATATTTTTGAAATCTTTTCTTTGGGAACTGAATTGCGAGTGGGTTTATAAACTATAGGAAAAAGGTAATGATTTTGCTTAAAACACGTCATGGTTCCTTTTGATCCAGAACAACTCCAGACTGGGTTCCAACTAGAAAATGGCATTTATCAATAAGCAAATCCACCCTCAAAGAACAAAGGTTTGCTGACACTGTAGAGTATTAAGAAAATGTGGCCATAGGGGTTGCCGGCCAGAAGGATACTCCCAAAAGGTAACAGCAGGGTCACTCTTTTGGAGGCAGAACCTCTAATGTATCTTTGTTCATGAAGGTACTTTCATAATCACTTGCATGTAGAAGTTCTAGTGTCTCTACTTTCAAACACCATATACTGTCATGTTATAGTCACATTTTGGACCTCATTTTATTTCTGCACATCTCCAGGGTTCTGACCTCTATTGTTCTCTTTTCTCAGCTCTCTCAAAAATGTCCACATCAAACAGCATGGTCTGCAAGGTCTGCAATGGTATCTGAATTATGACAAAGAGTAGTGGCAGGCATGCTGAAATACTTAAAATAACTATGGGGACAATGTAGAAGTCACTGTCTAACCATTTTACGGTCTGTGTTTATTAACTTGCGGGAAGTGGCCATGTATTATGGAAATTGATTTAACTATAAGAATTAAAATATGTGTGAGTTTTAGAATTGTCCACTGGCAATTAGCCCAGTATATGAGTGGGGGAGCGAAGAAGGTAGAAATTCTTTATCTTACTTAAGAAACCATGATTTTAAGTCTTGTTTTAAAAATTAGAAATAAAAACAAAGATAGACTACACCTTCAAATTTTTCAAGAAACACATCTCTTCTAAGGTCATCCCTTCTTAACAAAAATGTATCTTTGGGTCCAGTCATTTTACTTTAAAATTTTTTAACTTTAAAGAAAATAAACAGGAAGTTTCACACCTTATCTAAAATATGATTATCACAGAAATATTTGTGAGTTAAAAAAATGAAAACAGCATTCCTTCATATAAATCAAAAGTTGGATTAAATAAATAAATAAATTATTGTATAAATGTAGGTATAATATTATGCCACTGCTAGAAGTCATGCTTTTATTAAAAAAAAATTTTTTTTGCTTTCCTATATTTCTATGTTTTTAATTAAAGTTTATTGGGGTGACAATTGTTAGTAAAATTACATAGATTTCACGTGTACAATTCTTCAGTACATTATCTATATATCACATTGAGTGTTCACCACCCATAGTCAGAAAGAGAATCAAAAGCAAGAATTATGTCAATAGAGTCTTTTAAATGCAGCAGAGACACCAAGTAGGACCAACATGTTTACTGGATTTGGCAATTAGGAGGCCAGGGGTGACCTTGGCCCAAGCAGTTGCAACAAAGCTGTATTGGGGTGGGATGAGGAATGAATGAGAGCTGTGGAAATGGAAATCATGACTGGGGCCTTCTTGGTCAGAACTTGTTTGGAAGGTCCACCTGTACAAGCCCTAAGAAGCAGAAGGCCCAAGACCCAAGAATCTTTCCATCTTAGGGGGCCATCTTCTTCCTCAGAGCCCACTTCTATCTCAAAACGTGCCTGAGGGATTTTAATGTATAGAGGTGACTGAGTGACAATACAGAGAGGTTAATGCCACCAAAAGCAATTCAATGTAAAAGTTGTATTACCAAGATTTCCTGAGAGGATGGGGCATGCTACCACGCAGGGCCACATAGCAAAGCACCAGGTGTGGTCAGGAGCCTGGAGGGTAGAATAGAAAACATGGCGCAGTGCCCTTATTGTGTTTTCCACAGAAAATGGTTTAGGATCGGCTAATCTGAATAATATCAGCTGGCCATGGGTTATAGAGGTAGTATCTAGTTGTCTGGAGCCTGGCCTAGGCTGATGAGGGCAGAGGCATCTTGCCATCCTGGAGTGTAAGAGCCAGCTAGAGGAGGTGGTAAAAGTGTGGGCTCTTGATGGGTTATTTTGCAAATGAAAGGCACACTCCTGGGGGAAGCCCTTTACAATCTGTAAAAACTGACTAGCCCTGGGGGAGCACAGTCTCTCCACAATCAGCAAGACTACAAGCGCCACAGCATCAAGAATATAGACCAAAAGAAAATGTAATTAATATAACTTCTATGAAGAAGCAGCTGTCCCCAAAGGCTCTGGACCACAGAAAAAAGTATTGCCTTATCCTAGGCGTGTCTGGCTCCTTCTTATAAGAAATGGTCAGACTAAACCTGTGAAACTGTGTCTCAATCCTTTACATAATATATGTAACTGATACAATTTATGGCCTCCTGCCTTGATTTCTCCACTGGAGTGTGGGTGGGACCATTATTTTATTCATCTTTGCATCCATCACAGTGCCTTTCTTACACTTCACAGAATGTGTACCTTTTCAAAGAAGGCAATTTTGACCACAACCATTCGACTAACAGCTAGTGGATTACTGAATATGCTGGTATGAGAACTCTGCAAAAGAGGATAGGCATCAAGGGATTGCATATACTCCCAAACTGGCAAAATTTGTTGGACATCTATACGTGGATGTGAACATTATCCCCAACTGAGGTTCCAAAGCTTCCTATATACCCTGTAGCTCCAAACATAGTTAAAAGCCTGTGTGTAAAATAAATAATTTTTTCAGGTTGCCAGATTGCCCAGATCAATTTTAGGGATTGAGGTGATGGAAAGATTATAGGGTGGGGAGAAGGGCATGCAGTGCACGTTAGGAAGGGTGTACTTCCTAAATGAAACTCACGTCTGGAAATGGTCGATGGCCATTAAAACTTCTTGAAATTGGGATAGTCAAG
The DNA here is from genome assembly GCF_964194185.1 of Rhinolophus hipposideros. Lineage (NCBI taxonomy): Eukaryota > Metazoa > Chordata > Mammalia > Chiroptera > Rhinolophidae > Rhinolophus > Rhinolophus hipposideros. The sequence goes on from NC_138052.1 coordinate 14,617,051, forward strand.
CCATGGCTCTAGACACTGTATTTGTCTAACACTTGAGACTTACAGCCACTGTTTGGGAACAGAAAAGACAGGAGAACATCATGTGCAATTAGGCCAATGTGAAGCCATTTGCATTTAGAGGTTTGTTAGGCAATTTCACATTCCTGGAGTCAAGCCAACCGATGGGCTGTGACATGAGATAATCGGTATGTATGAAGGTCCCATAAGAGATGACAGGAAGTGTGTGCAGAAACAAGAATCCCGGGGTCTTTGTATGTGAGCAGACAGAACAAATGAGTGTAATGACATGGTGCCCACTTGCAGAACAACCACTTGCTTCAGCAAGCTGACAATAACAAGAATTTTCCTGAAGTGTTGCTCTTAATGATTTGGAAATAAAAAACTGAACTCCATTTCCTTCTAGATGTCAGGGGTAGGTAGAGTGTGTTATTTTTTTCTTTTTAGAAAACAATGGCTATTTGGGACTAAACTGAAATAAGCAAGTACATTTTTTTCAGTGACTTTCAGGTTTAAGAGCATGAAAAGGTATAATAGGTAGCATGGAAAATGTCTATAATTTTTTTCCCTATACCTTTACTCAACCCTGCATCCACCCACGTTCCGCTCTTCTACATCAAACCAAGTCCTGACTGAGAAGGCCCCAATCATGATTTCCATTTCCACAGCTCTCATTCATTCCTCAACCCACTCCAATACAGCTTCTTTGCAACTGCTTGGACCAAGGTCACCACTGGCCTCCTAATTGCCAAATCCAGTGAATATGTTGGTCCTACTTGGCGTCTCTGCTGCATAGAAAATACTCTATTAATGTGATTCTTGTTTTTGAGAACTTGACAGTCCAAGGAAGAATTCTATCACTATGAAATCAAAGATATACCTCAGCCTAACACAGGACCTGGGGCAAGAGGGCAAAAATGACTTTCAGCTCCAGCTCACAGGGCACCCGATGGAAGGGGGAGGAGGGCTGAATAGAGACCCTGGAAACTGCACTCCCTCCTGGAGGCCCTGGTCAGTGGGGCAAGTTCTGCAGTTTTCCAGGAAAACAAAAAAGAGTAATCGCATTCAAAAATGTTAAATGCTGCTTTTTTGCACACATGGTTGTAATTTTTTTCAAAGAACTTTCACTCCTTTTATGTAAAAGGAGCGTGATTTAATTGATAGAGTCTGGTCTATAAACTTGGGTGAAGCCAGTACTGAGGTAGAATTGTCTATTGCACATACTACTCAGCCAAAAGTTACTGGTTTGTGTTTTGAAATCTGAAAAAGTCCCTGAGTCAAATAATCATATCCAATTGACGCGTACCTATCTTTGAACATGCTGTTGCTCCTTTCTCTTTTCCCCTTTCCCCTGGGTAACTCCACCCTCTCCTTTAGGAAGCCTTCCCTGCCCTGCCCCCCAAAGCCCAGGTTGGGTGACCATCATGTCATCCTCTGCCTCACACTGCCCTAGAGCTTAAAAAGGATCATTAGGGTAGAGGCCGCTGAGTCTGTGTTCCCTGGTCAACTTCAAAACCATTGACAACGAAGACAGTATGTCTTATCCATCTCTAGTGCCTAATGCAATGTATGGCAATGAGGACACTCAATAGATTTTTGCAGAATGAATGAAGGATGTAGTATTATTACTAGCCAACAATACCACCAACTTGTGTCCATAAATGTTCTAACACCAAAATGCTGAATTGTTGAATGAAATGCAATATGCAAGTGAAATTACTGAGCTGTTAGGAACCAAGGATTTTAATGCTGTACATTTAAAATATGCTCAATATGGGAAGCACAAAGTCCTAGAATTCGTTTCATGCCACTTGTGATGATAACAGAGATCTGTTATCTGTCTTCATTTAGCTTCATAGCAGTAGGTTGCAAGGACACTATTTGAAAGGGTGCCATATTCTTTTATTGAATATTCAATAAAAGTATAAAAAAATTGAAATGCTATAGTCCACAGGAAACATTGTACATCTTTGTTACTCATTGCACTTTAAAGTAACATCTTATTTTAAAAGCATTGAAAAGCATGTCTTCAGTTCTAATCTCTCCAGTAATGCTCAGTGCTGTGTCATACAGACCCCCGGTCAGAAACAGAGGACCAGGCAATATGTTTGTTAATGAGATGAGCCAAAGTCATTGGTCTTGGGAAGGAGAGAGGGAACTGTATACCCAGAAGGGGGTTCCCAGGAGTGACAAACAAATAAATGCATAGAACAAATTGGGATCCGTGAGTAAGTTATCTCAGTGCTTCCAAGAGGTCTCTCTCCCTTGCCCCCCAGCCTACTGGAGGGCAGGGTGGGGTGGGGAGCAATGGAGAGAGTCTTCTGATCTCTCTCGCTTATGTAAGATTCTCCAAAATCAACTCTCATTTCCTTTCACCTCCCCAACAAACCCCATACATTCTCCCGAGCAATTAAACTTTTGAAAAACCAAGAGAGAAGGACTATCTTGCGACTTCTACGTTCTACCCTACCGTGCAATTGTCCTGAATCAAAGAAGTGCCAAGCCAGTTACTTGCATGAAGAGGAGTGCAGAAAGGAAACTGTGTACCAATTAACATCTCAGTCAATGTCAGAAAGCCAGGCACATAAGTGCACGAAAATGGATTTCGGCATGTCTCTTATATGATAAAGAAAAGCACGTAATTGAGAGGCTTGGACCGTTGTGTTTTTTAAGCAGTAAAGATGCTCTCCATGTTTCCGAAGGTCTGCTCCATCCAGAGCGGCTGCCAGACTTCAGGTGAGCATATGGAATGCTCACCTGAAGTTCTCTTAGGGCTTTTGCTGAGTGGCTCAGCCTGGCTGTTCTGCCAGCATGATTAGGGCAGACACTCTCACCCCATCTGCAGATGGTAATCAATCCAATTTGCTCACCTCCTGAAATTATCTGCCCTCTGCCACTCCTTTTCGGGAAGCGGAAATGAAGCCCCCTCATGAGGCATAGGTGTGATGGACTTTTCAGTAACTGAGAGTGACAGGAACAAGGCTAATAGCTGGGCGTACGCAAGGAACAAGCCACCAGAGCTGCAGCTCAGCACCGCCATGGTCTCCTTTGGAGAATAACAACATAAGCAATTCCACAATCTCACCTTGATTAGTAAAAGAAAATGTCAATCATGGGGGAGACTGCTGTTTAAATCCATGTGTTTTTTTCTTCTCAAACTGCCAGATGATTTAATCATCTTCCTTAATAAGCTACATGGAACTGACCTTTAGAAAGCCTCTGACAAGCAGGAATATTTAAAAGCAAAGGGCTTTCCAAGCACCAAAGAGCTAAATGTTATCCATTCATGTTCTTTTCTGCTCTGTGGAACTTGCTACAATCCCGGGTCAAATGTCTGGCCCACAGATGCCTCTCTGTGAGACTGTACAAGAAAAGCCTCCTGACCACCTCACAGACACTGTAGTTGCCTGACCACTGCGCTGTCCACTAGGAGCTGAAGCTGAACAATAATGAATGCCAACTACAAGTTTATATAATATAGTCACGAGATGAGGAGTACAGCATAAGGAATAGAGACAGTGGAAACGTAATGGCTGTGATGTCAGAGGGGTAGTGGATGGGGGAGGGGGTTATCACTTGGTGAGGGGTATAAATGATAAATGTCTATCACGGTGTTTTGTATACCTGAAACCAATAAAAAAATTTTTTAAAAAAAGAGCCTGCTATATGCCCTGCTCTCTGGTTGGTGCTTTTGCAAATCCTATTTCATGAAATTTGTTATCTTCACCTTAGAGATGAATCATATGAAGCTCAGAAAGATTAAGTAGCTTTCCCCAGGTCACACAGCTTGTGAGGTCCTGCTAGGCAGAAGTCATGAGTACCTGTGATACTCAAAGTGCCTAATCTAACGCACCCAGGAGACTCTTGATGAAATTGTAAAACAGGCTATTTTCCTTGTTCCTTTCTTATCTTTGCAGGTCCTCTGCCCCCAGCAAACTTCTTTGGCAGCCATCTCCCCATGGAGGGAGGAACATACCCAGCTTCGTACAGCCTGCTATGCCTCTGGCGAAAGCTTTCATTTACCAGTTTAAAGTAAGCAGGACTGACCTGAGGGCCAATGTCCCTGCGTCATTTAGATCCCATTCAGGTACTCATTCCACCCCCAACCCCATTAAAATATGAAAGTGCTTTACTGTCGATTTATCATAATGTGTATATTTGGAAGTTGGCGACGGAAGGGCTTTTGAGATTTTTCTAATCCAACCCCTTCATTTTTATACAGACGGCTTGGCTGAGCTCACCAGAGGCTGGCCCTTCTCCCCAGCCTCAGTGTACTGCCCTGAGGTCATGCCATGATGATCTTTGATGTATGTGAAAGCCACTTTGTCAACCCTCTGAGGACACCTACATGCTCTGCCTTATCTTTAAACTTGGAATAAGGCCTGCGACTTTGTTCATTTCAAAGGAATTTCTAACATCAGCCATCCAGGGGAAGATGTGATTGCCTCTAAAATAACACTCTTAGAAATCTCGTGTCATTATTGCTGAGTCAATAGGGAGCACCTCTGGAGAGAAAGTGGGCAAGCAGAAGTGGAAGAAACAGCCAAGGGTCCTTTTCCACACGTGCCCAGGCCTGCACCCCACCTCCAGTTGTTGGGCCAGCCCTCTTCCTAGAACTTCTGCATGGTAAATTTTGTGTCTCAATGTCAGCCCAGCAGCAGCAGCCCATGACCCCATTATCAGGTCCCAGACCAACCACACCCCTAGTCCCAATGTTCTATCTGCCTAAAAACTCCTGCATGCGTGCAGGCAGAGCCTTTGGTCTTAAGCCCTCAGCGCTATGCCTCCATCCTTAGCATGAGGCAGAAGAAGCCAGGAGTTAGATGTACTGCTCAAGAAGGGAGAAACAGGGATGGGAGTGGGTGGCTTAAAGCACACCAGTAGTCACGGTCCAGGAGAGTCAGAGGAGATGAGGCTCTTGGGAAACTGAACTGTTTGAGACCCTGGATGTTTTACCTGCAGAGAGAGAGAGAGAGAGAGAGAGAGAGAATATATTAGGGCCTCCATGGTATTTACGCCCATATGTATCTGTGCTTATGTCTGTATGGGAGGGGCTGTATATGTACCCATTTATGTATGTGCATGTGTGTGTATAAGAGGGTGAGACAAAATGGCATTGGAAAGCGCTCTCAACCCTAATGCCATTATAGGTAGAAGAGCATTAACAATAATGAGACAAGAAATTCCTCTCAAAGTGGTGTAGTGGGAAGCAATGGGGTGCCAGTGGCAAAGGCAGATTCCTGATTTGGAACCAACGAGCTCCCACTCTTGTAAAATGCACTGTTACACTGAGTACCCCCTCAGGGTCATTTTGATGAATACTGGCTGACACAGTGAGGGCTCAGGGAATGCTGGCCCCGAACAGGCTGGTGGGGAGGGGGTGAGCCACAAGGGCCATGGAACGAAGAGAACGTATTGCCCCCTATTCCCTAGGTCTGGAGAAGGACGATATCTAGTAACTTAATTTTTAAATTCTTATACTACGTCTCTCAATGTTTCAAAACTTACGAAACAAACTCTCAGGGCAAACTTCAATATGTTGCTTCTTCTAAATAGTGGTGGCCTTAGATATCCTGGAGAGCCCACCCAGGGCAGGCTGTATGAAAGCCTAGAAACTCTGAGGCAGTTAGCAAGAGAAAACCCTTCAAAGAGAACTCAAGTTTTTAGCAATTACTACTAACCATGCTATGAAAGGGAGAACACTCTTTCAATTACCAAATGTCAGTTCTAATCCTCATTTATGAGCATTGGAAATAAAATGATGCAATAGTTATACAGTCTGCAGGAAAACTGACAAATATATTTCCAATATAAATGATTTATTGAGCCAGCCCAACCACAGCTTGGCTTCACTCCTTAATGAAAGCTGTAAAACGGTACCCTGTGCTTCAATAATCAGTGGTTTCTTACAAATCACTGATGAAGCAATAGATGAGACAAACATTTTGGAAACTCTAAAATATCTCTGACTTGTTGGAGATCTCTCCAAAATGATTGATTATCTGCTTAGGTCACCTATTAAAGAATCATATAATGGTATGTTGGAAAGGACATTTCTCAACTAAGACCATTTGTGAGACGAGAAGAGGTGAAGAGTCACGCTGAGGTAGGTCTGGAAAGAAACCCAAATGCCCTGATTCCCAGTCTTTTCCACAATCCCCCATCGCCTCACCTATTATCGAGGTGTAATCATGTGGCCCATTAACCTCTATTACTTCCCACTTAAAAGCTGAGCCAGTCAATAGGTTACTGTCACCAACCAGGTGGTCATTTAGTAGCAGTTACACTCCGTCACAAAATTAACGAGTTGGGGAATCCAGAAAGAAACGTGTGAACCATTTTATCCTTGGGCACAATATGAATAGACAAGGCCAGGTGAAAATCTGAGGGTCTGAGTGACGCTGTTTACCCAGGAAGACTCTTGTGGTGGAACCCTATGATTCTTCTCTAATGAGGTCATTCCAGCTCCTTGCACACCCTAAGTAGTAGGAGGAGAATTGCCTAGAGGTGCAGGAGATTGTAAAATTAAGGTTTCCAGAAAAGAAAATGGAGGAAGCAGGGAATAGTAGAATTTCTTTTTTAAAAGCAACATGAAAAGAAGATTTGCAATAAAAAAGAATAAATATATTCCTAAATTATGAAAGGTATATAGGCTAATGAGTTTGCAAATCATTGGTGTTAATCCTAAACCCTAATGTATGCTACTCTATTTCTCATTTCAGGTAAATAATTGAAATTCCCTGAAGCAGTAATTAGTAAACTATTCTGGATGACATATTTTTTTGAAAACTCAATGAAAGCTGTGGATTCTCTCCCCTGATAAGTTTACATCTATGCATATACGTAAAGTACTAGATGTCATTTCCAGGTATTCAAAGACCCTTCCGAAAGTTCCTCATTGGATCCCAGGCTATAGCAACCAATACGAGACGGAGAACTTTTCACCAATTATATCAGTATAAATATACACACCAAAGTCCTGAAATTGCTTCATCCTTGAATTTCTCAAAAGTTCTGATCTAAATACACTGCTGGTGAGAAGCTTCATCCACCTGAGATGAAGTCTAATGTTTCTGTTCATCTCCCAGACTTTCAATGTGTTGCATTGTACATGTTCTTAAACAATCCCATGATTTTTCAGGTTTCGGGATTCTCTATTTCCTGAGCACAGGTATCTTTCTTTTATATATAGGTCTGTGCATGTATGTATTTATGCAGGGGAGCACGTGTGTATGGGTTCATGATGCAATATTCAAGGCATGATTTTTCCGAGGATCAGTTTTATGATCTATAATTTGAGGAGACCAATATTTGTCATGCTTTATCTCAGAGTTGCTAAGAAAATAAAATGAGATCATGGATGGAAACAGTCTTTTAAAACTTTATAAAGAACCATAAAAACGGGTGCCATTGTCATTATTCATGTTATCATATTGTTATTACACGCAGCATTTAAATGCAATTTGCAAGCCTCAGTATCATTTCAGGAAGTTCCTTTGAAATGTTTGCTTATAAAGATGCTATAATGTTCCAATATTTTAATCATATTGACAATATCTTCTGCACAAGAAGAAGAGATCAGTCATAGCCTGGGCCCATATTCTCCAAAAGACAAAAAGCTGATTGGGGAGCTCAATCTATGAATAACACAAGTTGCTTAGTGTTTACTTCCTTGAATTAAGGATTTCAGCAGGTTAGAAGAGGCAATCACTCCTAGAAGGGTTGATGGGGAAGACTACACAGATAAGGTAGGATTTATGGTGGTCTGCAGGAGGACTAACCAAATGTTAGTGGTCACCTATCAATTCCACAAAAATGCCTGTGGAGGTAGAAAGAGAATCCCACCTGCCAGCATTAAAAAGGGACAGAGAAAACGAGAATTTTTGCATTTTATTTTACAGATAGCTTCCACTTCCCTACTTTCCGGCAGAGATTTAATTACTTTGGAAGGGTAATTTGCCCTCCATCAGGTGCCACAAGAAAAATAAGTGCTATGCCTACTGCATCTATTTTGGTGCCGTGGGTAATGCACCATTAGATTAGGTCAACGTGGCCCTCATTTCATACCACCAAGTTCTGTTCTGTTAATTCTTTACTTAAATCTGCTAAGCACCTCTTCATTTGCCCCACCACTGGTATAATTTAACATGTACAATCAGGGTTGGAGTTTCATTGTTTCTTGAATGAGCTAAAATCCAATATTTGTAAAATGTTTTCATTTAAATGAACCCTCAGCAAGGTTCAGCCTCTTCCTGCAGCCCCATCAGGGAAATCTCCCTATCTGCTTCCCCCTGTGCAGCCTGGCTGCTTCACAACACTGATTCCATTAGCTGGAAAAGGCCACAGCTGCCTGGGGACTGTCCTGTTGGAGATCCTGCACACCTGCCGGCCCTCGCCTTCCTACTCTCTACCTTGGTTGAAAGAACTAAATGTGGCAGGAAAAACGTATTAACGTATGAGTTCAACAGCTAACGTCCCCTGGCAACCCAGTAAGTAGAACCTGGCTTTGCTTTCCTGCATCAAGAAGCAAGAGCCTAGATGGATTTTCACCAAATTGGAGAGAAACTGGAAATAGAGAAAGACAAGGAAGCAACAAAGTCTTTATGTCCTGGAAGAGTCATTTACATTAGGGGCAAGAGGAAGAGGAACCTATGTTTGTATGGGAGTCCGAGAGAGAAAGAAAGGGGCAGGGCTTTGAAACTTTGGATCTATGCATTGAAGGTAATCCCTCTTTGGCATTTTCTCAAGACTGAAATCAAGATTTAAATTGCTTTCGAGAATCATTAGAGGCTGGACTTGAATTTCTTTGGGATGCAAAGAAGAAGTGCCTTAAGGTGGCTTTCAAAGCAGGCTCTTCATGAAGCTAAAGATTTGCACTGCATTTCCATTCCACATCTGAGGAGCAGAGCAGAGCAATGTCAAACCTTACAGTGCCTTGTCACGGGAAGGATCAGGCTGCCCAGACCACAGTATAATCTTACACTCTTCGACAGGACGATCGGTATGTTTCTCTCTCACAGCAAGTTTACACGTCAAAAATAGGCTGGAACTCAAGAGCCTCCGAAATCATGTCCTTACTTTACACTGCTTCCCCAGCAAGAAACTCTCTCTTCTCATCACCTATTCCTAAACCATTCCCGACAAGTTGAAATCTTTGTATTTCTCCCAAGCTATCCCTTCGGAAAAACTCTACTGCAGACTCGTCATTCTTCCTTAAGGCCAACACCCTCCATGATGTCTGTCCAGGTCACTTCAGGGCACAATAATTTTTACTCCTGCTAAAAACTGGACTCATGTAGTTATTAAGTTATTAATTATAACATTGAGTGAGAAGCAGTAAGAATAACAGACAGGGAGATGTCAAAGGTAGGGATGGTTCTACAGACAGTTTCAAAACAGTATCAATAAAAACTTAGCAACTAATTGAACATGATACTTACACAGGACCCCTTGCTCCTGATACCTGTGGCAGAATAATGGTCTTTGAAAGGTGATGGACCTGTGAATATGTTACTTTACATGGCAAAAGTGAATTAAGCTTCCAGATGGAATTGGGTTGCTAATCAGCTGACCCTGAAATAAGGAGATGAACCTGGATTGTCCAGGTAGGTCGAATGTAATCACGACGGTCCTTAGAAGTAGAAGAGAGATGGCAGCATGAGTAGGACTTAACTGGCTGTTGATGGATTTGAAGACTGAAGAAGAGGCTATGAGTCAAGAAATGTGGGAAGCCTGTAGAACTCGAAAACACAAGGACACAGATTCTTCCCTGCAGCCTCCAGAAGAAACACAGCCCTGTCGACACTTTGATTTGGGCCTCTGAAGCCCATTTAGGACTTCTGGTCTCTAACACAGTAAATGTGTGTGGCATTAAGCCACTAAGGGTGTGCTAACTGGCTTGAGCAGCCATAGTAAACTAACACAGTATCTCCACCCCGTGTCCTGCCTTTCCAACACCCCAACCCAAACCATGAGCCTTACCATATCTGCAACTTGGAACTAGAAAAAGTCCATGCTCACGTTGTCAAAGAAAACCTTTTTTGTCCCAATGAAACTAGCAGAGCTCTGTGGGGTCAATAATAAAACACATCAGGATTTTCAAGGGCTCTGTTGGCAAGCCTCGGAACCTAACTGTCACTGTTGTGAGAAAAACTAGTGCCAAACAGCCAACTTTCTAATGAATATTTGGGAAATGTCATATTGGTAAATTGGATACTGCCTGTGATCTATGCTGACGGTTAAATGAGAGCCATCAGTTTTAGACTCCAGACATGCCAAATGCCAAATTTTATTCACTTTCAAAAGTTTAAAATCCTGGCTTGTGATCTGGTCGAGAAAAACAATCTGCTTTAGCAGAGGCCTGCATACTGCATGAACTTGGCCAAGACAGAATATTTCCTAAAAAAATTGCTCAGGAAGCATATCCCTGAGTACCTTATTGAAATTCCCAATCAGTGTGTCACATAGCTTAAAAAGCTCACTTACATCTAAGGCTGTTTTTCAAAGAGCACATTGAACCATTCCTGGAAACTCTCCCTCAGAATCATGTAAGCTGGAATGTAATTCTAGACTCACATTTCATCAGACAACAGGGGTTGGTATAATAAGGCACATACTGATGACATTTGGTGTCCAAATCGAATCACAAAATAGATATTAAAAGTGTATATCTTATTATTTTCTTTTATAAGTAGCATGAACTTATATCCTAGTTTTCCTCACCTAGTCCCAGCTTTCATCTGCTACCTGTTCTTAATTATTAATAATTCCCCTTTGACTCTCAGAACTGTGCCAGTTTGGTGACAAATTACATGGTCACTGTACATATAAAAGACTTACTCACAGCTTTCACATACATTTTCTTAAGTCTGAGTACAACTCCTTGCAGTTTCTTCTAGGTCTGGTGAGACTGCATGTTTGAGGAAAAACGAGAGGGAAGAGGGTTTTAGCTAAGTAGTCGATGATTAATGTGTATGTGTGTGTGTGTGTGTGTGTGTGTTTGTACACCAGCAATACAATGCAACTCAGTGGCAAAACTATGCCTGGCTGTATCTGTGTGTATATATAATAAAAATAAATTAATTCCCCAATCCTTGCATTCCTAAACCCCAGCGCTCAGCCAGGAGCTTTGTCATCAGCAACTAGGAGCCAGGGGAAATTCTTGCTCACTATTAGTAAGAAATTTAAGCCTATTCTCCAGGAAAATATTGTGATCCAAGCTAGTAGAGCTCTGTGAGCTCAATTAAACAAATATATGATATAAATCATATATAATTATATAATAATCTTGTATAGCTTATGTATATAATGTATATGTATATAACTTATGAAACAGTATGGCTAAATGGCAAAGCTTTAAGCTAAAAAATGTTGGTGAGGATGACAAGGATATCAGCTCTCACCATTTCTATTCAGCATTGTATTGAAGGTCTAGCTAAGGCTATTAGGCAAGAAGTAGAAATAAAAGGCATTCATATTAGAAAATAAGTAAAACTATCTCTTTTGGGAGATGACATGATTTTGTATATAAAAAATCCTAAGAAATCCACAAAATAATAGACAGCTGATAAATGAGTTCAGCAAGGTTATTGGATACAAGATCAATGTACAAAAATCAATTGTATTTTTACGTACTAGCAATGAACAATTCAAAAATGAAATAAAACAATTCCATTTCCAATAGCATCAAAAAGTCGAAAACTTTCACAATGAAAACTACAAAACATAATTGAAAAAAATTAAGTAATAAATAAATGGAAACATATGTCACGCTCATGGATTGGAAGACACTATTGCCAAGATAGCAATACTTACCAAATTAATCTGTAAATTCAAGATAATCCCTATCAAATCACAGGTGCATTTTTGACAAGCTGATCTTAAAGTTCATACAGAAATGGAAGAAACCCAGAACAGCCAAAACACTCTTGAAGAAGAACAATATGAAGGACTCATACTTCCCAATGTCAAAAATTATGACAAAGCTACATTAACATCACTGCTTGATACTAGCATAATCATAGACAGACAGATTAATTGAAGGAATAGAATTCAGAATCCAGAAATAAACACATACATTTATAGTCAATTGGTTTTCAACAAGGGTTCCAAGACAATTCAATAGAGGAAAAAGTCTTCTCAACAAATAGAGCTGGGACTACTGAACATCCACTTGAAAAAGAATGAAGCTAGATCCCTACCTCACACTATATACAAAAATTATACCTACATTATATAAAAAATTCATCAAAATGGATCACAGATCTAAATTTAACAGCTAAAACTATCAATTAGAAGAAAACATAGGAACAAATTTTTGTGACTTTGGATTAGACAACTTAGACATCATAGCACAAGTAACAAAAGAAAACATAAATTCATGTCATTAAAATTAAAAACATTTATGCTCAATGAATACTATAAGGAAAATGAAAAAGGCAACCCACAGAATGTGAGAAAATAATTGTAAATCTCATAATTGATAAGGGTCTAGTATACAGAAAACACAAAGAACTACTGTGGCTCAACAATAAAAAGACAAATAGCACCATTAAAACCTGGACAAATGATTTACTAAACATTTCTCCAAAGAAGGTATAAACATGGCCAATAAGCGTATGAAAAGATTCTCAACATGATTAGTTCCTAGGGAAATACAAATCAAAATAAAAACGAGATACCACTTTACATGCACTTGAATGACTGCAAAGAGACAATAACAAGTGTTGATGAAGATATGAAGAATCTGAAGCCTTCATTCATTGCTGGTGGAAATGTAAAATGGTGTAGGCACTGTGGAAACAGTTCAGCAGTTCCTCAAAAAGTTAAATATGCAATTATCATTTGATGCAGCAATTGCTCTCCTAGGTATATACCTAAGAGAATTAAAAGCCCATGTCCACACGAAAACTTGTACATTAATGTTCATATCATCACTATTCATAATGACCAAAAAGTGGAAACAACAGAAATACCCATCAATAAATAAACAAAGTGGTATATCCACACAATAGAGTATTACTCAACCACCAAAAAAAAAAAAAAAAAAAATTAAGTACTGATACATGCCACAACATGGATGAACCTTGAAAACATTATGCTAAATAAAAGATTCCAGTCACAAAAGTTCACATGTTATTATAATTCCATTTATTTGAAATGTCTAGAATAGGTTACTCCATAGGAACAGAAAGTAGATTAGTGATTGTGTCTGTGGGGTAAGAAGAAATATGAGTGACTGCTAATAGGCACAGAGTTTCTTTTTGGGGTGAAGATAATGACCTGAAATCAGTGGTGATAGTGGCACAACTCTGTGAATATATGAGTACTAAATCACTAAAATGCAGCCTTTAAAAGGGAATTTTATGACTTATAAATTGTATCTCAATTTTTCAATAGAAAAATACAAATGATAGTAGCACCTCTTTTGAAAGGCTGCTATGAGGATTCAAAATAAGGAAAGACACATAGAGCAATTAGCATATTGCCAGATACAACGATGGTAATGGTGGCGGTGGTGGTGGTGTCATCTTGGGGAATATCTGTGCTTACAGACTTAAAGATTACATTCAAAACCCAAGAGTGATCCATCTTACTCTGCTTTATTTTCTACCATTCTCTTTCTCCCACACTCCCACCCCGCTGTCCCCAGCCTTTCTGGATCTGGCTGTGGGTCCGAACTCTTTTGTTCAATTCAAATACCTGTATCTGACTCAGTAATTAATCTCCATCAGCCTTCTCTCCTGCTTGACAAGCAAAGCTAGGATGTGTCAAAATTGTCCCATGTAGCCACATCATCTGACACAGCACTAGCACAAACACTGATTCAACACCTACCCACACAAGACAGAAACCTCAGTGGATCGTGTGCGGAGAGGGGATAATTTTGGAAGCAGGGAGCTTATGTCAACATTTTAATGAGATAATAACAGATTTTTTTATTTGCACCCATTTGCAATGTTACCACTCACAGACAAGCTTCTCGGAGACAGCGATTCATTAGTCAGCCGTCCCATTGAGAGCAATGAAGAAACAAATCACCATGCTACACACATCATAAAACTGGAAATCAAGGAGGCTGTTCATTAATGCAGATTAGTTTTAAGCTTGGAATGGCTTTGCTCTGCTGCTATTAATACACACACAAGAAATTCTCAGTGGGCCTTGGGTCCTTGGTAATATATAGTCCTTATTACCTTGCTGACTAATGAGACTTCCAGCTCAGAAGAAGCCTCTTCTGATCATCCGTATTCCCTGCTGACGGACCATAGATCAGGGCTGCCTGGAACAGGCTTCCCAGGTTCTCTGTCCCAGCTATGGCACTTCTGCTCTGTCTCTGCCATTCTGGAGTTGGTTTGTTCTCACCAAAACTGAAGAATAATTCTGTACTCAGGGTCTCGTCAGCTACTTTTCAACCAAGCAACTGAGCACTGAGTGATCCAATCAACTGATTAACAAGAAGAGTTCATGGCTAAAGATGATATAATATGTTGCCCTTCAGTATCAGCATATAAATCTATTTTAAAGAGAGCCTTCAATTCCATATTCAAATTAGAGCTGATTTTGATGTCCTGGAGTACAGGCCAACTGTGAGCAGGCACTGCTGCCTACACAGTAGAATACCTCTTTTATTTTTCTTTCCTCTACTCTTTGTTTCCCCTTTTTCTTTTTACTCTTCCCTCTCCCACCCCTCATATTTGATCACCATTCCTCCCTTAATACGCCGCTGTGCTTATTCTTCCTCCCATAGAATCTGCATAATAAAAACACAAACATTGCACAAAACAAGATGTGTGCTTTCAATGACCCCAATCACATTGACAAAGGCAACCATTTGAGAGTATTCTTTAAATAGTAAGCCTTAAACCTATGGTCTCAAAACTTTTGTTAATGTGCTCTCACACGAGTACATGATTTTTAAATGTATCTCCAATACATGCATATTTTATTTATAAATCATGTACATGGACTATTACTATACACTATAGAAAGTACAGTAGAAAACATTCAAAAAAGAGAAGATAAAATTAAAATGAGCAAAATTTTTCTAAAGCACCAAATATTAAATATTTTAGGCTTTGCAGGCCATATGGTCTTTGTTGTAGCCATGTAACTCTGCCACTGTAGCATAAGAGCATTCACTGACAATATGTAAACAAAAGGGCATGGCTATATTCTAATAAAAATTTATTCACAAAGACAAGTGGTGAACTGGATTCAGCCCATGGGCCATAGTTTGCCAACCCCTGAATTAAAACGTAGATATTAATAAAAGCCCTAAATATTTTTTCCATGCCCACTTGGAACCACTGCCCAAGAGTATGAGGAGGAATATAATTAGATTTCCTTAATTCACCAACCCTCAATTGCTACTCCAGATAATAATTTGCTCTGCTATTTCCATGTACTGAGACAAAGAATATAAAACACAGCTAGGTTGAAATACAAATGCTAAGCTCTGGACTGAGCTCACTTCTAGACATATAATTTACTCTACAAATTATATTTCTCACCAGCTCTGTGGTTCAATTGCATGCTTCAACGAAATGTCATATCACTCTGTATCTTAGACCACTGGGGATTCTGGCAAATAATCAAAGACATAGATGTCAAGTTAGAAAATTCCAAGGGACTATTGAATAATAAAAAAAAATAAACCCCAAATAAAATTCTAAGATGTGTGTGTGTGTATTAAGTTGGGTAAACAAATCTTGTCACCTTGATCTTTAAAAATGATATTGCCAGTGCTACTGTGCTGAATCCAATGTCTCCCTATTAATCTATAAATAGGGATCTGGAAAGTTTTTGACAAAGTATTGAAATCATCTGTATTAAACCCAGTTGAAATGGGAAAAAGAAGACTAATAAACGTGACAGTTTTTGAATATCAGGCCAGAATAACTGATTGTTTTATCTTGCTTCACTGGCATATAGAAATTTAACCCTGTACTGGCATGCTTAGAATGTCAGCACAATCAACCCTCTCAATGAAGAGCCTTCTCCATGATGCTCTAGTAATACAACAAAATAGAAGAGTTATGTAATCATTTTAGTCAAATCGAATGTGTCAAAGAAAAATAGAGGCAGCACTAATTCAAAAACATGCCTTCAGTCCCAACAATTCTAAGTGAGGCAGAGAAAAGAGACTGCATGATCCAAGAAAAAGATACTAAGCAATCAGGAAACCTGGGTTCTAATGCAGTTCAAATACAACCAATTTCAATCTCCTGAGCCTCAGTTTTCTTATTAATATTATTATAACATTATAATAATACATGGGTTACAAAACTATTGGTAGACTAAAATGAAATTACGTATATAAAAGTGTTTCATAGAGTCCCTGGCACAAAACAGTTTCTCAATATATATTTTTAGTTTTTCTTCCTTCTTCCTCCTTTATGTACATCAATATTACAATATTACAAACAAAAAAAATGCTACCAAATTCACATGAAAACCATGAAGATTCAAGAGATAATTAAAGGAAACAATGCCTGGCAAAATGAAAAATTCTTAGCTCATAGAAGACAATGGTACAGTTATAATTAACCCAAACTATCCTGATATATTGCTACCTTCTAATACTCCACACAGGATCTCTTTTGATCACCTGAATAAAAAGAAATCTACATCTGTCCTTCAAAAGAGTTTGTACCAGGTTGATGCTAAAAATCCCTTCTCTAAACAGGTGCTTTCTATGTCTATCATCCAAAGGTCTTCCTTTTGCCATTGCAGACACCATACAAGCAAAATATTACACCCCAAAGACAACTTTTCTGTAAGGTTATCAACACCAGTCCTGACACACCCAACTCAAACTCAATGTGATTAAGAAAAACAAAGGAAGAAGCAATTCCTTCTCTTTCTTCTCCAAGAGCCCTGGATATCACCACAGGCCTCCAAAGCATTTACATGTTTTACCAGGAAGTTGTTCATGTAGGTCATCCATGAAGCATAACTTGAGGAAGGCCAAAGAATCCCTGTGTTCACAACTAATTATCATATGTGACCGGAAATCTCATTACCAATGGTTTTAGTCATGGATAAATTTACCAAATACTTCTGTTTTCCAGTCCTTTAGAAATATAGTAAGGCTACTTCCTACTTCCTCTCCTCAAGGCTGGTGTGGCCACGTGACTGGTTCTAGCCAGTGAATGACAACCAAAAGTCTCATGTGCATCCCCAAGCTGGGGGACTAAAATGAAAGTCTTTCCAGACTTCTTTTTCTCCACTAATATGGTGCCTTGCAGCATTCAGTGGCAGCTTCTCTTCATCCAGGATGGAGATACATAACTCGAGCCCATAAGTACTTCATGATACACGTACGGCATCAGCATAAAATAAACATCTCTTGTTTTAAGTCCCTAAGATTTTCAGGTCATTTGTTAATGGAGTCTATCCTGACAACTATACCAGCAAAACTAGTAATTGAGTTTCCCTTAAAGGCAGATTTTAACTGAACTGTTAGCAGTAGTCACTATACAATCAGTTACTAAATTAACCATAGGAAAGAGTACATTTTTGAAGAAAGGAAACATATAAAAAACCATCATTAATACTTGCTATTTCAAAGTATGGCACAGTGCCAAATCAGGCAGGCAGGCCAGAATGAGACAGTATTAGAAATTCTTATGAAAGGGGTCATCAAAATGGCAGGTGAGGTGAGCCTCTGTAAAGCAACCCTGGAATTTACAACTAATCGAACAACAATAACTCCACAAAGGACTCCCTGCACAGCAGACAGGCAGGACAAAGAGGCCCACTACTGAATTCACCTAAAGGTGGGAGAATCGCGCCAGCGGGGGAGGAAGGAAAGAAGAAGTGCGGAGATGGAGCTGAGTGGGCACAGGACGCAGACCTAGCTCAGTGTTCCGAGCTCGCTGCATCCCGGAACTACCACAGCTACGGGAGAGGGAAGAACTTGGACTGCTAGGGCCCACAGGGCTGAGGGGGCAGCATATAACACTGCTGAAACCAAAGCTCACAGCAGAGACCTCGGAGCAAAGACTGAGGGAAGAAGGCTGAAGACAGTGGTTTAAGCCCTCATTGTTGAGCAGAGAATGGAAGCCTTAGGCACTTAGACTAGCCACCCCCTCCCTACCCTCCCAGAGCTCGCCCCGCCCCCACCTGCCCGGTGCTAAAAGCGGAACAGTAGCAATGTCAAATCAAAAATACAGAATATTTGCTGTTCTGAGAAATGTGGATCGAGACACAGATTCACAGCCCAATTAGTTCCAGCAAAGGTGAGGGAGCTGTGGAAGCAGAACCGGCTATGGTGGTGGTCGCCGCCATTGCTCTGGGCCACCTCTCACAACTCACCCCGCCCTTGGCCCCACCTATCTGGGCAGATCTCTGCAGGAGTAAACAAAACTGCTGAAACATGTGGGCTCTGAATTTGGTGCAGGAAAAGCTTTGGAACTTGAAAACCTCTCCGCATACCCACACGGACACTGCGCCCTGTGACCCAGGTGAACTATTAACAGAGGAGAAGCCCATCTCCCAGGGAATACCCCCATTGTGTGAGAAGCTGGAATAGTGCAGAGAAAACATAACACTACTGTGTGAGAGAGAAAAAAAGGATGCAGTCAGAGAGTAAATAAAACATTCTACCAAAAAGTACTGGAAAACAAAACAAAGACCTCTTCCTATCAACCTGTTACAGAAGCCACTCCTGTAGATACCTAGGAAGAGAAATAATAAATCAGTAATTGACATGAACAAACAAGGCAACAAGACAGCCTAGAAAGAAAATGAAAAGTCTCCAGAAAAAGAACTTAAAGATATGGAAATATGTGACTTAAATGACAGAGAATCAAGATTGCAGTTCTGAAAAAATTCAACGAGATGCAAGAAAACACAGAAAGGCAGTTTAATGAACTCAGAAACACAATCAAGGAACAACATGAGTGTTTTACCAACGAGATGGAAATTTTAAAAAAGAACCAAATTGAATTTCTGGAGATTAAGAAGAAATTAAGAATGATATAACCAGCTTAGGTAGTACAATTGACCAGGTGGAGGAAAGAATCAGTGACATCAAAGATAGAAACCTGGAAATTACCCAGATGGAAGAAGAAAGAAACTTGAGACTTAAAAGAAATAAAAGAACTCTACAAAATTTTCTGACTCCATCAGAAAGAACAATATAAGAAAAATGGGTATACCAGAAGGAGAAGAAAGAGAAGGGAACAGAGAATATATTCAAATTGTTGATGAGAACTTCCCAAACTTGTAGACAGAACTGGATCCTCGAATCCAAGAAGCAAATAGAACACCTAATTACCTCAATCTCAACAGGCCTTCTCCAAGGCACATTGTATGGAAGCTGTCTAAAATGAACGACAAAGAAAGAATCCTCAAGGCAGCCAGGGAAAAGAAGACTGTAACCTACAAAGGAAAGCCCATTAGACTATCATCAGACTTTTCAGCGGAAACTCTACAAGCCAAAAGGGAGTGGAATCAAATATTCAAACTATTGGAAGAGAGAAATTATAAGCCAAGAATAATATATCCAGCAAAGATATCCTTTAGATATGAAGGAGGAATAAAGACCTTTCCAGACATACAGAAGCTGAGGGAATTTTCTAATACACCACCTGCACTACAAGAAATACTAAAGGAGGCCATTCGACCACCATCAACAGGAACAATTTGTGGCAACATAAAAAGGGGGAGAGTAAAGGCCTGAACCGGAATATGGGAATGGAGAAAGTAAGCGTGCTGAAGAAAATGGAATACTCTAAATATCAAACTTTCTTTTACATAAACTTACGGGTAACCACTCAAAAAAAAAAAAAATCCAGAACTGATATATATATATACTGTAATAAAAGAAGAAACAGAGGGAAATATCATAGAATACCACCACACAGGAATAATAGACAACAACAAAAAGGTAAAGAAACAATGGAGACACAGCCTTTCCAGAAAACTAAAGATAGAATGACAGGAAATCCTCACGTATCAATAACATCCTAAATGTAAATGGAATGAACTCACCAATAAAAAGGCACAGAGTAGCAGATTGGATCAAAAAACTAAACCCAACCATATGCTGTCTCCAAGAGACATATCTCAGCTCAAGGACAAGCATAGACTCAAAGTGAAAGGCTGGAAAATGACACTCCAAGAAAATGGTATCCAGAAAAAATCAGCTGTAGCCATAATAATATCTGATGAAACAGACTTCAGGGTGAAAAAAGGTAACAAGAGACAAAGATGGACATTTCATAATGGTAAAAGAGACTATACAACAAGAAGACATAACAGTCATCAATATTTATGCCCCCAATCAGGGAGCACCGACATATACCAAGCAACTACTAACAGAACTAAAGGGAGAAATTGACCAAAACAGAATTATACTAGGGGACTTAAATACATCATTGACACCTATGGATAGATCATCCAAACAAAATTAATAACGAAATAGCAGCCCTCAATGACACATTAGATGAAATAGACATAATTGACATATATAGAGCACTTCATCCTAAAATATCACACTATATATTCTTTTCGAGTGTACATGGAACATTCTCAAGGATAGACCATATATTGGGGCATAAAAGCAGCCTCAGCAAATTTAAGAAGATTGAAATCATACCAAGCACATTCTCTGATCACAAGGCTTTGAAATTGGATATCAACTGCAAAAAGAAAGCAGGAAAAAAACACAAATACATGGAGATTAAACAACATACTTTTAAAGAACGACTGGGTCAAAGAAGAAATTAGAGGAGAGATCAAAAGATACATAGAAACAAATGACAATGAAAATACATCCTACCAAAATTTTTCGGATACAGCGAAAGCACTTTTAAGAGGGAAATTTATATCATTACAGGCCTATCTCAAGAAACAAGAAAAATCCCAAATAAATAACCTCATGTTATACCTTAAAGAACTAGAAAAAGAAGAACAAATAAAACCCAAGGTCAGTAGAAGAAAGAAAATAACAAAAATCAGAACAGAATTAAATGAAATAGAGAACAAAAAGACAATAGAAAAGATTAATGTGACAAAGAGCTGGTTCTTTGAAAAAAATAACAAAATTGACAAACCCTTGGCTAGACTCACTAAGATAAAAAGAGAGAAGACACTAACAAAATCAGATTTGAGAAAGGGGAAATTATCACGTACACCACAGAAATACAAAGGATCATCCAAGAATACTATGAAGGACTATATGCCACAAAATTCAATAACCTAGAAGAAATGGACAAGTTCTTAGAAATATATAGCCTTCCTAGGCTGAACCATGAAGAACTGGAAAATCTAAACAGACCGATCACCAGTAATGAAATTGAATCAGTCTTCCAAAACCTTCCCAAAAGCAAAAGTCCGGAACCAGATGGCTTCACTAGTGAATTCTACCAAACCTTCAAAGAGGATCTAATACCAATCCTGCTCAAACTCTTCCAAAAAATTAAAGAAGAGACAGTACTCCCTAACTCATTTTATGAGGCCAACATTACCTTGATACCAAAACCTGGTAAGGACAACACAAATGAAGAAAACTACAGACCTATATCTCTGATGAATACAGATGCAAAAATCCTAAACAAAATTGTAGCAAATCGAATACAACATGAATTAAAAAGATTATTCATTACGACCAAGTGGAGTTCATCCTCGGGGCACAACGATAGTTCAACATCCGCAAATCCATCGATGTGATACATCACATAAACAAAATAAAGGTCAAAAATCATATGATTATATCAATTGATGCTGAAAAAGCATTTGACAAGATACAACATCCATTTATGATTAAAACACTTAATAAAATAGGTATAGAAGGAAAACACCCTAACATAGTAAAGGCCATATATGACAAGCCCTCAGCTAATCTTATAATTAATGGTGAAAAAGTAAAGCCCTTTGCTCTACGTTCAGGAACACGACATGGCTGTCCGCTATTACCTCTGCTTTTCAACATAGTGTTGAAAGTTCTTGCCAGAGCAATCAGGCAAGAGAAAGAAATAAAAGGCATCCAAATTTGGAATGAAGAAGTTAAATTATCACTCGTTGCAGATGACATGATGCTATATATAGAAAACCCTAAAGACTCCACCAAAAAGCTATTAGAAACAATCAATGAATACAGGAAAGTTGCTGGCTACAAAATCAACATACAAAAGTCCATTGCATTCCTATATACTAACAATGAAATCTCAGAAAAAGAAATACAAGAAAGAATTCCTTTTGCAATTGCAGCAAAAAGAATAAAATACCTAGGAATAAACTTAACCAAGGATGTGAAGGACCTATATGCTGAAAACTGTAAGACATTTTGGAAAGAAATTGAAGAAGACACAAAGAAATGGAAAGACATTCTGTGCTCATGGATTGGAAGAATCAACATAGTTAAAATGGCCATATTATCCAAAGCAATATACAGATTTAATGCAATCCCCATCAAAATCCCAATGGCATTTTTTAAAAAAATAGAACAAAAAATCATCAGATTTGTTTGGAACCACAAAAAACTGGACTGCTATCTGTCACAATGTACCAAAATTAATTCAAAATGGATCAAAGACTTAAGCATAAGACCTGACACAATAAACTGCATAGAAAAAAACATAGGTACTAAAGTTATGGACCTTGGATTCAAAGAGTATTTTATGAATTTGAATCCAAAGGCAATGGAAGTAAAAGCTAAAATAAACGAATGGGACTACATGAAACTTAAAAGCTTCTGCACAGCAAAAGAAACCATTGACAAAATAAAGAGGCAACCAACTGAATGGGAGAAGATTTTTGCAAACAGTGCCTCCGATAAGGGGCTAATATCCAAAATATACAATAAATTCATGAAACTCAACAACAACAAAAAAACAACCCAATTGAAAAATGGGCAGAGGACCTGAAGAGACATTTCTCCAAAGAGGACATACAAATGGCAAATAGACATATGAAAAAATATTCATCACTAATCATCAGAGAAATGCAAATGAAAACCACAATGAGATATCACCTCACCCCAGTCAGAACGGCTATCATCAACTAGATGGATCAAATATATGATGATGGAAGGAGAAATGACTCTGGGTGGTGAACACACAATGGGATTTATAGATTATTTAATACAGAATTGTACATCTGAATTCTATGTAATTTTACTAACAATTGTAACCCCAATAACTTTAAAAAAAATAGTAACAAGTGTTGGAGAGGCTGTGGAGAAAAAGGAACCCTCATACACTGTTGGTGGGAATGCAGACTGGTGCAGCCACTATGGAAGGCAGTGTGGAGGTTCCTCAAAAAATTATGAAGAGAATTACCATATGACCCAGCAATCCCTCTCCTGGGTATCTACCCAAAAAATCTGAAAACATTTATACATAAAGACATGTGTGCTCCAATGTTCATTGCAGCTTTGTTTACGGTGGCCAAGGCATGGAAACTACCAAAATGTCCTTCAATAGATGAATGGATAAAGAAGTTGTGGTATATATACACCATGGAATACTATTTGGCGGTAAGAAAAGATGATATAGGAACATTTGTGACAACATGGATGGATCTTGAGAGTATAATGCTAAGTGAAATAAGTCAGACAGAAAAAGCAGAGAACCATATGATTTCACTGATATGTGGTATATAAACCAAAAACAAAAAAAGAACAAGACAAACAAATGAGAAACAAAAACTCATAGACACAGACAATAGTTTAGTGGTTACCAGAGGGTAAGGGGGTGGGGGGTGGGAGATGAGGGTAAGGGGGATCAAATATATAGTGATAGAAGGAGAACTGACTCTGGGTGGTGAACACACAATGGGATTTATAGATGATGTAATACAGAATTGTACACCTGAAATCTATGTAATGTTACTAACAATCGTCACCCCAATAAATTGAAAAAAAAAAAAAAAGAAGGAAAATGAAAAGGCAAGTCACAGGCTGGGAGAAAATCTTTCCCAAACACATACCTGTTCAAGAACCTGTACCCCCCAGAACATATAAAGAATTCTTACAACTAAATAAGACAAACAATCTAGTCAAAAAATTGGGAAAAGATTTAATTAGGCATTCACCAAATAAAATATATAAATAGCAAAAAAAAAAAAAAAAATTCTTCTGAACATATACTGCCCTGAGAGCTACAATAAATGTATAGTTTATAATTATTATCATTATAACTGCAAATATTTAATGAGAACTTAGTATATATTAAGCGTTGTCTAAGTGCTTTACATCAAATATATTATCTCATGTAATCCTTACAATAACCTTATAAGGAAAGGAGCTATTCCAATTTTACATGGGCAATGAAGAAAGCAATAAAACTGTAAGCTACTTGCAGATTACTTACAGGTCTGACTAAAGCCAAACTAATCTCTCAATAGAAATGGTAATAGATATAGAGATAGATAATAAGTCTGTCAATCATTATACATAAAAACAATGAGGAAAAAAATACCAAAATGTATTATCTCTAGAAGTTAAGATTGATAGTGAGAGTTGTTTATAATAGTCACTGGTTGTTGTTGTTGTTGTCGTTTTTAGTTCTCTGCATAGTTATATGTGTATTGTTTATAGTCAGAAAAGATAATAAATGCTATAAAGGGTATGTAAGAATTATTAGCTCTTGGTAACACCTCCAAATACACTGCCAGCACTCATAACAGAGGCAAACAAGATGAACATTTACGTGTTGACAACTTTATGTTCATTATTTCATTTAAGCTTCACAACAGCCCTATTATACAGATTTTATCTACCTTTTTAACTGAAAGGGGAAAACTGAGATTTATGGAGGTTTAAGAAATGTACACACTAGCTGAATGGATAAGAAAACAAGACTCATATATATGCTCTCTATAAGAGACTCACTTCAGATCAAAAGACACACAGAGAATGAAAGTAAAGGGATAGAAAAAGATATTTCATGCAAATAGAAAATTTTAAATACTGTGATAACAATACTTATACCAGATAAAATTGACTTTAAAATAAAAACTATAATAAAAGAAAGAGGGCATTACATAATGATACAGGAATAAATCCAACAAGAGGCCACCACCCTAATAAACATTTATGCATCCAACATAAGCGCACCTAAATTTATAAAGCAAATATTGACCAACATAAAGGCAGAGATCAACATTAACACAATCACACTAAGGGACTTTAACACCCCACTGACACCAATGGACAGATCTTCCAGACAGAAAATCAACAAGGAAACAGCGACCTAAAATGACACCCTAGACCAAATGGATTTAATTCATGTGTTGCTTTTTAATATTTCACCCCAAAGCAGAAGAATATACTTTCTTTTCAAGTGTGCAGGAACATCTTCCAAGATAGACTACATGTTAGGCCACAAAACAAGTCTCAATAAATTCAAGAAGATTGAAGACATATCAAGCATCTCTTCTGACCATAATGGTATGAAACTACAAGTCAGTTACAAAAAAAAAAAAAACAAACACCTGTAAACCACATAAACACATGGATGGAGGCTAAATAACATGCTACTAAACAATGAATAGGTTAACAATGAGATCAAGCAAGAAATCAAAAGATATGTTAAGACAAAGGAAAATGAAAATACAATGAGCCAAAATCTGTGCTATGGGACACAGCAAAAGCAGTCCTAAAAGGAAAATTCATACAATACAGGCCTACCTCAAGAAACAAACAAACAAAAAAAAACTCAAATAAACAATCTCAACTTACACTTAAAGGAACTAGAAAAACAACAGCAAACAAAGCCCAAAGTGAGTAGAAAGAAATAATAAAGATCAGACAGGAAATAAACAAAATAGAGTCTAAAAAATAAGCACTACAAAAGATCAATGAAACCAAGAGCTGGTTCTTTCAAAAGGTAAAAAAAATTGATAAACCATTAACCAGAGTCATCAAGCAAAAAGTAGAGAACCCAAATAAATAAAATCAGAAATGAAAGAGGAGACGTGACAACTAATGCCACAGAAAGACAAAGGATTATAAGAAAATACTATGAGTAATTATGCGTTAACAAATTGGAAATCTGGAAGAAATGGGTAAATTCCTAGAAACATACAGTCTTCCAAGACTGAATCAAGAAGAAACAAAAAATCTGAACCAACCAATTACTGTTAACAAATTAAATCAGTAACCAAGACTCCCAGCAAACAAAAGTTCTGGACCAGACAGCTTCACAGGTGACAAACATTCAAAGAAGAAGTAACACTTATCTTCTCGAACTATTCCAAAAATTTCAAGAAGGAAGGCTGGGAAAACTAGACAGATACATGCAAAGAAAAAGAAAAAGGGAAGGAAGGAAAGAAGGAAGGAAGGAAGGAAGGAAGGAAGGAAGGAAGGAAGGAAGGAAGGAAGGAAGGAAGGAAGGAAGGAAGGAAGGAAGGAAGGAAAGAAAGAAAGAAAGAAAGAAAGAAAGAAAGAAAGAAAGAAAGAAAGAAAGAAAGAAAGAAAGAAAGAAAGAAAGAAACTGAACCACCTTCTTGCTCTGTATACAAGAATAAACTCAAAATGGATTAAAGACTTACATGTAAGATCTGAAACCATATAACTCCTAGAAGAAAACATAGGCAGTAAACTCTCTGACATTGCTCTTAGTAATATTTTGTCTGATATATCTCCTCAGGAAAAGGAAACAAAAGAAAAAATAAACAAGTGGAACTATATCAAATTAAAAAGTTTTTGCACAGAAAAGGAAACCATCAACAAAACAAAAAGCCTACTGAATGGGAGAAGATCTTCACCAATGATACATTTGTTAAGGGGTTAATATCCAAAATGTATTAAAAAACTCATAGGACTCAACACCAAAAAAAAAAAATCTAATTTAAAAATAGGCAGAGGATCTAAATAGACATTTCTCCAAAAAGGACATACAGATGGCCCACAGACATATGAAAAGATGCTCACATTACTAATAATCAGAGAAATGCAAATTAAAACCACAATGAGATATCACCTCACACCTGTCAGAATGGCTATCATCAATAAATCAACAAACAACAAGCGTTGGCAATGATGTGTAGAAAAGGGAATCTTCGTGCACTGTTGGTGGGATTGCAAACTGGTACAGCCACTATGGAAATTAGTATGGAGGTCTCCCAAAATATTAAAAACATAATTTCTATATGATCTAGCAATTCCACTCGTGGGTATTTATCCAAAGAAATCCAAACACTAATTTGAAAACATACATGCACCCCTGTAGACAAGATATGGAAGCAACCTAAGTACCCATCAATAGACGACTGGATAAAGAAGATGTACTACATATATACAATGAAATATTACTCTGCCATTAAAAAAAATGGAATATTACCATATGTGACAACATGGATGGACCTAGAGGGCATTATGTTAAGTGAAATAAATCAGACAGCAAAATTAAATACTGTATGATTTCAATTATATATGGAATCTAAACAAAATAAACAGAAACACAAAACAGAAACAAACTCATTGATACAGAGAACAAACTGATGGTTACCAGATGGGAGGGGGCTTGGGAGACTGGATGAGAAAAGTGAAGGAATTAAGAAGTATACATTGGTAGTTACAAAATAGTCACAGGGATATAGAACACAGTACAGGGAATATAGTCAATAATATTGTAATACTATGTATATGATGACTGACAATTAAGTTCACGAACTTGTTGCAACAATGTTGCTAACCATTTTTTATTTTAAGGGATTACTCATTATGAATTTGTACCAACTGGACAAACAGTTAACCAAGTTTACTATTTGGAAGTGCTGAAAAGGCTGCGTGAAAAAGTTAGACAAAAATCACCTGAACTTTTTGCCAACAATTCACGACAATGGACCAGCTCACACGGCACCGTCTGCGAGGGAGTTTTTAGCCAGTAAATAAATAACTGTATTGGAACACCCTCCTTACTCACCTGATCTGGCCCCCAATGACTTCTGTCTTTACCCAAAGATAAAGTAAATATTGAAAGGAAGACATTTTGAGGACATTCAGGACATCGTGGGTAATATGACAACAGCTCTGATGGCCATTCCAGAAAAAGAGTTCCAAAATTGCTTTGAAGTCTGGACTAGGTGCTGGTCTCGGTGCCCAGCTTCCCAAGGGGAGTACTTCACAGGTGAATATTACAGGTAGTGATATTCAGCAGTGAGGTATGGAGCACTTTTTCTAGGATGAGTTCGCAGACTTCATTGTCGTAGTGCCAGGTGGGTACTAGACTAGTGAGGGGGATCACTTCGTAAATTATATAAATGTCTAACTACTATGCCATACAACTGAAACTAATACAAAATAATATTAAATGTCAAAAAATAATAAAATTAAATTTAAAATCCCTCCTTAAAAAACAAAGTAATAAAAGAAATGTACCCATAGTGACATAGCTATAAAGTGGCAGAATTTTAAATTCAGGTCTGTCTGACTTCCACCACCTGGACATTTTCTTCTATTTCTCAAATGGTAGAAATACTTAAGCAATTAATTAGTAAAGTGGCATTTACCTTCCAAATCTCAGACATGAGTCATGAAGGGACTGTGTTTTGAGGACTGTGCCAATGCTGGGGGGAAATCCAAATTCTCTCTCTTTACAGCCGAGGCTGCCAACATACTGGATCCATGACTTCCCTCCAGGAAGCACGAGAAAGTTTCAGAACTTGAAGAAATGTGAGAGCTGAGCTCAGTCATCAAGTAATGATCCTTAACAAGGAAATAAGGTCACTGCCTGCCTGCAAGACGAGAAAAGACCAAGAGACAGCAATCAATGCTCCAGAATACTAGCTCCCACATTGGCTTACTGGTTTTTCATTGCTTTCCTGAAGATTCCCGAAGAAAAGCAATGTTTCTCCTGATACGGGGCTGTGCCCTGGGCCCAGAGCAAAGTGGTACCTGGCTGGAATTTGCATCAGCTGGCTTCACAGTTGACTCTGTGGATTGGAGATGATGCTCGTGAGTCCAAGGTTGCTGCTTCACTCGTTATCTTTCTGTGAAGAGAAACTCCATGATTCACAGCCTGCACTGCTAATCTCTTCCAGCTGTGTCACACATGACTGTATTGAACAAACACGAGGCTTCAGGGAGCCTGAGTGAGAGCCAGAGCATTACAGTTGACCCTTGAACAACACGGGTTTGAACTGCATGGGTCTACTTATATGCTTAGGATTTTTTCAGTAAGTACAGCCGGCCCTTTATATCTGCAGGATTCACATCCAGGGATTCAACTAACTGTGGATCGAAAGCAGTATTTTCACATTCCCAACTGCAGATTCCCAACCGTGGATCAAAAGTACTGTTTAATCCACACTTGGTTGAATCTACAGATGTGAAGGGCCAGCTGTAGAGTCAAAAGTTATAAGTGGCTTTTCTATTTTTAATTTTTTGAGGAACCTTCATACTGTTTTCCATAGTGCCTGCACCAATTTACAATCCCAACAACAGTGCACATGGGTTACTTTTCCTCCCCATCTTCACCATATGATTCAGTGATTCCATCCCTAGTATTTATCCAAAGAAATCCAAAACACTAATTCTAAAAGATATATGCACTCCTATGTTTACTGCAGCACTATTTGCAATAGCCAAGATATGGAAACAACTGAAATGCCCATCAATAGATGATTGGATAAAGAAATTGTGGTACATTTATACAATTGAGTATTACTCTGCCATAAAAGAGAATGAAATCTTATCATTTGCAATAATATGGATGGAACTAGAGGGTATTATACTAAGTGAAATAAGTCAGACTGAGAAAGACAAATACCATACAATCTCACTTATATGTGGAATCTAAGGAACAGAGTAAACAAACAAACAAAACAGAAATAGAATCATAGATACAGAGAACAAACTGATGATTGCGAGAAGGGAGGGGGTTTAGGAGAATGGGTAAGAAAGGTGAAGGGATTAGGAAGTACAAATTGGTCATTACAAAATAGTTATGGGGATATGAAATACAGTATGGGGAACATAGTCAATAATACTGTAAAAAACTATGTATAACGTCAGGTGGGTACTAGACTTATCAGGGGGAATCACTTCATAAATTATATAAATGCCTAATCATTATGCTGTACACCTGAAACTAACATAAAATGTCAACTATAATTTAAAAACTATATAGTCACAGACTAGAAAGCACAGCATAGGGAATAAAGTCAATGGTACCGTAATAGCTATATACGGTGTCAGATGGGTAGCAGACTTGTTGAGGTTATCACTTTGTGAGGTGTGTAAATGTCTAATCACCATGTTGTTTTTCATGCCTGAAATTAATAATTAAAAAAAAAAAGTTGTAGGTGGCTTTTTGACCTTGCCAGGATTGGCACCCCTAACCTCCATTGTTGTTCAAGGGTCAATGTACAAAAAATTGACAGCTGTGATTTTAAAATACTGAGGCTTTTTGAAACATTTTGTAAACCCATGTAATCAGCGTGTCACTGATTCCAATAGCACACTCATAACTTCTCACCCATCCCAAACCCACTATATGACAATAAAGTAACTGAAAAGAAATCCATTCATGGCAGCACTAGGAATAGAGAGAGGTGGACCGCTGATGGATCGGAAATGTTTACAGCCTTCCAGAAGTTAAAAAAGGGATGGGATTGTACCTGTCGATAAACAGATGAAAGAAGCCACATCTCAGAACATGCTGAAGAGAAAAGTCCATGGCGGTGAGAGTTGATCTTCCCTTCAGATCTGTAGTTTTTCCATGATTTAGAGTATTAGTTTGTTATTGCTGCTGTAACAAATTACCACAAACCCACTGTCTTAAAAGAACACCAGTTTATTATAATATAGTTTTGGAGCTTATGTGTGTCATGTGCGTCGTATGGAGCTAAAATCAAAGGCTGTGTTCCTTTGGAGGCTCCAGGGAGAAATATGCTTCCATGCCTTTTGAGGCTTTTAAAGGCTGTCCACATTCCTTGGCTTGTGGCCACTTTAGTGCTAAAAAGGCTTCTGTTGTCATGTCTTCTAGGACTCTGACCTTGCTGCCTACCTCTCATAAGAACCTTTATGATCATATTGGGCCCCCTCGTTAATGTCCCCATCTCAAGACCCTTAACTTAATCACACTGCAAAGTCTTTTTCACTATGTAAATTAGCATATTCACAAATTCCAGGGATTAATACTCCTTTGGGGACCATTAGTCAGGTCACCACACTTGGTGAGGCGACACAGAGAGTGAAGTGAGACGCAGAATAAGAAATAAGGCTTTAGGTGCAAGACAGTTCAAAGCAGCTATAGAAGTTGCCTCCATACACTGCATTCAGAACAATTGGCAATAGGAAAGTTTACCCCAGAACAAAGCCGGATAAACACACTCTAACAAAATTGAGCAGTCTGCCAGGAAATGTCTTGGGTTCTCATATAAAAAAGAAAGATCAAGGTGAACACAAACAGCAACAATGATTTGAAGGATAAAAGACAAAATAGAAAGCCTAGAAAAAGTTGATGAAAACTTCAGGTGAGAAGGTAAAGAGACAAGGATAGAAAATATGAATGAAATGGAAGATAGATCTAAAAGGCCAACATCTTTCTAACAACAGTTTAGAAGGAAAAAAGAAAAAAAAAACAGGAAAAAAGTTAAGGAGCATAATAAATAATCAACAAAATAAGACAAGAAAATGTTCTTGAACTGAAGAGAGGTATGACTCTTCTCTTGAGGCCAGCTGAGTGCTGAGCAGGGAAAATAAAAATATTCACCTTGAAACAGCCTCACAAAAATATATAACACCATGATGAGTGACTCAAAATTCTCCAAAGAGATTAAAGAAAAAAAGAAGAAACAAAAAAAACCTCACATACCAGGGAATGCAAACCGGTTCTCCACAGCAACATTACCTCGAAGACAATGAGACATGATTTCAAAACTCAGTAAAAAAATTATAATATTGAATCTAAAATTTGAATCTCCCAACAAACTATCCCTATGAACAAAGGGAAAAATCAACACAGGTTGAGACAGGTTTCAGGAAGTTTGCTGGGAATGGGGGCACTTAATGTAATGTATGGGGTAGGTACTGTCACAAATGAAGAAGAAAGCAGGGAGTGGTGAGCTCACTGCTGCTAGGTTATTCAACACCCATTCCTATTCTCTTTTTGTGTGCCTGGGTGCTAAGGAGACAGGAAAAACAGTATAGATTTTCCCAGCTCCCTGCTTTTGCTCACACTGTGCCTTCCGCTTAAAATAGCCTTCCTCTCTGACATCAGCCTCTTATCTCTGCCTAGGAAATCTTACCCAAGTTCAGTTTAAAATAGCTTGACCTGCTTGGAAGAGTAGTACAAAATTATGATTCAACATCTAAAATGTATAACCATTTGACCCAGCAATGGTATACCTCTGAATTTACAACAGAGAAGTATGTAAATGTTTAAGTGAAACATGAGGAATATATAAGGAAATATATAATAGCAAAAACAAAAAGGAAAGCAGTCCAAATATTCATCACTGGAGGGCTAGTCAAATGATTGATATGTTCCATAAAATATTATACAGCTATTAAAAATGATGATGGATGTCATATTGATTGAAAAATATCTGGGACATACTTCATAAGTGATAGAGGTCTGTTACAGAAGGAAAGATTTGACTCAATAATATAAAATTAGGTGTATTTATCTGTGAATATATTCATACTTATTTACAGAGAGATTGATGGTGAAAAGAATTCCAAAACATTTTAACGACGGTTATCTTTGAACTTGTGAGATTTAATCTAGTTTAGTTTTTTTTCCCTTTTTTGATTTTTGTTACTATTTTATTTTTACACAATTATATGTTATATTTTATAAACACAATAGTGCTTTTTTAAAAAAACAATTGAATCTACACCTCTGCAAGTTCCAATTTTCAGAATGTCAAATTATGTTAACTCAACTTAATAAAATAATAACTGGCATTTATTGATATTTACAATATACCCAGTACCATCCTAAGTACTTGTACATATATTAACTTACTTGTCTTCACAACAAAGTCATTAGGCAAATACAATTATTATCCAAATTTTACAGTGAAGCAAGTGAAGCATAGAAAGGTTATTTACTTTAGAAAACCAAACTGTGATACTTTATAAAATTTTCAACAGCTTTGAAACAAAAAGAAAAACAAAAAAGTTTTCCATTTAACATCATTCACCCCATTATCCATAAGAATCAATTAACCAAGGCCTCTCATTCAAGCTGTCATTTCTTAATCATTGTTTTTTAGCATGAAGGTTTAGCTCTTTTTCTATTAACTATGTGCCCTTTCTCCACATTTTCTGCCACTTTCTAAAGCATAGCTACGATGAAGGCTTTCTAGTTGTATTGGTTATGTTAATGTACATGCACCAGTATCTATGTGGTTATAAAAATCACTCTTCGCAAAAGTTCCTTTATGCTGCAACACCCAGAAGACAAAGGGAACATAATAAATGACTGGAAGTTTTACTGCTGAAAGTGTCATCACACAGAAAAAAAAAAAAAAAAAAAGCTCAACCATCACAACAACCCAACACTCGTGAACTTCACATTTCAGAGCACAAAATGCAAGAGATGTAATTACTGTGGTTAATTGGTTCCTGGTAAAATGTCACTGAGAATGAGAATTCATTAATATATCATTTCAATCACTGGAGACACCAGGTACTCTTACTCAGGGGCTGCTGAGTGGTATCAGTCCGGACGTCTTTCTCAGGGTCACTGCCCTCTTCGAAGGAGAAAATATAAACATCAATTTGTATATTATAATTTGGAATGCATTCTCTACAGTTTTTGTAAATATATATATATAAATTATCCAGGTAAATTTCTCCATGAGTCAGGTAGAGCCATGTGAGATTTCTGTCTAAAAGCCTAAACTTTACGCATTAAGCAAGTTTGTGAGTTTGATAAACGTAAATGCAGACAAGTGAAAAATACTCTTTCTGGCTTCTTTATGAATGTTATTTTGAATCATCAAAAACCTGATGAGATTGAAAGGAAAACTGTTACATCAGGGTCATCTTACAGGTCATGTTTCCATATCAGAGAATTAAATCAGCCCTAGAAATTAAAATAGTTTAAGAAAAAGTCCTAAATGTATTACACCAATTTTTAACATCATCTCTTCTGCTCTCGTGTACTGCAATATTAATATAACTTCTAAATCTCCAAAATTTGAAAAGGGAATGAGAATAATGATGATAAAAGTAACAGAGGAGGAGCAGAGAGGGAAAGGAGAAAGGGGGGATAGGAGGTGGCTCAGGTGGTTAGAACTCCATGCTCCTAACTCCGAAGGCTGCCTGTTCGATTCCCACATGGGCCAGTGGGCTCTCAACCACAAGGTTGCCAGTTCAATTCCTTGAGTCCCACAAGGGATGGTGGGCTCCGCCCCCTGCAACTAGCAATGGCAACTGGACCTGGAGCTGAACTGCACCCTCCACAGCTAAGACTGAAAGGACAACAACTTGACTTGGAAAAAAGTCCTGGAAGTACACACTGTTCCCCAATAAAGTCCTGTACCCTTTCCCCAATAAAATCTTTAAAAAAAAAAAAGAGAAGGAGGTGATGGTGATGGTGGTGGTGATGGTGATGGTGGTGGTGGTGGTGGTTGTGGTGGTGGTGGTGGTGAAAATGATGCTGGTGGTAGTGATTATGATGCTGCTGCTGATGATGATGACTACCGTGAAGGTCATGGGGAAGGATGGGTTAGCATTAGCTACAAGTATATGTTTCTAGGTTCTTCATGTACCTGAATATATTAAAAAGACAATCATTGGAACTAAAAAATGAAACTACATTTCTACATCAGACATTTCTTCATTTTACTTTTCCATTTAGTTGTTGTTTTTAGCAACCAATCTCCATATCACCTTCCATGAGAGATACTTCTAACATTTCCACACTTGTGGGCTTTCGATGTGGGTTTTTAGCCAAATATGTTTGTTGGAAGGGATTTTCTCACCAGAAAAGTGAAATTATCTCTTGCCCAGAAGAAAATTGGGTAGGTTAGAAGAAGTCAAACTTCTTCAGAGCTCAGAAATGGGCTGCTGAGAGCTAATAAACCAAACCTCAATTTTCTATGAAGATTTTTGAGATAAAGACAAAAATAAATTTACTGACAAAACAGCTAAAAAAAAAAGTCCCTGTGCTGAAAATTTTCTTCCTGAAAAGCATTTGCACTGTTCACACAAATCAGTATTTATTAACATGGAAAATTGATCTCGAAATGTTAACTGAAAAAAACCAGTTTAGAAAATAGAACGTACAACACAATCATCACTCTGTTCACAAATATGACATGAATATATAGTTAATACAACCTGCTGTTCAATGATGTGTATTTGTCAGTGTCACATCTTTTGGCCTGGAACACATTCTCTCTCTCCTCTTCCTCTCCTTAAGTTTCACTCACCTTTTACATCCATATCTGGGAGTAGAACTGTAAATGATTTCAGATTCTTGGACTTACTGCTTTTCTGTATTTTTTCAAGATTTTTTTTTGCAGTGAGCATGTGATGCTTTTGTGATGAGAAAAACATATTTTTGTGCCTATATAAAGAAAGAGGATATTTTTTCTGGCTGTGGTTGGAATACTAAAACTGTAAATGGAATGTTTATATGCAGAAGGCAATGAAACCCGAAAATACAGTCCTGACCTCTCTGCTAGGGCTGAACCTACAGCAGTGAAGGAGCTCTCAGAAAAAAAAAAAAGAAAGGAAAAAGAAAAAAAAAAATATATATATATATATAAATAACATGAAGTGTTGAAGAAGAAACATTTCTAAGGGTCAGGGAAAGGGGTCGAAGGAGACAGAGTTCATTGCAACTCAACAAATATTTATCACGTGCTCTGTTCCAAGTATTAAGCTCACAGCGAGATAGAAAATCAGAACATGGATGGAACTAGGGTTTCCAGGTGGGAATTCCCGCCCATTCTCAGGAATTCTTTTCACTTTCCCGTTCCCGAATTCTGAAATATAAACTGTTTTCTGTTCTCCACGATGAATTGTTTCCACAAAGTGATGACTGATACTACCAACCACCTGGGTTCAAGGAGCCAATTTTCCCGATGTCCCAACCGACTTTGCTTGGGATTTGGGGATGGAAAAGTGAAAAAAATTCACGAGAACAGGTGGGAATTCCCACCTGGAAACCCTGGCAATAAATAGGAAAAATGTCTAAGAGATACATTGTGAGTAGTACGTTTATTTCCCATCATGGTTATTACTGGGTTCAAGGAGCCGATTTTCCCGATTTCCTGACCAACTTCTCTCAGGATTCGGGAATGGGAAAGCAAAAGAAATTCCTGAGAATGGATGGGAATTCCCGCCTGGAAACCCTCGATGGATCCAATAGCCCAACAAGAGAGCGAGAAATGACAACATATGATATCAATGCAGTGGGAAGTGCTCTGAGGAGGTGGGCACTGGCTTCCATAAAATCCCAGAGAAGAGGCCTGGAAGGTGTAGGCTCCTCAGAGACACGGATGTAAACGGTGAGTGAAACTAAAGGAGAGGAAGAGGAGAGAGAGAATGTGTTCCAGGCCAGAAGGAATGCCCCTAATGAGCACACATCAGTGAACAGCAAGCTGTGTTTGTGGAGAAGGGCACAGGGTGGGACATGGGCTATGCCAATAGTGCTAGAGTAACTAGCAAGGCAGACAAGGCTGGTAAGGTGGGGAGGCCCCACCCCTTAACTTGTAGGGATGGAAATCCACTTATGGGTTTGAAGTAGGTTGACACTGCTGAACCCTGTGCTCCCAGAAAATAGTGACGGGTAAGAAACACCCCACCCTTTTATGTTCCGGAAATGGCTTACAAAAAAGAACCACCCTCCCCATGGGACTTAAGCAAGAAATGCCATCCAATTTTTGTCATGACTCCCGAAAGACCATGGGTGCCTCCATTGTTTACCTGTGACAAGACTGAACACAGACCTTTCTTCTTTTGCCTGAACCTGTTGCAAGTCCAAGCACAGACTGTATTAGTTTCCTAGGGTTGCTGTAACCAAGTGCCACAAATTGGAGGGCTTAAAACAACAGAAATGTATTGTCTCACAGTTCTGGAGGCTAGAAGCCTGAAATCAAGGTGTTGGTAGGGCCATGCATTCTAAACGCTGTAGGGGAGAATCTGTTTTATGACTCTAGCTTCTCGTTCCAGGTAACACTTGGCATTCCTTGGCTCGCAGCTGCATAACTACTCTGCCTCTGTGGTCACATGACATTCTTCTCCTTGTGTGCCTCTGTCTTCACCTCTTCTTATAAGGACACTTGTCATATCGGATTAAGGCCCACCCTAATGATCTCATCTTAATTTGATTACATCAGGAAAGACTTTCTAAACAAGGTCACATTCACCAACACTGGGGGTTAAGACTTCAACATATCTTTTGGGGAGACACACATCAATCCACAGCACAGACCCTTCAATTGCCCATTCTTTAGCTCATGAATGATTAGAGCAGCTTGTCCCCATGAATCTAGCTAGCCACAGAAAAGAAAGCGAAAACAAAACAAAGCAGCAAAACGTTTTCTGGGTAGATAACAGAGTGAGGCTTCTCTGCTTACAAAACAGCCCCAACTATGAACCACCCCATGTGCAACATGCTTACCCCTCC
This sequence comes from Rhinolophus hipposideros, assembly GCF_964194185.1. Taxonomy (NCBI): domain Eukaryota; kingdom Metazoa; phylum Chordata; class Mammalia; order Chiroptera; family Rhinolophidae; genus Rhinolophus; species Rhinolophus hipposideros. Next base: position 14,654,595 of record NC_138052.1, read on the forward strand.
CTGTGAAATCTAAAGTAAATCTACTCTGCCGAGACACTCTGCTCTCTGGATCTGGGTGCTCTCCTTATTGCAACAGGCTGAATAAAACCAATCTCCTTATTTGTTCAGTTTTTGTCTTGGACAGTGGGCAGGGTGTCGTGGTCAAATTCTCTCGCGTTTTTTGAATAGTAACTGACAGGAGGGCCATGCCAATGAGGGCCCATAATAGGTGTGTGGGTGGTACATGCTGCAGAGAGCGTCAGGGTGCTCAGCTCAGAAACTGCCACGGGACCACTGACCTCACTCCCTCCTTGCTGAGAACATGATCTTCTGACAGCTCTCAGGGTTGCTGAGGCACGTCTCTGCCTGGGAATTGCCTCAGCTGCTTCACTGTTTGTACTCTGCAGACTAGAGAGATGTGACAGAATAATGTATGTGGGGTTCCTCACTGCTAATTATAGGTATTTTCCTTCCTCACCCTCCAGCAAACACAAAAAGTGAGTCCGGCCTGGTGTTGCCTGTCTTGTGTGCTTTTGTGTTGCAGGGAGTGGAAGTTGAGAGGCTCCCTCTCCCCATGCTTCCTTTTGGCTCATTGAAGCAATTAGGCTGAATGGACCCAGAGCAATGGAGTGGGGTTAGGCAGGGCAGATGGAAGCAGCCGTATTAAAAGAGGCTCGTTCCAAAAGAGCCTAGAAAGTAGACAAGGTTTTGCAACCCTTTAAGGAGAGATACCAGAGTTGGCTCAGGGCTGCTGGGGAGAACATTAAAAGAGGTGGCCTTGGGAACAGTAGCCAAAGAAGGCATGCCAGCGCTCAGCAGGGAAGCGATAAAACCACCTACCTTCAACTGGATGACGTACGTTTAAACAGTGAGCATCTTAGTCATCATGATGATGAGCTACAGTCCACCCTCACTCCTCAGCCTTCCAAACAGGACTGAGATCTCATTTTTCACCCTCTAGAGAGTTAAAGCTCAAAGTCAGAATAAATTTGACTTAAAAAACAGGGTATTTCTTGTCCCCCGAGAGTACGGATCAAATTTATAGTTGCAATACATGCAAATGCAAGTCAGCAAGACAACAGTATAAGAATAAGGCAGCTACCAATTGCTGACTTGAGCAGCAGTGTACCCCCAATCTCCAGCTCAAAGATCATAATTAAAGCCCTCAGGACATCCAATTTCTAGAAACCATGGTGGGTCACCTCTCCCAATGTCCTGCAAACAGAAACGCCTCCTCTCTCCTTCTTGTTCCTCATTTCTTTTGTAAACAGGAAATTAAACTGCCGTCTCTGGGTCCAAGCTCACTTAAGTCCAGTTACACAAGTACAAGTGCATGGGTCTTTCCTGCCCCCAAGGGAAGTGGAAAGAAGGAGGAGCATGTCCCTCATTCCAGAAATCCCCTCAGTGGAACCTCTGAAGACTTAAGACGTACTCTCAAACCTATGTGTCAAACATAAACCAATGAGCACATGTTGACTGGCTGCTGGAAGGGCTCAGAGAAGAAGGAAAAGTATGAGCCTTTTGCCAGGAAACCTGCTAGAGTAATGGGATATTCCTTTTTTCATTGGCTTTGACTCCTGCCGAAGTCCTATCTCAAGGCTTTCACAGTGAGTTCCTATCTTCCTCTCATCCTTGTCACCGGCCATCCCCTTCCCTCCTGCCAGGTGAGGTCAATAAGACTCCCAAACACACTTCTGGCCTATCCCATCCCACGCTCCCCTCTTCCACTGTCTTTCTGAATTCCCCATCCTGCTCTCCCCACCTGTCTGTAATCGCCTTACTGGCCCTCAATAAAGCTCTGCGTCATCTCCCTTCTAAGCCCCTGGACAGGATAATAGGACATCTACAGCTTTCCAGTCACTCTCAGTTATATGAAGAGTCTCATCTGAATCATTTAGACACACTTTTCAGGAGCTGGACAGTCCTGCCCAGTACAAATCAAAGTCCAATCTCACATGCAATGTAAAGACCTTCCCCTCTCCCAGTTCAGGCCTGACCTATAGTTTAGAGAGAGAAAGAGCCTGGGCTGTTTCTTCATTGCCTCTTCCCATGCTCCATCTTTCTCTACCTGGTTTTGCTTCCTCCTCAAGAGTTGGCATGGAGGAGGCATGAGACAAGGGGAACACTTACATAACTAGTGCTGTTCTCCTTCATCAAAACACCCTTGATGTGACTGGTGTTCCATATTGGGGTTACATATGGGTTTGAGGGTGATCCCGAGGGACCTCTCAGCTGCATAATTTGTGGACAAGAGGATAAGCTCCTCACTGACTTCCTGTAACCTCCACCCCTCCCTCTTGCCCCTTCATGCACCCCATAGCTTTCCATGGCTCAGAGTCCTCCCTGGGAGGCCACGCTCTTCAGTCTGCCTCTGTGTTCTTCCACCCCACCCACCTGTTCCGCAGGAAACAGATCAATCCTTGGTAAAACAAGTGCTGGAAACGCAGGCAGCCCCACGGCCCTGACAGCACAGGCAGCGCCCACCCACCACCACCTTCCAAATTTCCCCTGGAAGGCGTAGGTACCCTTCTGGGGACTTGTGCCAAGTTCTCCCAAGAACTCCCCCCCGATGTTTCTGTGCTAGGGGGAGCCCCATAGTGGGTCTACAGCTTTAACTGCTCAGCAAGCATCAAATCCAAGAGTGGGCTGCCAGGCTTTCTTCTCTCTTGGGGGAGGGTGGACTACCCAACCCTCCTCCACATGGGAGACAAAACATCCACCACTTTCACTCGTCAGACCACTTACCATTAAAAATCCCAGCAAGGACCTCCTCTTGCTTTTATAAATTGGTGGGGTGGAGGGGCACAGAAGTGCGGAGTAGGCAATGAGGATCGTAGGATGTGCTGGCTGCCTCTATGTAAGACCCATCTAGGTCTGGCAGTTCCTTGGCCTGCTCTTATGACTGTCGGAGTGATAAGGTCATGCTGTTTTCAGTGTTGAGGCTTCTGTAGAAAATCTGACACAACAGGAAAAGTTTTGTGTGTGATTCTGCCACATGGTGGAATGCTCGCCTTCCTTCGAAGCCCCACACCAGCCTCCAAGCCCACTAAGAAGCCTTTCTGCTTAACAGTGCTGGCCCTCACCCAGAGCTTCTTTTCTGGAACATCCAATGCACTTAATGTCAGAACAACACATTCTGATGAGTGAATATATTCTGTCTCATGTTGGTCTCTTGTTTCTCCAAGTTGGTCCCAATTGCACGGCAGACTGTTTGAAGGTGGAGACTGTGCTTTATACTTACGTTGTATCCCCTATGGCTTTTCCCCCTTTGCTGCCAACATAAAGGTGCTCAGTACATATTTGAAGTGAAATGAATTGAATTTTCAATCAGACACACACTGGATGGAGAGAGCCTCAATGTGGTTAGGGGTGCAGTACACAGAGCAGAAAGAGATTACATACACAATTTCTTTCTGATATTTAGGTGTTGTAAAATTGAACAGGGACTTTGTAAAGATAACATATGTTGCTGTTCCTCGGAGTTGGATGATGTTGTTTATACATCTCTGGGAATACTAACCTGGGCTCAGGATCCAATGTATTGAATTAATTTGCATCGGCAGCACCCCTGGGTTTTGAGACTGTGAGAGGCGAATGATAGAAGGAGATAAGATTTGGGCTCTTTTCCCACCTTAGCTTAAACCCCCTCCCACCCAGAAGGCTTGGTGCCTAGACAGGAGTGGCAGAGGCCCAGATATGGCAGGAAATCCCTGTGGGACCAGGTACTATGGGTTAAATGGACATGTGCCCTATCTCCTCTCTTCTTCTCTCTTCTCTCTTCTCTCTCTCTCTCTCTCTCTCTCTCTCTCTCTCTCTCTCTCTCTGTCTGTCTCTCTCTCTCTCACACACACACACACACACAGGCATGCACACACTTATAGTGCATGAAGAGGGAGTTGCTTGCCAAAATACAAGTAAACAATACAGACTGAGCTAGTTCCTAGTCCCTCTCTTCTTTACCTTTGCACACCTTCTCCACCGACAGGGAATTTTTTCAAGAAAGATTGTAATACTACCCAGTACCATCCAAGTGCACTTTAATACTTGTAACTGTAATATGCCTATCTTGGATAAGAAAGAGCAACCCAAGGTCTTGGACCCCACCAGCTAACAAATTCAGAACTATTTCCATTAAGATTAACACCCCAAACGATATTCCTGTGGTCCCACAGGCTAGAGCAGGAAATCAGACTTAACGCATTCCTGCCCTGCCCTTTCCTATAGATGACAGAAACCTTAGGTAATATGCTATCACTTGCTTCCGAAGCTGGTGCAGTTAGCGGTCCTCAGCCTCACAGGCCTCCCACTTCCTCCTTTGAATCTGGAAGTCAGTGCCAAGGCCTCATCTGCTTGCCTGCTCTTCCTTCCCTGCAAGGTGACAGCAGCCATGCTCTCCTGGACCTATGAGAGCAGGAGGTCCTCCTACCACTGCCAATGAGGTTTCCCCCTGTAATGCCTCTCCTACATTTCTCCCAGGAGCTCAAAAGTTACTTGAGGGTGATAAGGATACAGTGTACAAGTGAAATGAATTTAGTTCCCCTTGTGGGTCATTCAAAGCTGATTTGTCATTCCGAGGTAGCAGCCAAGAGAAGCAGGGCCAGAGAAGAGGCATTGGGAGCTTTCCTCAACACATTGAGTCCGGTTAGCACCCTCCAAGAATGGATCTAAGAGTCAAATTTTAATCACAGGCAGTGGAGATATTTGGGGCACATGAGTTGTATCTCTGCTTGGTCCTCTGGCTAATGGCATTGTATTCTCAATGTAATAATTCTTTTTATGTGGCAATGAGTTGGAAAAAGGGATGCTGAGCAAAGGAGTCCATATATTTCACCATACCTCGAATTACGACAATGAATTGCTATATTACTCACCTTTGCACTGGGCATTAATCACAAAAACAAAAACTGCAGAGCCAGGGAATTAGAGAGGATGGGCTAATTCAACCCGCACCCTGTGCCAAGTGCATGCAGCTGCGATGAAGGTCTGCAAAGCTCCCCCTTCCCATCTGCTTTTAAACAATTAGTATAGTGGCTTGTGAGGAAAAGTCACAGTGGGGATTGAGACAGAGCTGGACCCTTCGTCATCTGTGAGGGCCATCTGCCTGCAAAGGGCTTGCCAGTTCCTCCTCTGGGTCCTAGTGCTTGCCCTTCAATGTGCCTTTACAGGCTCATGCCTGATTTTGCTAAACTCTTGAGAACGTAAAATATTAAAAACTTCCATACTGTGGAATATTATATATCTGGGGGGAAAAGAACCATAACAAATATTTATTTTATGTCACAGATAAAGGTAAATTATTAAGATAAAAAGCAAGTTGCCAAGAGATATATAAATACGATCTCATTTAACTATGTGTATGTTTTAAGACTATATATTAAGTAATAGTATTCTGTTTTCCACCAGCTTATGAAAGACAGGATCAAATCTAAATCTACGTAGGCTTACAGAAAATAAAGGCATACTATGTCTAGAACAATGGAGTTTGGGGCTAGGATATCCCTTTAACATGACTTCCTGAAGTGTTGTTCCACCCCCAGTTGTCTCATAGTTCTGGGTCTTACATAAGTCAGGGAAACAGAGTAGAGGCGTGGGTAGAAAGTTGCCTGTCCATACTGGCTCCACAAGCCATTAATGCTCTGCTGTCACGGTCCCTTCAGCTCCAGGGGCTTCTATACTCTGGGCAAGGGACTCTGCCCTGGAACCCTCTCCTTCAGTCATGACACGTCCTGCAGTTATTTCTTTCTCTGAAACTTTCCAAATCCCTACCTCTCTGCTAGGGAACAGGGCCTGGTTTTTTAGGGCTTTAGCACAAATAGACCTCTGTTCTCCGTCTTCCACATCTTTCTTGGTCTGGAGGTTAAAATTTACCCCAGAAGTAAACTATTAAATGAAGAATGTGCAAATGACTGGATTAAGAAGCTGTGGTACATTTATACAATGGAGTATTACGCAGCCATAAAGAAAAAAGAAATCTTATCATTTGCAACAACATGGATGGATCTAGAGAACGTTATGTTAAGTGAAATAAGTCAGAAAGAGAAAGACAACTACCATATGATCTCACTTATATGCGGAATCTAAAAAAAAGAATATGTGTATGAACTAATCAGAAACAGTTTTGGGGACACAAAAAACCGAGAGTTGTTAGATGGGCGGGGGGGAGGGGGTTGGGGATGGGGGGAAGGGTGAAGGGATTGGGGGGCGGCTGGTGACCACAGGATGGCCTCAGGGTGTTTTGAGAATTACTTTGGGGAACTTATTCAATAGTGTTTGGGGATTTTGTTGGGTGTCCGATGGACATGTGTCCTGTTTGGGAGACCACCTCAGGGATGCTGTGGATGCCTGGTCATGGCATTGTACACCAGAGGCTGGACATTAATGAATGCCAACTATAATTTTATGTGTATAATGTGATGGCTCTGTGTGAGGTCGGGGTGGTGGTGGATGGAGGGAGGGGGGTTCACGGTGTGAGGGATGTAAAAATAAAATAAAATAAAATAAAACTAAAAAAAAAAAAAAAAAAGAATGTGCAAAGTTTAAAAAGAAAATGTGTGGAGAATACCCACCTCCCCACTTGTCAATTAAAGGCAAACAGCGGCATTTTGCTCATGCTTAACCAAGATTGTTTTCAAACACTATTAAAATGTAATAGACTTAACTCCAAAGATTGACTTTTAATAGATGCTCAAAAAATTTGTTAGTGTTTGGGGAAAAATGCTTAAACAGAAGAAAATTTTTTTACATCAAACAAGTTTGAAGAGCCCCATATTACAGCATTCTATAAAATAAACAAGTCAAAGAGCTGGTCTTGTTTTATTTATTTAAAAGAAAACACAATTATATTGAGATGTAATTTACATACCATGTGATTTACCCATTTTGTGTGCAGCATTCAACAATTTTTAGTAAATTTACCAAATTCTTTGACCATCACCATAATCAAACATGTTTCAGGACATTTCCATCACCCCAGTAAGATTCCTTGGAACATTTTCAGACATTCCCAGTTACCACTCCAAGTCCCAGGCAACCCCAGAAGTCCCCCCAGAAATACTTTTTTCTTCTATTGCCTCTGCAGGCTCTCCAGGTTCCATCAGAGGTTAGGGCTTTAGAAACAATAACCAGGAATTCTTAACAGGTTACATCACATTCCAACATGCCACTCATCTACTCATCTGGGAAGCCATGCACAGATGCCAGTGCCTAGTCCACCGTTCAAAGCAACTTTGGAACTCTTTTTCTGGAATGGCCATCAGAGCTGTCATCATATTACCCTTGATGTCCTGAATGTCATCAAAATGTCTTCCTTTCAATATTTCCTTTATCTTCAGGTAAAGAAAGAAGTCATTTGGGGCCAGATCAGGTGGGTAGGGAGGGTGTTCCAATACAGTTATTTGTTTACTGGCTAAACACTCCCTCACAGACAGTGCTGGGTGGGCTGGTGCATTGTCGTGATGCAAGAGCCATGAATTGCTGGCGAAAAGTTCAGGTCGTCTAACTTTTCCATGCCGCCTTTTCAGCACTTCCAAAGAGTGAACTTGGTCAACTGTTTGTCCAGTTGGTACAAATTCATAATGAATAATCCCTTTGATATAAAAAAGGTTAGCAACATCATTGTAACAAGTTCTCAAACTTAATTGTCAGACCTCAAGCACAATAGAAAATTATAGAAGAATTTGGAAATTTCAAATAAAAACTTACATAAATAGCTGTATGTTTATTATAGCCATGAAAGAATGTGAATTGTGGAATTTTATTTGTTGTTAGGGTCGCTTTCACCAAAAATTGCTGTTTCCAAAACACTGGTAGTAATGCAGATCACCACCATCATTGCAGGGCAAAGCCTGAGAATTTGTCAGGCAGCAGGCACTGTTCAAAGCCCCTAACATACCAGTTTACTTAATCTTCACCAAAACGTTAAGAGATGGGCATTGTAATTATAATTTTACAGTTAAAAATTATAATAACTCTGCTAAGCTGGAGCTTCAGCACTGTAAGGGTGGACAGCACCCTGTTTCCCCCACTACCTCCCTGTCGTGGCTAGCATCAGCATCTGCCCTGTTTCCCTTTTCCATTCAAAGTCCACAGTCCTTTGCCTGCCTCCACCCTGAAATCTGATTGTTATTTTCTAATGGGAAAAGAGGGAACGATGGAGAAGGAGAAGGAGGTTGAGGGAAAAGAGAAGAGATCATTTGGAAATGAAAGTTGCCTGGTAGCTGCCTGTGCATGGTCCCTGAGCTGGAACTGAGGCTATATTTGTTGGAAGGTGAAGCCAGCTGCTGGAGGACCTTATGTGACATGACGCCTTCTGGCGCTCTGTGCCCCAGCATAACAGAAAATCTGCTACCTGGCCTTGCGGGAAGCTTCTCTCTTGTCACCTGCACGCATTGCTCAGCCCTAGAAAGGCCGCTGCTCCTTGAACACTGGGGAGAGGCCCCCTTGGCAGGGCCATCAGGCACATCAGCAGCAGATTTTGGTGATCCAGTGGGAGAAAGTGATCAATAAGAATTGGTGCGGGGAAAGATAAGCCAAGTCACGGTGTCATGGAGCCTTTGGATCTGACGCTCTGTGGACACACTGGAAGAGAATCCTCTAGTTCACATGGTGCAAAACAAATGCTCCAATGGACAGAGAAGGAGATCGTGCTTGAATAGTAGGAGAGCGGTATTGACGTGACTTCTCCACACAGGCTGGGGAGGATGACATTTGTAGCACAAAGACTGTCCTTACTTTCAGTTCTGAGCTCCGCTCTGTAAACTGGATGTTGAAAACTGGGAGGGGTGACCAAACTGAGAGAATATCCAGGTAAGAGATTATCAAAGGCACTTGGAACCTTGAACCTAAAATAGAGAGGACCTGATAATTCTCTGTAAATATTTAAAGGGCTGTCTGGTAGAAGATTGACTTAATTTTTTCACTAATTTTGAAGAAGAAAGAGGGTCTTTGGAAGAGTTTATGGAGACACCGTTTTCAGCTCAGGATGAAAAACTTGTTCTGATAATTTCAGCTGTCCAATAAAGAAATGGGCTGCCCATTGCAGGATGTGTTGAAGCTATTATATAAGAAAATAGCTCTATGTTCATGATTACCTAGATGTGATTATACATTGCCTGAGATGTGGATTGGATGACTGCTCCACTGTTTCCAATGCTAAGATTTAAAATTCAAATATATCAGAATCTTTATGCCCAATTCTTAAGGATTCTGACCCAGGGTTTTGTTTTCGTATCTATAAAAGCCATTGATTAATTCAAAGATTCACTGATCCTTAAAAAAGCCTTCACAGAAATTAAGCATAATGAAGAATAGGATGGTATAATGAAGAGAAGAACAAAACAGGAAATTGATAATCTGGGTTCTGTTCCAGTGAGTTGCACAGAGTCACTGTGTGCACTTGAGAAAAATTACTTGGGCTCTCTGAGCATCAGTTTCCTCATCTGTAAAATGGGTATCATTCTTAGGAAGAAAAACTCCTCGGGTATAGATCAAATGAAATCCAAGCCATTGGTGCATCTGAGTGGTCCCCAAAAGTCAGCACTGGACCTTGGTAAGCTGTAGGACAGGCGACAGTTCCTCCTTGATGTCCTTACTTGTTCCTTTTCAGTCATTTCCACACTTCAACTGCATCATTCCTCCTAGAATCTTGTACCCTGTCACTGCCACTTCTTCTCTGTATCAGAGGAAAACAATCTGGGGAAATCCTGCAGACAAAGGCATTAGAAATGTTAATGTGTTTATCCTTGCAGAAAAGTTAAGGTTTTAAAAGCAATCATCCTTGAGAGAAGAGAGTGCTGAAGCCAGTGTTTAGGATCACAAATTCCATGGCATCCCAATTATAGGGCTTATATTTGGACAGAGGAGTCTTCCTGACACAGCTCAAATCGTCCAAGCAGATGGCTTAAAAATAAAATAATGTGAAGCCCAGAGATTTTTTTTTTCCCTTCTTCACCAAAGGGAATCAGCTTCAAATTGAAGAGTGATTGAATGGAGCGGCATGAAGCATTATCCCCTGATAAATGCAGCTGCAGGAGCCAGCCTAAGAAATGTGATTTTTCAGCCTGTGTGGCCAAAGCTGTTATCATCTAAGATATCACTTATGTGAAAAACACTCTCTCTTAAAACAATAATCAATATTAGACACCTGTCGCCTTCCCATTCAAATCCTATAATATGATGAGATCTTCTGGCTGATGAAATGTGGAGGAGAGAGCCTGCTGAGCTTGTTTTACCACCCACTCACATGTGCCAAGTACAGAGACCTGGGTGAGGGAGAAGGAAGGGACAGTCAACGGGAAGGTCACCCATCACGCAGGTGGGGATTCACTCTCTGCTTTGTCCCCTACCATCACCCCAAGAGCGCATGCATGGAGGGAGGGTCTATTAGCATAACCCATCAAAGTTACACCACAAGGGAAATCGCTACCAGCAAAATAATAATAATAATAATAGTGATAATAAGCTTTGTTATTGAGATGCTCCATGTAATCATTTGAAAGGCCAACACTGATCACCCAAAAACTGGGTCCCTGTCCTTAACTTCTGGGACAGTGGGCAAAGGTCTCCAGCTTTAACCACCTGGAGCAGTTTGGTGTAATAGAGTCAAAGAGATAGAGAGTATAGAAGGAAGGAAGGAGGGAGCCCAAGGAGGATGGGTCCCCGAAGGCCCATCCAATGCCCCTCTTCTGAATGTTTATGACTGCCTCCTAGTAAGGTAGTGTTGTCTATTCACTGCAGACACCTGCCCTTACAGGCAGTGGGAGTTAATGCAGGGTCACATTCACTGTGGAGGAAAAAGAGTCGTTGGAGCCAGAAAACTGAGCTGGGTTTTAATGTCAAGTGCACAATTTTCTGGCTGGATGACCCTAGGCAAGTTCCATAATTTCTCGGACTCTCTCTTTTTTTCTTTGTGAAATGGAACTAACATGGTACGAGGGTTAAAGTACCGGACTAATAGTTAAGCACTGACCAAATTCACCTAATAAATACGTACTGACTGATGATTGCAGTTGATGTCTGGCATTCTGGATTTCTGTGCTCTTTTTAATTGCCAAAAGCAGTGGTGTTTTGTTGGTGACATACCAAATACTTTTTTTTTTTAATTTAAAAAATATTTTAATCTTAAGTGTATCTAGAAAGTAATATGAGGCATTAACTGTTTAATTTAAATAATTTAGAAAGCATTCTTCCCCTCCATAATTGGAACAAAATAACAAACAAAGCAAAGATTCTATTACAAGACCCCCACTCTGGATCATAAACTTTCTTTGTAAATGGAATGTGATGTACATGATGATGTTAAAATTGACGCAGAAGAGAAGAAAACATGGCTACTAAACTTATGGACCTTGGATTCAAAGAGCATTTTATGAATTTGACTCCAAAGGCAAGGGAAGTAAAAGCTAAAATAAATGAATGGGACTATATCAAACTTAAAAGCTTCTGCACAGCAAAAAAAAACCATCAACAAAATAAAAAGTCAACCAACTGAATGGGAGAAGATTTTTGCAAACAGTGTCTCTGATAAGGGGCTAGTATCCAAAATACACAAGGAATTCATGAAACTCAACAACAAAAAAAAACAAACAACCCAATTGAAAAATAGGCAGAGGACCTGAAGAGACATTTCTCCAAAGAGGACTTACAAATGGCAAATAGACATATGAAAAAATGCTCAACATCACTAATCATCAGAGAAATGCAAATAAAAACCACAATGAGATACCACCTCACCCCAGTCAGAATGGCTATCATCAACAAGACAAATAGCAACAAGTGTTGGAGAGGCTGTGGAGAAAAAGGAACCCTCATACACTGTTGGTGGGAATGCAGACTGGTGCAGCCGCTATGGAAGGCAGTGTGGAGGTTTCTCAAGAAATTACGAATAGAATTACCGTATGACCCAGCAATCCCTCTCCTGGGTATCTACCCAAAAAATCTGAAAACATTTATACATAAAGACAAGTGTGCTCCAAGGTTCACTGCAGCTTTATTTACAGTGGCCAAGACATGGAAACAACCAAAATGTCCTTCGATAGATGAATGGATAAAGAAGTTGTGGTATATATACACAATGGAATACTATTCGGCGGTAAGAAAAGATGATATAGGAACATTTGTGACAACACGGATGGATTTTGAGATTATAATGCTAAGTGAAATAAGTCTGACAGAAAAAGTAGAGAACCATATGATTTCACTGTTATGTGGCATATAAACCAAAAACAAAAGAAGACAAACAAATGAGAAACAAAAACTCACAGACTCAGGTAATAGTTTAAATAGTTTAGTAGTTACCAGAGGGTAAGGGGGGAGGAGGGTGGTAGAAGAGGGTAAGGGGGATCAAATATATGGTAATGGAAGGAGAACTGACTCTGGGTGGTGAACACACAATGGGATTTATAGACGATGTAATACAGAATTGTACACCTGAAATCTATGTAACTTACTAACAATTGTCACCCCAATAAACTTTAATTTAAAAAAAAATTGACACAGGTACCTCTGCAGTGGAATCTCCATCTATACACGATGATATAAAGAAAACAAGGACAAACCAAGGTAGCGGTTTTTGAAACAAAATCTTCAGCTTAGTAGGAATTAAAAAGATTGCATTTCCTAAACAAAAAAGTTCAAAAACCTCTCAAAATGTTTAAATAAGGGAAGGACTCATTTGATGATGAAGGAGTCAAAAGAAAACACTTGGAGTTAACTTATCACTATCTCCTCTCTACCCCTATGCCCTATATAGATGAGTGTCAAAAAGGGCTGCTTCATCTGCTGGAAAAGTCTACACAAAACTCACTTGTCAATGATTCAACAATGATATGAGTATTATATTTTTAAAGATGTTACTTTAAAAGTATATATTTAATCATTTAATTTTAAAATTAACTTTTCCTAGTTTTTATTTATTTTTTTTCATTTTTAATACTACTTCATTGCATAAACTTTATCTGCAAAAGTTTAAGTTAGAATGGAAATGTGTTCATTTACATTTTATTATATTTTTAGTTCATATTTTATAATATATTCACATTTTCATGTTTGAAATTCATTACATATTTAGTTTTAAATATTTTTCCCCTTTCTTCTGTCTCTCCTACCCCACTCCAAATCAAGCCGTTGTTCCTCAGTCTAGTTGTGTAGGACACAGCTCCCTGGCCCATGCTGGTGGTATTATGAGCCTGCACTCCCCCCGACCATTCACACTGGCCACCAGCCGCTCATGGCAGCACACAGCAGCCCACGACAGCTCAGGCCAACCTCTGGGTGCTCATGGCAGCCCAGCTCCAGGGAGAATTGTTCACAATCTTAGCTGTAGAGGGCGCAGCTCATTGGCCCATGTGGGAATCAAACTGGCGACCTCAGCGTTAGGAGCACGGTGCTCCAACGACCTGAGCCACTGGGCTGGCCCTAAAGATTTTTGTATTTTATGAATTCTGAATAGTTTATATAACATGGTGTTAAAGATATTTAACAATTATATTAAATAAAGACTATGGTGCTGGTGTTGATATTTTGCTTTGGCGTTACAGCCATTATTAGCAGCCGTATGAGCCAGGCACTATGTAGAAATGAAAGAATAATAATGAGCAAGACTCTTAAGAAACTTGTGGTGTGAACACATGGTCAGTTTCTTCTATTCTTCCTCAAGCTTTCATAAATATATATAAATACTGTCAGATTGAGACTGAACAGGTTATTACAAGAATTATCCCAGTGGATACAATCTGCAGAGCCATGGACATCATGTAAGCTCACTATTGCAAATATCTCATTTTTGATCCTTTGAGGGGAGTGTTGAAAAGCACTGAATTCTTCAAGAATTGTCTCTGTTTTTATCATCAATTATGGATATGCATTGGAATAATTAGGACATTTTAAGAGATTAACATTTAGAGAGAGGATCCAAAATGGTGGAGTAGATAACTGCTGTGCTTGCCTTCTTCTGTGACCCCATAAAATCGCAACTAAATTATAGAACAACGAACCTGGAGAACTATCTGAAGTCTCGCTGAATGGAAGTCCTATAACTAAAGATATATTATATCAAGTCAAGTCCGGACTTGTAGGAGGGGCAGAGATGTGAAAAGTGCAGGCTCATACCTGCATGTGGCAGTTGAGAATTGGGAGTGATATCTCAGCTGCAGAGGTGCCCCAGCCCCAGAGGAGGGAGGGACCCCAGACTCACACTGGCTCCCAAGCCCAGAGAACTGGTGCCAAGAAGAGGAGGTCTTACAACATCTAGATGTGAAAAACAGTAGGGATTCTGACTATCTGGGTAAGACAAAAGGATGCAGGAAACCCAGATATCCTCTTAAGAGGCCAGCACACAGACTCACTCACTTGTAAGCCCTTACACTGGACTCCAGTACAGGGATAGTTCCTTGGGAGGAGTAACGGACATACAGGGAGTTGTGTGGTTTCATGGTGAGGACTGCAGGGACAGTCACCACATCCCCTATGTGAAGTCCACTTCCCACGCAGCTGGCAGGCGGGCACCATCTTTCCTGTGTTAAGCCCACCCCCACACACCAAATTTGAACCTGAACTGGCATGGTGAGCTCTGCTCACTCCACCCTGGTGACTCCCTGGGACACCACCCCATCCAACTCCATACAATGTGGGAGGCACATTCTCAGCCAGCAGCCAGCCCACCTGCACTGCACTCTTTCTTGGACAACTCATGAGCACCAGGCATGTGTCAGCTGGCCTCAGTGTGCTCTGAGACTTTTGCTGAGTAGCTAGCTCCAAGCTCAACAATGGCACCAAACTAGAGTCTACATTAACCTGGTGAGCACCGTTTGTCTCACCCTGGTCACTCTGAGACCCTGCCTCACTCAACACATATAACACACAAGGCTCTATCAGCAGTTGAGCCTCACAGATCACTTTGTAGCTTCTACCAGGTTGTCCCTGGCTGGTCACAGGCAGTAAACCTAGGCCTGTGCCAGAGCCACTCCCAAGAGGCCCCAAACCAACACACCTGGAGGTAAATCATACCACAGCAGAACACCACCCAATTAAACCCACAAGCAGCACACTCAAAGAGTGGTCTCAGCAGGCACTATAACTTGCTGAGTTGAATTCTGCTCTACTCGGTAAGAGCCCCCACATAGTAGCCTGTAGCCTGTAAGCTGGGTATGTGGCCAAATCCCACAGCCAGTCAGCCTGAGGGTCAATCTCACGTACTGATGTGCCAATAGCAATCAAGGCCCAACTATAACAGGAGGACACACACACCCCACACAAAGGACATTCCTGGAGCAACTGGAACAGGTGACCCAGGAGACGGTGTCTCTAGGCCCCACAGGACACCTACTACATAAGGCCACTGGCCAAGACTGGGAGACATAGCAGATCTACCTAATCCATAGAAACAAACACAGAGAGGCAGACAAAAATGAGGAAACAAAGAAATATGTCCTGAAGGAAAAAACAGGAGAAAACTCCAGAAAAAGAATTAAATGAAATGAAGGCAAGATACCTACTAGAGACAGAGTTCAAAACAATGGTTATAAGAATGCTCAGTGAACTTAGGGGAAGAATAGATTAATTCAGTGAGAACTTTAACAAAGAGATAGCAAGCATAAGAAAGGACATAGAAACCATAAAAAAAAAAACAGTCAGAAATGAAGGCTACAATAACTGAAAAAGAAGAATACATTAGAAAGAATTACCAGCAGACTAGATGAAGCAGAGAATCAAATAAGTGTTTTGGAACACAAGGTAGCCGAACCCATGCAATCGGAACAGCAAAAAGAAAAAAGAATTAATATGTGAGGCTAATTTAAGAGACCTCTAGTTCAACATCAAGCATACCAACATCATAAAGGTACCAGAAAGAGAAAGCAAGGGATTGAGAACTATTTAAAAAAATAATGACTGAAAACTTTACTATTCTAGCAAAAGAAATAGACATACGAGTCCAGGAAGCACAGAGTCCCAAATGAGATGCACCTAAACAGGCCCACACCAGACATACTACAATTAAAAAGGCAAAGGTTAAAGACAAAGAGAGAATCCTAAAAGCAGCAAGAGAAAGGCAACTAGTTACTTACAAGGGAATCCTCACAAAATTCTCAGCGGATTTCTCAACAGAAACTTTTCAGGCAAGAAAGGATAGACATGAACTATTCAAAGGATGAAAAGCAAGGACATACAACCAAGACTACTCTATCTAGCAAGGCTATCACTTAAAATTGAAGGAGAGATGAAGAGCTTCCCAGACAAGAAAAAGGAGTTCATTATCATCAAACTAATATAACAAGAAATGTTAAAGAGAGTTCTTTAAGAAAAGGAAGGGGGGGGAGAACATAAATAAGAATTATAAAATTGCAATAACTATGTATCTATGAATAATCACTTTATCATACATTAGGCGACAAAACTAGTCTCAATAAATTTAAGAAAAATAAAATCCTATCAAGTGTCTTCTCTGACCACAATGGTATGAAACTAGAAATCAAATACAAGAAAAAAACTGAAAAACACACAAATACATGGAGACTAAATAACACGCTACTAATTAATGAAAGTGTCAACAAGATCAAGGAAGAAATCAAGTGATACCTTGAGACAAATGAAAACGAAAATACAATGACCCAAAATTTATGGGACACAGCGAAAGCAGTCCTAAGAGGAAAAATCATAGCAATACAGGCTTACGTCAAGAAACATCAACAACAACAAAAATCTCAAATAAACAATCTAAACTTACACTTAAAGGAACTAGAAAAACAACAACAAACAAAGCCTAAAATGAGTAGAAGGAAAGACCTTATGACCCAGCAATTTCACTTCTGGGTATTTATCTGAAGAAATCCAAAACAGTAATTCAAAATGATATATGCACCCCTATGTTCACTGCAGCACTATTTACAATAAGCAAGATATGGAAGCAACCCAAGTGCCCATCAATAGATGATTGGATAAAGAAGAAGTGATATATGTATATATATGAAGATTACTCAGCCATAAAAAAGAATGGCATTTGTGACAACATGGAGGAACCTAGAGGGTATTATGCTAAGTGGAATAGGTCAGACAGAGAAAGACAAATGCCAGATGATCTCACTTATATATGGAATCTAAAGAACAGAATAAACAAACTAAACAAATAAACAAAACAGAAATAGACCCATAGATACAAAGAACAAACTGATGATTGCTAGAAGGCAGGAGGTGAGAAAGGTGAAGGGATTAAGAAGTACAAATTGGTCATTACAAAATAGTCACAGGGATGTAAGGTACAGCATAGAGAATAGAGTCAATAATGTTTCAACAACTCTGTCTAGTGCCAGGTGGGGACTAGACTAATCTGGGGGATCACTGCACAAATTACATAAATGTCTAACTATTATGCTGTACACCTGAAACTAATATAAAATAATACTGAATGTCAATTGTAATTGAAAAAAATAAATAAATTTTAAAAAGTGATTAACATTTAAGAGATCTTCTTGATGAAGATCATAGAAAGTCATGCTGGAGACACCAGGTTTATCAATGGAGGGGGACAGAAAAGGAAAGAGAAAAGAGATGTCAAATCACCTTGGCAATCAGAACTAGGGGTACCCATCAGGTGGGCAGTTTTCAAGCATTTGGATTTGGATTTTTTTCCCCCTGGGAGAGTGACTTTGGTTTCATGGTGAAATGGTTTGGGTAGTTTAAGAAGAAAGCAGCATACAGGAATGTAGATAATAAGGGGAAAAGCATGAAGGAATAGAGTAGGGAATCAGAGGCACATTGAAAAGAGTCTTTAAATTATTTTTAATAAAGATGCTAGTTGTTTTTCCCAGTTTGTAACAAATGCAACAAAAAATCAAACAAAAACTCTAACAACAATATTAACAAAGAACATGTAATACCAAACCTGATGGGCCTCAGGCCTCAGCCCATTCCTAACTCAGCAGAATGGAGTCACCCCCACCCCTATGAAAAATTAAGTTTAGTAAAACAACAAAAAAACAAAAGGAATGACTATGGGAAGATTTGCCAAACTATAAATTAAAAAATTTTAAATATATTTCTATTCCTTTCCAACAATGACAGTAACGTTAATGAGATCCATGGAGTGTTTGTCAGATCATTTACCAAGTACAACTGGAGAATTTGCTTTAATTTAATAGAAGAGAATAATTTTTAATCAATATATCATAGCGGAGATATAAATAAGTACTCTTAGAAACACTTATTTAACAGTTTAAACATTAATCTCTTTAAAACTTAAAATTGTATATTATTTAGTATCTTAGACACTTGTCGTATTGTAGGGAGAAATACAACCTCAAAATATCATCAATTTTAAATTTGGTCAGATCTAAATACATAAACCAATATCAGAAACCTCCTTTAATAAATGTGGTTCCAAAAGATTCTACTGATATAATGGGATTGAGGATATTTTTATATCCCACCAGTACTAGGAGATACATTGTAATCCAAACCCATATAAACAAAAGTTTCTTTTATCATTCATTCAATAAGCAAATATTTATTGAGCACCTACTAGATGACAAGGCATTTTGGGGCTTACAATTTTGCTGGAGAAACAGACAACAACAAGTCAGGGATTAAATATATAGTAGATCGAATGGCAATAAATTCTGTGGAGAACAGTAAAGAGTGAGGGTTTCACTTTTAATAGGATGATTGCACAAGGAGGACCTCACTTGTCAAGTGAGATTTAAGCAAGTGAGGCCTGAAGGAGATGAGGGAGCAAGACACATGAAAAGTACCCAGTAGAGCTGCATTCCTGCAAGTGCTAATGCCATTAGGCAGAGGGGGTTGGGTCTGTTTAAGGAAGTCAGTGTGGCTGAGGAAAAGTGCACTGACACGCACTGTCCAAGGTGTCAGCAGACACCCTCTAGTTGTCAACGTCTCTTCAGTGTGCCTCAGCTGCAGAGAGTCACCTTGTGCCAGGTCACACCCTTCTCAGGGCAGCACTCATCCCACAGCTGATGAGGCAGGTAAAAAGAGGCAGCCATTTTGGCCTTAGGAGAGAAAACACTGACAGTCTATAAATGCTCCCAAGCTCCTTGTAGTGTTGCCTACAGCTTTGTTGGGCTGCTGCACAGTCGGACTTTTCTCTCTTTCCCCATCCTGCCTCAGCCTGCTTCTTCCTATAGGTATGGAACCCTAATACATACCCAGCCTACCAACTCTGTCTCCAATGTCTGCTTCTGGAAAATCCAACATGCCACAAAAAGTGAGCAAGGGAGGGAGTAATAGGAGGTAAGTTCAGGAAGTTGTCTGAGACACTTGACTTTGGCTTTTACTGAGTGAGACGAGGGCTCTGGATAGTTTGGAGCAGAAAGGTGGCTTTTTCTGACCTTTCATAAGGCACCCCCTGGCTGCTGTACTACAGACAGAATGGAGGAAGAGAAGGGTAGAAGGGAGGGAACAGTACAATCCAAGTGAGAGATGATGGTTTGCACCAGCCAGGAGTGACAGGGGATTTTTAAAAGTGGATATATTTTGGAGAAAGGGTCTATAGGACTCACTGATGAATTGGATGTTGAAAGGGAGGGAAGAAAAAAGTCAAGAATTACTCTTCTGTTTTGGACCGAGTGACTGGAGGAGCAAAGATGCAGGTTAGGAGTTTGATTTTAGACTTGTGACAACTGAGATGACTTTTGCATATCCAAGTGGAGATGTGAAGCAGACCGTAGGATACAAGAGTCTATATTTCTGCAAGAGGTCCACAATGGAGACATACATTTAGGAGTCATCTGCACATGAATAGTATTGAAGCCATCAATTGGAAGGAGAGTGAGTTTGGAAAGAGGACAAAAGGTCTAAGGACCAAACCCTGGGACATTCATCACAATTCACTCTCCCCTTTTGGTCCCAGCACTCCTCTCATAGTGTAACAATGGTCAATGGTCCCCCGTGATAAGTAAGGGTGCTAACAGAAGAGAGAGGTGAGTTATGTAATCAATGGACCTTCATCTCAATTCTGAGAGTCTTGTTCTCAGAAGCCTCGTATTAGCTTTCTCTTGAGCTGTCAATATGAAAAAAATGAATAATTTCTACATGGAACCAGTCTTTACTAGGCATCTTGGACCTCCTGTCCAATATTGCCAGATCAACCAAATGCCCAAAGCACATAATCAAGTGCATTAACTAATGAAGGTAAAGAGGAAACATCAAGACAAAAGGGATTGCAGGTCATCGTATCATTTACTACATGAGAAAATTCAGGTTTACAGATACTTGCAATAGTACCTGATACTGGGAAGCAAAGAGCAACATTATAAAGCAATATACCGTTGACTCTGGGTCCAGTGTACTTTTCCTTAAAGCATCATGCCCAGAATAGATTCCATAATCTTAATTAAAACAACTCTTACCAATTAAGTCACAGTTTAATTTTGGCTGTCACTGGCAAAACTTAAATTGTAGACCACCTGGAAATGACATGACTTTTAGTTTTAGTGAGCAAGCAGTTAAGATTAAGAAAAATGACCATAGAGCCCTGAAAAGATGCTTTCATTGAAAAAGTATGAATCATACATGCACATGTTAAATTTTTAACAGAAATCTTTCTTTCTCTTTCTTATTGAGCCTGTGTGGGAAAGAGAGGTAAAAGTCAGGTATAAAGGCACATACAAAAATAGTAAAGGAATTTCTTTAGTTCAGAGCTTCTCAAACTTATTGTGCAGATGAACTACATGGAAGCTTCTTAAACTAGATTCTGGTTCAGTAGGACCTGGAGTAGGGCCTAGATTCTGCATTTTTAACAAGCTCCCAGGTGTGCTGCTGCTGCTTGTCCACAAACCATACTTCCACCAGCAATGCTTTAATCAACATTATCTGATAAAAGAGTAAATTGACCATGTGGCAGAGAAAGTACTCCTGTAGATACAGCTCAGCAGGAAATCTTAAACATAGGTGTACATTCACAGAGAGGGAAAACTTTTGAGTATAAACAGAAAGATTCTGAGTGAAAAATACCTATTCAAACCTAAGAAAACCAGAGTGAGAAATCATAATATTTTACAGAAGAAAATATCAAGCAATGATTGGAAACCATAACCATTGTATTAAATTGTATTAAATTGTATTAAAAAGATTACCTACTCATGCATGAGTTTTTATATTGCTTTAATTTTACAATCTAATCTAATTTGTACCTCCCATTTAAACATAATGTTTATACTAGTATTTTGATAGCTTACTTCAAGGCTTTTGTTTATTTTTTAAAAATAATTAGGTGGGGATGGATGATTTTTATATTTTCTTTGGTTCAGTGGTCTCATGGTTCTCAATCCTAACTGTACATCATAATCCAGAGAGCTACAATATTGCTGATTCCCAGGTCCCACCCCTAGAAAATAAGATGTCAGTGCTCAGGATGGGCTATGGGCTCCTGTAAATTTTAAAGGTCCCTAGGTGACTGTAAAGTGCAGCTCGGGGTGAGAACCACTGAATTTAACCAAACCTAAAAGAATTTTTGAGCTCCCGAGACTAAAATCCAGGAAACACCATCCACAGTGGCAGCATCAGCAGGAAACAACTTCTGGAGACTAACTTTGCACACTTGAACTTATAAAGTTATAGCAAACATCATAAAAGATTAACCAAATCCTTTGATCTCAAAAAACGTTGAAAAATCTAGTCACTTCTCTTTCCCTTTTCCACTTTTCCAAATCAAAGTCTTCAGACAGATTATCTTTAAGCAGGTTTCAAAAGACTACCACTGAAATTGAAATGTTGATAGTTTCCAGCAGATATCAGAATGAAACCAATATAAACAAGTGCTCTCAAAGTGTCAAAATGACCTATGGATCTTATGGTGTTTATAAATATATGCAAGCAAAGAAAGAAAGAAGGAAAGAAGGAAGGAAGGAAGGAAAGAAAGAAGGAAGGAAGGAAGGAAGGAAGGAAGGAAGGAAGGAAGGAAGGAAGGAAGGAAGGAAGGAAGGATGGAAGGAAGGAAGGAAGGAAGGGAAACAGTAAGCTCCTTTGAGATAATATTCAAATTTTTGTTCTTGCTGAGTTGATTTTGAATAGAAATAGTTCAAAACGGTAGTTTTTAGAACACCAATATCTAAGTCTAAAAATAAAAAGGCATATTAAAAAATAAGCTTCAGGTTTCAGTCCATATGAAACAGGTACCATAAAGATAGGACATTGGGAGGGTCCCACAGAGGTGGATTAGCTCAATGTATTGAAAGATAACAACAGTAACATCAAGGTGAACTTGATTTCCATCTAAGTCAGTTCCCTTCCCTCTGTACTCTGGGCACTGACAGCACCCCTAAATCCAACCATCCATTTTAGAAAATATATTCTCCTGAACAATAGGGAAATTCAATGAGAATCAGAAAATGGCTCAGAGCAGACTTATCCCACTAACTGGAAAAATCAATTCCCTTTATAGGTGGGGGGTGGCATAGTTCCATGACATCATCTTTGGTTCTTCTACCTGTTAACCAGGAAAATAAGAATTTGCCTTTTGCTGATGGAAAATCCAATGATAATCTAAAAGGTAATCTGCTTCTTCTTTATCGTTGATTTTGTTTGGGTTTCCACAGACAATCCTATGTGGTATGAGAAGATTATCCAAAACTGATCCTTGGAGTTCACTCTGGGTTTCCCAGCAAGGAGCCAGAATGGACCAGGTAGAAGGACCTATAACAAGATTCAGTTCCCACAACAAAGTGCTCCTAACAGAAGGAGCAACAGGTTCCCATGGGCCAGAGGTCACCTGGTCCTTGGCAGTTGGCTTTCCAAAATACCTCTTAAGGCAAAGACTGGCACCATGTCCAGATTGGCCAGCATCCAAGAAGACTATTTTTCTTTCCACTGACAAAGTCCCTATCCTGGTTACCTATAAAAAGGGGATACAACATGGGGCCATGTTCCTTTCCTGAAACACAAACTCACCGTGTGCCCAAAATTCTTCTCTCTAATACGAGGAGTACAAGAAGACCCCGCCTTCTCTTGCCAACCCTAGTAATTTAGCTCTGCTAGGCTTTCTCATACATCTAGGGTCACCTGGCAGCTGAATGATCTACGATGGTTTTACTTACACATCTGCAAGTTGGTTGGCTTTTGAATCGTGGGCCTCAGTTCCCTTCCACATGACCTCATCCTCCACTAAGCTAGTATGCTCAGGCTTCCATAACAAAATACGCGCTTAAACAATAGAAATTTATTTCCTTACAGTCCTGAAAGTGAGAAGTTCAAGCTCCAGGTATTAGCAAGTTTGGTATCTTCTCAGGACCTATTTCCTTCGCGTATAGATGGCTGTCTTCTCTCTATTTCTTCACATGGTCTTTTCTTTGTGTGTGTCTGTGTCCTAATCTACTCTACTTATAAGGACACCAGTCATATTGCATTGGGGCTCATGCTATTGAGCTCATCTAACCTTAATTATTTCTCTAAACACCCATCTCCAAATACAGTCAAATTCTGACATACTGAAGGTTAAGATTTCAACATGTGAATTTTGGGTGAGGAACACAATTCATCTTGTAACAGTTTGTGTGGGCTCATTCGCATGGTGATCTCAGGGGTCCAAACACAGTAATAAAAATAAAATAAAATAAAAAGTCTCACTATACGAGTTCATTTTAAGCCTCCGCTCTGTCACATTTGCGTGCGTTCCATTGGCTGAAGCTGGTCTCAAGGCCAAAGTCAGCATAGGGCAGCACTACCAAAGGAAGAAGATAGAGAGAGGGGAATAATTTGTGGCCATTTTTGCAGTCTACCATATGTTGTAAGTGATAGAGATAAGAATTGGTCTACTCTTGCCCCTGGAGAACTTCTCCCTGGGAGAGTTCAGATACCTCTTCCCAAAAAATGAATTTTCAGTGTAATGAAATCCATACTCAGGGGCTACGACTTATTACAGTGTCAATATGAACAAGACATGCAATTTCCTTATAAAATGAGAAAAGCAATCGTCATCCTTCCCTTCCTCACACAGACTGCATAATGTCAGATGTGAAAACTCTTCGGAAGGAATGCTCTCTCTCAGTCTCCTTCAGTGACATATGTATTCTACGGACGGAATGTAAGGTTTCTAAATTCAAACAATGTGGATATTTCAAATCAACACCAAGTCATTTAATAGAGACATAGTGCCTTGGGTGTTGACCTATTCCCAAAGATTTCCCAAACATTGCCTTTTAACAAAACACTTCAGAATGCAGACTAAGCCTTTCAAGTGACATTGTGACTGTCACTGCTAAGTCTCTGTCATCTAAGCTCTCTATGCAATGGTCAGTAAATAGCATAAGATTTGCACAGTCCATTTGCTCCAACTCAATTTGAGTGGTGTCAGAATCTTCAGAGGTTCCAAGAACCAATGAGCATAGAAAACGAGTTTTTGTAGTAAATGCTTCCTAGGGAAGAACAAGGTCAGACATGTATCTGCATCCAACCTATCCTTTTAAGACATAGCTCTAGTCCTTCCTATTCCATGGTACTTTCTCCGATCATCCCTGCCCACAGAGATCTCTCCGTCTAAACTTCAGTAACATTTTATTGAATGGACTAGATTTAATAGAAAGCAAGCAAAAGCCAGTTTTATTTTTTCTTATTTTTCTCCCAAGTTTCATTAACACAGTCATTGCTTACCACCGGTTTTGGTAAAATTTTGGACAGAATCCCTTGGCTTGAGCCACGTTTAGATATGAAAACGTCCAGTGGAAATTAATAGTAGCAGGACATCAATCCAATTCAAGCTTATTAGGTGAGTGCAAAAGTAATTGTGGTGTTTGCAACTATTTTTAACCTTTAAAACCACAATTACTTTTGCACCAGCCTAATGGAATCACAATTTTAAGATAATAGCCAAACTCCTATTGAATTCAGCCTTCTCCTGTCCCCCATCTAGCACAGACTTGGGAGCCTGCAGTGGAGGAAGAGCGCTGGCTGCCCTGCCTCTCTTCTCTCCTGCCGGTCCTCCTCCACTCGCTGCTGGCAGAGCTGACCAGGTGTGGAGGTAGGACCTATTAGCCACTGCAGATGCACAAAGCAGACTTTGCCTCTCCTCGTGTGCATTTGCTGGTTTCTGGGGATTTTCCACTTTGGGCTCCAGCCCTGCTGCATCCGACAGTGCTTCTCCTCTGGCTAATTCCCACTTCTGATTTCCACTTCTGTTTCCAGGGATCCATCTCTCAGTTAGGGTTGTATCAACCCTCTAAATGATCTATTTAGGCAGGAACCCAAAAAGATGCACTAAGCTATCTTTCTTCCATAAGGGCTACCTCTCCCCAGGACATATGCTCCTTTATCCCACTGTCAGCAGAAGTTCAGACACTGCCATCTCTTTCTTGATTCTGCTATCCCAGGGCTCTCAGCCAGCCACTGCCACAGCCATCTGATTTGATTCACTTGAAGCGAGAATCAGATATCAATCTGTAAGTCTCCCAAATTCTAAGGAATGCAGCCAGCCTTTCTGAGTAGTTTTCTTGAAACTCCCCCTTTTTTTGGCTTAAGATTCGTGAAAAGTACTGATGAGCGTGAAATAAATGCATAGAACACTCTCAGCTCCCTTCAAAAAAAATCCCTTCTTTGGACTCTTCAATCTCTCCCGGCTGTATATGCTAGAAGTAGATGATGGGCTAGTGAGGACAGACCAACTTCACAGTCTCTTTACATACGCTGTCCAGGTGGTCTTGTCTAGCACATTCCTTAGGACTGTGGATCCTTGGCACCAATTGATTTGTTCTCAGCCTTGGAACATTCACTGAAAATCTGAGACAAGAATAACAATAACATCTGAAAACTAGCAACTCTTCTATATGTATTGTCTTTAACAAAATTGCCTTATTTTACTGAGCGCCCTGTAAGACTTGGCCATATTTAGACCTTGGGAAGATGAGAGTTTGGGGAAAGTGAAACAAATGAAGAAGAGAATATAATTTGTATTCTTGAGGTCTTCACAAACTAGTGAAGACTACAACAGAAACTGTGGAAATCTGTCTGTCCCAATGGCCTGAGGCCCCATTTCTTCAGAAGCTCATCCTCATTGCCCTCGATGGTCCCCAACAGCCATATCTGTATGGTATGTCATTTGTTAACCATGGTCCACTGGACCTAAGGCTGACGCCTTCCTCAAAATGGGCCAATTATTTAACTCTCCTGGGAATTAAGAATTAAACTGAAACTCATGTCAGACTAGGTAGCCAGAAAGGTAGGTATTTTCTACCTTGTGGAACAGAGAAGTACCCTAAGTATCCTAAGCAATAGAAACATAACACATACGAGTACATACAAAGGAGTTTAGAACAAGGCAGCAGCACAGAGGCAAAGGCAGTTGATTAGCAAAGGCATCACTGAGACTCAATATCGGCCATGGTAATCCTTGGCAGATGAGTAGGATACCTATGGGGAGGTGAGAAATAGTTCAGGAGCAAAGGTAAGTAGGTAAAGAATTTAAACAGATAGCTGAGGGGCCTACTGTGTCAAAAGAAATACTGGGAAGAAAATCAGATAAATGGCTAAGGTCATGCCAAAGAAGGTGGGAAATTCTTGAAGACTGTTTAGCTGGAGTCACGTGATAGGACCTGTGTTATCAAAATTAATTATTAGAATAATGCTTAGGACGAATTATAAGGTAAAGGGATTGAATACAGGGAAAGCAGATAGGAAGTAATTGCAATATTCTGAGAAAGGGCAATGAGGGACCAGTCTAGGAGAGTGGATTTGGGAATAGGAAAGGGAAAAGGCCAGTTTGACAGGTTAGTGCCGAAAGTAGAGTATGGCGAGATGGTCCCATGGCAGAAACAGCCTCAGATCTAACAGGTGATAAACATAATTATGCCCTAGCCCATTTTATGAGTCGTTCGCCACCACCCTGGACACTGCTGTTGGGGGAACTGGATGCATGCTGTGGTAGACGTGCTATTTCCCAACTTGCAGCATTTCCCCCTCTTCTCCAGGGAACAGCACTCCAGTTCCCTTTGAGAAATTGGGTCCTGCAACTCTCCTAAACCTGAAGTCCTATCTCACTGCAGAACCTCAGGTGGGATGCAGGCATGTCTTCCTCATGGAAAAAGACAAGTAAGGCAGAGTCAGACTCTGTAGCTCTGAGCCCTAGGATTAGAGAGTCAGGCTCATAAAACCCCACCTGAACTCACCTGCTATGTGACTCTCACCCCAAATCAGACATTCTAGGTGGGAGGGAGACTTTGTAGGCATCAACAGCTGCCATAAAATAGTCTTTCAAGGACCCCTCTTTCTATACTGTGTACTTGATGGAGTCTATGATGTTAGACTGCATGGGATTAAATGTTGGCTGTCTCAACCTTGGACACGGTAATTGACCTCACCATCACTCATCATCTTCATTTGTAAAATGGAGATGACAAGAGCTTCTACCGAATAGGGATTTTATGAACGTTAAATACCTTCAGACTCACAAAGTGCTTAGGGCAGTGTCTGGTGCATAGAAAAGGTTCAACATGTTCAGTAGTACCGGAAGCACTCAAACACTTTGGCTAGTTACCATCCAGGCCCACCATTTATTTGCCATGAGGCATAAGAACAATAATACTTTGCTGCTGACATCTAGAGGGTTCTTATGAGCCAGGATGACCATTGATGTTTGTGCACATGCTTTGAATACTCTCAAATTCTCTGCTATCACAATACATATCTCCCAGCACCCATAGAACTGCCTTTGATAAGATGTGGCTCTGGGATAGACCCAGATAAGAGGTGCTATTTAAGTGGTATTATTCATATTTAAAGTGTTCACTAAGGACTAAATCCTTCTTTTAAAGGACCTTGTGGATGCGTTCTACTTTGAGTTTAGTCCCAAGAAATATTTATCATGTATCAAATTTTTGTAGGATTTCTTTTACCTGATGAGGAAAGTTATGTAACATTATTTCAATATTTAAAGCCAAGATCCAATGGATAAAGAAGTTGTGGTATATATACACAATGGAATACTATTTGGCTTTAAGGAAAGATGATATAGGAGCATTTGTGACAACATGGATGGATCTTGAGAGTATAATGCTAAGTGAAATAAGTCAGACAGAAAAAGCAGAGAACCTTATGATTTCACTGATATGTGGTATATAAACTAAAAACAACAAAAGAACAAGACAAACAAATGAGAAAAAAAAACTCATAGACACAGACAATAGTTTAGTGGTTACCAGAGGGTAAGGGGGTGGGGGCAGGGAGATGAGGGTAAAGGGGATCAAATATATGATGATGGAAGGAGAACTGACTCTGGGTGGTGAACACACAATGGGATTTATAGATGATGTAATACAGAATTGTACACCTGAAATCTATGTAAATTTACTAACAATTGTCACCCCAATAAATTTAATAAAAAAAAGCCAAGATCCATGAAAAACTGTTAAATTAGTACATCCTGCAAACATCTATCTTTGTTCAAAGTTTGAGCTGTACTGTTATTTTTAATTTGACTCTTCTATATCATATTGAATTTTATGTGAGTGCTCACTTTCTTTCACAAGAAATAAGAATGAACATTAAGAAACTATCAGTGATAAGTTACTGAGGAATACTGCCCTGTCATCCACCTGAAGATCTTCCAGAAGAAAACAAATACCTGCCTGGCAGGTAAGGCAGCCATTTAACTAGAGGTACTTTTCAGGGATCTCATTCAACCCTCAGATTCTCTGATTTCATCTGCATTCAAGGCATTGTGGCAACTTGAACTCTTTCACTGTATTAATTAATTTCAAGTTTTTTTTTTCAAAATGTGTCAGAAATCCACAAAAAAAACAAAAAGTTGATATTTAGCCTATTTTATGCATTTAATAATAACAATTTGAGCTGCTTTGTATATAAATGACATTATTTTTATGTATAAAAATTTCAGATATTTTTCATATATTAAGATTATTCAGGACAAAGTTAACAAACCCAGGGAAATCCACCTCAGTCCACAACTCCAGCAAGGGCCTGTCTCCAGATTCCAGTGAGTTCTTCATTGAAGACTAGTGGGAAAGGCTCAAGACCAGCTCATTTCCTAATCCCTTGGGCAGAGGATAAGTGAGCAGGAGATCCCAGAGCCTACACCAGCATGCTCTTTTTCCAGCAAACTACTCTAAAATTGTTTTGTGATGAAGTTAACAAACATGTATTGTTCACCCCACTATGTGCCAGCAACACATTACAAGGAATGCAAACACAAATGTAAGCCACGGTTCCTAGTCTCAGGAAGTTCATGGTATTGTGGGGGGAAAGAGGCAAGTGCTGCTATAACCATAACAGAGGATGTAGTGGGATAAAATCAGGATGAGATGTATACATCAGGGCTAAGGGGGTTAGGTGAGAGGCAGAGCTGTGGACTGGTTAACAACCTGGGCTCAGAAATCGGACCACAGCCTGAGCTCAATTGTCTGCTCCGCTGCTGACAAAATGTGTGACCCTGGGAAAGCCACTTAACCTCTCTGTGCCTCAGTTCCTTCATAAAGTCAGATTAATAATAGTATCCATTTAATACTCATTTAGAGTATTAACTAGGTAAAGCACTGGAAACAGTCCCAGACATACAGTGCACGCTATGTTTGGATAAAGGAGTGACCCTTTCATTCTCTTTACCGAGGAATCTCCAAGGGACAGAAAAGAAAGCTGGTGACCAATCCTACCTCCTTGTCAGCCACACTCCCTGGTAAATCACCTAATAATATTTGCTAGGTAGGAGGAAGACCCTTGGAGAAAGATAGCTCTTACCTCCACAGACCAGCCCCTTTAAATCATATCACCTAAGAGACCATGCCATAATCACCCTGCATTAAATACTAAGCTCCATTAAAATGTTTCTAATACCCTTAAAATTAACTCAAAGGATTTTCAAGAATTAAACTGAATCATTGAGTGTCTCTTTCACTGATTCAGTATAATAGCAAGCTTCTCCTCATTTGCTTTTGGGATTCAGCTTCTGTTTAAAATGTTTGATAAGCTAATGGTTAATCTCCCTCAGTAACCACAATTTTGCCTCAGATATAAGAAAGAAAAGACTTCCTAGGTGTCCCCACATAGCACCAGGGAAAAGGAAAATTGGAAAGAGAAAGTAGATGCAAAAGACAAATGTTTCTCCTTCCAAACTTTGCCCGTGACCAGACCCTTCCTTACACACAGAAAGGTCAGAACCCCACAGGGGTACGCTCTTGTATAAAGAGCGTCTCAGGAGCACTCTGACCTGGCTGAGGAGAGACCCCACGCTCATAAATATCTGAGCACAGCCACCTGGGTGTTATAAATAGTAAACTTTCAGGATCAAAGATAGATAGATAGATAGATGATAGATAGATAGATAGATAGATAGATAGATAGATAGATAGATAGATAGATAGATAGAAAGATAGATGATAAATAGATGATAGACAGATAGATGATAGATTTTAAAAACTAAGGAAATAAATCATGTCTCTTTTTAAAGTCAAAAAATTTTCATGTCCCCAAATATTTTCCCCAACCCAAAATTTACTGTGTCTGAATGCATTTCAGTTGAGCCATGCCCCTTGCAGTCATTATTTAATGAATTCAAATATTCTCAAGATCGGTAGTTTTTCCTTGTGTTTCTAATACCTTAATCTTGAACACAAGTCATCAGACTGCCTTCCTCCTGACTAGAAGAATAAGGATGCTGGGAGATGGGGAATCTGCAGCGAGCTCCAAAATGGCCAGCAGCAGAGAAAGGAAGCAGCCAGTGCCCAAATTGTCCACTCTCATGGGCAATTTGGTTGTTGAGACACCAAATTGTCACCAAACATCATCAACAATCATGATGTTGTTGAGAGCGGGTCCTACTAGATCCCTACCTTGTCCAAATACTATCCTCTGACCTGATAGCAAGATTGGGAAGATTTATCGTTCAATCCTTGCTTCTTGACTAACAACTGGAATTTTAGAAATTCCGTGGTGGTGGGGGAGACATGCTTCAATTGGTAAGTCAGCCATGGTTTGGTTTGCACACTTTTTAATTGTCAGAGGAAATAAGTGGTAAACGCTTGAATTATGGTTGGTGACACTGTTCTGAACCACTCAGGCTTCAAGAAGAGAAGTACGTATGTAGGAATGAAAATATCCAAAGAACAGCATTGCCATGGGCATTTCAAATGCAGCACAGCCAGCCAAATCAATCAGGAGGAAGAAAAAAAAAACTGGCTAAAAACCATCCTCTGGTCAATCCTGGAAGAGAAAACTTAGGGACATG
This sequence comes from Rhinolophus hipposideros, assembly GCF_964194185.1. Lineage (NCBI taxonomy): Eukaryota > Metazoa > Chordata > Mammalia > Chiroptera > Rhinolophidae > Rhinolophus > Rhinolophus hipposideros. The sequence continues at coordinate 14,685,742 of NC_138052.1, forward strand.
TGTTCCCTCAAAAATGGAAAATTACAATTCATTTCCAAAGTAATCATTTCTAGTGCCTGCCCCAACTTTTAATGCCTCTCTGAACTTCCTAAATATATTTACCGAGCTAAACTTTCTTCCTATGTATGTGTTCACGCTGTGCTTTATTTGCATTGCAGAATAGCACTGTAGCCCTCCCAGTCCTTATAAATTAAGTTTATTTTGAGATGGGAGGAATGGAGCAGAATTAGTCCCTGCTGTGACTTAATGTTGTGAGAGTTTATTTCTTTGTTTTTCTAAGAAACTATATTGATGGGCCAGGGAATGGGGGAAGATAGAAGGCTTGCCCCCACCCCGTGCCTGTTTTCACTCTCATTTTTGAAAAGGAAGTGTATCCAAATAATCTCTTTCCAGATGCACTCAGATCAAATGGGGACACTAGGTAATTGAGAAACAAGATTTCCATCTGCTCTATCAATTGAAAGGCAAAAAGTGGAATGATAAAAAAAAAAAAAAATGGAACCAATCTCCTCTTGCTTGTGAGCACTGAAAGGATGGGTAGTTCAAATGCTCCAAGAGCTGGAAAGAGGTGGGATCCCTGAATGACTGACACCACAGCTCCAGGGCAGCCACACAGAGTGTCTGCATTCTCCAAGGCTTTCTCCAGAACAATGCCCTCCACGGGCCCATTCCATTGGTTGCCATGTCTCCTGTGCCCCACCCCCATAGGCCATCAATCATGCATATTTATTTATTCATCTATTCAACCAATATTCATTAGGCCCCTACCACTTCTGCCTTCCCTTATTAATTTAAATTTCACTATGACCCTATGAAGTAGATGCAGATAGGCAGCTCAGTGTTGTGCTGAAATAACAGTAAGTCCCATGCTCTACCGATCTTTTCACATGTGTCTGCTTTGTCTTTCAAGTTAGATTGGAAGCTCTTCAAGAGCAGAAACCTTGTCTGTCATTGATCACGTTCTCCAGATTGGCCTCTAGCAAAGAGCCCATCATTTAACAACTAAAAATACAATAAACCCAATTAGGAAAAAAAAAAGGGAGGGTGATTTCATTTCATTTTTAAATATAGTCATGTGCCCAGTAAAGCAGAACTTTACCACACATGAACATATGCTTTTAATCACTAGCAAGAAAACAGATTTTTCTTGAAACTTATCCCTTCCTATTTCTAGAGTCACGCCATCGTGGAGCAGATTGTTGCTCTGAGAAGAGGCATTTGAGGGGTCTCTGTAATTTATTTAGATTAAGGTGTCTATTCATTCTGGAAGAATTGCCGGACCACATTCCTTTATCCTGACAAGGACTTCTGCAGTTAGACATAAGAGAAGTCAGTCCGTGCCCTTCCTTGGTGAAGATTTTCATTTGCTAATTTACCCCTGGAACTTAGAGCCTTCCAATAAGTGGGGGAGTAGGACCCAGGGTCCTGCCTATTATGGTCTAAAGGTATTGGTCATGGCCATGAACTGAGGTAGCAATGGCAGGGAAGGACAACAGAGTTCCCTAGAAGAAATGTGCCATTAGCAGGGAGCATTACTCAATTCAGATCTGCTCTCAATGGGTAGGGCTTGTCCTGGCACTGTGGACTGCCCCCTTGGGCTGTCTCCTCCACCTAGGAAGGAACTTGTTAGAAATGGCTGCACAGTTTGTTATACATTGAATTTTGCCCCTCAGCCAAAATTCATATGTTGAAGTCCTAACCCCTAATGTGACTGTATCTAGAGATAGGGTCTTTAGAAAGTAGTTAAGGTTAAATGAGGTCATAAAGGTAGGGCCCTAATCTGATAGGACTGTGGCCTTATAAAGAGGAAGAGGAAGAGAGAGTGAAAAAAAAATAGCAAAAATACATCTCTCTCTCTCTTTCTCTCTCTCTCTCTCTCTCTCTCTCTCTCTCTCTCTCTCTCTCTCTCTCTCTCTCTCCCATGTGAGGACACAAGGAGAAAATGGTTGTTTGCAAGCCAGGAAGAGAGCTCTCAGCAGGAACCAACTCTGCCAGACTTTCATCTGGTAAATTCCAGCCTTAGGAACTATAAGAAAATAAATTTGTATTATTTAAGCCACCCAGTGGATGGTATTCTGTTTATAGCCCATGCTGACTAAAACAGGTATTGTCATTCTTATTTAGTGGATTAGAAAACTGAACTTAGAAAGGTTAAGTAACTTGCTCAAGATAAGCCAGTAGGTGGCAGAGCCATAATTCCACTCTACATTGTTTTCATTTTGCCTAGCTGAGAGTCTGATGGAAAGCCACATTCACCTTGATCTACACTGCCACAGGAAATAGAGATAGGCTAGACAATAATGAGAAATATATAAGCCATTATAACAGCCAGAGGTGGCCTGGAATAGTGAAAGAGCAAGAATGAGTGAATGAATGAATTCCTCCACATTGGAGCTTAGCAAGGCTTCATGGAACAGGTGACAATGAGGACACTGGCATTCTTTCCTCAACACCTTGGGCCTTACCTTAGTGAACATTTTCCTCACTCTCAAATCGCATGAGGGGTCAGTCTTTCCTTGGACACACACCACTGGAGACCTGGGCTTTGCAGTCTTATCCCTCCTGTTTATCTCCAGTGTCTTATATGGAAATGACAACTAATAAATATATGCTGGTTGATTGCTGGCGCCCTCTTCTGCCCTGTTTCCTATGTTTGCACCTTCCTGCAGTATGTATAGAGCTTTATAAATTAAATAAGAATTTTTGTTTTTCGTTTTGCTACATCTGTGCCTGAGGCCTACATGTTGCATCTACATTTAGGGTTGTTATGTAGAGGGAGTGTATGTTTAAATATTCTATACTACTAAACAACGGAATACCTGAGGTAAGTAGGGGGCATTTGTGTATACAACAATGGGACAGGAAACTAGAGAAAGGAGGAGCTCACTCTGTCCCCAGCCCACCCTGCCCTCAGGGAAACTAGGAGACTGTCTCAAACAGGGAGTGCAAAGGGGTGTGACCTTGGAAGAGATCAGGTAGGAGAGATAAGACCAGGGGACCAAGGTGAGAGGAGGGGCAGCTCAGGAGTTAGGACCTTCCTGGCCAGCTCCAAAGAGCACAGGAAGAGCCTAACCAGAGGGTGAAAGCCAAGCTGCCATGGGGGTAGCTCACTGACACTCACGGTGCCACATTATGCAAGCAGGAAGCCCCATCAGCTAGGGCAGGGCCTCCTCCCTCAGCCACCTGTACTCTGCCTGTGGAATGTGTCCCAGGCAGGCAGAAGGGCACCCACCCGGACCCTACGCTGGCTGAGCCCCAACCCTACTGCTTTCTGTGGACGCCTCCGTCATTCAACATTAAGATAATAGCTTAATGTTGCAAATGCAAATGTGTGTGTACTCATATATTAGTACGTATAATTTATACTTATGTATTTATTTAATCCTCACAACTCTCTACAGCAGATACTATTATAGATAAGATGTATAGATAAGCCTTTCTGTGGCACAGAGAGGTTAAATAGACTACCCAAAGTCACACAGCACTCTGGCTCCAGATCCCTGATTTCAACACTATCCAACACTCTCATTATCCAGGATGAAAGAGAGACACTGGTGGGGAAGTGGAAGGAACAGGCCAGCGGGGTCCTATGGCGGCACTGGGCAGTGAAGGCCCCACCCCCTTTGCGCACGATCCACCCTCGATTTTGTGTTAAACTCTCAAATCCATGATCATTCTCTCATCGTGGACTTGAACTCCTCCAAATCCAGAGCCCTGCCTTCTTTATCTTGATACATCCATATCCAAGGACAACGCTGTGACAAGGAGGTCAAGAAAAGAAAAAAAAAACAACCCTGTGCCTCAATTCAGCTTAGGCAAGCTACCTAACAATGGAAGATAAGCAGGTCAGAGCAAAAGTGCTGTGGGAAATTTTCGGCCACCCGCACATATCTTCCGTTAAAAACATGTACCCAGTTAAGCTTACCCCAAAACTGGATATCCTGTTGCTGCAGCAAAGATAAGCAGAACATCCCCTTAAGGAACCTACCCCTGGGAACATCCCCTTACCCCTGGGAACATCCCCTTAAGGAAATCTACCCCTGAGAACATCCCCTTAAAAAAAAAACACACACAGCACCCCTTTTTGTCTTCAAGACACATAAAAAGGGATGGGAAACAGTGCTCAGGGCTCTCGCTCACTGCTATGTCAGTGGAGGCTTGAGCCCAGATTCGAATCTGTAATAAAGGCCTTGTTAATTTGTCCAATTGGGCTCCGTGGTCATTTCTTGGGGACTCGCTCCGTAACAAACGCCTTGCGCGTACAAAGAGCTGAGTAAATGCTAAATATATTGAATTACTAGACGTTGTTAATAAAAATTGTATGTTTGAGCACGTTTTTGTCCTAGAGCACCCCAAAGGATACATTTCTCAAAGAGCCATATGCAGATACCATGAATGGAACTCTTCATGCCATAGCATTCTCCTGTTTGGACCAATATCAGTTTTTCATTCTCTGCACAGCACGGGGGGAGAAAAGCACTTACCCTTAATAGTGCTTCACAAGTTTCAAAAGTACATCACCTCAGTTAATTCTCATTAACTCTGAGTGACAGGTACTTAACAGTAGTATTATCACTGGTACTATACAGGTTAAGAAACTGAGGCATTAAGGAAGTTAAATAATGTATCCAAGATCATATACCTAATCAGCAGCAAAGCCGGGAAGCAAATGCCAATCCCTGTTTTCCAGTTTCTGGCATTCTTTCCTCTATACCTGAGTGCACCCCTTAGACAGTGATTGGACTGCTTTCTTAGATGCCATAAGTTTTATTCCATAAGTAACTCTTCTCAGGCTACACACCTGTTGAAAGGATTTGGGGAGGGCAGCTTTCACAGCCTTGCTGGTTAAGCGAGTCCTTGCCCTTGCCCCTGCCCTTGCCCTGCCCTTGCCCTTGCAGGGACCAGCAGCATCACTATCACCTGGGAGCTTGCTAAAAATGCCGTAAAACTACATAGGTTTCAGGTGTACAATTCTGTATTACATCATCTATAAATCCCATTGTGTGTTCACCACCCAGAGTCAGTTCTCCCATCACCATATGTTTGATCCCTTTTACCCTCATCTATCAGCCACCTCCCCTCTCCAACCAACATCACCCTAATAAATTTAATAAAAGTTATTTTTTTAAAAAAAGAAAGAAATGCAGAACCGTGGGCCCATCCAGGATGTATTGAATCTGAATCTGCATTTTAACCATATCTCTGGGTGATTTGCACACACACAAAGGTCTGAGAATAGCTGCTTTAGAAAACATTCCCACAAGGGCAGTCATTGACAGACACAAAGAAGTTGAATGTCCTTGGTGGGCCTGTGAGAGTTAAATGGGCCCATTCTGCATGTGACCACATTCAGATATTGACACGATAAGCACCAGCTGGGACTCATGCAGGACAGGAACGTGAAGGAGAGCGGCGCGTGCTTCGGACTGGTACGTGTTCCAAAGTCAAGCAGCATACACTGAGGGAATGCAGAGCTAAGTGCCGTGCTCCTGGCAGTTTCTCCCACACAAGAAACCTGTGGGAGCGGACACCCATCTAGGAACGATACACATGGATTTTCTGCCCATTAACAGGGTCTTGTCCAGCCCCATCGCCTTACTCCGTGCTCTCTGCTATGGGGCACTCTGTGTTCTGAACACAGAGATCCAATTGGGTTTGGCATAAACCAGAAAAGCGTCGCTTTGCGTTCCACATGAATGCTGCCTGAGCTAATTTTGGGGAGGTCTGTCACCTTGTCAGTGGACAGGTGGTAGGCTAAAACGAATTCAGCCTCCTTCTCCCACCCCAACTCTTCTTGCCAGCTTTCATGCCAGAGGAAGTCTGAGTCAAACACTATTTTTGATTTTTTTATAAATGTCTCTACAGGTTGATGTTCAGGCTATAACATGCACAGTTTTAAACAACCAGCTTTTAAAATTTGTCTGAAAAAAAAACCACACATGTTGATGGGTTTTCCACATCAAGATAAGCACCCACTAAACCAATATGAATTTGTCAATTAACCTTAACAGTGCTCTAGTGGGTTGAATAATGTACCCCCCAAAATTTATGTCCATCTGGAACCCTGGGATGTAGCCTTCCTTGGAAATAGGGTGTTTGCATATGTCATTAGTTAAGGTTAGCTTCTACTGTTTTAAGTCTGGGTTCTAAATCCAATGACAGGTGTCCTTCTAAGGAGAGAGAGATTTGGATATACACAGACACCCACAGGTGAGAAGATCATGTGAAGGTGGAGGCAGAAACCAGGGCAATAAAGCTGCAAGCCAAGGAACACCAAGGATTGCTGGCAACCACCAGCAGCTGGGAAAAGGCGAGAACGTGTTCTTCCCTGGAGCCTTCACCGGGGGCACGGCCCTGTAGCTACCTTGATGTCAGACTTCTAGCTTGCAGAAAGAACTGTGAGAAAATAAATTCCTGTTGTTTGAAGCACTATGGGGCACTATGTTATGACAGCCCTGAGAAAGTAATACATTGTCTAGTAACCAACTTCACTGACATTATTTTGAGTTTGCTATGTGCCTGGCACCTCTCTGAGCACTTTACATGCATTTGTCCATTTAACCCTCAAAGCTACCTTCTGCGGAAGGTACAGTTATTCTCATTCCTCATAAGATACATGAAGTCACTCACCCACATTTCTTATCCAGCTGACGGTGGTCAAGCAGGTTCTAACCTAAGCAGCCCCACTTCAAAGCCCCTACCTGGGTCCTCCAGCCAGGAGCTCTGAGAGTCGGGAACTGAGACAAACATATGGGCAGGAGTTGCCAAGACCATACAGCAGCCCATGTTCCCACTCCAGCTGCCCCCACTGATGAGCAGAAGTGAGTCTCAGAGGCAGAACCCACAGGAATCAGTTGTACAATTGGGAAGCCCAGCTGCCCCATAGTAGAAATTGATGCTGGTTGGTTTCTAGGAAATGCAGTTATTAGTGAATGCTCTCAATTAAGAAAAGCTCCAGGGTGCTAACCTAAGCTAAAGGAGCTCAAGGGCCTGCAGCAGACATGCCTGGGAAGATCAGCAGGGGCTAAGCTTCACAGAGTGCTGAGAGTGCCACTGGGACAAGACACAACTAGGCTCAAAGATAAGTGGACTTGCAGTGACAGCTGGAAGGAGAGTACCAAGGGAAGGGAGACCTTGCTGAGTTCAGATGTTTAATTCTTTAAATATATTTCCTGGAAGCCTTTAAGGCATTTATTAAGAACTATTTCTAAAATTACTAAGCTCATGTACAGTTCGGGTTGGTTGCAAAGGTAGGCTGGCTCTCTACAATTTTTCAAATACCCACTTTCAAAGGAGTCCCCGCTGTTGAGGCACAAACTAGAAAGAGCTCGAATGCCATGTGGTGACAGGCAACTCTCACTGCAGACACCATGCCTGGGGCTTTAAAAGGATGTGTGGAATGAGTGTAGCCAATACAGAAAGTCCATAGCGGGGTTTGTGAGCCTTCTCACTTGGTGTTTTGGCTAGACAACTCTGAGTTGTCGGGGAGCTGTCCTGTGCAGGGAAGGATGTTTATCAACATCCCTGGCTTCTTCCCCACTAGAGGGCCAAAGGATCCCTACTCAGCTGTGACAACCACAAATGAACCTAACGGGATAACGTCACCCCCTACCCCACTGAGAACCATTAGTCTACATGGAGTGACAGAAATCGGTCACCGCTGTGGAAATGTAATGGCTGTGTGCGACGTCAGAGGGGTAGTAGATTGGGGGAGGGGTTATCACTGTGTGAGGGGTATAAATGATAAATGTCTAACTATTACATTGTTTTGTATACCTGAAACTAATAAATAAATAAATATATATATATATATATATATATATATATATATATATATATATATATTGTTTTAAAGAAATCTGTCACTGTTAACTTGGGGAAAACTTCGTGTTTACAAGGTTTCTTTGGCAGCTAAAAGTAGAGATAGGATAACACCTCAGCTCTGCTCACACACCCTAAGCCCAGATTTGTCCACCTACCTCCAAGTTTTCTTTTCCCTGTAGCTCTCTTCCTTGCTTAGCTTCTCCAACACTGCTCTCTCCTTTGTTCCATTCCCAGCCCTTCCCATTCTCTTTTCCTAGCCAGTTTTTCTTCACTTGCCCCTAAAATGCTTATGTTCTACCAGGTCTTACCCTGGACCCGCTGGTCTACTTTCCGTGATTAAGTTTCACTTATCCCATAACCTCATTTCTCACCTACATGTTGCTAACTGACTTCTAAATCCACATCTTTCACCTGACCCTTGTCCTAAGCATTAATTAAAAAGTACTAAACTAGTAATCCGGTATTCTCAGCTAGATAGCTATATCTGTTTCACAGATATTTCAAAATCAAATTATCTAAAACTATGCAAAATGTGTATTAAATTTCCAGGCAGCTTTGTGTCACACTGCCACCCATCTGATTAAATTTCCATCAAAATGCATCTCTTTTGTAACTAAGTCTCCCAAAATCAGCCAGTCGCCAGGCTCTATTACAGACTGTACTTGTGGCTGCTTTCTCAGGTCTGAGCTCTCCTCTCCACTCTTGCTGCTGCTGTACTCGTCCAAGCTCCTTTGGGGGACTGGATATCTGGGCCTCTCCAGCTCTGTCTTCCCCTCGATTGCTAAGGCACCATTCCATACCACAGCGCAAATCCAGTCGCCCTCTCCCTCCTGTGCTTCTACCACAATGAGAGGCTCCATGATCCACCAAAGTACCCAAACCAGAAACTCCCATTCAGCCAGTCAACAGTCATTATCATGCTACCTGGAATCCATCCATTCCTCTCTTTCTACTTCCACTACCTGAGTTTTTGCAACCATTCTATATTGCCTGGACTATTCGATATGTCTCCCTGACTCCAATATTGGTCCCATCCAATTAATTTTATACACAGTCACTAGAATAACCTTTACAAATGAAAATCTGCCATATAATCCAATAACCCCGCTTCTGAATATTTATCCAAAAGAATTGAAAGCATCATTTCAAAGAGATATTTGCACACTCATGTTCACACCAGCCAAGAGGTAGAAGTAACCCAAATGTCCACTGATAGAGGAACAGATAAAATTCGGTATATACGTTCAATGGAATATTATTCCTCCCTAAAAAAGTAGGAAATCTTGTCTCATGCAACATCATGGCTGAGGACATTATGCTAAATGACACTCTCAAAAAGACAAATGCATGACTCCACTTATACGAGGGATCTAAAGTAATCAAACTCAAAGAAACAGAAAGTAGAATGATGGTTATCTGAAGCTGCAGGTAGGGGAAAATAAGAAGTTTTCTGAATAGGTACAGAGTTTTAGTTTCACAAAATGTAAAAGTTCTAGAAATCTGTGGCACAACAACATGTATATACTTAACGCTACTGAATTGTACACTAAAAAACTGTAAAGATGGTAAATTTTGTTACGTGATTTTTACCACTGTTAAAAAATTTTTTTAATGGAAATCTGTTCATATCATTCATTGCCTTGGCTCATGTTCTCCTTTGGCCTTTGCACAATCTGTCTACTCGGATCCTTCTTCAAAATACCTCCCCTCCACCACTCACTCTGCTCCCGGCAAACGCCTCCTGATCCTATTGGATTTCTCTCCTGCCTTCTTTGTGCACACACAGCCCCTGACCTTGCCGCAGCAGAGCACTCACACTGAGTAGTTGTTGCCCACTTTCTCCCTTAGATGCTGTGAAGGCCTCACACACAGAACTTCCACTTCCTTCATCTGTGTCCAGGGGGATTGACGCGTTGCCCAGCTCGTTTATCAAGGCATTTGTCAGAACCCAGAGCTCTGCCGAAGAGGATTTCGGTTGAATTATATTTTCTCCATCTTATTCCACCTGAAAGGAATGTTTCTCTTTTCCTCTCCATCTGACTTTCTGAATCCCTTTTCCATAAGATTCCTACAGTGGCCTGGTCCTGCCTTGACTAACCTCAGGCTTTCCAATTTCATTTTCCTTATTCTTCTCTCCAATGGCTGCTGGATTCCACAGCTTTCCATCAACGTATAATTTCCCTCAAACAGTATGCAGCACGACCACTGAACCAGAATCAAGTCTCATTTTAACTCAGACTAGACATGCTATCATAAAGCAGAGGCCAGTTGGAATTTGAAGTTTGAAGGATAATCCTTATATTTAGTACTCTGAGCCATTGGAGAGCGGGCTCATGAACATTTCTCCACCTTCCTGTTTTAACATGCAGAATTTATCACCATTCAGTTCTGGTGAGGCCAACAGATGAGGAGACGACTGCCATTGAAAAGATAGTTTGTTTTTCAGAGTTCGCAAGAAAAGAGGTCATACCATCAGCAAGTCCTTCGGAGGTGAAAGCCTCACCGAATGCAGAAACGAAACCATAACTAATAGACTTCCCAACACCAGAATCACGGCGTCGGCGTGGAGCATGGCTGGAGGAGGACAAAGGCGGTGGGAAATGAAGACAGTGCTGCTCCTGGCCTGACAGGTACCCCAGACCAGGGCATTCCCTGACTTTTACAAGGCTGGTAAGAAACAACCTTCCAGCTATGGATTAAAAATTATCCCTTACTTTCTGAGAAGTAAGCTCCTAAAACACTTGAGATTTCTTTTTATGTGAAGTAATAAATATACATTTTTCCCATGGAGAATATTTATGAAAAGTTTTCTGGGAATCCTCTTTTCACTAAACATAGGGTCTCAGGAGACAGCTTGGGAAAGCAGCCCCCCCAAATATGCTGTCAATTGTGACCTGACAGTCTGAATTACTGTATTTTTATATTGTAACTCACTTCTTTTAATGATATGTATATTCGACTAATGGGGTAAAAGAGATGGAAACTGGCAGCTTTAATGGTGTGTGATATATGTGCTCCCTAACCGTTAAATGTGAGGTTTTAGCCTGAGACAAGGGGATGCTTTGGCTGGCCGTCACCTGGGGCATGGCTTCAGCGTGACACTCAGCAGAGGTGACTTTGGTGACGACATGGCGTGACATGTGAATCCCTGTGAATCCCTTCTCCTTACTGCACAGTAAAGATGACTGCACAGACTTCCATAGTTGGTAACTTCTGAACCTTTTATGCTCCACTTTCTTTCTCCAGATGGTCTCCCTCCACACACACTTGGGTCCCTCCTTCCTTGTTCTTTTTTTTTTTGGTTTTTTCTTTGGTCTCTTTTCCTGGATGAGGCTCGAGGCCTCAATGCTTACTGGAACTGACTGCCAATTCCAATGACTGTACTGCAGAGCCATCCTGCTGGAGGGAAGGTGCGACGCTGTCTGTGTTTTGGAGACATGGATGCTTAAAATAAATCTAACACAGCGATTATACAGTAGGACACCAGAGTGTGGCCCTGTCTGGGCGGTAAGGGGGACACCACACAGTACACTCCTCCATTTTTGCCCTGTATCGCCTTTCAGATGTCCCCAGCTCCACAGAGCCAGCCGATGGGGGAAAATGTGAATGGGCATTGGTTACCCCCGTGCTTCCTCTTTGTCCCCCTTTCCTCTCAACAGATCCCTTTATTACCCACCCCCTCCTCATGCTCTTGGTGCCCTTCTCTTGGCAGAGATCAGGAGATGATGTGCTATCCGTCATTTATACTTCAATCTAATAGTCCTCACTCCCAGGCATGTTAAGCCTCTTGTCTGACTGTGGAATAAAATGCTTAGGTTGCTCTCAAAGAAATTTCAGAAGAGACCCAGCAGGTAGAGGAGGAACGATTTGGCAGGTGGGAGGTAACTTTCCTGGCGTCCCTGACGCCTGTCGTGCTGGCAGCCTGTGATGCCCTCTGCCCACACAGAAAGTATCGATGCCTTCTCTCTGCTCAGATGAGCACTGGGAAGGGGCCCAAGCTTCCAGTCTCAACAGAATCTCCAAATGGGGTACATCTGTCATAGCCACTTTCTGTGTCATGCTTGTTAGCCCCCCAAAGTGACATGCGTTGTCCTCGTGCCTGAGCCCCAATGATACTGTTTTGGGTACTATTGTTGTTATCTTAACTTCTACCAGCTTTGCTCCCTTTCCTCCTCTTTCTTATGACTGAAACCTGCCAACTTTCCTTCCCCAATCCCATCAACCCCTGACTATGGTTTGGCTTTTAATCATCAGGCCATAGAAATTTAATGCAATCTCAATCATATTCTCAAAGTCAGACAGAAAAAGTCGAGAACTATATGACTCCACTCATATGTGGAATACAAAACTGAAAGCAACAAACAGAAAAGACAAACAAAACCTCATAGGCACAAACAACAGTTTAGTGATTACCAGAGAGTACAGGAGATGGGGGTGGTGTAAAGGGGATCAAATATATGGTGGTGGAAGGAGAACTGACTCTGGGTGGTGATCACATGATGTGATATGTAGATGATGTACACTTAAAACTATATAATTTTACTGACTAATGTCACCCCAATACATTTAATAAAAAATTATTTCTAAAGTTTGTTTTCAAACTTAGTATATATTAATTCTAAAATACATCTAAGAGAAAAAGACAGGGAGATAAAACAAAGGAAAGCACCAAATTAAACCATTTAATTTAAATGAACTAAATAGTCCAGAATTAGATGGCATTTAAAAATAAGAATTTTATATATAATAAAAAAATATCATAAACCAATGAAATCAAAGGTAGAAACATTTAGTAGTGTTGGTTTTACTGATTAGCACTGGGGAGAAATGACTTAGGACAAGTAATATAATACATAAATTTAGAATTAAGAGATTAAACATAAAACTTCAACCATGAAAATATATAGACACTTGTATAATTTATAATTTGGTAGATCTGCAAATTTTGGAGAGAGAAGACTTTCTACGTATAAATGTGATAAAAGAAATCAAAGAGAACAATTAACAGATTTGATTAAAAAAATAAAAATATCTATACTCTAAGAAAAATTATTAAGCAAAAGAAAAAGAATAGGTTGGGTAATATGATTATAGAAGTGATTGATATTTTTAGAATGTAAAAGTTTATACAACTTGAGATAAATACATTAAGATCCCAGTACATAAACCAGGAAAATAATAAGATGATAAAATTCACTGACATGAAAGATAACTTTGCCAATTATAAAAATAATGCAAATTTAACAAACAGTAAGGCACACATTTTACATATCAAGTTAACAAAATAAAAGCCTAATGGTAATTTACATTGCTGGTGATAGTGTATGAAAAATATTGCCACGTGCATTGCATATAACATTTTAAATGGATACAATCGTTTTGAAAAGTTAGTTGGCAATATATTTCAGGGACCACATGAAAGATGATATTGTTTATCTTGATAATCTTACTCTCATACAAAATGTGCAAATGTTATATACATAAAAATGTTAATCACAATATTATTTTAATAGCAAATACAGAAGTAAACAAATGTCCAATAATAAAGAATAACTAAACTGGTTGTGGAACTGTGGCAATTTTAAAACATCTCTGCAAATACTTTCACCCCCTGCCAGTGAGACATAGTCCTTCCCCTTGAATCTGGGCTGACCTTGATCGTTGGTTAATCGATAAGGTGTCAGTGACATGGCACCATGTGAAGGTCATAGGAGACATTGCAGCTTCTGTCTGGCTTGCTAGAATACTCTTGCAGAAGCCCTGAGCCACCACATAAGAAGTCCTAGCATCCTAAAGCTGCCATATTGTGAGGAAGCCCAAACTAGCCCAAATGGAGAGTCCACATTGAGATGCCCTGAGATGACACAAAGAGAAACGGAAGTTGGCCAGCCCCCAGCTGCCCCAGCCCCCTTGTCCCAGAACCAGCCACCATATGATAGCAACTGCTTGACCCTAAACCACCCATACAAGCCCTTCCCAAAGCTCTGAGCCAAAACCATGAGATAACACAATGATTGTTGTTGTTTTAGATCACTAAATTCTAAGTGGTTTTATTGCAAAGCAATAGGTACCTGGAACAGAAATCTCTATTACATAGAACACGAGGTTGCCATTGAAAAGCTTAATTAAAAAGACTAAGTAGAAACACAGAAAGATTCTTTTATGTAATATTTAGTTTAAAAAAGGACATACTATTTTTGTTCACTATGATTGTAATCTTTAAAAATTCATATTAAAAAAGACTAGAAGGGAGTAACCACAATGCTAAGAAATGTATTAGGTTAGTAACATTACTTGGTATTATTCCGCTAATGTCTATAACCTTTCTAAAATGCAGTTTTGATTGGGCAATTAATTAATGATAACTACTTGTCCTTCCAAAAAAGGGAAAAAAAAAAACTAAGATTTCCATTTTAAGATACTGGTTTAACAAAATGAAAAAATCTAAGACATTAGAAGCACAACAGTCCTATGTCAAAATTCACCCCCTTCCTAAGACTGATTATGAATTGGATTGAAACCCCTGAGGTTTGTGGGTTAAAATGTAAAAACTGTATCTCCCATTGTGTCTGAAGTTTGAAGAGAGCTCGTAAGTACTGTCCACAGCCAAATATATACTGGAGAGGTTTTACTTTACCACTTTTACTTTTCAGATAAAAGTTATGCAGCTACTTTTGTACAAAATGCAAACAACATAAAAATGCTTGAAATATCTAAATGAAAACATGATTTTAGGGTCGTCCCTCTTGGGACTAGATTGGAGACTACTTTGACATTCTTTTCACTGACCTCATGTCACCTCAACCAGGAACATGCACATTCCTGTAGATAAGTGAACTATCAACTGAAGGACACACACACACACACACACACACACACACACACACACACACACACACACTACAGGATGATGGAGGAAGAGTAAACAGTGGCTAATAAAACGGCTGTTAGGGATCGGGAGACTAGAGAACCATGCAGAAGTCATTGGCCTGTTGTAGTTCATCAAATCCCACCGGGTAGAGATTGTGAAGGCTCTTTCTCAGGCCGGAGTCAGCTGATTAATGGCCCATGTGGCACTGTACATGCTGTCCTTGGAGAGCAAGGTAGGCTTTGAAGGCTGTGCTCTCCTTGGAGGCTGGCAGCCCACTTCCTGCTGGTACAGGTTTGGGACGAGCGGCATTGCCACTCTCCAGGGTTGAACAGTTACAGACATTTGCAGGTGAAGATAATAGTTACTTATAGCAATAAATTCTCTCAAACATATGTTAAGCTTCTTGTCTCTTTATTTGCCTGCAGTCACTCTGTGTGCAAGATCTTATCTCACCCTAATCTTTATGTCTTGAGGTTGGCAAACTTCTGTAAAAAGGCTAGATAGATAGTAAATAGTTGGGGCTTAGCGGGCCAAAAGCAAAATCAAGAATGTTATGTAGGTACATGCGGAATAAGAGAGAAAACAAATGTCCATGTTTTTTTTTACCTGTTTAAGATCAGGGCCATACAAAAACAAGCAACCCATCAGATTTGCCTGGCGGACCGCAGGATGCCAGCTCTGGTCTAGTCTGTGATTCCACACCCTTCTTTTTCATCTTCACAGTCGTCATCTTGAAGCCATCTGACACAGTAGGCTTTAGAGGGAAGACAATACTCCTTCTGATTGTTGCCATTATTATTTTACTTTGCTTATGGTGATGCAACAGATTCTTAATAGAGGATGAGACAGTCAATAAAAATAAGAGGATGAGAAGGGCCTGCAGCCAGAAACTCCTGTCCTCGTAAAGCTGCCCCTTCAGAGCCAATACTAACTCCATCAGTTTGCAATACAGATAATACAGCCCTGCATGTTCTCTGGTTGCTGAATCCTCAGTCAGCTTAGACTGCAGGACACAGGACATGGTAAAGCCCTATTTCAGCAATGGCACACCCCATTCCATCAGTGTCTACAGGCTTCTAACCCCGGCCAGAGCTCATCTCTCTTAAGACAAGGGTGTCAAGAAACACTCAACACACCACATTGGGACATTTTCGTACCCACTCCCTCAAACTGTGGGATCACACTACCCCTGCTCTGCCTCCCAATGAATCCAGGGAACAGTTTTACTAAATGTTTTGCCACCACACAGCAAAGGTCACCAGCTTGCTAGCTCGCAGTGTCTGCGTATTCCCACTTACTACCTGACCGCTTCAGTTTATACTGAGCCATACGCTTAGGCTCTGTTACGTGCAGCTTCCCACTTCAGGAACCGAATTCCATCGTTGTAGCTCTTCTTGGCCTTGAACTTATGGTCCAGAAATATAGTGCCAGCTTCCAGGCAATAGGATGGAGGAAGAGACAAAGTTAAGAAGGGCAAGGGGCACTTGCCAGATGTCTTTAAAAGAAGATACTTAGAAGCTGTTACATGATGCTTTTGCCTATATATCATTGGCCAGAAGGTAGAGACATGGCCATACCAGACTAAGAGAAGAGCTAAGAAATGCAGCCTCCCTCCTGGGCAGCAATATACCTAGCCAAAAACTGGAGCTGTGTCACCTTGAAAGGGAGAGTGGTCACCAAGGGCTGACTGGCAGTCTTTGCTGTAGATGGGTACTAAGGCAATTTCCATTTTGAAGGTGAGAGCACCAAGGCTTAAAAGCCTAAGTGCTGCTTCAGAGTAAGTGGTAAAACCAAAATTCCAAACCAGGAAGTCTGACGCAGAAGTCTCATTTTCTTAACAAAGGCTCAACTGGCTTTTATGCAGGTTTTCACATATACAGTTCGGGACGTGCCTCCAGCCTGCATATAAACAGATTTTAGTGAAGGAAACAGCTGTGGGCTTCCTAGCTGGTGATTTTTGGAATCATGACATTCCTTACCAAAAATTTCAGACTCAAGTTTCAGAGAGGGAAAAAGGAAGCCATGGCCATGAACAGATGAATGGACAAACGAAATGTACTATAGCCATACAATGGAATACTATTTGGCCATAAAAGGGAATGAAGTACTGATACATATGACAACATGGGTGAATATTGCAAATGTTATGCTAAGTACACGAAGCCAGTCACAAAGAACAGCATGTAACATGGTTCCATGTATGTGAAATGCCCAAGATAGGCAAATCCATAAAGACAGAAAGTAGATTAGTGGTTGCCAGGGGCTGGAGAAATAGGGGATGAGGAGTGACTGCTAATGGGTCCAGGGTTTCTTTTAGGAGTAATAAAAATATTCTAAAATTGATTGTGGCAAAAGTTGTACAACTCTGAGACTATATTAAAGAGCATTGAATTACACCTGTTAAGTGGGCAAATTGTATGGTCTGTGAATTATATCTCAATATAACGGTTACCAAAATAAAAAGCCCAAGGTGACACTGCAACAGGGAAGTTAATACAAGGTAGAGCCGTAATATATGCACGAAAGTATTTCATGTACTTACAGAAATACTTCATGCTATCTATCAGTCATCCAGTGTGAGAGGGCCATAGTAAAGCCACACCCACATTAGGAATCACAAGCTATCATAAAAATTAACAAAATTAAAAGAAAAGAAAGGGCAAAAGCGAGTTATGAGAATCAAGGAGTGAAGGATGAATGCACTTTCCTTGTAAACTGTTAAAATGTTTTTATCTTTGTTAGAGACTGATCCTTGGCATGTTTCATGGTTCAATATAGGGCCAAACAATATGTAGGGCTTTTTATTTTGGTAACAGCTATGTTGAGATATAATTCACGTACCATATAATTCACCCATTTGTAGTGTGTAATGTCATACTTTTTAGTATATTCTCAGTGCACTGGCACAGAAAATCACGTGAGAAAAAAGAGCTTTCTCTAGCTGTGGTGCCTTATTCTGACAACACAGATGGTACCAAGTCCTCTCCTTCATTCAGTGCCTGCCTTCATCTAGGCAAGGATTACTCAGGATCCCACATTATAGAATCAAAGACCTCAGAGACCAGCCGGTCCATCTCCTCTGATTGTACAGGTTACGTAACTAACGGATCGTAGTGTTGAGTGACGTTTCCAAAGTGATGAATCCAGCGGGGGCAGATTTCCTGACTCTCCAACTCTGTATAGTTTAACTCAATACCATGCTCTATCCAAAAATAAGGTGAAAAAGTACTGTAGAAATGTTCAAGAGCTTAGAAATTCATGCTTAATGCAAGTAGTCTCAATATTTAAGAGAGACAAAACATAGTGTGGGAAGGGGGCAACAATTTATGTGTGACAATATATTCACTCTGGCACTTAAAGAGGAAGCATTCTTACAAGCCAGTTCAGCTCTTGGGCTGTTCTGCAGTATAGAGATTCTGGATAGGGCAAGAGGGAAAATGAAGGGAACAATTATAATTATGTTTACTACTGCCAGGAGATGATTTTCAGGGATAGAGAAATAGAAGAGAAAAACTTCCGGAGCCAAAAGCTATTAAAAGGAGCAGTAAATTGGGGGTCGGGGGGACCTATTTTAACAAGGCTGGTTGTGTATTAAGAACACACAGTGTCTTTTCCATTTCAATAAGAAATTGAGTAAAGAATTGAAATATTTCTCTAGGATGAGTTCGTGAACTTAATTGTCAGACCTCATATATTTTCATGGGATGTAAAGTGCAGCATAGGGAATACAGTCAATGGTATTGTAATAGCTATATATGGTGTCAGATGGGTAGTAGATTTGTCAGGGTTATCACTTAATGAGGGGTATAAATATCTAATCATTATGTTGTTTTGTACACCTGAAAACTAATAAAAAAAAATATTCTCTGACCTTTCTGATCATTCTCAGATGCGAACAAAGAAAAGGAAAACAATGCCTTGGGCCCTGTGGCAGAACTGATAGTTACCCCAGGATCTATTTTCTCCTTTTCCCATAGTAGCAGATTTTTCGTTAAAGAACTGGCTGTCTCTCTAAAGATTACGTTTCCCAGTTTCCTATGCAAATAAGTACGGTTATATGGATAAGCTGCGGCCAGCAGTGATATGTGAACAGAAGTGATGTGTGCGTATTCAGGATGATGCCCTTAAAGAGAAAAAGCCTGCCTTCTTTTCCCCTTTCCACTCCTCACAGCCTGGAATAAGTGTATGGTGCAAGGAACTAGCACAGCCACCTTGATCATGAGGTAGAAGCTGTGTGCTGAAGATGGCAGAGCAAGAAGAAAGAAGGACCCTGGGTCCTTCCTGTGACTGCAGTAGAGTTCTAGACTGCCGAACTAGACTTCTACGTGAGAGAGAAATAAGCTTCAATTTTGTTTAAGCCACTGACTTTTTATTCTCTTTATTATAAAGATCAAACCAATTATGTTTTCAGGGGGATTGTCCATACTTAAAATATAAAAGTAGTTTACCCAATTCCTTCCCAACAGTTAGATTTTCCACACCTATTGAGTACCATTCATGGATCTAAATACAGGGTAATTTAGAATCCCAAAATTAACACTTGGATATATTCTATTCAGTTCTCAGGAATTATGAGGGGTCTTCTCTCTTTAATTTTAAAGAATCTGTCCTGTTCTATTACACATCCAGGGGGCTGACACAGAACTTAAAAACTATTTCCTAGGGATTGAAAATTTTCTGAGATCCTACAAGCAAATTATTGCATACAATTCTAAAACCACTGGAGATTTAGTCGATGGAAGAGAGAGAGGGGGGCGGGGAGAGAAAGAGATTAAAAGAACTTGAGTCATCAGGAAAGTAGACCTGCCTATCCAGCCTATTTTGCAAGCATTGCTGAAGAGGTAACAAAGGTGAATGGAAAGATTTCCTGACCCTGCAGCTAACCTCCATGTGACCTCGGGCAAGCCACTGCTACTCTCCTATCTCAGCAAACCAGGTGTGGCCTGAATGGTCATGATCACTAATTCCCTCCTGGCTATAAAATATGGATTTTAGTAAAATGAGAGTGACTTAGTTTCCCAACTTTAAGTTTTCCAAAATAAGCTTGTCTCCAGCGTTAGAACCCCAAGTTGAATGGACTCAGGTTCTAACTGGCTACTATTCAAAATCCTTCCTTGGAGGTCTGTATGAAGCTCTCTGTTTCACAATTGTAAAAGCCAGTTGCGAACAACAGAGGCTCACTTGAGATGCATGATGATGAAGTGGGTTTGCTATCAGGATACATGAGGAAATGCAACACCATGAGGGTCTGAAGCAGCTCTAGAGACCAGTCAGTCCATCCATCCCTCACAGTGGATTTGCTTCTCTTCTCTCTGCTGGCCATTCTCTACTCCATTTTTCTGTACTCTTACAATGTCAGCTTGCATGAGTCCTCACGCGTACTTCTCTGTTTCTCCCTACATCACAGCCCATCAGCTTCTGCTTCCACTGTTTACGGTGCTGTTCACTCAGTCTCTGCACAAATGTCATCAGCCCGGTTATCTTTTTATGACAGGCCATACAATCAATCAGTGAACAGCCTGCAGACTGGCTGCCATTGTGTCACACTGCCATCTCTGATCCAATCAATGGTAGCCAGGGAGATCTCATATTGCAACCCTGCAGTGGCTTCCCTGCTGCAGGGTTCATAGACAGAGTAAGCACCTTGATGGACATGCCTACTATTCTGTAATGGGATTGCCACAATGTACATCCTATTTTCAATTTCATCCTATTGAAATTAATGAAATTTCAAGGTAATAGAAATAGGTTTTGTTTTAGAGTGTGTGCTCTAGGAAGAGGTGGACCTTCTCAGCCTTTGCCTCCTCATTTGTCACATGAAGCTCATTCTTGCCTGTATTATTCAGGGATCTCCAGAGAAACAGAATCAATATGGAAAGAGACTTATTTTAAGGAATAAATAAGGAAAAAAACACAGGTCTGACTCACATGACTCTAAGGGCTATAGAGCCTAAAATTTGCAGAGTAGGCCAGCAAGCTGGAAATCCACGTAAGAACTGATGTTGATTCTGAAGTCTGCAGAGCAGAAAGCTAGAAACTCAGGAAGGAGTTCTATGTTACAGTCTTGATGAGAATTCCTTCTTGTTCGGGAAACCTCAGTCTTTGTTCTTAAGGCCTTCAACTGGTTAGGGAGGCCCAACCATATTATGCAGGGTAATCTGATTTACTTAAAGTCAATTGATGGTAAATGTTAATCATATCTAAAAACATACCTTTACAACAACACATATACTAGTGTTTAACCAAAACACTACTCACCACAGTCTTAAGCACATTGACATTTAAAATTAACCACCACACTGCCCTTCCTGCTTCACAAGTTGTTAGGAAAGCATCACTCTTATATGTTTTATTTATTGCTTTATCTCTAGCACTTACATAGTTTTGGGCACACGATAGGCACAAAAATAAATACTCAGTGAATGTATGATGTAATAACACTTTGAAACTATGAAAAATTGTGCAAGCTAGGTTCTGACCACTGTGGTTTGGGAGAATATATTTTTGAGCCCACTGCAGTCTGACTCAGCTGCACCTTAAATTCACAATTAAACTAATACACTTGCCTAGCAATTCCACTTCTAGAAATTATTTCCACAAATACACTCACACAGATGTGAACTGACTTAAGAACAAAGTTATTCATTACAACATGATTTGTTAAAGCAAAAATTGAAAACAACCTAAATGTCCATTGAGATGGAATTTGGTTAAATGAACTTAATGGAATTTTTAAGATGAGGAAACTTTTTATATAATATATTGATGTAGAAAGATCTACAAGATAAATATGATATTAAGCAAGAAAAGCAAGGAGTGTAGCAACATGAAGGATTGTTACCAATTGTACAAAAGACGGAAAATAAGGGAACTATGAAATGCCCTTATTATGCATAACATATGTCTGTTAAGGTACATAAGGAATTCATCACATTGGAGAGGGGAAATGGGTAGCTGAGAAATGGACGTGGGAATGACACCTTTTACTACATACCTACTTATGCCTTTGTAGTTTTGAATCACATGAGAATATTACTGATACAAATATTAAATTTTTAAAAAAGAAAGTTCACCTAGAACTTAATATAAAAATAAATCAGCAAACAATTGGGTTTCCTTTTACTTTTTTCTAAATGTCTACCTGCTTTCGAACTTCATGTCACCTGTTCTGGGGTCTGAGAATAACTATCTGATAGAATGAGAAGTACTGAGAATACCAATGGAGGCTCAGTTTCCATAGAAGAAGTCCTAAATTTTAGCTTTTTGGGATTGATGTTTGGCTTGTAACAGATTTTTCTCTGGTGGAAGAAAAGAAAGGCAGAGAGCAAAGGTTTCGCTCAAAGGAATTCCAGGGAAATCAATATGAATCAGAAGCAGCAGGGAAAGTTTTTTGAGAAGATGGCCAGAACACATCAGCCCAAACATAAAAAGAGTTGAAAAAATCCCAAGTTATTTAGTTGAAAGACAGAATTCCAATGTTTTTTTTTTGGTTTTGTTTTGGTGGTATTTTTTTGTTTTTTTTGTTTGTTTTTTTGTATGCAGCTAATAAGAGCTAAAACAGAACCAGGAGAAGACTTTAGACACTATTGTAAAAGATGTATCCTTAGAAAACCACACTTGCAAATCCAGCCAACTCTCAGGTGGCCAGAGCTTGGCAGATTAATCTGTGAATCCAGACTAATTCTTCATCTTTTTCAGAGTCCTGCTATCTGCTTTGTAACACTTGACCAACTCCCTCAAGCCTAGGAGGGAGCAGAAAAGAAGAATCAAAATAGTTCACCCAGGAATTTGAATTATCAGGGCTTTTTTTTTTTTTCTGTCAGTAAAGTGATATTTCTCTAGATCATAATCTCTACCATTTACCAAATTTTGTGGTGTTTCTTTCTCTATCAGTCAGGTTATACTAGGTTACTCTACAGTAATTAACAACCTCTAAATCTTACAAGCTTGAAAAACAATGGCTTCTTAGTCATGTAAAGTATCCTACAAGTTCTGGCACCTTTCAGGGAGCTGTTTTTGGCGCTGCACCTCTGGGTCACTGTCTACTTGCATGATCACTGTAGGAAAAGAAGAGAGAAGATGGAGAACCACACACCAGTTCTTAAGCACTTCTATGCAGAAGTACCCTATACTGCTGACATTCACATTTTCTTAACAAAAAAAGAATAAAAATAAAAACAATAGAAAGTCACATGGCACATCCATCTTCAAAGGCTGGGGAAGTACAATTTTACTGTTTGCCTAAAGAAAGGAAAGCAGAAAATATTAGTGGATAGCACTAGTGTATTCACATTGGCTTGGTTTCTAAAAATAAGAAGGCTTGTCATTGTTTGGTTTTCCCTTCAATGTTTGAAACCCCACTGCATGGTTGGGCATTCTGTCCAGGTGCTGGAGGTAAGAGTGCTTGAATAAATTAACTTGTGAAACAGGTCTGGCCACCTTTATTCTGCTTATCCTCTGACATACATTACTTTTTGAAAGCTACACTTCCAATGCTGTGGTGACATTTGGGGCTCTATCAAGTAGTACACATTCAATAGGGTTCCATTTTAATGAGCCATTGCCATTCCTTTCATGATTCTTCCTTGTAAGTAATGCCAAGCATCTGTAAAATTAAAGCATTTTTGTGATTTTGGAACCAAGTTTCAGAATGTCTAAACTAATAAAAACATTAAAAAACACTTCCTTTTCAACCATTGCACTTTATAGATGAGAAACTTGAGGCCCAGAAGTCAAGTGCTTGCTCAGAATCATAAAGCTAATACATAGCTGTTGCGGCAATAGATAACTAATACAAATGTGTAGTCTCAAGAGTATTTATATTTTTCTCCTGAGATCTGGTCAAAATGGCATCGTAGGTAAATGCTGTGCTTACCTCCCCTCAGGACCACATCAAAATTACAACTAAACTACAGAACAACCATCACTGAAAATTGCCTGAAGTCTAGCTGAACAGAAGCTCTATAACTAAGGAGCCACTTAGAAGAAACCACTTCAAGACTGGTAGGCAGGACAGAGATGTGGAATGGGCTGGTCCCACACACACGTGTGACCATTAAAAATCCAGAGGGTTTTATTGGCTGCAGAGGTGTCCTCTGGAGGAGTGAGGGTCCCAAGTGCCGCACCAAACTCCCCAGCCCACGTTTTCAGTGCTAAGGAGAGAAGTCCCCATAACTTCTGGCTGTGACAACCAGCACAGACTGTGGCTGAGTGAGATGGAGAGTAACTAAAATCCCAGGTGTTCCTCTTAAAGGGCCCACACATGAACTTACTCACTGACAGACTCACTCACTCTGAGCTCCAGCACAGCAGAAACTCAAAGGCACCAGGGACATAAAGGGAGGAACTGAATTGTCTGGCATCAGAGCAAGGGCTGGAGTGGCAGCTTTCTCTCACATGGAGGAACTAGCAGAGCCATTGCTTCTTTGTTGAGCCTTCCTCCCAACCAGTATGCAGACCCAGGAAAAAAACCACATATGAGTCTTCATCAATCTAGTTAACACCATTCGTCCACCCTGTCTTGGTGATTCCCTGAGACTCCACCCAACTTTCAGGCACACCCAAGCCACTTCCAATGACTCTTCTATACAAATAGTCTGCCTTGGCTCATGCTGTGGACTTTCCTAAAATCACTCAAAAAAAGAACAAAACGAAAAAAACAGCATCTGCCTTTGGCTTGTCCAGTACCTCTGGCTGAGCAGCCCCAAACCCGGCACTAGTGACAGCTGGCTTCTGTTCTCAGCTTGGCCTCTCAAGGCACCTCCAAGCTTTGTGGCTCATGCCCGGTGGCCCCAGGCAGGGCACAGGTTGTGGCTGAACATTGCCTTTGGCAGGGGCCCTCCCAGAAAGCCCCAGGGCCAGCTTCATACAGAACAGGAGCACCACCCAGCTACCTTGACACAACCAAAGGGCACACTGGACAGGCACCAAAGCCCTGTAAAAGTGAGTCCTGCTTCATAAGATCAGCCCCTGCACAATGGCTCCTCCACTGTAGTCATAGCCAGTCCTCACAACCAATCAGCCAAAGGATCAATCCCTTCCAATAATGTACAAACAGAAACCAAG
This sequence comes from Rhinolophus hipposideros, assembly GCF_964194185.1. Classification (NCBI taxonomy): domain Eukaryota; kingdom Metazoa; phylum Chordata; class Mammalia; order Chiroptera; family Rhinolophidae; genus Rhinolophus; species Rhinolophus hipposideros. Next base: position 14,710,502 of record NC_138052.1, read on the forward strand.
GCTCAACTGAAATAGGAGGGCAGACACAACCCACAAAAGGGAACACCTGAAGTACCCAGCTCAGGTGATCAGGAAGATTGTGCCTCTGACCCCTATTGGTCACCTACTACATAAGGCCACTGAACTAAGACGGGGAGACATAGCAGTCCTACCTAACAGAAACGAACACAGGGAGGCAGCCAAATGAGGAGAGAAACACACACACATACATACACACACACACACACACACACACACACACACCACAAAAATATGTCCCAAATGAAAGAACAAAACAAAGCTCCAGAAAATGGACTAAACAAAATGGAGACAAGCAATCTACCAAACACAGAGTTCAAAACATTGGTTCTCAGTGATCTCAAGGGGAAATTCAACAAAGAGATAGGAAACAAAAATGGAGACAGAAAGCATAAAATAGAACCAGTCACAAAGAAAGACCTCTGAAATAAAGAATACATTAGAGGGAATCAACAGTAAATTAGATGAAGCAGAGGATCAAATCAGCAATTTAGAAGATAGCTAGCAGAAAGAAAAAAAACAAGCAAAACAGCAAAAAAAAAAAATCAAAAAAAAAAATGAGGAGAGATTAAGGGGACTCTGGGACATCAAAAATACCAATCTTGGTACCAGAAGGAAAAGAGAGAGAGCAAGAAATTGAAAATCCATGATTGAAAACTTCCCTAGTCTACTTAAGGAAATGAATAAGCTCAGAAAAGCACAGAGAGTCCCAAACAAAATAAACCCAAACAGGCCAACACCAATACACATCTTAAGTAAAATGCCAAAGGTTAAAGACAAGAAAAGTATATTAAAAGCAGCAAAAGAAAAGCAGTTGGTTACCTATAAGGGAGCTCCCATAAGAATACGAGCAGATTTCTCTACAGAAACTTTGCAAGCCAAAAGGGATTGACACAAAATATTCAATGTGCCAGAAAGTAAGGACATACAACCAAGATTACCCAGCAAAGCTACCATTTAGAATCAAGGGACAGATAGAGAGCTTCCCAGGCAAGAAAAAACTAAAGTAGTTCATCACCACCAAACCAGAATTACAAGGAATCTTAGACAAATTTAAGACAAAAAGATTTTTTTTTAATTTGAAAATTTTTTAAATATTATTCATATTTATTATATGAATGATAAAATGGCAATGATTACGTATCTGTCAACAATTACTTTCAATGTAAGTGGATTAAATGCTCCAATCAAAAGATAGGGTGGCTAAATGGATAAGAAAACAAGAACCCTTACATATGGTTCCTACAAGAGATTCACTTCAAATCAAAAGACACACACAGACTGAAAGTAAAGGGATGGGGAAAAGATATTTCATGAAAATAGAAACAAACTAACAAACAAAATCTGGGATAGCAATACTTAAACCAGACAAAATAGACTTTAAAATAAAGGCTATAAGTAGTGATAAAGAAGGACCTAGTAATCCCACTTCAGGATATTGATCCGCAGAAACCCAAAACACTACTTTGAGGAGATGTGTGCGTCTGTGTGTTCATTGCAGCATTGTTTACAGCGGCCAAGATGTGGAGGCAGCCTGGGTGTCTGCCGATGGGTAAGTGGATAAAGAGGAGGTACATCTACGCAATGGAATATGGCTCAGCCATGTAAAGGAATGGGTTCTTGCCATCTGAGGTGGCATGGATGGACCTGGAGGGTGTTGTGCTGAGTGGAGTATATCAGACAGAGAAAGACAGATGCAATGGGATTCTGCTTATGTGTGGAATGTAAAGAACAAAATAAACAAAACAGAAACAAACTCATAGATACAGAGAACATTTTGAGGGTTGCCAGATTGGTTGGAGGTGGGGGGGGGTGAAAGAGCAGAAGGGATTATGTACTACAAATTGGTTGTTAAAAAGTCATCATGGGGATGTAGGGTATAGCAGAAGGAATATAGTCAATAATATTGTAATGACTATGTACTGCTAGGTCTATCAGGGTGATAGATGGGAGAGGGGATTGAGGCAGGGTGAAAAAGGTGAAGGGATTAAGAAGTACAAATGGGTAGTTACAAAATAGTCATGGGGGTGTAAGGAAAAACATAGGGAATATAGTCAATAATATGGTAACAACTATGGATAGTGCCAGGTGGGCGCTACAGTACTCAGGGGGATCACTTCTTAAATTATATAAATGTCTAACCACTATGCTGTACATCTGAATCTAATATAAAATAATAGTGAATGTCAACTGTAATTGAAAATGTTTTAAAGTGGGGAAAAGGTGAAGGGGAATAAGAGGTCCAAATTTCCAGGTATAAAACAAGTAAGTCATGGGGATGTAACACACAACATAATAGCGTCAGTAGTACTATGCTAGCATGGTGTTAGCTGGTTGCTGGAGTTATCATGGTAATCCCTTCTTTAAGTATGTAAGTGATAAATAATTGTGGTGTATACCTGAAACTAATATAATGTTTTATGTTAGCTATATTTTGATAAAAATCTTTTTTAAAAAATTTAGATAAAAAGTGTTTAAAAAGAGCGTATTCTAACTGGGCTTAAAATGATAGTTTTGGGTTTTGTTTTTTTTTAATGACACATAGCTTACATGTGTGGTATAATTAAAATAAGTTTCTTAGAGATTTTCTGAATTCAAAAATATGGATCTTTCTAACAAAATAAAAAAGTTTCCCTTTCTCTCTTTTTACCAGATAATCCACCATCAATTTTAAAGATAAGATGAGGAGGCTTAAATTAAACAAGCAAACATCCAATCATGGAATTTCAGAAATCAGGATAGGAATGGGGGTGCATGGACGACATGGGAAGGGGTCCTTCCTCAGGGTCTAGAAACCACCTCAGTCTCAGTTATTCTCCCAGGCAGCAGCGCAACCACCTGGGCGACCTGGTTTCATGGCAGCAAGGCATTAGCAAGCGCCCACTGGGTTCTCCTGCATTACTTCTGACAGATGTGTCTACTGCCATCCCCTCCAGCCATGTCCGGGAACGAAACTACACACAATGGAATTTTCAGATACCATTAGGACCAGAGGTGAAACTATGGTTCAGGTTGCCTCTGAAATGGGAGAAACCAGTGAGGCCAATGGACTGCCCAGGACCCAGCGCTGCCAGGCTCAGCTGTATGCACCCAGACATTGTCCCACTACAGATAGACCAAAAGCTACTGAGGCAATTTTCCCCTTCAGGGCAACCACTGCCACCCCCCTCATATATATTATTTACAGAAGGGTGACTGGGGACCAAGGCAGGGCGAGAGAAATCAGGGGAGCAAGTGCGCACATCTAGATTAGAAAGCAAATTTCAGGTCACCACAAGATAGACACTCAGTTCTACATACCTTGAGCATCTGCAGAAGCCAATAGGGCCACCCTCGAAGCAGTCCTGTGGAGGTAAGAGCGATGGCCTTGGCAAGCTGTCTACAAATCCAACTGCATCATTTGTTACCTAACTTCTCCAAGCATCTGTTTCCTCATCTGTAAAATGGAGATGATAAGAGTAGCTCTGTCAAGAGGTAGTTGTGAGGATGAAACAAGTGAAAACATAGAAAGTGCTAGGTCCTGTATCTGGCAGATAGAAAGTACTCAAAACTCTACATCCAGGGCAGTCTTTCTAAACTTTGGTAAACTTGCTCTCACCATGGCAGAAAACAACCACCATTCTCCAGCTTCCTTCCCACTCCTGCCCCCACTCCCAGTAAGAGCCTTGGTCTTGTTTAACCATGTTTACTTCCCTTGCTTGCAGAGTAAAGCAGGTAGTATAATTGAAGTTTGCTCTGTGTTTGGAAGAAGCAGCCTTTGACATTGCCTATGAGGCCTGACAATTAAGTTTGCCAACTTGTTGCAACAATGTTGCTAAACTTTTTTGATGTCAGAGGGATTATTCATTATGAATTTGTACCAACTGAATAGTCAACCAAGTTGACTATTTGGAAGTGCTGAAAAGGCTGCGTGAAAAAGTTAGACGACCTGAACTTTTCGCCAACAACTAATGGCTCTTGCATCACGGCAATGCACCAGCTCACACGGCACTGTCTGTGAGGGAGTTTTTAGCCAGTAAACAAATAACTGTATTGGAACACCCTCCCTACTCACCTGATCTGGCCCCCAATGACTTCTTTCTTTACCAGAAGATAAAGGAAATAATGAAAGGAAGACATTTTGATGACATTCAGGACATCAAGGGTAATACAACAACAGCTCTGATGTCCATTCCAGAAAAAGTTTCAAAATTGCTCTGAAGGGTGGACTAGGTGCTGGTGTCAGCGCATAGCTTCCCAAGGGGAGGACTTTGAAGGTGACCATAGTGATATTCAGCAGTGAGGGACGTAGCACTTTTTCTAGGATGAGTTCACGAACTTAATTGTCATGTCTCATATCTTTCAACTTCAAACACTGGCCATCACCTCAGGCCCCTATGAGCTGCCCCCAATGCATCGGGCAATGGATGGGAGAAATGTATTTATTTTTTTACCTCATATGGGATCAGAGGCAAGGCTTCTTTTAAGAAATGGAATCATAGCTCTGATAGTTATCAGTAGGGTGGAGGTCTGGATTAAGTGTGAAAAGACGTTGTATTTTTCCCATTCCAACTTTCCTGGGGGATGAATCAGCATGGAGGTAAACCTGGCTGGCTACGCCAACATAGGTATGCAACCCCTGAGTATCCAATCCCGTCTGGAGAGAGGAAACCACAGATCCTGCCTTGTCCAAAGCAGTTAGCAAAACCCAGGCCAGCACCCTGAGCTACAATGAAAAACAATGAGTTGAAAAAGAAGAAACTGGGACAAAAGGATTGTGTCTTCAAGTTACACAGTCTTTTTTTAAAGAGGTGTCCAGCAGACTGTTTTGAACCAATATGGAGAGTATAAGATGGTGACGAAACCACAATGCCAACCAGCTTTTTAATCTAAAGAAATTTCTCAGAAGGTCTTTAAATTCATAGGTCAAAAATTACATTCTCCTGGTCAACTTTCTAGTTTATCCTTTGGAGGGACTTTCTCTTCTGCTCAGGATAAGATGAAAATAGAAATAAGGGATTCGAGTGAACTCGTTGATCTCCACAGGGCAGGTCCGAATGGCCCTAACAAGCTCCAAAATCTCACAGTAAACTTGTCTGTCACTCAAAGTCACAGATGGAAAACTCAGATTCTCAAAACCCCCATGGAGGAGTCAAAACAGCTGATGTATTCTCCAAGCAAGATTAAGTAGGGAAAATTTTTCCTATTTCTTTTTTAGCGTATTATCTTCACCTAATGGTCTAAACCTCGTGGTTAGAACCTGGAGAGTCATTTATTTCAAAACGCACTGGTTGCATTTGTCCACGAAGTGGATAGTAATGTGTTCCTTCCCAAAGGGAGCAGCAGCAAGAACGGAAATGTAATTTATTTTTTATTGCTGAGTTGGGCTTTTTCAAATGATTTTTGCAGACGGATCTTTAATAGATTTTCAGACATATTTTATTTGTTGAAAAATCCATGCCCTTGCATAATTTCAATTATTCAATGGAAACCACAGTTTGGGAAATTGTTTCCAGCCACTTATTCAGCCCTTTGAATAAGCCAGACTCATAAATTGAATTGATTACTTTGTCCATTTGGAGATTAGCCCGGATGAACTGGGATTAAGAGAGAACATGTTTCAGATTCCTTTTTCTCCTGCAGTCACGCAGGGCCCTTTTGTTTCTTTAGAGCAGCCTGTGAGCAGCGTGGCATCTGGTCATTCAGGCCACTGGGGTCCCAGTGAAGAGGTGCAGGAGAGCGAGAGTGACTCTTAGGGTACTGTATGCTGTCACTGAAGATGCATTCAGCTGCAAACAACAAGTTTGTTTATTCACAAAACAAGAAATCTGGAGAGGCAGTAACTGTCCTTGGTTCAGGGAGATGACAATGCCCTTGGTTCAGGGAGCTGAGAGGCCTGGATGACATCTAAATGTGCTTTTTGACCAAAGATGGCTGCTGTAAATAAGGTTGTCACATCCAAGAAGAGGAGTAAAAGGGGAACTATCGCTTTAGCATAGTCTGCCTGTTTTTAATTAGGAAATCCAAACCTTTTCCAGAAGCCTCCAGCTGATGTCCACTTACTCTCACTACCACTCTTCGTCCCAGCCACCCTCATTTCAGCCCACTGTCTTCTATTTTGTCTCCTACCTTCTTCCTCTGGCCCACATTCTGTCTTTTCTCAATATAGCAACCAGAGTGAGCACATTAAAATAGAAAACGAATTGTGCCACTCCTCCACTCCGAACTCCAATAGCTTCCCAGCAAACTGAAGAGAAAAATCCAAACTACTCAGAGTTGCTTAGAGGCTCCACGATCAGCACACCTCGTTTCCTCTCTGACCTCGCCGCCACTGCACACTCCACTCCAGCCACAAGGGCTCCACCATTTAATTAAGGCCAGCCTTCCCCCTCCCCATCAAAGTAGGAAAGCACAGCAGGACAGAGGCTCCCTGGCCAGGCAGCTTCTAAGGAGCCTCTCCTTTCTGTAGTCAGGGGGTCGGTGGGCTCAGACTGCATCCCCTCTCCTCTCACTGACATCCCACTCTGCCCCAGCACAGCAGCCAAGAGGACAAAGCATGGTGACTGTGGGGCTGGGGATACAGGATCCCCCGCTGCCATAGAGGCCAGACCGCCTGCAGCCTTCGGAGGGCCTGCTCCCTGCCCTGGGAACTAGACAGAGTGGAACAGAAAGCAGAAGTGGTGTGACTGGGTGTGTGACCCTGCGATGGGAGAAGGGGGTGCAGGCCCTGGCCCTGCTATCAGTGCAACCAGCTCCAGGCCACTCCAGGCCCCTCTTCTTTAAGGGTCCCCAAGGCTCCAGAGCTGCCCAGCCCCCACAAAGGGAAATGAGAAGAGGATGGGTGCTCCTTGAGGGGAAGGGTCTGCAGGGAGCTACCCAGATATCTGGTGATACCCACTCTTCTCCCAGGGCTGGAGAGTACAGATTCCTGTCCCCAAACACCATACTTTTGCAGTTGCTGTTCCCCTTGCCTGGCATGCATCTATAACTACATGGTTGGCTCCCTCACTCCTTCAGCCTTTGCTCACATTTCCACTTGGCAGTGAGACCTTCCCTGACTACTGTATTCATAATTCCAACTTCCCTTTCCTCATTGCCTTCCATGTTTTATCTGACAGCTTTGGCATAGCATTATTTAACACATATTCCTAGTTATCTTTTGCAATCTGTCTCCCCCAGTGACCAGAACAGTGCCTGACACATATTAGATGGACACATACTATCTGTTGAATGATGAGTGGAAGCATGAAAAAACTTCAGGACAGAATGGCTTGCATGGCCTCTACTAGCAAGTATTTGGTACTCTGGCTTCTAGGGCAAGAGGCTATGAGGAGAAAGGGGCCTAGGAGTGACTTCTGAGCGGTCAACAAATAGTGCATGATGTGGATTTACCCACCCTTCTCCATTAAGACAAATCCCCAATCTACTACTCATGAATTATCATAGCAAAAATGCTCAAATTAATTCTGGTTTTACTTATTAAATGAGAAAAAGATTAGAGTCTTCATTACAGGGGATAAGAGAAAAACTAAAAAGAGTTCATGAGTTTTGATAGACACTGGATGTGTTATTTCATTCTTTAAATCCTCAAGACAGCCCTGAAGGAAAGCAAAGCTCAGAGGCATAAGTAATGTGTCCCCAGACCCAAAGCTGGGATGGAATGCTGGGGATTGTACTGCAGTGGAGTTGTTTTCCACCCCATTGTAGAGACTGCAGTCGGTCACATGAGCATGTAACGTGTGGCTAGTCCAACCTGAGATTTGCTACAAGGGCAAAATACATACCAAGTTTTGATAACTTAATATAAAAAAGTGTAAAACATCTCACTGATTCCTTTTTATATTGATGACGTATTGAAACGAGACTATTTTGGACATCCTGGGTTCAATAGAATATACAATTAAAATCAATTACACCTGTTTGTTTTTACTTTTTTTTAACGTGGCTACTAGAAAATTTTAAATTATATCTGTGGCTCACAGTACATTTCTGTTGTACAGCACTGATATGGACAATTCATGGCATTATACTGGCGTTGTTTGTTTTATCTATAGATATCTCATTTGACTGGAAGCTCAAGGAAGACACGAAAAATTTCTTCCAGTGCCCAGAAAGAGGTTTTATCCATGTTCGGTATTCTACAAAATGCTTGTCAAGTGAATAAAGTTATGAATAAAAAATAATAATAACTCTTCAATGATTCTGAAATAACTATAAAATCACTTGGAATTATATGCTATGAATTGCTATTGAATTGCCATTAATCTTTTCGGTGCAGAGATGACTTTCAATTGATGGGGTTGGTATGTATGCCCACATATTCCCACAGGTGTAAATAAAATGAATATTCCAAAACTACACTGAACCTTATGCAACTCAAGCTTGCACATTTATTCTGTAAGTGAGTTGGGCAGGCTACTAATTTATAAAATGTGGTAAGTGACTGTTGTCATTTCTCAGAATTTACTTGTTCAGTCAGCTGTTCCATTTCTTTCCTTGCTCCCCAGTGGGTGATCCAAGAACCAGCTGCGTGAGCATCACCAGAGAGCTTGTTAGAAATGCAGAACTTCCAGTTGCATCTCAAACTTATTAAATCAGGAAAAGATCTCTGGTTAATTGTATGCATGTAAAATTTGAGAAGCCTGAGGTATGCGTTTTTGTGTCTCAACTCTAAGGAAGAAGGCCACCTGGGAACCCGGCTATCATTCCTTCTCATTCTTTACATGTTTCTTGATAAAAATGGTTGAGCATTCAGTTCGTGGAAGATGCTCTCCTAGGCCCTGAGATACAAGGATGAACCACACACGGCTCTTGGCTCTGTGATTGTGTCTCCAGTTACTGAGTCCTTACTCTTTGTGGAGCAGCTGGACACACGGTGGGTCCTAGAGGACCAGAGAGCTCTGCAGAAGGGGTGGGCAGGAGTGAATGGGTTAGAAACAGTGCAAAATGGCCCCATGTCTGGAGTGAATTTATAGCTAGCTGCTTCATGAATCGCATACATTCCAAGGATGTCCAGAGGAAAAGAAGCAGTCAACACTGCCTTTCTGTCTAAGAAGGAAACTTTCCAGAATCTGCCCGTTTCCATGAAGAACCAAGAATTCGCAAAGCCTCCATTAGCTTTCAGGTCCCCAGGCTGAGGTTCAAGCCAGCTTAACTGCCCTTTGTCTGGGTCTCTGGGGGAATGTGAGTTTTCTTACTCTGGGGGAATGAAGGGCTTTTTTAGTTTTACCTGTGTGTTCCTGGAGAGCGAAATCAACTCAAACTTGATTTCAACAACAGTCCTTACTCTGTGGCTGGTGAATTGCATTGAAACCTCAATCAACTTTCACCCAAACAATCAGAAAATTTAGCTAACCAGAATTTTTTCCTTCTTTTTCTACAAATATAATTGCATTTACTTCATTTAGTGAAATTTCTTGAGCTCCTCTGGTGTTTACTATAAAGGCTACAGAATAGTACTTCCTAACAAGAGAAACTGATGCTTAAACAATAGCTTAAAACATTTCCATGGCTCTCGTTGTTTCATACATGGAAATTATTCTACAAATGCTTGGCCAACCAGGCTCTTGTGCTTGCAGGCTCCTGACTCATCTCACCCACCTCCCCCCTGCTCTCTGCTCTTCAGCCATACTGACTGCTTCCTCCTCAAGGGCCTTTACCCATCACCCACTTTCTTCTCCAACCCTCTTTTTGCCTAGTAAGCTCCTATTCATCCTTTAGATCTTGGCTAAGGTATCACTTCCTCGAGGATCCTTCTGGATGCTCAATGGCCTGTGCAACCTGGGTACCTACCCTGTGCTCTCGGAGACTTTCTCCTCCCTTACACTCTCTCCACTCATCCTTTAGAGTATGTGCCTCTTTTCTTACTGATACAGACTTCATTTTATAGACTCTGGGAATCTGAAATTTTTTGGACAAGGGAGAAATAAGATTAAAGTTTGGGGAAGATGAATTGGCAGCTGTGGACGGAGTGTATTAAACAAAGGAAGAGATTGCGGGCACAGAAAAGAGACTGGAATGATTATCTTTGAAAACCAGACCTGGGGCCATTTTAAAAAATATTGTCTTATGTATTCTTCATCATATATCTTTGAGGAAGGCATTGATGTCCCCCCATTTTTTAGCTGAAGAGACTGAGACTGAGAAGGGTTTAATAACTTGCTCAAGGCCACACAGCTGGTATGCCCAGGCCCGCCTCTCTTCTATAAGAGTCTGCCTCCCTGGAAGCTATTGTATAGCTTCCTTTACGAGAAGATAATGGAAAGCAAAAAAGAGACCTGGCAAAAGTTATGGAGGAAAATCAGCAGAATGTACTGGTAACTGTTCATGGGGACTGGAGTATGGGAGAGGAACTCATCCAAGATTACTGAAGTTCTTACCTGGCCACTTCCTCCTGGAAGCATTCCCGACATCTTTACCCTGTGTTCCCGCCATCAGCGCACCCATTCTCAGTCTGTTTGCCTGTCTTCCCCGCCAAGGCCATGTCTGTGGGTGTCACTGCTGCAGCTCCACAGTGAAGCAGACAGCCCCCAAGTGCCCAGTGAAGACTTGCTACATGAATATGAAGCAATGACGGAACAAAGGACTGGTGATTGGGAGAGTAACAATGCCCATGCCAGACTCACAGAGAGAAGAACTGGGAGCGAGACGCCAAGGCTCAGCCAGCCAGAGCAGGTAGAGCGGCTCTCTGCAGTTGACCCGGAGTGTTTGTGCCTTACTCCCACTAAAGAACAGGACTTCCCCACGTGAGAGTTAGGTGATTGGATGAAGCAGGGCTGCAACCTCCAGCTTTGCCCAGCTGGGTGCATCTAAGGTAGGTACAAAATCAATAATGCCACAACTGCACATCTCGGAGAATCCCCTTAGGGATGTGTTGGTGGGCACATCTGGCACTTGAACAACAATGTACGCCACTACTTGTAAAACTTTAATGACATGAAGGATTGCTTTTCCTTGAGAGTTTGCCAGGATGTTCTATGGAGAGAGAGGATCCATATGCTAGCTCTTACAATGGAATCTACCTCAACCTCTGTTCCCCATCTGGGGATGGGTCAAAGAGCCCTACAGAGCTGTGATCACAACGTTCTTCCCTCTGGAAGTTGCAAACACTCCTCCGTACACTCTATAGAGTCTCAGTATTTCCTCGACATCTCTGTGTACCAGCCGTAGTCAACATCTCCTTACCTGCTGAGCAGACTGTGACAGTCACTTCCTTCTAATCTACTTCCAATATTTCTCCCCTTCTCACCCCTCTCTCTACACTATTAGTAGGTAAGTTTTTCTAAACACAGAACTAAGAGTAGAAAGCAAACTCCTGAAGCTGCCATCGCCGCCCCTCCGCGCTATGGCGTCACCTCCCTCCTTGGACTTACCTTACACTCAGCTTCTGCTCATGTTTACCTCTTCCTAAAACCTGTCCTCTGCTTTCCAGCCATACTGTCACTCCCATACCTTCTCACCAAGGACCCTGTCAAAATCCTACTGGCCTTCCAAAATTTGCTCAAATGCCACTTCTTCTCTGAAACTAATTTTTTTCACTTAATGAATTATAGCTATCTTGCTATGTCAATAAATACGCTTCTTTTCATTTAATACCAAAACATTAACAATTTTCTGTTTTATTGTAGTTTGAAATCTTGTGTTTCACAAACAGCTAAGCTGTCTTTCTCCTTCAATTTTTACTTTATCATAGTAATATCAATTTTTTAAAATCTTTTTTCATTGCCTTCTGTTATGTTTTACATTCTAAACTTTGTTTACATTCTAAACTTTATGTTTACATTCTAAACATTCCTTAACTTTGTATGTCAATGTTTCTATCATATTTTAAATTTCCAACCCTTTGTCTTTTCTTCTGAATGTTCCTTTTTTTATGGTACCCTATTCTTTATCATGAATATAACAATCTATGTCTCTGAAAAAATTAATTACAGGTTTTTGAAGTTGTCTGATCTTCACACTGTCTACTTTCTCTGAGTTCTTTTTTTTTCTGTTTGTTAGTTTTGTTCTTTTTCATCATAGATGGTTCTTTTAAATATATGTTCTTTATTGGCTTTCTGTTCATGTTTCAAAATGAGGCACTAAATCATGACTAGTAGCTATGTGTATGAGAGTGCAGTAGGCTAACTGGTGAGCACACGGTACAGGCAGCGAGCGAGTTCTGACACCTTTCTTATGGCTTCTCAAGTGTCAGTATCTGGAGATCTTCTATCTTACACTAGACAGTTTCTCCAGGAGGCAGTCCTCCAACCTCCTGGCCTGCACACTTACTTAGGACTGCCACATTCTCGTTGCTGGAGAAGGGAATGGGGCTGCGGGTCACCCTGCTCACTATGTAGAGCTTCCCTTGATCCCATTTTACCCCCTTGCCTTACATTCATCCTTAGCTGTGAGGTCATCCCCAAGCCCAGAGCTTCTCCCTCTCAGTCTCTTCTCAGGGCACCTTTCTCTCTTCAACCCACTCTGATTGGTTTTCCATCCTGAACTCTGCCATAAAGAGTGTGTTGTCCAAGTCCTCAGTGGTCTCCATCCTGCTAACTCCAAAGGATATTGTTTTGGTCCTCATCTTACTCTGCCTCTCAGAAGAATTCAACACAGTTTAGTATTCCTTCTTTCTAGAAATTTCTTATTGATTTCATGACAACAGATCTCTTTGCTGCTTTGCAGTCCATTTCTCTCAATCTTTTTGTAAATGTAAAACATACATGTCACTCTCCTGCTCAAAACACACTAAAGTTTCTCTTCACAATTTGAAAGTATCCAGTTTCCTTACCATGACCTGCAAGGCTCCATATCATCTGTTCCTGCCCCTCCAGCTCATCTCTAACCATTCTCTATGCACTCACTCTCCTCCAGCCAATCTGCCTTCTTTCTGTGGCCCAAATACACCCAACTTGGTTTCCTGTGGCAGTTTGGCCCTTGTTCTTCTCCATGAAGCTCAAAAATCACCTCCTCACCTAATCCAGGGATGCATTCCCACCACCATTACTCCTGGTACACTTACTGTATCAGTCTATTCTGTCGCCACCATGATACTTCAAATTATGTAATATTAGCTTGATTATTTTCTATCCACTTTCTGTCTGAATCCCCTATAAGAATGGAAGCCCCTCATAGACAGAGGTGTGTCTGTTTTGCTCAAGAGTGCCTTCAAACGGCGCCCGGCTCAGGGCGGCTCCTTGATCAGTGTTCAGAGTGTGAATAGGTGAAGTGGCTGCAGAGTCATATGCTGAGCTCTCCATGGAAAACCACTGTAGTTCAGCTCAATGAAGGATCCATTTTCAGCTCAGACTACCACCTAGATTGAACGCTTCCTAACAGAACAAATTTAAATTCCCTTTGACCATCATAGTTCTCAGAACTACTGATCACATCATGGAGCACAGAACTTCTACCTAGAAAGGAAGAGGACATGTCTCACAGGGCCATTTCTCATCAGTAGGAAAGCCTTTACTAGCAAGCAGCAAGATCTCCCAAAGAAATCAGTTAAGAAAAAGTCAATATGTCAGATAGAACTTTGGACAAGTACACAAGTAAATACTAAGAACTTAGCACAGAGAAGTGCAACATGAGATAAGCAGAAGAATATCTAAAATAGTCTAAAAGAGGCCTCTCTGGTTATGGGTTTTAGCCACTTTATTAGTGTGAAAGAATGAAAAGTTGCCATCAGAATTTGCTATAAATCTTTTACTTTCCATGTTCTATAAATATGCACCGTGAATTGTACATAGGTCTCAATAAAATGGTGATGGATTAGTCACTCTCAACAAATTCTGACTTAAGTATCTCTTGATGTGCCATACATATAACACACAAAAAGGTGGACACAAATTGTGATTTCTTAAAAATGTGAATACTTGGTGGCCCGACCAGTCTACTCTCAGGAAGTTAATCAAAGGAACTAATTAAGAGTGTGAATTTTTGGCTCTAAGGATAGTCATCACAATATCATTTATAATAGTAGCCTAAATGTTCAACAATAGGAGATTGGTGCTAACCATTAGAAAGTTATTCTGTGGATAAATATTTATTCGCATAAAATGAGTTCATTAAGTTGAAAAAGCAGGTTACAAAGTAATATTGTATTTATACAGCACATCTATAATACATGTTTATGTGTAAGAATACATATACATATATGATATAAATGTGTGAGAGAGAGTAAAAGGGCACGGAAGAACATACACTAACTGTGATTTTAAAGCAGTTTCTCTAGATAGAAATATTATGGAAGGGTTTTTTAAAATATGTTTTGTTTTTCTCTATTTTAATTTAAATTTTCTTTTTTTCCTATAATGAATAGTTCCTACCATTGAAATATGAAGAAAAGCTATAAAATTTTAATCAAAACGTTTTTTGGTGATCAGAGTGTGCACAGACAAGTAAGAAACACCCTTTACATTATTTCTTAACCAGTTTATTGTGCCTGAAAGTGTCATATATCATACACACGGATGATATTATAAACCGTTAAGCCTAGAATACACTGATAGAGTCCAATAGACTCATCCAACTGGGGTCTTTCTTGACCATTTCTTCTAACATCTATCTAATGTTTAACCATCATGAAGCTACTATCCCATGCATCTCCCTTTAGCCCTCCCATCAATCTTTACATTCCTTTTCATAAGCTCCTTTCTTAGCTCAGATTACCATAACAAAAACAACAACAACAACAAACACAGGCTGAGTGGATTAAAGAACAGAAATTTATTTCTCACTGTTCTGGAAGCTGGAAATCCAAAATCAAGGTGCTGGCTGATTCCATTCCTAGTGACAGTTCTCTTCCTATCTTGCAGACAGCCACCTCTATGTCCTCACATATCCCTTCCTTGGCACATGCATGAAGGGGAGATCTCTCTCTCTCTCTCTCTCTCTCTCTCTCTCTCTCTCTCTCTCTCTCTCTCTTCCTCTTCTCATGACGTCACCAATCCCTTCATAAGGACCCAACCCTCATGACCTCATCCAACACTAATTCTCTCCCTAAGGCCCCATTTTCAAACACCATCACTTTGGGGGTTAGGGCTTCTGTATATAAATTTGGAGGAAACACACTCAGTCCATACCACTCCTCTTCTTCTGATTAAATCTGAATGTTTTGCAGGACTCTGTCCTGATGCTCTACACATTCTCCATCATTCACTCCCATCAGTGGTTTCCACACCATCTTTTTTGAATCTCAAATATGTCCCAGAGAGACCTAAACTCCAAATGTAGTCCTATATCTCCCCCAAGTCCCACAAATAGCTCAAGCTCACATACCCTAAATTGTCTACCCTTTTCCAATCCTGCTTCTTCTATGATGCTCACCACTGTGAAGGATACGTGGCATGGCCATCACCCATTCACCTTAGCCAGAAAACTGGGAGATGCCTTAGACTCTTCCCTTTCACTCTTAGTGGCTTATCAGGATAAGTCAGGATAATTGAAAGATGAAAAGATATAAGAGACTGGTCTGAAGAGATTTGAAAGCTTCTGTAATATTGATTTTGTGATTTTTCCAATAACCATGAGGAGACACTGCAGCTAAAACCCATCTTTTCTTAGCAAATATACTCCAAAAGATGTCCCAGGTAAAACAAATTTTCATTGAAAGCAACAGCTCTGAGATATGGGCTCTAATCAGAGGCTCTGAGTTGTGACCAGCCCAGGCAGCCATTGAGCCTCTTCTGCCATTTTATATTTCCTCTTTAATCAAATTCCTGGATGCTACAGTTCTCAACTTGCAGAGATTTAAAAGGCACTTTGATTAATGGACTTGATCAGTGTCTGCTCTTATTTAACCATGGTGTTTTCCTCCACGTTTCACATTTCACACCCACATAGCACCATTTCCCTTTTATTGCAGGAACTGAAGAATGTGATGGCCTGCCAAACATCAAAGTCATTTATGAAAAATATACTTTTAAAAAGAGAGTGTATTAAAGCTTGAAAAAACTCTGAGCTTGTTGCTATTTTAATTGTAAATAGGCTATGCAAATAATTGAATGTCAGGTCATATTGACACTATCAAATTTAGGGGACTGTAGATGTCATGCAACCCCAGATTCCTAGGGAATATTAAAACAGATTTACCAGACCACATGAAACAACAGTATCGATTGGGTTAAAAATGAGCCAATTTCCAAAAACTTCTACTTGCTACAAATATTTCCATATATACAACAATTCTTTAAAAAGAGATAAAAGAAATACGGATGAATTTGTAAACATGTTTAAGTACTAAATCCTTTTTGGTCTTTTATTTTCCTCAAGCCTCGCATGCCTCCCACTAGCCTATTTCAAATATTGACTTCCAGGAGAGGATGGATGAGAACAGCCATTGTTCAAGGCTAAGGTAATGGATGTTTCTCACCTAACTTTAGAACAGTTTGATTTGGATATTTACCTGGACGTTGCTCATGGCTCTGTACACTTGAGTCCCAACTAGTACTGCGTACTATGTGGTGTATACTATGTGCAGCTACTTCAGATTAGCAGGAAAGTTGAAAATCCCTTTTAAATGACATTGGGAAGAAAAGGTCCATAAGTAAATTTTTATGGTGCAAGGAATTATACTTTATTTATTGTGATGAATAAGACACTCATATTTTTGAGGAAAGAAGATAATAGCAGAAAATTTGCCTTTCTCCTTTTAAATTCTTAATTGTTGATTAAGGGGAATTCCCATATCCAGAGTACCTAATAACTAGTCTTCAGAAGTGGACCAGAATCAAGCTGAATGTCAGGAGAAAACCAGTTTTGCATCCAGGATTGGTTAGCCAATAACAACCAATCTGTAATAGCGAAAGCTTAGCGCTGACTTCATGACATGTCCTTCCATTACCCATGGCAGACCTCACAAATCACTTGCAGCATTTGGCTACCTATTTCACAAATATTTACTGAGTATTTTTTACATGTCAACACTATAATAAACATGCAGACACTGCAGTGGACAAGATGGGAAAAAAAATAGTCCCTGCCCACTGGAAACTTACATTATAGTGGGAGAAAGCAATACACAAGAAAGATAGGTAACTTCAAATCATCTGAAGTGCTAGGAAAGGAGAGAGAGTATAGCTCCAAACACAGCTCAGCTGTGGGAGAGGAAAAGGCACTTTAGCTAAGGTGGTCAAAGTCTTCTTGGTAGAGGTCACATTTGGGAAGAAACTTGACCCGGGGGAGAGGGACAATCAAAGAAGACCTATCAGACTGACTCCACCTTAACTCAGCATTTTGGACAATCACTATCAGTCGTCACTATTGGCTGTGTTATGGATGAGCCCTGTGCAAGGCATTCAGTGTAGCCACTGAAACAGATTTAATACCATGTTTTACCAAATATAAGACCTAGCCAGACAATCAACTCTAATGCATCTTTTGGAGCAAAAATTAATATAAGACCCAATATTATATTATATTATATTATAGATCTGGTCTTATATTAATTTTTGCTCCAAAAAGACACATTAAAGCTGATCATTCTACTAGGTCTTATTTTCGGGGAAACGTGGTAACATCAAATAGCACATGATTCTGAAGTAGTGTGGAAGGAAAACTAAGAAAACTTAAATACTAGTCTCCTTTTTAACCTTCTTACAATCTCGTCCTCATCAATAAAATAAGAGGGTTGGACCAAATAATCTATAAAATTTCTTTTAGATCTTATGGTTGATAATTCTAACTAAAAAGCAAAGTAGGGTTTTAGACAATTGGATAGATAGGGTAGATTAAGTAGAGAAGTCTTTTCATAAATGGGGTCATTTGAACAGTTGGAAGAGGAATAAAGAGAAACTATGCCTTCTTACGTGCTTCTTGGTGAATTCCAAAAAAGTAACAGCCCCTGGTTTTGCAAACAGCTTCAAAAGCCCAAATCCAAAGCACTTTTCACCTTGAATTCTGGATGAAAACTAATTGGTGTAGTCTTCTCAGCCATACACATATTTAAATCACCAACCCCAACATGTCATCTGGCCATCTCAAAACACCAAGGACTACACAAAGGCAAAACATCACGTTGTGAAATAAAGTGGAAAGAGTTATTAGAGATTCATCAGGAAGAATCCACCTTTCATTGCTACCTTCCAACAGGAGAGCCAGAACTTTCAGAAATGCCATAGGAGAGAATTATAGTTTTTGCATGGTAATGATGTATCTGGATTAAGATTCAGGTATTTATTTCAAAAATTCCTGATCTTAGGGGCAGGTGAGAAAAATAGCAAAGTAGGTAAAAGCTGTGTTCACCTCTTCTCAGGACCACATTACAACTAAACCATAGAACAACCTTTACTGAGAATCTCCTGAAGTCTACCTGAACTAAAGCCCTACAAATATAGACATACAGAATAAGCCACCTCCCGACTGATAGAAGAGGCAGAGACATGGAATGGGCTGGTCCCACACCTGTGTGTGACCACTGAAAATCAGGAGGGACAACTCAGCTGTGGAGGTCTCCTCCTGAGGAGCAAGGGGCCCCAGCCCCTCCCCAGCCCAGGGTTTCAGTGCTGGGAAGAGAAGTCCCCATAACTTCTGGCTATGAAAACCAGTGGAGATTGTGACTGAGTGAGAGAGAGGGCAGCTGCACTCCTTGACGCTCCTCTTAAAAAAAACCGTGCCCAGACTTACAACTGGATTCACTCAATCTGAGCTCCAACAGTAGGGCCGTGGCTTGAAAGGTGCTGGGGACAGATGGGAAGAAACTGAAATGTCTGGCTTTAGGGTGAGGTCTGGAGGGGAAGCTTTCCCCCAGACAGAGAAGCTGGCAGAAGCCATTGTTTCTTTGTTGAGTCCTTCTTCTCCCTGCATGTAGGCATAGGCAGCTGACATATCTGAGTCTCCATCAAACTAGCTATCACCTTTCATCTGCCCTGCTCTAGTGATTTCCTGAGACCACGTCCCACCCAAATTTTGAGCACACTCAAGCCACTCACTTCCAGTGGCTTTTCCATATAGACAGCTTGCCTTGGCTCATGCTTTGGACTTTCCTAAAAACTCTTGAAGCTTCACGAAACCCAAACAAGCAGCACCTGTCTTCAGCATGTCTCGTACCTCTGACTGAGCAACCCTAAACCCGGCACTAGCAACTACCAGCCTTTGTTCATGGCTTGGCCTCTCAAGGCACCTCCAAGTACAGTGCTGGTGGCAGCCATCTATGGATTGCTTTGTGGCTCATGCCAGGTGACCCTGGGCAGGGCAAAAACTGCAGCTGAAGCTGACCTGCAGCAGGTCAGCTTAGGTGGCCCTGGGGCTGGCAGTCCCAGTGGCCAGCTTCACACTGGGCCAGAGCATCACCCAGCCACCTCCAAGGATGCCACACCCAAAGAGTACACTGGGTACAAAAAAAGATTCCCATTAAAGCAAACTCTGCTCTGTAGGGTAACCCATGAACAACAGCTCCTCCACTGCAGTCACAACCAGTCCTCACAATCAATCAGCCTAAGGGAAATCCCTCCCATTGATGTGCAAACACCAATCAAATCTCAACTATAACAGGAGGGCACACACAGCCCACACAAGGGACACTCCTGGAGAACCTGGCTGTAGTGACCAGGGAGACTGTACCACTGGGTCCCACAGCACACCTACTATGTAAGGCCACTCTACTAAGACCAGAGCATAGAAACCCTACATAGAAACAAACACAAGGAGGCAGCCAAAATGGGAAGACAAAGAAACATGTCCCAAATTAAAAAACAGAACAAAGCTCCAGAAAAAGAACTAAACAATATAGAGACAAGCAATCTACCAGATGTAGAGTTCCAAACACTGGTTATAAGAATGCTCCATGATCTCAGGAAGAACTTCAACAAAGAGACAGGAAACATAAAAATGGAGTTAGAAAACATAAAAAAGAACCAGTCAAAAATAAAGACTATATAATAACTGAAATGAAGAATACATTAGAGGAAATCAACAATAGATTAGATGAAGCAGAAAAACCAATCAGCAATTTAGAATAAGAGAGCAGAAAATACGCAATCAGAACAGCAAAAAGAAAAATGAATCTAAAAAAATGAGGACAGTTTAAGAGGCCTCTGAGACAACATCAAGTGTACCAACATGTGCATCATAGTGGTACCAGAAGGAGAAGAGAGAGAACAAGGAATTGAAAACCTATTTGAAGAAATAATCACAGAAAATTTCCCTAACCTGGTGAAGGAAATAGATAAATAAGCCCAGTAAGTGCAGAGACTCCCAAACAAGATGAACCCAAAGAGGCCCACACCAAGACACATCATAATTAAAATGCCAAAGGTTAAAGACAAAGAGAGAATCTTAAAAGTAGCAAGAGAAAAGCAATTAGCTACCACAAGGGAGCTCCCATAAGAATATTAGCTGAAACTTTGCAGGCCAGAAGGGATTGGCAGGAAATATTCAACCTAATGAAGAGCAAGTACCTACAACCATAATTACTCCACCCAGCAAAGCTATCATTTAGGATCAAAGGACAGATAAAGAGCTTCCCAGACAAGAAAAATCTAAAGGAGTTCATCACCACCAAACCAGTATTACAAGGAATGTTAGAGGGATTTCTTAAATAAATAAATAAATAAATAAATAAATAAATAAATAAAACACCAATGACTACATATCTATCAAAAATTACTTTCATTGTAAATGGATTAATGCTCCAATCAAAAGCTGGGTTGGCTGAATGGATAAGAAAAAAAGACCCTTACATCGTTGGGTTGTAGTCGTTGCCTACAAACGACTCACTTCAGATCAAAAGACACACACAGACAGAAAGTAAAAGGATAGAAAAAGATATTTCATAAAAAATGAAAACAAACAAAAAGTAAGCTGTGGTAGTAATACTTACACCAGGCAAAATAGACTTTAAAACAAAGGCTATAACTTGTGATAAAGAAGGACCCAGTAATCCTACTTGTGGGTAATTATCAGAAGAAATCAACACGCTACTTTGAGGGGACATGTACATCCATATGTTCATTGCAGCATTGTTTACAGCGGCCAAGATGTGGAGGCAGCCTGGGTGTCTGCCGATGGGTAAGTGGATAAAGAGGAGGTACATCTACGCAATAGAATATGGCTCAGCCATGTAAAGGAATGGGTTCTTGCCATCTGAGGCAGCATGGATGGACCTGGAGGGTGTTGTGCTGAGTGGAGTATATCAGACAGAGAAAGACAGATGCAATGGGATTCTGCTTATGTGTGGGATCTAAAGAACAAAATAAACAAAACAGAAACAAACTCATAGATACAGAGAACATTTTGATGGTTGCCAGCCAGAGGGGTTTGGCAATGGGTGAAAAGAGGGAAGAGATTAAGAAGTACAAATAGATTGTTACAAAGTAGTCATGGGGATGGAGGGTATAGCATAAAGAATATAGTCAATAATATTGTAATAACTATGTATGGTGTCAAATGGGACTAGATTTCTTGGGGTGACAGATAGATAGGGGGCATTGGGGGACAGGTTGAAAAAAGGTGAAGGCATTAAGTGCAAATTCGTAGTTAAAAAATAGTCATGGGGATGTAAAGTACTGTATACAGAATATAGTCAATAATTTGGTAATAAGTCTGTATATAGTGCCGGGCAAGTACTAGACTAGTCAGGGGGATCAGTTCTTAAATTATACAAATGTCTAACCACTATGCTTTACACCTGAAATTAATATAAAATAATATTGAATGTCAACTGTAATTGAAAAATTAAAAAGGGGGGGAAGGTGAGGGGAATAAGAGGTTCAAATTTTTAGGTATAAAACAAGTAAGTCATGGGGATGTAACATACAGCATAGGGAATATAGTCAGTAATATTGTGACAGCGTGGTACAGTGTCAGATGGTTGCTGGACTTATCACGATGATCACTTCTTTAGGTGTATAAACGTTGAACAATTATGGTATACACCTGAAACTGATATAATAGTGTATATTAGCTATATTTTAATAGAAATCTTTTTTAAAAATTCCTGATCTTGTTTCATAATAGCATGAAAAACAGGTCCCAAGTACATGTAACTGTCCCCTTTTTTACAGGCCGTAGTTCAAGTTTGGGTCATCAGCCATAACCCAAATACTTACATGTTACTGCTACATTGTGAGTTAAGATGATAAATGATTGAAATTCAGTTTGTACTACAAAGTGCCTCATAAATACCTGATCTCCAGAGAGACTTCAACTTAGTGTTTCTGACTCCATTTAGATTTGTGTTTACCCCAAGTCACACAGGGTCCCTGTTCAATTTGTAACTAGTTCATGTACCACTCTAGTTTCTTCACAGTTCCCTCTGCTGCTGATGGATGCTGACTTGGATCTTGTCATTCGGGCAGACTGAGAAATCTAGGACAAGCAGGAATGGTTCTGAGTAACTTACGACTCGTAAGCAGCTCCACCAATTTACTGTTTTTCTGTTTTCCACGCTCTGAAGCAAAGATGGAACTATCTCTGTGACTTATCGCAGACCACGTGGATGGGTGGTTTCATGGCAGGATGCTCTCTGCAGAGAAAAGCTCAGCTTCCAGTCCAGCACTCTGGGCCCACTCACAGTTCTTCAGCCAGAATACAGCCCCTCCCCCAACCCTTTAGCGAGGAGCTAAACAGGCATTCCCTGGCCACACACAAGCAAGGACAGTGCAGATATCATCTCCTCTATCTCCCTTGCTAAAGCAACAGCTTTGTCTGCACTCTACAGAGCCTTTCGGGCCAGGCTGGTGTCTTCTTGGCCAGAGAATTGTGGTTAGTGATACAGCAGCCGCAGCACAACTTTATCTTCCTGGTCCTCAGTCTTCTCATTTGTGAAATAAAGGTTTGCATCTGTCTCTTCCCAAGGCTTTATCAATCACGGTAGCCTGTTTGGTGGACAAGCCTGGTTTCAAATCCTATCTCTGGCACTTACTGCTTGTGTGGCCTGGGCTCAATGTACTTCTCTGTGCAGCAACATAAAAACCTGCCTCACAAGGTAACTGTACGGAACATGTTACTTAAGCATGTGTGTGCAATTGTTAAACTGCAGTGAGCTGTTTACCTTATATATACAGAGAGAGAGAGAGATCTTTTACGTTACCATCCAGCACAGTTCCCTCTCCCATGGAGGGGCTCACTAAACACTGGGTTGATTACTTATTGGGTTTAAGCTGAGAACAAAGTTGGATCCACAGTGTAGCCCAAACCCTGTTTGAATGCAGATTTCATCTGGACCATCCCTGTTGAAGATGGAGATTCCAGGCTAATCAAATCTCCCCACTGGTGAAATCTGGTTAGAGCATTCAGGTGTGCAACATGAAGGATCTGGGTAAGGAGGAAAGCTGGGGTGGCTGATGGCTCAGTTGGTTAGAGCGTGAGCTCTTAAACAACAAGGTTGCTGGTTCAATTCCGGCATGGGATGGTGGGCTGTGCCCCTGCAACTAGATTGAAAATGGCGACTGGACTTGGAGCTGAGCTGTGCCCTCCCCAACTACATTGAAGGACAATGATTGATGGGTCCTGGAAAAACACACTGTTCTCCAATATTCCCCCATAAAAATAAAAAGGAAAGGAAAATCAGGCACCTAGGGGTCACTATTAAGTGTATATAGATTTGTTCCATTATGTTTGTTGCTTAAAACAACACCCGTGTTATTCTATCTTGTGATTTTTGTGGGTCAGGAATTCAGGCCAAATTTAGCTGGGGGATGTTTCAGTTCTACATAGTATCAACTGGGGTCAGTCTGCGGTGCTCAGATGGTAGGCTAGACTGGAGGGTTCAAGACAACACCACTCATATTTTGGGGTCCTTGGTGGGAATGGCTGGGAGGCTAGGCTCAGCTGGACTGTCCACTGGAGCAGACATGCTGTGCCAACACAGCGGTCTCAGGGGAGTCAGACTTCTTTCACAGTCAGCTGGGGCTTTGAGGGAGTGTTCCAGGAGACAAAGGCAAATGCTTGCAAGGCTTCTTCTGACCTAGCCTTGGAAGTCATGCAGCGTCACTTTGGCCACATTCCATTGCTCTAGTGGTTCTATTGGACAACTAAGGCTGGTCCAGATTCAAGAGGACGAGTAGGAAAGAATTTGCAGCCATCTTTAATCTACCTCAATATTTGAGCCTCAGTTCTGCTTTGTAGGACCCATTGTGGATACTTCTTCTTCCATCCTCTCATTCTTCCCAATGTCACTGCCAATATCTTCATTAGGAAATAAGGAAGCCAAGACTGAGATGTCACCAGGATAACAGTAAACCTCAACAGGTAACTACACTCTGACTTGCCACCATCTGTAAGTATCTGCTGTGTCCAGCCAGCTTTCATCAGCATAGAACATAGAAAACCAAAGACCCCCCTACAGTCTCTGGTCCAAGAGATGAGTACCGTGGACAAGAGGCTATGTGGAGGGTGGCACTCCCCAGGATGCTCTATGTCACATAATGTTTTCCTGATGACAAGCCTGCTGAAATGTGGAGGGAGAATTAATCTTCCTCAGAAAGGACAGGAAAATCAGGCAGCTGCAAGGCTGTGTTCCCTTGCAGCTCACAGCTATTGTGAAGAGGGTCCCAAGACTTCTCACATTTCTCAGGGTTCCCACGCCTCTCCATTACAAATTAGCCTCCAGGTTCTTACAATGACAAGTTTGATTTTTTTCAGATGCTGCATTTATTGTGGGTGGGCTGTGGCTGTGTCCTGCATAATCTTTACTCCAGGACCAAGACTGAGAAAGCAGCTTCTATCTGGAACACTGCCAGTTGTCTCAGCTGAGATAAAAATGAACACAGTGATTCTCAGTGCTTCTGTTCAAACATGGCACTGTCACACTCACATGTCATTGGTCAAAGCAAGTCTAATGATCACACTGGATGCATTAGGGCCAAGATGGAGAATCCTCCCACCACAGAGAGAGGCTCTGCAGAGAAAGGCACAGCAGTATTTGGTTGAATAATAATATAATTCACCATAGTCTGTTCTGTGGATACCTAACATGCAGTCCCCTCCCCTTCCCCTATGAGAAGACACTTACCCCTCCCCAAAGGAGATGACCCAAAACTCCCCTCCAAGTGCTAATCTGAGCTCAAAGTCCAGAATGCACATGGCAGGAACATATCTATGGCAGGTTTGGATATGCTTAATTGGGTGGGGACACCTAAGAAAGTAGAAAACAAGTCATCTACTCCCACATGCACACCTAATATGGAATTAGGGACAAGGACACAATTAAACACTCCCATTTGGAAATGGAAGCATGGGTGACCCATAGCAATTCTGAACACCCCCAAGAAGATATTGTGAGCAGCCCCTGGTCCTGAGGGTGAGACGCACGACTTGATTCACCCCCACTGACTCTTTCCCCAGGAGAAACTCCCAGCCTACTGCTCTCTATGGTCCTTGGCTGTGCTCACTGGGAGCTCCCTCCTTTCTCACGAGCCTCCTCAGCTACATCTCAAAAGGAATATGGTCTCCTTGGGGGGCTGGGCAGAGCTCTTAGCCTCCTTCCTTCCTATAAAAGGCTGGGGATCCAAAGGTTATTTTCAGTATCAAGCGGACACAGTTTCTTTTACTCCAGGCTGGTAGCTTCCTTGCCTATACAATTCTCTTAAAATATTAGTTGGTTGCTCATATGTTTGATTCTAAGCAGCCTCTGGGACCAGGAAAGATAATAATAAAATGAGTACTTTTGCTTTAAGCCCTTTAGGTTTCTTCTGCCATAAATTAGCAGAACAAACTGAAAAAATACACAAACCCAGGTCCATTCAGGCCAACTGAATCAGAATTTCTGGCAGAGAAGCCTATACCTGACTGATTAATTTCTCCAAGTGATTCTACTGTAGCTGAGGGTTGAGAAGCTGCTGATCTCCTGCAGGCAATGCCCTGGAACAAAAACAAAGAGTTGTGCAAAAAGCCATTTTTTGGTTTCCCTAAAAAAGAAACTAGGTTTTCTATTTTTTTCCCCTACATTCTCTTAACAGTCAGATGTAACTAAGTAAATAGTGACTAGATGGTAAAGGGTTAGAAACACACCATCGGAGGAAAGGATGGGGGAAATGGGAAGGTGTTGCAGAGAAGAAAAGATGAGAGGTAACATTTAGTTGCCTTCACATATGTAAGTGGATACAGAAAGCTTTTTCTGCTCACTAGAAATTAAGAGTAAACCATTGGACATCACAAGGATAAAGATCATACTTGATGTTATTTGTTACAGTATAATAATGTTGAGAAAGTAGTATTTTCTTAGCAGCTGTTACCAGAATATATGAGGGGTGCCAAAAACTGTATAGAAGTGGACACTTTGGTCAACGTTGCTCAAGCAGTAGTTTGCTGTCATCAGAAGAGTCTGGATGCTGATGGTAACCACTTTGAGCACCTCTTGTAATTGCAGAAGTCAAACGTGACTTATATTCATCTTTTGTTATCGGTGTACATTATTACAATTTTAATAGTTTTTTCCTTTCTTAAAATGTGTATACATTTTTTTGGAACCCTCTGTATGTGACTAGGGCAGCAATTTGGGCTGTTTACACATAGCCTGGTAGTCTCTCACCCTGAGGACATGGTAATATTGCATTGCCCCATCCCTTTGCAGTTAGGCATGGCCAAATGACTCACTTAAACCTAAGAAATGTGACTGGAAATGATGTATATTACTTCCAGAAGAAAACTTCAAGAGCCAGTGTGCAAATTACCACATCCTCTTTCTTTCTGTGATACTAAGAGAGTGGGCACACTATTAACCTGGGCACACTTAGTGGGCACACTATTAACCTGAGTCCAGAATGGGGATGTATTGCAGCCCCCTCATGTAGGGTGGCCAGAAAATATACAGGCTCTCCAGTCAAATTTAAATTTTAGAAAATAATAACAATAATAATTTGTAGTAAACATTTTTGGAGACCTACGTACACAATAAAAAAAATCACTGATTATTTGAAATTCAAATATAGCTGGGTGTCTTGTATTTTTCTTTGTTAATTCTAGCAACCTAACCCCCAAGTGGCCTACATGGGCTGTGCAGTATTAGGAAGAAATAAACCTTTGTTATTTTAAGCCCTAGAGACTTGGGGATGGTTTGTTACAGCCAGATAACTTAGCGGGTACAAATTTAACTATTTCTCAACTTTGATGAGAAGATGTTTTGATGAGGCATAGTATAGACCTAATATTTGAAATGAAGTAGGCAGCTTCTCTGCATAATAAAAGAGAACATTGAGAGCTGTGGGATGTAACTTGAGAAGGAGAAATGGATAGAAAACTGTTAAAGCATCAGTCATCGGGGAATTGCTTGTCTACTTGGAAAATAAAATTAGAAAAACTGATGATAGAGAGAGTCCTGAAGACACAGAGGTCATTGTGTGTTTGGAGGAGGCATGGAAGGACTTCATGGAAAAAGCAGGCTTGCCAGACCTGGGGATGGCCACCTAAGCGGGATTTAGACTACTAAAAAGCCGAGTGCCGGAAGCCGTGTGGAGAGACGGCATGGCCAGGTTGGCTCTTTCCAGCTGTATCTATGCATGTGGGCCCAGGCTTCTGGGCAGGGCTGGAGATAAAGCTCTCGGTAGTCAGCTGGCCCAGGTTCAGGACTGATCTGAGGCTGAGAGCTTGATAGCATTCCATGACACAGATGTCTGTGACTATTCTGGGCCTCTGGACTCAGGTACAGTGAAATCTCCTTGGTGGGGAGTCGGTATTTCAACACACAAATCCAAACATTTTTGCCATCTTTTGTTTGAAACATCAGTGGTATAGGAAAGCTCCTTGATAGCAAGGGCTGGCTTTCTCCATCTTCATGGGCCCCATGCTTAGTGCATGGTAGGTGAAAGGCATATAGAATGTAATCAATGAGACAAGGTCCCAAGTATATTGAGACCCCTTTGGTCGCTCCAGCCACTTCTCTTGACCACTAGGGGGCAGCATGGCAGCACCTTGAACTGTGGGTTTCAGAATCAGGATGGATTCAGTGATTCCCAAAACCAGTTGGTATCAGGGTGCCAATCTCTGCCTGGCATTTTTCTAGGCCCTCAACAAAAGGAGACAGATTGGGGCAAAGTAGTCATGTTGCCCCGTAAAGCTCTATTCAGACAGTTCAAAGGATTATCCTTTATTCTGATTGTCTTTCCCAGTGACAGGTTTTGTCATTAAAATATCCTATTTTTTATGAAATGATGGTGACTTTTTGTGGTAGGGGTTTGGGTTGGTTTGCTTGTTTATTGTTAATATTCTTTCTTAATCAAATAATGGCATCCTTCTGGTGTTCCAGAATATTTTTAGAAAATTACTTTTTAGGTTTGTGAGATCCATTAGTGTAGAATGTGAGAATCAGACAGGGGCCCATGATAAAAAAGGGGAGAAGATAAGCTTCACCTTTGGGTCCCCCAGAGCTTCTTTTCCATTAGCCATTGCTCCTTCTTTTCTGCTCACGCCATCTCAGGATCCTTTTGCTCTCTCCTTAACCAGCTTCCTCCTCCTAGTTGAAACCTATTCTCAGAAAAGAATCTGCTATCAGCTGCTAGACCTCAGTGAAAATTTAAATTACTTCTTTTCCCTCCCAGGAAAACTTGCCTTCTGCGTCTTATCTCTGATTCCAGAATGCAGGTGCGAGTGGCCAGTTTAAGGGATTTCAGACATCAGCAGACAGAGGAAGATATGAGAGTGAAAAGCAGTCAGCAAGGTGTTGAAATCAGGCTGCCCAAGGGGCTTGCAGATCCCACTCTCTTTTATCAGGGAAGATGGAAGAGCCACCCTCAAAGCAGGCGGACCAGGTCCTCAGACAGGGAGGGCCCAGAAGCTTATTCTTCCTTTACCTTTCTGGAAAGTCACAGGTCACATTCCTAAGCACATATGGTATTCTGGTCTGATGGCAAAGAGCCTTCGGTCCATTGGACTAGTGCCACCGGGCCAGGAACGACACCCCAAATCATCAAGGGCCAGCTCTGGCCACAAGCCAAGAGGTACTGTCCATAGTACATTGTGGAATGCAGTCATGCTTTTAGCAATGATTATACGGAACAAATCAAAAGGCCTACATTGAGACCTGTCACTGGGCTGGGGTGGAGTAGTGGGGTGTGGGGGGAGACCATGCTAATGTTACTGGGACACAAAGAAGTACAAGAGGAAGTGGGGTGGGAAGGGGCATTACTGCCAGCAAAAAAATACTCCAAAATAACTGCCAGAGTTGAAAAGGAGATGACAACTCGTTTGGAAAACTTGGAAAGGCTTCATGAGTTAGGCCTGGAATAGTTGGTAGGATTTATGAAAGGAAACAGGAAGGGAAGAACCAGCTCAGCAAAGATACAGCCTGACCTAAAGGGCTCAGTGAGAAGTACAGGGTTGTGTTTAGGGTACAGGGCCTATTTCAGTTGGGCCAAAGTATCAGGCATGCAGCAGGGAAAAAAATGGAAACGATTATGAAAGGCAGGAGGGCTGGGCCAGCAGAAAGAGGTGGCTTGAGTCCCACTGCCACAGCAGACCACTCTGTGGCCCTGACTGACTACCTAGGCCTCAGCTTCTTGACCATCAACTGTGGATAAAGGTCCTTACTCTTTAGAGCACGAAAGAGGAGAATGGCTGTGTGACTGGTACTAAATTTTAGTCCACAAACACAAGCGATAAAAAAGAAAAAAAAATGTGTAAAAGTGACGTTTACTTTTTCTCACTCAGTGTCTGTGCTCAGCCTCATTCTTCCTGATGTCGGACAGGTCCTTTCATATCGTTCAGGACTCCTGCTGCAGAAGCTCTGTGCCAGCGTGGGCCCATCCACGCTCAGTGGTCCTCCTCGCTCTGTGCTGGCACCTACAGAGACCTCTCCCCCACCCTCCTACTCCTCAGGGTGACCCACCCTGACTGCTTCTCCATCATCCTTATTCCTGTCTGGATTCAATTGCTAGGGCTGCTGAAACAAAGAACCACAAGCTGGGGAGCTGAAAATAACGGAAATTCACCCTCTGACAGTACTGGGGCCTAGAAGTCTGAAATCAAGACGTCAGCAGGGACAGGCTCCCTCTGAGGGCTCTAAGGAAGAATCCCTCCTTGCCTCTTCCTAGCTCTGCTGGTTGCTGGCAATTCTTGGCCTTCCTTGGTTTGTGGCTGCAACATTGCAGTCTCCGCCTGCATCTTCATTCACATGGCCACCTTCCCTCTGTGTGTGGCTCTGTGTCCTAAGTTCCCTCTACTTATAAGGACACTAAAGCGTTAAATTAGGGTCCACCCTAATCCAGTGTGACCTCATCCTAACTTGATTATATCTGCAAAGACCCGATTTCCAAATCAGGTCCCATTCTGAGGCTCCATGTGGACACGAATTTGGAAGGGACGCTCTGAGACCCCATATACTCTCAGAGGTACCTTCAGGTCCGCAGCCTTCCCCTGCTGGTTCTGTGCCTCTTGAAGAAACCTGGATGTCTCCAGCCCTCTGCTCTGGAGTGAACAAGCAGCCTTCTCCTCTCTGAGATCTTCACACCCTTCCTGTATTCTCCCCAGCTAAGAGGGTTCAGGTCCCTCACCCAAGAGTCCCACAACCCCACCTCTCCCCAGGGAGCCTGGTTAAGGGTGGGTGAGAGCAAAGTGCCCCCTGCACCCAGTCTGTCATCCCCTCACAACTCTCTTCTCTCCCCCCCACCTGGGAAAGTTGTATTGATTTACCACATGTTCTCCCGAATCTACTGGGGATGGCTTAAACTTCTGAAACTCACAAGAACGTTGCCTTTCCTGACATATGTCTCACTGGTTAAATGGGCCAACAGTCTGGTAAGAAGATACTGGCAATAAAATAATTCATAATATGAAAATATTATCCCACTGCCCCAATCTTTCAGCTCATTATATGTGTGTGGAGGTCTAGCTCTGTCCTCAGAGTGTATATTCCAATCAGCTAGCATGACCACGTGTGCTTTCCTTTCAGTGCTAAATACAGGAAAGTACCAGGCAAGACAGGACACACTGGCCACCCTACATTAGTTACCTTCCCCAGTCCAAGGGTGCCACACAATCTGGGGAGATCATGCCTTGAGCTTTAGGATCCAAAGAGCTGAACAAATGAGGAAGCCTCTCCAACAAAGCCTTTCTTCTACAGGACAACTGGTTATAATCTCAGAGCATTCCAGCAGCACTGTGCAGACACAAAAGGCGATGAGCAGCTAGTGGGATAGCACAGAGGCAACGCAGAGGACTTGTATAATATAACCAGGCCCTCTCGGGAGCTCACCTCCAGTCGTCCCCCAAGCCGGGGCTTCTCTGTGACCCTGTTCCACACATCTGCAAGTGGCTGCCCCCACCACAGAAAGACCACTTCGAGGTCTGTTCCACAGTTTTGAAAATAAAAATACTGCCATCTCCCTCATTTCCCCTGCCCCAGGATTCCTTCTTATCATCTTTCTTTCTTTTAACCATAGCCAGAGCAGGCATTTGATTCTAGAGCTTGTCTGTGGGGTGAGAAAACAATTTGGATTTCCACAACCTGAAACCTGATTTCTGGTAGAAAGGTACCATCTGGTGGATGTTTGAGAAACTGCTCATGTATTATGTTTGAAAATGAACATCTGAGGACAGCTCTCCTAACAGAACACTGATGGAAATATCACTTCACGACTGAATGAGAGCTCAGTATTCAAATACGGGCTGATCCTCCTAAATATCTCACTCTCCACATACAGGCGCTTGTTCTTAGAACCAAGCAGACCACCTTGCAGAGTCTTCTCTGTTTGCGAGCCTCCTTGGTCCAGGTTACAATTAATTGAAACAACTATTCATTGTCTATTCCCTCCCTCTCCAAATATAATTCTTGCTGCTCTTCATCATGGACATTTATCTATGAGAGTTGTATTCTAAGAAACCCAGTTAGGCCTCATTCAGAAGCCTTTTTCTTGTTGAGTCCAGCCCTCCATGGACAGTCACACACTGGCATTGACATCTGTGGGACGCCCTCCCCAGTTCACCATGGCCCCTTCCTTTGAGACTTGCACCCCTAATAGTGTGAGGAGTCCTGCCATGTTTGTGCAACAAGTCCCCAGCCATAGGGCCGCAGGTGGTTGAACAGGGGTGGCCATCTCCCTCAAGCTGGGCAATCAGATGCTCCCTCTCCTGGGATTTGGGATTTGGAATCCGTGTTCAGAAATCATGACCAAGTGCAGCTAGATCTGCGGGGAGGTGGACCCCGATGTTGAGATGGCTGTTGCCACCATGCACATGGGAAAGCAGCCAAAGCCGGCCCGCCAAGAACAGGCATCAGCCAGGAGCCCAGCAAGCTACACAGACCCTCTGCCAGTATTCCAGAGCACACCATGTTGCAGGCTGCAGGCCGGCCCTTGAATTTCATGAGTCTCCCTGTATCTAACAGTGACAGGCCCTCTTCTACTGAAGCAGGCTTGGGGGTTACTTACAATTAAAGACACAGACACACACATATGAAGATCTATCAGTAGATTCTGAAGCCTGAACGATCAGACCTCCGAGATCACCCGGTAGAGTCAGAGAATTTTCACCTCCAGGGCACGAGGACTTGATGGAAATGAAAACTTGCTTCTAACCAAAGCATTCTGAGGGACTTTATACTCTGTATATTACATAACATCTGTGATCAACAGTGAGATAAACCAACCTGCCCCAGGCCGGTTTGAAGGTTCTAGCAGGGGAAGTGACTACACCATCGCCCGAATGAAGGGCAGGTTTTCTCTGATCATCTTCTGTGATGCAGACATTTGGGGGGAGGAAGCGCATGGTGATGGAGAAGGACACACTTCCCATCAGAACCATCGGAGTCTCAGTGGGATGACAGATGATGCAGCCAGAGGAAGCGATTCCATGATTGTTCCTGGGTTACCTGGAAAGCCAACTCAGCAGTTTAATGGGTAGGATGTGAGTGGGGAAAGAAGCAGGAGCGAGCCTGGGGGAATGTCACTGTCACACGGGCAAGAAGAGCTTGGCCACCCCGGGAACTCTGGAGCACAAGTGGCCGCCAAAGCTACCTGTGTTGGGCCAAGATGTCCTGACCTTTATACCGCTGTGTGAATCAGTCACTGGATGTGGGTCACCTGGCAAAGGCCAGGAACTTGGACAAGGAGTCTCTCTGCAGCTGAAGGCTGTCTCTGGCAGGCCTCCTAGCAGTGGGGTGACAAGCTCCTTCCCTAAAGGAGCCCCCAATCTGTGGAAACCAACTAGGTTCTTAACATAGTGTTTGCCTCCTAATAATGGTCTCATTCCCACTAGGAGATAATACCTTTTGTGTTCTCTTCTTCCTTACCCTCAATTCAACAAGAAATCAACATCGGCATTTACCTAAAGTAAGTTAAACCATCCCCAAAAACCTAGACCTAAGTAAGGAATGTTGGGAAGTCATCAATATTTGTTCCATTTCTACTTTTGCTCCTTTGCCCCTTCACTTCACTGCACTATTCCTCTCCTTTTTTTGCTTTTCTGCCCTCTCCACATTCCCTCCTTCTACAGTCAGAATTTTTGTTTTCTAAGAGGATAAGCAACAGGACAGACAGATTCATACAATGGAGTGAATGGTTGCTAACTAATCACTCCTATCCAATGCAAACTTTATTTCTGCTGTGGTCCAGAAAGAAGTTCATCACAAATGTAGGTAAATCTTCTCCGGTCTCCCTTCTCCATTTCTTCTCTAGTCCACCCTGACGACGGAAGCCCCTCACACCAATCATTTTTAAATATCATTTATGTCACGTAACTCCCATATTCAGTGTCTCCTCAATTCCTTACATGCCCAGTCCAAGGACAAGGAAGGAGCACTGGGCCAGGAGTCAAAGACCTGAGGGGCCGTGTAGCTCAAAAATTAAAAACACAAGCTCTAGAGCCCAACTTCTTGGTGGGAATATCAGTTCCACCATTTATTGGGTCTATGACTTTGGGCAAAGTACTTGTACTCCTCTGCCCCAGTTTTTCCATGTGTGAAATGGAGATGAAAATAACATAGCCTGGTGTGAGTATTAGGGTGGTTAATACAACGAAAGCACTGAGATTAATAGCTGGCATGTAGTAAGTGCTCTCTAATCTTAGCTATCATTAGCACTGTTAGTACTAGTAGTAGTAGTAGTAGTAGTAGTACTATTATTATTACCCATTCATAATATTATTACTATTACTAGTTACATGATTAGTACTAGTAGTAGTACTATTAATCACCAAGTACCAAATAACTGAGTGACCTTGACTTTGAACAAACCTCTTCATCTTGTTAAGAAGGGGTTTGAACTTCCTCATCTATAAGTTGAGGGGATTGCCTAGTGCCCTTCTGGCCCCCAAATTTTGTTTCTCTTATTCTCTTCGTGTCACTCAAGACCTACTGGTCAACACACATTTCTATATTATCGTATGGTGGCTGCATAGTGGTCCCCCCTTATCTGTGCGGGATACGTTCCTTGATGCCCAGTGGAGGCCTGAAATCTCGGATAGTACCGAACCCTACATATACTGTTTTTTCCTATACATATATACCTATGACAAAGTTTAACTTATAAATTAGGCACAGCAAAAGACTAACGATAGTAAAAAATAATAAAATATAAGAATTATACTGTAATAAAAGTTTTGTGAATGTTGTCTCTCTCAAAATATCTCATTGTGCTGTACTTACCTTTTCACTTTATGGCTTCTGTTTGGTGTATCCAAATTGCCAGCATCACTACTCTTGCACTTTGGGGCCATGAGTAAGTAAAATAAGGATGACTTGAACACAAGCTCCTCAATACCACGAGAGTCAATCTGATAACCAACAGGGCTATGAAGTAACTCACGGGTGGGGAGTGTCTACAACGTGGAGACACTGGACAAAAGGATGAGTCACGGCCAGGGCGGGACAGAGAGGGAGTCTCAAGATTTCATCATGCTACTCAGCACCACACAAGATTTAAAACTTATGAATTGTTTACTTTCAAACTTTTCCATTAAATGCTTTTGGATCATCATTGACTGCAAATAACTGAAACCAAGTACAGTGAAATGGAGGATAACGAGGGACTAAAGTAATTTTTGGCTCACCCTTACATAACCTTTGTTCCTACTTCTGCCCAGCCTAGAATTGTCCCTGAGCCCCTTCATGTGCTGTCAGTCTTACTAGCCAGGGGACACAATGTAGGTCTCTAACTTTTCAGTGTGTCTATCGTCTGGAGTAGCTTCTTCAACATAGGTGTTCAGGAAGTGTTTATTGACCAAACTGATGCCAAGCACCAAATGTTTTGGGCCACTTTCCAGCTATCCGTCCTCCCTCCCTCTGCCCCTCTGGAATCACTCCTCTTGCACAGGGCTGGGAAATGCTCTGGCTTTTTCAATCTCCAGTTCAATTTGCCACCATCTGTCATAGAGTATGAGTTCCCAGAGACCTGAAGCACATCTTCCAGGGGCTTAGTGCTGCTTCCCATCCAACTCCAGGCAGAGGAGTTCACATACAGAGAAAGACCAGGATCATGGTGGGAGGGGAGAAGGAAGGTGGAAGCTGGAAGGAGTCACACCGTTGCAACCTCCAGTTTCTGAATTGTTCCTACTCAGTGTGCATTGATAGAATTTTAGGAATCAATTTCTAAACATTTAGAAAAATTAGTGTCTTTGTACAGTAATCTCCCAGATGGATCGCCTCCTAGATGTATTATTTATTTTTTGTATGTTAACATCTATAGCACCCACTACAAATAGTTTGAGGTTAGGCCATACTAATAGAAGGAACAGACATAAAGTCTTAAAGACCCACAGGTGTGGGAAACAGAGGTGGGAAGTGCCTTTTTTTTCTAGAGCTAACAATGGTAAAATTTGTAATATTGGATAAAGAAGCCAACACAATACAAATGAGTAAAGCAGCCTTGGACCAGTGTCCTCTGCCTAGAATGTCAACAAACATAATATGTTTCAATCTGTGTATATCTAGTCCTGTTACACTGGCCATACTGAGAACACGTGCTAGGGCTTTCAAAATATTTAACATCCCTTTTAAGGAGTAGCCAGATTTCTAGCAACTTCAACACTCCAGAACACAGCCAGCATCCTGGAGGTCAAGTAAAAGAAATCACAG
This sequence comes from Rhinolophus hipposideros, assembly GCF_964194185.1. Taxonomy (NCBI): domain Eukaryota; kingdom Metazoa; phylum Chordata; class Mammalia; order Chiroptera; family Rhinolophidae; genus Rhinolophus; species Rhinolophus hipposideros. The sequence continues at coordinate 14,746,422 of NC_138052.1, forward strand.
CATCAATGCCTCTCTGTACCACCAACTAGTGTGCACTCAAGGAGTCCAGAATGATTCTAGCCTGAGCAAACTATAGGCTCACAACCATGATATTAATTGTGAAGCCCATTCAATCTTCTGGGAGTTCCTTTCATGCTACAGATATAATTCTCACAATAAATGCAAACAAGAAGAGCTTCTGAATTCAAAGTCTGGCAGGTCCCCGGTTTTTCTTGCCAACTTCCCCAGCCAATGCTAATCTCAGTTGTTGATGCTGGGTAATTCCATCCCTGATTAATCTGATCAAAGGACACATGCCCAGTGTTCCTTGTTAACACATCATGGTTTGGTTCCTAACCTAGGGCTTGCTGCCATCTGCCATAGAGTGGTTACAGATTGACTCTTGGGAGAGTGGTCTTTACCATCTAGCCTTGAGTAGTTGGAAAGCCCTCCTCTATATGTGCTGATTTGAAATCCAACCTCCTAAACCCTAATGGGGACATTTTATAAAATTCACATAGTCAGAGTAACTACAACAAAAAATCTCTTAAAGAGCCCTGCCATGCTAGGACAAGCCACTAGAGTTGGAACTGCTCCAGCCTCACCTAGGAATATCTTACCCATCTTCTTATCCTCTACTGCTTTGCAAGAAGAGGACCAACCCATTACTCTTTTCCAGAGCTAACCCACCCCCTCTCTCTTTCCATCCTACAGACTCTTAACTCTTTTGGAAACTTGAGTCAAAAAGCACTCTCTCTCACCCTGCCTCCATCACCCAGCCCACAGGCACGCTCAACGCTCCCCAGAGACAAACCCCTGCAACCTATCCTCCATCCTTCCCTTCCACCCTCCTGCTACCACTGAGCTCTTTTTGACTCCTTTGAATACACATTTCTTGGGAGGGGGGAAGCTATTTATAATTATTGGATCTGTCTCCGCATCCTCTCTTACTCTACAGCTCCTTGCAACCTTCTTCAGTTCCTATTTCTCTTCTGAAGTTGATCCTTCAAAAGCCACCAGTAATCTTCCAGTTGAGAGATTTAATGACCTTTTATTCAGCCTTCATCTTGGCAAACTCTTTGCAACTTTTGGCATTTCTACCAGTTATTGCCTCAATATCCTTTGCTCTTCTGATTCCCAGGACACTCCACTCACTGTGATTCTCATCCCACTACCATGACCACCCCGCCTTCCTCCTTTGACTGCTCTCCTTCCTTGAGCCCTTTGCACAACATTCTGCAAAGTCCCATCTTTGGCTTATTTTTCTCCTTTAATTTTGCTTTTTCAAGATTTCAGCATTTATCTCTTTGTGGATGGTTAATGCTTGATCTTTACCTCAGTTCCTAGTGGACACTTCCATTGTTACCTTCCATACAACCCTCAAAAGCAATAGGTACCAAACTGAGTTCATCATTTTCCATCCTAAACTTGCTCTCTGCCTATGTCTGCTCTTGGCCCCAGCATCCATTCTCACCCCCAACCCAGTCATCTTAGTTACCACCCAGGCTAAACTCCGCAGCATTATCCAGCTCTTCCCAGGTCTAATTAGGTACCAGATTCCATTGATGCTGCCTGTGCACTAGCTTTCTCACAACCACTCTCGCCCCCTTGTCCCCATGCTCCACTCTAATCAGGCCCTCAACGTCCCTTCTTTGGATAATTTTGAGTAGGGTTTCTGGGTAGTTATTCCTGCCTGTTATCAGGAATTGTTTTCGCTTTCCTGTTCCCTAATCCCAAGATACAAACTGTTTTCTGTTCTCCACGATGAATCATTTCCACAAAGTGATGGCCGATACTACCAACTACCTGGGTTCAAAGAGCCGATTTTCCCAATTTTCCGACCAACTTTTCTTGGGATTTGGGAATGGAGAAGCGAAAAAAAATTCCCAAGAACAGGTGAGAATTCCCACCCGGAAACCCTAATTTTGAGGCAGGATAATTTATTTAAATATGAATTTGTGTGTTTTTGTGTTGCCTTTTCCCTCCTTTATTCCATGAATACAGCAAAGCACATTGTGTATCCTTGCCTCCAGTAAAAGCTTTTATCAAAGAAAGCACACTTAATTCTTTTGAGGATAACAAGGGAAGAGAGGGGATGATTTAAGGAAAGAGAAGGAGATATAGGGAAAGATATAAAAAATATAATTTGGAAATTTCCAGTCAAGATGGTGGAGTAGGTAAACACTGTGATGGCCTCCTCTCACAACCACATGAAAATTACAACTAAACTATAGAATAATAATCATCGAGAATCACCTGAAGTCTATCTGAACAAAAGTCCTATAACTAAGAATATACAGAAGCCACAATAAGACTAGTAGGAGGGGCAAAGATGAGGAACAACTTGACTCCACAACCTCATGTGGCAATTAAAAATTAGAAGGGATAGCTCAGCTGCAGAGGTCCCAGCAGAAGACGGAGGGGTCCCAGGCCCACAACAGGCTCCCAGCCCAGGTTTCCAGCGCTGGTAAGAGAAGTCCCCACAACTTCTGGCTGTGAAAGCCAGAGGAGATTGTGGCTGAGTGGGATGGAGGGTGGCTCCAGTTGCAGGCAAACCTCTTCAAGGGCCTGTGCACAGACTTACTTGCTGATATACTTGCTCGCTCTGAGTTCCAGCTCTGGGGCAGCAGCTCAAAAGGTTCCAGGAACATACGGGGAGGAACTGAATTATCTGGCTTCAGGGTGAGGCCCAGAGGGGCAGCTTTCTCCTAGAAAGAAGTGCTGGCAGAAGCCATTGTTCGTCTGTTGAGCCCTCCCAATGTACAGATGCAGGCAGCCATCATATGTGAGTCTCCACCAACCAGGCTAACATCGCTTGTTCAGCCTTCCTTGGTGATTCCCTGAGACCCCGCCCAACTTGTGGACCCACTCAAGTCACTTGCAGTGTTTTTTCCATACAAATGGCCTGTCTTTCTTCATATATAAACTTTCCTAAAATCTCAAAAGTTCATGAACCCCAAACAAGCAGCATCTGGCCTGGGCATGCCCCATGTCTCTTGCTGAGCAGCCCCATGTCTGGCATGGTGGCAGCTGGCCTCGGTTCACCACGTGGCCTCTCAAGGCACCTCCAAGCCTAGCACAGGTGGCTGCCATCTGCAGATTGCTTTGTGGTTCATGTCAGGTGGCCCCAAGCAGGGCATAGGCTGCAGCTGAAATTGGCCTGTGGCAGGCCCTATCAAGAGGCCCCAGGGCGTGCATGCACAGTGGCCGGCTTTGGATTGAGCCAGAGCACCACTCAGCTGTCTCCATGGATGACACACCCAACAGACACACTGGGCAGGCACCAGAGCAGCTAAAGCAAATCCTGATCCACAGGGTCAGCCCCTGCACACAACAGCTCCTCCACTGTAGTCACAAATAGTCCTCACAACCAATAAGCAAGAGGATCAATTCCTCCTATTGATGTGCAAACAGCAATCAAGGCTCAGCCACAATAGGGGGGCACACACACCCCACACAGGGGACACACCTGGAGCACCTGGCTCACGTGACCAGGGAGACTGTGTCCCTGAGCCTTACAGGACACCTACTACATAAGGCCTCTCTACTAGGACCAGGAGACATAGCAGCCCTACCTAATACATAAAAACAAACATGGGGAGGCAGCCAAAATGGGGAGACAAAGAAACATGTCCCAAATGAAAGAACAGAACAAAGCTCCAGGGGAAAAAAAAGAAACTAAAGAAAATGGAGACAAGCAATAAACCAGAGTTCAAAACACTGGTGTCATGCTGGGAGTCAACTCCCGCTCCCCACATAAGAACGCAGGACATGGTGAGGCCAAAAAGGAACACCAGTGGAGCCATGGATGGGGGGGTTCATACCACTATTCTCGCTGGCAACTGGGTTGGAGACACAGGAAGCAGGCGCCACACGATCCGCCATCCGTGCTTGCTAACCGCACTTGCTAGCCGCAATCCACCATCCGCTTCTCTGCCAATCAACCCACCCCCTAGCGTAGCCACAGCGGATGGCCATCTGTTTACAGCTGATGGGTATCTAATACCTGAGCCAGTACCTTTCCACGTGAGGCCGAGAGCCTGGAAGCTGCTTTCTGGGACTCTGTCCCCACAACTGGTTATCAAGATGCTCACTTATCTCAGTGAGAATTTCAAGAAAGAGTTATTTCAATGTTTAATATTAGAAGTGTTTTGTGTCTTTATTTAGAAGTTTGGTAATGTTTTTGTGACCAGAAATATGCTGTGGGAACTTAGCTCTTGTTTATATCAAGTAGCCTATGGCAAAACTGGTTTTGTTGCATCTTGTTGCACTTAAAGTTACTGCTTCCAAGAACCTATCGACAGCACTAAGTGAGGAATGACCGTATTTCCGAATGGGAATGTCTGCATCTTGTCCTCCAGTTGGATGTCTGGCCAGCCTCATTGTTGGGGACATCGAAGCTACCTTAGTTGGGGGCCCACAGCTCATTGGGGCTGCCACAGCAGGAGTGAGCCTCAGAGAACTGTGGGCATGATGCCTCCAGGAAGAAAACACAGCAGGCTCATTACTGTGGGCAGAGCCACGCTGGCTGCGTGGTCAGTGAGACCTACCATTCCCATCTGGCTGTAATAATGAATCTATAGGCTTAGAAACCATATTGGCAGCAATATGGAGAAGCCGACGACAAACTCCTCAACATCCCGCCCCTCATGGAGCAGGTGCAGGGAAAAAAGGCAAGAGGAGAGAGGTCAGGCCCTGAACCTCTTAGCCAGCCCCAAGCTGCTGAGGCAGCGGAGCTGTGCTCAAGGACAGGAGATTTGAAATGACTTGAGACTAGTTTTAGTAACCTGATCGGACCACAAAATAGTAGATCACAATGAATTTCACAGAACAGACTGGGACTTACTCCCTCCTGGTTCCTTCACTTAGTTGAGGGGAAAATAAAAGTGTTCTGGATATGTCCATCACTGAAGTGATCTTTCTTTCTCAAACCAGTTAGTGAGCCCTGAGGAGTGTGGGGACAAGAACACAGGTAAGTCCTTGTCACTAGCTCAAAATCTAATATCCTGACATTCCTTACCAAATGCCATGCATGTCAAGCTAGCGTGATCTGAGGAGCACCGCTGTGAGGAAAGAGCATGGGCTCATTCAGAATGTAGACTTTCATGGATTCCTTCTGGAGACCAAAAGGCTTTCTCTATCACTTCCTACTTCTGCTGGTTTTATGAACACCTGTGTACCTAAGTGTGAGTAAGGAAAAGTGTTACTTCAGGTCTAAGTAGATCAAAGACAAAGATCCCCTCCCAGCTAGTGAGAGCCAGAGATTTCTGTTTCTCCACTAATCCTCTGCGTGAAAGGCAATTTGAAGGCACCTTGAAGGCAATTTAGTACATGGGGACTGCTCTTCCATGCGGCTGTATTCAGATCTACTGTCTGAGCCACATGCAATTCATGGTTTATTTCACTGGGCCTCAATTGACGTGGCAGATGAGCAACAGCAAATACGCAAAGGTTTGAAAAACAAATCAAGTTGGGGTGGGGAACTGTGCATTTACTTCTGCACATTTTCACCTGAAAATGACAATGTGTATTTTTTTAGAGGAGAATCTGACAGCTTATCACCTCTTTGAGTTCCTGGGCATCTATTTTATCCCTAACGATACCGCTAACAGGGGGCCTATTGGCACTTACTGCACATCATGACAAACACATCTCACCATTGACATTTAGGTGACTGCAGACAAATGGGGCTATAAAAAGCTTCAATTGCGCAGTGCCTCATTGCCTACAGGTGATTTGTACTTTATTAGGCAGAGGTGGAATTGTGATGAAGAGGATACCACAATCTGTTAGGTTTCAAACTTGGGGAAAGTCTCAAGGAAACAGCTAAGACGTGAAGCTTCTTTGATTCAATGTGGGAAGTATTTATTGAACATCTATTATGTACACAACGATGGTCAAGACATTGAAAACAAAATCAGGTGGGATATTTAAGTACAGACTCCACCCTCCAGGAAGGAGTAATTCATTACTTTAGGAAAGAATACTGTCTACACACAAATCATTAAAAGAGAAAAAAACAGGATACAAGTGTACATGCAATGCATATATTATGTAGATACATTACACATAGATATGCTTAATGATAAGTGGAGAATTGTCAAAATGGAAAAAATCAGTTTACTTGGTCTCATTTCTGTAAGAGCAAATAATGTTAAAAAGTGATATCTAATAAATTATTAATACAACTGCCTTCTTGAAATGTTCCTGATATTCAGTTAAAATCAGTTTCTCCATCCTTCTGTGTTTTACACTTAGAATGTACTTCTATCCTAGCCCAACAGCTTAAGACTTCAGGAGCAAACCAATAGTCTGACAAAGTTTTTATTGACCCATTACTATGAAGGAGACTGGACATGAAGGAAATGTAAAAATCACAAGATTTGGAGTGTGGTTCCTGAGGAGAAAGGTTCATTTGATGTGAACCCCAAGAAGGAATTTATGTGCTGAGATGGACTCCCCATGGTCAACTGAAGACCCACGTTTTATGAATACCATGTTTCCCCAAAAACAAGACCTAGCCAGACAATCAGCTCTAATGCGTCTTATGGAGCAAAGCTTAATATAAGGCCCAGTCTTATTTTACTACAAGACTGGGTCTTTATAATAAAATATATATAATATAATATAATATAATATAATATAATATAATATAATATAATATAATATAATATAATACAATACAATACAATATAATGAATATAATATAATATAACAAGATCTTATATTAATTTTTGCTCCAAAAGACGCATCAGAGCTGATTTTCCGGCTAGGTCTTATTTTGGGGGCAACAGGGTAGTAAGAGCCTAGTGGCTATTTGCTGACAGGGGCTCTTCTCTATACCAGGAAAAACCTCACACTGAACTCTAGGCTTCCTGCACTATGTATGCCCCACTTCTTTACCCTCTCTGAGTCAACCACTGCAGGGAAACTCTGGTTTCATCTTTCTACCACCAGACTGAGACCTGCCCAGTCCAATCAGAACTGCACAATTTGGATACCTTATTTACATAAAAGGGACCTGAGAACCTGGATGGAAAATTTTACTATAAAAGGAAGCCTCCCCTTTGTCTCTGTGGAACTCAATTTAAGTTGCTACTTGAATCTGTAGGCTGCAGCTCCTTTTTTGCTCAAATAAATGCTTTTTTACTCTTTAGTACAGTCCAAAATTAATTCTGGTTTACAGAGGGAAGAGAGAAATTTAAATAAATCAGTATTGCGATAGGCTCAGAGCATAGCTGGGCTGTGTAAATCAGAGGGAAGAGAGAAATTTAAATAAATCAGTATTGCGATAGGCTCAGAGCATAGCTGGGCTGTGTAAAGGGCCGAACCTCAGGTCTGCATTGCAAATTGGACCTAGAGAGTCTGTATTCTTGGAAACTACAAAGTTTAGATGTGGCATGTTGGGTCCCAGAACCCCTTTTCTGAAGCTCTGCACCTCATTTGGGAATTGAGGCAATTTCTCTATGTCAAAGTAAATTATGTTACAGTGGGATGGTTCATTCTTACTAATTTCAAACAGCAAAATTCCTGATAGTCTATGATTGTAAAGAGCAAAGTTTCTCAGCAAGTTAGAAATCAGCAGTCACTCAAAGGGAGTTGTTATGACACGTTACAGCTGCAGCACATCCTTGGAGAAACAGTTTCCTGTTACCTCTGCAGCTGGCTTTATCTGCATCTGATGAAGGACAAGGCAGATTTGCATTTTCTCAGTCTGAGCTAATTTGTACTTTCTCACCTCTAGTACAACCGGAAACACACAGCACCCTGCGTTTTGGTTAGTTACGTTCAGGGTGCCTCCATGCCAGGCTACAAATACGAGTGCTCTGTATCCCCTCCGAGTGTCGCCTATGTGATGGATACTCAAAAGCATTACTTGGACTGAATATGATTCCCAAGAAATAAAAATATTTCAAGTTCATCAAAGATGGCACATCAGGCCCAAGTAAAAAGAAGATAAGCCACATCAAGTAGCAGGCTAGGGACCGCCCCACTTGCAAAACTGAAAGAGGCACATTCTTTCTCAGCTGGAAGAAACATTAATTTAACAGGATTTCAAAAGGAATCCAGTCAGCAACGTTGCGCCTACAAAGGGAACTTTCAAATAGGCAGCTACACACCCGGGTTCGCCTTCTGTGGGAATCCTGCTTACAAACAATATGATACTTTCAAACCTATATCTTTCCGATTTTGCTTTTTATGAATGGTAGCAGTAATCAGCCTTTTCTCTGTCTTATCCTACTCTTGGCATACATTAATTGCTTTTAAAGGGAGAGCCTATCAAGTTTTTATTGCTTAAATAATGTATGTTCACTCATCTCAGCCCACATATGTTATCATTAAACAATCACCACCATTAAAGAGCACATAATGAAACCATCTGGAGTGGAAACTGTTCTTAACCCTGCAGAACCCCTTAAGTAAAGTGCTTTTTGTGTCATAGGAACACTTCCACTTCATCTCGTCATGAAATGTTAACACACTGCAAAGACTTGTTTGTAAATCGGGCTGGTGGGTGTAAACCAGAACACAGAAAGTACAGAAAGCAGTTGTTCACGAGCCCTAAAGACATGACACGAGAATATCTCTACGCATTTAATAATTCTAGGGCAAACTTACTAGGATTTGGTGAACACAAGACTTCTCAACTGATGAAGCAGTTCTGCTTTGCACCAAATTGCAAGTAAGAGTTCATCAGTCAACATCAGACAACCGAATTTAGATGACAGAACAGAAACCATTCTTCCAGAACGTTCCTTACTGAGTGTCCCACCAGGTCCTGTTGATCGGCCACATCAGGGGGAACTGGCCCTCATCTCAGGGCGGACACGTAAGGCCCACGTTCGGAGGCAGTAGTGATGACAAACGTCAGCAGTGCCTCTCTGGACCAAACATTGCTGTTTTCATTCAATGTGTGCAGCCCCCCTCTTGAGACCAAGAGTACGCCACACACTGATTGCTACAGCTGTGTCTTAGAGCCAGGAGTGTCCTGTTAGGTATAATTTGAAATCTCCCTAACTTTGTCTACCAAAGTATCGCTAGGCTACCTAAAAGACTTATGTGCCGGAAAAACAATACATGGACATTTACTCCATTTTTCAAAACTTTTGTATTTAACCTCAGGCAGCTCTGATCTCAGTCAGAAGTGCTAAGCCCCAAACTCACAATAGCCTTGGGGGAGAGAGGAGATATTCTTTAAGTGTGAGCTCTAGGCTTGTGCTGAGTTCATTCTGCAGGTTTTATGAGGATGCTCCATGTAAGAGCACATAGAATGATTTCGTTCTGAGAAAGGATAACTTCAGTCCATTTGTTTTGCTACTGAGGCTAACATGGCCCATGTCCAATTACTTAAGGAACTTGAATCCCTTCCTTCTGCTATTGTTGCTCATTTCTGAGATTACAATATGCCCATGCAGGAAAGCCGCTTGGGAATGGGCAATGACCTAGCCAAGAATGTAGGTAACCGAGAGCACACAATGCTCAGGTCTCAGAACACCATAAATACTCAGCTGTTGTTATAATCTTATGACTTTGATCAGTTAAAAAAGTCACAGGGGCGGCCCGATGGCTCAGTTGGTTAGAGCATAAGCTCTTAACAAGGTTGCCAGTTCAATTCCCTCCATGGGATGCTGGGCTGTGCCCCCTGCGACTAAGATTGAAAACAGCCACTGGACTTGGAGCTGAGCTGCGCCCTCCACAACTAGATTGAAGGACGACGACTTGGAGCTGATGGGCCCTGGAGAAACACACTGTTCCCCAATATCCCCCAATAATTTTTTTTTTTAAAGATAATCATTTAAAAGAAAAAAAAAGTTATTAGAGATTTTCTGTAGGAAATAACCAATTTAAATGATCAGAATACAGAACAGAGAAGGGTATGTCCTAAGTAAAGATATCCTGAAATATAAAACCGAAATTATAGCCCTCTCCCATGCTAAAGTTCAAATATCTCCGGATCATGACACCTCTGGTTAGTTCTATGCTGAAATAGTAAGAGCAACTGGCTAAACCAATCTGTGCTTTTACATAAGTCTGTTTCATACGTATATGTAAAACACACCATTCATGGAATTCTAGATCCGTGTTGCAAAGTGAAAATCGTTTTTGAGCTTTTTTTCTGGGTAAGAAACCTTCATTTACACTGTATATAGTAATAATAGGAAAATGTGGACAGAAGTTGGGTGCCTCAAATCTGCCCGATGAATTTAAGGCAATTATCATGTCCCTGTAACTTAAGGGAAGGAAATCAGTCTTACACTTCTTTGCTGACTTTGCAACTTTTCAATGATTTATATCACCAAACAGAACTTGTACTGCATAGATAACAGGTAGGTGCATTTGTGGGTATTTATCCCTTGGTGTACTTGAGATGTGCGCATTTCATTGTATATAAATGTTACAATATAAATAAATATTACACTCTAGTTAAAAAAGAAAAAAGAGAGAGACCTTGTACAGTCTAACCTTAAAGAAATAGGGAACACTAGCAAGTACTGTTAAAAACTGAACTTTAAGGATGAAAAAAAGCTTAGAATATTACCCAATCCCTTTCCTTTTCTGGCTTTCCTTAATGCAAGAATATAAACGATTTTGGTTCTGATACTGAAATTTTAATATATTTTCAGGAGGCAAAAAACATACCTGTTTTGTTAACAATTATATCCCTAGCACCTTAGAAAGTGTTTAGCATATAGTATGTTCCAAATCAATACTGCTGAATAAATCTCACTGTGAATTACTGCCTAGCCTAAGAAACATGTTTGTTTTTATTGAAGTCATGGGTATATTGCTGGAAATGGCATCCTTTAAATGGGAAGATGAAATGTGTTATTTCCATAACCCAGATCCCAATTGCTTTAGATAGCATCAAATCCAATTGGAATATATTCATTTATGGATGAGGGGAGAGAAGAGAGACACCTAGTGGATGGATTCAAAGACTAAACTCAAACCACATCTGCCACTCATACTCTTGCTAAATGTCTGAAAAAGTCATTTCTCCTCTGTGAAATAGGTCAAAAGCACGTAGTTTTTTCAATTTCAAGAATACTAGAATGCTGATTGAACCAAAAATCTTCTACTTGGAATTTAACAAGTAATTTCCTTCCTCTTGGGAAAAAAAGAGCATACTTAAAACCATTTCATTCATGCTTCTAGTGCCCTAACAATAATGTCCATAGAGTTGCAATGTTCCATTAGATAAAGGCGAAAAAAGAGAATTAGGAAAAGAAAGCAATGCTCAGATAAAATAACCATACTTCTTTTTAGAGATATAGCAGTGGCAGGTGAATCCATACACATACAACTCAAATGTAACCCGAATGTGACATCGTTAGATCCTTGATCTTAAGATTATTAAAATGTATGCACATATAAGAGCTGGACCACATTTTCAATGGACCATGTTGAAAGGGATGAATTTTTAAGACAGTTATAAATGGATATGTAAACAGAATTTTAATTTGTGCCAAATGTGACATTTTAAAAATAGATGTTACCCTGCCTGCATCCTAAGGATTCTCTTTAACTACTGGATCAAAGCAGTGATAGGATAAGAAATGTCATGTCCACAAGACCTTTTTGGTCCAGGTAACTTTATTCTATATTTGAACATTTGCCACATGCCAAGAATTGTATTTCATAACATTATCACAAACTTCACCTTTATTTGTAGCCTAAAAATGCTTCCCGTTTTTAAAATCAATTGAGGTACTTTCTAATTCACAAAAATCCAGTTATGTCACTGGTAAGTTTAGCTTTCAATATCAGTGAGATCTGAACTAAGGTACATAAATTTAGCACCAATCTTGGAGATATATGGCCCAAACTTGCAAGAGCTCAAATATGCCACTTGACTTAAATCAGGATAGTTTAAAAGTTCCAACGGTTGTTCTATATGGTGTCATTTTTTCCCAATTGAGCCTCAGAGAGACTTGTTGAGTTTTAGGCTCTTGCTAGTAGCTCGGCACTTCAGCCTGGTAAGTATGAGCCTCATGCATGATTTGGTAGACATATTTAGGTCATTTGATAACTCTCTCATCAGTAGCATTTAGCACAATGTTGATATCCGCTCTGCCAACAAAATGGGTCAGAGAGGCTAAGCAATGTTGCCAAGTAAATATTGGGGAAAAAAAATAGTAAACTATAGTCTATTCTGTATAAATAAAACATAAAAAGAATCATTACTGGAAAGGAGATCCAAGGTGGCAGAGTAAACACTGTGGCTGCTTCCTTCCATGAACACATTAATAAAACTAAATCATAGAACAATCACCTAGTGAGCCATCTGAAGTCTGGTTGAACAGAATTTTTATAACTGAGGATATAAAGAAAAAGCCACGTTGAGACTGGTAGGAGGGGCAGAGACATGAAAAGGGCTCTCCACAAACCTCCGTGTGGCTGTTGAGAACCAGGAAGGGTATCTCGGCCATGGAGTTTCCCCCAGAGAAGCAAAAGACCCTAGCCCCACACCAGCCTACACAGCCCAGAGTACTGGTGCCGGAAAGAGGAATCACCCCCAACATCTGGCTGTGAAAATCAGTGGGGATTTTGACCATCCGGATGGGACAGAGAGGCCAGAAACCCAGGTGTCCTCTTAAACAGCCCCCGTACAAACTCACTCGCTCGCACTCACCTTGGGCTCCGGCACAAGGACAGTGACCTGGGGTGCCTGAGGCATGTAGGGAGCAGACTGAGGTGTGACTTCAAGGCAAGGGCTGGCGGACAGTCATCATTTCCCCTGTATGTGGTCCTCCTCCCAGGCAGCGGGCAGGCAGACGCCATCTTTCCTGTGTTGAGCCCACCCCCACACGGCCAAATCTGAATCTGATTGGTCTGCTGAGCTGCACCCTTTGCCCTGCTGACTCACTGGGACCCTGTCCTATCCAACTCCCCCAACTCCGAAGGTATTTTCTCCACATCAGCAAGCCCTGTCCACCCTGTACTCTTTCTTGAAAAACTATTGGAGTCTGCAGGACCCAGGCAGGTGTAACAGCAGGCCTTGGTGTGCTCCGAGACTTTTGCTAAATAGCTCCAGGCTCAGCACTGGCACCAAACCAGAGTCTACATTAACCTGGTGACCACAACTCTTCCCACTCTAATTACTCCCTGAACCCTGCCTTACTCATGTACTTCACAAGGCTTTATCAGGAGCTGAACCTTAAGTGAGTTTACAGGTGGCAGAAGGCCTCATTGTCCAGGCCCGGTACTGGTGGCAGCCATCTGCAGTTCGCAGCGTTGGCCACTCCCACATGCCTCCAGGGTTAGCACAGGCAGCAAATAACCATGGATCGCTTTTAGCTCCTACCAGATAACCCAGGCTAGTCACAGGCAGTGGGAGACCTGGGCCTGCACCAAAGCCCCTCCCTGGAGGCCCCAGAACCAACGTATCTGAATGTTGGCTTCAGACCACAGCAGAGCACCACCCAATTAGCCCCACAAGTGGCTACCCAATTAACACCCAAAGGGCTCTCAACAGGCACCACAGCCTGCTGGGGCAAATCCCATTCAGTGGGGTAAGCCCCACGAACAGCAGCCTGTAAAAAGTGGACATGGCCAAACCCCACAGCCAATCCATCTGAGGGTCAATCCTACTCATTGATGTGCCAATAGCAGTCAAAGCTCAACTATAACAGGAGGGCACACACAAGGGACACACCTGGAGAACCTGGAGCAGGTGACCAGGGACACTGTACCAGGGCCCCATAGGATACGTACTACATAAGGCCACCAGGCCAAGATTGGGAGATCTACCTAATCCATAGAAACAAACATAGAGTGGCAGCCAAAATGGGGAAACAAAGAAATATATCCCAAATGTAAAACAGGAGAAAACTCCAGAGAAAGAAGTAAACAAAAAGGAGGAAAGGAACCTACCAGAAACAGAGTTCAAAACAATGGTTATTAAAGATGTTAGCTACGTTTTAAATACCTTTAAAATAAAAAGTTGCAATTCCCACATGGGCCAGTGAGCTGCGCCCTCTACAGCTAAGATTGCAAACAATAGCTCTCCCTGGAGCTGAGCTGCCGTGGCTGCGTGGGCTTCCTTGTGCTGCAATGAGCAGCCAGAGACCAGCTGAGTGACCAGCAACCAGTGTGAGCGGCCAGGAACCAGCGAGAGCTGCCGTGAGTGGCCAACTGACAATTGGCGACTGACTGCCTCAGCTGGCGTGGGGGGTGGGGGGGGAGGAGGGGAGGGCAGGGGTAAGAGACACCAGCTTGGGCCAGAGAGCTGTGTCCTACACTAGACTGAAAAATAACGACTTGACCTGGAGTGTGTGTGTGTGGGGGGGGGGGGGAGTGTGGAGGCGGAAGGAGGGGGAATCATCACCAAGTCCTATTTTGCCACTACTTACGTGGTCTTTGCCAATTCCCTTAAAATCAGTGTTTCCTCATCTGTAAAATGTGAGTTGGACTAGATCAAACTCTGAAAATTCCAGTGTTACTAATGTCAAGTGTACGCATGTGATTTCTACTTTAATTGCATCAATGTTTAAATTTTTCTGTCCGAGTGGCAGATATCCTCCAATCATATCCCATCCTCTTCTAACTTGCTTAAAATCACAGCATGCTCACCCGTATCCCCATTTACTAATTGTTATCCAGGCTGTTTCTTCCATACCTAAAACACCTTCCCCACCTACTCTCCACCCACCAAATCTTACTCATCTTTCGAGGTCTTGGGACAGAGAAATCAGTCGATTCCAGTAGAAACTGCCCTACAAAGTACTTTAGTCAGCTCATGAATGTACGTTATATCCCAAATAAGCATTATGATACCAAAATAAGTCTCAGATTTTCTTACTGCCCAACCCTCTGAGCAGTAGAGTCTTAAGAATTTGTTTGGGAAAGATACCATGTACTCTCAGTAAGACAAAGGATGGATGGTTCCAACTCCAGTATCAACTTTCTAATGAAGCTCCAAGTAAGATTAACAATCTACTCACCATTGACTCATTCACTGAAAATGGGTTCAAAATGAGATTTAGATGAAAATCAGAACTTTTCAATAAAATCCAGAGCTAGAAATTAGTAGTGTTTCTAATATTGGTGTTGCATGTTATAAAACAGTCCAGAGCATTTCAATTAGCATTGTATAATGCTCTGATTTAGGACACAATCATTTAAACTGGAGATTTCAAAATGCTGAAAGACCTAAGTAAAGAACTACTGAAGACCTACATCAGAAACTTTATGATCACTTAATAATCCTGCACTGTTTCATGTTGATTGTCAGTTTTATTTTTAAGGCAAAAACTAGTGGAATAGAAAAATGTAACAATTCAGTCTTACTTTCTTGATAAATATGGATTTTTTAAAAGGAACAAAAGTTTTATGTTCAAGTAATTCAGTTTTAATTTCAAAAAGAAAAATGGTTTTATTCACTCATTAATCTGTCAAACATACATTCAATGAACAACTACTATGTACCACGCAAAATGTAAGGCACTAGAAATACCAAATAAGATACATTCTACTGTGGAATTACTTTCTTCAATTATTGATGTATATAACACTTACCATTTTAAGAATTTCAGGTGCCAATTTTAAACCACAGCCACACTTTAACTTTTATCTTACCTAGCTGTTTTTTCCCCCCTTAACACCACCACCACCACCTCTATGAAGAGAAATTCTAAGTTTAGTAAGATCTCTCAGATCTCTCGAGACAATATTCTTCTCTTCCCTGAGTGTCTTTACATTACACTAGCCACTAAGCTCAAGACAGAATCTTTTATCTATCTTCATGTACAATGCTTGAACCACTGTATGTAGTCACGAAATGCCTCTGGGATTGGAGGCCGAAAGCCTGATGCAGTATATAGGTATTATTAATGAGTTACAGTGTTTGAATAAAAGTGAAACTATTTTGATCCAGCATCTTAGTTTCAATATAATGTGTGTAAGTCACCAAGAATGATGGAACACTGGAAAACACTAAAGAACAGTCATTTGCTAAATCAAAAATAACAATTCTTTTAATTTTTAACACAACAATATTTTTTATTTTTTTTCTTTTAGGTGTTTTTCCCCCATTGCCATTTTTTGTAAGTCATTCATTTCTATCTTTGTTACTTTTTTACTGCCCTTGTGAGCAGGGGAACAATGATAACACAATTCCAAATTCAAATAGGTGTTATCTAATATCAGCTTCTAAGTTCCAAAATGCATCAGTTAAACTGGGTTATGGCATGGAGAATACTAAAGACAACCACCGATTTTAATTTATTTTTGTTAATATTCTATCAAGACCAACCCAGTTACAATGACAGATCTGGTATGCTGAAAACCAAATTATGTGAAAAGGGAATGAACATTTATATAGCACGGAGGAGTTATAAACAATGAGTAGCAGAAATCCTTTCTCACTGAAGTCTAAAAACTTTTCAGACCCTCCAGCAGATCTAAACATCCTTGCGTACAATCAACTCAGATGTGATTATGCACCTAATTAGAAAAATACTTATTTCAGGATTTTCTGTGCAAATTCCCCCTGAATTCTCAGTAACAACTCTGTGCTTAGCCAATTGGATAGACTGAAAATGTTCTAAGATACAGGATTCCAATCTGAGAAGGAGAATGTTTCACTTCCAGGTGGCACATATTTTGGACTGTGTGTTATTTTAGTAATATATTTAGTGGCCATTAATCTAAGGTGCGAATTTGGGTGCTAACAGTTAAGAAGAGACTGCAGTGGGCTATCCAAGAAACTCAAGCCTGGTGCTTATGAACTACAAAAGATCAGTGAGTAGAGGTCACACAAGTCAAAGCTGGGCTAGTAACAAGCAAAAACGCACTGGACTTGATTACTGACATATCAGTCCAGTACTTGAAGGAAAAGCTATCTTTACAATTGTACGAGTAAGTTTCTACACTTCCTGAATAATGTTATAAGTACCCTGAGACGATCTTTAGGGTTATCTGAAAGAAAGTTTCTATTTATATGGATATATTCTCTAGGACTTCTCTGTAGCAACTAAGTAAAGAATAAGGACATAACAGCCTATGATTGCTCTAGTTCATATTACAACTTCTAAAGATATTTCTAGAAATAACTACCACAGTTATTTCAATCTGTTAAAACAGCCTTGAAAATAAACCATTAAATAGTACTGGGCGACTTGAGTAGTTAACTGCCTTACCTCTTATCGGCAAGAAAGACAGATCAGAACAGGGTGATTACTTGCAGTATATGCCCTTTACTAATGATGAGTAATGATAACTTGCTTAGCTTGCTTAAAGAGTAGACATCAAGTTAGATAGTCAGCATCTGTTTTATTTCTGTTCATTAATACTTCCCACTGATCAAAGCTGTATTAAAAAGGAGGCAGCTGGGTTATATTCTCAAAACTCATAAAAATTGCATTGTTAATCCAGATTAACACTGCTACCTTGTATATAAACTTAAGGTGCAGAAATCTGAAGAATTTGTCCATTATTATACAAATGTAATTCCCATGTTTTAACAATAACAAAAAATCAAAGTTGAATGAGTTGTATCATTAATTAGTAGAACCACAATAAAAATTCCAACTACTGGCCTCTGTTTGTTGTTTTCCAATGTACCATGCTCATACAGCCTGACATCAAATCAGTGTTACAGATCTGAATTCATCTTGGCCAACCAAAGGAGCTATAAACTGAAGAAATGATATGCAATGATAGGAGACATGCAAAGAATTAAGCATTGTTTCTATATTATAGCTCATTCCTATGAAAGCAGGGTAAAAGGGGCATCAGGAAACATACAGGAAAGGTTGGAATCTTCTTGTTTCCCCAAATAAATGTAAAATAATTTTTGACTTTCACGTTTTTATATCAAAAGTTAAGAACATCTTTATTTAAGTATTCATGAGATTGTAACCTGCAGCTTTATAAATATGTCTTTTGAGCTTATTCATTTACTATTCAACCATCCCAGGTAGAAAAGACATATTTATGACAATGCTAATGATACTTTACTGAGCCAAAAGGATGAAATCTTTAATGCTTATCAATTTATTCTCTTTCCAAAGATATTTGCAAAAGCAAAGTGCAGAACAGTATATATAGTAAACTCCTATTTATGTAAAATAAGAAAGCTACATTCATTTCAATATGCACAGAAAATTACAAGGACACATCAGACATTTCTAACAGTGTAATGATAAGAAAATGAAACAGGCTAAGGTGGGAAAGAAACCTACTTTCACTATTTACTCTTTGGTACTGTTTGAATAGTTTTTTAAATAATGTTTATGAAATACTTTCTCAAGTAAAAAGATCTTTGATTCTGATACTACTACTAGTAGTACAACTACTACTACTACTACTACTACTACTACTACTACTACTACTACTACAGAGTTTGTTCTTTATTCCCACACTCAAAGAATTAAGATCCACATAAATAATTTTAAATATCCAGATTCAATCTAAATATAAAATAAAGTTTACTCCTCAATTCTATCTTTGTATTAAAAACAAACAACAAAAACACTTTGTTCTTCAACTTGTGGGTAGAGGTATACTAATCCTATGTGTTATTTTCATGGGCAACGAAGTTCAAGTGTTCACTGGTATTATTGCTTAAGTTCTAAAAAGCCTGTAAAACATTTGCTGTCTTAGTCTTTTATAAATAACTAGTAAAATTTCAGGTTCACAAGAAAGTTTCTAACATTATTCCAACAGAAACAGAAATCATGTCAAAATACATAAACACAAAGAATGACACTGCTTCTTTAAAAAAAAAAAAAAACATTAGAAAAGGTAATTCAGTTTTAATTTATTTTCATCACTTTTTCTTCATGATCCAGGTATTTTAAAATGCAAAGAAAAGTAACTTTCCATGATATGTCAGGGACTGGCACTAAAAAAATTTTCAGACTGCAATGAGTTATACAAATGAAAATATCAAATGGAGATCCAGTTATCAAAATGAAAGCACTCAACATATTAAAAGTTCACAATTATTTGTTTAGAGCACATAAAAAAGTTAGCTTGCTAACCAACTGTTGTGATTTTAAAGAACTATTGCAGAGATTTGAAGAAAATAGATTTATTGGTTAACTTATAAAGAGATTAAAGAGCTTGAAACACGTATTAAAAAGAAATTTGTGCCTTTATTAGAATGGCATCAGGCTTTAAATATACCAATTCTGGTAATCAAATTATTCATTTTTTTAATACGAAATGACACTACAGAACTGCAACACTGGTCCAACAGTCTTGTCTTTACTTTCCCTTCAAATCAACAAACAGAATGCGAGAAATCAGAAAGCACTAGCAGGCATCAGTTAATCCAAGATACTAGCTTCTTAGTTCCAGAGCACTTGCAAAGAAAACCACTGGGGCAGCACAGGGGATGGAAGCAACTCGTAATAACTGGAATCCCATGAGCATGTATGTCAAATCTCATGAGGCTATTTTTTCAATTTATCCTTTACTTGGTCACTTTTTTTGTACTCAAATACTAGTTTTTCTTTGACTTTTTTTTCCCTCAAAGTATAAAAAGTATGAAATATAAACAAGCTCTTGCACTGCACACTTAGAAGTGTACAATTCAAGCATTATAGAGCTATCTACATACTGATAAATCCCATCAAATCTCGGATAATTCAATAATATACAAAATATCAGGGCACAGAAAGAACTAAAACCCACTTCTTTTTGATACACATAAGATTCAAATATTCAATCTAAAGAAAAACACTTACTCATTTTGGCTCTCCTCTACATTCGCATGTTGATATACTTATTAAAATATTCCTGTATAACTATGTTTGGTCTTATTATTTCAAGTCAGGTTTAAAACCTTAAAACCAGCCATTCAGACAAAACAGGTAATCAGAAAGATTATTTCTTCCCCACCTCCCTAACCCCAGTAACTATGAAGTCAGTTTTACGACATGACTCCAAACACTGGATTGTGACGACAAATGCTAGGTCCAATTTCTTCATAATCCTTTTTGGTGTGGCATACTTGGTAGAACTCAGGCTGAAAATAAAAACATATTTTTATAAAGGTCAAAAAATCTATCACTTTTCAACAAGCTTAAATTTTTTAATCTAAAATGTTTATTATTACTCCATAATACTTGAACAAAAGTTCTATTATTCCAGCAACCACGACTTAAAATCCCCTATAAATCTCAGAATTAAAAAGGAGCATTTAACTCATGTTCCTCCACCCTCCTCAACACCTGTTTGTCCTATAAATATGAAATTTTGAGGAATGAAAAGTTAATTCTCAAATGCCCACACTACTCTAGGAGGCTTTCCCAAATTGTACATTGAATCAATAATCTAAAGAAGCAGCATTAATCTGAAGTACAGGTAAACCAGTCTTAGTTATGCTACAGAACTATGCTACGTAAAGATCAATTTGCTTTCCTCACTCAAGCTCTGGTACGACAGACTATTTGATGTCTGCCTGTTATCTCTCAAATGGCAAAGCTACAAACTGAACTAGGTTATATGGCACAATTGAAGACAAAATTAAGGAAGAAAACAACGATTATCTCTCTTTTAAAATGGTTTTAAATTCAAGGTCGTATAATTTTCAATAATTCAGATAAAAGCCCCTTCGTTTTATTTACTACTCTGTGCACTACGGGATAAAGCACCAATATTCACTAGGCTAATTATGTCAAAATATCTTTTAAAGAGGCTTTAAGATGTTTTGGTTTGTGGAGAGGGCTCATAGAACAATTCCCTTTACTTAGTTTAGAACATTGTACTTCCTATGCAATGAAACACTTATCTTAATGCTTTTAAATATTTGCACAGAAAAAAACCAATGACCTGATATCTATCTGTATTACCGCAAGGTTAAAAGAATTTTCCCTACAGATAAATTTAAACTCTAAATGCTCGAAAAAAAGTCTCTAACAATGTCTCGCAAGCAAAGTATGAACATTAAATCCAAATGACTTGCACTTTTAAAAATACCATGTACATATGTATTCAATTTTAAAACTTTAAAACATTTAAAGAAAATTTCCTTGTTCTTCTAAATTGTTTAAGTATTAAGGGATTCTTCTATCTAAAAAGAAATCAAATTATAAAAGTAAGCATCATCTCATTTACCGTGGAAGCCAGCATCGATCCCCCAAACCAAACTGCGTATCGCTGCATGTGGTGTGTGATGACTTGTACATCAATAGGTTTGGGCTAAAAGACATAATAAGACCAATTCAAAAGTAAATTAAAGTAACAGTTTCTGTATCATTTAACCTTCAATGTACATGTACATACACAAAAACGTACTGTTTCACATACTCAAAAATAAACGAAACTTTAAAAACATGGAAGGCTCATAGGGCAAAACAGAATATAGCAGGAAAACATTAAGCTTATTTTATTTTATTTAAAAACATAACCACCCTGAAGTTGGGGAAGGGACTAATCCAAGTAATGTGGGAACACACTAATACGACTGCCACCCTCAGGCTTCAGATAAAAACTAAGCAAATATTAAACAATATAATTAATAGGCCTATTTCTCAGTTATGGATAAACAATTCTGAAACTACTACATACACATATTCCAAGATTGATCAAAAACATAAATATATTGTAGATAACAAAAACCAGCTTCCTCATTGTCAGACAAGGGCATTACAAACATGGAAAGGTAGAAGGCTAGAATGAACCTTCTGGTATTTTGGAACCAGCAGTATCAGTACGAATTCATAGTTTTTAATTTATATAGAGAACCAGATATAGATGTTTACACACACACACAGTGTTCTGGATCACCAAGAAAGCCTAGAAGCAGTGACCCCACCACTACCACCCCATCCCAGTAGCAATGAATATATCTAGTGTCCAAAACTTGGTTTCTAGCATTCTCCACTGAAATGAACAAGGGTACCTTGAGAAAAAAAAAAAAAGGCTGATTCCTAGACTGGTGAAGAGAATGTACAAGATGAGTCAAGATGAGTCTGGCTGCTGTGCCAGAAAGTAACAAAATGCTTGAAGAATACTGGGACCACGTCAAAAAAATCCTAGAAGCTACCTGCAGTGGCTTCCACTAGCTCAATCTGAGAAAATTTGAGCATCAAAATTAATGATATTAATAATATATTGGTATGAAATCACAATGATGTTAATGATATAGCCTAAAGGATAATATAAGGAAGGAGGAAGGAGGCAGGGAGGGAGGAAAAGAGGGAGGGAAGGAAGGAGAAAGGGAGGAAAGGGGAGAAAGAGAGAGAGGGAGGGAGGCTTTTCCATTAGTAAAATGAAACTAAAAAATGTAGAAGAAATGATGGAATTTGCCAAAACTACCACAGTAATAACTATTTTAGGAAACAAAAATGGACATTAAAACCACTGGTTGAAAGTTTGATGAGAATCAGGATAGTTACATGGTCTGAAAGTATCTCCCCATAAGATTCTTATTAAAGGAAAAAAATAGTAACTTTATAGTAGAAAAACCTGGAAAACACTACTTTAACCAAGCAATCTAAATTAACATATGGGACAAATCATATCATGTGTCTAGTGATATAATGCACTAAAAAAGACATATCATTTCTGTGGTATCACTGCCAAAAGTGCATACTCATGAGGAAACATCAGACAACCCCAAACAGAGAAACATTCAGCAAAACAAATGACCTGTACTCTTTAAAAAACATTATGGCTATGAAAGACAAAAAAGACTCAGTAATTGTTCCAGACTGAAGGGACATAATAACTAATTCAAACATGTGATTGTGGATTGGATCCTAGACTAAAAAAAAAAAAATACTTATTTTTCTCCATTTGATATAAAAAACAATAATGGGAGAACTGATGAAATTTGGATTAGGTATGTAACTAGGTAATATATTGTATAAAGATTAATCTCCTGATATTTTTAAATGTAATGTCCTGTTTTTAGGAAACACACAACTAAAACATTAGAGGTAATGGGTAAAACATTAGAGGTAATGGGCCATCATATATTCAACTCATTCTCAAACAGTTCAGAAAAATAAAAATTTTTCATGTATAGGTATGTGTTATTTGTACACATACATGTATTTATAGAAAAATAAAGTAAATATAAAATTTAACATTTGGGGCATCTAGGTGAACAATATATAGAAATTTATTCTACTAGGTTTTGCAACTTTTCTGTAAATGTGAGATTATTTCAAAATAAAAAGTTTTAAAACTTGTAAGTCATAAAAAGATAGTTTATTTATTTTAAGAAGCTATTTGGTTGCCATTAAAAATTACAGATTGAAAAGCAACAAAGCCAGATTTAGATACAGATACAAAAAGACATTATGAAGATCTATAAAATAACTGAGTAAAATAAAAAGAAGGAGGCACCTCGAATCCTCCAGTAAACAAAATTTTCCCTATATGTAGATATGCCAGTGTTGACATCACTGGGGGGAAAATTCCTTATTTCTTATTTAGAAATGAACCAGAAACTTAAAAATATGTTAAACATTTTTATTTTATTGAAATAGTATATACTCAAAAAACTAGCATTTTTTAAAATTTCATGTAGCTGTAATGAGTCATTACAAACTAATCTACTTAAACATACTTTTTACTGCACTCCAAGGGAAAGGTTTAAGATAATCAAAATTTAGGGGCTGAAAACAGTCAGGTATCATGCAATTTCTCAACAAGCAGCAAACCCTAGAGTGTTGTATTTTACTTTTAAGTAATTTTGAATGACTATGGTAGTCTCTCGGAGCCTTCATTCTTGGTAATTTTCCAAGTTGAATAAATGTGTTTTATTTAGCAATGTATCCTCTGAAACAATTTTTTGTTTCAATATCCTTTACTTAACAAGAATGAAACATCAAATTTACTGAAAATTAGTCTCATAAATATAGAAAGCAGACATCTGAGAATTTAAAATTAATTCTGATTTTTTGGCAGTAAGCCCCCAAACTCCAGAACAAGTAACAGGAAGGTTACTTTGCTGAACCACCAATTTGATTTCACACTGTGCGGCTGCTATGGAGGAGGCTAGAGTCAGTCTGTGAAAGTAGGCTTGACCATGCAACATCAGCTCCTTTCTCCACTCTGCTTCATTGTCCTGCTATAGCAGTAAAATTTTGTGGAAGCAAAAAGAGTATTATCCCTGGAGTATACCAGAAATCTACTACACACAGACACACACAGACACACAGACAGACACACACACACACACACACACACACACACACACGTTATCTATGAGATGTTAAAAAAAAAACTCAGAGCTACAATATTTTCCAGAAATGTAGATAATATCCTAGAAAAATCAAACAACCAAGACTATCATGGACGTGAATCTATGATATTAACCACTTTCCATCAGAATACCTGACAGGTTCCTCTTATTTTCTTATATAAAAGCAAAAATTGGCAGACATTTCCCATCCCCATTACAATAACCAAGGCACCCTCAACCTTCCAACCAACAATTAAAAACAAACCAACCTTCAATCTACCACCACTCAGTTCCTCACTTAATTTCAGCCTGGCATCTACAGTTCTCTTCAAATCTCGTTGCAAACGACGTCCGAAGTCCCTGAACATGGTTGACCCTCCAGAGAGGACAATATTCTATATTAGTAGAGAAAAATAAATAAATATGACCTTTATTTAAAAAGAATAAAACATTTAAAGCTATAAGAAATGGTACTTGATCCTATTATATCCTTTTGAAGAGAGGTGTTTTAAAATTTAATATTTATTCCACAATGGACATAAAGATGTTTTTAAGAAGTATGACCTTGAATAACAATTTAGCTGTAAATACTGACCTTGTAGAGAGGACGTCTGACATCAATAGGGCAATTCTGAATTACTTCATCTACAACTTCTGAGATAGGTTGAGTAAAGTCTGGATTAGCAAACTGAAAAAAGTAAGTAAAGTTGGATATATGATAGAGATTAGATCACTACTGACTTAAATATTACAATTAAAAATTGTTTTCAAAAAGTTATTTTTAACCTCATTCCATTCCCATAACGATTTAAACTGTCAAACAACTTTCCCTCTCAAACCTACCCCCCTAAACAAGTCTGTTTAAAACCAAAAAAATCTGTAAAGCATGTTGTGTAACACACCTTTATCTACCACCTCAAATAAACTCTACAACCTGAGAACCTGTCAACATCTTTAAAAAGATTTAATCCCCAAAACCTAGACAAAAAATATTAACAAATTGTCAGAAAATATGTTCTATATTCATTTAAAAAGTATTTTCAACTTGTTAATATAAAAACTGTAAATTCTCTACATGGTCCTTTGTTGGCCATACTCTTCAGTATTTACCTAAAACAGTGCGCACGCACACGCGATTAACTTTCCCATAATACTTTCCCCACCTTGAAGATAGTTTATGTGCTCTATATACCATGAGCAAGTAAAGGCAGGGATAGGGTCATTTCATTGCTGTGCTATATATCTCTGTGTCCTTCTCAGTTTCTAATTGAGGCTATACAAAAATAAAAATTTACAGAACCTTAGAATATTCACATAATCTAGACCCACTTACAGAAATTCTGATCTAGAAAGAAAATAAGTCTGATTTGAATATATCTTTTGAAAAAGCTCAGGGACGATATTGCTGTAAAACCCCAGATGACAACAAATAGAATGATATGAAGTAAAGCAGCAAGCAATGAATATTTAATAAACAATGAAGAAGAAAAAAGAATTAACAATAAATAAATTAACAACAAATTGTTGGAGGTTATTCAATACTTAAGACCCCTATCAAGAATATTTTTAGTCTTTTTCTTTCACTTTCGGCAAAAAGATCAGTCCTGCCTCTAACTGCTCCTGCTCAGGTCCTCACATTACTGCGAGTGTCTATCGGGCAGGAATATTCTTTCTCTCTTGTGAAAAATTTATGGAGAATACACCCAAGAGAATACGTTAATCCAAATAGTTTTGTCAAAAAATTTAATTTCCTAAAAGAAAAAAAAAAACAAAACACAAAGTACCAAACTCATTCCTTCAAAAAACAGTATTTTATAGTATTTGTGATGAATTTAGCAGTTCAAAAATAAACATCCTTACTCTTTCATACATTTTATCCTCAGTTTAGATGCCTACACTTTCATCTAATTCAATCAAAGAACAGAGTGACTCCTTCAAATGACAGGAACTATGACATAAATATCTAAAACTACAGGAGAGAGAATATTAAAATTCACTTGGGAAGTGACACAGTTCACATGATACAAGAAAACAGGTCTGTTCTCAGAAACCATGGTGAACTGAACAATATCTAATCTTGTTCTTTCTACTAAAAGCACTAATAAAGAAGTGTTTTTAAAAAGGCATAATACCAAAGGTTTGGAAAGAACAGAATAGGAAAAAACAGCAACACAATTTGGTAAACTGCAATCTGGAAAGCAGATAAAACAAGACCATGCACCTCCTCCAGAACATTTACTAAGTCAACAGTAGGGAAAGCCAAGAACCAAGCTCCTTTGCACCCCCAGAACTGGCTGCGCCTATTAGCATTGAAATTGAGGTGGAAGGAGGGCAAGGAGGGAAGACTGGTTGAAAGTCTCTAAAGCAGCTAAAACCCCAGATCCTCTCCAAAGAAGTCTTATCAAATGCCTCCACCTTATTCAAGGAGAAAACTGGCTAATCTATTCTCTAAAGGGAATAAATAAATTAGAGAGTCCCTGAACTCTTAAACACAGCTAAAAGGAATAAAAGCTAAAAGGGAGATTAAAGTGAAGGTATGCAGCTTACTGCTGACACACAAATGGCAACCCTCTTTCCCCATTTGCCAATCTTTACGTTCCCAGGTACGAATCTTCTCTGGGAACTGGCCTACCGAAAAAGATCTAAATAAACACACACAGGGCATTCCTCCAAAGAAAAGGCCATAGTCAACAAGCCCTACCACCAAAGCTCAGGTTTCCAATCATCTTTTCAATATCTCCTTAAATGAGTGACCCCCAAAAGTCTCTAGCATGAAAAATACAGGAATCAAAACAAAGAGGAAAGACAACTTGAAAGAGACTATGCAGAAGAAGATAACTTCAAAAAACCTATTATTAATATCCTCATAGAACCAAAAGATGTGCAACCATGAAACAAAAACAGGGCATCATTTTAAAAGGACTATTCAAAAGCAGGAGTAGGAGAAGTGCTTGAAAATTAAGTATCTTACCAGAATAAATACAATAGAAGGTTCAGAGGTAAAATTAAAGATATAACCTAGAGATTAGAACAAAAAGACAAAGAGCAACTAGAAAACAGCACGTCAGAATGCTAGGGGACAAAGGAAGATCTACAAGCATCAGAGAAAAAGAACAGGTCCTCTACAAGGTTTAGAAATCACAACAGTTTTTCACTTCAAGTTATAATGAAAAGCAATGGAACAATGGCTTCGAAATGCTGAAGGAAAGTGATTTTCAATCTAGAATGTTATACCCAAACTATCAAACAAGCGTAAAGATAAAGTGAATGCATTTTCAGACATGCAAGGACTTAAAATTTTCATCTTCCATGCACTTTTTATAAGGAACCCTATTAGCAGGTGATCACTAACAAAATAAAGTGGGCAGTAAGAAAGAGAAAAACACAGAATAGAGAAAAATGGGATATAACATAAGAGAGTGGCAAAGGGAATCCCCAGAATGATGGTGAAGGAATATGACAGTTCTATACCAGGTGCAGAAAAAAACAGATTCAGATTGGGACATATCAGATGTGTTGGAAAACTGATGAAAAAATCCTATGCAACTGAATATCCTGAGAAGACGGTTATAAAACTGGTGTGGAGAGTTTAGAAGTGAATTAATGATAATTATTTTAAAACTAAGCAAACAACTTACAACTCCCTGGAAAACAAAACAGAACAGGAAAACATTTCGTGTTAAACTACATGGCTCAGCTATGAGCAAAATTTGTGTTCACAAAAATATAAGCAATGAATTTTTACCTAACAAATTACAATGTAACTATAATGAAATTATAATGTTACCTCTGGGATAAAAGGGTATGAAAGGGTACTGTTTGGTGGGGAGAAAAGAGGTAAATCCTCATCTTTCATAGTTGGAAGTTGATAGAAAATGCCTAAAACTGAAAAAACTTAAAAGTTGTAATATAACCAAAGCAATTTGCAACTATGGAGGCAATCACCAAAAGAATCAATTTTAAAAAGTTTGAACTGCTTACCTTTAGGGAAAAAAAAATAGGGAGAGAAGCATGCAAGGCACTCCTAGTTTTTATTACAATTTAAATAACTATAATTTTAAATAATGTGCATAAATGTAACTGATTTTTAAGAACAACTTTGAAAAAGAGAAAGGTAAACATTTCTCATAGAAGAATTACTTACAAGGAAAATAAAGCTATGGAGAGTCAAAGTTTTAAAAAACTTAATGAAGTATATACTTGATACATCAAACAATAAAGATTACTTAACTTAAAGAATGGACAAAAATTATATATGAAACATCGGCAGTAAGATAAATTTTCATCCAACTTTCCCTTTCCTAAGCAATGACACGATGACAACACATTTTATTTACATTATCTAATGTTTCAAGGTTTTTAAGACAGTTAAGACTTAGCTAAGGACATCTGTAAAGAGTATTCCACTCAAATGCTACCTCCTTTGAAATCCAATACCTCTCTTCTTCCATGCTGTTCTCTCTCTTGTAGTAATGATCCTATTCACCAAACTCTGGGTCAGGATCGTCCACAATACTCTAATTCCTGTCTTCAACTTAGGGTTTTAAGGTTTTAATCTCT
Organism: Rhinolophus hipposideros; assembly: GCF_964194185.1. Lineage (NCBI taxonomy): Eukaryota > Metazoa > Chordata > Mammalia > Chiroptera > Rhinolophidae > Rhinolophus > Rhinolophus hipposideros. The sequence goes on from NC_138052.1 coordinate 14,775,106, forward strand.
CTCTTCAGCATTTTCAATTTCAAAACAACTTATGTTCCTGAACTCAAATGACTTTAATTCACTTGTACTCCAGCCACTCATTGGTACATGTCATACAATTAGCCCTGACTTCCAGCTACACGGTTATGTCTCTTTCCATCTTCTTGAAACCCCACTAAAATGGCAGAAGGAAACTAAATTAAAAGGTAAATGGCCAAAGAAAAAAGGTGCCAAGGAAACAATGAATAAAATATTTCAACACTGTTTGGAAAACAAAAAAGGAATATTACATCCTGAGTGCTTCCAGAAGGCATATTGGTAAAAAGTCAATCAATTTACCCTGCATAACTTTCAAAAGTGCCACAGACTGAAGGTACAAGAAACTACACAAACAAGGGTAAAACAAGGCTTTAAAAATAATTGTTAAAATTCTCAAAAGGAAACAGGGAAACCCCTGGGCGGCCAGATGGCTCAGTTGGTTAGAGAGCAGGTTCTCAACAACAAGGTTGCCAGTTCAATTCCCTCCATAGGATGGTGGGCTGCTCCCCCTGCAATTAAAGATTGAAAACAGAAACCGGACTTGGAGCTGAGCTGCGCCCTCCACAACCAGGTTGAAGGACAACTACTTGGAGCTGATGGGCCCTAGAGAAACACAGTTTCCCAATATTCCCCAATAAAAATTAAAAAAAAAAAAGTAAAAAAAGAAACAGGGAGACTCCCAGGTTCCTTTTCAGATCTTGTATAACCAGGCAGTTAATTACAACCTCTATACCTCTGTAAGTAAAACAAAGAATAAATGAATAGAAAATGATACAAATGAAGAAATGAGGCAAAAATTTAGGAAAAACTAAATTTTAAGAGGAAAAAAACAATCACATTACACTACTTCCTCAAAAGTGAACCTTCATTCCATAAATAGTATATAAATAGTATAATACTATTGATTTAGCCAATAACATATGGACAAGGCTTAGGGAAAAGAAGGTCTAGGAAAAAAGTCAACTAATCAACTAACGTAAAAGGATGTTAGCAGATAAACCACTGATAAATCAAGAACCAGCAGTATTCGCACAGTAGCTGGAAATCTGGATGTAATTACCCAGAGTAATGGCTAAGTAAGCGCTAGTGGCTGCCCGGCAGAACACAAAAGGGGTGGGGGAATGGGGTGGGGGTGAAGAGCTGCTCGTTTTGTTTCAAGCCTGTCAGTGTTGACTTTTAAAACTATATGCATATATCCTTTTAATTAATTACTTTAAAAGCTGCAATAAAAAACAAAAAATGTGCTGTCTAAAAATCTTAAAACTCATATACTTGTCTGACCACAATGTCTTATCCTTCTGGTGCCCCTCCTTTACTCCTAATTTACAATTCTATGCCAATTTGTCCTGATCTCCATTCCTGCCTGCATCCCTCACTACCTCTAGGTAATTCAGTCTTTCTGATTCCCTCTCTTCTCTATGCTGCAGCACTTGTACCCCTGTCCCGTCAAAACCCTGTGTTTGCTCCTTTCCCACTACAGCCTGAGTTGGGCGGCAGGGGATACGACACCACTGTGCGACTACAAGTTCTGGGTGTCTAACTTCAGCGGTGAACCACCGTTACCAATATAGTTACCCACTCAATTCTTCTCAATAGTGATGATAGGTCACTATCCTCTCCCATCCCTTAACCTTATATCCAATCCCTCTCCCAACACAGCTTGATTCCATTTCATGAAAAATAACGGAAACTGAACCATGATCATGAACTTCCTCAGCTTCTCGCCTACCTTCCTCCTCTACCATTCCCAGTTCCACATTTTCCAGGTCCTATACTTAACTCCTTAGCTCTGTTAATGGAGTAACCCCTTTTAAAAATAAAACTAATCTCGGCCTTATTCTTTCTATTTACTTCTTACCTGTCCCAAGTAACCACTATGCTTTTCTTTCAGAGCCACCTCCCAGAATATCCAGTCGATTCCCAAACTTTCACCTCTCACTGCTGCAGTAAGCTGTCTCTATCACACCATTCCATTGAAAATGCTCCCCAAGAACTGGAATGTTAAAAACCCATGAGTACTTCTCCAGTTTCTTCCATTACCTCAGTGTAGCAACTGGCACTATTTATATTTAACCTCACTCCTTGAAAACATTCACTACTCTTAATGTCAGTACCACAATCCCTTGGCTTGGCTTCTCCCTTCCTGTATTCTTGAGCATTTTTTGCAGGCTCCTCTTACTCTGCCTGTCCATTAAGTGTTAGTGTTCACTAGGGCTCCCTTCTTCCCCCTTTTCCCTCTCTACATCCTTTCCCTGACCAATTTCTTCCTTTGCTCCATGGGGTGATGACTTCACATCTATCCTTACCCGAGAACACACAACCCAGTTCAAAACACTTGGAATCCAAGTGTTCATTTTGGAACCTTTTTAAGACGCATAATAGACTCATCTCACGTTCCTACCTCACCTATTCTTCCCCTTTCATCACTGTTCCTAATTTCAGCGGACAGCACAGTCTCTAGTTGCTCAAGTTACAAACCTGGGAATCATCACAGATTCTTCATATTCTTTCCGCCCTCACATCCAGGCAATCAGTAAGTCATGTTGATTCTATTAGTTTTCTCTCACCTCCTTTTTCATTCTCATTGACCTACTAAAATTACTTATCTTTCATCTGAAAAACTGCAATAAACTCACCTGTTCCCAACACAGCTCACACCTCTGTTCCAATCTACCCAACCAGTGCAGTCACCCAGTGACCTTTCTAACACCATCCATAAACCTGTGTCATTTCTATGCTGAAGTTTTCTGCACGGCTACAGAAACCAGTAACTCCTTTGCATAGCGTATTAGTCTCATGAACACCAATCTGGATCTATCTCCTACCACTCCTTTCCTTTATACTTTTATTATCTAGCTCTCTCATATCTCAAACTTGTTCCCAGCTTATCCACCTGCCAGAAATACATTCCCCTAGCGTTCCTGACAAACACATAATCATCCTTTAAGACGCAGTTAAACTGTTACCTCCTCTAAGTTGTTCTTCTAGTTCTCCCAGGTAAGCTTAGATGTTCTTACCCCTATGCCCTCACCAGATATGCGTGTTCATTAAAGCAAGCATACGTGTTCATACATTCATCTCTTATTCTTTAAGCTTGATAAGAGAAAGACAAGTTAATTTTTGACCATGAGAATTATATCCACTTACTATTTGCTGAGTGAATATAAACAAGAGTAGGTATATAATGTTAGTAATTCTACTAATAAAGTTAAATTTCTTATATTTAGATACTAGAACTTTTCATTATAAACACACATATTTTTCATTAACTTAATACAGCTACGTTACTAACATTTCATAGAGACAAGACTATTTTGCTAATAAATATTTTGCCACAACAGTCAATTGACAGTCTTTGTATAATGGTCATTTTACATGGGGGGAAGAAAGGGAGTTCTAGAACCCTTCCCAAAATATTTTATTTAAATGATTGCAAATTTTAAGGGCTCCCCTCTTTTCGTGACCCCACATAAGCCACAAATATTAGAGACAGAAATTTCATTTTCCTAAATATGAAATATGTAACTTTAACCTGTTTTAACACAAGCAATTATTTTTCAGAAAAAATATGACTCAATTATAGCATTTAGTATACAAAATAAAGTTCCTGAGATTAGCTCTGAATGTCAGAGTTGATAGATATTTTCTGCTAAATATTATAGAATAATTCTATCTTTAAAAAAATTACCTCTGGATGAAAAAAGATTTCAGGTCCCAAGAATCTCTCATAACCAACATCAATGGAAAATTCTTTCTTTGAGATAGCATTGATTCCAGTATACTGTTTAATCCACTTTGATCCGTCTGTGTCATACTTGTTAAATTCTTTTACTAAATCTGGGCAGACATAACTATAGCGCTCCTAGAAAAACAAAAAAAGAAGTAATATTTTCCTCTTGTTTTAGGAAAAGTAGAAAAGGATGGCATGTTTTCAGTAAACTAGAAACAAATTTTTAAACTCTTCAGAAATAAACACAGGAAATTCATCTGAAAAATATTTTGTCAGGATATTATTATAATGTGTAGTACAAATAAACAGCTCTTCTCCAACACATAATTCCTGACTCCATACATGAAAGGAGTATGATCTGACAGTCAAGTTCTACTATTTTAATGTCACTTCGTGAAAATTTTCATTAATGTCATCAAACATTTTACCATTTCAATAATGAATGGAATCTATATTCTAGAGAGGAAAAAGTATAAAATACGCACAAAAGTGAAGAGTAGTTAATAGTTGATATATCCACACAAATTACTGTATAGATCCTTAATATTTACCTGAAACAAAACTGATTAAGTTCAGAGTAAATAAATAAAATAAAAAAGGCTGAACATATAAACTACTCTTTTTCACCGTATTACGTGCAATGCTGAATTGTTGCGTATTTGGTCATATGTCCTAAGTAAAAGTTTTCATCTAAAATGCAATTCAAAAATGTTATGGGTTATAACATCCTACTGGCAATTTATGAACTGCCGGTTGCAAGTCTCATTTCTTTTTAAAGAAAAATGCACATTTCATACACTTTTATATATCAAGGATCCCATCTAAGATAGATATAAATATTATAATTGATAATCAAACGACATAAAGGAAACGTCAGAAAACAAAAAACAATTTGATTATGCTACATTAGGTCTTCTTTCTCCAATCCTTGGAGGTAAGAATCACACAGAAATGATGATCCTTAAAAGACATTCAGACTGAGCATCAGTATTCTCTAGAATAAATTTAAATCCTTGTTGTTTTTGTTACTTTTTTATGCTCCACAGATTTTTCCAAAGATGTTGAAATAGTAGTGCTCATATTAACTTTTTACATATTTAATATTATAGCCACCAATGTGCAGTGACTTTTGGCAGCTACATTTAGTAATTTCTTTACTACCTAGAAAGTAGTACATTCATTTTCATTCCTAACCTTTGAAGAGCAAGGAAAAACCTGTAATTATGTAAAGACAGACAAATCAATGAAGTTATTTTTGCCAGAGCAGTTTTGCTTTTACATATTCAAAACACGTGAGAAATCCACTGAAATTTTTTAGGTATGTTGACGAACAATACATTTTACAAAGCAATGCTAAGTATTTCTATAGTTGTATGAAACGTTGATATAATACTTACACAGCGTACAAATTATTAAAAGAACTTACATAGCCTTCACATTTTTCTATTTGCCATTATCACTTGAGCCAACTATTCTATAACCAAATTATTCAATTATATCAAAAAAATTTGTTAACACAAAACTGTTAGGATTAACATAAGGAATTCAGTGAAAAATCTGAGATTTTCAGTGAGGACTCTGAAGTGAACCAATTTATTTTTACGAAAGGGAATAATCACAAAAATATATATTAAAGTCAACTGGTATAAATGTTGTATGTCGGACCTCTCAAATGTGAAATGTAGATAGAACAGGCAAAGGGTCGATAATCCCCCAAAATTTCCTTACAAGAAACACAGAGAAACATACATATAATTAAGGGTAACGATTTGTAACCAGCTAACAAAGTGTTTTTTTTTTAAGTACTGTTCTAAACAATTTTTCATGTTAATATTATAAATTTGATTTTAATTTCTAACTGAATTACACTCTCATCATTACTTTTTACCTTTACTGCCTTAGCAGTTTCCAAGGATTGCTCTGGAGGGATTCCTACTTCTCGGTCTCTCAGCAATTGCTGAATAAAATATGTTATATCTCGTCCTGCGATGGGAATGTGCTTAATACAGCTGCCAATCACATACCCTTCAGCCTAGACCAAAAAAAAAGTGTCAAATTTACCGTCAATGTTTTCAAAATTAATATAACCTAAATAATTAGCCATTAAAGACCAATATCTCAGGTTAGTGTATTTGGATTCTCAAGTATTATTTTATCCCAGGAGAGTTCTTCCAGTCTTTATCCCTCAACGACATTCCTCACAGTTTGCTTACCAGAAAATTTATAATATTTATAATCAAGAGTGGCTAGCAACTTACACACAGACATATTCTGCCACTGATAAAAAAGTTTACAACCAAGAGTGAAATGATGCAACATCATGGAAATAATGATTTTCAGAAGTATGAAATGTTTTAGATAGCAGGCTTTGATGAGATATGATTTTTCAATCTTTTATAATTTCAATAGAAATTTAGATTGCAATGTAGGAAAGTTGATCAATAACTCACAAAGTATTTTTCCCAATGAAGCAGGTACCAATGTCACAAGTCTGAGACATTCCATCATAATGCCAAATAATTAAATTCTGCAGAATGAGTTCATAAATTTACTGATATAAGTCAGAAGTACAAAAAATAATGCAGCAAAACTAAGTGTAATGCATTAACAAAGAATATCAAGGATGTCCTGATGTGCCCATGACAGAATATTAGGGATTGGACTCATCCTCTCACCTTAAAGATAAAACAGGACTAATTATATGAAATAAAGGTTTTCAGATATCGGAAAACAGGCAGAAGAAGGTAGTGATCCCTAAGAGAAGGGAAAACAAATAATGTAAGTGCTATAAACATCTCATCTCACAGTCTAGGGAAAGTTCCCAGGCAACAATAATGGGAGGGAGAACCCAGAGTCTGGTGGTCTCATTAAGCTGAGGATACAGAATTTAGATTTCAGGCAGCTCAAGGTGGCTACAGTATGCAAGTAAGACTGCTAACATGGAAAAAGCTGCATTGACAGAGAACTCTGGCGATCTGAAGAGTTATCACTTTAGCTGACTAGTAATCATCACATGCATGTGAGAAAACCATCAAGGCCAGAGGGAAAAAACACCTCTGCAAAAGAGTGGGCAGCAATTCCTAAAGCTCATACATAGCTGGAGTAGTTTATGTCCCCATTAGCCAGAGTTGAAAGACCTCAAACATAGAGCGGTGAATTCTAAGAATACTGCCTCAATTCCGGGGACAAAGGAGGCCTAAATAAAAGGTTGTTCTGGCCATGCTTAATAATGTTTCAAAGGAGCCCCTGAAAGAATCAAACTGATTCCTAAGAACTTAATTGTGTCCCAGGAAAAAAACTTAAACTATTTAAGGATATTCTGGAGTCCTGGGTGTCCAAAAACCCAGTACATAACAATGTGAATATATGGAATAGTACCCAATCAAAAATTATAAGTAAGGAATCAGGAAAATACAACCCCTGACCAGGAGAAAATTCAATCAACAGACAACAAAACAGAAATGTCAGACATAGAATTAATAGGAAAGGACATTAAAAGAGATAATATAATAAAGACCATATGATCAAGAAGATCAATGGAAACATGAGGAAGAGAGAAATGGAAGATATAAAAAGACCCAAACAGAACTTCTAAAGAGAAAAACAATCTGAAATTAAAAATACATTAAATATAATTACAGATCAGACAAAAATATTTTAAAAAGTGAACTTCAAGATACAGAAATAAAAACTACCCAAAATGATAGAGGAAAAAAGGTTAGAAAAAAATGAACAGAGCTTCAATGAACGAGACAACTTAAGCAGCCTAATGTACATGTAATTGGAATTCCCAAAGACAAGGAAAGAAGACAGAAAAGATATGTGAAGAAATAACGGACAAAAGCTTTCAGATATCATGAAATCTACATATCCATAGATCCAAACAGCTCAATGAACCCCAGAGAGGAAACAAACAAAAACAACACATTTAGGTACATTACCATCAAATTACTGAAATCTAGTGAACTAGAAATACATAAGAAGAATATTTTGAAGGTAGCCCAACAAATGTTTCATAACATTACATTTAAAGGAACAAACCACTGAAGTGATAACAGACTTATTTTCAGAAACAAAGCAAGCCAGGAGACAGTAGAACTACATCTTTATAATACTGAAAGGAAAAAAAAATTGTCAACCTAAAATTCTACACCAAGTAACAGTACCTGACAAAAGGAAGGCGAAATAAAGACTTTTTCAAAGGATGTACATAAGTTGAAAGAATTCATAGCCAGCAGATCAGCAGTGTAAGAAATATTAAAGGCCATCACTCAGGCATAAGAAAATGATGATAGATGGAAATCTGGACCTTCACAAAGCAATTAAAAGTACTGAAAATGGTATGTGGGTAAATATAAAAGAATCTATCTATTTTTCAAAATCTCTTTTCAAGGTGACTATTTGCTACGGGCTGACTTGTGTCCTGCCCCTCCCAAAATTCTTATGCTGAAGTGTTGATCCCTAATACCTCAGAATGTGACTGCATTTGGAGAGAGGGTCTTTAAAGAGGTAATTAAGTAAAAATGAGATGATTGGAGTGGGCTATAATCCAATATGACAAATGTTCTTAAACGAGCAGATTAGTACACAGACACAGAGGAAAGCCTCTGTGAAGACACATGGAGAATAAAGCCATCTACAAGCCAAATGAAAGAGGCCTCAGAAGAAATCAACTCTGCCAACCCCTTTTAGCTTCCATCTCTGTGAAAAAACTAATTTTCTACTGTTCATGCCATCCAATCTGTCGTACTTTGTTATGGCAGCTCTAGCAAAATTAATACACTACTTACAATAAAAGAAATTAATAATGTACTACTGAGTTATAACATGTAGAATTAAAATGAATGACAATGACAGTACAGAACAAAAGAGAAGTACACTGTTGTGTGGTTTTTATTTATGTAATAGTTGAATATTATTTGTAATCAGACTGTGATAAGTTGAAGATGTTTACTATAAACCCTAGAGCAATGACCACCAAAACCAAGCAACTGACAATAATAAAAATGTACTGCATGGTTAGTCAATAAAGATATAATGGAATAATCCATTAATTCCAAAGAAAGCAAGAAAATGATGAGTATAAATTTGAGTAGTCATTCTGAATCTATGAGGCACAAAAAAACCTCATTTGTTATTAAGATTAGAAGCACAAAGGTCTTGGCAGAAAAATGCTCAAATAATCCAATCTGATGAATTTTTCCTTGTATGCTTTACTAAATTCAAACCACAAATCATAATCATATCTTGAGTTTTTATTTTTTGAAAAAAGATTCCTCCGAAGTCATTAATGGCCACGTGCTTGCTTCCAAATAATAGCTATTTAGTTAACCTACGCACCCGTCTGAAATCTGTTAATTAAGGGTGAGAGACTATCAACTGGCTAACACACACAAAGACACATCCAAACTGGAAAACAGAATTCCATGTTTAAGAAAAGAAAGTCATAGATATTTCCACTCCAGACATGCCAATTCATCATTTCCTAATTAGGAATTAGAAGCAAAATATTTCTAATAATTTTCTAATTATTTTCTGATTAGAGAACAAACCTACTGCAAAAGAAACATTTTGGAATCTGTTTATAAACTTTTAACAATAACTTGAGCAAAATACAGCTATAGCTGAACAAATGGCCAAATTATAGCAAATTTTTAAAGTGTAATATTTAAGTTTTTAAAAAGTGGTATTAATTTATATAATTTAACTTTGCCAGAGGTTATGTGATGTCCTGTTCAGTAATTTTAAAATATCCTTACCACAGGAATGACATGAGTGACACCGTCTCCACTGTCTATTACCGTACCGGTCAAAGTTCTTTCTCCTACTTGTCTTGAGGTCCAGGAAGCAGCTAAGGCAAGAACAGCCTTGAACAAAATGAAATAAGACAGGCCAAAAGAAAAAAAAAAAGGCAGAGTTAAAAGGAAAAAAGTATCTTACTGGAGTACTTTATTCAATTTTAAACATAGTATCTCTAGAAAGAAAATGAACAAAATTAATTTACATTATGCAATCAAATTTTCACATTTTATTAAGATAAACTTATAGGCTTATATTTTCTTTTAGGGGCATATTTATAAATATTCCATATTTCAGTGAGGGCCATTTTTCTTCTAAAGCCAAAAAAATGGAAGACTAAGGAGAAATTGTACAGTACTAAAATTGCTAGATTTAAACTATGTTTATATCGGATAGCCTATTACAAACAAAGTAGGTAGAGAAGCAAACAACTACTCAACCACAAGAATTATTCTATTCATAGATGGCTATAAATAAGTATCACTCTTGTAAGATTAGCTCTAATTTTTCTAAATGTAACATGCATTTAGGAATATGTAACACGTCATTTATCCACAGAAAAAGCCAATGCATACTTCCAAATACTGATTTAATTAGGAAACAAAGTTGATGTTTTTCTATGAAAAATCTTGGTGTGGGCAATAAAGTCTTTAAAAAAAAGTTTGCAAATTAAGAAATTAACATAGCTAGTTCATTTTTAAAAATATAAATTTAATATAATCCAAATCTCAAATAAGATATGACTAATAATTAAAAATTGAGCTAAACAGGCTTTACCTACATGCAATCTAATAGCTAAAAGAGATCTAGAAAGATATCTAGGCCAACCTCCATTTTTAACACAGATCACACCATATATCATTGTGAGCTAACAGAACTATACAATAGTTTATGTACTTATTAAGCACTTATGAATATGCCATGTATTACATTTACTATGTGGTTAAAAAATAAGAGGTGAGTTCTGATCTTCAAGGATGGGGCAGAAGCTGTTTTATACACACATATACACAAATTAAGTGAAGTAAAAGCCAACAAGGATTTATGATATATGGGATACAGAGGGACACAAAGGAGGTGGTCAAATATACCAAGTAGTAAATCAATCAAAATAGACTATAAAAAAAGGACACAATGAATGTTACATGGATAAATGAATGTATATATGTCTTGACATGGAATAAACAGTAAGTATTCTCTTATTTCTGTCTTATGAAAGGCCTTTAATTATCCAAAAACTATTAACTTATTTTCTTTAACATTTCTTTTGCTGAGTAAATAACTCCATTTACTATAACACAATTTCTAAATTATTAATTCAGGAGAGAACTATGATATACTTTCATATTGTGAAATATAAATATATTTAAAGAGTGAATTAAACCAGGTTAAAATTTAAGAGTCAAGTTTATCCTGACTTATAAACTTGGTTACCTGCACAGCAATGTACAAGCCTGGAACATTGAAGGACTCAAACATGATTTCAGCAGTATATTCCCTGTTTTCTGGAGTATTCAGTGGAGGTTCAGTCTATTAAATTGAATAACATTTCAAATAAACACTATCAGGTTATTTTAATAACTTTATACACAATTTAAAATGAGAAATTATTTCAAAGTCATTAAACTTACACAAAGACCAAAGAAAACCTATAGAGAACTCAAACAAATCTATACATATAAGAAAACAATATGGTTATTCACATTAAAAAAAGAAAAGAAACTGACTCCTATGTCACACCACTTATAAGGATTAAACGTTGAGAAAGGGCAGGAGGGAGGGAGAAAGGAAGGAGACCTAGTCAAATCACCTTTAAACATGGTAATGACAGACTTCTGGACAAACATACCAATGCTATTTGCTAGTGGGTTTCTTCCGAATCCTCATCTATGCAATGTTTACAGCAGGATGTACCTGGTCTGCCTACAATTATAGTAAATAAGCCAAGATTCTATAAATGTATGGCGTAGCTTACTGGAAAAGGTTTAAGTTACATAACTGTTAAGAGTATAAAATGGAAATGTTTGAACAGTTCTCTTCAGTTTCAGTTATGTGGTTGAATACATCACTTAGAAACCTGAGGGTTAAGTCTGAGGCAAGAAATAACATAAAATCCTGGACTGTATGTTTCGCCTATCCCTTATGATTATTTAAATTCTTAAAGTTTGAAATTGGGTAAGACCTCTGATTCTTCTGAGTCTGATTTGACAATCCAATCCTTGTTGTTATCTCAAGTATTTAAACTTTAAAGGCAAAACTTTTAAACTTAAGAAATACAGAATTACCTTTTTGACCTTGAGTAAGGCGTGATTCCTTAAATTTAAAGAGCACAAATTGCCCAGGGAAAGAATGATAAAACTTGAATTCATCACAAATTAAATCTTTTTTAGTTTAAAAGACACTGTAAAGAAAATTATTTAAAAAAAACACAAAAAACAAAACACTAACCAGGAGACGTTTTCCACATGTAAAACCTTCAATAGCTAAACTGCCTTATATGTTTAAAATTATTTAGAAGAGTTCAGGAATTATGTAAAAGTATGGAGATAGGTACATACAAAATTAAGCAAAGTAAAAACCCTCGGCAGAACTATGACCTCCAAGACAGAGTTCTACATAAAATATAATCAGAAGATTTCACAAAGAAAACATACAAATAGCTAATAAGTACATGAAAAAGTGCTCAATATGATTAGTCATCGGAAAAATGCAAATTAAAACCAATATGAGAAATCTTGCCCACCCACCAGAATAGCTAAAATTAAAGACTGTCACACCAAATGTTGGATAAAACGTAGAACAACCAAATTGCAAATACATTGCTGATGGGTGTGCCAAAAGGTACAACCCCTTGGAAAAAGTTCTGAAAGTTTCCTATTAAACCAGTCATGCTCCTACCCTCTGACCCAGCAATTTCATATCTAGATATTTATACAAGAGAAATGAAAACATCCACAAAAAGACCTGAATAAGAATGTTCACAATAGCCAAAATATTCTTAATGGTCAAAAACTGGAAACAGCCCTGGTGATCATCAACAGAGAAATGGCTCGTGAGGCATATTCATACAATAGAATACAACCAGCAACACAAAGCAACACGCTACTGGTATATACAACAACATGAATGAATCTCAAGATTATACTAAGTGAAGTCTTATCAAACAGCCTATCTTGTATGATTCCATTTTATGAAACTCAAAAGTAGGCAAAATATGTGCTGGAGAAAATCAGAACAGTAGTTGCCTCTAAGGCATGGGGACAAGAATTAACCAGAAAAGCACATGAGAAAACTTGCCAGAAGGAATGTTCTCTATCTCTTGATAAGGGTTTAGGTTACACAGATGTATGCATCTGTCAAAATCAGGAGGTGGACAAACTACACCATTCATCCCATAGGCCAAAATCTGGCCTACCCCGTTTCTGTAAATACAGTTTTATTGGAACACAACCATACCCATGTATTTAAGTATTATCTATGGCTACTTTCCTGCTGTAACAGCAGAGCTGCGTAGCTACAACAGACACCATAATGCCTACAAGCCAAAAATATTTGCTATCTGGTCCCTTAGAGAAAGTTTGCCAATGCCAGATCAAAACCCGTAGAATGGTAGGATTAAGATTTACGCATTTTATAGCGTTTAATTTTTCTATAAAAAAATAAACACTATAAACAAATATGAATTCTAGTCAATGATGTATGTGTACACTAAACTATTTAGGGGTGAAATGACTCCATCTGCAACTCATTTTGAAGTGATTAAAAAATAAGATGGAGTGATGATGGATGGATAACCCAATAGATGTCATAAAGCAATTATAGTAAAATTAATAATTGAGTCTAATTTGTGGGTGTTCACTGTATTTTCAACTTTATGTTTATAGTCCAGCTATAAATAACACATATGTACCTAGTTTTACTGAGCTTCAAAGATGTGTTTTTTTGGTGTTTTTTGTACAAATTAAGGCAAGACGCTCAACCAGCAAAAAGATTACGACTCGCTTTATTGCAGTGGTCTGCAATGACTTCTACGAACCCACAATATCTCCAAGGTATGCCTGTATCTACAAACTGCCATAATATAAAATATTGATTTAACCAAAAACTATGATATAACTATACTACACGGAGGAGGAGAAGATAGGGATTTCGTGTTAAGGAAGGGGGGATATACAAGGAAAAGAACAAAATCCTCATCTTTCCTGCTAGATAGTAGAGAGTGTCTAATATTTAAAAAACAAATAAAAAATAGAATATATTGTTCAAATTTATAAAACAGCACTCAGAAAAACTCTAAAAATTTTAAATGTTTGCCTCTGGAGAATATGAATCAAGGGTTGGGAGAAATGAGAAAGGCAGTGCTATTTTTTTGTTTTAAATCTTACAGCATTTGATTTTTTAAAGCTATGAATAAAGCTATGCTTTGGTTAAAAAAATAAAAATTAAAAATAAAAGAGTTTAAAAATTAAGTTACATTGCACTTTTGCTACCAAGAATTACAAATGAAATAATAATCAGACTAGCTATTTTAAAAAAAGGGAAGTGTCATGTTTCCAACTTTTTTCTGAACCTTCTTTACTATTGCTATCATATAGATTACGTTTTAATTATCGAAAGAACTTCTTAAGTGACTAAACTTTGGTGCTTCAACATACTACTCCTCTATGGGAACCCAGAACTGGATGGTCTCAAAAGATGATAGAGCTTTCTAACAAAGTCTTTTAGACATATGACAATTTAATAAACAATAAAAGTATGTCCTGGTGAGTACAGATCTGATGAAAACAATTCTCATTTTCTTCAAAGGTTTCCTCAGTGAAATTACAATTTGTACTTACCAAAAGAAAATAATGGTCTTCAGGTTCTGCCCTTAAATATTTAAAGATCACTTGTTCCATAAACCTTTCCATCAAATCCCAATCTTCAACTATACCATGGCGGATTGGCCACTATTAAAACAAAAAATAAAACACAAATTAAATCTTAGTAATATCGATAATAAATAAATCTACCAAAACTTTAAATCCCAGGGGAAATGAGATCATTAGTGGATATTAGATGACGATAGCATTGCTTTGGTGTGATAATTATACTGTAGATCTTTCTTAGGAGATGCATACATAACTATTTAGAGATAAATAAAATTATTTCTACAACACATTTTCAGATGGTTCAATTAAAAAAAATATAATGCAAACGTCAAAAATGTAAAAAATTGTAAATTTTAAGAAATCCAGAAAGACCATTGTACTGGTCTTTCTGGATTTCTGAAAATTTTGCAAGAATGGGAAAACAACCCATTAAAATTAAGCCTATAAAAATTATAGTTTATTACAATTTCTTATTTTCTAATTTTTAGCTCTTTCACAAATATTTGTTGTGTGCCTAATATATAAAGCACAGTTGGTAAGGGTATAGCAAGAACAGTCATAAATTAAACATGTAAAATTTTATAAGAAAAGTTGTAAACATTTGTACAGAACCATGCTTCCAAAACTGAGCCCCAGGGTACTGCAGCAAATTCAGAGACAACACAAAGTATTTTAAATTTTCCAGGAAAATGCAGTGATACTCAAAATCAGTTCAACACTGCTTATCTACTAGTTCAAGGCAGTTAGTTTCAACATTAGGTCATACTATATTCCTTTCAATAACATCTCTTCTTTGAGAACCTGGGTTGCCAGCAGTTACTATAATAAAATCCACGTACCTCCCCCAAGAACCCCATGTAAAATAAGAAATGATGGTGGTGATGTGCAATCTGATTCCAGGTGCAAGAAGCTGTGAAGTGCACACAAGGCACATGCATCCCAATAGTAACTGTGATTATTTAACAATTAATTAAAAATATTTTCCTTTCAAATAAGTGTCTTTTTTCCTCAAACTGCTACTAAGTTGCTTAGACCCAGCTACTTAATAAGCAGAACTGTTAGATGTTTCTTTTGGTCTAGATGGCACTGCAAAAAATCTTATTGAGACACTACTGAGAAAGCTTGTGAACCTCTGCAATAAAATACAGTTCCACAACACACATAACTAACAAAAGATTAGTATTCCAACTATATAAAGAATTCCTTAAATAAGCAAACAAAAATTTAGGCAACAAAGTTTAAATATATACAGAGGGTACCAAAAAAATGTATACACATTTTAAGTAAGGAAAACTACATCGATATATACCGATAACAAAAGATGAATGAAGGTCACGTTTGACTTCTGCAATGACAAGAGGTGCTCAAAGTGGTTACCATCAGCGTCCAGACACTTCTGATCACGGAGAACTACTGCTTGAGCAACGCTGACAAGTGTCCACTTGTATACACTTTTTTGGCACCCCCAGTATATAACAAAGAAACAAACAAAAATATATAGTTCCATGTACATAGTATATACTCAGCACCTAAGGTTGAAAGAACAAGTAAACACCTTGTAGTCATTTACTCAATCATTAAACCTCTTACCTATTAATCCCTAAAATCCACATCTCACCCTAGCCTTCCACATACTTTTTAAGGCATTAGACTAAGACTTCTACTCTTTAAGTTAATAAAAAAAACGTACTTTACTACATCATTCATTTTAGTACATTACTGGAAGTGCACATATTTCAGTGTTCTAAGTGTTATTTTATGGTGCACCTATTGTCAATCATTGGCACAAATGCTAAGGTTCATTGGCACAAATGAACCTCCTGCCCATAAGAAACTCAGTCTAGTGAAAGAAACAGACGGAAATGTTACAGCGTACGTTTTTAAAGAAATAAAGTACCCAGGACAAGATGAACTTGGCTTCTGAGGGAAAACAAGAAGGCTCATATTCCTATATGACTGAGGTGGTCCTATATAAGCTGAGTCTTAAAGGAGCAACCTTGTCGATTTTGTTTTCTTGCAGGAGTGGCAGGGAAGAACATGTAGATAGCAAATAGAAAATCATACATACAAAGACAAACATGCATAATATACAACACTGCATTTGTCAATGAGAAATATGTATGACAAAAGGGTTGGGGAAAGGGATGCAGAGAGAGAGAGATTGGTTCTAGATTAAGGGGACCAGATTCTCAAAAAATATATTTACCTTGTATTTGGGTTTTATTCTGTAAGAAACGGGGCACCAGTAGGAATTATTAAGCAGGGGAATGTTAAGCATGGCTTTGATTTTTTAAGAAGAGTATTATAGCAGCATTGGGAAAGCTAAAATAAATCTTTAAAACAACCAAGAAAGAGAGAATAAGAGCACACACTGTGGTATGAATGATCTTAGTCCAGATTCAAACTTTCTATCAATGAGTGAGAAAATTCTCAAGGCTCCTAATTTTGAAGTGAGGATGGAGAAGCTCTATTAATCAAGACACAAAAGTTGTGTTTTGTCTTGTCTCGGAATAAGCAAGGGTGGAGTATATATAATCAGTTTTGTATATATAATAAATACTAAACTTGAGAGCCAGGTAGGAGTAGGCAGTTAACAGTAGGTGGCTGGAAATATGGCCAAGGAATTGGAAATAGAGATTCAGGTGTGGTTGTAGGCAAAGGAGTAAATGGATTATCTACAGAAAGTATTTAATGAATAAATAAAAGAGAACCAAGGACAATACCTGGGAAATATTAACATTTGAGTAGTGGACAAAAGAGGAGGAATCAGTGACAACAGGGGTGTAAAAAACAGTAACAAATAAAAAGAACAGTTCATGTTAGGAAAAAAAAGACAAATCAAGAAGGATGAAGATTGTTACAATTACATGTAACAAACAGCATATAGCAAATAATTTGAGACTAAGAGGTTTGGTTTTAAAAGGAAAGAGGAAAATAAAACAATAGCTACAAGACTGAGGAAAGAAGGTAGGAATAAATAAAGATTGAGGGAAGTTTTGTTGTTTCGGTTTGTTCATAGAATTTGGAAGATATGAAAATGTGTTTAAGAGAACAAAATCAGTGCAGAGGAACTCTGGTCTCTCAGCTCACTGACTTCATCACCTTCGAAGATTTCTTTCCCATTTAGGCCACAATTTAGATCTTAGTATCACTGTCATCTCCGACCCTGAAATGCAAGAACACTCTTCTTTGATCACAACCTTTTATCTTTCTAGCATACTCCAGCACCTCACTATATCTTTTGATCACAATTAGACTAACAATCCACTGGCTGTTATAATCAATTCCTATCAACCCCCTCCCCAAGACACACACACACACACACACACACACACACACACACACACACACACACACCTTTATATTTTATGCCCCATCACTTTGACTATTCATATTTCCTTTTGTCATTCTATCTACCAACACCCAACTCAGCAAGACTCTACTCTAAACTTGCCTATACACAGAATACGGATTGTACTGAACAAACATAACTAGGTTAATAAAACTAAGCATTCATAATCACTACTCACAAATGCACCTAACTTTGCCTGGCAAGCCTTTGTCTCTCTACTCTGTTCATCTTTATTCTCCACAATAATGATTTTAAATGTTCTCCCTATCACTCAGATCTCACCTTCTCCCACTATTCCCTGGGAAGCAGAGATGATGTTACTATGTATTTCACAGAGAAAGTAGAAGCCAACAGGCAGGAATCTCTTCACCAAATCTATAAAATGGATTCCATATTTACTTTTTCTCTTTTTCTTTTTTATGATATATGAGATGTTCCCAATTTCAATTAGATCATCCATGCTTTGGATCCCTCCTTCTAGCTTTCTCAGACACCTGGATTAACTCTATCTTTCCTGCTAACTTTAATGTTTTCTAATGACTCTTTCACAATACCATTTAAACATCTTTTCTATCTTAATCCCACATCTTGTCTCTTCATCAATCTCTCCCTCCTAATCACAGCTAAATCTCAATGAATATTACTATCTTTTTTTCCCGGCCTACCATTCAAATCCAAACTACTGCAATCCAGCCTCACTATTCTTTCAAAACTATTCTTATTAAGGTTAGAAATGACATCCTTGGAGCTAAAGACAGGCTCTAGCTGATCTGATATCTTAGCAGCATTCCATGCTGTCTATCCCTCTTTCCTGTTTACCCCATCCTCTAACCATGCCTTTTCAGCCTCCTTTGTAAACTTTTCCTCCTCTATCCAAACCTAAATGGGGCACTGATCAGGCTGCCCTAGGCCTCTTCCCTGATATATAAACTCCTGTAGGTAATCTCATCCCTTCCAGAGGTAACTGATACCTTCCAAATATTTGTCTCCAGCTCTGTCTTGTTTGAGCTCCAAAAGCCAAATAGTTATCTAACAATATATCATATGTTTCCCAGATACCTGAAACACAACTTGTTAAAAACTAAACTTATCCTCTCTTCTCTACACCACCACAGTCAAAGGCGTTTCTCCTTAAATGTTCTTAATATCAAGAAATAAGGGGCAAGGAAACTATCCAGGAGCTGGGAATTATCCTCAACTACTACGTACAGATTACCACCAATATCTTGTTAATCATTCTGTTACTCCTTAAATATCCACTTTTCCAAAAGAAAATTTTTAAAAAATTTTTATACTTCTAGATTTATCTATCATTTTACAACAAATAAAAGCAAATATCAAAAGAATCTAGAATATGGGACATTTAACAAGACAAATAACCAATTTTTTCCATTTATTTATGGCAACACACACACACGAAGCACCTATAGATGAAGAGACTTAGCAACCAAATGAGGTGAGTAAACCTTTTATGAATCTTGATTCAAACAGATTAACCAATAATCATGGAAATCTGAGCACTGACTGACTGTATTTTAGATAACATTAAGAAATTGCAGACGTACTGAGGTATGATATTTTTATTTTTAAAAGTCCTTATCTTTAAGAGATAAGTATTTGTAGGTAAAATAACATCTGGATTTACTTTAAAATAATTATTGGGGAGGGGGTGGTTACAGATAAAACAAGATTGGCCATAGATGGGTACCTGGGTGTCCATTTCATTCCTGTCTCCACTTTTATGTGTCAGGTTTTCCATTATAAAGGCAAACCTGCACACACAATGTCCTTTCTCTGTATCCCCACTGTCATCTCTGTAGTCCAAGTCACTAACATCCCTTGCCTTGGCTATTATAATAGTCTGGTCTGCCCAAAATGATGCTGTGTCCCCAAATAATAAAAACAGCCAATACGTATTGAGTGTTCCTTATGTTCAAAGCACTATAACAACTGCTTTATATCATTATCTCATTAAACCTCCCAACAATCTTAAAGTACTAATAATATTTTTATTTTACAGATGAAGAAAAAAACTCAGAAAGGTCAAGTTACTGAATGATATCACAGAGCTAGAAAGTGGCACACCCAGAATTCCAGCCCAAGCAGACAGACTTCAATCACTAACACTATTTCTCTGCTTAAATTCATTAATGTTCCCCAAAGGACAGAGTCAAATTCTTTTAACCGCCTAATAACACTCTAAAAACACACTTTTAAGAGCCTAATAATACACAGCCTAATAACACTCACCGATCTTATCCTGGCCTACCTGTCCGGCCCCCTCACTTCTTTCCACCTCATCCTCTATGCTTCAGGCACATTGGTTGTCAGTTCCAGGTTCCCTTATACTTTAAAGTCTTCCTAAGTATTGGAGTCTCTGCCTACAACAACCTTTCCTACACAATTCACCCAGCCAACTGCTATTTTATCCTTCAACTCTCAGCTTAAAAGATTTCCTCCTCACAGACTTTCCTGAGTCCATAAACTAGGTGAGCTACTCCCGATATATACTCCTGAGCATCCTGCACTTTCCTTTTGCTAACACTCTTAACACTTGGTATCATTTCTTTAATGTCTTCTTTTCTACCACATTATAATAACCTCGACATCAGAGTAGCCATTTTCTGATTTACCACTGCATTTTCAGCACTTAGCTAAGTTTTTACACTTGGGAGTTGCTCATTAATGAGTAACTTATGAAAAGGGAAGAAGTGAGGTACAATGAAATTTGCAAATTAGGCAAAGTCAATGTCTAAAAATAAGATAATAAAAGTCAGAATAGTGTTTACCTTTTGGTGGGGGTGGGGGTAATAACTGTGGGAATAGGCACAATGAAAGCATTTGGGTTACTAGATTTACTCTATATCCTAAACTCCTATGATTACAGTCATCAAAAATTTTAACTGTATAATTAGGACTTACCTGTTTTATTATGTATGAATTATACCTTAATAAAGAGGAAGGGGGAAGAATAGCAGGGAACAAGAAAAGGAAAAAGAACAAAAAGGGACAAGAGACCCGCACTTCCAGATGGCATAAGCTTCAAAAAGGAGAGAAAAGATGTGGGTTTGAATAACAATGAGAGGGAAATGTCTCTAGATGTGGCAATGTGGAGATAAGAGAATGCCAATCACATTGGTGGTTCTGAGATTTAGTGGGTATGCAAAAGTAAGTACTGCTTCACTTGAACAGGCAAAAATTTTCCTCTTGGAGGAAAAAAAACAATAAAGTTAAAGCAAGGTTGGGAGGGGCCACAGGAAAGAAGAAATTTCCATTGTGATGAGGTTGAGGGTATTATGCCTATAACTGAATGAAATTCCAAATGGCACAATCACTAATTTGTTTAAAACAAATGTTATATATTTTCACAAATCATAAAAATATACCTTTGTTGCATATGTAGGTTTTTCTATTGCTTCATCACCAATGAAGAAGTCTAGGTCATCAACACCTTTCATTACCCTTCTTTGAGCTTGATCACCCACTTTTGCTGACTCCTTAATAGCAATACCTTTAAAATAAAAGTTATTTACACGTCAAAAAATTTATTATTTTCAAGTAAAACAAATTATTTAACTTTTTCCACTGCAAAGTGTTATTAAACAAAACATGATCTAGCAATTTAAACTGTCAAACAAAAGCACAAAGGTGGTAAGAAATCAATTACAAAATTCATTTAATACAATGAAATCTCAACTTCCTCCTAGAGGCAAGGCCTTAAATGTAAAATGCCAAAAACAGAAGTACTGCTGTAGGAATGTTTCAGTTACATTTCTTTTTAACTATAGTAAAATCTATTTTAATTTGAGTAAAACTGTAATCCCACCAAGTCAAGATATGCTTGATGGTCAATCATAAAGAAAAAAATTGAAAAACACTAACAAATGAAAATAGGAAAATTGCAAGGGGAATTTTTAAAAAATAAGCTTTCTCCATATTTCTATCCTATTCTATTATGGACTAGTAATTTAAATATAACAATGACATGGATCTCTTAAACTTTAATCACATATACAAAAGAAAATTTCAAATCTATTAGGTAAAACTCGGGACAATACTCCTAAATATCTTCAGAAATTCAATATACAGTACTAGACCGAAATCTTGTTACATATTTCTTAATTAAGTCATAAATTTCTGAATCCTTCAGTTAAGCAGTCCATTATTATTATAATTACCTATAATATCTCTATATATTTATAGTATAAATAAAAATGTTAATATATTACCTGCATACATTTAAGTTAATCTGGCATTCAACTGTTACACATTTATATAATAACAAATATATCCTTAATAAAGTAGATAGAAAATACTGAAGAAATTCTAAATCCACAGTCTACTTCTTTTAAATGCTAGAAAGCTTCTCTAGCAATTCATTTATTATGTACATAGACATCCAGATGGCTTACTATAATTTCCTGAAAAACAAAGATATATGAAAATAACTTTGAACCACATCTACACGCTTTCCAGATCAAATTTCCACGTTCATCAGCAGCAATGACTATATCTGCTGATTATAAACATTGCACCTGTAGCATTAAAACTGGCTGGGTGAAAAAAACTCCAAAATCAAAAACTTTCTTTTAGTAAGCAAATTAATTTTTAACATGCTCCAATCTCTCATAAAGACAACGAAAACTAAAACTGTGTATTTTGGCAGAGAGATGAAATAGAGAACGGGTACAATGATGATAATGAGCCTAGGGTTCAAAAGATCAAGATTATAAGGGTCTCTAAGAAAGACTTAACACAACCACTTAATACAAACAAAACCAAATTTTGCAAAGATGAAAGCGACAAATCAGTAATCTACTGAATAAAAGTTTAATCACAACATAATGCTTTATAAAAGATTACAAATTAAGAAATTATAAAATCAGCATTTTATGGGTTTAACTGTGTCCCCCAAAAAAGATATGCTGAAGTCCTAACCTCAAAATGTGATCTTTCTGGGAAATAGGGTCTTTCAAGTTAAAATGAGGTTAGAGTAGGCTTTAATCCATTATGACTGATGTCCTTATATATAGAAAGGGGAAATTTGGACACAGACAGCCACACAGAGAAGGAAGACAATGTGAAAAGACACAGAGAGAAGACAGCTATGTGACTTCTATACAAGCCAAGGAATACCAAGGATTGTCAGCAAACACTAAAAGCTAGACAGAGAAGACAAAGTTTCACCCCTAGAGCTGTCAGCAAGATCATGGCCCTGCTGACACCTTCATTTTGGACTTCTAGCCTCCAGAACTGTAAGTTTCTTTTGTTTTAAGCCACCCAGTTTTTGGTACTTTGTTATGGCAGCCTTAGGAAACTAATACAAGCAAACACAATAGTCTACCACTAAATTCAAATATAACTAAAGTCAAGAACTAGTCCAGAAAAATTCTTCTACACTAGTCAGCAACAGAGCCAATATTTGCCATCAAATTCTTAAGATTAACAACAATCAATATACTGATATGTAAGTGTGGGGGGGAAAGAAAAGCAAACCTGTCCTTCAGTGTAGACAAATATGCATAAAACATAATGAAAAAGACAATAGTATTACCAAACTAAGACTATTATAGTCAGATGAATGAGCTATTTCATCAATGTCACCTAAAATCTGTTCTAGGTGTTAGAGAATTAGACTTAGGTACTAACCTAATTTCTTACATAACCAAATACTAAAAAAGTATGCCAAAAGTGTATCAGAAGTGCAAAAGTCAAATAGGTTTGTTTCCAAAAAGTAAAAAATATATACAAAAGCTTCCCTTTTAGGTACAATTTTGACAGTGTATTTCTCATACATACCACACTGCATTTTGTTTGAGCTATACAAATGACAAAACAACTGACCTGTTTATGTCCAATGAGTACCCAACTGAAACTACAGATCTGCAGTTTTTGGCAAGTCTAATAATTTCTACCTTGTTCCAACTTCACTGATTTTGAAACCAACTTAAGCTACTTTCACTATTCTCTGCATGTTTGTTTTTCCATTTCTTTCTTGCCTTCATAGTAAGAATACACAAAAATATTCAAATACACACAAACAGTAGTGTGCAAAAATACTAACTCTCTCAAAATTAAATTTTCTAGGAGTCAGCACCACCAAGCAACGGCTCAAAAGGTTTGTTATGTGATATGCAAAAGTCTTAATTCAGCATAGGACAAGTAGATCAGAGGTGTTACTACGTAACATGCAAAAGGTGAATTGTTTGAAAGTCAAAAGTACAAAAGTATTTCCGTCAAGGACTAGATACATAATCCACGTTAACCAATAAGAGCACTAACAAACCAAGTATTAAGAGTATTTTTATTTTATTATATTGGGGAATATTGGGGAACAGTGTGT
Source organism: Rhinolophus hipposideros (assembly GCF_964194185.1). NCBI lineage: Eukaryota > Metazoa > Chordata > Mammalia > Chiroptera > Rhinolophidae > Rhinolophus > Rhinolophus hipposideros. Next base: position 14,799,219 of record NC_138052.1, read on the forward strand.
TTCTCCAGGGCCCATCAGCTCCAAGTCATTGTCCTTCAATCTAGTTGTAGAGGGTGAAGCTCAGCTCACCCTGTTTTCAATCTTTGGAAACAGCTCTGGCTGTTTTCAATCTTTAGTTGCAGGGGGCGCAGGCCACCATCCCATGCAGGAATTGAACGGGCAACCTTGTTGTTGAGAGCTCCCGCTCTAACCAACTGAGCCATCCGGCTGCCCCTCCGGAAGCTCAGCTACAGCTCGTTGTCTTCAGTCTAGTTGTGGAGGGCGCAGCGCACTGGCCCATGTGGGAATCAAACATGCAACCTTGTTGTTAAGAGCTCGCGCTCTAACCAACTGAGTTATCCGGCCGTCCCAAGAGTATTTTTTAAAAACTACTGAAAGTTGATGGTCAGAGAAAATGAAGTTAACACAAATAGGACAGAACAAAAACACTCTAAGTATGGTTAGAAGATATTAGAAAACAGCTGAAGTTAACATCTCTATAAAGATGAGACTCCTTCCTTATTTTGAAACGGGGCTCTTGTCAGGGGCGTCAACAAGCTCAGAGCCTGCAATCAATAACCACATCCACAAACCAAAGGACAGTCTTCAGAGGTGTGATGGGGGATGCACTATTTACGTAGGTCACAAGCACGCAGTTAACAACAGTATCCTCGAGACAGAAAGTTGTTTAATTCAGTTTTGTCTTTACAAAGAGATATTTAGGAGACTTGGTAAATGAAGAGCTACACAGAGAGCTAAATGAATGGTCAGAGGTGCAGAAATGAGGCCTCACTTAAATCTTGGCAAACCATGTTTTTAAAGGATTAACTATTACAGTGTGCCAGAAATGATTATCCCTTTTACTTTAATTATTAAGAAAAAGATCTTTGAGTCAGTTTATTTGTGATTTAAAAGAAATACTTACAGGAAGGGATGATAAATTGTGGTTCTGTATTTCCAGCATATCCTAGTTTTGTATATCTGCAAAACAAAAAGAATTTTATAAGGATATCACTAATATCTTAGCAATTATAAATTTAATTCTTAGATTTCCATTATTTTGAAGTAAGATTACACTGTAATTCATATATAAAATTCCATAGTTTTAAATTCATTCAAACATCTCTACTTTCAAAATTATAAATACCCATAGCTTTTAACCAGAAATTCCACTTTCAGAAATTGATCCTACAAGGATATTCATACATGTGTGTAAAGAAATAACATACAAGGCAATGTTATTCTACTTAAATATGTATATAGATGTATATACTGCAAATTTTTTGCTACAACCTTGCTGATATTAGAAAAAGACTGGAAATAACATAAATAACCATCAAACGAGAAAATGACTATGTTAAATTTATACTATGGAATATTATGTAGCTATTAAAACAGAGATTGAAGAAGCTCTTCATGTCCTGATATGGAACAATCTCCAAAATGTATTGTTAACTGATCAAAGCAAGGTACAGAACAATGTTTCAAGTATTCTATATTTGCATAAAAGAAAGGGAAGGGGTAAGAACATATAAAATATAATTGATTGTATAGACACAGACTATCATAAGAATATAAGGAAGTCAGTAATTTTAGTTGTCATCCAGGGAAGGGAACTGGGTAGGTGAGGAGATTTTTATTGCATATCATTTCATACCATTTGAATGCATTACTGTTCAAAATTAACTATACTTTTTTAAATGTTTTGCCACAGTGGATTCAGCCTATATTCTTACAATAACAAAATAACAACCATGATGATTAGAAATTACAAAAGCTGAGATTGACAAGCAGCACATACTTAGGAGATAGCTGGGTACTCTGGACTATGTGGGAAAACCTATTAAAAAACCTAGCAGGCTTTAAAGAACAAGTGACAATATTTTATTGTATGATTTCATATTCAGACCCACTGCTAAAAAATAGGCAGGTAAACTGCTGTGACATTCTTGTATTCTAATAATATCTACAGAAATATTTGTGTAATATAAAAGGAGGAAAATCTCTTTTGGGATTATTTAGCCCCAAAACTATGTTCAAGAACCTTAAGAGTGCCAGATAGACTAAATCATTAAACATACGGGGAAAACAAACTGTTCAAAATGTGATACTACTCTACTGACTAACTCGCTTCAAAGATTCCCCAGTGTCCATGTTTAAAAAAAAAAAATTTCTTTGCAAGGTAAAGAAAAGAGCCCTTTTAGTATGTGGCTCCTGACAGCCTCCCCAGCAGCCCTAACACCACACAGAAAACCGCTGATGGTTTCTGAGCAGACCGACTCATTTTATGCTGCAGAGCCACTATTAAACTGTTCTAACTGTAGAAGATGAGCTCCTTTCAACTCTGACTGCAATGTCTAAACTCTTCACTCATGCCGAAAAATTTAGATTAAGTACCACTGCCTCTATATGAAAACTTTCATAACCTCCCAGAGAGCTGATTACCTGTGCCGGTTTGAGTACAGTATTACTTCATAATAATTCCTAAGTCTTGACTCCCTCATCTGTAAAAAAGTAACTCAAGATTGTTCAAAGTATAAGAGAACAAACTAAAGCACTAAGCACAGCACCTTGCACAGAGTACACATTCAATATATGTCAACTCAAATTATAATTACTCTTTTCATCCACTCTCTCCAAATTTTCCTCTCCTTTAATATTCAGATAAAGGTCATACAGATATCTGAACTTTCAAATGCTTATATTAATGATACAAATTATCTGTTTACCTATAAACCAGTCAGTCTGTAGATTTTCAGATTTAGTTCACATCTGTATATTTTTATTACCCTTCCACTGCCCAATTTTTTTATTCTTCCAAATGAGTCTCTTAGTAATGTGAAAACTTCAAGTGTAGAACAGAACTCCTGTAATAGATGGACATCAGCATGACTGAACAACTCATACTTCCCTGATCTGCAGACAGAAAAATTAGAACTAATTACTCAAACTCACAAAACCACCATCAACTGATATGAATAACCTGTTCCCACTGAATTCACTGAAACCTAACTGTAACCTAGCTGAAATAAGAGGGTATCAGTTAAAAGAAACCTGAAAAAAGTAGACGCTACAGTGGCACTGAGAGGAGGGCAAAGAGTGTATTTAGCCTCTCTGGTGGACAACAGGAACTTACTGTTCAAAACAAAGACTTCCTTAAAACAAAACAGCCTAAAATTGAGCCACAACACCCTAAAAGTCTACTGTCTGACCAACACTTAGTGGAAGGATTAATACCTAATCATTCCTTTGACTAATCCCTCCACTTTTATTCCTATTTGTCATCACAATAATTCAAGTCATTATACACAATACCCTGACAGAAAAGAATGCCTTACTTCCAATTCTATGACCCCTACAAAAGAGAACAGAATAATCTTCACACCCAAACCACTGCCTAATTCAAAAATCTTCATATGAGGCTCTACTGCTTATAAAATTAAATACAAACTTGTTCCCATTTCTACAAAAATGATAAATTGTAAATAGTTCAGAAAGTCCCTTTCAGATAAAAAGTTATGATTCTGATTCCTTTAGCTGAATATTAAGGTTCTCCATGTGCCCCAATTGTATTAAGTCTCCCATCATTTGCTTCCATAAACCCAACTCAAAGCATACTCATTTTCCCCTTGTGACTTGCACATTTCCCCTTCAGTGTTATCTGTGCTTACCCTGCACTCTCTCAAAAAGCTCTCACCACAACTTAGGACTCCTCCAACAAAATCTTTCTTGATCACTTTAACTATCAGTCATCCTCTACTTCAACAAACTATCTCAACCATTTGCCGAACATGTACACAAGTCTATATTGTTATTTATGGGTGTAAATACTATCTCCCTAATATGATCTAAGATATTTGAGGTAGAAACCATATTAAAGTAGAAACTCTCTTAAGAAACCATTTAACAAAAATTCACCAGTTTAATCAAAGCTCTATCCCTGGTCAAAATCAAATTCCCTAGCTTGAGCATATTCAGCAATAAATTACTTTCAAAATAAACACCAAAAGAGGTATCTAATTAACTTATCAATACAAAACAGTCAATACATAATCAAAACAAGTATGCTCTTCCCCAAACACAAAAATAACTATATACAGTGTATCAACTGTATGGATATACCATAACATTAAATCACTTCTACTATATTCAAAACACTACAGCAAAATAAATTTCTAAATTTGGGGGGGGAGGGGGAACAGCCAAATATATTTATTAATGTTCTACAGCCTTGGATTTAAAATTTTTTAAACAATGCAAAAGAACAAAATCATGTCAAGTTTAGATACACTAGATACAGATGACTAAATTATAATATTTAATGACTATCACAGAGGACAATATTTTCACCAATTTTTAAGAAATATGAGAGGAAATATGAGTTAAGTCCTAGTTCACTTAACTTTAAAAGTTGCTTAGCCTCTAAAAATTAATTTGGTTCTTCGTTCAAAGAAAAATGCAATATAGAATACAATCTAAATGAATAGATAAAAGCATATACTAAAATCTTGCTGAGTTAGGCTGAACCCTTAAAAAGTCACATTTTTCTCTGGTGGAGACAGAGCTAAGGGCTAGATGACAAAATAAGAATTTGACTCATTAAAACCATTCTCTTACACGATTAGCAAACTTGAAATACTGCTTTGAAAAGACTCAAAAATTCAGAAGAATCAAAGTTCAGAAAATATCTAGAAAATGTCACAAGAGTAAAAAAAAAAATCAGAATATGACTACAGAACTCTCAGACTTAAAAAAGACATTTTGGTGCTCAGATAAAAACATTTTAATGCTCATATATGAGCAGGAAACAGACGCATTTAAGTAGGGGAAGGAGGAGAGAGAAGAGGAAAAGAGCCTAGGAAGATTTACAGGAAGTGAGTCTAAAAGATGTGTCTGAAAGGATGAGCTGGAAAAGTATATTTCCAACCCTTTACATATGAATGCATACTAAATATGGTAATATTTGAAGAAACTGGAGGGGATTTGGATATAGGTGTAAGAGGTTTGTTTAAAAACTTCATTCAAATTTTTTTTATATTATTAGGAAAGATGCAAACAATATACTACATTTATTGAAAACTTTCAAATAAAAGCTTTTCATATGTAAGCTTCACTGAATTCTATCAGTTTTTATATTTGAAATGCCTAATTTGATTAAGACATTTTTACGGTGAACTCCCAAAATTCTTGATAGCCACTGTGAAGAAACTGTACAAGTAGATGGTAGACAAGGTTCTCTAACTTTTTCTGACTAAAAGAAATTCCTTTCTCACAATTAATTGGCATGTGGTAACTTGAACTCTTTAAATTACAATTTAGATCACAAGGATGTGATCACTTTATTTAAACTAAAAGCTCCTGGTTTTCACCGACACATGCAAAGTTCAACTTTTTTGTAACAATGCAAATAGATTTCAAATCAAACGTTCTCATATTAAGAATTTATCTAAGCATACATACATGTTCCTCTCCTAGTTATGTTGTTTAGAATTAAAACTAATATTGACCAAACATCACAGTGAACCATTTTAACCTTACTTTTTCAAAATGAACTGTGTTTGAATTCATAAATTCTCTCAGTATACCTTATTTTTTCATAGCCCTTGTAATTTTCTATTAAGTTCTTTTGGGTGTTCAAAAAAGTCATTTATATAATTAATTAAGCTCAGAAGACAATACATAACCAGATTATACAACACATCTGCAGAAAAGCATCCACACACGTATCAAAATCTTTCTAAGTTGCCCTTCAGCAAAAACTCTTCCTTCAGAAAGCTAGCAGACATTTGGATAACATAGCCTCCTGTTAAGTTTTTTAAACATGAAATTAAATAGCTTGAGTTTTTCTTAAATTTACCTTATCAATACGTCATTTAGTGTATTTAGACTTGTGACAAATTTTCACATTTGCAAGCTATTTACTCAAATTCATCTACAGATTCAAGCAGTCCCAATCAAAAACCCAACAATCTTTTTGGCAAAAAGAGAAATATCTATCCTAAAATGTGTATGGAATCTCAAGGGATCATGCCAAAACAATCTTGAAAAACAAGAACAAAGTTGGAGGTCTCATGTCTTGATTTCAAAACTTACTACAAAGCTACAGTAACCAAAACAGTATGGCACTGACATACAGACAGAAATATGAGGTGTGATCAAACAATATAGTGAATGCTTAAATAAATTTTAAAAATTACAGTAGAAGACTCATTGCCATTAATCCCCCTCAAAATATGCCCCCTCGCTTTGAACACACTTATCACATTGTTCTTGCCAGTTTTGGAAGCAGTTCTGGAAGTCCTCTTTTGTAAGTGTCTTTAGTTGCACTGTCATGGCTGCCTCAATCGATGTCCTGAATCATTCTGACTTTGGGGAAGAGCCAGAAGTCTCACGGTGCCAGATCCAGTGAATAAGGAGGATGAGGACACCATAATTTTTTTATTTGACAGAAATTGCCTTATACAAGAAGCGATGTGTGACACAGAGCATTGTCATCATTATGGAGGATGATTTATGGCACACTTTAAAACACACCTTCTCTCAACCGTAGCTCACACCACACTAAATCGAACAAGCTGAAACTTGTCATACACAGTTACTAAGGTTCCATGTGCTGCTTCCTGTACTGAAGATTCCTGCCTTTCCCTTGGATGGCATTCAACAGCAGCATTCACCGTATTTTGTGATCACAACGAAAAGGCTCTATGTCACACATCGCAATGAGTTTTTTACTGTATTAAATTGTTTTAAATTTAAATTCACCGTATTTGTTGATCACACCTCATATAAACTAATGGACTAAAACAGAGCCCAGAAATAAACCCTCCCATAGACGGTCAAACGATTTTTGACATGGTACCATCAACATTCCAATGGAGAAAAGACAGTCTTTTCAACAAATGGTGCTGGGAAAACTGGATATCCACATACAAGTGAATGAAATTGGATCTTTATCTTATAACATACAAAATTTAAGTCAAAATGGACCAAAGAACTACATGTAAGAGCTATAACTATAAAACTCTTAGCAGAAAAAGGGGGAAAGCTTCATGACACTGGATTTGGCAGTGCTTTCTAGGATGCGACACTAAGATAATAGGCAACAACAAAATAGATAAATTGGACCCATGAAAATTAATAACTGTACACCAAAGGACACTATCAACAGAGTGCAAAGGCAACTCATGGAGTGGAAGAAAATGCTTGCAAATCATATATCTGATATGGGATTAATTTCTCCAAGGAAGATAAAGAAAAGACTAATTAATAAACACATGAAAAGATGTTCAATATCATTAATTAAGGAAATGCAAATCAAAAACAACATGGGATACCACTTCACACCTATTAGGATGGCTATTACCTGTCCCCAAAAATAAAAAAAACAAATGTTGGTGAGGATCTGAAGAAATTGGAACCTGTCACATGGCTGGTGGGAATGTAAAGCAGTGAGCTGCTGCAGAAAATAATAGGGCAATTCCTCACAAAGGTAAACGTAAAATAGTACATGATCCAGCAATGCCATTTCTGAAAGCAAGTACTTGAATGGGTATTTGTACAACAATGTGCACAACAACATTTTGCATAACAGCCAAAAGGTGGAAACCACCCAAGAGTCCATTGGCAAAGGAATGGATAAACAAAATGTGATATATACATACATTGCAATATTAGCCTAAAAAGAAAATTCTGGCCCATGATGCAATATTGATTAACCTTGAGGACATTATGCTAAGTGAAATAAGCCAATCATAAAAGGTCAAATATCATATGGTCCACTTATGTGCGGGACCTAGAATAGTCAAATTCAGAGACAGAAAGTAGGATGGGGGTAGGGGCTGTAAGAGTTTTTTGGGTACAGACTTTCAGTTTGGGAAGATAAAAATGTTCTGAAATGAATGGTGGTAACAGTTGCATAACAACATGAATGTAGTTAATGCCACTAAACTGTACACTTAAAAATGGTCAAAATAGTCCATTTTATGTTGTATATATTTTACCATGATAAAAAGAAGCTATTCAAACTTGGTAGCTACCCAAGAAAACAAATTAAATTAGGTAGAACTATGTATATTAAAGTAATATAAATCTAAATGCACCAAAGATTAAAAGGGGGGAAAAAAATCAAACTGTAAGTTTAAAAAACAATGTAGGATAATTTCTTTATAATCCTGGAATAGGGTTTTCTTACTATAATTTAAAATCCAGACACTAAAAAACAAAAAAAAAATTGCTATTTCAACTATTGGAAAATTGAAAACTTCTTCACAAAAGCATACCAAAAGTAGCCAAAAGTGACCAAAAGAAAAAAATTATCTGTACTCAGAACAAAGGATTAATTTCCTTAAAATATTAAAGGATACCTAAAAGGTGATTACGACCAGGGGCGGAAATAAGGAGTACCCAGTCAAAGAACTTGAAATGGCTATAAATGAAAAGATGTTCAACTCCATATGGGGGGAAAAAAAGCATATTAAAAATACGGAATCATACAATGGAGTTGGAATGCAAAATGATACAGCCACTTTAGAAACTACTGAGACATTCACTTACCATATGACCCACCAATTGTACTTCTATGTATATTACAAGAAAAATAAAAATATGTCCACACAAAGATGTGTACACATTTGTTCACAACAGCATTATTCACAGTGGCCCAAAATTAGAAGCAAAACATATGTTCATCAACAAGAGAAAAGATAAACAAGAACAGTATACATACAAACCAAAATTATTCTACATATGAAGATTCAGGAAAATGTAACCCATTCTCCAAGGGAAAGACATTTAACATTAGACAAAATGACCCAAATATTAGAATTACTAAAGACTTGAAAGCAGCTATGACTATCACAATGAAGTAAAGAAGAACACACTTGTTATGACTAATAATATAGTAAATATCACCAGAGACTAAAACTATAAAAAGAACAAATGGAAATTCTAAAACTGAAAAATGCAGTATCAGATTTAAAAACATTCACTGGATGAACTAAACAGCAGAATAGAGGTGACAGGATGTAATCAGTGAACTTGAAGACAGCTAAGTAGAAATTATCCAACCTAAAAAGAGAAAGGGAAAAACAAAAAGCCTAAAAAAGACAGAGAAAAGAATAGAGCCTCAGAGACTGGAGGGACAATAGGAAAAAGTTGACATACTGAAGTCCTCAAGAAGAGAGAGAGGGTAGTAAAAACCTTTTTTAAATGAATAATGACTGAAAACTTTCCCAATTTAGTAAAAGACATAAATTTATGAACTTAAGAGGCTCAATGAAACCCAAGCAGAATAAATATAAAGAAAACCATACCTCCTAGGGCACATCATAACCAAACTTCTGAAAATCAAAGACAGAGACCAAATCTTAAAAGAAGCCAGAGAAAAATGGCCCATGAACAAACAAAACAAAAAAGCATACTACCACCTTCTTATGAGAAACTATGGAGGCCAGAAGACAGTGGAATAACATTTTTAAAGTCTGAAGTGAGTGGGGAAACAGTCAACTCAGAAATCTACAGGAGCAAAAATATTCTTCAACAATGAAAGTGCAATAAAGACATTTTCCAGTTAAAAGAAAACACATTGCCATCAAACCTGAGCTAAAGAAAGTTCTTCAGAGTAATGGGAAGATGACACCAGAGAAAAACTGAGATGATATAAGTAACATCAGAAATGATAAAACAGCTAGGTAAATATAAAAGACGATTTCGCCCCCTCTTCAATTTTTTAACGTGCTTATAACTAAAGCAAAAATATTATTTTGAGGGGTTATAGTATATGTAAGTGTAATATCTATAACTGTAGCATAAAAGAACATGGGGTAGGGGAATGGTAGAGAGTTAACAGACCTACAGAGATGCAAGATTTCTACTCTGCATGAAGTTTTAAAGTATTAACTCTAAGTAAATGGTAATAATTTTTCTTAAAGATGTGTGTTTATAATCTACAGCAATAGCTAAAAACAAATTGCAAAGAGATACAGTTAAACAGCCAAAAGGTAAGTTAAGTTGAACAGAATTCTAAAAAATGTTCAAATACTCCAAAAGAAAGAGGAAAAGGAGGACAAATTAAAAACATAATAAAAATGGTATGTAATCCAACCATGTCCATTATTACATTAAATTTAATGGACTAAACTCTCCAGTTAAAAGGGAGTTATAGAATATTTTTTTTTTAAAGGCAAGCCCCAATTACATGCGGTCTGCATGCTGTGCACTTTAAATATAAAAGATGGAGAATGAAAAAAGATGGATGGGAAGCAAATGGTAAGCATAAGAAGGCTGGAGTGTCTATATTGATACAATATAAAACTACTCCTAAGAAAAAGAGTAACACCAGAGATGAGGAAAAATGTTATAATAAAAGGATAAATTCGTCAAGAAGACGTAACAGTATATGCCTATTAACAGTTTCAACATACCTGAAATGTGTCAGAATTAAAAGCTGACATAATTCTACACTTACAGGAGGAAACTGTCACCTAGCTTCTCAACCATCATTGAGTCCCCCTCCCACACCCCCAAAAAGAAAAATCAGTAAAGGCATAGAGGACCAACACTAATAACCATTTTGACCTAACTGATATTTATAGAATATACACTCAAGAACTACAGAACATGAATTCTTGCTAAATATGTACACATGGTACATTCATTTGGACAACAGATTAGCAAATTGTGGCCCAAAGGCCAAATCTAACCTGTGCTCTGTTTTGGTGTCACTGGTGAGTTTAAAACAGTTTTTACAGTTTTGAAGGGGAAGGCAGGAATAAGGGAGAGGTAGGGGAGGGGGTGTAAAGAGGGAGGGAAAGCAGCAGCAGTGGAGACAGACTGTTGTGTGTCCCACAAAGTCTAAAATATTTCTTATCTGGTCCTTTACAGAAAAAGTGTGCCAATCCAGGACCTAGACCACATGCTAAGCCATAAAACAAGTCTCTCAATAAATATAAAAGATTGCAATCATAAATACTAATGCTCTCTGACTAAAAGGAATTAAATTGGAAATCAGTAGCAATAAGATTGTTAAGATAAGATAATCTTACAATAAGATTATCTAGGAAAACCCCAAAACTTAGAAATTAAATACACTCTTAGCCATAATCAATAAATCAAAGAAATCAAAAGGAAAATTAGAAATTATTTCAAAGGCTAAAGCAGGGACATTTACAAATGCTTAGAGGGACATTTACAACTCTGAACACCTATGTTAGAAAAAATAAAAAGGTCTAAAATCAGTACCTAAGATATAAATTCCACTTTAAAAAGCTAGAAAGAGGAAAGCAAAATAAACCCAAAGTAAATCAAAGAAAGTCAATAGTATACACAAGGGCAGAAATCAAGTTAATAGAAAACAAATAGAGAAAATTAACAAGCTAAAAGTTCATTCTTTGAGAAGATCAGTTAGGCTGATCACAAAAAAAAACAGTACAGAAATAGCCAACATAAAGAATGAAAAACTGACTAATAATATAAACCATACAAACATCAAAAAGATAAAAAGAGTATTACAAAACAACCAAACCATCACATCGAACAACTCAGATGTAATGGACAAATTTCTTCAAAAACACAATTTACCAATTCAACACAAGATGAAACATAAAATCTATTTCAATAACCCCATAGCTATTAATTATCAACAACCTTTCCCAAAACCAAACTCCAGGCCCAAATGCTTTCATTGGTAAATTCTAACACATATTTAAGGAACAAAAAACACGAATTTTACAAAAGCACTTTAAGAAAACAGAAGAGAAAACCCATCCCAAATCCTTCAGTGAGGACAACATAATAATTCTAATAACAAAATCAGATAAAAACATTCCAGATAAAGAAAGGGACAGACCGATATTCGTAATGAATATACAGCTGACCCTTAAACAAGGTGGGGATTAGAGGCACCAACCTCCCTACACAGTTGAAAACCTGCATATAACTTTTTTTTTAATTTTTTTTATTGGGGAATATTGGGGAACAGTGTGTTTTTTCCAGGGCCCATCAGCTCCAAGTCAAGTAATTGTCCTTCACTTTACTTGTGGAGGGCGCAGCTCAGCTCTAAGTCCAGTGCCATATTCAATCTTAGCTGAAGGGGGCACAACCCACCATCCCATGCAGGAATTGAACCAGCAACTTTGTTGTTGAGAGCTGGTGCTCTAACCAACTGAGTCATCCAGCCGCCCCTGCATATAGCTTTTGACTCCTCAAACTTAACTACTAATAAACTTAACTATTAAAGCCTACTGCTGATCAGGAACCTTGTCAATAACATGAACAGTCTATTAGCACGTATCTTGCCTATGTATTATATACTGTATTCTTACAATGATGTTTGCTAGAGAAAATAAAATGTTATTAAGAAACTCATCAGGAAAATAATCTACAGTATTGAAAAAATCCACATGTATAAGTGGAACCACACAATTCAAATCCATGTTGTTCAAGTGTCAACTGTGATGCAAAAATCCTTAACAAAACAAATACAATAATATGCAAAAAGGATAATACACCATAATCCAGTAGGGCTTAGCCCAGGAATCTAAGGTTGGTTAACAGTAGAAAAATCCAGCCTTTGCTTTTTAGAACACCTCAATGAATTTCAATGGTTTGAAGACTACTTACTACTCCTCACGCTCATGCTATGGTTTGATCCCAGAGATAATTCATGCAAAAATATGCATATATATTACTTTATATTAAAACATGTTACTGGGCTATCTGGGCAGTCAAATTATGAATGCACTTTACTTCTTTACACTTTCCTATACTTAAAAAAGAAAGTGTCATTTTCTAAATGTTTTTTTAAGAGATCATAAAATGAAAAAGGCAAAATTATCCTAAGTTTATAAACTCAGAAGGTCAACATCATATTTTAAAAAACTAAACCAAAATTTTCCTTTGTGGTCCAGAGAAGCAAGTTAAATATACACAAAATCTCCCTGGGTTATATCAGCAATGAAAAAAAATCTACAATGGTGATTCTGGCTAGCAAGGAAGAAAAAGGACTTGAAAACTGCTTAAAGAAGGGTCCATAGTAAAAAGGAGAGCATTCAAAAGCACTTTTGTAGTTATCAACGACTTGGTGACTAGAATAGCAGTGGAAATGTAATCAAGTTAGGGAAGGCCTGGACTAGTAAAAATGAATTGCAAAAAAAAAAAGAGCCTTATACAAGAAACGGTTAAACTTTCATGGTCCTGCCTCTGGGGAGGGAAAAAAGTCTACTTGGGGATAGTCACTGATAATGATCTTTCACTCTTAAAAAAACAGAGATGAAATAAATATGATAAAACGTTAGCAGGCAATAATTCTGATAAATAAGGGTATCTTTTATACTTATCATTGTTCTTTTCTAAAACTGTTGAATGAAACAACCTTCCAGTCCTTTTAGGCCTAAAAAGTGCAATCTAACTCTTTTTCACTAGTGGAGAGGAGGAATATGGACCTCAAAAATCAAAAAGTCATGAGTGAAATGTTCGTTCCAGCAATTACTATCTTGTGGTCATAGACTTTATTCCTAATGCATAAGGAATAAAACTGAATTCATAAGGCTGTCATGAGGATTAAAGAAGACAACAGTTTGCAACAGTTTTGCAGAAATATTTGAAAGAAATTTATTAAAATTCCAAAATAGGATACTATATTTGTCTTTCTGCTCTGGTATTAATTAACTCTGCACATATCTTTCATATATTTTATGATATAAACGTTCACATAAAGATGTAAAATAAATAGCACACAAAGTAATATTAATCACTATCCTAATCTGAAGAACCAAACTTAAAACATTAATCCACTAACATCAACTTATTTTGCACTGTTACTTAATAATGCACGTATTTATAAGTGCTTGGTAAGCTATAAAGCATGTTAATGTAGTGTTATTATTACTTAACTGCTCTGCTCTTGCCTCTTTATGCCAGTGGCTATTACAGATCAGTAGTGTCATAAAAGAGGCTACAAGTTCCAATAGAACTACAGGTAAGCATTCAAATGCCTTTTAATAGAGGAATTTTGTTTCAGAAAAAATGCTGCTTGGAGCTACATTTTAACCATTCCACACTTTTGTCAAGTCCAAGCATTAATGTTTCCACATGATGGAGGAGGGGAAGCACGCTGGACATGAAGAAACACTGTGGAGGGAAATGTAGACCTATTTTGAGCACTCTCCTTCTAAGGAAAAAAAATGGGATGAGATAGGAGACTGGCTGTCAGCATAACGGATCACTCATCACTTCGAGCCACTGTGCTCACTCATTCTCCTCATTGTGATGCTCAAAAACATAGGTCGCATATCCAAGATTTTTTAAACAAGGAACATTAATATTCAATCTTTTCTTTTCTCTTTAAATTGTCATTTAATTCGCTTCAATGTATAAATTATAATGATGATTGCGAAATCTCCCCCTTCATTCCTGAAGTTCCTGTATTAACTTCCTCTAGAGCACTTCCAAATTCCAGTTCTACTCAGCTTCTTAAAACCAACTCCCTTATTATCCCACTCAAACTCACAATCTTGAAATCTTCATTGATGCCTATTTATAATCTACTAGAATCAACTGCCAAGTCCTAGCTATACCTCCATCTCTCAAATAAGCAAAAACATTTTGACTGTGCAAACAATTGTAGTAGGTAGGCAAAGCACTACAGGTGATAAGAAAATAAGCACGATACTGTGTTCCTTTCCTTAAAATCTTCAATTCAATAAAAAAGGGCTCTAACTGATAATTGTAATAATTACAATGTATTGAGCACTGTGCTGAACCACTTTCATTCATTAACTCAAAAATAAAATAAAATAAATCATTAGATATTATGATCTCCAAATAATAGATGGAAAAAGTAAGACCTGCAGAATTTGAAGTGTACAGCTTCCGGTCATACAGCTAGTAAATTGTAGAGCATGAACTCAAAAACAACTATGACTTCAAAGCCTTTGCTAACCATTAATACACAATACAAAACAATACAACTGCCAGAAGGTACAAACAAAACCAACCTTTCCCAAATTTCTCTTTTGCTCCAGAAGCTGATGCTGAGATGGCTGCTTAAAAATCATCTAGGAAGCTCATTTAAATAAATATGCCTAGTCTCCATCCTTGAGATCCTGAGTCACTGCGTACAGGTGTGTCTGATGCAATTTTTTTAAACCATACCCCTAATTCTTGTTAATTCATTCATTTTCATTCGTTCATTCATTCAACAAAGATCTGAGTTCCTACTCTGAGCTAAGTCCCATAACAACATCCCACATACCTCTTTTATACCTCCTTTATACCTCTTTTACATCTCATCCCACTGCATTCCACCTTGCAAATATTCTAAAAGACCTATTTTCAACATTCCACTCCTCTACTAGATTTTTATTCTCTATCAAGTAAAATTATTTTGAATCAAAGTTTTGCTGACACATAATGAAAACCAGATACACAGTAAGTGCTCAATAAATGTTAGTATCTTTTCACATTACTTAATCTAGTCTGCATTGTTATTACGTACTCCTCAACTCATAAGGTAGGGGAGTGGTACAACATATGCTAAGAGATCTAAAGACAAGCAGCAGCTACTCTCCCCTTTCTGCTACACGTATATGTTTTTCCTTCCCCTGCATCCTTCCAAATCCTTAAAAAGAGAGCGCATACCCTACCTCCACTAAATCTTCCTTGACCATTCATGACCACAATAACAATAATCACTTTCTTTCCTTACAACCTATAGAATAGCTATTACTATTGGAAAAGTACTTACCTTAACATTTGATTAATGCAGTCTTCCACCATCTGATTTTTTAAGATGATTTTCAGCTCTTATCTTAAGATTCTTGACAGCAGATTGTATAATACATTTTCATTATAATTCCAAGAATGCCTGGTCTGCTGCTAAGTATATAGTAAGCTTTAATTTGACAATAGCCTTTTTTCCACCTGTGCAAATACTCCTTAAATTACTAATTTCTGCCTTTATAACATCCTATATGAATTCTCTCAAGAATACCTAAGTGATTCAAAATTGTCAAAGGCTCATCCTCTATGTAAAGAGACTGTTAGTGTGGTGACTCTATCACACTTATTTGCTACAATACCTCAGCAGAGTAGTTTAACTTCTCTAAACCTAAATTTTCCTGTCTATAAAATGGAGTAATACTTCTCAGGTTGACGTGAAAAGTAAATGGGATGAGATAAAGCATTTAGCACAGAGCCTGACACATAATTCTTGACAAATGTTAGTTGTTAGTATTTCCTGATAAAAACCTTTTTATCTATTTTTCTCTCTGGTTTTTATGAGTCTAGGAATTCACACACCCAGAAAAAAATCTAAGTCGGAAAGAGCAGCACAGAAAGGTTCCTCTAATTAATTAAATCAAATGCATAAGGCTGAGATTTTTCAACAAGGTTATTTTAAACAAGAATAGTTAACATTACTAATTAAAATAAAGTGTTTAGTTCTGAAAAGGGGCTCAGGAGTCCCCATGGTGTAACAGAAAAAACACAGGGCTTAAATAGAGAAAAACTGAAGTCCAAATAGCAACTCTCACTAACGGCTAACTATATGACATTTAAAAAGTAACTTACATTCACTAATCCTGTCTCCTCACTTGTAAATTGAGGTAAAAATAGCTGTCAAAAGATTAAGGTAAATAAAAAGCCTGGCCAGCAGGTCCTCCACTGGATCTTTCCCTTTTATGCTTAAAAAGCAGGTGGATCTCTCCCTCTTATGCTTAAAAATAAAAATTTTTAACTGTGTTTTACAATAAGGCTGGGAAGTTCACTACATACAACATACATGCAATTCAAAAATCAATGTTTCAACACAAAATTGTCAGACAGGAAAGGAAAAGAGAAAGACATAGGAAAGTCTAAGCCAAATTAACTTTTCAACAGGATCATGTCTGTTACACTTACTTTCAACAGCACACAAAACATGATCCGTGAAGGAATGACAATTTTAATGCTTTTTTTGTTGTTGTTTTTTGTAACAAGATATTGAGAATGTTTCTAGCCTTGGAGATGGCTGGAGGAATAGCACTATTAAATACATGTACAAAACATAAATTTTCCCCCCATGCACTCAGCCCTTCCTCCTCTGCGCTCTCAAACAAGATCAGCTTATCTATACTTATTGCTAGAATGTGGCCACAGGATAAAATAAGCTCCTCATCCACTACTCAACAAAATATTTATGCTTACATTTTAATTTTAAGATTGCTAAGAAGTTTAAGTTCATTAGGGAAATTCCTTAATCCATTCTAGATCTGAATATATCCAATATAGCCTACAATAAGGCTATATTAACCTCTGCTATCATAATCAATGAAAAGAATTTACCAATGCAGTATTTATCAGGAAAAAAAGAAAACCATAAAGGGGAAAAGGAATTTTGCAATGCAAAGTTCTGTAACCAAGCTACACTATAAAAAGTACTTGTAAGGAATTCTTTTATTTGGCTTGAATGTTTAAAAAATTTGAGTGAAAACACGCAAAAAATAACAAGATAATCTTAACTTTGCAAGTGTTATAATGTGTTTATAAATGCTTTTTTAAACAATGTTTTCCTCTCACCACTAGTAGCAAGTTGAGTTCTGTAATTTAGTTCTTAAGCAACCAACTCTATCAATGAGAATCACTGTGGCAAAATTGTATTCTACAGTACTATTTTAATACAGACAAAAAAGCATGTAGATAGGGTATCATATGAAAGAACTGTTTCTTTCTAAATTCTTTTCAAAAGGAGCTATTTTATGATCTTGGCTTAGGTGATTCTTCATCTTATATTGAGATAAAGGATTTTGCTGAGGGATCTTTAAGTCCTGGGATTAAGCTTCAAGTTTCCTAACTCTTACAGCTTTTCTTACCTAAGACCACCAAATTCCATAAATGGCCACTTTTTTTGTCACCTTTGCCTAACTTATATAATGAAATGGAATGAGCAACCTGATTAAGGTTATAATTTTTCACAGACATTAAGTGGGAAACTGCAATTAGAGACTTAAGACATGCATGAATGCATTCTCTAAAGCACAAAGGAACACACAAATTATAGGTGCACGATTTGCATCTGGGGACCACAGTCTTCTAGAACATAAAACTCCCTATTAAGGCCTTACTTAGAGATGCTTACCCCAGAGCCAATCTCAACGAGCTATCCTCTATGTGCTTTAATAAAACTAAAGGAGTAACATTCCAAGAAATGCAACAGAAAGACCAAAAAGCCTTGCAGACCAAAATAAATGGATCTCTTAGAATTTTAGATTGTGACAGACGGTAAAAGAAAGTGATAGGAAATGGGGAATCCTAGTTAGTTCCATTCAAATCATGAGTGTCCTCCTTTTAAGATAAAACTAATACAATAATGTAAAATGTATTAACGTAGTAGTAACTGAAATATTAAACCAAAAATATCCTAAGTATTGAACCCCTCTCCCTTCACCTACACCGGCAAGGTGTTTTAAATTCAAGGTTGTCCTATCAGGAGGTCAATTAAGGACATTTAACGTCAATGAAATACCTAGTATACTAATTCAAAAATAACCAAAACTGTATTTCCAAACGGGGGAAAATGAAGAAAAAGTGAAAAAGTAACATCCTACTTAAGATATTACCATGCTATTAGGGTGATAATTATCTACACTAGTTTTATTGACAATCCAGTCACTTCTAAAGCATAAATGTTAATTATGTAGCAGTATTTTTCACTTTAACAAACTACACTTGAAAATTCTTCCTCAGTCAGGCCAAATCTAATTTTATAAGTGAACCTAAACATAAAACTATTCAGCAATTAAAATAAAAAAGAGAAAAAAGAAAATACTGGTTTAGGGAAGTGAGACTGGATTAAGAAAAAAAAATAAGCCGTCCATCAAAAAAATACATAGACGTTCCCGAGGCTAAACTAGGCTAATGTTTCCCAAGGGAAAATATTAATAAATAGGTTATTTCCCTGTGCATGGTTGGGATTTTAGAAACTGCCACAGGAGCATGAAATTTTACAGGGAGCAAAGAGGAGGAGGAGGAGCACAGCACCCTTAGGGAGGAGCAGCTTGCTGAATAGTCAATGGGGAGCGGGAGGAGGCTGGCAATCGGCCTCCCACAGCCCCCCCCCAAATTGGAGTACTTGGGGGATTAGGAGATGTAATACTAAATCAACACAGCACACACGCACGAACAGAAAGCATTTCCAACACTGTAAAGGAAAGCAGTCATTCTAGAAAACGGACAGTAGTTCCTAGGTGATTACAAAGCACAGTGTAACGCTGCACGACGCCCGTGGGCACAGAGGGAACGGCCACGCTCACGCCGCGCGCGTCTCGCAAAGCCCACAGCGCAGCGCTGGGACAACTGTGTGACGGGCCAGCACGACCCCCGGCAGCGCCCCCCCGGCTCCGCGGGACCCGCCGCAGGACGGCCTTCTCTTCCCCGGAGCTTCCCCCCTCCCTCCCGCCGGACACAAACGCACGTTTCGGGTTCTCATAAAATGGATACGTAGCACCAGGAACTGCGTCTGTTTAAAATCGGTTTAATGTTCACCGTGCTGGGGAGAGGTGTTCAGGTTGGAAGCGAAAAACTACCTTATAAGGGTATAGACGGCCGAGAGCAGGAAGCGGCTGGGACAAAACTGAGGAAGTGGCAGCGCGCCTGCTCGCGGGGGGACCGCTCCCGAGCCCGACCGGCACCGCTTCGCCTCTCTCTCTCTCAAATTAAACCGTGACTCGGCCACCGGCTAAACTGCCGCGGGGGGCGGCCGGGGCCGGGCGTGGCGGAGGACGAGGACGAGCAGGGCGGTCGGGCGGAAGCCCCGCCGCGGCGCCCACTCCCCTCCCACGCCCGGGCAGCGCCGTCACAGCGGTGCTGCAAACCCCCCAGGGCGCTCCTCTCCCCGCCGCCCCGCCGGCCAGGTCCCCGCGCCCGGGGCGCACGCCCGCGGCAGGACGGGCGCGGAAGGCAGGAGGGCCGGGCCCGCCCCGCGCCCCCGGCCCCGCGCCCCCGGCCCCGCGCCCCCGGCCCCGCGTCTCCGCGCCGGGGGCAGGGCCGGAGGGGCGGCGCGGAGCGACCCGCGCCCGGGTCCCCGACGTGCCACCGGGGACGAGGAGGCCCTGCCTCTCCGGGCCCCACCCCTCGCCCCTCCGCGGGGCCGGCCGACACGACCCGCGGCGGCCCCGGCCGCACCTTTCACCCCCGATCGCCTCCCTGCCCCGCCATTCTCCGCCCTCAGCCTCAGTTTCCCCAGCCCCGCCCGTCCGTCCCCTTACCCGGTGCCACAGTCCACCACACAGGCCGGCAGCCGTCCCGCCATCTTCCTCCTCTCCTGCTGCTGCCGCCGCCGCCGTCTGCTCCGTACCGGTTGTGGCCAGGGATTGGCGGCAGGAGACAGGAGCTATCTCACCATCCACGGCCGGGCCGCTCTCTCCGTCCGGGGGGGAGCCGGGAAGCCGAAGCAGCAGCGAGAAAGCAGCAGGCTCGGTCAGCCGCTACCACTTCCGCAACCCAGGCGGGCAGGCAGTCCCCGCCCTGCCCCGCCGCGGCCTCCTCCCCCTCTGCTCCCCTCCTCCTCACTCCGGCCCCCACCGTACAACTTCGGCCCCCTCGCGCCGCCTTTCCCCGGGAAGTCAAGATGGCCGCCGGCGCCGACGCCCAGGCCGGCCCCGGCCCCGGCTGCGAGCGCTCCCGCTTCCGGCTCCGAGCGGGAGGGGTGAGGGCGCGTGCGCACTGAGGCGCGGTCGCTGGCGGCGGCTCCCATCCCCACGTTAACGAAATCCACTTCGGGTTTTCCGGGAGTGTAGGGGCGGAGACGTCAGCCCCAGTCTCCGATTCCTCGGCCGCTGAAAGGGGCTTTGAGTTTCAATCACTTCTCTGCTAGGTTGAGGGAGGACGGAGCCGCATCCCTAAGCCACGAATCTCTTCCGTGCTCCGGGCAAAACGGCCTAAGTGAAAACGTTGTCAGCAGCACACAGCCATTCTTGCAACTTGAGTGGCTGCTTTTCTGGGTGGAAAAGAGCCGTATCAGACCGATGGTGAGCAGTCGGGGGACGGATGAACAAAGGTGTGCGCTGTGGCTCTTCTGCCTGCATGCCGAGGTTTTATTCGTTTACGCTTGTGCATTGTTACAACACTGCACATTACAATTATTGTAACGTATTTAAATTGTAGTGCCTCCCGCCCACCCACCCAGAGCAGGCCTGTTCCCATAAGGAGGGCCAACATC
The DNA here is from genome assembly GCF_964194185.1 of Rhinolophus hipposideros. Taxonomy (NCBI): domain Eukaryota; kingdom Metazoa; phylum Chordata; class Mammalia; order Chiroptera; family Rhinolophidae; genus Rhinolophus; species Rhinolophus hipposideros. The sequence goes on from NC_138052.1 coordinate 14,820,391, forward strand.
AAACCTCCCGGGAATATATCCTACGTAATATACTCGACACAAATAGGCCTTTATTCAAGGCTTCTGGGTGATGACAACAAAAATTTCCCTCTGGAGTTTATACTATTCCACTAGCAGGATTATACCCAGGATTCAGGTCCAAAAAAAAAAAATCAATTAAAAGAAAAAGATTAAAAACTGGAAAGCCTAGAACAATGGTTTTCAAACTCTAAGTGTTTATCAGAATTACCTGCAAGGCTTGTTCAAACAGATTGCTGGGCCACACTCCCAGAGTTCTCTGATTATGTGGTCTGTAGTGGGGCTTGGCAATTTGCATTTCTCCCAAGATCCCAGGTGATGATGGTCTGGGAACCAGAAGAGTAGTAGCTTTCCTCTCCACTACGTTTATTGTCTTCTGATAAACCTTGTGGATTTGCTTATCTGAGCATGAAATAAAAATATTTTTTACTAAGAAAGGAGGTCTAATTCCAGAAGATCACATATAGTGTGGTGTTAGACTGGCCTGGGGGGTGGATTTTCATTTCTTTGATAGAAAAGTATAGCTCACCTATTACGATGACAACAGTTGCTGACCCTGAATATTCAGTATGCACAAAATATTAAGGTCTCTACTCTCGTAGAGTACAGTGTAGTGGGGAAACATACAAATTGTGTTGAAAAATAATAGAAAGCAGAGAGCAGGGAACCAGAAGATTACACGCCTATGAGAAATGGGGATGGCAGGTGGCAGAATGGGAGGGAAGTGGAAGACATGGAAGGCTTCTCTGACAAAGTGGCATTTAAAAGCTTAGGGCGGAGGTAGTAGGAGTTAGGTGAAACGGTAAGAAAAAAGGGGAGCCCTCCAGAAAGAAGGAACAGCAAACATCAAGGCCCTGAGGTGGGAAAGAGGAAAGAGTTTGGCTTTTCCCACAAGTTAAAAGACCCAAGTGGTCAAAGTGAAGTGAATCAGTGAAGGTGCAAAAGGAGGTGAAGTTTGAGAAATAAGGAAGAAGCAAACAATGCGAGGATTAGTAGACTTCTCTAAGCATCTTAAAGTTTAGCTTAAAAGCAACTTGGAAGGCATCGAAGAGATTTAAGCAAAGAAATGATGTAGGGAATGGATCCCATATAGTAATGAGTGGAGTGACTCATCTTCTGTCCTGTAGTGCGTGCTTTTAGGGATAGAAGTATGTGAGGAGTAGGATCCAGATGGGATCAGCTTTGCACAGAAGAGACTCACTTAGGGGAGTTATCATCAATTAGTATCCGGCATATCCACAGCTACTCACAGCAAATACATAAATAAACAAAGAAATAATTCTGAGGGTAAGCCTTCCTCAGAGATTGCCTTCCAAGAAGTCAAACACAAGTGGTTCTTTTTTCAGATGTATAGTTGTTTTAGAAGATCCTAAGTAGGGATTCTTTGCTGCCTTTTCCACCATCAGGGATTTTCAGTCATTTGGAAGAGGAGATGCCTGAAGATAGACTGTGACAGAAGAGGGAGATGTGGCTTGGTTGGGGTGGAGTAAATGGTTGTTTCCAGCATTACAGGTGTAAGTCAGGAACAAGGGGACCCTACCAAAAGGGTCCCAAGGACAGAAGTTAGGAACTTAAACAGGTCTCTCTGGGAAGCCCACACTGGCAGATTATCAAGATAGCTGCCTACACGCTGCCTTGGGTGGGTTGCCATGGAAGTAGTTATGTTAAGGGTCAGAAACTGGACTGCTCCCAGGGTCCAGGCAGGTGATGTATGAGTATAGAGGGCAATGAGGAGGGAATGGCAATGTGGACAGCCCACATCCTGATGGAAGACAGTAGAAAACTGTTGCCATACAGCGTGCAGGCCCAGTGTTGCCAGGGCCTCCCTTTTTTCAAGAAAAGCTGTAAGTCTGTATTTTTCTCTGTTGGTCACAAATTCTTTGCAGGCTAGATTTGACCTGTGGGCTGCAAGTTTTCAACTTGTGATTTGAGAGGCTCTTTAACATTTTCTTGTGCACCGCATTAAAACATGAAGCTCATGTTGGTGCTACGTACTGTATCTCATTTTGTAGGCATGAGGAAACCTTCTCCCATAGTCTCCTTTACATAGTCAAGAATGTCCTTTGTCTGTAAAGGCTGTGACTGTTAGAAGCATTTAACAGTTTCCAATGCTTGTTTGAAGTGTCATTTGTGTTTGTTCCTCATAATTTGTCTACCCAAACACTTCGCCTAAGACTCCTTCTACTTCCTGCTTGCTACTTGCCAAATTGGTCAGTCTAGGGCCGTGGTGGCTCAGGCTTCCTCAACTGTGAAGAGCCATCAGATGTACAAAAGAACAAAGTGTTTCTGATCACCCTGTTTTGCATACGTCCCCTTCCTGCTTACCCTTTTCCAAATACAAAGACCAAAGGCTGTCAGAGCTAGAGGGCCTCTTAGAGATTATCTTGTTAGGTATGAAAGCAAAGCAGTGGTGGATAGGCAGGGTTTGTCTGACTACCCTGCCTTCGTTACTCCTAATTGCACTCTGATTTCCTTTTAGATCAGGTCAACCAAGTGCTTGGTTATCAGTTTCCAAGCCTGGTCCCCATCATTTCAAGCATTTGTGAGCCTTGCAATAGTTTTCCAATAAATCCCCTTTTGCTTGAGTTAGTAATAATCAGTTTCCATTACTTACAGAAATGTAAGAACTCTAAATGATACAGAAGCCCAAAGTTTATGTGATTTTTTTCCCGAATATCTTAGGGAAGCTAGGGAAGAGCCCAGACCAAAACCTGGTTCTGACCTCTTTCCAGGGCTCTTTAGTTGTAATGCCACAAATATTGTTTAATTTTGATTGATATATTGGTTACCAGTTATCATGAGATTTCCTGGGGTAGTCCAATGCTTTAAGGCCAGCTTAGCCAATGTCTCTGGATCTTAAAATGTCTAAGAAATTCATATGTCTCTCAATCTCCATTTTAAAATGGTAAATATTTTTTTTTTAATCAACTTAGGTACTTGCTGCGGGGAAGACTATTTGTAAATTGGCAGACCAATCAAATCCACAGAGAACATTGATTAAGGGCAGATGGATAAATGGTCGATGCAGCCTAGTGGTCAGAGGAGGTGGCTGTGAATCCTGGCTTCTCCCTTCCCAAGTTGTGTGATCTTAGACAACTAACTTAGTGTATAAAGAGAGCACAGAACTTGAAATCAAGAGACTCAAGTATGAGTTCTTTAATCTGTTTCTTCATCTGTAAAATGGGCAGAAATACTTAACCTATAGGGTTCTTTAAAGGTTGAATTTTACAAAAGCATGTTATAAACTACAGAATGATCTTATGGACAAAGAGGAATGTGGCATAATTATAAAGTAAAGACTCTTTGACTTGTTACTTAAACATATAGACTTAAATATCTAAAAGCTGGTCCTCTTCTTCACAAAAGTTATCCTGGTTCCTATGTGCTTACTCTTTTAATGCTACCGTTGTGCAAAATATTTTTGGAAGGTCTCCATCAGACTTGCCTTCAGAGCCTGTAGCACATTCCTTTAAATATCTTCATTGGTGGCCCTTTGTGGATAGATTTAACTTTTGGAATTGGCCAAAAGTCGTTTTTTTCAGAGCCAAGCCCAGCGAGTAAAAATCAGTGATCAAGTAGGGCTATGTTTTTTAATGAAAAGCTTTGTATAACTGACTGTAAAGTAATAAAACTGGTTTTCATAGGTGACTTATCAACTGCTTCTGACCATGGTTCTAAAAGGAAATTCTAGAAAGGTATTACTCAATGACCATATACATTCCCTGGGATAAAAATATTATACTCATCATGTTTAATTTTGATTGAAAATATATTTCATATAGTGATAATAATTGTACAGTGTTTAAAGTGAGGTGAGATTCTCTGGGATATCACCCTAGTTTCCACTGCCTACAAAAAATGAATAATTTATTTAAAATATAACTCTCATAGAAAATTTGAGAAAGAAAATAAAAATTTGCCTACACACACACACCATATTACACATAAAAACATTCCAGATCAACTACAAATCTTCTATGTAGAATTAAACGTATACCCCTAATTGTGGCCTGCTAAATCCGCCGTGTTTTGGTGTCTGCCTCCCTCTCCAACTTGTCTCCTCCTTTCCCTGATGTCTTAGCCACACCAACCTTGCTCTTCACACACACCAAAGCCATTTCTACCTGCATCTTCTCCCTGGACTTCCCCTCTAATCATTAGTTATACCTAAATCAGTTTGTATCTCACTTCCTCACAGATGCCTTCCCTGACTACCCAATCTGAAGTAGACTGCCTCATGCCACCGTGCCACTGTGTTTCATTCTCTGGTGAAATGCCTGGTTTATTTATTGGTTCATTTGTTTATTGTCTTTGTCTCCCAACTAGAAAATAACCCCACTAGAATCTGAAGACAACCTGGCACATAATAAGTGCTCAACAAATATTAGTTGAATGAATGAGTCTAATAGTGAAAAACAAAACTATAACTGTATTGGAAGAAAATTTAGGAAAATATTTGTATAATCTCAAAGTGGAGGAGACTTTCCTAAAAAAAGAAAAAAAAGAAAAGAAAAAAAAAAGAAAAGAAACCCATAGCCGTTAATGGAAAGACTTTGTTACATAAACAATTAAATTTCCATTGGTTAAAGATTTTTTAAAATTATCAGTTAGAAGAAAACATCACGTATGACAAAGGTTAGTATCTAATAATTATAAATAAGAAAAAGGAAAATTATCCAACAGAAACATTGGCAAAGGGTTTTAACACAAACATCCCACAGAGGAAATGTAAATAGTTAATTAACATAGGTAAGGAGGCCTGTCATTGCTGGCAGTAAGGGAACTACAAATTAGACAATGAAAGATACCATTTTTCACCCATCATTCACAACATTTAGAAGGAGAAAAACATATCCAATGCTCATAAGTGTATAGAAAAATGGACATGCACTGAACACTTCTTCAGAACGCGAATTGCTACAACTTCCTACAAAGTTGACTATCAATATCTATTAAAACTTAAAATCTGTTTGTGTTAGTCTTAGGAATCCCACTTGGGTGACTCCTAAAAAATAAAAGTACTGGATGTTGGAAGGAGAGAAGATTATAATCATGAAGAATTATTTTGAAGTTTAAAGATTTACAATACATCCTTTATTTCAGGTGTCTCTGTGACCAGGTAAATCCCAGGTTTCTTTTAATTTAGAAGGGGAGTCTGGATGTTGAGGGGCAATCACAATCTCTTCCATAAAGTCTGTATTAACTTCAGGGATATGTAGCAGCAATTGATACTTATGCTTTCTCTCCTTAATAAAAGCAACTGGGCTTTATTCAGGTGCTTATCTGCCCAGCCACAAGACTACATTTCTCTTTCGCATTTTCAGGTAAATATGGCTTTGTGATTAAGTTATGGCCAATGAGATAAAAGTAGAAATAGTTGAGTGGAACTTCTAGAAAATATCTTTAAAGAAGTTTGGCTCAGTTAGGAAGAGCGCCATTTTGGTTTTGTGTCCTCCACTTTTTTTCCTGCCTGAAACACAGATAAAGTGATTAGAGCTTCTCAGCCATTATGGATTATTAACTCATCCTGAGATGAGAAGCCATGTCCTAAGGCAAGTGGAGCAGAAAAGTAAGAACTCGGGTCCCTAATGACCCTGAAGTACCCTATAAAGGCCCTGGGACACCCACTTCCAGACTTGTTTTACATGAGAGAAAAATAAACCCTTGGTGTTTAAAAGCCACTGCATCTAATTCAAACTGATACTATCATGATATGTTAAATACAAAAGCAAGTTGCTAAGTAATATCAGACGAATATAAACTCAAATGTTTATAGGTGATAGGCCAGTAACATAGAAAGGTGGATTAGTGAAGGTATAAATAATAGGGGATGAAAAGGACCATGTTAAATGGGAGAGGTCATGCAGCATCAATAATATTATTACTATGCAGGTATTTAGATCCACATCTTCCAGTTTTCATGCTAAATATCCCTAATGTTTTACAAACAAAACATTTTCCCTGATATATCCAGACTGCAGGCCATCAGTTTGTGATCTTTGATTTGTAGTGTGATCTAATATTTGGAAAAATACAGAAAAGGGAAGAGCGAAGGAAGGGAAGGAAGGGTGGGCCATATATGTATATATTTATATGTGGTATAAACATAGAGATAATATGAAAGGCAGAGCATGAAACAATGGAAACCTAAGAGTGATGAGATTAAAGGGGAAGATTATTAACTTTTTTGTAACTATATTTTCTATCTTGTTACAATGAATATAATTAATTTGTAATTTTTTAAAAAATCTAGTAGACCAGGAGGAAAATTTCTGAGTTATTTTCTGACATTGGACTGGAAATCCAATGTCAATGCCACAACATAATCATAGAAAGCTTTTAGGATCATTCGGTCTGAGCAAGTTCAATCTGTTTTAGGAATCAGTCATTAATTTAAGTATTAACATCAAAAACTAGAAAGAACGGATGTGACAGGGGAAACACCAACCCATGGTAGGTTGCAGTGACTTTAAATGTAAATGGACTGGAAGTCATGTATAAACATGCACTTACCAATGGGAGAAAAAAATATTATAGGAAACGATATATTGATTATTTTTAAAATAAAAGATGAAAAGAAGTGCATTAATTCTTTGAGATTACAATATGGCCCAATGTATACATTGCATTTGTTTTAACATATGTTGGTTTTTACTAAAACTCATCCTAGTTTTAGAGCAGCCTAGATTTTTAAATATTCATTGCTTTTTTCTAAATCTGTCTCAGGCATTGCCATTCTCTTCAAAACATGTGTTTGAAAAATGTTCAAACTTCTCATCTTAATCTAAAACTGTGTATTTGGTTCCAGTTTGATGAGAAGAAACTGGATTGTGAATACATTTTTACTGACACATCTATTTTCATCCTTTGGCAAATTTGACAATCTGTGACAGTTCTCACATTTCTGGAACAAGTATCCAATTATAAAAGAAGCTAATAATGATAATACAATAAATTATTTGACTGTTTGGGGTTTTATCCAAAATAAAGTTTATCAAATATTCTCTTCCTGGTCCCCGTCACCCCAGCCCCTGACACATACCATGTGCTATTTCGGCATTTATGCCTGGGGGATTATGGTCCTTAAATAGCAGTCAGTTGCTCTAATATTGTAGCCGTGGTGTTTTGTTTTTTTTCCATAGAATACTAATTTTGCAGAAGGACTTACTATAACTCCCCAATTTAGCAAATGAAGAAACTGAGGTACGGAGATATAAGTGACTTATTTAAGATCTCACAATCAACTATTGGAGTACTTCTACTTAAATATATCTCTAGAGATTCATAAAAGCAAAGCTATATTGAAAATTCACTCCGTTCTTGTGACTATAACAAATGTAGTGATGTTACAAACCTGGCATAATGTCCTATGTACTGCTGAAGAAGTTTTGGTAGTAAATAAAAGAAATCAAACCAGCTCGAGAATAAAAAGGACTATTTTTCTTTAGAGTGAGTGGAGCTCCAATGTAAATTTCAAGGGGGTAAATTGGTTTCAGGCATAGCTGAATGCAAAAAGGAAAAATCATGAGAATCTGCCTTTCTCTTTGGAGTTTGTGTGTCACTGAGTCGACTTCATTCTCAGGTAACTTTATTCACACAGTGGCGAAATGGCTTATGTTCTAATCCCACTGCAAAGAATACATGTTTCTCAGCGGTCCCAACAAAGAAACTGGGAGTAACTCATGAGCTGCTTGTATCAGAGTCCTTCCTCGATACTTCACTATGACTCCAGTTGGCCAAGCCCAGGTCACATGCCCACCCCCACTTCCATCAGTCCCCCCAGGAAGAACTACACAGAAAGTGGAGGAGGGGTAGTCCCAAGGGGAAAAATAAGTGTTTGTTACCAAAAGAGAGGTAATGAACATAAAGCAAGCAAAAACAAGTGAAGTCCATTAAAAATTCCATTTATGTTGAATTGTAAACCTGTACAACTAAGTTAATTTTTTCTTAGTGGTTGTGGATTCATGATACTTTCATTAAAAAGAATTCCTGCAAACACTAAAGAAGGGGATACTGTAGAAGCAGAAAAAATACAAATACACTAAAAAATATTGTTGGCTTTGCCCCCCGCCCGCCAAAAAGATGGATTGCACGTGTGTGCTTATATTGTCAGTTCCTAAATAAAGAATAAAAATGTTGGACATCTGCCAAACATTAACATTACATATTGAATGATCTCAATCCTGAACTGGGAAAGCTGTCATTATATTTTTGCATAGCCTTTGTTTATTTTGGTTTCCATTTCATTTCAGATGCTGATAAGCTTGTGCTAGCTACACTTAATAGTATTCTATTGGAATTTATGTAATTATTCAGCTCATAAAGAGTAATGGCCTCATATCCAGCCAATTTTCATGACACTGTAACTAGAACTCTGCTCATTCATTTGTCCATTCGTTCATGTTTGTTATGTGCCAGTTATGAATCAGGAGCAAAGCGGAACACTAAGATTAAAGAGATGAGTAATTTGTAGCCCCACCCCTTGAAGTCAAAGTGCAGTAAGGGAAACAGATCAGTAAAATTTAAAGTATAACATAAGAAGGGCATTAGAAGCATTGGAAGACTCATGGCTCACTATGCTGAGAGGTCAGGGAACGTTTCAAAGAAGGCTCGGAGAATGCTTTCCAGAGAGGAGAAGGAGGTGAGAGGCAACTCTGGAGAGTATAACATGCAATGACACAGAGGCTTGAAAGAACCCTGGGAGTTTCAGAAATTGGTGACAACCGTGGCTGTGGTACGCTGTGTATACAGGAGAAGAATCAATGTGAATATGTGAATGATTTTGTGTGCTAAGTTTGGACTTTATCTTGCAGCTCCAAAACTCTGGTCCCCCAACTAGAACCAGACTGACAGTAAAGAGCCATCTGGAGAACTTGTATACAATGCAGATGGCCCTGGCCCCACTTCTGGAAATTTGGGTTCAGGAGGAATCTGTGTTTTAAAAACAGTTCCCTAAGTGATTCTGGAGCACATCCAAGCCTGAGAATCACTACGTGTGCGCAGTAGGGATCCATCAGAGTACTGGAAAAGAGAAGAACGTGCTTTGGAAAGATAGCTCTTTTGCCAGGGGAAAGTTGCAGTAGAGCAGGTCAAAACAGGAGATGGAGAGACCTGATAGGAGCCCGTTGTGATAGAACAAATTAAGAACTGGCATGCAGAGACAGTGCGGGTGCAGAGGCGGCGAATGTGCAGTGGTATTTCTGAGAAATGTAATCCACAGGACTACACAATCTGTTTGATGTGGGAAGTGAAATATGTGTGTGTAGGGGGTGGAATGCTAGTTTGTAAAGGGTGCCCTTGAGAACTGGGAGTGAGAGGTTAGCAGGAGGCGTGGCTGTATGCATAGCACTGTCATCTTAGCTCAAGGTGGGAGACCAGGCTGGACCTTGCCATAGGCAGGAAGCCAAGTCTTGGGACTGGGCTAGCCGAGATCCCGTGGCACAGATCTGCGAACCCTGAGGTTGAAAACTTGCTGCTGGCTCCTCACCTGGGGACACCTCTCTACTTTGTGCCACCTGTGGTCCCTGCCAGTAGTCACCTCTCTTAGCCCCTGTAATAGTCTCTTAGGAGAAATCTCTAGCTTAATAAACTTCCTGAAGCCAAGAATCATGTGAGCTTACGTGTTCTCAGAGCCTAGCCTACTGCCTGAACATATTTGATGCTCACGTTTCTAGGTGAATAAATTGTATTAATTACCTAGATAATTTATATCTGTATAGGCTTTGGGCCTTGTGTGTGTGTGTGTGTGTGTGTGTGTGTGTGTGTGTGTGTGTGCACGTGCGTGTATGTCTGTATAAACATGTATTTCTGTAACTTTACATGCTTCATTTATTACTTTCCAAAATTCACATTTTTATCATGGATACCAATACGCAAAATACACCGCTTTCCTCCAAACATGAACTATTGCAAGATGCCTGTTTAATTAGTGAACCAGGCAGCTCCTACAGATATTAATTCAGATTCCATTGACAAGAGCTTGGTTAATACAACTTTTAATCTAATTAAAGACGGGAACAATTTTCAATTCACTTATCCAAATAAGTATATATGAATTCAGAGGGATTATTGTTAAGTAGGGTGGTATGATCACTTCAAAGTGCTATTTATCTTTTTCTCAGATGGTGCTAAATGGGATAAAATAGAGACTGCCATGAAAGATAAACAAATAATATAAGGACAGAAATTGTAAGACTAATTTGAAAGTTACTCTTTATGTGTAAGTTTTTGTTCTGTTCATCGAGTGTATGATTCCTTTTTATTCCCCATCATCTTTGCCCTCTTCCTTGCAGTCAGGTGCCCTTTGAGTACTCACAGGAACACCCTGCTAACAGAATCTGAAATCAACAGAAAACTCACATAGTTACAACTTTTCTTTATAACCTACTTTCACGAGAAAGAGCAGTGATAAGTAGGCAAGCTACTATCAGAGATTTAAAAGTATAGTTTCCAAGCAGATGTTGGAATTAATTCGGATAACCAAAAAATGTAAAGTAGCCAAGATATTGATCGGCAAAAACTAAGATAATTTTTTTGGATTCTAATGTCTACATTTCAAACTGATTATTTGAAATGAATTCCCACACACAGATAATGAATTATACCTCTCTAAGCCTACTTGACCTTTGTTATTTCCTTGTGTGTATTGATGCTCTGTCTCCTTGATGTGGCCTAATTATTGTGAAAATCTATAGCTTCCTGTTTCTCCCGATCTTCAGGAAACTGTTTTATGCTTCTTAGCTTATAATTTATGGTATGTACGTGTACTTCCCTATGTCGCCTTAGCTGCTGTTTATAACTTGTATTTTATATGTAATATCCATCATAACTCACTGGTCTTGCCCAACCCCTGGTTTCGGCTTCTTTGACCTGCTTTGACCTTTTGCTAGACAAAACCCAATATAACACACTTCTGTAGCCTTAATGTGCTGGTCATTTGCCTGCTTACTCTCAGATCCATTCATTCATCCATTCTTTCTCTTACTCTGTATCGAAGGAAGCTGATTCCTGCCAACTCCATTTGCTGGAGTCACTTGCCCATGCCCCAAAGGAATTAGGACAGTGAAAGATAAAAAGATGAAGTAGGAGTACTGGCAGAAAAAGAGGAGAAGCCAAGGTATTTCTCCCCCTATCTGATTCAGGGAGCTTCTCCCACAGTGGCTGCTTCTCCTCTGCTATTCCCATTCTAGGTCCATCCAGGGACAACGGCTCCAGGGCTCTGATAACTCACTTCCTCTGTTGGTCTCTCCAACCTTGGGATGGAGAGTAGAGGCTTCCTGCTTCTGCTGCTCTCCGGGGTACCACTCCTTCCCCAGTTTGGCTTTCCAGCCCTTCCAATATCTTTGTAACTAGTTCCTGGTATTAAAGTCCCTCAACTGATCTACCTCACTTGGGCTCTGATGACTTACCGAACCCTGTCTCCTACACGGAAATGACACTACTTGGCAAGTTGTTAGGCAAAGAACAGAAGAATTCATGTCAGTATTGCAAGGCTCGCATCTCAAAATATCCAGCAAAAGATGTAAAACATCGAATGAACATGTTGAAAACATCTGATACAATGGAAACCATCATTTATTTTTTTTAAAAGTCACTTCCATTTAGTTCTTCATTCATTAGTAATCTCCCGTTGATAGGGAAACTGTGGGAAATGGAGCAGAGTGAACAAAGAATCATGCCCACGCAGAGCCCCAAATAGTTCCAAGTAGGTTTGCCTGCACAAAAGAGAGGAAGATGTAATCAGCACCCAGAATAGGTAACAGCACACATTTAATACTGTTAATATTAGATAAAAATGAAGACTCCTCTGCAGACCCCTGCTGTTCTCCTCCCCTCCCCGCCCCCAAAACTCTCTTTCTCTGCATTAATTCGACCTTCCCATGACATAAAAGCAGTCATACTTATTGCATCAGAGAGTCCAGGACAGTTGTCAGTGTCCTAAATGTCTTCAGAGTGGACCCATCCTTGGAGATAGGATTTGAAATCACACTTTTGTGCTCTGTGAAAAGGTGAAGGCTGTGGTTTCATGATTGTGGGTAGGATTCAGTTCATCATGCCCAGCTTTAAGCAATTCCTTTTCTGTTTTTGTTGAGATGGAGCGGAAGTGGAAACCACAAGGGGGTTAATTTTATTTTTCAATCCATGATGGACCACGTATTCGTTTCCTGGACCGTTGTGACAAAGTCCCACACACTGGGTGGCTTAAACAACAGAAATGTATTGTCTCTCAGTTTTCTGAAGGCTGGGAGTCTGAGATCAAGGTGTTGGCAGGCTTGCTTTCTTCTAAGAGTTGTGGGGGAAGGATCTGTCCAGGTCTTCTAGTGGTTTGGTGGTTTGCTGGCAATCTTGTTGTTTCTCGGCTTGAAGAAGCGTCATCTGATCTCTGCCTCCTTCTTCACGGGTGTTCTTCCTGTGAGTGTGTGTCTGTCTGTATCCACATTTCCCTTTTACAAGGACACCAGTCATTTGGGATTAGTACCTACTCTAATGATCTCATTTTAACTTGATCACCTCTGTCAAGACCCCACCTGCAAATAAAGTCACATTCTGAGGTACTGGAAGTTAGAACTCCAACCTACCTTTTTGAGAGGGACACAATTCAACCTATAACAAGCCATTTACCCAGATTAGTTCAGTATCTCTTGCTAAACTCTTCACACCCACCTACCCATTTGTCTTCACCAAAGCCTTTGGCAGAACCTATGGTCAGGAAAACATCAGGTAAACTCATTCATCCTGAAGTAGAATTGGCTAAAATCGTCTCTCTATTTATAAAGTACAGCAGTCCAAAAGGATTACAGCAATGGTAAGAAACCAATAGAGTTAAATATGTTGTTCCTCCTGGGAGTATCTACATTTTAATAAATAACAAGAAATTATACCCATTGTTATAAAATACGTGGTAGCAAAACTTGGGGTTATGAGGAAAAACTTGCTAAGCAACCCTTGGTTTTCATTGTAATTAACACAAAAATATCATTGAATTCTATATTCATACAATGGTATACACTCATAATTCTGTACTGGAAATTTATTCTTTAGTACTAATAAAAGACATAAACACTCCTGAAGGAACTGCAAACTTGGTAGCGGCTGTCACATTATCTATTTCATAAGTGGTTCAAAATCTATGAAATTGGCAATATATTTGAACCACTCAAACCAACAATGGCTTTCTTTTAAGTCCATGCCCTCCAATAATGCCTCTACACATAGCATTTAGGAGCCATTTTTGCGCACACACACACACACACACACACACACACACACACATTTTAACTCAAGAATGTGGGACATGAATGCACAGCTATCTATCATATTTAAGAAAAACTTAAACTCACACTAAGAACTAAAAAGTAAGACAGGAAAACTTGACTCCATGTGTTGTGCTCTAAAATACAGTTGATTCCTCTCAGTAGCTATATTCTATAAAACGTCTGCCAATGCTGAATTAGCAAATATTGAACCGTGGCTCCTAGGGGAAATACAGGGTTAGGTTCCTGCAAGTCTCTCATCACAACATTTTTTTGTCAACTGGACACATAACCTTTTTTATGTGTGTCTGTTTAAAGACACCTTATTTAGTATGCATTGTTGATTCATTAACATTGAACTCACAGCCATTAGCAAACACTGTGACTCATGACTGAATGAGTCACGTCACAGCCTCATGTGCTTGGGAGCATTAGACAGCAAGCCCTTCAGCACTATGGTTCGGGCGTCATATTTATTTATTTATTTATTTATTTACTTATTTATTTATTTATATTTGTTTCAAGTGTATAAAACAACATAATGCTTAGACGTTTACACCCCTCACAAAGTGATGATAACCCACCAAGTCTACTAGTCCTATGACATCATACATAGTTATTAGAATACCATTTATATTCCCTATGCTGTACTTTACATCTCGTTCATTTACAACTGAATTATCGTTGGCATTCAGTATTATTCTATGTCAGTTTTAGGTGTTCAGCATTGTGGTCAGGCATCTACAATCTATGAACTGGTCCCCCTGATAAGTCCAGTTCCCATCTGGCACCCTACATAGTCTTTACAACATTATTGATTATTTTCTCCATACTGTCTTTCGTATCCCTGTGACTATTTTTTGACTACCAATTTGCATTTCCTAATTCCTTCACCTTCTCCGGTTGAGGGTCATTTTAAACAGTAAAAGCAACCATAAGAAGCACAAAAATGTGAAAAAATATAGCACGAAACAGACCACAAAAAGAACACTTGTTTATGGTATGACAGATGAAAGAAGACAGAGTGTCACCTTGTCACCTCAGCTGGAACGTGGCCATCAGCACTTCAAGTTTTTTGCTACTCTGCTCAAGTCTGGGAATGTCCATGAAAGTGCCACAGGTGTTGATCTCGGGTTACAAATAAATTATGAGTGAATAGAAGAATTCACACATATGGAAGCTAGGAATAATAAGGTACTTCTTTAACTTGGCTTCCTTTACCCATAAGCAAAAAAGAAAAACAGAAAAAAAAAGCTCTATTTGCCTAACAAAATAGGTTATTTACACTTAGGGTTCATATTTGTAATGTGAATGTAGAGTGGTGGGTAAGTGTGAGTAATGTAAAGCCCAGCTTTGATTCTCTGAGTGACTTTGGGCAAAGGGACTGGATTTCTCAGCTTCTTACTCAGAATTGAAAGTCTTAGACTATAGCGCTCTCTCTATCTAGATATCCATAGATCTGGATACACACACATTTATATTCGTATAAATACAAATCTTCTTAAAGCTATGTTTAGAACTCTAACATACAACTGCACTCATATTTAAATGTGTTTAATATCAAGAAAATACATAAGATGGAGGACAGTGATGTGTGATAGGAGATGTTTTACTGAATTTCCTTTTACACTTTTTGGTTTTTGAACCATGAAAATATATTAATCAAAAACTTAAGCTTTATAAAGAAGAGGAAAGAAAATGAGTATTAAACTTTAAGAAGAAGAAAGGGAAGAAAGAAGGAGGAGGAAGACGAGAAAGAGAAGGCCCAACAGGGGTGTCATATTCCGTATGGTAGGGGCAGATATTTTAAGCTCAGGTTATACTATGCCCATTAGACCACAAGGTTTTATTTACTTATCTTTTTATAAATCACGTACTTATTCAGCACTTACTGAATACCCAGGACAGTACTAGACTATTATTCTATTTAATTTTTTTCCTTATACCTGTGAAGTAGGCATTAGGTTGAATCACATGAAGTTGCTGATATTCAATGATTTTTGACCTACCAAATGTCCGTTTAATATGTTCAATCCAGTGTTGAGATCCCCATTTTAATGATGAGGAACTGAAGGTTGACAAAAGCTGAGTAACTGCCCAGTGAGACACACAGCTTGCAAGAGACTCTTGGCCTGAACCCAGATCTCCTGCTTCCACTGAGTAGTGGGTATGCATTTCAGGCCGTAAACGTAAATGTACAAGAAATGTTTAATTTTCATTTCTTATATGTGACCTAAATGCCACTAAGTGGTAGCGATTTGACATCAATTAAGTCGAGATTTTCTCTCACTATTTCCCCCTCATTCCCTAGAATTGTACCAGGGAGGTGCCTCAGGCACAGCCACCGCAGTTCTCCCTGTCCCAATCTCCTCTGGTATCTCACTGAGTTACCTCAGCTTGGGGGGCACCTGTCTCCTCTGCTCTCAGGCAGACCACTTCACAGACTACCTTCTCTGAAGACGCTAATCCTATTCACCCCTAGCTTCCTCACGAGGGCTCCCCGACCCAGAAACTTACTGCTCTCAAGAAGCAGAAAAGTCTGGCTCTGACGTACTGTACACACTCCAAAAGCCTCAAGTCTTCTCAGGGCACTCACTGGCTTTGAAATTTCAAAAGCTTCTTCTTTTGCCTTCAACAGACTCTTCTTTTAAACTCTTTCCTGCTTATGCTTTCAAAGTCTATTTTGGAATACAAAAAAAATTCAAGAATTAACTGTGTTTTCTTTCATTCTTAAGGCAGTAAAGGCAAAATAATTAGTACCCTAAAGGTTGAAGGGGAGGGGAGGGGTAGAGATAATGTGAAAAAGGGGAAAAGAGGGCAAAAAAGGGAAATATCAGTTAATGTTTAAAAACCATCCTGCCACATACGTTAATTGTTCTTTTCTCAACACAGCTTCTCAGGTAGTTCTCAAACTTGAGACTGTCCAACAACTGCCCAGGGGAGACACACAGACCCCCCTTTATTTGAAGAATGCTGCTCTGGACCGATGGAAACAGCCTATTCCATATGGTTACATTAATTTTTATTTGTGAATACATCTAGAGTGCAATAAGAGCTTGCAATCTTATAAAAATAGAAGAAAACTTTGAAGGTGAATAAAACGGAAATTTATTTTCCAACCAAACGTTGAACAGCAACCTGGCACTGTTTGAATAGCAAAGCCTATTGTGACTGCAGCTTTGTGGCCCTTTTGCTTTGCCCGGGAAGCAGTTCTTTTAGGCACAGATGGGGTGCTGGGCCAGTATGTAGGCAAGGCTCACATAAGGTAGAAATCCCTCAAGATGACATGACACATCAGAGAAGAGAATCAAGCAAACCTCTGTGGTGCTGCATCTAAACTACCAAGAAGAGGAAGGATGGGGCAAACAGTGTAATTAGAGGCATCTTAAGCTCTCGTGGGAGGAACAGCAAAGTGTTCTATTTTTGAAATTGCAGTGTGAACCTAAAGCTGTAAGGTGGTAGGGGTAGGGGCAGGGAACAGGAAGAGAAGGCACAATGTGTACTTGGACTCAGAGAAAGTATTTGATCAGACACCTCAAAGAATCAGAGAAACAATCCTAGAAGAAAGGAATAGTAAAATCACATTTCTCCTAAGTACAATGAAAAAATGTAAAGCTGGAGAGAGAAAAAAGGGGAGATGATGGGGGAGAGTTTGACAGGGCAGATTGACAGGGCCGACTGAATATTTTTACAAGGGATAGAATAAAAAAAGGATCGATTATTTTTGAAGTAAAAATATGTCACTAGTACAAAGTCTCTAGGCATGCCATTTAAGGTTTCATTTAGATTATACAGCTTTATCATGCTTGCTAGGTATTTTTCTAAAAATACTTTAAAAAGTGCTACCCAAACTTCTTGGCCACAGTTCAGAGTATGATTATGGAGTCTCATATAGACCCAGAGTTTTTTTTTCCTGAAGGTTAATTTTGTTCTCTACTTGACCCTGCCAAACTGAGAAAATAAATACAACTTGTTTCTTCAGCAAAGAGCAACTCTCAAAACTGTTTTAGTTCTTAAAGCAGAGGCAAAAATACCAATGTTTCAAGTTTCTCCTGTAAAAAGTTTTCTTCCTATGCAAAGAATTCCTCACAGTTATGTAGCGCTTTATGCTTTTAAAGCCCTTTCAGATGGATTACCTCATTTGACTTTCAGTGAATTCTATCATAAAGGGCATTTTCTATATCATGTTTTTTTTTTTATGTACCGCTTTCCCCACTATCAAAACCAATAAAACATTACTTATGGTTTATTAGTTTCTTATACCCTAAATACTCTCAGCCTTTCACTGTTTTCACGTAGTTTTTCCTTCCTCTTTCCTTTTGACTAGAGAGCATTTTATGCTGCTGGTCAGTTCTCTTGACTTTCCGAATTTCTAGTCTTTCACTAGCAAAGTAACACAAGACCTAGTTCAGGTCGGGATGAATATCTGGCCCTCTATGTCATAGCTAACTGCCAGGACATTCGTTGCAGCGTGAGAGCCATTGTGGTCTGTTGAGGCAGTTGAACGGCACCAGGGGCTGTCAACCAAAGTTTTAAAGCCACACTAGACCTGGCTTTGAACCTTGGATTTACCACTTAAGAGCTGTGTGGTATCCTCCATAAAGTGGTGATATACATTTAATATCCTCTGTGAGTTTTCTAAGTGCAGTAAATTCCTGCCAGACAGTAGGCATTGAATGAATGTTCTTTCTTCTCCCTCACCTCATAGGAGGACTGTCAAAGCCACCCACAGCTTTCGTGACAAGGGGTTAGATCTTCTTGACAGGTAGAGATGGGAACTCTACCCTCACACGATTACCCAGGGTAATTGTGTGCACTGCTAAACCCTGACTGGCCCAGCAACCCTGCTGAAACAGGGCATCTGCTGACACCCAAGTGAATGACATAATGCACATCAAGCAGGCCGGCCGTGAGGCAACTGCATCCCATAATCCCAGAATGGCCCAATGCATGCCATAATCCCAAACAAGACCGTTCTAATCAGCTCTGTAATTACGCAACAGCAAATGAGGATACTGCCAGCCAACCAACATCACTCAAACATTTTACTTTCCCAACATGAGACAGAAACAGTTTGAGTGTTTTAGCTTTAAAAGGTCTACCCCCTTTCTCCTTTCCCAAATCTCAACCCTCTGGGGTTCCCAGACCTGTGCCTCTGTCTGGGTCAGGTTCCCTGCTTTTCCACTCTGCACTCCACCTTAGGTCTCTAATTGCCTTCATTTTTTTCTTGAACAAGATACAGGAAGCATTTTTGTCTTAGCCTCTGCGGAAAAGCCTTGGTCTTTATTACCCTATGGAAGAAAGAAAACAGAAGCCCCTGTGAATACCACGTAATAGATGTTGATTCTCTGCGGAAGGGAAAGAACAAGCTGGGAGAACTGGACTGGAAGATAGGAAGAAGTTGTTTCAACGGGACAACTGATTGCTCTGTGACAGGCAGTTTCAACAAGCAGGTACAGAGTGCATACATTGGCCGAGTACTGCATTAGATGCCAGAGAAAGGGAGATGAGTAGAACACGGTCCTTATGCTGAGGACTTCCAAGCCTAGTGGGAAGGACAGACGAAACACAGAGTGCCTCACATCATGTTTGCGACTTGTGCTCAAAAAGACTCAAAATGAAAAGTGCTTTTGGGTCATAAAGGGGGCCTGGTCAACTCTAATGAGGGACAGGGATGACAGAAGGTTTCACAAAAGGGGTAATACTGATGCTGATTGCGATCCCCATGTTGTTTCTAGCTAGCAGTGGTTTTGTGAAAATGAAATAAATTATGGAATTTATTGGCATTTCTGGTCTGTCCCTAAAATACACTCTTGTGTTTTTTTCTTAATGATCTTTTCAATTTATTCATAAATTTGTATTTTTCAAATGTATACATATGTATATCTGTGTACATATATACATATGTGTATGTATATATTTATATGTATGTACATGTGTATGTATATTAGATACATTGTGCTGTCTTTTGTGACTGATTTCTGCTACTCTGACATAAATATGTAAATGTTTAAATATGCTTCTTCTACATATAAATGGTGATTTCTTCTAAATAAACTAAAACTGGGATCAGTATGCATTTTATATATACTCCATGTAAACCTCTTTTGACATTAGTTGCCAACTACCTGCCTTTCTTCCTGCTGAGACACTCATCTTTTATTTTCTGCTCTGTATTTCCTTCACCATGCTTTCTATATAGTTTGCCAGCATTAACGATCTGTGACTCAGCAACATACATACCCTAGGATCCCTTCAAAGAAACACCTGGAAAGCCCCCCCATCTCCCCTCCCTTCCTCCTCCCCCCTCCCCACTATGCTCTTAGTATTCAGCTCCTGTTCTTACTTTCAAAACTCGTGCAATTCTGCAACTTCCAAATAGGTTTGCACTCTGGAAAGTAGTACTGCTGTCTTTATTGGAAAGAGATGCTCTATGCCCGGCACTGCTCTCTTGATCACCCTCAAGAGTATTTCCTGTTAATGGTATGTGTGCAGGAGCTATCAATTTCAACCTGTCTAAAGCTGTCCATCCTTGAACTCTCTCTGAGTCGCAAGGATCCAAGAAGAAGGGATTTTCCTGCTCACATTTCATCAGGAAGAAAGCTTGAAGTAGTTTCACCTGGTAAAGTTTCCTTAACTGGACCAAACACGCTACCTTCTGTGCAGTTCCAGGAAGTGCCCCCTCCCCCACCAGCTGCTGCTACCTCCAGCATTCCATACCCACCCTTGGAGAGGGGGCCAGCCTTTGTGGGAGCTTACCTCACATCTTTCTACCATACAGGCCGCAAAAGCACTTTGCATACTATAATGCATTATATAAACGCAGAATATTACTGCAATTATGTTGGAAAGGGCAACCCGTTAAAGAGTAAATTCTTTCGGCATAGATCACACCCATCCCTCCTTCCTTTATCACCACTTACATAAACTACTATGGGACTAACTTGACTTATCCTTTGGACTCATTAAGAGGCCACCCATACAACTGCAGGTGGGTCCAAAGGAGACTTCAACTTTTCAGGAATATTCCTTTATTTTCAAATAATATGATGGACATTGATTAATTCTAGGTTCATGTGTATTTTTATTAGCTATGTTTTCTTCTTCATTTGTAAATGTCTTCAAATTCAAAACTTAGGAATCTCCCTGAGCAGAACTGCAGACCTGCTGAAACACACGTAATTAATATACAAGAAACAGGGACACAATTCTGCTGCATCAACTGGCTCCTAAAGATAACTTCTAAATCTCCCACCTTTACCTTTTTTTCTTTTAAAAATGTTCATTTTCTCATTTTTCTTAGCACCTCCCCCCCATTTATGTTGAGAACACCCACTGTGCCTGTAGGAGAATGTTTATAATACAGTAGTCCCCGTTTATCTATGGTTTTGCTTTCCGTGGCTTTAATTACCTGCTGTCCACCACGGTCTGAAAATATTAAATGGAGAATTCCAAAAATAAGCAATTCTGTTTAAATTGCACACGATTCAGAGTAGTGTGTTGAAATCTCACGAGTCCCGCCCTGGCTGTGACTCATCCCTTTGTCCAGTGTCTCCATGCTCCCCACCCCATAGTCACTTAGCAGATCGCAGTGCTTGTGTTCAAGAAACACTTATTTTACCTAATAGTGCCACATTCACACAATTTCTATTACAGTATACTATTATAATTGTTCTATTTTATTACTAGTTGTTAATCTCTTACCGTGCTTAATATGTAAATTAAACTTTATCATAGGTATATATAGGAAAAAACAGTATATATTGGGTTTGGTTCTATCTGTGGTTTTCAGGCATCCACTTGGTGTCTTGGAACATATCCCTCACTGATAAGCATGGGTTGGCTCCTGTAGTAGGCAACTGGGAACAGTAGGCACTAGGTGTAGACATCGAGAATGGTAAGTCTAAAGACTTCCATGAAATGACTTGTATCATGAAAGCATGTTCAATTTTAAAAGTGGCATACCAATTTATATGAGGTTTGACAATTAAGTTTGAGAACTTGCTGCAATGATGTTGCTAACCTTTTTTGATATCAGAGGGATTATTCATTATGAAGTTGAATTATACCAACTGAACAAACAGTTAACCAAGTTTACTATTTGGAAGTGCTGAAAAGTTAGACAAAAATAACCTGAACTTTTTGCCAACAATTCCTGGCTCTTGCATCACGACAATGCACCAGCTCACATGGCACTGTCTGTGAGGGAGTCTTTAGCCAGTAAACAAATAACTGTATTGGAACGCCCTCCTTACTCACCTTATCTGGCCCCCAATCACTTCTTTCTTTACCTGAAGATAAAGGAAATATTGAAAGGAAGACATTTTGATGACATTTAGGTCATCAAGGGTAATACGATGACAGCTCTGATGGCCATTCCAGAAAAAGAGTTCCAAAATTCTTTGAAGGGTGGACTGGGTGCTGGCATCGGTGCATAGCTTCCCAAGGGGAGTACTTCTAAGGTGACCATAGTGATATTCAGCAACGAGGTGTGTAGCACTTTTTCTAGGGTGAATTCGTGAACTTCATTGTCCGACCTTGTATATTTTACTATGATTGAAACTAGGTACAGTTTGTATACATACATACTGTGTGTGTGTAGAGAGAGGGAATAAAATTGGGGAGGAATATGAAAAAACAAAAAATTACTGTGTGGTAATATGGGAATTATGGGTGACTTAAAAAATTCCTTGTAAAAATTTAAAGTCTATTTAGTAATAAAGAAAAATGTTCTTACATTTATATCTCCGTGCCACTGAGCTTTTTTTTGCCTCCCATTCTTTTAACTTTGTGCTTCCTTTTGTGACTGACTCTTGCTTCTGCTTCTCTGGCAAGTACTCAAGTGTTTGAATGCTGGATGCTATGCTTCTTTTGTTATGCGCTCTTCGCTATACGTGGTGATTTCTTCTGCATGAGCTGGAGATGGGTCAATGTGCAGATTCCTGTCCCTTCTTCCTCAAATTTCATTTCTCTGGAGAGTGATCTGCACTGTTAATGCATCATGAGGATCAGCCTTGTTTCTTGTTCTTTGATATTCTCTGTCTCTAGGCTGGGAATGTAGTGAGGAGACTCTGTTAGGGAACGTCCTCTTCAATTTCAGCGCTTCATTTGCATGAAGGCCCAATCTTCAATCTGACTTGGTACAAACTTAAAAATCACCTTCCTGATTCTCTTCTTTGGCGTATCCCATAACTCCTCTAAGCCACCAAGCTATTATTTTTTACCCTTTTATGGTATATTTTGTGCCTTGTGAGTCATGCTCCTGGAACTTGCTTTGCTTTGCAGTAAGATTCACCACCAAATCGGAGAATGTAGAAATATTAGGGCTGTCCAATTCCCAGTAGCTATATCATTTTACTTTGGAAAATGTCATTGTTAACATATGGTATATATGGAGATCAAAGTATGTGTCAGAAATATATAATTGTGTGTTAGAATGATACCCACTGAGTTAATGGAATGATTTTGATATAATGATAAACACTGGGGTAGAAGAGAAGTAGAGTCAGCCATTAGCATAGGAGCCTTCAATGGATTGGCAATGCTTTCTTTTTTAAAACAAAACTTTTATTTAATTTAAGTGTGTTTTTCCAGGACCCATCAGCTCCAAGTCAAGTGGTTGTTTCAATCTAGTTGTGGAGGGCGCAGCTCACAGTGGCCCATGTGGGGATCGAACCAGAAACCCTGGTGTTACCAGCATTGCCTTCTAACCAACTGAGCTGACCGGCCGCCCTTCTTTTTTTTTTTTTTTAAGGGGAGCAAATATGCTACAATGTTAAGATTTGATGTAGCAAAGTGGTGGATGAGTATGTGTTCTTATATTAGTCTCTATTATTGGCTATGTGCATGAACTATTTCACCATTACTTTAATGTTATTGTAAAAACTTATTCCATTGTGCTGGTCATTTGAACTTTCACTGAAATCTCACAGAAAATATCAGTTGAGTGAGTTTTGGAAGGGGAGGGGACCTATACAAAGTGGGGAGTTGAGAGATACAGGTTCTAATTAATGGAACAGGAATCAAATGTATGTATGTTAAGGAAGTTATAAGGAGGAACTAAAGTAAGTGCATTACCTAATATTACAATAGAGGAATTAAAAATAGACATTCATATCAAGAGGGGGTACGGTAAGTGAACTCATCTATCAGAATGGGAAGGAAGTCCACAGATAAAGTCTGTCTGATAAATAGAGAAGTAGCAATATGACTGCCTTATTGAGAGATAGGGAAGTAACCACTCAGAAGAACTGAAAAACTGTAGCTGTGAAAAAGTTATACTTGGTTGCTTCTCAAGTGTGGGTCCAGGGTTTGGGTGGAAGTCAAAAGAATGGGGTAGGGCTGGGGTGCTGGAGCAAACCATTCTTACCTTTTGCAGTAAGCTTTTCAGCACCACTGATACTTTTTAAAACATGCACCATACTGCTTTGATTTAAAAAATTATTTTTAATAAAGTAGTAAGACCATGAGACCCAAGAAAATGTCCCTCTCTTCAACAATCTGATCAAGTGACCATTTACTTCTTAAGCTATGTCACCTGCTTGTTAAGAAATTAATTACATCTTCATCTTTTCATTGATATCCTCGAATTATCCTTTTGTTGTTATTTTCTTTTAATTTTTATCCTCTGCAGACAGTGTAGCAATTTAGATTTGTCTACACAAAGATTTGAAAACTATCCATTTATGGAAAGTTTGTGTCTGATGCACTATAATTGAAACAAGGAAGGCAATTCAACTGGTTTAAGACATGCCTATGGCAAATACATACAGAAAGTAGAGCCAAGGGCTGGAGGGATGTGGGATAGAGAATATCTGCTAATACATTTCTTGAGGGGGTGATGAAAATCTTTTAGACTTGGAGAGTGGTGATGGTTACACATCTTTGTGAATATACTCAAATGTTTGAATTGTACACTTTAAAGGAGTGAATTTCATGGTATGTGAAAATATCTTAAAACAAATTTAAAAAGTCTATGAAAAATACTACATGGAAATAAACTAAAATGATAGTCATTGTGTGAGGGGTATTTTTTCTATGTTCTACTTCCCTAAAGTTTTGGTAGTGTGATACTATTTTCATCATTTCAGAACTATTTTAAAGTAATGTCATTATCCTGAGTATATGGTACCATCTTCATGTGTCTAATTTTTTCCTCCTAATTCCATAACACTATTTTATCCTGCCCTCTAAAGTGCATAATTACATACTCACCTTTTATCTGTTTTCTTTATAGTTTTGGGTTTGGTGTTACTCTCATTCTTGTCTGACTTTTTCCTTTCGTCGTCTTGATGCTGCTAAATCCTTACTTGCAGTTTGTTCTTTGTGCTGTGTTTTCTGTACTCACTGGAACACTATGCTTAGCGGCCTTCCTTGGGAGCTCTCTCTGAATTACATATAAACGCCTTAACCAAATTGTGACTTCGGGAAAGGGGAGCTGGACTTTCCTGCCTGAATCATTCCTCAGTCTAATTAAAACCGGCAGGGAATCTGGAGGAGGGTAAAAAGGAGGAGAAGGAGACCAAGTGGAGGAGAAGCTGTTATATATTGAGTAATTTCTATGTGCCAGACTCTGTACATGCATTTTTCTTGATCCTTCTTCAAGCCTGGGAGACACTATTACCCTCTTCTTTGCAATGCACAGTCTGTGGCTCAGATAGGTTAAGTAACTTGCTCAATGTCACATAGCTTGTAAATAACCAAGGGAAGTCAGACCCACTTGTGTCTAACTTCAAAACCAGTACTCTCTGTTCTACGCTTTCATTTTCAGTTATGTCTTTTCTATTCAGACACATTGCCAAATGGCCTCCAGAAGGTTATATTAATTTATACCAATGATCAGTGAATTTTTATGTTTATTGGCCATTTATGCATTTACCGTTAGATTTTCCTATGTGTATTGTCATTTGTATTTCTTTTCTGAATGTCCTACTGATTCCCTTTTCCTGTTTTCCTAGTGAGTTATATATTGTTTGCAATCCTTACTGATTTAAGCACTCTCTATTATGGCTAAAGATGTTTTATTTTCTGTTATAATTATGATTTTCTAGATTGCTATTCACCTCCCAGCTTGGTTTATAGTACTTTTAAATGTAAAACAATTATAATAGATCACATTTTGATCTGTTTTCTTTATAGGTATGGTTTAGTGTTACTCTTAGAGTTTTAGCACCCTGAGGTAATTCACATTTCTGTGAATTTTGCTTCTAGTAATTTTATAATTTTCCTTTTATTGAAAAATGTTCAGGGGCAGCAGGTTAGCTCAGTTGGTTAGAGCACAATGCTCATAACACCAGGGTTGCTGGTTCGAACCCTGCAAGGGCCAGTGTGAGCTACCCCCTCCACAACTAGATTGAAACAATTGCTTGACTTGGAGCTGATGGGTCCTGGAAAAACATACTTAAAAAAATAAATAAAAGTTTAAAAATAAATGTTCAGGTCCTTGACCTATTTAGCTTAGTATACGGTATGAGAGGGAATTAGCATTATTCTTTCTCGAAACAATAGCCTGTTGTCTCAAACCAATTCATTTTATTTTATATACTGATTTTGTGTGCTACCTTTGTGGAGTAATGCACACATACACACATATACTAAGTTGAGAGGCACACACACACACACACACACACACACACACACACAAGTATCTGTCTCTACATTTTCTAATCTGTTCCATTGATTTATTGCCTAGTCCTAAATCAATGCCATGTTTATTTTCATATTTGGTAGGACAAATCCCATCTTCTTATAACATCTTGTAAATAAATAAACTAAAAAAAATCTCACGAATAAATACATAAAGCTTGCACCTTGCTAAATGACATGTTCAAATTCATGTATCATTTAGAGATTGAATTCAGAGAATAATCTCAGTCATTTGAGTTTGGATCACTTATTCAGTTTAGTTAACAGATTTTACTGAGCACCTAGCATATGACAGAAGCTATTCTTGCTTCTGAGAATCCAGCAGGGAAGGAACACCCCCCCCCCCAAAAAAAAAAAAAAACTACTATGCCTTCCTGGGGCTTACACATATTCAACATTGTTATTCATTTTCAAATAGATATATCCTCCATATACCTCTGCTAAATTTCCAAATTTTTGAGAAATAATTCTTAGTTATTACTTTAGCATAATTAAAAGAGTTGGAATCTTGTACTTTATATTTCACAGCTTCTTTTCCTTGCATTAAATTTTGTAAACTCTATAGTTTTATTTCTCTATTTTTAATGCACTGTAGTCTTTCTTATACATCTAAGTCTGGTTTCTAAAAACCTCTTTGTAGATAATTCATTGTTAAGTGCCTTAAGACTTTGAGAAGAAAATTAGGGAAATCAAAGTCACAATTAAATTAGGAAAAAGTACATACTTTCTTTAAACATTTATTAAAATAAAGTAATTTTATTACTCCAGCACATATTATACATCTGAAATTAGTAATTGATTTTTTCATTCAGCATTTCTAACTTTGGGGGAAGTTTCCAGAACTTCTCTGTTATGAAATTTCAGCAAGATGCATGATTATTTTACAGCACATGAAATTCATGATGAGTCTTTTTTCTCCTATTCTATTAGTTCTTATCACTGCATTTCAGAGTTTATTACTTGAAGTAGTTGATTCCCACTATGTAGTCTAAAATGATCCCAAAGAGAGTAACTTGACAGGAGTTAAATACAATTACGTTTGAGCTCTGAGTTGGCTTCAGAACCAGCCTTGCCACAGAATAGCTGTGTGACCTTGAGCAAGTAAGGAAACTTCTGTAAATTAGGTTTCTCTCTATATAAATTGGTGAGAATAAGAACAGAGCTTCCTAGATTATTGAGGAAATTAAATAAGCTAAAACATATAAAGTTAACAGCACAGTGCTTGCCACACACTACATGTTAAATAAATGTTAGCCAATATTATTACTGAGATGTTTGTCAATATCCTTTCACTACAGAGAATCATCGTTCATTTGGGTGATGGAAGTAGGGATATTGTGAGGATATTCATGGAACTGAGGACTGTAAGAACCTCCTGGGAATTCAGGAAAAGCTATGGAGTCAGGCTTCACGGACACTGGCAGTCATTCAGGAACTAGAGTCACGCAGTGAACAGTCATTGACCTGAGTCATCTGGTTGCCTTGGCAAGTTCAGGAATCCCATAATCACAGTGAGTCAGCCTTCCTCGGTCTGCACTGCTACCATTCTTATTTCTGCCCATCAATTTCTTGACTCTCCTATGAATACTTTTTGATTTCAGCTTACCTTGGCTTCTGCTTGTTCATGACTGCTTCCTCGTCTTTTTTAATAACTCAAAGTTTCAACGTATTCACAATTTGTCAGTTCCATGTCACAGTTTTAGGAAATAGTGTCTGCTGACCTGACAGTATCCGTATTTGAAGAGGTTCTATGCCACCTTCCTCATAAGCCATATACCCATGTAAAATTGGTTGTTTGGGGCTTACATTCTCACTCCTAGCTCTAGTCATCTGAGGTGGGAGAACTGGGGGTTGAAGGGCTCAGGAAAGGTAGCAGAGATCATGTGGTGTGGAACATGAC
Organism: Rhinolophus hipposideros; assembly: GCF_964194185.1. NCBI lineage: Eukaryota > Metazoa > Chordata > Mammalia > Chiroptera > Rhinolophidae > Rhinolophus > Rhinolophus hipposideros. The sequence continues at coordinate 14,848,207 of NC_138052.1, forward strand.
TTCCCTCTTAGTAGGAGCCATGGGCTGCGTGGTTTCCCCAAAAGGGAGTGTGTGGTAACTGGCTTGTTCATAAGCTACATCTTGGGTAAATTATATCTAATCTATTCAACCGAGACAAAAAGTAATATGTCACTCTTCTCTCTGTCCATATTTTGTTATTTTGGTTGGTTTCAAAGGGCGCAAAACGGGGAAATTATTGTCTCAGAGGATCCAGGGAAGGTTTAAACAGCAGATATGAAAACTCAGTCTTTCTTCTCATGTTACTTTGTTTCTTGTCATAAAAGTACACCCTATTTCTTTCCTTTCTGATCCCCATAAACTGTGAATCTATCCTTAAGTAATCTAATGCTATCTCAATGACCTGTTTCTGGTTTATATAACACTTGGCCCATATGGGTAATGGTTTATTTTTAGCTCCACTAGCCTTCCTTCTAACTCTAACTCTTACTTCCTTAGATTCTCAATTTTTTCACTTCCTTTAATCTCAGGACTCATGTCACTTCCCTTTCTATATTCTTCTGCCTTCACTAGCTTAGGCCCTCCATGGCTCTTCTCATTTCTTTTGGGCTTTACCTTCACGGATTTCTCTGGAAGTCCTTTTCTCCCACTTCTTTCTTGCCTCTTTGTCATTGAACTCATGAAGTTTTCTCCCCCATTAACTCCAAACAAGGATACATCTGGAGTAAGTGTTCTTAGTACTCTTTCCTCAACAAAGGTTCATCATGGCAATCAGTGTCTGCTTTTTCTTATTCATTTATTTTTATCTATACTATTTCTTGAAATTCTTGTTTTTAGCTAATCTCTTTCATGCCCCCTTTATTTCCTTTTTCTCTTATAGAATCAATTAATTTCCCTGCAGTTAAAGGGCAAATGATACCAGATACTGCTTGTCTTAATTTGCTAGGCCTGTTATAAAAAAAGCACCATCGACAGGGGCTAGGGGTGGGGGATGGGGGAGCTTAAACAACTGATTTATTTTCTTACGATTCTGGAGGTTGAAAGTCCAAGATCAAGTTATCAATAGGACTGGTTTCCTGTGAGGCCACTTTGGCTTGTAGACGGCCTTCTTCTCTCTATGTCCTCACATGGCCTTTCCTCTGTGTCTGAGCCCTAATTTGCTCTTCTTATAAAGACACTAGTTGTATTAGATTAGATCCCACCCTAATGACCTCATTTGAACTTGATGACCTCTTCAAATACCCTGTCTGCAAATATAGTCACATTCTGAGCTTCTGGGGGTTAGGACTTGAACAACCAATTTTTTTTTTTTTTTGGAGGAGGAGGACACAATTTGTCCCATAACACTGCCTATACTTTAAAATACAGATCAAACATTTCCTCTTTCTCCATGATGTTTCCTGATCCAAAAAGTCCACAGTAATTCGGTCCTTATTGAACTGGTGTGGAAGTTACTATCCTGACTGTTCATCCGGTAATCAGCCATGTGCTCTCTTGTAACATCTCTTGTTTTGCCATATTAAGTTACTATTTATGATTTGTGTTATCAATTCCTTACGTTATATCTTATTTTCCAAATAGGGTAGATGAAGATGAACCACACCTCTCACTCTCTGAATCTCCATAATATCTGGTCCAGCAATTTATGTGTCATTTGTTCTCAATAAGTAAGTTTAACGGTTTAGTCAGTGTTCTCCCACTTGAGATTCTCCTAACTTCAAACCATCTTAAAGCTTGCCACCAATTAATTGTGTTCAGTCAATTCCTAAAAATGTGTTCCCTTTGGGAAGAGCCCTGTTGAGTCAGATTAACAAGAACCCAATCAGGTAGGACCAGAGCAGTGAGGAAACAAGCTTGAAGTTAACCCAATAGTGGTCAAAATCAACTGGGGTTACTGGTAAGGTTTGGATGGGGTAGTTCAGGATCAGATGTTTAATAAGACAGTGGTCATACAGCAGGTGTTGGGGTCCATTTGATTGGCAGAGTGAATATGGGGCCAAGATACACCCAAGTGGCAAGTCAGACTTTTGTTGGAGGAGCAGAGAGACGGCATCAGTCAGTGGACAGCACCTTGGGTGAGTCTGAGAGAGAAACTGCCTCAATGCTCAGCTGATAAAGAAACAGTCTTTACCGAATGCTTCACTGTAAGGGAATCACATTTGTTACAATGACCCACGTACAACATCTCATCTTCCTAAGTGGGAAGAAAACTCTCCCTGGCCCACTGAGTGTGGCCTTGCAGAGATTCTCACTTTCTACTTCACTGGAGATTTCTTCCACTGGTAACTCAATTCCCCTGCCACTGGGCCTTGATACATCTCTCCAATATTCTCAAATGATCCCCAAAGAGCACAGGGTTTGAGGCCTTCTTCCATCTAGCCACATCTGTACCACTAAGCATGATCCCTTGCAAAGCAACATGTAATTTCCTTTTTCCCGACAAGGCCCTTTAACCCCATTGCCTTTCTTTCTCAAATCTGGTCATCCAAAATCATGTCTCATGTTTTTAAGTTACGGTTTATTACACATTTAGTGTATATTAAGGACCATGGTAAATACTTTAGGAGCACCTTTTTGTTATAACCCAACTAATAGTACATTAGTTTTCTGTTGCTGAAAATTCTATACCAAATTATCACCAACTTAGCAACTTAAAACAATACTACTTTATTCTCTCATGGTGTCTATAGTCAGCAGTTGAGGTACAGGTTACCCGGGTCCTCTGCTCAGAGAATCACAGGCTAAAACCAAGGTGCCAGGTGGGGCTGCAATCTCATCTGAGGTTTCAGTCCTCTTTCAAGTTCACTGCTTATTGGCAAAGTTCAATTCCTTGCAGCAAGTTGCCTAAGTTCCTGCCTTCTTGCTAGCTCTCAGCTGGGGACTGCTTTCAACTCCCTCAGGTCACCCTCAGGTTCTTGCCAAGTGGCTCCCTCTCATGGGCTGTTTGATTTCTTTCACGGCAGAAGGCAAGTGTCTCTGAGGCTTCACCTTCCTGATTAGGTTTACCTGATTCGGTCAGGTTCACCCAGGATTATCTGTCTTTCGTTAACTCTGCTACGGATACCAGGACTGGAAAGAACCCAAGCGGCACTCAGAGAGGTAGGAGAGTCAGCTTTATTACACCGGCAGGCTCAGCGGGATCCTTCCCAAAAGACTGAGCGCCTAGCAAGGTTTTGAGCAGGTTTTTATGTGTTGGGGACTTCCTTGAGTCGGGGAAGGGGTAGGTGTCATCTGGTGATTGGCTCAGGGTGTGGCTTGGAGGGGTTTATGCGGGTTAAGTGTGGCTTGGAGGGGGTATGAGGGTTAAGTGGGCTGGGGCTTAGTCTGGGGACTTCTCTCTCTGCTCGGGCCACCATTTTAGCTCAGCTCCACGTGGCAGGGAACCATTTTAAGGTCAGTTTCCCCATCAACTCTATGGCAGTGGATTAATAATGTAATTGCACGAGATATACCACCATATTCACTGGTGCCATCCAACACTCAGGGAGAGGCATGCACATCATGGGGCAGAACTCATGAGGCCATCTTAGAATTCTGCCCACCACATGGAGATACAACTGTGACTCCCATCTTACAGATGTGCAGCAGAGTCACACAGCTTGAAAATGGCAGAACTAAAGTAGAATTCCAGCCATTTTGATTCCAAAACCAGTGCTCTGTCTCAATGTACTAGACCATCTTTATTATCTTAGCTTCTACCTTCAACATTGTCCTTACCTCTATTTCTGCCTGAAAAATTGCATGTCCACCATCTGTCAAAGTTAAAAACAATGTTCATGTCCATCATGAAGTCCTTTTGATTAACCAAGCTTGATGTTGGCCAAAACTAACCATCATATCTCATGTTTTCCAAACCATCTATTAGTTAATTATTTACAGTATACACTAAGTATCAAGAACTAATGTTCTGTGTTTATACCAGAAATATATCAGCGGCTTTCTATAACTGACCAATGGTTGTCAAACGTTGTCTAAAAAACATTGTATGCCCAGGAAAACCTTAATAATAGTTTCTATAATTAGAAATTAAAAAACGAAAACAAAACCCTGAAAGCGTCATTTGTCTCCACTCCCTCAAAAGGATACAACCAATGATATGCCCCTAGACCAAGAGATAAACTATATTGGAAAGAGTGAAACGTCTTTTGGGAATCAGACTGACAGGCCGTAGCATCAATGTGACGAAAAACTCCAGATCAAGCTAAATGTGTCCAGGAAAGTTGGTCCACGAGTCTTGCTTTCTGACGTAAGAGTTCTCAAACTTGAGTGCATCAGAATCACCTGAGGGCTTGTAAACATGATTACTGAGCCCCACCCCCCAGAGTTTCTGTTCAGTAGATCTGTAGTGGGGCCTGAGAATTTGCATTTCTAACAAGTTCCCAGGTGATGCTGACGCTGCTGGCCTGGGGACCACTCAGAAACACTGTTCCGGGGGGGAAGAAAGCTACCCTTTCTGTCCATTAGGATAGCTAATTCTAGGTAAAAATCTGGAGGAATCCTTTTTTCCCCCCCTTCTTCCACCTCCCCCTGCCCCCACTCCAGTTCAAGCCGTTGTTTCTCAGTCTGGTTGTGTAGGACACAGCTCCCTGGCCCATGCTGGTATTATGAGCCTTGCGCTCCCCCCCTCCCCGCCCCCCGCTGAGGCAGTTGGTCACCGATCATCAGTCGGCCAGCCACAACAGCTCATGGCAGCTTTCGCTGGCCGCCAGCCACTCACGCTGGCCACCAGTCACTCCTGGCAGCACATGGTAGCCTACAGCAGCACATAGCAGCCCATGGCCACTCACACTGGCTGCAAGCCACTCAGGCAGACCGCTGACTGCTCACCACAGCCCAGCTCCAGGGAGAGCCGTTGCTTACAATCTTAGCTATAGAGGGTGCAGCTCATTGGCCCATGTGGGAATCGAACCGGCGACTTCGAAGATAGGAGCATGGCGCTCCAACCACTTGAGCCACCCAGACGGCTTAGAATCCTTTTTTAAGTATTATTACTCTCCAACAGTGGCCAGGCACTTCCTGAAGAAGAAAGCTTTCTATGAGTAGAAATAAGGAGACATTTGGATGATGGCTCATTGTGGGTATTGTAAAAATGATTGTTGCATAAGCAATGATGTCCTGGGTCCAATCCATGAAGCCAGGATTGATATGAGGGGATTGATAGAGCAGAGGGAAGGGGACATTGAGTTTTACCAGGACACAGCAATTAGAAAGAGAAGGCTGGGTACTGAGTCAGACAGATTTGGTATTACCTGGAAGATAGACTTAAATTTCACTAACAAGAATGAGGAACGAAAGCAGTAACTAGGAAGCAAAGATTAGACTGGAGCTAGGAATTACCAGACCTGCATCATTATAGAAAGGATTATGTGGCTTATAATTGAAGAGTAGGTAGAAACGAAACGTCAAAGTAGAAGGAGGGAATGCAAGGCATTTCAGAATGATAATCCACACGTGCTGGACATCCACAAAGTGGCCCCATAATGTAAGTCTCATCAAATATTTCCAGATTGGGAGGATGGGTGAAAAACTGGGTGGTAAAGAGAAATCACTAAACAGAACAGAGTTGTACTAGAATTGCTTCTCGTTAGTCACCAAGAAGGAGCTTTTAACAACTCCAGATCTCGGCACCAGTGAGTTTTGAGTTAGGGAGAGAGGGAGAGGAATCTATATTTTCCAGGCACTTTCAGGTTTGGAATCCACTAGCAACGATGATCTCTACCAACATTCATGTTTGTCAGTTGTCCCTAAAGCTGTTTAACAACAGCAGACTTTGAGGTATTAATCCCTAAGCAATTCCATCCAGTCCTCTTGATGGAAACAAATTTAGTTCACTGAATGAAACAACATGCTTCCATTCTTTTTTGTTCTGCATTGAGCTTTAATGTGACAATTTTATTTTCATGAAAAACATTTAAAAAGACTTCTGATACCAAATGATTTGAAGTGGTTAGTAGTGGAAGGGGGCTTATCTTTGAAGACAAACAGACCAAGATCTGAATACCAGGACCTCCACTTATCTCACCGCACCCTTGGGTGAGCTGCTTCATCTTTTTGAGTCATGCTTTCCTTATCACTTTATGGTGAAAATGATGCCAGGCTTGAATGTGGTTACAAATTCTTTGAGGTCATTGTATTCCTAGTCCTTGGCAGCTCGTGGTCAATCACGAAACATTTGCTGAATGAGCTAATGATGTATATGTAAAAAGTCTGGCACAGAACGTGCTTAACAGAAGAGTTCATGTTACTACTCCCCTTTTTTTTTTCATCATGCTCAAATTCAGGCAGCACACAGCAGTTGGGAGATGGCCAAACGGGACTTTTGACCTGTAACTTTTCTAATTTTTGCAAGGAAAATATATTTATGCATTATTTGTTCAATTAGGAAAAAGACAGAAAAATTTAAAGTAAGCTAAAATCCTCCTTCACATCACCTCATGAATGCTCTGCCAGCTAGCTTAGGGGTTCTTCTTTGATTTTTCATTTTTCTGCACACACACACACACGCACACACACACCCAGCACTCAACTTTTCATCTAATTCACATATTTTCCTTTTCATTAAACAAGTTGCCTTGAACCGCATAAGCTTTGTGTGCTGGAGAAATATGTATATCTCTTCTTATCCAGCAGTTGCCTCACCCTCTGTCATGTAAACCCCTTATCATATCCAGAACAATTCTGATAACTTTATTTAAGCCTTTTATCTTATCTCATGAAGGACTCTGGTTACCACATCTCTTTTTCTCAGTGGTGAGCATGCAAAGAGTGGTGGTGGATGCACACTGGCCACAGAGTGAACCCTTAACCTTGAAGCTCCCATTTAACAGCAGTCCGTCCAAATTTCTCTGCCTGGCTGGCAGGACTCAGCAAGTTGGGCTTCACTTGACTTGGCCTGAGGAGTGTAGATTCCTCAACTGCAGTGATAATGAACTCCTTACAAGTGGCTCCTAAGCCTCCCAAATGTTTACGTTTCTTTCGCCAAACTGTGCCATATACAAACTGTACCCAACTGGTCATATATGAAATGTTCCTGTTAAATGAATGAGACTGGAATTTTGATATTTTATTAAAAAAATTGTTCAGTCACTACATTTTGTCTATGACATATTATCTATAATAAATAGAAGTTGTGGCCAAGAAGCAACTTCCCATTTTTGTAACAATTAATTTCCAATTGTGTACTATTTTTCAAGGTTCTAACTTCTGGTTAAGTTTAAAAAATGTGAATGTTTTAATTTCTCTTGGCCATGTACTTTAACCTGTCCTGAACGCTACTCTAAATGCCCTTGATTTTTCCTTCTCTATTAATTTTGCTGGTGGCATGTTTAACTTCTGCTCTTGCAGAATATATGGATATTATTGCTTATTTTCAGAAACAACTGAGTCATTGGATGGGAATATTTTATTGGAGAAATTTTAACATCTTCTCATCCAGAGAGTGTTCTGTTTTATTTTGTTTGGTATTGCTTAATAAGACCACTGGCTTTAGCATTAGTTTTGGGTTTGAATCCTAGATCTTCCATTTAGTAATTATGTGACTTTGGACACTTGTTTCACTTTTCTAAGCCCTGTTTTATCATAATATTAAAAAAACTGCTCATACATAATTATTGTGAAGATTAAATGAGAAAATGATGATAAAGACTTAGCTCAATGGCCAGCCCACAGTTAGAGCTTAATAATAGTATCTATGATTATTATCAAGGTGGATATTGTGGACCTTATTTATGCATTCATTTATCTAGTTATTATAGTATACATATTATAGCAAAGCCATTCCCTAGGTACTATGGGAAAACAAAGATGATTGAAACACTCTTCCTGTGTTTACTAAAGGTACATTGGTGCACGCGTGTGTACGTGCACATGTGCGCACGCGCATGCAGGTTTTTTGTTTGTTTTTTAAAACTATTTTGATATATTTAACTATGGTCGTATATAACTACACAACCATGGTGATATAATTATAAGTTACCGGCAATATTCATGCTTTTTAATGTTAATCAGTCAACCAACAAATCTTTATTAAATATTCTTAATACCTGATATTCTGAGGAACTCAGAAGTATTGTACACAAAGGAGTCCTTACAAGAAGTTTCTGTGATCTCCACCCTCCCTCAGGAATCCTCACTCCTGAACCAGACTACCTGACCCCCCAGACCCTTTAATATTTTCTAATTCCTTAGAACTGGGGAGAAGGAATCATTAGGCATTTGATTATCTTTCTCCATTCCTTGGCCAAGGAATAAAGTTTCTGACTCGCTTTAACAAAACAACAACAACAACAAAAATGAAGTTTGCATGGGACTGTAGATACATATGTATAAAAGGGCTCTATGTAATTAGAAAATCAAGGTGCACAATTATGGACTTCAGATCGGAGGTTTTCAGTCTGTGCTCAGCAAGGACACACCTGAGGGACTCTGATTTACAAGGATACACTCTGGTTAAGCATGGTTGTGTCAACATCTATGTTATCCCTATTACCCTCAGTTAAGAGGATTGAATGAGTAAGTGTAGTGTTAAGATAGGCATAGCTCTGAACTCAATGTTTTTGTTCTTAAGTTGATTATTAGCAAATTTCAGCACTTTTTCTTGCTATCAGTAGAAATTTTGCTGAAGTGGAGAAACAGAGTCAGAAAAGGGTCCTAAACTAAAATGCCTTTCAGAGAGTGAAGTGAGCTGAATTTGAGAACCCCCAGGAAGCTGTGAGGGAAAACCCTGGTGCACAGGATCACAAATGCCTTCTACTTGGGACTGTAATGTAATTTATAAATGATATACGAGGTCTGATAATTAGGTTCGCAAACTCATCCTAGAAAAAGTGCTACATACCTCATTGCTGAATATCAGTACAATCACCTTCAAAGTTCTCCCCTTGGGAAGCTGTGCACTGATGCCAGCATCTAGTCCACCCTTCAAAGCAATTTTGGAACTTTTTCTGGAATGGCCATCAGAGCTGTCATCGTATTACCCATGATGTCCTGAATGTCCTCAAAATGTCTTCCTTTCAATATTGCCTTTATCTTCAGGTAAAGAAAGAAGTCATTGGGGGTCAGATCTGGTGAGTAGGGAGGGTGTTTCAATACAGTTATTTGTTTACTGGCTAAAAACCCTCACAGACAGTGCCGTGTGAGCTGGTGCATTTTCGTGATGCAAGAGCCAGGAATTGTTGGCGAAAAGTTTAGGTCATCTAACTTTTTCACGCAGCCTTTTCATCACTTCCAAACAGTAAACTTGGTTAACTGTTTGTCCAGTTGGTACAAATTCATAATGAATAATCCCTCTGATACCAAAAAAAGGTTAGCAACATTGTTGCAACAAGTTTGTAAACTTGGTGGTCTGACCTTATACATGTACTCAAAATCTATGAATTCAATATTAACAATGCCTTCTTTCTTTTAGGAAGAAAAGTAAATCTTTACAGGTGTTCTCACATGTCCTTTTTTTACTTTTGCAGACCATTTTTTGTGTTCAGAATGGTGGAGATCACCGCCTAAGCTCCGGGTGCTATAGAAGTTTGAAGATCATGGAACCTAGAGAAGTGAGAAGTGTCTCTCATTCTCTCATCTCTGACACCCAAGTTTCCAGTTTCCCTTCCCAAAGCAGCCACTATAAATTATTGTTTTTTAATCTTGTGTGTATTTTTGTTTCTTTCTTAATTTATTCAAAAGAAATTTATTAATGGATACTACACCAGGCCCTGTCTTAGGTACTTATGGGTAAATGCAATAAACACAACAGACAAATATGGCTTTCGTCATGGGACTTTACATTCTGTTGGAGAGAGCTCATAAACAACTAAATATTAAATATATTTAAACGTCAAGTGGTGATATGTCCTATAAATAAAAATAGATCAGAGTAAGGTGACAGGTATACCACCTGGGGTGCAAGGGAACCAGAATACTTTTATCAATCATTGACAGCCAGCTACTGTCAATCATCCATTGAAGGCTATTCCCACAGAAACAGGGAGAGTCAAAGTCTAACACATGTATATAGGCACTGGTGGCCACAGAAAATCCTCTGCAAAGAGATTTAGGTGCTGGTGTTAGGGGAGTCTGGGTTCTTCTTGATGACACAGTGAAGAATCAAAGGTCAGAGAGCTGATTAGTATGCAAGCAGGGTTTATTAGTGATACATTCTCATGGAAGAGAATGGGCCTAGCTGTGGTGAGTGAGAGAAAGAGAGAGAGAGAGAGAGAGAGAGAACACGTGGATGAGAGAACTGGCACAAAGAGGGCAAGAGAGCTCTTCTCTTGAGGACTTACAGTTTGCTGGGTGGGCTAAAGGAGTGACATATTGATTTGATGGGAAAGGTGGTGCCTGCTCTTCCAAGGAAGGGTGTGACCTCCTAAGATGGGTGGAGGTCTGTTGACTCAGATCTTTATCTTGCTCCAGACCACCTCTTGTCATCTGTTGTAAAACAGATGCAAGGCTGGAGGCAGTTAATCAAAGCTAGTTATGAGCTTTTTCTGTAGGCACTGTGGACCCCCTCCCACCCCTCGTCCTCCTCCTACATTTCCTAACTTCTACCTAACTCTGGCACTTGGGAGATTGGAGTGGTGTGCACTGAAATGTTAGTCATGGTCAAAGAGATTTATGTCAGGTGCTACTTCTTTGTATTTTTTCAATGCTGATCAATATCCTCATTGTCTTTTTTTTTTAAATCTCCTATTTTCCATCTCCTTTTCTTTTGGCAAGTAAAATTCCTCAACTTTATATTCCAACCTTTGTATTGAAAACAGTCATTTCTGCTATTGTATTTAATTTCCAACACCTCCTGTATGTTTGTAATGTTCTATTTATTTATGTCTTTGTTCATTTATTTTGGGGTAGAATTCTGTTCTTGTTTCATGGCAACAATAGCTTCTTTTTGTGAGGTTTTTCACATTTATTTTACCTTTATTTTTTCAGCATTATTTTTTTTCTCGTGATTTTATTTTCTATCTTCCAGGTTAAAGTCTTTTCTCAGAGGTCTCAGTCTTTGTAGCTGACAATATTTAAACTAAAACACCAGCTGGAAACTAAGGATATGAGAGACGCTGGTCTGGTATGAGCTTCACGGTAGGAGCATCAGAGTGGGCTGTTTAATGGGGAAACCTCTGATGTCAGTGTCTTTCCAGTGTCATGTCTGTCATCGTGACCTAGCCATATTTCCCAGAAAAGACTCTTTCTGGGATACTTTCCCAGAAAAGTATCTTGCTGGGGTGGGGTGTGTGTGTGAAAATCTAGCTTTCAGTATCCTGGACTCAGAACAGAGAAAAATCAATGTGACATGTTACATCTCTGAAGCTAATATACATACATTCATTTAATCTCCTATTGTTAGTACAGTTCCCTTACCCTCAGCTGCATTGGTATTCTTCATGCAGACAATTTTACTTCATTCTGAATATAAAACATCACTCTTTGTCAGTGAAGGAGGGAGCAGTTTCCGTGATGCTGCACAGACCTAGGGAGGGGTGTTGGACCCAATTCCTCCTAAAACTGACTTCCTAACAATCCTCCCTGTCGAGTGCACACCCCTTTTACCCTCACTTCCAGAAGCACCTGTGCCATTAGTTTCTAAATCTTTGGATATTTTGTCAATCAGGTTAGTTCCTAGTTTTCTATAGTGCTTAATTGGATTCAATTTTCTAAGCTCTGCTTATTCTATCACTGTTTTCATCTACTCTTCAACTTCCAAAATGATCTCTTCTCCAACTCTCTCCATTCACTGAGCTTAAGCCTTAAAATACCCTTTGCTTGTTTTAGTGGAGTTTCAGGAAGGTAGAAGTGCATGTTAAATCTATCTCTACACAGAACTTGTTTTTCATTTTCTATTTATGGGAAGTGTGTTAATGGCTTCATAATTGAATCTAGCTTATGACTGATTTGTGATAGATCTAAAACGGGTTTATGAAAGATGGCACCAATTACACTAAGCTTAAAGTAATGCTTTCCTCCTTAACAATACAGAAAATAAAAACTAATTTGGCACTAATCCAGGTGAAGGGGCACACATAATTATTAAGTAGAGATTAATATGCCTGTGAATATTCTTTCCATGCATTTGTGTGCCCTTGTTAAAATAAAGATTGCATGACAACCTTAATAAGAAAATGTCTAAGCCTGTGCAAACCTGTGTAAGGGGTATGGTCATGCACAATCTCACACTAAAACCTGTCAAGGCAGAATACTATGGAATTCATCATTTCAGTCTTCATTCCACATAGGAGCTCAAAGCTGGAAACATATGTGCTCATGAATCTTTGTCAAGTTAATCACTTTTCCCTGTGTATCAAAAGCTTAACAAGGCTTCTTATTACTAGAGTAATCTGCTTACTAATCATATGATAATCACACACAAAGTAAGTTAATGTTCTGTAAGTCGATGTTGTTCTGTTAATTGCAGTCATTTTTTTCAGAGTTCTGCTCTACTGCAGACTTTTGGGGATGACTCTCTTCCTTACCCAGAACCACACCAGACAACAACGCACTGCAACACTGCAGAACAAAAACAAATAGGAAAGTACCTGTAGGCGGTTATTCCATCTCCCTCTGAAATGGCTCCTTATTCTCTGCCTGAAACCATGATCCACCTCTCCACCTTAAGAAAATCTTCCCTTGATTCTGCCACCTCCCAAAAGTTGCCTTTGACCTTCCACTGGTCTTTTCTTACTTCCATTCTTTTCATCCCTTAGCAACATTTGCTGAGATGACTTAGACCCTTTTTATTAAAAGGTAACTTATAAAACAACTTATATATAATGAGTCTCAATAGGAAATTTTGATTTCCCACCCCGAAATCAAACCTTTTCTTCTTTAACCATATCCTAGCTGGTAATAATAAAAATAATAATAATAAAATATGTTGAACAGTTATTTAGATATTGTGCTAATACTTTACATACAGAGGGTGCCAAAAAATGTATATACATTTGTTTTTATCTGGTTGTCCTTTTCCTTTAGGTTTTTGTATGTTTGTTTGTTTTTAGTTTCAGGTGTATAAAACAATGTAATAAATAGTTAGACAGTTCACCCATCACAAAGTGATAACCCTTCTCCCCCAATCTATTGCCCCTTTGACATCGTATATATCTATTAGAATTTCATTGATTCTATTCCCTATGCTTACTCCATATCCTGTGACTATATATACTAAATTATAGTTGACATACAATATTATTCAACTTCAGCTGCAGGTGTACAGTGCAGTGGTCAGGCATCTACACCATAAAGTGGTCTCCCTAATGAGACAAGTGCCCATCTGACATCATACAAAATCTTTACAACATTATTGATCATATTCCCCAAACTGTCTTTCATATCACCATGGCAATATTGTGGCTACTAATTTGTGCTTTCTAATCCCTTCCCCTTCTTCCTCATCCCCACTCCCCTCCCTTCTAGCAACCATCAGTTTTTCCCCTATATCTCTGAGACTATTTCTGTTTACTTTGCTCATTTATTCAGATCTTTAGATTCCACATATGATATTTGTGGTATTAAGTGAGATCATATGGTATTTGTCTTTCTCCGAATGACTTATTTCACTTAACATAATGTTCTCTAGGTCCATCCATGTTGCAAATGGTAATATTTAATTCTTCTTTATAGCCAAGTAATACTCCATTGTATAAATGTACCACAGTTTCTTAAACCAGTCATCTACCGAGGGGCATTTCGATTGTTTCCAAGTTTTGGCTATTGTAAATAGCGCTGCAATAAACATAGAGGTGCATATATTTTTTTGAATTAGAGTCTTGGATTTCCCTGGATAGATACCTAAGAGTGGAATTGCTGGGTCATGAGGTAGTTCCATTTCCAGTTTTTTGAGGTACCTCCATACTGATTTCCACAGTGGCTGCACCAATCTGCAATCCCAAAACCAGTGCACAAGGGTTTTCTTTTCTCCACAACCTCGTCATCACTTGTTGTTTGTTGATTTATTGATGATAGCCATTCTGAGCAGAGTGAGGTGGTATCTCATTTTGGTTTTTATTTACATTTCTCTAACGATTAATGAGGTTGAACATTTTTTCATGTCTATTGGCCATCTGAATGTCCTTTTTAGAGAATTATCTCTTCATGTCCTCTGCCTATTTTTTAATTGGGTTGCTTGTTTTTTTGGTGTTGAGTTGAATGAGTGTTTTATAAATTTTTGATATTAACCCCTTATCACATGTATCATTGACAATTATCTTCTCACATTTAGTAGGCTGCCTTTTTGTTTTATTGATGGTTTCCTTTGCTGTGAAAAAACTTTTAAGTTTGATGTAATCCTGTACGTTTATTTTTTCTTTTAGTTCCCTTGCTCTAGGGGATATATCCGTAAAAATGTTACTCAGAGTAATGTCTGCAAATTTACTCCCTATATTTTCTTTTCCTTCCTTCCTTCCTTCCTTCCTTCTTTCTTTCTTTCTTTCTTTCTTTCTTTCTTTCTTTCTTTCTTTCTTTCTTTCTTCCTTCCTTCCTTCCTTCCTTCCTTCCTTCCTTCCTTCCTTCCTTCCTTCCTTCCTTCCTTTCTTTCTTCTTTTTTTTTTTTTTTTTTTTTTTACTGGGGAATATTGGGAAACAATGTGTTTTTCCAGGACCCATCAGCTCCAAGTCAAGTTGTTGTTTTCGATCTAGTTGTGGAGGGCGCAGCTCACTGGCCCATGTGGGAATCAAACCAGTGACCTTGGTGTTATGAGCACTGCGCTCTAACCAACTGAGATAATCGGCAGCCTAACTCCCCATATTTTCTTCTAGTAGTTTTATGGTTTCAGGTCTTACATTTAAGTCTTTAATCCATTTTGAATTTGTTCTCATATGTGGCATAAGAAAGTGGTCCAGTTTCATTTTTTTTGCATGTGTCAGTCAAGTTTTCCCAGCACCATTTATTAAAAAGACTGTCTTTAACCCAGTGTAAATTCTTACTTCCTTTGTCATAAATTAAATGACTATTTTAACAAAGGAAAAAACTATTAAAAGTACACTGATGGTAACCACTTTGAGCACCTCTTATAATTGCAGAAGTCAAACGTAATTTGTATTCATCTTTTGTTATTCGTATATATTGAGTATTACAATTTTAATACAGTGTTTTCCTTTCTTAAATTGTGTATACTTTTTTTTTGGAACCTCTGTATATTAACTTTTGCCATCACAATAATCCTATGAAATATAATCTATTATTATACCCATTTTTATAAATAAGAAAACTGACGCCAGAGACTTTATGTAATTTGCACAAAGTAAAATGCTGGTCAGTGGCAGGCAGTCCATACATCTCATTGAGTTACCCAATGAGAAACCTAGGAGTCAACATTAATTTCTCTTTTCCTTTCTTTCTACATTTTTACCATCAAATACAAGAGATAGAGAATACACATTCTTTTCAACAACACTTGGAACATTTACAATACTCGGCTATATCCTAAGTCACAATGTGTCTCAACAAAGACCAAAAAATCATTTTCAGATAGACCACAGACTTTGATCATGATACAATAAAATCACAAATCAGTAGCAAAGGCAGTCACCTCCCCTGCACGATTTTCCCCTTACTCATCCCCCTATAAAAGGGAACAATTCCCAGGCTCCCTTGAGCTTTGGCATCCAGGCCGTCTCTGCCAATGGGAGACACTGACCTTAGATTAGGAGGCAGAAGGAGAAGAGGCTAGCTGTTTCCTGCTTCCTGTGAATAACTTCTCTTGGCTCCCAGCTTCTGTTAGGCAGTCGTCATTTCCTCTCTAACTCACTTCAGATGGCTCCAGGTGTAAACTTGGGTAAAGCTACCTCCTTCTATTGTCCCTTCAGACCTACAAGTGGTAATGACACCCTGCTGTTGCTAATCTCTGAGTTGCCTCAGTGTCTCCAGTTGGCTCCTCAATATGCGGTTAGCATGGAATCAATTCTCTATTAAATTCCCCTCCAGACAAATCTATGTCTCTATATCGATCTACCTATCTGTCTATTGATCATGGTTATGTAAAAATTCTCAAGATGAGAAACCAAAGAAAGAGGCTGACAACTCCAGCATTACAACTTGAGTTTATTAAGGGGACTTACACATAAGGCTTGTCTTGGGCAGCAGCAAGAAGACATGGATATCCTTCGCGCCACATGGCAGGCACTAAGGTGTTATATGAAACAGGGACAGATGGATGGGGTACTAGGGCATGACCTGCCCCAGATAAGAGGAAAATGTCTTACCTACTTGCCCAGGTCAGAGTGAGGGCCTATTCCAGGAACAAACACGCTTGGGGGCAATGGGGAGGGATGAGACAGTCTCCGAGGGGGTTTGCAGGAATGAATCTCTGCTCTGGCTCGGGTCTAGCTGATACAGTGTGAGTGTCCAGCTTCTACTCAGGGTCAGGCAGCCATCACGTCATGAACAGTCTCTCTACCACAATCATCAGTGTGTCACGACCGATATAACCCCACACATTTAGAAATGACATCTACGTAATTCATGGGTTAATATTCGGAAATGAGCAACAACACAAAATATTACTATTTTGGGATGTAGGTAAAGTATTACTTACAGAAAAATTTATATCTCAAAAGGGAATGTCTCAGGTTGTCTTTCCTCCTACTTTGGCTGACTTCTTTGTGCTATATTCACCAGTCTATTTGTTTAAATTCTTTTCCTTTCTTTCACCAATATTGTATAATTCCTCCATTCTGGAAGCATCTGTAGCTCTGTTATGAACCTTCCCTTGTACTACCCTATTAGCCTTGGAAACAATACGTACAGTCCCATGCCTGCCTCAGGCATTAACTTTATGCTGGTTAGTATACTCTAAAACTTCTATCTCTTGCCCTGGCTTCTCTCCTAAACTCCATTCCCATATTTACAATTGCGTACTGGACATAGTTTACATTTTCAGAACACCAAATTGACCATGGCTAAAATGAAATTCATCATCCTGCTCCTCACTCTCTAGAATATGCTGTTCTTAATTCTCTGCCTGATCCTGTCACTTTCCCAAATACCCATGCTTGCAAACCCTGTCACTTTCCCAAATACCCATCCTTGAAAACTCAGATACCCTCAGTTCAGAAACTGCATCTCTTTTATAGTCATGACTTTTCTTCTAAGCAAAAAGCCTGACACATAACAAGTATGCAATACATATTTTTTGAATCAATGGAAGCCTCTACCTTCTTTGTAATTACATATTCCTTTCTATTTTTTATAGCTCTATAATGCCCTCTCCAATCCATTCTCTTCTTTGTATTTTTGTTGCGTCTAGTCCCCTTGACCAGTCACCTGGAGAGGCAGCAGGGCAGGTGGAAACTCTGAGAGTTAAAGTGTAACTAATCTCATCATTGTGTTTAACAGACGCCATGTTAGAGGCAAAGTGCTTCCGAGACAGGAAGAAGAGTGAGACTGTCTGTGAGGTTCTTAAAGCTGTTAACATGACTGAAAAAGAATGGTGTTGATCAGATGGGGAATTTGATACACAGATAACACCGCACACACACATAATGCCCATGGAGTCTAGTCAAGCTCTGCTCAGAATGCTTCCCCATCCCAGGCGTTCAGCTTCCTTTGGTGATACGTGTAGCCCAGTTGTTGCAATATTTTTGTTAGTTTTAACTTCTCTAGAACCAAACCTAACCAACCTCTAAATTACTGGCTATCCCACAACTATTCCTTCAATTATCCAGGCTCAGAATGTAAAAATTATCACAGACTCTTGATCCCTTCTATTCCTCACATCTGTTAGGTTGGTGTGAATAGAGTCATTGTGGTTTAAAAGCTTAAAAACATTGCAAAAACCATAATTACTTTGCACCAAGAATACTTCATTGATCCTTTTGGATTTGCATGCTCTTTCCATTTTCCTCTCTCTCTCTTCTTTTTTTTCATTCTTGCATCCTCCCTTCCAACCATAATTTATTAGGTGCTCATTGAAACACACCCAGATTAGTCCTTCAATCAGATCTCCTGCCTCTTTCCATCCCTCCTGAGGGTCCTGCCCATGGTACTAGGTTCCTCATTCTCACATTGCCTTTCGCTGTGTAACGACAGAAGACCCAGGAGTATACAAAGACTCCCTTTCGACCCTGGTATTTAAAACAGGCTCTGCCTTCCTCAGCAAACCTGGCGCTTTCCCTCTCGGCACCATTGCTGTGGGTTTCAGTCAAGTGGGATAATCTGCCCTTCCCTGAACAGACTGTGCTCATATTTGTCCCCCAGGCTTCGCACTCAGGGTACCCAAATCAGAGCCATACTTCCAAGTCCCTTACCCTCCTTAAGACTTTTGCTGATATTCTAGGCTGACACTGATTCCTTCCTTCTCTGGGGTTCTTTAGGCCCAAGGACATCGAGGGGAGGTTGGTTTCCCACAAAGCTTATGAAGCTTAACTTTGAGTGCCCCTTACTTGGACAGCCGCCTCCAAGACAGTGTACCTAATTTTTATTGATAATTCTGTATTTTTTTCTTAAAGAACATCTTCCAATTTGTAAAAAGCCTCGGGTCTTACAAATCTGGATATGTCCCTGAGTTTAGGCAGTAAATTCTATTCTGTCCCTGAAATATTTTCTAATTGGTTAGTGCACAACCAACTTGTTTTACCAGCTTAGGATGAGCTTTCTTGCTATCTAATGTTTTACAGTGTATAGCATGGTAGTTAAAGGGTTATGGATGGAGTCCCACAGACCTATATCTAAATATCAACTCTTGTCATTTCCTGGTTGTGTGGCAAGTTTTGTTTCGTTATTGAGTCTCAGTTTCTTCATCTGTTAAGTGGGAATGATTATGGTGAGGGCTGCATTATGACGTTCAGAGGTTCAAGGCTGCCTTCGTGGGCTCCTTGCTCCATAAAAGAAGTTACAAATCATATTTTAGGACTGTGGGAGTATAAAGACTAATATCCAGGGAGGATTATATTCCATTATGTTCCCTTTTGATTCTGAAAGAGACTAAAACATTTTCATGGACTGCTAGAAGTATCGTGGACCCTAGGCATTGTGGCTAGTGAGCCCATGGAGAAGTTAACTCTGATGATAGTCTCTACACAGAAGCCTGGTAAATAAGAAATGACACAAAGACCATGAATCATTTAACAAAGTGCCTGGCACATATTAGGTGCTCAATAGATGTTAGCCATGATTCGTTTTGATATTACGTGCTTCTTTTGTATCCTTCACAGTGAATAAATGAATGCTTACTAAATTGATTTGACTAGGGAATGATATTTGCAGTGTTAAAAGGTAAACTGAGACCTTTTATTAAACATGTTAAGAGTTTATTTGAACAACAATCTACTGGAATCAGGAAATACCAATCCTGAAGAGGTTAGGAATGCTCCATAGACAGGAGCCTGGGTAAGGACTTATTGTGAAGAGGCAGAGGCAATGCAAGGAAATGATTAGATTGGCTATGCTTAAGTGGTTTCCTTATCTGGGAAAGCCTAGTTGGCTGTTTGTGATTAGTTGTCCTTAGATTTTGATTTCTTAACCTTGAGGCATTTCAGACTTACGTTTTGGTTTGCTTACACAGGCTACTAAGGTATTAAAGCCACCTCAGTCTAAAGGCCTCCTTGTTTAAGTAAACAGTAGCTATGGGAGCTGGGAAACAGAAATGTTACATTATCGTGTATTGTAATATCATGTCGATCAAAGCATTTATTATGTGTTTGCTTGTGTTTCCAGACTTGATGACCACCCTCTGTTTAAGAGAAGTTATTGCCTGCCAAGTATGTGCTCTGATACCTTCAACTTGAACTTCCCAATAGAGGTTCTTAAATACCAGATTCTCAGACTTCACCCAAAAGATTCTAGCTTGCGCAGTAGCTCTGGAATGGGATCTGAACGTATGCATTTTCTTTTTTTTTTAAATCTAACTTTCAACGTGATTTTGAAGAGCAGCTAGATTTGCTTGCCATCCCAGGCAAGCCAGTAGAGGATAGTACTGGCTGCAAGAGTGGCACGCGGAGGCTTTAGCTAACCTCTTCTCAAACTTTGTAACACCCACCCCCAATTACTGCAAATAAAAATAGCATGCCTGCTATGCAAATTCAGCTTCAAGAAAAGTCCCTTAGGCACTCTCTTACCAACCACACTGCACCCTAAAATCCCCTTAGTAGAGTAATTCTGGAGTCTCCAGCAGAAGTGATATAATCCATACTGTAGCTTTCAAGGAGCTTCCAAAATTGGTAACACACAAAACTAGGATAGCATACCTTATGGATGGAATGAGTACTGTAGACATCGAGCATTCATTCAGAGGAAGCAATTACCTGAGTTGTTGGGAGACGCCTCAGGGTGAAGAGTGATTTGAGCTAAACTATGGAAGAAAGTAGAGCTGGGATATATTGTAAGGAAAAAGAACACTGGACTGGAGGTTGGGATTTAGGAATAAAACTGGATTTGCTATTCACTAGCTGGGTGCCTTTGAAAGTGAAGATATAGAAAAATAAAAACCTGGCACCATCTATTTTAAACAAAAAAGCGGTATAAGAATATTAATATTTGCAAAAATATAATTTAAATCAAAAGCATTATTACAAATAGAGAGACATATAACACTATGATAAGGAACAGTCCACCAGAAAGATAGAATCTCATGTACTTGTATGCAACCCCCAAAAAACAAAACCTAGCCTCGCAATATGTTGATCCCCAAACTCGGAGAATTTAACACATCTCTATCAGATAATGATGGATCAATCATTTAAAACTATTTGAACAAACGGAGGGTGCAAAGGAAGTGAAATAACTTGCCCAAGATCACATAGCTAGTAAGTGAGAGCACTAGGGAACTCTGTCGCCAGCCCTCAGCTAAAGTAACATTTAAAGAGATAAAGCTTTAAAATGTATGTACATAAAACATAGTAAACGTAAGCCAATTAAGCATTTAATATTCAATTCAACAAGTTAGAAAACAAAGAATAATTCCCCAAATGAACAGCAAACAAAATTATCAAGACTAAAAGCTTGTTCTTTAAAAAGCCTTATAAAATTGACACACTTCTTATAATACTGACAGAGATAGAAATCTACAGAGAATGAAAATTTGAGAGACAGAGTAACAGAGAGATGAGCAAAGAAAGGGACATAACTGGAGATACAGCAGAGATTTTTAAAATGATAAATAATAGTATAAAGAACTTTTTGCCAATAAATTTGAAAACTTAAAGAAAGTATATTGTTTTCTAGAAAACAAAAATTACCAATAGTACCAAAAAATGAGAACCCAAAGAAACAATACCTAATAAAGAAATGGAGAGTAGTTAAGAATCTTCTAATTCTCTTCTCTCCACTTACAACGAAAGAAGGAACAGACAATTTTATGGTGTATTTTAACAAATCTTTTTAAAACATGAGAACTCAAAGTTTTCAGAGATTTACAGAACAAGGAGAAAGGGGAGAAGGAAAACCCTGTACTTTGTTTTATGAAGTTATAACTACCTTGAACGTGAGATGGGACAAGGACATTACAATAAAAGAAAATTAAGGATGAAAAGTTTCTAAGTGAAATATTAGCAAACAGGCCTGTAGTCTGAGTCCCAGTGGAATCTATTTTCCATGTGGAACTAGAAAGAAGATGAAGGGAATCTTGACTCAATCAAACTGTGGGGTCTTCCTTACAGCCCAGTCTCCCAGGTTATGAAGAATGAAGCATCCCCAAAATGCCAGGGCAATTTTTTAAATTGGATCGTTCTATGGCCTGAAGAAGTGAGCTCCTATTTTCCAGTGTCATTACCATTGATGCTTTGCTGTGCTTGATCTGGGGTGGATGGAACATGCCTGAGATGCTAGTCACCATTCTAATCTCACCAGGATACCATGCAGTCAATACTATACAGGGAATCTAATACTAGGTTACCTGAAGCTACAAGAATTTCGTTACAACCATTGACTCCAACCTCCTTCTACAGCAAACCTTCCTCTAGATGAGTGAGTGCATAACAGGATGGCTTTTGTTCTTCCTTCTTGGTTACGTGCTTTATTATTCCTATGCTTATCGTCAACACTTGGCTAAATAGAAAGTTCACAAAACATACTTTCAGGGGGTCAGTTGTCAACATCTCTTTTTGTGTTAATTAATTAATTAATCTGGTGTTCTTTATGCTGTGAATAAAAAGTATCAGACAGACAGTACTTAATATGTTTTCACTTTTCCTGCTTTTCAACAATAATATAGTTGATTGAAGTTTTTTTGTTTTTAATTAAATTTATTGGGGTGACAATTGTTAGTAAATTTACATAGATTTCAGGTGTACAATTCTGTATTACATCGTCTATAAATCCCATTGTGTGTTCACCACCCAGAGTCAGTTCTCCTTCCATCACCATATATTTGATCCCCTTTACCCTCATCACCTACCCCCCACCCCCTTACCCTCTGGTAACCACTAAATTATTGTCTGTGTCTATGAGTTTTTGTTTCTCATTTGTTTGTCTTGTTCTTTTTGGTTTATATACCACATATCAGTGAAATCATAGGGTTCTCTGCTTTTTCTGTCTGAATAAGTGAAATAAGTGATTGAAGTTTTAAGAGCCATTTTATTTTTAAAATATATAGGAGGATGGACAATTATGTTCACGAACTCATCCTAGAAAAAGTTCTCCATACCTCATTGCTGAATATCACTACCGTCACCTCTGAAGTCCTCCCCTTAGGGAGCTGTGCACTGACGCCAGCTCCTAGTTTACTCTTCAAAGCAATTTTGGAACTCTTTTTCTGGAATGGCCATCAGAGCTGTCATTGTATTACCCTTGATGTCCTGAATGTCATCAAAATGTCTTCCTTTCAAGATTTCCTTTATTTTTGGGTAAAGAAAGAAGTCATTGGGGGCCAGATCAGGTGAGTAGGGAGGGTGTTCCAATACAGTTATTTGTTTACTGGCTGAAAATTCCCTCACAGACAGTGCCCTGTGAGCTGGTGCATTGTCGTGATGCAAGAACCATGAATTGTTGGCGAAAAGTTCAGGTCGTCTAACTTTTTCACGCAGCCTTTTCAGCACTTCCAAATAGTAAACTTGGTTAACTGTTTGTCCAGTTGGTACAAATTCATAATGAATAATCCCTCTGATATCAAAAAAGGTTAGCAACATCGTTGCAACAAGTTCATGAACTTAATTGTCAGACCACATATGATTATATAAGTTGCTATTTGCATACGGGAGACAGTGAATATTCGTTATGAATAAGGGTTTTGGGTTCAGAAAGTGTTGTATTCAAATTTTGGTTCTAATAGAAAATGGTCTGGAGATAAACACCCCAGCTGTCAGCAGAGGTTACCTATGGTGTGGGGCACTGGAGTGAGTCTGGGGCATTCTACATTTATTTTGCTGCCCTTGTGGATTATTTTGACTTGTTATAATGAGGATATATAATTTTTGTAACTTGAAAAGAAGAAAATGGAAGAGAAAGAGAACTAATTCTGTGACCTGAAGCAAAAAATTCTGCCAGTCTGTACCACAATTGACTCATCCACAATATGGGGACTATTGAGAACTACTATGAAGAATACATGAGATAATGCATATAAAGCATTTAACACTCTGCCGGCCACAACTTTGGCATCCAGTAAATTATCAGGCAAAGTGATATCTGCAATGCAGGAAGTGTTCAAAACAGGGTTAAGTAGTCAAAAAAAAAATTAAAAAATGGTAGGTATTCTTACTAACTATATTTTTAAAATTTATTTTGCTTATTCTTGTTTATGCCTGGCACATTTTCCTTGTTTTTTTTTTTGCCTTGAGTTATTTGACCTTGGTTCTTTGCTTTAAAGAAAAGATAGGCTCAAATTGAAGGACATTCTTCAAAATAACTGGCCCAAGACTCTTCGAAAGTGTTAATGTCATGAAAACAAAGAAAGATTCAGACATTATTGTTAATTTCCTGGTTTTGATAATTGAATACTCATTAATATCTGAAATTATGTTAAAATAATTAGTTACTAAAACATGCAGATAGTGGAGAAACACTGTGATCCATTGCTAATAGAATGTAAATTGATAAAACTTCTTTGAAGGACAATTTTTCAGTATCTTTCAACAGCAGAAATGCACATACTCTTTCACCCAAAATTTCTACTTCCAAGTAAGTATCCTACGGAGATGGTTCCATTTGCGTGAAATAACTCAAATAAAATGGTATATTCATTTCAAATGTTTATTGAGAGTGAAGTTTGGAAACAACATACATGAATGGAATGCTTAAATAAATCATGATGCACTCATACAATAGAGTAAACCAAATATAATATATTGCTCTAAGTATACTTTTCTGGAAATAATTCCAAGAGAAGGGAAGTTAAGAGAATAAAGTATAGAACAACGGGAAGAATATGACTCCATTTGTGTGTGGGGAAATGTACATGTGTAAGCATGTATATGCATTGATTTTATATGCATCTATTTATATTTTATATGTACACTTACATATATTTGTATCCTATATATCTTTATATACATATTTTAATACACTTGTATGTATTTTCATAAATGCATATATTTGTAATTAGCACTGTAATGATGTCTAAGAAAGTTGAGAAAATTTTTAGCTCCAGAGAAGAGACTGAGTTTCTGGGAGACAGAGAGTGAGAGAGACTTATTTACCCCAGTATATTATTTTGTGGTTTTTGTGTCTTATGCAATATACAGGTATTACCTATCAAAAACAGTTTTAAAATAAAAACAATGCAGAATTTTAGAGAGCTGATCTGAAATCAATTGAAAGGAGAGAATACTTGTTACTAATATGAGTACAAGCAGATGGAGAGAGAACTTGTACTGAACAATTCTCCAAATATAGAAATAATCTACTGGAGAAAGTCAGACAAACATGGCGTGTCCAAAAATCTGTTTCCAGTTTAAAGATATATTTTTATGGAGTGAGGGAAGTGAAGAGAATAAAGTATAGAACAACACATGGCCCATTCTTTTTTATAAAACAAAGTTAAAGGGGTTAATTTTATGGTATATGAATTAAACATCAGTTAAAAAAACAAAATAATTTTTAATAAATGAATGGTGATGATGTATCCATACCATGGAATACGACTCAGAAATAAAAAGGAAGAAAGTATTAGTACACACAAGAACTTAGATTAATCATCAAGGCATTGTACTAATTGAAAACAAGGCAGTCTCAGGAAGTTACTTGCTGGAAGATTCCATTTAAATAGAATTCTCAAAGACAAAACTGTAGGGAAGAAGAACAGATCAGTGGTTTTCAGAGACTAGGAGTTATCCCTGTAAATGGATAACAGGATAGAGGTTTTTTGTTGGGGGGAGGGCAGATAATAGAATTGTCCTGTATTCTCATCATGTGATAGTTGCGTGAATCTATACATGTATTAAAATTCATAGAACTTTACCTCAAAAGGAAAAAAAAATCAAATTTACTGTACAACAATTTTTAAAATAAAATTTTAAAAAGTTAAAAAAGGAACACCAAAATGTGGGAGTTCTTGCAAGAGTGTAATCCCAAAGTAGAGTCCATAATTTTTGCATTGGAATTTTGTTTCTAAACCAAGAGTCAACAAGGTTTTGATTGTGATTTGATTTTGTGGCCATAATTGTCCTGTTCTATTTCAACATGATAACCCTTCCCCTCCCCATGATTCTTTCAGAGAGAGTCAGGGAATACATCCAGCCCCGTCTTTACCAGGAGCACAGTGGCTGCCTATAGTAATTGCCCTCCCTTGTGAATGAGCCAACCAAGTAGACATTGGTGGATGGTGATGTCACACCCAGTAACACCCTTTTACAGTTCATTGTCACAACACTCCCCAGGTACTGGTATGAGGATGATTCAACGAAAATGAAGAACTGGGAATTCTAGGGCAGTGT
The DNA here is from genome assembly GCF_964194185.1 of Rhinolophus hipposideros. Taxonomy (NCBI): domain Eukaryota; kingdom Metazoa; phylum Chordata; class Mammalia; order Chiroptera; family Rhinolophidae; genus Rhinolophus; species Rhinolophus hipposideros. The sequence goes on from NC_138052.1 coordinate 14,873,953, forward strand.
CAGATCTAGAAAAGAAATTCCAGTACAAGTTCCTCTCCCCACAGTGGCTTAGCAATAGTCACGTCTCCAAACTAGAGAGGAAAATCAAGTCAAACAGGCCTTCCTGAAGATAAGGTATGATAGAGCAGATGTCATCTTTGTTTCTGGTGATGACATTAAATAAAATAAGTCTTTGTTGATATGAGCTAGGCCAAGCAATCAAAAACATAACTATCATCTTTGAAACTTAGATAGAGTAAAACACCTATCATTTTTTAATTTCCCCTGATGGTATACTTTCATATCCTACTTAGTTTACACATTTGTCCCAGACTTCATCCCCAAAACCCTAGAAAAATCCACTCATTATAGAGCAAGATGGGCTGATGGTTTGAATCATTCTGCCACCAAAGGAAGAAACTATCCTGTAGAGAAAGCTTTTTAAAGTACTTCCTGGTTAAAAAGACAGGCTCTGGAGTCAAAAGTCTTAAACTTGAATCCCAACACTGAAATGTATCGGCTGTGTGACCTTAAGTGAGTAACTGAACTTCTCTGACATCAGTTTCCTCTCTTAATTATAGATGCTAAAAGGAACTCGTTGAACTGGTGATAAGATTAAAGGTGATAATGCATCTAGTGCATCTAATGCAAGGTCTGAAGTGTATCCCAGAAGTGTGAGCGACGAAAATATGCTCGGTCATTTTCACATCTGTGTACATGAAGGGATGGGAGGTTCCGGGAAGGTATTTCAATCCCTTTGGCTGCCCAGTTTCTCCACTCTGCTTAGGGTGACCTACGACATTCGCTGGGCAGTTCTGCCTGCTTCCCTGCTAAGCTGGTGTTCCTTATGTCCTTTGCTGATCTGCCAATCAACTTGGTAAACTAAGCATCGTGGAGATATTTGCGACTTCATTTGACTTTTCAACTTAGAGAATGGTTGCTTAAGAAGTGTTTTTTTTAAGGGGCTGCCAGATGGCTCAGTTGGGTAGAGCGTGAGCTCTTAACAACAAGGTTGCCAGTTCGATTCCCACATGGGCCAGTGAGCTGTGACTTTCACAACTAGATTGAAAACAATGACTTGACTTGGAGCAGAGCTGTGTCTCCACCCCCACGCCCCCCAACTAGACAACTACACTAAAGAACGACTTGACATGGAGCTGATGGGGACAGGAAAAACACACTGTTCCCCAAATTTAAAAAAAATGTGTTCTTTAGATTGGGGGCAGCTGGGTCCATTCTGCAGCCCTCAGGTAACACCTCTTTCCACATAGGAAAGCCCCACAGTCTGGGCTGTGGGCCCTGTGTGATCTGGCCACCTGGCACTCTTGGCTGGTTGGGTAGGTGGATAAGGCCATCCTTTTCATGCCCAGGATCCTTCTGCACATTGATAGTCCTTCTGCACAAAGATAGTCCTTCTGCACTATCTTTCTGCTTCTCTTCCTTTTCTCTCCCTTGCCTCCAGATCAGAGTGGAACAGGGATCATTAAAGCTTTATAGGAAGAGTGCCAATAAAGAACTTAAGGAGCTGGGCTTGGTTGGAGAAAAATCATTAGGAAAAACTGACTGTATGTTCTGGGAGCCTTCAGACAGCCACTGCTTCCACGTGGTATTTAATATTTATTGCATCCTCATAATCTTTGAGCTGTTGTATTGTCAATTTTAGAAAGATTGGGGGGAAAGTCCTATGAATATTTATGTTTTACCACATAATATATTTACTATTTTGCTAGGGATTTTGAGTTTTGTATTTCTTATATAAATTGGTAGTAAAAAATAACAATCATCATGACTGCTTTCAGTCCAAATATATTATGTGCAAGAGTGTATTATGTACAAGAATGTCACACAAATTGGGAAGCTTAGTCCTAGAAGCACTTGACACAACACAGTGGTGGCACAGTATTAAAAATGGAACTACCAATGAAAACAGAAATCTATAAGTATCCAGGACGTGTGAACATCCTATGGTACATGGCAAAGGGGAATTAACTTTGCAGGTGAAATTAAAGTTGCCAATGATTTGACTTTAAGATACAGAAATGATCCTGGATTATCTGGGTGGGCTCAATGTAACCACAAAGATCCTCTAAAGTGGAAGAGGGAGAACAGAAGAGGAGGTCAGAGAGAAATTTGAAGATGCTCTGCAGAAAGAACCCCGCCTCTACTCTGAATCTATCTCCGGCCACTGCTCTATTGTTCTCTTTCCCTTCACATCTTAACTTCTTAAAAGGATTGTCTTTGTTCTCTGCCTCGATTTTTTTTTTTTTTGGAGGGGGCGGGGAACAGTGTGTACTTCAGGACTTTTTCCAAGTCAAGTTGTTGTCCTTTCAATCTTAGTTGTGGAGGGTGCAGTGCAGCTCCAGGTCCAGTTGCCGTTGTTAGTTGCAAGGGGCGCAGCCCCCCATCCCTTGTGGGAGTCAAGGAGTCGAACCAGCAACCTTGTGGTTGAGAGCCTGCACTCCAACCAACTGAGCCATCTGGCACTGGCCCATGTGGGAATCGAACTGACAGCCTTTGGCGTTAGGAGCACAGAGCTCCAACCGCCTGAGCCACCGGGTCAGCCCGCTGCCTAGATTTTCTTGTTTCTCAATCATGACTTAATCCGTGATGCCTGAATTTGCCTTCATGTTTTACTGAAATTCTGTTTCCCAAAGCCACCAATGACAGCCTTGTAGTTAAGTCTAGTGACCATCTTTTAGTCTTCTCTTACAGATCTCTGAGAACCACTCTGTCCTTGTGGTTCTCAGAGGTCGGTAAGAGATCAGTTTGGGACTTCTGTGGTCCCACACTCTGCTGTTCCTTCTCCTGTCTCTCTGGCTCTTCCTTTTCTGTTGCATTTGAGGCCAACGCTTCCTCTGCCTGTCCCTTAAGTGATATTTAGGCCCTCCTCTTCTCCCACATACTCTTTTTGAAAATCATCTATAGCCACACCATCAATGAGAAAGCGTCCATATATTGATGACTCCCAACTGATACCTTCAGTCCAAACTTCACCCCTGAGCTTCAGACCTTAATACCAGTTTGCCTTCTGGAAATTCCCTTTGGTTGTTTCACCTTCATCTTAGATTCTGATGCTCCGATTTGGGTGCAAATAGTTTATTTTGGAGGGAGGTGACCCCCATAGGAATTCTGAGGGAATGCAAGTGAGACAGGGAAAGAAAGCCAACCAATAAAGAGTGTGTTAATAAGCAGGTTATCATAGTTGGCAACTGTGGCTCAGTTTCACTGGGGACCCTGTGAGACATCGGGTAGAAGATACCTCAGAACTGATGCTCATACAGGGACAGGAAAGCCTAGGTATGTATTCATCAATTCCTGTCCCTCACTGCTGATGGTCACTCCTGGGACATTCACTCTGTGGAACTTCAGGTCTGACTACTTGTGTTCTGCAGCCAAGCTCATTCTAGTGGCCAAAGAATGGCCACAGGCAGAGAGATACAGACGCTGTCTTCACACACAGTCTGTTTCAATGATAGGCCAACAGGATTGAAGGGCATCATGGAAGTGTCCTCTACACACTTCAAATCCGCATTTCCCAACCTGAATTCAAGACCAAGTCTGCTCTCCCTCCAGGATTTCCTGTTTCAATAAATGGCTTCACTATCAACCTAGTGTCCAAGTCAGAGACTTGAGCAATCTCATTGCCATGCTAGATTTCTCTGTCTCCTACACCATCCATATCATGTCTGTAATCAAGCCCTGTTAATTCTACCTTCCACATTTTTCTCAAATCTGCCCATTTTGTGCATTCCACAGGCAATACTAATCTCAGGCGACCATAATCTCTCACCTGAATGCCTACATCACGCTTGCACTGATCTTTGTATCTCCTACCTCCAGACTTTGTCTCTCCCAGTCTGTTTTCAACATAGTAATCAGAGTGGTTTCTAGAAACGAATTGCATCACGCCACTTCCCTGCTAAAAACCATTCAGTGACTATATCCATAGAGATAGAGGCCACACTTCCTAAGATGTTTTGTGAGATTTTCCATGACTTTGCATTTTCTTACCTCTTTCACCTCATGACTTCTCCCTTTCCTATTCAATTATTTTCTAAAAGACATGTTTCTTTTCCTTACACACGCTTTCAACTTTCAGTCCTTCAAATATGCCAACCTCAGGGCTTTTGCTCATTCTTTCTTCCTCTGGCTAAGACCTACTGTTCCTGAGATCACAATTATAAGTCACTTCTTTCAGGAAGTCTTCTCTGATCTCCCCTGCACTATGGGGATTCCCACAGCACTATGGGTGTCTTCGCCATAGTATTTCTCACCATGGAATTGTAAGCTGTTGACCCATCTATATCCACCTTCTTCTCCCCAGACTGAGAGATCTATTAGGTGACGGGCTTAGTCAGTCTTGGTCATTGTGTTATAGGCACACAGCACTATCTGGTACATAACAGGAATAATACACATCTGTGGAAAAAAGATATCTCCTTCCGATGGCAAAAGCAACAAATATATAAATTTGGCTGCTGGCTGTTGACTCTTTTCCAAATGCTTGAAATCTGAGAGCTCAAAGCAGTTTTTATTTGAATACCACATAGCAGAGAAAGGCCTGTCTTTGAAGTCAGTGGACCAGGAGAAAGAGTGGTATCAATAGACTTCCCTCCCACTGCTGCTCGAGGAAATTATCACAACTCTGAAGAATATCCAAAGAAGATATGTTTCCCAGAAAAATCAAGCCAACGATCTTTCCAAAGCCCCTACTTTTAGTAACCCAGTACTATTCATCATTCTGGTAATGATTTTTTTCTTCTCAAAGCATTCAATTCATTTTCCACTGCTGACATGTAATCCAGAAATAATAGAGGTTGGTCTAGTATAACTCATATCTAAAAAGGGAAAGTACCAACACCCTGAAAGAAAAGCTCTGAATGAAGCATTACCAAAAATAATTCTCAGCAAGTCAGGGGGATATGAAAAGGCCTATTCAGATGTAGATGGTATTTCTTTTTGTTGTTTGTTATAAATATGACTCCCCAATAGGAAGAGTTAAGTTTGAAAGCACTGCCCTGGAAGTCTCTGTAATTATATCCCTGGATTCAAACTTGAAAATGTTTTTCTAGTTTTATTTTCTAATAAAAAGCTACTCAGAGGTGCTAAAATTTGAACCAGTCTTTAAAAACCCTAAACTCCCACTGTGTGGCATGTGTTCAAATATAAAAACTGCTTTGAGCTCTCAGATTTCAGGCATTTAGAAAAGAGTCAAAGCAGACGACCAGGGCCCTGGTGAACATGTAATGTGAGCAAGAAATAAACATTTGTTGTTTTAACCACTAGGATTTGGAACTTCTTTTTCTCTATAGAAAAAGTAATAATTTGTTGTCAACCCTCTGCGATTAGAAGGGGACACAAGAATGAGATATTTGAAGAAAAAAGTACTCAGTCTTATTACTCAAAGGGTCAGTTTAGAGAAGAAGCGTAGATATTAGCCAAAATCAGGTCCCCCAATAACTTCCCCTCTGAATTGACTCTACACATCCCAAATGTTAAGTCTCCCCCCTAAAAGGCCAGATCCTGACATTTCAAGCTTACCTCATGGAGAAACAGCATGAGAAGTTCTTGAGGAGAGGTAGGGCAGAGAATCGGAACAACGGCTCACAGGAGCTAAGCTGAGCACGCTCAGTTCCTTCTCCCCAGCACCAGTGAGATAAGCACTCCTCCAAGGGAATTTGTCCCATACTTTCCCTTCCTGAGCAGAGGAACTTATTTACCCTGGGTGGAAAAAGTTACAGTTGAAATAATGGAACATTGATCCAATCAAGCCCGGGAACAAAAGCTAATGGGACCTACAAAGTCTTCTTTCACTTCAAATTCGTTTTGAAAGTGACCAGCATTGTAGATACTAAATTCATGCAATGTGGCATCTGTCCTGGGAGACAGAGCACAAGGCCATCGATCTTCAGAGAAAGCAGGATCCTGTGCTGTTCCCGGGGGTGAGAAGCTGGATTAAATAAACCACGTCTGGGTGATCATAGGTTCATCTCCTCTCTGAGAGCAGATCTGAAGGAGATACAGTCTTACAGGACAGCCTGGATAGAGGAATGTGAAAGAAAAAGAGACAGTCCTGTTATTTTGATTTAATACAGAAAAAGGCTCTGGGTCTGTTTATAGGCATATCCGCCTCAGAGATTGTAGTAGCTGGTGATGGAAGCTCATCCTTTTCCCATTTGCCTTCCTTAATGGATGCTTTCCTCATTTGCCAAATGAATGATGTTTAAAACTATTCATTTAAACGCAGGGTTTTATTGTAGCTTTCATTATAGAAATAGTATGGAATTTAGCTCTAATTTCATGACAAAGAAGTGTATTACTAAGAAAATGTGACACCACTGAAGTGGGTCAGTTTTAAGCTAGGGAAGCATGGTGTAGTGATACCTTGGAAAAAACAACCAACTAATCCTGTGATTGTCATGTGGGATGTATCAGTTGAGTAACAAACATGTGTTTGACTTCCAAAACAACAAAATGCCTTGGCCTCTGCATACACACACACACACACACACACACACACACACGCACACACCCCACACACACATACACACACTGATGCACAAACACACTCCTACAGAAAGTTAGGATAGATAAATAGGAACAATGAAAGAGAGGAAAGGGGGAGGGAAGGAAAAAGAAAGAAAGAAACGGGGAATATTTTTCCTCTCTTTAACAAGTTTATAAACTATATAACAAATTGAGTCATTTTGGTCAAATGCCTTCTTTATGTGTAACAGCTAAGAAACCACGAGTTCATCCTGTGAAAAGGAAGAGTCTGGCATTACATCTTAAATTGTAATTATCTTCTTCACATGGACATCTTAAATTGTAATTATCTTCTTCACATGAATGTTGGAGCAAAGGTTTTCGTATCAGTTTATTTTGGGGAAACCGTCTGCTTCAATTGATCCTAAGACATCACTTGGATGAACTACACAGAAACTAAGACGCTGTCGTGATAGGCCTACATCATGGGTGTTGCTATTGAAAATTGCTCTTTCTTTTGCATAAAACTTTTCTACTATGTGTTCATTTTCTTCACAGTTTCTTGTTCAGAATATAGGAGCCTAAATCAAATTCCTGGAAAAGTATGCTTTGGACCTATTTTCAGGTGGCTGTGGGTTTTTTTGTTGTTGTTGTTGTTGTTATTTTTTGTTTGTTTTATTCTGAGGTTCCCCAAACTAAAAACATTACTGTTTCTCATTACAAAAGAAACTGCATATTTTCTTAAATACTCATAGCTGATCTTAATGGGTATTATTTCTTCCCTGGACAATGTAAGTAGTTTAGTTTGGGTGGATAAAATGACAATCTTTTAATATTATGTTGCCTCATCCAGATAGATTTCATGTTTTCGTGTAGTTTATAAATTTTATTAAGTGGATGTTTCAGAATGTCCATTTCCTAGAAGCTAAATTACGATTAGCTTCTAGGAAATTTTTAGCCAGAGAAGCACATAGAAGCTGGAAAGTCTCCCTTATTAATGAACACCTTTTATCAATAGTTTTAGATTCGGGTTAGAATTTATGATTTATTCTGTGTCTGCTTGTTGTCAAGCATTCTATTTATACTATAAATTTTGTTGTGAATTTCCAGCATAGCCCTAATATTGTGAGTGAGACAGAAAGAATCCCACCAGCGAAGTGTGTTTTCTCGTGCTTTTAACCCTGAATTATGATTTGCTGTCTTGGATTGTTTCTGAACTCTGGTCATTTTTTCAAGGTGAGAAAGGACAGTGGTGAGCCCCAGAACCCCGGGGGGAAACATGGGAGTCCATTTTCTTCATCAAAAGAGATTACAATAATTTCTGCCCACTGTGGCCTGTTGATTACAAGAATACAGACAGTTGCTCTCCATGGACCGTTTGCTCTATCTAGTGGACATAGGGTAACTAATCTTCTCAGTTTGCCTGGCACTGAGGGGGTTACCAGGATGTGGGACTTTCAATGTTAAAGCTGGTAAAGTTCCAGTAAACCAAGACAAGTTGGTCACCTTACAAAGTCCCAAATTCTGAAAGCTGGCATCTGTCAATTAGCATGTTTTCAATGTCCATTCATGTATTATTAGTATGTCATTCCCTTTTACTGCTTAGTAATATTTCACTGTATTCACATACCATGTGTTGTCCATAGATGAACGTTTTAGTTTGGTCCTCTTTGGGAATATTATGAATAATGGTGCTAGGAACGTTTATGTGAAAGTTTTTGTGTTAACATATGTTTTCAATTATTTTGAGTACAGACTTATGAGTGGAATTGCTGGGTCATATGGTAACTCTCTATATTTAACCTTCTGAGGAAATTCCAGGCTATTTTCCAAAGTGGCTGAACCATTTTGTATTCCCACGAGCAGTGTATGAGGGTTCTGATTTCTTGACATCCTCACCAAGAGGATGTTATTTTCTTTATTTTTTGTTTTAGGAATCCTAGTGATAAAATCCTCAGGTGTAAAGTGGTACCACATTATGCTTTTGATTTGCATTTCCTTGATGACTAATGATTGTGAGCATTCTCTCACATATTTATTGGTCATTTTAATATCTTCTTTGGAAAATGTCTGTTCAAGCTGACTTCTATTTAGCTAAATCAAATCAAACAAAAACAAAAATAAAAATACTACACATAAGGTGAACTAAATATTTAGCTTCAGGATGGTTAGACTTTTAGGTCTCCTAGCACCCAGTTTTCTGTCACTGATGGGATAGTTTGCTCTTCTGACAATAACACAGTTGTCACAGGACTTACCGCTAGCCCAGGTGCTCTATACTGAGAAGATAAACAAATCCAAAATCCTTCAACCAGCAACTCCACTCAACTTTTGTGGCAGGTTAGTTTCAAGTTCCCCCGGAACTGGTAGGATGCCAATCAATCTGGCTGGCCCTTGACGCCTCACACTCATTGGTCAGTTCAAGCATACAATATAATTATTCCTCCAGTGGCAAGTCAGCAAGAAAGATTTGGTGAGGTCAGCTCTGGGATGGACATTAGAAAGCAGGAGAGACTTATTATTTCCTATAGGAGAAGCTGACCATTAAAACCTTAGTGAGTTGCATTTGAAGCTGGTAGGAATGGGGACAACTGTGTTACCGGGGAGAGGTAATACTGGAAGCTATCACTTCCTGTAATTTAGTTTAGTTAGAAAGCATTACAGAATACTAAGCAAAAAATTTAGATGTGTAGTGAGGAAGCAAGAAAAGTCCTGGAGTATTGAGTGGTGGATGAGCCCTACAGAGAAAAACTTTAGTGTGTCTAGAGGTGGCATAGAAGTACTGGAGCATATTTCAATGGAGACAGAGGATGCAGGGAAACTGTGTCCATTGATTCTGTCACTTACTGCAGACTAGTAGAGATCTTGTCAGATGACCCCTCATCATTTTGCTCTAGCTCAGAAACAAGTAGAGTACAGAGACACTGCTTTTTGAAAAAAGGGATGCGTGGGATTGATACATCAATAGTTGACAAAATCTTCATTTGGGGTATATCAATCCAGGAATCCTTTAGTTTGTAGCAGCCTGGAGGTCAGCAGATGAGAGTCCTCTAAGAATTTCCCCTGAAGCTGAATTTCTCTGAATCAGGACAGCCTGAGTCTTAGGGCAGCCCAGCAACCTCTTGGAAGAGATGACTGGCTTTTCAGTTTACCAGTATTTGTTTCCTAGCTCTTACATAGAGTGCAAAAGTGTACCCTGAATACATAAATCTCTTTAACTGTAATAACCATGGTAACAATTGGTTGAAAGCTTGCAACGTTCCAAATGTTCCTAGTTTTCTTAGGAATTCTTCTCTAGTTTGCTTTCCATTTCTCTGTGAGTATTTTGAAACCCTAATGGGAAAGCCCTCTGTATACCAGACAGTAGGATTTTGTCTCTGTCCGCATGGGGCCTTCAGACCATGAATTAATAACAAATGGAACACCAGAACCCAAAATGTGGGATATCATCCCTTCTTTTTTTTAATGTCAATTCACAGTGTCTTTCCCTGTTTGCTGCCCCAAACAAAATTTTATCTATCCTGTTTTTTTCCCCATTTAAATAATATTGACATAAAGTTATAGGCAATAAAAATATCTGAGTTATTGGAAACTTTAATCTATTGCAATGATTCTTTTCACATTATACCTCATGCTTTGGTTTAATGATTTCTAATGAAATTTTTAAATGAAGAGGACTTTTATTCAAAGATTATCAATTACATTAATTTACATTTGGTAGAATGCTCATTAATTTAAAAATTTTACTGAGCACCTAATATGTACCAGGTATTTTTCTAAGTTTTGGAGATACAGCAATAAAAAAAGGCCAACAAACTGAATAGGCCTATCTTGTGGGTTCCTGGACCCAATTTCAATGTGTATGTGTGGGGATTTGGGGGGTTTCCCACACAACACCAGTCAATTATTGGACACCAGCAAGGTGTCAGAGAATTCAACTGAATTTTGACACTGTCTATCTGGAGATAGCATTAGATTTCACAGGTTAAGAATTTAGTCCTATAAGGCTGCCCCTTCCCTTGCCCTCTTCCACTCCTACTTCAGATGCCCATAGGAAGCCCAAGCTGTTATCTATGCCTTTGAGCAGCCAGCTACAGATCGGAGGTTCCCACAATCCCCTCATTGGACTTCAAATGTCAGTGACAAGTCCAGGTTGTTACCTGTACTTTTGACTAACTGGCAATAAATCACAAGTTCCCATGACCCCCTTTAAGTAATTTGCTAGAGTGGCTCATAGAACTCAGAGAAACATTTTACTTACTAGAGCACCAGTTTATTACAAAACAATATAGCTCAGAAACAGCCAGATGGAAACGATGCATAGGGAAAGGTGTGGGGAAACAGTGTGGAGCTTCTATGTTCTCTCTTAGTATACTATTCTCCCAGCATCTCCAAGTGTTCATAACCCAGAAGTTCTCCAAACCACACCCTTTTGGCTTTTTTATGGAGGCTCATTGCATAGGCATGATTGATTAAATCATTGGCCATTGAGTTAAGCTCCAGCCCCTCTCCCTTCCTTTGAGGTCAATGTGTGAGATTGAAAATTCCAACCATCTAATCACATTTAGGAAATTCCAAGGGTTTGGAGAACTATGAGCCAGGAACTGTGAAGGGAAACAAAATATATAGGAAAAATATATTTTAGTCACATTTGGTCAAAATATATTTTAGGCTGTGAATGACAACATCACAGCCTACGGCAATTAAAGAAATTTAATCAATCATTAGTAACTTCCAAATCAGAAAGCACCAGACCCAGATGTGTTCACTCTACCAAACACTTAAGGAAGAAATTATACTAATTCTCTACAATTTTTTTCAGAAGATTGAAGCAGAGGGAATACTTCCCAACTCATGCTATGAGGCCTGCATTATCCTAATGCCAAAACTGGGAAAAGTTGTTACAAGACAAGAAAACTACAGACCAGTATCTCTCATGAATATAAATGCAAAAATTCTCAACATAATATTAACAAATCAAATCCAACAATGTATCAAAGCAATTACACAACATGATCAAGTCGGATATATCCTAAGTAGACAAGGCTGGTTCAACATTAAAAAATCAATGTAGTCTACTACATCAACAGGTTGAAGAACAAAAATCAAATGATCATATTAATAGATGCAGAAAAATCATTTGACAGAATCCAATATTTATTCCTAATAAAAACTCTCTCAGCAATCTAAGGAATAGAGGGAAACTTCCTGAACTTCATAGAGAACATAAATTTAAAAAACTACAACTAACATTCTTAGTAGTGAGAACTAGAAACTTTCTAAGATCATGAGCAAGGCAAGGATATCTTCTCTCACCACTGATTTTAACATTATACTGAAAGTCCTAGTTAATGCAGCAAGACAGGAAAAGGAAATAAGAGGTATACAGATTGGGAAGGAAGAAACAAAACTGACTTTGTTTACAGATGACATAAACATCTATATAAAAAATATGATGACCCAAAAAACTTCTGGAACTAATAAGCAATTATAGCAAGGTCATAGGATACAAGGTTAATATACAAAAGTCAATCACTTTATACCAGCAATGCACAAGTGAAATTGAAATTAAAAATGCATTACCATTTATATTAGCACCTTCAATTTGAAGTACTTAGATATAAATCTAAAAAATATGTACAAAATTGATATAAAGAAAATACAAAACTTTGATAAATGAAATCAAAGAACTGAATAAATGGGAAGATATTCCATGTTCATGGATAGGAAGACTCAATATTGTCAAGATGTCAGTTCTTCCCAAATTGATCTGTAGGTTCAATGCAATCCCAACAAAATCCCAGCAAGTTACTTTATGGATACTGGCAAAGTAATTCTAAAGTGTATATGGAGAGGCAAAAGACCCATAAAAACCAACACAATACTGAAATAGAAGAATAAAGTTGGAGGAATAACATTACCCAACTTCAAGACTTACTATGTGGGTACGGGAATCAAGACAGTATGGTATTGATGAAAGAACAAACAGATTAATGGAATAGAATAGAGGAATCAGAAATAAACCCACAAAAATACAGTCAACCATTCTTTGACAAAGGAGCAAAGGCAATACAATAAAGAAAAGATAGCCTTTTCAACAAATGGACATACATGTACCAAGAAAAAAAAAAAAGAATCTAGACACAGACCTACACTCTTCAAAAATTTACTCAAAATGAATCACAGATCTAAATGTAAAATTATAAAATGCAAAATTATAAAATTCTAGAAGATAACATTAGAGAAAAATCTAGATGACTTGTGTTTAGTGATGTTACTAGATACAACACCAAAGGCATAATCAGTGAAAGAAATAACTGATAAGTTGGACTTTATTGAAATTTAAAGGTTTTGCTCCGTGAAAGACACTACCAAGAAAATGAAAAGGCAAACCAGACTGGGAGAAAAATTTATGAAAGCTACATATGATAAATGACGGTTATCCAAAATATTCAGAGGACTCTTAAAAACTGATCAATAAGAAAACAAACAAACTGATTAAAAAATGGGCCAAAGACCTTAACAGACACCTCACCAAAGAAGATACACAGATGGCAAATAAGCATAGGAAAAGATCCTCCACATCAAATGTTATCAGGGAAATACAAATTAAAACAACAATGGGATACCACTACACACCTATTAGAATGGTCAAAATCCAGAACATTGTCAACACCAAGTGCTGACAAGGATGTGGAGCAACAGGAACTCTCATTCGGTACTTGTGGGAATGCAACATGGTACAGCCACTTTGGAAGACAGTTTGGCAATTTCTGATAAAATTAGAAATACACTTACCTTTTACCCCAGCAATCAAGCTCCTTGGTATCTACTTAAAGGTGTTAAAAATTTATGTCTATGCAGAAAACTGCGTTCAGGTTTTACAGTAGCTTTATTCAAATTACCAAAACTTGGAGCAACCAAAGTGTCCGTCACAGGTGAATAGATAAATAACCATGGTACATCCAGACAATAGAATATTATTCAGTGCTAAAAGGAAATGAGCAATCACGTCATGAGAAGACATGGAGGAAACTTAAATGCATATTACTAAGTGAAAGAAGCTAATCTGAAAAGGCTATAGACTGTATGATTCTAATTATATGACATAGAAAAGGCAAAACTATGACAACAGTAAAAACTTCACTTGTTGTTAGGGGTTAGAGGGGAGAAAGGGCTGAATAAGCATGGCATAGAGGATATTTTCGGGTAGTGAAACTACTCTGTATGATACTATGATGTTATAGTGGATACATGTCATGATAAGTTTGTCCAAATACTTAGAATGTACAACACCAAGAGTGAACCCTAAGGTAAACTGTGGGCTCTGGGTAACATGTACCACTGGTGGGGAATGGTGATAATGGAGGAAGCTATGCATGAGTGGGGTCTCAGTTTTTCTGTGAACCTAAAACTGCTCTACAAAGTAATTTAGAAAAATAAAGGCAAAACCCTTACCCTTATGACATTGTCAGGAGCTCAGCTGAACTGGGAGAGAAAGAAAGCAGTCACAGTAACCCTTTAAAGCCATAAAGCCAAAAATCAGAGTTAAGCTTTTAATCACTTACTGCGATAGTACAAGGTAGAGTCTAGACTTGGAGAAAGTGCAGACTCCCTCTTGTTACCTTACACCACAAAATGGCACACCAGTGAAGGTGAGGTATATCAGTGCAGATGTGGGAGCCTTCAGTAGTTTTATGAACTCTTGGGTGTGGGGGTGAGTGGGGATGGCAATGAGGGGGAGAGTTAGAAGTGGAAAAGTACTGGGTACTGAATCAGAGTGGGGAGTGGGGAAAAATGACTTCAAAGTTTCCCCCCTCCCTTTTATGAGGAGGTCTCAGCAGAGGGGACTGAAGAAGACTTCTGCCTGAGGCCCCAGATAAGAAGACCTAGGAAGGAAGTTCCCAGGGTTGGAGTGTAAATATGTGAAAGAATATGACTGAATCCTAGACAGCACCTCTCTTCAGAGACTGCTATGCACTGGCTGTAAACCAAGTCTGGCATAGGGAGGGTAACTTTCTCTGTGAGGCCTACCAGGTACAGCCTTTGTAATTGCCTATGGTCAGGTCTGAAAAATCACACATAGGTTTTGTTTGCTTGTTGTTTGTTTTGTTTGTTTTTTTTAGATCGACCACATTCTTTGTATTTAGTCTTTTGAAAAAAGATTTTTATTAAAAATATTGCTACAAAATATTATTAGTTTCAGGGGTATACCAGGGTTATTCAACATTTATATACCTAAAGAAGTGATCACCATGACAAGTCCAGCAACCATCTGATACACCAGGCTATCACACCGTACTATGCTATCACAATATTATTGACTATATTCCCATGCTGTACGTTACATCCCCATGACTTATTTGTTTTATACTTGGGAATTTGGGCCTCTTATCCCCCTTCAAATTTTTCCCCCTTTAAAAAATTACAATTGACATTCAATATTATTTTATATTAATTTCAGGTGTACAGCAGAGTGGTTAGGTATTTACAAAATTTAAGAAGTGATGCCCCTGACTAGTCTAGTACCCACCTTACACTAGACGTAGTTATTACCATATGATTGACTTTATTCTCTCTGCTTTATTTTACATCCCCATGACTATGTTATAACGACCAAGTTGTGCATCTTAATGCCTTCACCAGAGGTCTCTTAAACACTCCTCATATTTTTGGATTCTTATTTCTTTCTTTTTGTTCCGATTGGGTATTTTCTGCTACCTTGTCTTCTAAATCACTAATTCAATCCTCTGCTTCATCTTGTCTGCTGGTGATTCCTTCTAGTGCATTCATTTCAGTTACTGTATTCTTTACTTCTGACTGGTTCTTTTTTATTTGTCCTTGTCTATGCCCTTTTTTATACTTCCTATCTCTTTGTGGAAGTTCTCACTAAGTTCTTTGAGCACCTTTATAACCATTGTTTTGAACTCTCGTAGGTTGCTTGCCTCCATATCGTTAAGTTCTTTTCCTGGATTTTCCCCCTGTTCTTTCACTGGGGACACATTTCTTTGTTTCCTCATTTTGGCTAATTCGCTGTGTTTGTTTCTATGTGTTATGTAGATCTGCTATGTCTCCCAGTCTTTGTCAGATGGTAGTAGGTGTCCTATGGGGCCCAGTGGCACAGTCTTCCAGGCCACTTGCTCCAGGTGCTCCAAGAGTATCCCGTGTATGGATAGTGTGTGCCCACCTGTTATTGCTGAGCCTTGATTGCTATTGGCACATCAGTGGATAGGACTGACCCTTAGGCTAACTGGTTATGAGGTTGGGCCATGTCCACAGCTTATGGGCTGCTGTGTGGGGGGCTTACCTCACTGAGTGGAATTTGCCCTAGTGGGCTCTGGTGCTTGCTGAAACCACCTTTTGTGTTTGCCACTTGTGGGGCTAATTGGATGGTGTTCTGCTATTGTCTGAAGCCAACCTCCAAGTATGTTGCTTCTGGAGCCTCTTGGGAGGGGCTCTGACGCAGGCCCAGGTCACCCACTGCCTGTGACTGTTCAGTGACTACCTGGTAGGAGCTACAAAGTGATCCACAGTTGTTTGCTGCCTGTGCTAAACCTACATGCGCCTGGGAGAGGCGATGCTATGAACTGAGGACAGCTGCCACCAGTTCCAGGCCTGGGGTAGCTCTATAAAAAAAGCCAGAATACCCCAAAGCCTGCTGCCACGTGCTGGCTCCCTTAAGGTTCAGCCACTGATAGAGCCTCATGCAGTATGCAAGTCGGGTGAGGGAGGATTTCAGGGAGTCACTAGAGTGGGAAGAATTGTGGTCGGTCACCAGTTTAATGTAAAATCTGGTTTGATGCCAGTGCTGACCCTGGAGCTACTCAGCAAAAGTCTCAGAACACACTTGAGGCCAGTTGCCGCCTGCCAGGGGCCTGCCAAAATCAGACAGTTTTCCAAGAAAGAGTGAAATTTGCATGGGACTGGCTGCTCACAGAGAAAGTGCCTCTGGCATGGGGGAGTTGTGTGGGGTGGGGTCCCAGTCTGCCAGCAGGGTGGGGCTGCAGAGCTCATAAGACCAATCAGATTCAGATTTGGCCATGTGGGGCGGGCTCAACACAGGAAAGATGGCGCCTGCCTGCCCACTGCACAGGAGGAGGGCCTCACACAGAGAAAATGCTGACTGTCCTCCAGTCCTCCTCCTGCAGCCACACACCTCGGTCTGCCCCACCCCCGCATGTCTCCAACACAGCCCAAGTCACTGTCCCTCCGCTGGAGCCCAAGGTGAGTGCCAGCGAGTGGGTCTGCGCGTGGGCTGTTTAAGAGGATGTCTGGGTTTCCTACAGCTTTCTGTCCCACCCAGATGGTTGGAACCTCCAGGGGGGCTCTCCTCTTACTGGAACCAATACTTTGGGCTGGGGGAGCCTGGTGTGGGGGGCTGGGGTCCCTTGCTGCTCTGGGGGGGAGCCTCCATGGCTGAGATATCCATTCTGATTCTCAACTGCCACACAGAGATTTGGGGCCTGTTCCACGACTCCACCCCTTCCTACCAGTCTCACCAAGGCTTCTTTTTTTATATATTTAGTCATAGGACTTCTGTTTGGCTAGACTTTAGGTGGTTCTCCAGGTTGATTGTTCTGTAATTGTTCTGTAATTTAGTTCTAATTTTAATGTGTTCATGGAAAGATGCGGACACGGTGTTTACGTTTATCTGCTCTGCCATCTTGGATCTCTCACACGTAGGTTTTTAACCAGGAGCCCAACTCCTCACTAACATGCAAGATGATCAATAGGATAAACAAGTAACATACATGCTATGTTAGATAGTGGTAACAATAGAAGAGAAAGAAAGAAAGAGAGGGAGGGAGGGAGGAAGGAAGAAGAAAGAAAGGCAGAATGAATGAATAAAAGAAAACAAGCAGAGGGAATTTAGGGAATAATGAAAGTTTGGGAGTGGGTGTGTGAAAGCAATTTGAGACAAGGGAAGGCAAAGGAGGCTTCACTAAAAAGATGACATTTGGTGAAAGACTTCAGGAACTGAGCCTTGCAGATACCCAAGGGAAGAGCAGGTTATCCAGAGGGGACAGGAGCTACCAATTGCTTGAAGTGGCAGCGATGGGGTCATGGGATGGAGAACTAATCTGGGTCTCGATCCTACAGTAGCATCTGTAGCACTTGGGCTTTTTCTCTGAGTAAGACCAGAAGACACTGGGGTTTTTCCATACAGGAATATCATGATTTGACCCTAGCAAGCCTCTTGAAAACAGATTTAGTAGAAGAGGAGATGTTAAGGGCAGAGAGAAGGAGACCCATTAGGAGGTTACTGGAACAATCTAGAAAACAGATGGTATTGCCTTAGACCAGGGCGGTGGGACTGGAAGTAGGAAGAAATAGTTGGATTTTGGATATATTTTTAACACAATGCTCTCATTTCATCCATTCTAAACACACATTTTTCCCTTCACATTTTAATGTATCTGAATCAGAACGCATCTTCTATTGGGGCAGCATCTGATGATTGCTTGCAGCCAGATAGCAGTCACGATGTAGTTGTTTAGCTGGCTTAAAATCTTCCCATGGTACCATCTGGAAATCGCCAGCACTGGCCCATAGATACAGATATGTTGTGACAAATTCTCATTTTATGTAATTAAATTTCAAAGTATTATATCTTTGCTCAAAAATGCATCATAAATGTGGCTTCTCCCATTAACTATACTTCATTTGTGGCCCTCATCGTTTCTGAATGTAGACATTAACTTCCTCTAGGCTTCTTCCTCCAGGCTTCTAGTCTCTTGCCTCCAAAGAGCATTGCATGCTGGTGCCAGAGTGATGTTCCTGAAAATCAAAGTTGATCATGTTGCCCAGTGCATATAAGTTTCTGATATTGTGTGGTGGTTATGTAATCCATTCAAAACTTCACCTTCATGCAAGATCCCCACAGTCTGCCTCTAGCCTTATTTCTCCTAACTTGTACTTCCTACTTGAGCTACACTGAACTCTGTTTCCTGTGCAGTTAGGACATTGTTCCAGCTGTCTACCTTTGCACCCCACTTCCTCTGCCTTTCTCCCAAGGATGTTGCTCCTCCTTCAAACTCCAGCTCAAATGTCATCTCCCTTACATAATATTTTTAACTCTCCAAGCAGATTTAAATATTTATCTTCTCACAAAACATGCTGACTTGACATGCTGATCATGTGTTTTTCCATCTATCTCCTTCAGGAGGCTGTGAGATGGGGACCTCATTCATATTTGCCACACAAAATTTCTGAGCATAGTAATACATTTGGCAATGAACAGGTATGCGGTATTTGTAAGAGTGTTTTTATTATATTGGAGTTGACGAAACACAGTTCCCACTCTTGCAAAATGTAGATAACAGAACCTACCTCAAAAGGTGTTTTAGGAGTTTTGAGGACTACATATGATAATGTATATCCCAGGTACAAAGAGCAATGCTTGCTACATCGGTGTTCTCAATAAATGTTTACTCTTTTAAAAATTTGTATTCCATTTTGAATAATATTACTCTTAATGCTTCAAAATATCATAATACATTTTAAACTCCATCTTAAAATTGTACCATCTATTTTTAAGCCTTAGAATGGGATCTATTCCACCACAGAAACTTCTGGTGTGTTCAACAAGAACAGAAAATAAGCAGTGAAAAGAGGTGGTAACCCCATTTTATTTCTCTCTTGATGACAGAGTGCTGACATCTATGATTATTTGAAGATTCTAAATTTAGAGCACTGATGACCCAAAAGCTCTTCTCACGTT
This sequence comes from Rhinolophus hipposideros, assembly GCF_964194185.1. NCBI lineage: Eukaryota > Metazoa > Chordata > Mammalia > Chiroptera > Rhinolophidae > Rhinolophus > Rhinolophus hipposideros. Next base: position 14,893,139 of record NC_138052.1, read on the forward strand.
TCATTTTTTCTAATAGCTTCTGAAAAGAAACACTCCCAGGAGTATCAACGCTGTGTAAATTTAGGTAGTTTATGGTAGTGTATTGCATCTTATGACATTGACCTTATCTCACAAGAGTATATTCATGTTCAATCTGATTGGTCATGATAAACGCATCATCCAATTACTTACTCTTTGCTAATATAGAAATAAGCAAGTTAATGCATTGATTAAGTCACTAAAACAGATTTCACTGGGTTGCTGTTAATTGTCACTGAGGTGTGTGACTCTGAGCAATACTTTAACGTGTACTTCCTTCTGAGACTTAGGAATTTTCCTGATTGCTGCATTGACACTAATGAATTTTGAGTCCTGATCATGAAATTCCCCTCAAGATTTTAAGTAAAATTCTTCAATAAGTTCATTTTGATTGGTGCACTACTGTTCTTAGCATTTATCATGGCTCCCCATTCATTCTTTCGCTTGTTTGGAATATTGAGAAACTTTAGAATTTATTGAATAAGTGAGCGTCTATACATGCATCATTTTCAAATTATCCAGATTCGTGTAAGATGCAAAGTATACTTGGGAAATATGTTTCTAATCTCTCCTTTCCTCCCTCTCCTTACTGATGACTTGATTCATGCTTCAGAAAAAATAGAAGCAAACAAGCACTCACTTATCTTCTTTCCACTACATCTCCACCACCTCTTGGATCAGGACCTCTGACTTTCAATCCGCTATCATAAGAGAACACATTCCTGCTCCTACCTTGGTCAGCCCTTCCCTTATGCTCTGGATCTCATCCCCTTTCACCTTTTCAAGGACTGCAGTCCTACAAATAGACCCTAATTTGCGTTATTAATTTCTCTCTCTCTCCAGGATTGTTTCCATCAGCCAAAACCCTTCTCTGGACCTCTCTGTCCTGTCTAGCTTCTACCCCATTCTTCTCCTTCCTCACAGCAAAACTTCTCAAATTAATGGCTTTCGCTTCTATGTCACCTATTTTCTCTCCTCAATCCATTTCAATTAGACCTTTGTCCTCACACTACATCTGAAACTTCTAAAAGGTTCATCAGTGACCTCCAGGTCACCAAATGCAATGGTCACTTTTTGCCTTCCTTTTAACATCTTAGCAAAACTTCCAAGTGACCAAGCTCTCCTTGACACTGTCTATTTTTTTAGCTTTCTCGATACCCCCTCCTCCCCTGATTTTCTTTTATATTACTGCCTATTGACTATAGGCTGGTAACTCCCAAGTGTATATATCCAGATGTAAGCTTCCCCAGCATTCCAACTTGTATATCTAAACAAAATTTGACATCTCTATTTGGATATCTAATGAGCATCTCATACCTAACTTTTTATTATGATCACCTTTCCATGTAAATAAATATACATTTAGAATCCTTTTGCTGTTCACTCTACCCAATACTCTCTTCTCTCATCTTTTCCTGTATTTCCTTCCCCTTCTCCTAAACCAGACTCCAGTAGATTAGGTCCCTTGGTGATTCCATAGCACCCAATGGTTTTCCTTTGTAGTAATTAGCACACTTGTAGTCAATTAGTCAAATGCATGATTATCTGTTTAATGTCAATCTTGCCCCTTTAGCTTCTAAGATCCCCCAGGCCAGAGATTTTCTGTGTTGTTCACTAAGCCCTCAGGCCTCAACATAGTGTCTTGTACATATTAGGTGCTCGATAAATATATATATTTCTTAATCTTTGTACATCTAGGTTGCTTTCTATTTTTCACTTTTATAAGGAGTTCAACAATGAATATACATGTAGCATGTCTTTAATCATGTGCTTAGACAAATCTCTAGAAATAAAATCATTGATTTTATTGTGAGATGCACATTTTCAAGTCTTTTATTATAATGTGGTAGTCTGCAAAATGGCCACATTATCTTTTGCCCTCCCTGTTCGAGCAAGCCACGCATTCTTCAAAAGGTGATGTTTCCTTCCCTATCCTTGAACAACTTGCTTTGACCTTTAGAATGTGGTGAAAGTAGGATGCGCAGTAAAATTAAAATGTCAGATAAACAGAAACCTGGGACATACTTACATTGAAAAATTATTTCGTATTTATCTGACATTCAAATTTAACTGGGCATCTAATATTTTTATTTGCCAAATCTGGTAACACTAAGCATCATGACACTCTGCCAGTTCCAGGACAAACCTTTCAGAGACCTGGCAGTTTCTACTTTGGTCCTGTGGAAGCCACCTGCTATGCTGTAAGGAACTTTGGGCTAGACTTACTGAATGAAGAGTGGTTACCTAGAGACTCTCAGGAGGATGAGAAGTCATTTTAGATGTTCAGCCTCAGCTGGACTCCCAGTCTTGGGAGTAGAGGCTCTGACAATATGTGTCCAGGTAGATTTCAGAATTGCTATAGACCTGTTCTTATTGTTGAATGGGAGTGTCTATTGTGGTTTTCCTGTCCCTTCCTCACCACTGTATGCCTGGTAGGGGTGGAAGAGTCGGGGGAAGTTGGAGGAGAGGCAGAAAACAATCCACAGCTCTCCAGGTCCAGAGGAGCTGCATCTACATCTAGGCATGATGCAAATCATGAAATATTGAACTTTGAGCCTGCTGCTTTCATGGGATGAGATCTTGGGAAGTGGTGAGGTTTTTTTCCATGTGGGAAGAATATCTATAATTTGTGGTCAGAGGGCAAACTGCAGTAGATTAAATATGGCCACAAATTGTATGCCACTCCTCTAATCAAGAGGTGGAGTCTGTTTCTCCCCTCCCCGCCCCCCCCCCCCCCCCGAGGGACTCTGGGCTGGCCTTCTGACTTGCGTGGATAGACAGAATGTGGTGGACGTGAAGCTGCGTGACTTTCAGGAAATAGTGTTCTGGAAAATCAGCAACTTGGGGAAAAAAAAATTGAAAGCCCTGACTTATACCATTTGCCAATTACTGTGGTGTAAATACTTCCACTGTGGCTAATTTCTAGCTGCCAACGTGAAATCACTGATCATGGAGTTGGGAAGAGATGTGCATAATTGGCCCTCATTAGCCTGAACAAATGGGCTCCTGCATACCACGGCTTCTAGATCTAGTCTTTGAGAGGCCTGCCAGCTTCCATTTTTGCTTTCTTGGAATCCAGCTGACATGAAGGATCCTTGGATGAGGCTCCTGAATGATGAGAGGCCAAATGGAAAGAAAGGCCTCATGGTGAAGAAAGGAAGCCTTGGGCATTCCATCCCTGGCTGAGCTCCCAGCTGAGTACAGCTGCATGAGTGGCCCCAGCCAACATTGCATGGAGCATAAGGCCACTGAGCCAACTCAGAGAAATGTGAGAAATAATACATTGTTGTGAATTTAAGCTACTACATTTTGGAATGGTTATTAATCAGCACTAGGTACCTGAACACATATATTGCCAAGTTGTCATAAAAACAAAGCTGTTTCAAGTTTCATTCCCATTAGCAACATATGAGAGGGACTTGTTCTTTGTGCATTAGCCCACACTATATATTACCACCACCGGGTTATTAAGTTAAAAAGAAAAACATGTATTGCAGTTTAATTTGCATTCTTTGAGCATGAGTTTAAACATTTTTTCATATGCTTATTGGCCATAAATTAACTATGCCCTCTGCCCATTGTTCTATTGATTTATAAGAGCTTTTTATACTTTAATAATAGTAATAGCACATGCGGAATATTTTACAATATAAGTGGCTACATAGTTTGCTTGTATGTTCTTTGCAGTAAAAAGTTTAAACTACTTATATAAAAAATGGTGCCTGCCTAGGCAATTTTCTGAATGTTTCTTATAACATGATCATATCCAGTTTGGGGCTTGTTTGTTTATTTTCAGAATTCCTTAAATTATTTTAATATTTTCACTGGATTTTCTTACTGGTGATTTTCTTCAAATGAAATCTTCAGCTGCAATCCAATACAAAACACATTCCCTCTAATCCCCTCACCATTCCAAGTTGAACAACACTGGCTTAGGCCACTGCAGTAAGTTAATTCTGCAGCCGTTCTTGTGTTTGGAAAGTCTTTGGATAAACAGTACATTTTTATTTCATACCAATTTAAAGTTTTCAAGTTTGAAATAGCATGATATAAAAATATTACTAGTTTGCACATATTTCAAGTAATGTGAATCTTTCCAAGAATAAAATGTACTTAAAATTGGATTGTATTCTAGAACCAACAAAGAAGCATTGATGGAACAACTAGTGAAATTTGAATAAAATTTCCAGTTTAGTTCATAGCACTTAAGTTGGTTCCTTAGTTTTGACAAATGTACCATGGTCATGTTAGATGTTAACAATAGAGGAAAGTGGGCGAGGGGTATATGAAAACTCTATTACCTTTGCAAAACTTTCCCGTAGACCTAAAATTATTTCCAAATAAAGTTTATTTTTTAAAAACATTTAAAAATTTGCTCAAAGAATTGCTCTATAATGTTATAGGCCTATCTATTCTGAGAATGCTATTCCATTCATATTACATTGATTCCTCTGGGTGAATAATAACCTGCCTAGAATTATGCAAGTTTTGAACTATGTGAGGTTTTGAGGATCTTATCCCATGAATGTAATTCATTGCCATGTGAATTATATATTTACATCCCATTTTAAAAACCAATGTAAGAAAAACTGAAGATTTAAGTCTGAATCATAAGCTGAAAAAAGTACCTCCTTCCACTGAAAATCAAAACTAAAACTACAATTCTCTCTTTTCCAGTTTCTGATGCAAGAGTTGTGGCAGTAACACCTTATCTCTCTGTGTGATCTCTGGACAAGACATGATTAAAGGCCTGGCTTTGAGTTTGGAATCTGGAAACCAGGTCTCCAGGTAGGGCTTTGTCTAACCATTTCTATGTAAGCACACGAATCCGAACCTTACAGACATAATCATAAATCTTTATTAGAAATTTGGCTTTTGCCTATGCAGTGGATAGAATTCCCTCCCCACTTTTGTGTTTGTTCTCTTCCACACAAGTATCTTTGGAGTGGGGAGGTTTTAGTTTGTCATCATTTCACATTCCTCTGTAAGATTCTTTGCAGATAAAATTTATCTTTTTATAGGCTTCACAGTTGTAAAATAAATTCCAGTAATTTAAATTCTAGATGTTTCAGGATTTACAGTTTCTATTGTTTTCTTCTCTGAGTATATATCTTGAACTCCTATGATATTCTCCCCTATGTCTCATTTCTTATAATAGCCTCTCTCTGATATTGAGTGGCCTTTGGCTTAACAATGAAGTTATATTTTACACTAATTTGAATTAGCAAATTTGAAACAGTAAGCAATGAAAAATATTACTAAAGTCTCACTTTATGCACACGCATTAAAACAATGTGAATTCTCCACACTAAAATTGGTTTATTGTGCATTAAAGAGTAAGTTTGATATGAGGAATGCATTACCATGGCCTAGGTTTATGTGCACTGACTGCTATTTCATGCATTACATTTATTCTTAAGGGAAAAATCTGTATGGATGTCTTATGCATGTTTTGAGTTATGTGAGGTTTCAGGAGCTATTCCTAGCATGGCTCTCCAGTGGCATGGATTATCCAACTCCTGTACTGTGAATTTGTTTTATTATTGTTGATGTGATTGCTAATAATAAAAGTTATTGATTGCTTAATCCTGTGCCAGGTATTGTGTTGAGTACTTGTGTATTCAACAATGTGTATTACTCCATTAGCTATGAGACAGATGTTATTTTAATATCATTTCCATTTTGTAAATGAAAAATGTCATGCTTGGCAAATTTAAGTATCTCATGTACCAGGGGATATCTTTGGATTTAGGGTTGAAATGAAGATTTCTTTCTCTGTCAGTTCCAAGATTCTTGCTAACCAATTCAGTATAAAATATTTACCACACTTCCCCCTGTTATTATTTCAGCCCTGCTGAAAGGTAGGTAAGTCTTTGCTTCTGTGATCATGCTCTTCCAACTTTAAGTCTTGATCTGCTTCTTGGTTCCTAGGTCACTCATCTGCCTTGTAGGAAAGTAGCCCCACTGCACTGAGGTGGGGAGGGGACAAATAGAGTAAACCACTTTACCTCTGGAATTGTTCAAGACTGAAGAAGCCAGTTAACTTTTGTTTTTGTTTGTTTGTTTGTTTGTTGGCTTGTTATTCTTTGTTTCTTTTATTTTTTATTATTTTTTAAAATTTTATTGGGGAATATTGGAGAACAACAGTGTGTTTTTCCAGGACTCATCAGCTCCAAGTCAAGTCGTTGTTTTCAATCTAGTTGTGGCGGGCTCAGCTCACTGGCCCATGTGGGGATCTAACCAGTGACCTTGGTATTATGAACATTGTACTCTAACCAACTGAGCCAACCGTCTGCCCCTCCTTGCTTCTTTTAATGTTTAATGTTCTTTTCCATATGAAATGAAATTGCTCATTCTTTTTCTAAAAGGTAGTACTTACCACTTCTTTAAACAACGGGTGTCTCTTTATTATTATCTCTTTTCCTGAGAGTGGTTGATATTGTTGATTATAAAATGAAAATGAGTAGTTTTATTTTTCCTGCATACCATTTTTATTTTACGATTTTTTTTTTTTTTTTTTAAGATATGTCTCCTCTTCTCAAAGAGGCAATTTGCTCCAATTTGTCTGAGGTATTTCATGGCCTATGATGTAATTTCTTTCCTTAAATCTTTCAATTTAGGGAGGCAGAGTGACTCTAGGGCAGAGAAGAAACTAAATCTTTTCAATGTTTTCCAATCTTTGTGTATTGGACTGGCGGTAGGTGAGTAGAACTAGAATTTGGACTTTCATACTCTGCTTGGTTTATATTTTATATTCAGAAAGGTGTAACCATTTTCACAAATTCTGATTAACCAAAGAACTGAAATGCTGCTCTATTACTATGATAAATTTGCAAAACCTTCATTAGTAGTTCATTTCTGTCATTCAACTAAAAGTGAGCCGCATGAAGGCAGGAACTTTGTCATGGAAGACTGCCTGAAACATAGTAAGAATCAAATTTATTTTCAACAAATGGATTGTGGTCCAATAACTGAGATGTCCATAAAATAGCTTCAGATGAATTTAAGGAAAGATGTAGAGAACAGCAATATAGAAGGAGCACTGGAAGAGGAGTCAGGAGGGCTGGCTTCTACTTTGAGATTTGCTCTCAACTGGTGAATTGAACCTTGGGCAAGCCCCTAAACCACTTTTAAGTCTTTCTCCTTCTAATTAAACTCTTTGGATAGTGACTTATGCTTTGCTTTACTTTCTGAATATTCTGATTCAAGGTTCTTACAGATTTACGTGATGAACTACTAAGATATGGTACACTTCAGCAGTCTATATCTGATGCCATAGATTACACATTAGCATATTTCTTAACTCAAATGTTAAGGTTGTAACTTACACTACAGATTTAGTAACTATTGCATTTTTTCATTTATGTCATATCAAATGTTACTTGTTAGTAGAGTTCAGTATCTTTAAAACAAAATATTTCCCTAGGGCCTTCTATATTTGTTTGTACCTACGCATTTACTTTCAATGGGTTACATTGTCCCTTTACTAATTTAAAGGCTGCTCATTTTAGGGGAGGTTTGTTGTTGTTGGAAGGCTATGACCAGAGGGAGAGAGTTGAGTTGATTCACCCTGCAAATCAAAGAAGTGGTTCAGTCTGTGATTCAGACTGCCTATGTAGAATTGGAATTACACTTGTCAAGCAACTGGAGGAGAAACAATGTCCCTATTGGGAGTCAGTATTTTCTTATCTTCTGGATCACCTGAAAATGCCAAAGGCAAAAGGCAAGTTGAATCCTGCTATTGGAGAGGCACACAAGCATTTGCTCTGCTCTAAATTTAGAGGATGAGGTAATTGGGACTCTTGATATCTGGAACTTCAGCTGCCTTTATCCAACAAGTGCATTCCTAAGAAAGGCAAAACACCTAAAGGCAAAGAGAAAACAGCCTTTGATAGTACATTTATTTATTTATTTTTCATTTATCACCTATTTTGAAAACATTATATTTCAGGTCAGTGTTTTCCAAACTTTCTGTGAATTTGCAAACTCATACAATGTAAGAAATACACTTTTCTTCTCCTCAACCCAGTATGTATACATATATACTTGCAGACATGCATATGTACACACACACACACACACAACTGAAACTGTTTCCTAAAAATACAACTCAACTACAGCTGAGCCATCTGATATTTTTCTATACTATTTCATTTTTTTTAAAGTACTGGGTATGAGTCACTAAGTTAGTGTCATGACCCCTAGATTTCAGAAAACAAAAACAAAAACAAAACAATGCTCTACATGCTTTCAGGGGATTCAAAGAGAAATTATGGCCCTTGACCAACAGAGAGGCACGAAGTTTACCATTAATCAAATAATCAACAGAAAGCCAATCATAATTAAATTCTGTCTTGGGTGCTGGGACTACTGGATATCCACATGCAAACGAATGATTTTTTTGGTAGATTTTTTTCTATTACCAACTGAATCTCTTTATTTATTATAGGTCTATTTCTATTTCCTATTTCTTCTTCAATTAGTTTCAATAGCTTGTGTCTTTCTAGGAATTTATCCATTTCATCTAGGTTTTATATTTTATTGGCATACAATTATTCACAGTATTTCATTTATTTCTGTAATGTTAGTTGTAATGTCATCTTTTTCATTCTGGATTTGAATAATTTGTTTCTTGTTTCTTTCTTGTTCTGTCTAGCTAAAGGTTTTGTCCATTTTCTTGAGTTTTTCAAATAACCAACTTTTCAAGTTGCCAATTTTCTCCATTGTTTTTCTATTCTATGGTTTTTTTTCTCCTGCAACCTTTAATATTGCCTAACTTCTGCTTACTTTGGCTTTAGTTTTATTTCCTCCTTCACTTCTCCTTCCCCCACCCAGTTTTTTAAGGTGGAAGGATAGGTTTTTTATTTGAGATCTTTTTTCTTTTTGAACGTAAGCATTTGTAGTTGTAAATTTCTCTCTAAACATTTCCTTTACTACATCACACACATTTCTGTATGTGTGTTTTCATTGTCATTCATGTCCATGTATTTTCGAAGTTCTCTTGTGAGTTGCTCTTTGACTTATTGGTTATTTGAGCGTGTTTTTAAATATTCATATATTTGTGAATTTGCCAATCTTCCTTAGGCTATTGATTAGTATTTTCATTCCACTGTATTGGAGTACTTTGTCTGGTTTCAATCCTTTTAAATTTATAGAGCCTTATTTAATGGCCTATATATGGCCTATCCTGGAGAATGTTCCTTGTACACTTAAGAAGAATGTGTATTTGTTGTGTGGAGTGTTTTAGTCTAGTCTAGCCTAGTCTGTTAAGTCTAGATGGTTTACAATGTTGTTCAAGTCTTCCATCTGTCTCCTTGTTGATCTGCCTCATTGTTTTATCCATTATGGATAGTGGGGCATTGAAGTCTCCAACTATTATTTTTGAATGGTGTATTTGTCCTTTCAATTCTTTCCCTCTTGTTTCATATAAATTGGGGCTGTGTTCCTAGAGGCATATATGGCCATAGTTGTTATAGCTTCTTATTGACTGACCCTTCTATCATTATAAAATGTCCTTCTTTATCTCTATAACAGTTTTTTTTTTTTTACTTTTATTTATTTTAAGTGCGCTTTTCCAGGACCCATCAGCTCCAAGTCAAGTAGTTGTTTCAATCTAGTTTTGGAGGGCGCAGCTCATACTGGCCCATGCGGAAATCAAACCGGAAACCCTGGTGTTATGAGCATTGTGCTCTAACCAACTGTGCTAATCAGCTGCCCCTATAACAATTTTCATCTTAAAGTCTATTTTGTTTGTTTTTAAGGAGGAGAGAATTTTCAGAAATCATTTCACCATCATTTTTGTTAATGTCATCCCAGTGTGTTTCTTTATTATTTGTGCAATATATCTTGAACATTCTTTATTGTTTGTGGTAGTACTAAAAAAAGTTGTTTTTAATGTTACAGAGGTTGTGCCTTGGGAACATATCTTAATTTCTTATGGAAATCTTTTTCACAAGCTTTTTTTCTAAATAGATTTTCTACAAAGATTCTTCAGAAGATAATAAAGAACCCAGGAATACACTACTAAATGTTTCTAAATTTTAGTATTATTAAGTCATATGTGCTAATATAATTTTCACCTTATTTAAAATTGCAACTCGCTCTCTCTGAAACCCTCTATTTATCTTCCATGCTTTACACTTTCCTACAGCACATATCACCATATATTTTACTTATGTATTTATTGTCTGTCTTCCCGAACTCTAATGTATGTGCAAGTAAAAATTTTCAACTGATTTTTTGTTTGTTTGTTTACTTTCCACTGCTTTAGTTTCAAGACCTAGAACTTTGACAAGTTCATAGTAGGCACTCAATAAGGGACTAAATGAGCTCATAATATCCCTATTTGGGCTACACACTGAAGACCTCTTATAGCTCAAGTACTGACTATCCCTTAGATCCATGAGCATCTACCAAAGACTTGTCTGCTAGGTCCTGATATACAAAGATGTAATTTCTGACCTCCACATGGTAAACAAAGAATTGTAATACAATATTGCTAAAGCTGTAATATAAGTCTTTACAGAAGCAGAAGCAAGTAGAGGAAAGAAAGAAAAGGAAAGGAAGAGTGGATAGTGTCTGAGAGCTTAATAGAGAAGAAAGGATTGAGATTTCCCCAGTTTGAGCTGGGGTGTAGAGATGGAGAGCAGAATACCTAAAATAATTAGCTTTTGTAATTAAGAAATTGCATTTTGAAGTTGCTGGGAAGGTGACTGTTTGGATGTTATAAGGAATGAGGTTATAGGGCAAGAAAGGTCAAAGGTTGAAGGGCATTGTCTGCCATTTTAGGAAGTTTGACCTCTATGTAAAGAGTCAAAGACTTCCATTATCATTATTGTTTTTAAAGATTTTTATTGGGGAAGGGGCACAGGACTTTATTGGGGAACAGTGTGTATTTCCAGGACTTTCTTGGGGAACAGTGTGTTTTTCCCAGGACCCATCAGCTCCAAGTCAAGTTGTTGTCCTTTCAATCTTAGTTGTGGAGGGTGCAGCTCAGCTCTGAATCCAGTTGCCATTGTTCAATCTTAGTTGCAGGGGGCGTAGCCCACCATCTCTTGGGGGAGTTGAACCAGCAACCTTGTGGTTGAGAGCACGCACTCCGCACTCCTACCAACTGAGCCATCCAGCCACTCTGGAGCTCAATGGTAGCTCAGTGGCAGCTCATTGTCTTCACTCTAGTTGCGGAGGGCGCAGTTCACTGGCCCATGCGGGAAGCAAACCAGCAATCCAATTGCCCAGAGCTCAGGCTCCAACCAACTGAGCCACCCGTCTTCCTCCTTTATTTTTTTTAAGGGAAACGATATTTATATTCTCTTATGAGATGGTTAGTCAGATATTTGTGGCCAAAAAAGGTGACAGAAGACAGGCTCAGGAAAACAAACAAAAATCCTCCAAATTTATGATACTTACAAATCATAGTGACAATAACCACAGCTTGTCATGCAGGGCCACATGGGAAAGCCACAAGGATGGTCAGAAAGCAGAAGACAGGAGCAAGGGGAAGGTTTAGGCCATGGACTACATTGGGGTTTCCAAGGGACAGGCAAATAAGGGCAGGGTAAACAATGTAGGACTGGCTAATCTGAACAATTTCAGTGGACTCTAAGCTATAAGGATGGTCCCCAACTACCTAGCACCTGGCCCTGGAAAGACTAAGGTAGAAGAACATTGCCTCTTGGGGTGTATAGGCCAGATGGAGACATGGCTCTGAATTGACTAGTTTGCATATCAAAGACGTGGTACCCTTTTCAATCTGTAAGAATTGGCTTGCCCAAGAGAGAGAAGTCTCCCCCCAGCCAGAAAGGTGTTTTGTTTTTGTTATGATGTCAAAACACCATAATATATATAAAATAAAAAATATTCATAATATTAATACAATTTGGTTTAGGTTATGTGAACAATGAGGTACTTCAGATGTACCTTTGGGGACTGGCTAAAGATGATTATTGTTGTTCTACCTTTTCACCTGAAATAAAAAATTATTTTCTCACTCTAAAAGGAGCTCTGTGCTCTCAAGTTCTTGGAGATCCCTATAAGTATCAGTTATACACATAAATTATATGACATGTAAGATGGAGGACAGCTTTTAAGCTGACCTAGTCTGATTTTGTGGAAAGAGGCCACCAAAATCACTGCTACTGTTCAAAATTATTTTGCAAGTATGTGTTTCAAATTTAAACCTATATTTATTGTGCCTTCTGATAAGAGTTATGTTAAGGAGGGAGCAAATAAAATTTTGGATGGGAAGATTTATCCTCATGCAGAAATCTTGAGTATCTGTACTATTTCCTGTGGTTCAAAATGTGTTTGGAGATCTACAAAAAAGCAGGTTACAAAGTGGGTGTAGGTGGCACCAGCCTCCACCGTTAGAGTCATGATGACTGTTCTCATGAACATCACTGCTATCAGGACCAGGTGACTGATTACCTGTTGGTCAGTTCACTGTCCCAAGGATAGCACTTTATGGGCTCAGAGATTATTCCTGAGCCATATTGCTGTTCTTTCTGATGTCCTAGCTCTGTTTTTCTAGCCCTTCTAACACTGTTCCTTCTATACTAGACTATGTTCAAATGACAGGAAGAAGGAAATAACACTGGCTTCAGTTATCCACTTACAGCAATAACAAAATAGCTAACATTATCAAGTGTTTGCCATGTACAAACTTCCTTAAAAATCTTGTGTCACAAGGTCCTCGCAACTCATGAGATAGGTGCTATTATAATTCTATAATTCTAATACATTTTAGGAAACTGAAGCATATATCCCATGTCTTAAGGTGAAATTTTTACCTCTCATTTTTATTTTGTAAAATAAGAGGAAAAAAAGAGAAATGGGAAAAGAAAAACAATCTCTAGACACAGATATGCTCTGTTTTGTGATCCTTAGCTGGACACTAGGTATTTTTTAGCTCAGGAAACAGAGACCAGGAAGAAGGACCTTGAGTAACTTTCAAGATCAGTCTTATATGGTAATATATTACCACAGAATCTCCAAATATTGAAGTAGAAGAGGACCCTGGTCCAATTCTTTCACCAGGAATAAGGGAAGAAAACTTTTAAGAAGTGCAGGGATTTTCTCAAGACCACACATCCAATTTGAAAAAAGCTGTGGTTAGATTTCTGGTCATGATGGCAGAGTGCTGTACTTGCCTCCTCTCATGACCGCATCAAAATTATAACTAAACTACAGAACAACCATCCTTGAGAATTGCCCGAAGTGTGACTGAAAGGAAGTCCTACAACTAAAGAGCCATTTAGAAGAAGCCACTTCAAGACTGGTAGGAGGGGCAGAGATGTGAAATGGGCAGGTGCAACACCCTCATGTGACTTAAAAATTTGGGAGGGATATCTCAGCCACGGAGACTCCCCCTGGAGGAGTGAGGGGTTCCAGCCCCACATCAGGTTCCTCAGCCCAGGGTTCTAGTGCCAGGGAGAGAAGTCCCCATAAATTCTGGCTGTGAAAATCTGTGGAGATTGTGGCTGAGTGAGTAAGAAGGAGGGCAGCTAGGGTCCCAGTGCTCTTCAAGGGCCTACCCGTGGACTTACTCCCTGACAGACTCACTCGCTCTGAGCTCCAGTGCTGGGGCAGCAGCTCAAAAGATGCTAGGGACATGTGGAGAAGAACTGAGTTCTCTGGCTTCAGAGAAGGGCTAGAGGGGAAGCTTTCTTCCAGACTGAAATGTTGGCAGAATCCATCATTTCTTTGTTGAGCCACCTCCCTTCCAGTGTGCAGATGCAGGAAATGCCAATGAAGGAGAATAAAGCAGGGACAGGGGGATTAAATGTGATGTCATAGTGGGAAGAGGGTGATATTTTTACATAGATGATCGGAGGAGGTCTTAATACAAGGAGACATTAGAGCAGTATAAGGAGTATAAGAGACATGCAGGGATTTCAAGATAAAGTATTCTGGGGCAAGGCATGTCAAGGCCTATATTAGTTATCTTTTGCTGCAAACAAGTTATCCCAAAACTTAGTGGCTTAAAATTACAATAGATATTTATTATCTCACAGTTTCTGCGGTCCAAGAATTTGAAAGTGACTTACCTGGGTGGTTTTGGCTCAGGGTTTCTTAAGAGGTTGCTGTCAAGATATCAGATAAGGCTCTGAAGGCTTGACATGGGCTGGAGCATCCACTTCTAAAATGGTTCATTCACATGATGCTGGTTTTTGGCAGGAGGCCTCAGTAGCTCTCCACATGGATCTCTCCATGGGCTGCTTGAGTGTCTCATGACATCATGGCTGGCTGTCTTCTCCTAGAGCAAACAGTCCAAGATGGGGCGAGGTAGAAACCTCATGTCTTATATGGTCTGCAAAATCTCATTGTTTCACATGTGAATGAAAATCAGGGGTCTATGGAAAGTAACCTCACAGGGTGCTCTGATCATAAATTCCTACCTGGCAGGTCATGGTGGGTAGTCATATCCCAAGCATATACTTTATAGTAAAAGGTTTACCTGTGCCTCAAGCAAGCCCTGTCCATTGTTTCTGTGCATCTGGGTGAACACACCTTTGAAATAAGCATAGATGTGATAATGTGCTCAAGAGAGCACATTATCTTGTTAATTATCTTTTTTTTAACTTTTTAAAAAAGTTTTTTTTGTTAACTTTTTATTTTAAGATTTTATTGGGGAAGGGGTACATGACTTTATTGGGGATCGGTGTGTACTTCCAGGATTTTTTTCCAAGTCAAGTTGTTGTACCAAGTTATTGTCCTTTCCAGGTCCAGTTGCCCTTGCTAGTTGCAGGGGCGCAGCCCACATTCTCTGTGGGAGTCGAACCAGCAACCTTGTGGTTGAGAAGATGTGCTCCAACCAACGGAGCCATCCGGAGCTCAGCAGCAGCTCAGCTCAAGGTGCTGTGTTCCGTCTTAGTTGCAGGGGGCAGAGCCCACTATCCCTTGTGGGAGTAGAGGAATCGAACCGGCAACCTTGTGGTTGAGAGCCCACTGGCCCATGTGGGAATCGAACCGGCAGCACGGAGCTCCAACCACCTGAGCCACCAGGCCGGCCCCTCTTGTTAATTATCTTATAATCCAATCCCCATCTTGTTTTTTCCCACTTCCATGTACCTATTTTGCCATGTATAATTCACTCCAGTATAATGAGCACCCATGTTTTTGGCCAAAACTTTCAGGGAAAATCTCTTTTGTTGTAATTTTTTTAACTCAGATTTTTATTTGTTTACATTTCAGTACTTGTTATTTACATATTAAAGAAATTTTAGCATTTTTTTAAACGTATGATACAAGACATTTTGCATAACAAATAATTACGAAACACAAGAACAGGTACAAGGTACAAGAAATTGTATGTACCTGTAACAAATTTATGTTATTTATGCATCACAGAAGACCAAGAACTTTTCATTGTTGCAAGTTCATTTTAAGTTAAACAAAACTGATCATCCTATTCCAGGGTATTATTTTGCATTAGGATGTTGTTATTGATCTCTCAAGTTACACTTTTAACTCATAAGCATGAATAAAAGAATTAAAAACATTTATATAGATACAGAATTAGTACTACCCATGTATAATGTGCATCCTTATTTTTCCCTTACAGATTTGGGCCAAAAAAATGTGCATTATACATGGCAAAATACGGTAACCTTCCTTAAATTCCCTCCTTAATCTCAAATGCACAAAAGAAACTGCAAAACTGATATTCTCTGGAGCATTTGAGATCTGGAGCATATATCAACTGTTTGGCTCAAATAAACTTATAAAATTTCTCTACAGGTTTGGATATTTCTTACGCCAACACACAGATCAACTCTGTCCATCGTAGGATGGGAATATATAAGGGCATGAACACCATGAGATGGGACTCCCTGGGGATCTTCCGGGAGGCTGGCTACCGCAAGGCTCTGATAAGGAGAAAGGTGGGTGAGGTCAAGGAACACAACGTTGCACAGTGTGAATACCGTGGAATTATGAGGGGGGTGCAAAGGAAGAGACAGGGTTCGAGGGGAAACAGGAGGTCAAATCATGTTGGCCTTTATAGGCCAAAGTACAGACTTCCAATTGTTGCTGAGTGAGAGGAAAAGCCATTGGAAGGTAGCAGGATAATTTACTGACTCATTAAATTCTGTTTATTTTTCCAAGATTTTCCCTGTCCCCCTTCATTTTCAGAAGACTTTGCCATTCTCTGCCTCAGGGCTTATGTTAGACTAAAAGCAGAAACAGCGTAAGGCTAAGGAACCCTGTAGGTTGGTAGAAACCTAATCTCTAGGGCTGAAGAGCTCTGAAGGGCTTCTGCTACGTTTCCTTGAGGAGGGGGGAAGGAAATATTGCTTAAAGAAGCCCTAAGCCTGGGAGGAAATGTTCCCAGAGGCATTTGCAATACTGGGCCCTGGACTTGCTCCCTTGTGATGGCACTGAGAGTGCACGGGAGTGGCTTTTGTGGGTACTTGAGAAAGAAGAATTGAAGCAGAAGAGCCACAAAATATGAGTGTGGTTTGTGATGTGAATAAATCAACAGTAACTAGTATGGCATTATGTCAGCCCCAGGACATTTGCATATCTCTCCTTGGGAGATAAGTCCCCAAAGTCATTGAAGTTGAATTTCTTGCCAGTCTGGTAGGAGATAAGCTCATGGTGATTAGTAAGTTGATTTAAAGAAACACAGCATTCTTAGTCAGCTCAGTTTGTGCACTGATATTAATTTATAGCATAGAGCCAATATAGTTTACTTAATTTCTTCTCTGTTAATATTTGCTGACCGGGGCTGAAGATAAAGTTCTCGGCTAACCTTTAAACATATCACACGGGCACACACATTCTGAATACAGCTCGATTCCTGCAGGAATAGTCCACCCACTTGTCTGTATCATCATAATTAAATGGCTAGTCTGCTCTTTTTAGTGGTAGCAGCTGAGTCTCTCCAGTTTGGGCTTCCTGTTGCAAGTATTGCAGACATCTACCTGAAGGTGACAACCCAAACAACCGGAAACAAAATGCAGAACTCTGGCTCACATAAAGCCATCCTTGCCACGATGTCTTATTTGATGGCCACACCCACTCTAGAAGGACATTCTTGGGTCCATGGGAAACCGGAGGGCAACCAAGTCTGGGGCTGGTGCTGCCTGCGCCGCTCAGCCAATAGACACACACGGAGTTGTCCTATAGAATAAGCATTTATTAACAGAGCATCAGTGGTCTGAGAAGGCAGCAGGGTAACACCTCCAAAATCTTCCTTAACACTCTCAGACCGGTTGGGGGTATTTAAGGGAAAATCTGGGTGTTCCTCCAGAGGCTACGTGATCATTCTGGGGTCCGCATGGAGCCTTTTCTCTGGCGATATGTGTCTCCTTCGAGGTCAACCCAGGAGCAGTGATGACAGTAACCTGGAAAGAATGCTAGGCCATAAAGATTGTGATCAGTAAGCATGGGGGTATTAATCATATGTTTCAGGGTCATTTTCTAAAACAGGGAACTGGGTGGAACAGGGGACATTCTGAGCTCAAGCCACAGGGGAATGATCTGTTGTTAAGCAATAGGTAGGTCAAGGAAAGGTGAGGCCTGGGTCGCAGAGAGGCCTCTACTATGGGGGTGTCAACTAGGCCCTGCTTCATATGGATTGGAACATTGGTACCCCGATGCAGTTATTCCTCTCCTGTCTCTAGCTGCTCAGTGACAGCAGAGGCTCAAACGTACACTGGCAAAGGCAGCTGAGAAGGTGGTAGCTACTTTTATGTGTCCTTATATGTTCTAGGATATTATTTCCCATGTCGGTACTGGTGAAGGGTATTTAAGTTGAGTTGTCTGGACTCACTAGTGCTGATGACTGACTTGCACTTGGGAAGAGGAGCTCGACCGCTGTTCACTCACGCCTAACAAGAACTTTCAGAGATGTTGGTGGAAAATAGGTGGCTGGATTATCTTATTTGGCATATGAACAAGTGTACTCCTTGTTGCAGGTTGTGTTCTCAGAGAAAACATTGGGAATCTGAGGTTTGCAAATAGGAAGTTTATGGCGGGGATGGGGGGATGGGTGGGGGGGTGGGGGAGATGATGAGGATGGGGGGTAGGAGGGCGAGTACTCTTAATACCTTTGGGTGAGTGAGGGAAACAGGGATAAGCAGAGGTAAAAGGTGAATTGCTATCCAGTCACAACAAAGAACTCAACTGATTGCTTAAGGAGCTTTGGACTTAGATTGTTCTGATTGAGGCAAGAGTGCCTTCATTCCCATCATCCTCCCACTCCATCTTTAGATGAGGGCTGCCTCCAGGGCAGTGATCTTGGGTGAGGTAGCTCTCTAGTGATTCAGCTGAGAGCTTTCACTCCTCCCGGTAAGCAGTAACTGGAGAAATGACTGCCTTATTCCTGAGAAGATAGTGTGTGTGTGTGTTGGGGGGGGGTACGATGGGGAGGTGGAAAGAGAGATAGAACTTGTAGCAGCACACAGCCACATCTACCACAATCTTTATGTTGGAAGGAACAGATAAGAGATGCTTGTTTTAAGTTTACAAAATTAGGCAACCCACGAATACTGGACGGATAAAGGGGTTCTATGGAAAGTAATTTCACAGGGTGATCTGATCATAAATTCCTAACTAGGCAGGTTAGGAATGATAGTAATGCCCTGGGCATATAACTTTTTAGTAGTAAAAGGTTTATCTTTGCCTTAGGCAAGCCCTGTCCATTGTTTCTGTGCTTGTAGGTTAACCACCTTCGAAATAAACCACCCTCAAGAGAGCCCCAAATCTTGTTAACTATCCTGTAATCCAATCCCCGCTTTGCTTTCTCCCACCTCCAAGTAACCTTCCATAAGTTCCCTCCTTAATTTCAAACGCATAAAGGAAACTGCAAAACTGTTATTCTCTGAAGCATTTGAGATCTTGCTCCCCAGCCTATATCAAAAATTTGGGTCAAATCAACTCATAAAAATTCTCTACCTGTTTGGCTGTTTCTTAATTTGACAAGAAAAAGAAGACCTCCAGGCAGTTGATGTACTGACCACATGTAAAACTAATGTAAGTGTGAAATTCGGAAAATTAATAACTTATGGAGACTTACTTCAGTCACCTCATAGCTTGCTATTCAGCTGTCTTCTCTTTGTTTTTCCCTTTCACTGCTTGATTTAGTAACTTTGCAGTGGTTCCTTTTCTTAAGACTATACACATTTTATTGATCTAATTAATCAGCAGAGTACTAATCTGGAAAGAATAATTTCTCAATTCTCAGGCACCCAGGACACAGAGATCCATGGTTGCAACTCCTCTGCAGCTTTTGCTGATGATGCATGACCCACTCCAGCCACAGCTGCTGAGTTCGAGATAACCTTATGAAGCAGACGGGGCCACACACAGGAAGGCGGTTTCTCACACCAGGCCCTGGGACGCAATTTCTTAACTGTCATCCGGAAACTTACATGACCAACCCCCACTTTTTTTTGTTGTACCCCCCCCACCCACCTGACTATAAAACTTATTTTATTATTATTATTATTCTTAGTTCTTTGTTTTAATTCAGATATAATTGACATATAACATAGTGATTCCATATAAGTGTGTATTGCAAGGTGATCACAAGTCTAGTTAACATCCATCACCACACATGGTTACAATTTTTTTCTTGTGATGAGAACTTTGAAGACATACTCCCAGCAACTTTCAAATATACAATAAAGTATTAACTATAGTCACCATGCTGTACATCCCCAGGATTTATTTGTTTTATATTGAGTGTTTGTACCTTTTGACCACCTTCACCCATTTCTCTTACCCCCTGCCTCTGGTAGCCACCAATCTATTATCTGTATTTTTGTTGTTATTTTTAGATTCCACACATAGATGAAATCATTTGGTATTAGTCCTTGTCTGTCTGACTTGTCTTAGCATACTGCCCTCAAGCTTCATCCTCATTTTTCCCCCTTTTTTTTTAATTAGTTTCAGGTGTATGAAACAATGTACTAGTTAGACGTTTACACCCCTCACAAAGTGATAACCCCATCCCCCAAACTACTACCCCTCTGACATCACATATAGCTGTTACAGTTCCATTGATTCTATTCCCTATGTTGTACTCCACATCCTGTGACCATGTATGTATATATATATATATATATATATATATATATATATATATATATATGTATGTACATATATATATGTATATATATATAATTATAGTTGACATTCATTATTATTCAGCTACAGCTTCAGGCGTACAGCACAGTGATCAGGCATCTACATCATCCCTGAGGTGGTCTCCCTAGTAAGACAAGTGCCCATTGGATACCCTACAAAATCTTTATAACATTATTGATTATATTCCCCAAACTGTCTTTCATATCCCTATGGCAATCTTGTGGTTACAGATTTGTGCTTTCTAATCCCCTTTAAAACTTGATTATCCTCAGTTCTGGAAAGGTGTTTTTTTCCTCTGGACATTAGTCTGCCAACTTCCCTAGCTGCCAGCATCTAGAATAAAGCATGATTTTCTCCTCACCAACCTTGTCACTCAAGTGTTTGGGCCACGGGTAATAAGCGGCAATGGACCTGAATCTGGTAATACTAACATCATTCAGGATTCAACAGTAATTGTGTTGCCAGTAAGCTTGTGGCCACCTCAGAAGCAGACACACTCACTGCTCATACTCTTGGGACTGCAACATAACTGCAATGCAGGTTTTCTCTCTGTATATGTCTCCCTCGACTAGGCCTCCATTTCAACTGTTCTCTTTTGCACTTCTTCCAACTGCTCTTTCTTTTGCATTCATATTTTCCTAAGAGAGAATTTACTTGGGTCCATTAGTTGCCCTCCAAAATAGATTATCCTAGTTGGATTGATTTAGGGTCAGGGCCACCTCAACCTATAAACTGGTTGCCTTTTGGTCAATGAACCAATTTTTGTTTTATTTCAGCTATGGACAGATGACAAAGCAAGTCAAGATATATTCAAAGACCCTCCTAGAGTCACTCTGCTCAGAAGGAAGCAGGAGCCTGGCAGGTATTTAGAGTGTTTAGACTTTTTCTGTACAAGGGCTTCCAACTTCTCCCCTTGAGGGCAAGTTCAGGATAGCAAAATAGGAACAGGCACATCTGTGTATAAAATTAAGGTGTTGAATTAATAAATGCATTGTTGATGATATTTGTGAAGGTTATTAATAAATAGTAGGCCCTGGACATGGGTAAGATGAAATGGAAGCCCTGGAAATATCTGATGATATTACTGTAGAATAATAAGTGTCCAAAAATATCTTTTAAAAAATCAATTTAATATGTACACATGACTTGTTGAATGGTAGCAGAAGCAGCAAAAGGATTAATGATTTCGAGTAGCATAGAAATGCTCTGTCCCTTAAGAAAAACAATAGAACTCTACCCCCACCTCACCACTCTTCATTTTGTCATCTCTTAGCTATTTCTTTTGTTTGTTACATATCATACTGCCATTTCTTTATTTAATAATTTCAGACATGTCTTGATTTTTATTATGGTATATAAGGATTGAGTTCTCTTAGCCCTTCTTTTGATTGGGGA
Source organism: Rhinolophus hipposideros (assembly GCF_964194185.1). Lineage (NCBI taxonomy): Eukaryota > Metazoa > Chordata > Mammalia > Chiroptera > Rhinolophidae > Rhinolophus > Rhinolophus hipposideros. The sequence continues at coordinate 14,914,643 of NC_138052.1, forward strand.
ATTATATTAAATTCAACCATCCTTAAAGAGTTTATTAACTCCCTGTTAGCCATTAATACTTTAATATGAATAAGCCCTTCTATTTTCCCACATTTGATAGCTAGCTGAGATCACTTTTGAAAGTTTTATATGTACACAGAAAAATACGCCTGGCAGAGAAACACACAGTGAAGAGAGAGATGAGAGGAAAATGTGATTTCTACTCCTTTATGTAATTGTCTTGGTGTTTACCTACAAATCTCTAAATAATCTGTTACAATCTTGAACATAGTGACAAGATCATAACTACCTATAATGTGGGATGGGAAATACAGCCTTTTAGCTGGGCACATTGTCACTGTGAATAAAATCTTGGTTGTATTGGAATGAAAGAAAGAGAGAATGTATATTGAGTAGGCGACCACTAGTCACTTCCACATCCTTGTAATTCAAAATATTTTTTCTTACTTTAAAAAAATGATGGAATCTGATTTTCTAAAGAAAAATCATGGAGGATACTAAAGGGATTGGAAATGATGAAAATGTCTTTTTGAACTGTAGAGGTTCAGAATGAGTCATCCCAAGATGTGCCTCTGTTGTAGGTAGATTGTTTTGAGCTAAAGGCAACTTTAGCCGCAGGCCCAAGAGAAAGTTCTGTCCCTCCCTTAACTACCTAAAAGAACTTGAACTAGGGGCCTTGCCCATAATAAGCAATTATCAGAGATAACCGCTTTTGACCCATAGGACAGTACATACTTCTGTTTACTAAGCATCTGCTCTTTTTATCATTCTTCAATGACCCTTTGAAGCCCCCAAGGTGCGTTACTTCATCCCCACCTCAGAATGTCTTATATATCTCAATCCTCCTTTCTATTTCTCAACCTCTCCCGCATGTAGAGTCTCTGAACCTTTCATGAAGGTGGGATTCCCATACATATGTATATATTAAATTTGGTTATTTTCTCTTGCTAATCTGTATCACGTCATTTGATAATTAGACGGGTCAGAAGAACCTTGAGGGTAGAGGAAAGTGTGTGTCTCCCCCACAGAACAAAATAGCTCTAGATTTCCTTCAAGAAAAAAAAACTTTTTTATGTCTATAGGATACTACTTCTGGTAATATAGAGCACTATAAGGTTTTCATAGTAATGTTAGAGAACATTGTATAAATTGATGGTCCTGAGATTCCTGATATGTAGATGGGACAGAGATTGTAACCTTTACATAGATGATAAGGCACAGAAAGGACAAGTGTCTTCTCCAAAGTCACATGGCTATGAGTTCTAATTCGTTCTCTAGTTGTCTTACTTCATCATCATGTGGGAGCACTGTAGGAAGGAGAATTTTCTGTGCAGGGCTTTGGTAGTATTGGAAGATAGTGCATGAAAACATGGCATCAATGTCAGTCACCTGCCTTCACCTCAAACTGTTCTTCCTTTGAACCACTGCATATTTGTCAAATAAGGCTGGAATCCCCCTACCTGCTATTTGGGACTCCCACACACTGTAGTGTAACAATAAATGTTAGCATCAAATACTGTTGTATGGGTACTGTGTGGATTTGGGATCCTTTATAAAACTCAATACCAGCTTGATAGTTAGGGACATTTGGCCATATAGTTAGTAATGTAAATGAGAATGGCCTAGCCTCTATATTTTTATGTATAAAGAGAGAGCAGTAAGAGTCAAGTTATTTAGAACTACACATTGTTTTATCAATAATAGACATACTGAATACAAAAATAAGTATTTACATAGAGTTTATTTTAGGGATACTGAAAATATTATGTACATTTTACACATTCTGATATCATGCAATTCCTACTTTCATTTAGTTATTCATTTCAGTTGTGCTTGAATTAGAGACTTTGTAAGTGACAAACAGGTCTGAAAGAAAGGAAAAAAGTTAGTCATAGTAGTGTGCCTTAAAAAAAAATGTGGTTATTAAAGCATATTAATTTTTAATTGAGAAATAGTTGACTGTTTTCCTGGAATGAATGTACTATTTTAACTTAGTGTATTTAAAAGTAAACATTTATAATTCACACAATCAAGCACCCAGTTGAGGTGTGTGTTGTGCCAGGTGTTTAAAGCACTTTCAGTCACTAAAATTATTGGCACTGTCTCAAATGTAAGACAGCTGTTAATTTACATCGTACAGTAAATTGGACATCAGTAATTTAAAGAAATTAAACTTTCTCCTTCACATTCCCAGTACCTGAGTTCCTATCCACAGTGGTAATTTGTTTAGGCTCTCTCAATGTTTCACGTTAGTAAAGATACATCAAATACATAGTACCAGAGATGGTTCTGGTGTTTTTCTTTCATATTACAAAGTTTTGGAGAAAAGAAAAAAGAAAAAAAGCTTAACCTTTGTCTTTTTAATAAGTTTCTTTTTATGGATAATTTCAAACATTTATGAAAATAGAATAATACAGTGAACTCCCAGGTACCTATCATCCAGATTCAACAAATGATTAACTTATGGCTTTTCCTGTTTCCTCTAAACCTTATTCCCTCGTTACCCCAATTATTTTGAAGTAAATCTCAGACATCATACTGTTCATCTGTAAATACTTTTATATACCTTGTTTCCCCCAAAATAAGACCTAGCTGGACCCATCAGCTCTAATGCGTCTTTTGGAGCAAAAATTAATATAAGACCCAGTCTTATTTAAATATAATATGAGACCAGGTATGATATAATATAATATAATATAATATAATATAATATAATATAATATAATATAATATAATATAATAATACAATACAATACAATACAATATAATAATATAATATAATACAATACAATACTGGGTCTTATGTTAATTTTTGCTCCAAAAGACACATTAGAGCTGATCGTCTGGCTAGGTCTTATTTTTGGGGAAACATGGCATCTCCTTTTAAATATATAACCACTATAGATTATAGATGACCCACATTTTTACCACTTTTTCCACTGAGAGGTGGAGTCTAATTCCCTTCACCTTGAGTCTTAGCCATATTGACTTGCTTGACCAGTGGAATGTGGCAGAAGTGTCTTTCTGTCATTTCCAAGGTTAGATTTTAAGAAGCCTTGAAACTTGCATCCGAATTTCTTGAGACACATTCTCTGAGAGCCCTGAGCTGACATGTGAAGTCTGACAATCCTGAAACTGCAACACAGAAGAGTACACATGTAGGAGCTCTGGTCAAAAGTCTCAAATGAGCCCAGTTTTTCATTCTTCCTCTCCAAGGCACCAGACATAAAAATCATCTTGGACCCTCTAGATTCGTCCATCTGCCAACTGAATACTACTGAGTGATTTCAGATGGTGCCACACAGGGTAGAAAAATCATACAACTGACCTGGATCAAATTCCTGACCCATGAGGTTGTAAGATGTAATAAAATGTTTGTTGTATTAAAGCACTAACCTTGGGGTTATTTACAACAGTGCAATAGAATAAAGAGGAACAACCACAAAACCATTGCCACTCCTAAAATAATTAGCAATAATTCCCTAAAACATCAAATATCTAGTGTTCCAATCACAAATAATCTTCATTGTTTCATAATATTTTTTAACATTTTGCTTCAACCTGTATCTAAGTAAGGTCCATACGTGGCAATCGGTTTTTATACCTCTAAAAATCTTTCAATCTGTGGTTTCCTCTTTTTTTTCCCTTCCTAATTATTTGTTTGAGAAACTGGATTATTTGTCCTCAGAGTTTCCTATAATCTGGATTTTAGTATTGTTTAATATGTTTCCCTAGCATCTGTGTTTTCTGCAAATTGGTAATTTGATCTAGAGACTTGATCAGTTTCAGGTTTGAAGTGTGGCAAAGCTGTTTCATAGGTCGTGTATACCTCTAGCACAAGGTACATCATATCAGGTTGTCTCTTGTTTTGTGATGTCAGCAGCCATTGACAATCATTGCCTACATCCATTAATTAATTTGGGGTTGCAAAATGGAGGTTGTATCAGTTAGCTATTACTATATGAAAAAGAATCAAAGACTCTCAGTGGCATATAATAAAAAGTATCTATTTAGCTTATTTACCAACACTTGCACCTCATCTTGTTGGCCAAAGCAAGTCACGTGGCCAAATCCAAAGGGAAGAGGTAGCAAAGTAGTCTTGCCTCCAGAGGGAGGTAAAGAGTCAGGCTCCAGGCCAAAATCCTATGTATGACTTTTCAGGAATGACCATAGGCAATTACAAGGCTTTGCCTGGCAGACCTTATGGGAAGAAGCTGTCCTCCCCATGCCAGACTTAGGACCAGCTACGTTATAATCTTCGGCAGTGCAGTTAAGGACTCATGCCCTCCTGGCCCCAACGAGCCGTATCTTACACATGTCCACATTCCTGGGTTGCTCCATTCAGAGTTCTCTTTACTGGGACCTCAGCTGAGGCACTTCCCATGCACATCCTCCAAGACCCCTTTATTGGGGCCTTGGCTGAGACATTTTTCTTCACTTTAACTCAGTATATTCACACTCTAGCCCTTTTCTCTCTCTCTCCTCCCAGCCCCTGTGTCCACGAGAAGGCAGGAGCCTTTTGTTCAGAGCTCCTCTGAAGGAAGATGACTCTCCCCATTGGCAGTGCATCTACCTGACCCTCGTCCAGTGTTGTTCCACGGGGAACACTGGCACACTCGGGAGCTGGAGCCTTTCTCTTCTGCCTTTTGCCTGCATTGTTGTGGTAAGTGAGAGCAGCTTAATTATTGCTTTCAATTGAGCTGTTGTCCTAACTGAGCACCTTGACACCCAATGACTCAACTGGAGGGCATTGCAAAGTTACATAGAAAAGTGTGTGGATATTGGAAGGAATGGAGAATTGGGTCAATACAGTAACACGATCTACCAGAATGATATTTCATTATTATTCTTCCTTTATTAATTGGCCTATATACTTCTATGAAAAGAACCACGCTAGTCTTTTAAAACACTTAGATCCTTATCATTTTCAAAAGATGACAAAGGAGGTAAAGGGGGTGAAATATATGGTGATGGAAGGAGAATGACTCTGGGTCGTGAGAACACAATATGTAGATAATATATAGATGATGCATTACAGAATTGTACACTTGAAATCTATGTAATTTCACTAACCATTGTCACCCCAATAAATTTAATTAAAAAATGATTTTTAAAAATTAACTTATGGGCGCCAGCCCGGTGGCTCCGGCGGTTGGAGCTCTGTGCTCCTGACTCCGAAGGCTGCCGGTTCGATTCCCACATGGGCCAGTGGGCTCTCAACCACAAGGTTGCCAGTTCGACCAAAAAAAAAAAAAATTAACTTATGGCTTTCAAACATATTTGGTATTTTAAAATTTATTGCAATTACGATTCTGACTTTGCTCAAACGGTTCCATCTTTTGCTAGTAGAAACTTTTGGTGTTGCTCCTGAATCTTTTTGACACGACCAGGTAATCTTTGATAGCTTCCTTGCTTCTGGCATGACAGGAAGCTCCAGACCTGAAATTAGCCATTCAACACTTAATTTTATAAAATATACACAGATCCAGTGAAGGAAGGTCAATTTGATTTTTAATATATCTGAAGAGTTTATTTTCAGTTGTTGAACGATTAAGTAATTTTGTTACCAAGACAACTTATATATAAAATATGCTTTAAAAATTCAAATTGTTTAATATGTCCAGTGATTGTTTTCACTGTATTTCTGAAGGAAAGCCAGTCATCTTGGTGAGGGCTGACTTCAGAGATAATAAGAGAGGAAGATCCCCATTAGGTCTCATGTCAGCCTCTTCCCATCTTCAGTCTAGAAACCGGAGCAGTGTGATATCTTGCTATCAATGCCAAGAACTGGAATCCATCTTTGGCTTTATCCAAGCCTTATAGACAGCTGCTACATCTCTCGTGTTGTCAAATATATTTAATTCATGACTCATTTCGATTCAACATGTACTAAGTGAGCTTTAGCATTGTGTAAAAGCAACCACCTGGGTTCTGTGTGAAATATAGAAGAAATGCATGAGAAAAATAAAACACATTCTCTGCTCATACATTCAAGCTGGAGACACATGATAAATGCAGGAAGAAATAGATTATGATCCAGGATAATATGTAACGATCTGCTCAAATAAGTGGTACTAATACTTATTGCTATAGGATTTCAGAGGAGAGATTAATTAGCTTAGCATGATCTGAGGTGAGTTTATGGAGTTGTGTGGTCATTTCCATGGATTGAGAAGGAAGGGGCTGGAGGAACACAGGAACAGTTACAAAGGTGACAGTAAAAACGACATGGAAAAGAGTGGGGAGGCTAGCCACCTTGCAATGGAGGGCTCAGGCTGGGAAGATGGGCAGACACATTTGGAACACATGCAGAATCAGTCCCTTGGCAAGTTTGAATGTTAGGCTGAAGAGCTTAGATTTCAGAAAAGCATCTGTGCCCTTCAAATTAGCTGCCAAGGTCTTTGCTTTTAATCAGCAGCTAGCATATTTATTTCTGAAAAAAATCCAGGCATATGATTTAATTAGGGCGAGAACTATAGAGTTTGAAGTAGTAAAAAAAAGACATGCAGAATAAAGACTTAAGTGAATGGCAAGAAAATGAAGCAGTAAGCTCAAAGAGGGGAGCCTATTCATTTATTCATTTATTATATATATACATATATATATATATACATATATACTATATATTATATATACATAAAATATATTACATATATATACTGGGGGTGTATTCATCTTTTGTTATCGGTGTATGTTGAGTATTACAATTTTAATATAGTTTTCCTTTCTTAAAATGTGTATACATTTTTTGGCACTGTCAGGCACTGAGGATAGAGAATAACATTATTCATTAAGAATATTAATCATTATTAATGGCCTGAATAATTGAAGAAGAATCAATACCTTGATGTAGGTGACTTAATAATTTAATCCTTAAGAGTAGGATTTCAAGCTATGTAATAGTCCAGTGGAGAAGGTATTTTTTGTCACAGTTGTTTTTCCTGTCATCTCAGATGATCCCATGTGTTTGAGCACCTACTTTACCACCGATGTGTAATGCCAAACCTGAAAAGCGAATGGCTCTTCTTCAAACTGTTCATCTCATTGTCTGCTTCTCATATTCCTGGCCTTTAAAAGCTCCCAGGAGGACGAGGGATCCGTAATAGCAAGAGTTCTGAAAAGCTGAGGACGATGGGTCCCACACATTAACTGCAAGCTCTGGAGCAGGGTGCTTTTTAAAGAAAATCTGTCAGGGAGAATTTGTCATGCATTCATTCCATCAATGAATATTAATTGAGTTCCATCTGTACTGATTTAGGTGCTGGGGAGGCAGCAGTGAACAGAACAGAAAAAGTTCCTGCATTCACGGAACTGATATTCTGGTGGAAAACAAACAAATAAATAAATACTGTATTTTCAGTTAGTGGTAAGCAGTATGAAAAAAGTATGTAGCAAGGTAGGAGAATGAAGCATGAGAAAAGCATGTGTGTCAGAGGGAGGGGTAAATGGTAGGCCCATTTACTGAGATGGTGAAAAGCTGGGAGGGGAGGAGATTTGGCATTCATTAATTTCAGATTGGATGGATTGGACAAAATCTGTCTGAAGAGATGATTCAGAACACTTCAGAAATAATGTTCCAGGGGTAGGAAATGGCAAAGGCTTTAAGGCAGGAAGGGCTAGGGATGATGGAAGGACAGCAGGAAGGGGGTGTGGCTGAAATCCTGTGCTAGGTGGTAAATGGTAGAAGAGGTATGTAGGAGCCAATATATTCAGGACTTTGGAGTCCTCAATAAGAACTTTGGATTCTTCAGTGTGATGGGGACTGTGGGATGGTTTTGAGAGTGGGAGTGATATGATCTGATTTGTATTTTTTAAAGATCATTCCGAGTGCGGTTTGGAGAATAGACTGCATAGGGCAAGAGCGGAAGCAGATTCCTAAGGAGGCAGTTTTAGTACTCAAGGTGAGAAGTGGTGGTGGTTTAGTCTAGGGTGTGGGGGTGGAGGTTGAGAGAAGTGTCTAGACTCAAGATGTATCTTGAAGTTGGAGCTGGCAGAACTTGTTGATGTACTTGGGTGTAAAGAAAAAAGGTGAATAAAGGATAATACTGCCCATCCCCTAGGGTGAATGATAGACCCATTTACTGATACGGCGAAAGGCTGGGAGAGGAGGAAGTTTGTTACTCAAGTATTCCTTAAATGATCAAATGAATCAAACAATGAATGATGCTCCAAACTTGGGGTGAGGGGGATGATGAGTAGTTGACATCTTCACTATTATGAGATGATAAGAATACACAGAGGGTGCCAAAAAATGTATACACATTTTAAGAAAGCAAAAAAAAAAAAAAACGATTAGAATTGTAATAATATATATTGATAATAAAAGATGAATACAAGTCATGTGTATACATTTTTTTGGCACCCCCAGATGGAATTATTCTAGATCATGATAGAGCTTTTAGAATTTCAGGTGTTGGGGATGTAGAAACCTTTGAAGAAATACAGGATATTTAGGGGTGCCATGGCAGAAAAGAATTAAACTAATAGTCTAAAAGCATTAGTACTGGACTGAATATCAGGATATTTTGAGGACTTGAGGTGAGGGATGGATAAAAGAGAGAATTAGGCATTTCACTCCAAGGCCTCTGACTTTTATCTTGACCATGTTCTTCCATGGATCTACCATTTTAGAGGTTCAAGGGAGAATGGAAAAGTAAATTTTCTCTTGATAGTATAGGAATAAGCAATTAGAACAGGAAGTTAGAGAATCTCTCCCTCCAAATAGGCTTTCATCCAAATGTATCTTGGGCACATGTCGCCTAAAGAAAAACACAACACTTCCTTAATTGGCTTAATTCCATCTCACACATGAACCTTGCTGTAGCTACATAGGCAAATCATGTTTATAGCAGATGGCAAAGGTGTAATTTCCATTCCAGGAAACTATCTTTCACTTTTGTTTGCTGCATGTGTTCAAGCAACTGCCAAGCTAAAGTTAATTTTCCATACAATGTTTTATATATGTAATTTTTAAATTCTTTACTTTGAAAAATTTAAATGTATAGAACAATTGCCAAGAATAGTACAATGAACTGTCATACACTCTTCCTCTGGATTCTCTAATTGTTAGTTATCATTCTGTCATATTGCTTCATCACCACCTCTTTATAGCTATACATACATATAAATGCGTATATACATATATTATTATTATTAATATTATTATCATTGCTATTTGTGTTGGTGAACTGTTTAAGAGTAAGTTGCAGAACTATAACTTTCCTGATGTGTCTCCTTTGAACAAGGTCATTGACTTACATAACCAGAGAATAATAACCAAATACAGCAAATTTAACTTTGATAACAAATTGCCATTTAATGTATAGTCCATATTCAAATTGCACCAATTGTTTCAATAATAGTTTATACAGCATTTTCCCCTTCCGATCCATTGCATTGTGTTTAGTTGTCATCTTATGACATATTTGATGCTCCCTCCTCTCTTCCCATGTCTACAGTCAGAGCCTTTGTTTACATTAAGATATGGGTCTTTCCGTCTCTTAAGTCACTAAATACCAATTATTTAACACCTGTTAAATGGTTAGCATTATATTAGGTCAGGCGAGGACAAAAAAATAAGTGGAGATGAAATTTCCTTGAGTCATCTCTTGAGAAGACAATATTTACATTCATAAAATGACATTTATAAAAAGCAAAGGAGTGAGGGAGGGAAGGAGGGAGGGAGGGAGGGAGGGAGGGAGGAAGGAAGGAAGGAAGGAAGGAAGGAAGGAAGGAAGGAAGGAAGGAAGGAAGGAAGGAAAGAAAGGAAAGATAGATGGAAGGAAGGAAGGAAGGAAAGAAAGAAGGAAGGAAAGAAAGAAGGAAAGAAAAAGAAAGAGAGAGGGAGAGGGAGAGAGTCAGAGAGAGAGAGAGAGAATGCTAGTAAGCACACTGTAGGCTGAGGATAGCATCCAATGCTACCGGGCCTTGAATTTCTCTAATGGATACCAAAGTAGGGGTACAACCTAGTCACCAAAAGTTTTTAAAACTCCCCATGTGGTTCTACATTGGTTCTTAGGTTGAGAATCATTGTACCAGAATCTGAAAACATCACAGTAAGCAAAACCAGCTGCTCATCGTTGTTCATTCTTCTGATGTTGGCTGAACCTATTTCTGTTTGCAGCTTTGAGATGTCTACATTGACCTCAAACACTTCATTCTAAGTGAGGATTTGTGGGGACAGAGTCCCAGAGAACAGTTTTCAGGCCCTCGGCCTCACGTGGAAAGGTGCTGGCTCAGTTATTAGATGGCCATCAGCTGTGGCTGGGTGGCCATCCACTGTAACTGGTTTGCCATTAGCCACTAATATAACAGCCGTGGTTATGCTAGGGGGTTGGTTGGTTGGCAGAGCAGTGGAGGGTGGATTGCGGCTAGCAAGTGCGGTTAGCAAGCAGATTGTGGATTGCGGATTGTGTTGATCCTACTTTCCGTGTCTCACCAGGCCGCCAGTGCGACTGGGGTGCAGGAAGACCCCTCGTTGGAATACTGGTGGATGTTTGCTTTTGTGTCTCAACCAGCCGCAAGCGAGAATATGGTGGTATGACTCCCCTCTCTATGGCTCCATTGGTGTTTCTCTTTGGCCTCACAGTATTCTGCGTTCACCTTCTGAGAGCAGGGCCAGAGACCCTGCATTACAAGAAGTAAAATCCTCCATGAAGGATTTAGTTTACTGTTTAGTAAATCTGGGAGTGACATATTTCCATTCATTAAACAGAGGTATCATAACCTCACACCATAAACATTTTGGGCTGGGGCTACTTGGGGCACTATTGACATCTTGTGTTAAGTGGATGTCCTGTGTATTAAAGGTATTTAGCAGCATCACTTGCCTATACTCCCTAGGTACCTCCTTGTGACAACCAAAAATGTCTTCAGATGTTGCCAAATGTCCTTTCAGGGAGTAAAAGCAGCTCATTGAGAATGACCACATCAAGCTGAGCTCCTTAGGCATACGGGCCATTTCTGATTTATCTATTACAGTGTGGCTAGCAGCATATCTGGCACAGAGTAGGTGTGTGTTAAAAAGCAAGCTAATGAATCAAAGCATTAGATTTCTGCTAATATGTTTATACTGAATTAGCTCAGATTTTCCCAGGGATTGAATGAGAAAGGGTTGGATTGACTCTATATAATCTTTGTAATGAAACTACATTTCAATCAAAGTTCAAGGCCCTACTTGGCCAGTTATACAGTGCAGACAGATAAATCCAGAACCCTATGCAATCAGTTTCAGAAAATTTATTCTTTTTCATTTGTTCAAGGAAAAAGATCATTGACAATTTAAGTCTGGCAGAGAACATGGTGGGAGGAAGGCAGCTGACACCGCTCCTGGAAATAGGAAAAGCCTGTATGGAGTCTGCAGAGGGCTGGTTTTAATGCTCCTGTGGGAGGGGTCAACTTAGTCTGTGAGGAAAATTAAAGGGTTAATCATGCTAAACTGTGAGATTCCATCTTAGGGGTAACAAATGCCCATGGTGAAAAACAATCCTTTAATTGGTTAATTTTTGTCAAATACCAGAGACATGGAAAAATTGTGTGTATGTAAAATAATTACATTTAAAATACGACCTTAATCTGGTGTGGGATGTTGGTAGAGGGGGGGCTATGGGTAGGTGGTGGGGGTCAGGGGATGTGAGGGAACTCTATACTTTCCACTCACCTTTGCTGCGAACCTAAAATTGCTCTAGAAAACAGTCTATGGGGAAAAAAAATTATCTTAACATTTGATAAGATGCTTAGTGGACTCTTAACTACATTTTCCAAAATTTCCTATTTCACATGTCCTTCTCATATTTAATGACCTCAAAAATCGTACTTTTCAGTGATAACAGCTGCTCCAAGGAGACATTAATGAGGAAAACTCCTGGCAGGGGGAGAAGCTAAAGTTAAGGTCATTCTAAAATGAGGATTTTCTGAGAGTTTTGGCTGCCTGGTTTTCTCACCGCCCACTAATTCCTGATTTTGAAAGTCTCTAATTTTTATCTTCATTGAACTACAGTTCAAATCCATTGAAAGCAAAATAAAGAGGACTTTGGAAGATGAAGCAGCACTCCAAGTATTTTCGATTTTGCAAGATTCTGCTTTTAAAATCTATCCTAACAGCTCACTGCTTATCTATTCAGAGGGTGACAAAAGAAGTATACACCTTTTAAGAAAGGAAAAAACTGTGTTAAAATTGTAATACTCAATATATACCAATAACAAAAGATGAATACAAGTCACATTTGACTTCTGCAACTACAAGAGGTGCTCAAAGTGGTTACCATCAGCATCCAGACACTTCTGATTAGGGTGAACTACTGCTTGAGCAACGTTGACCGAAGTGTCTACTTGTACACATTTTTTTGGCACCCCTGGTATATATATATACATATACATATATATTTATTTATATATAAATGCATATATATGTATGTGTGTATGTATATATTTATATATATATCAATAAATTATATATACATTTATATATAAATGTATATATACATTTATATATAAATGTATATATGTGTGTGTATGTATATATATATATATATATGTCCTAAAAGATATATATATATATCTTTTAGGAGGCAAATTAAGAATGTTTTCAGCAGGATTTATAGTCCCCTACCTCCCGCAAGGCAGTTGTTTGTTGCTATGTTCTATCATTAGTTGGTTCTCAGATCACCCCATTTCCCAGCACCAAGCAGCACTCCTGTTCACTCTGCCATCTGTTAATCCTATTCTATGTCTCACCTGCCCCCAACCTGGAATACTTGATCACTAGTTTCATCTTTGATATTCCCTAGTGGTTCTTCTAAATAACACACATATTATGTAATAATACAGTACAGAATACTGTTATGTATTTATTCAGTTTCTACATTCCTCCATGCTCAATCAGTTTTATTCTTTAAACAGATATGTGCATGTTCCAGGTATATTTTAGGCATGAAAGATATGCAGATTGCCTTTGCTGTAGGGACGATATTTAACACTCTTCATGTCAATACCACATTCAATTTATCAGCAAATTCTATTTTCAAAATCTGCTTCAAATCTGTTAATTTCTCTACATTTTCATGACTCCTTATCAAATCTACAACACTGTCATCTCTGTTAGGACTCCCACAATTATCTTTTGATTTCTCCCTTTCCTCTTATCCACCCTTGTATTTATTCTTCATATGGCAGCCAGAGTAACTTTTAAAAATCTATCACCCAAAATACTGTGTCTCCCCGAAAATAAGATCTAGCCGGACAATCAGCCCTAATGCGTTGCAATCTGCATATCTTTCATGCCTTTTGGAGCAAAAAGTAGTGTAAGACCCGGTCTTATTTTACTATAAGAACGGATTTATATAATGTAATATAATATAAGACCGAGTCATATTAATTTTTGCTCCAAAAGATGCATTAGAGCTGATTGTCCAGCTAGGTCTTATTTTCGGGGAAACAGGGTGTATATCACCCACTTCTTTGTTTAAAACTGATCAATAGCTTCGCATTGCACTAAGAAGGAATTTCAAACTTTTTACCAAGAGCCTTGGGACTCTGCATGTTGGCTGTTTCTTACCTCTTCACTCCCATCTCATACTTCTTACCTACCAAGACTTTAGCCACATCTGGTCTTCTTTCGTAAACCCACCTGTTGTTTCCTCCATTGGTTTGCTGTCCCCACAACTGTTTACATTACTGGCACAATCTCAGTCTTCGGAACAAAAGTCACCTTCTTAGAGAGGCCATCCTTCCCTAACAGATCCATTGAAAAACTGGCCTTTCCTAGTTACTATCACATGTCCAAGTTTATTTCTTTCAGAGCATTGATCACAATCTGTATTTACTTATTTATGTAATTGTCTATTTATTTTTATTGTACCTCCCTCCTCTAGAAAATAAGCTCCAGAATATAAGGGCCTTATTTGTTTTGTTTATTATTATATCTCTAGTACCTTGCAGTTAAGGTCATTCTAAGATGGTCCACCATCCTGAACAGATAATAGAACATAGTCGGTACTAAATAAATGTTTGCAGAATCAATGACTATATTATCCACATTGTGTAGCTCTGGTCTTACAAGAGAGCATCGATAAATACTTTTTGATCAATTGCAGTACAAGGGTCTATGCAGGGAAACAATACCTTTGCAGAGTTATAATATGCTTTGAGTTATAATCTCATAACATTTTGTTCTTCAGAGGTAGTAGGAATTACAGTGTTATAAACTTATTGTGTAAAATATTTAGTATAGTAAATAATATATATACACACATTTGTACACATCTGTATTCCAACACTTCCTAAATGATGTCCTGTGCATAAAAAGGCACAATTAAATATTTTAAAATGATCACACCATAAGTAAACTTCACTTGTTAACATGTCTTTTTGGTGATGTCCAGGCATAAAATCAGGCCCTTGAAAACTTGCTTGAAACAAAGGTCTCAGAGTCATCCTAGGATTTCTCAAGAATGGCCACAGAAGCAAGCCCCCTTAAATAGAGTTACATCCTATAAAACACTCTCTCACTCAGTGAGGAGTGAGGTAGAGAGCTGAGATGGTTGTTTCCTGTACCCACCAAACACTCTTGGGAATAAACCAGGCAAATGAAAGTGATGACAGGTTAATGGAGAACTGCTAGCCATTAAAGAACAGGCTGAGTTATTTTGGTTACCAAGTATAAGAATCTCCTTTTGCTTAGGATTCCTGTATTAGCAGGTCGACTGTTTTTATGAAGTAATTAATCTTACCAAAGGGCAAAGGGACTCTTTCATGACTGCAAAACTTAAACCTGCCATGACCTGAAAGATGGCTCTCAAAAGTTAAACAGGAACTGGACAGATTGAGCCTTGATGACATGAACAATAAGCATAGACAACTAGTAAGGACACTAACCTAAATACCTTCTGTTATAACCTGAATTTGCCCAGGCCAGGCTTTCAAATGGGTATAAGTTCATAATAGCTTATCTCTAGTTTCACTGGCATATACCTCCACCTGCAAACATACATAATGCTGGATGGAACTCATGCCCGGAAAAATCTCCTATCTTCCCTCCAGTGTTTTCTGGAGTTTCTACATTCTCCTCCATGTGCTCACAAATAAGCCTTCTCCCTCTTTCTCTCTCTGTTTTTAAAAATTATTATTTTTTTATTACTTTATTTTTCAGTTACAGTTGACATACAATATTACATTAGATTCAGGTATACAGCATAGTGATTAGACATTTATATAACTTAAGAAAGTGATTACCCCAATATATCTAGTACTTAGCTGACACCATACATAGTTATTACAATATTATTAACTGTATTCCTTATGCTATACTTTACATCCCCACTACTTTGTAACCACCAATTTATACTTCTTAATCCCTTTCCCATTTTCAACTACCCTCCAAACCCGCTCCCAGCAGTCAACCATCAAAATGTTCTCTATATCTATGAGTTTTGTTTGTTTTGTTTGTTTGTTGTTTTTTAGATTCCACATATAAGTAAAATCATATGGCATTTGTCTTTCTCTGTCCGACTTACTCCACTCAGCACATTACCCCCTAGGTCCATCTATGTTGTTGCAGATGGCAAGATTTTACTTTTTTTTATGGCATGACCAAGTAATATTCCATTGTATATATGTACCACATCTTCCTTATCCATTCATTACATTGATGGACACCCAGGTTGCCTCCACATCTTGGTCATTGTAAATAGTGCTGCAATGAACATATGTATGCACATGTCCCTTCAAAGTAGTGTTTTGGATTTACTTGGTTAAATACCTAGAAGTGGGATTACTGGGTCTTTCTTTTTCTCTTGTTGTAGGCTTTGTTTTAAGTCTATTTTGTCTGGTATAAGTATTGCTACCACAGCGTTTTTTATCTTTTTCATTTCCATTTTCATGAAATATCTTTTTCCATCCCTTTCCTTTCAGTACATGTGTGTCTTTCAAGCTGAAGTGAGTCTCTTGTGGGCAGCATGTGTAAAGGTTTTGTTTTCTTCTCCATTCAACTCTCCTATATCTTTAGATTGGAGCATTTAATCCATTGACGTTGAAAGTAATTGTTGATAGATATGTAGCTATTGCCATTTTATTATTTATATTGTTGTTGTTGTTTTCCTTCTTCCCTCTTCTCCCCCTCCTTCTTCTTCTAGAAGTTCCTTTAACATTTCTTGTAATACTGGTTTGGTGGTGATGGACTCCTTTAGCTTTCTCTTGTCTGGGAAGCTCTTTTATCTCTTTTGATTCTAAATGATTGTTTTTCTGGGGAGAGTAATCTCGGTTGTAGGTCCTTACTTTTTATCACTTTGAATATTTCGTGCCAGTGCCTTCTGACCTGCAAAGTTTCTGTTGAGAAATCAGCTGATAGTCTTATGGGAGCTCCCTTGTAGCTAACTAACTGCTTTTCTCTTGCTGCTTTTAAGATTCTCTCTTTGTCTTTAACTTCTGGCATTTTAATTATGATGTGTCTTGGTGTGGGCCTCTTTGGGTTCATGTTGTATGGGACTCACTGTGCTTCCTGGACTTATATGTCTATTTCCTTCACTAGGTTAAGGAAGTTTTCTGTCATTATTTCTTCAAATAGGTTCTCAATTCCTTGCTCTCTGTCTTCTCCTTCTGGTACTTCAATGAGGTGAATGTTAATATACTTGATGTTGTCCCAGAGGCCCCTTAAACTCTCCTCCTCCTTTTTCTCTTTCTGGTGTTCTGATTGGGTGTTTTCTGCTACCCTACCTTCTAAACCTCTGATTCAGTCTTCTGCTTCATCTAATCTACTGTGGATACTCTGCAACGTATTCTTTATTTCAGTTATTGTTTTCTTCATTTCTGACTGGTAATTTTTAAATTTTCTATCTCCATTTTTATGTTTCCTATCTCTTTGTTAAAGTTCTCACTGAGTTCATCTAATTTTTTCTTAAAATCATTGAACATCCTTATAACCAGTGTTTTGGACTCTATATCTGGTAGATTGCTTGTCTCCATTTTGTTTAGTTTTTTTTGTGGAGCTTTGTTCTTCATTTGGGACATGCTTCTTTATCTCTCCATTTTGGCTGCCTCTCTGTGTTTGTTTCTATGTATTAGGTAGGGCTGCTATGTCTCTCAATCTTAGTAGAGTGGCCTTATATAGTAGGTGTTTTGTGGGGCCCAGGGGCACAATCTCACCTGTTCCAGATATGTCACTTTTGTGGGTTGCGTGTGCCCTCCATTGTAGTTGAGACTTGGTTGTTGTTTGCATGTCAATGGGAGGGATTGACCCTCAGGATGATTGTTTGTGAGAATTGGCTGTGACTATAGTGAACGAGCTGTTGTTCAGAGGCTGACCCTATGGAACAAGATTCACTTTAGTAGGGCTCTGGTTCCCATGCAGTCTGCCCTTTGGGTGTGTCACCGGTGGAAGTAGCTGGCTGGTGCTTCAGCTTGGTCTGAATGTGGCTACTGGGCGTGCTGGCCCCTAGGGCCTCTTGGGAGGAGCCCTACCACAGGCCAAGTTCATGTACTGCTTGTGCCCTGCCAGGGGCCCCTTGGTGTGAGCCACAAAAGCATCTGTAGATGGCTTCTACCTATGCTGGGCTTGGAGGTGTCTTAAGAGGCCACCTCAGTAACTGAGGCTGGGTTCCACCAATGCTGGATCCGGGGTTGCTCAACAAGAGGTACAGAGCATGCTGAGGTCAGATGCTGCTTGTCCAGGGTTTGTAAACTTTTGAGAGATTTTAGGAAAGTCCGCATCATGAGCCAACAGGTGGTTTGTGAGGAAAAGCCACTGGAAGTGACTTGAACATCACTGAAAGTGCCTTGAGCACTTCCACAAGTTGGGTGGGGTCTTAGGGAATCAGCAGGGTGGGATGAATGTTGTTAGCCAGGTTGATGGAGACTCAGATATGGTGGCTGCCTGCATCTGCACACTGGGAAGGGAGTGGCTCAACAAAGAAACAATGGATTCCCCCAGCACTTCTGTCTGGAAGAAAGCTGCCCTTCCAGCCCTTGACCTGATGCCAGACAATTCACTCTCCCCCCGATATGTTCCTGGCACCTTTTGAGCTGCTGCCCCAGTGATGGAGCTCTGAGCAAGTGAGTCTATCAATGATAAGTCCATGTGCAGGCCCATTAAGTGGAACACCAGCAGCCCTCCTTCTCACTCAGCCACAATCTGCACTGGATTTTACAGCTAGAAGTTGTGGGGACTTCTCTGCTGTGAAGCTGAAACCCCTCACTCCTCTGGAGGTACCTCTGCAGCTGAGAAATCCCTCTCAATTTTTAACTGCCACACACTGGTGTGGGACCAATCTGTTCTGTGTCTCCATCCCTCTTACCAGTCTAGATGTGTGTTTTTTTCTGTATTTCCTTAGTTATAGGACTTCTGTTCAGCTAGACTTCAGGTGATTTCCAATGGTGGTTGTTCTGTATTTTAGTTGTAATTTTAATGTGGTTGTGAGACGAGGCAAGCAAAGCATTTATCTACTCTCCCATCTTGACTGGAAATCGATCTTTAAAAATAATTTTTAATGAAGTATTTTTTATTGAGGTGAAATTCACATAATGTAAAATTAGCCATTTCAAGGTGAACAATTCACTAGCATTTAGGACATTCACAATACTGTGCCACCACCATCCCCCTAGTTCCAAAACATTTTCATCATTTCCAAAGGAAGCCGTGTACCCATTACCAGTTGCTCCCTATCTTCCCCCAACCCCATATCCCTGAAAACCACCAATTTATGTTCTGTCTTTAGGGTCTTAACTATATTAAATATTTCATGTAAATGGAATCATATAGTGTGTGACCTTTCATATCTAGTTTCTTTCACTTAGTATATTTTCAAGGTATATTCATATTGTAGCATGATTAGTACTTATTTTGTTGTATAGCTAAATAATATTACATTGTATATATGTACTACTATTTTTTCATCCATTTATTTGTTGATGGACACTTGGGTTGTACAATGGTCTGAATGTTTGTGTCCTCCCAAAATGCATGTATTGAAATCCTAATGCCCAATATGATGGTATTAGTAGGAAGGGCCTTCAGAAGTGCTTGAGTAATGAAGGTGGAAACGTCATGAATGACATTAGTGCCTTAGAAAAGAAGCTTAAGAGAGATCTCTTGCTCCTTCTACCATGTGAGGATATAGCAAGATGATGCTGGCTATGAGCCAGGGAAAAGGTCCTCATCAAATTGTGCTGGTGTCCTGATCTTGAGCTTCTGAGCTTTCACAACTGGGAGAAATAAATGTCTATTTTTTATAAGCCACCCAGTCTGTGGTATTTTGTTATAGTAGCCTGAATAGGCTATGACAGTTTGCTTTCCCTCTGGTTGTTGTGAATAGTGCTGCTATGAACATCTGTGTGTATGTATATAAGCATTCTCTTGCCAGGTGAAGCCACTATGTTCTGAGGCTCCACAAAGGACTTCCACCTCTCAGCATTTTTCTTGCACTGCTGGATACCTCCACTGATGCCTTTGATGGCATCACTATTGTTGGATTCTTATTTTGTGTTTTGTTCTTTTAGAATGCTACTTGTTCTCAATTTCTTACAGAAGTTTCAAAGGAAGGAGCTCTTCCTTTGTTACTTTCTCTCTTCCGGTCTTCAGTGAGGCTGAGATGGCTAGAAGTAAGACTAATAGAATGTTTTATTTAGAATTCCGCCTCCTTTCTGAGGACAAAGATTTTCTTATCAGGTTATGGTCTTGCTGCTTGATTATTTCTTTCTTGGGATGAGTCATTTTTCAGAAAAACTCATCTTCATATTTTATCAGGTGTCAGGTTGCCAGTGATTCCTAAATACTTCTGAATACTTAGATTCAAGCTATAGCTCTTGTTACACATAGATAAAAAGATTCATGATCAAGCCTTGAACAAATTCATAATTGGGTACATCTTGATATGCAATAACTTGAATATAGCAAATACATGTATATTTTTTAATTCTGATATGTTTCTTGGTTGTGGTAGTATTAAAATATGTTCACAAATTTGACAATTCCCTCTACAAAAGGTAAAGCCTAATTCTCATCCCCCCCACCGCACACATCCCTATTGTATATGGGCTAGAGTTAGTGACTTGTTTCTAGTGATTAGAATGTGAGGAAAGTGATGGTATGACTTCCTGGGCTAGATCACAGAAGACACTGTGGTTTCTTTCTTGCTCTCCCTCTTATTGCTCTAGGGGAAGCCAGCAAGCCACCATGTCATGAAAACTCTCAAGGAGTCTGTGGAGAGGTCCAACTAGGGAGGAACTGAGGCCTACTACCAAAAGCCATGAGAGTGAGTCATCTTAGAAGCAGATCCTCTAGCCCCAGGAAAGCCCTCAGACAATGGCAGCCCAGCTAACATCTTAACTGCAACCTCATAAAGATACCTTAAGCTAGAACCACTGAGCTACGCCACTCCTAAATTCCTGACTCACGGGAACTATGAAATAATAAAACGTTAAGTTGTTAAGTTTTAGAGTAATTTGTTATATAAGAATATATAATTCTACATTTGTTTATCAAATGAGCTAAATTTTGTAGGATACAAACAGAAAATAACACTATTCTTTCTTGCCTTATCTGCTATAAGCTTGTTTTCTATCTGTTTTTTTGCTGCCACAGGATGAAAGAGCAGGAATGATGCTTAGGTTTTCTAGATATTTTCAGTTATTAAAAAGTCCATTTTGCTCTAATCATCATTTAACTACTAACTGTCATCTAATTTAAGTTTCACCCCTCTGCCAGCCCAGGGCTATTTCAGGCCTGAAAGCCTGTGGTGGGGTGAGAAACTTGGCTGGTTTCTTTATTCCCCATCTTGTTTACTTCCTCTCTCCCACTCATTAGGCTGTGTGTGATGCCTCCATGGGTAGGGGAGAGGGTAGAGGAAGGAAGCCAGGTAAGTGACAGAAGAAATCTTACCTTGACTGGTTTGGGTGTAATATGTCATTTGTGCCTTCTAGGATTGGTACAGTGGTATGCTGGAATTTGTCCATACAAACTCAGAAGAGATCATTGCTCAACTATCAGGAATTTGGGGTGGTTGTTAAAGCCAGCTGTTATTAAAATTTAAATTATATATAAACTTACAATTAAATAAATGCAGTAAGTTAAAGATAATAAATACTCATCACCTCCTAAATATTTAACTACATTTTACTATTATCTATGTTCTTGAGTTTCCTTCTGTCCACTGTGTCTGTTCCCTAATGGTTTCCTACCGTGCATCTTATCCCAACTCCATGCTCGTTGATGTCATGTTAGTTAACTTGAAGTTGGTTGTGGTGGGAATCAGGAGCCGTGGAATCATACCCTGGTAGCCAGAAACACTACAAATGGGGACTCTTTTCCCGGAAATCTAGTTTAACAAGTTTTACCAGAACACTATTGGCATAGTATATTCCAAATGCAGACCTTCGTTTTACTGGAATACTTTTGTAGGAAATACGAGGTCTGACAATTAAGTTCGCAAACTTGTTGGCAATGATGTTGCTAACCTTTTTTGATATCAAAGGGATTATTCATTATGAATTTGTACCAACTGGACAAACAGTTAACCAAGTTTATTATTTGGAAGTGCTGAAAAGGCTGCGTGAAAAAGTTAGGTGACCTGAACTTTTCGCCAACAATTCATGGCTTTTGCATCACGACAATGCACCAGCTCACACAGCACTGTCTGTGAGGGAGTTTTTAGCCAGTAAACAAATAACTGTATTGGAACACCCTCCCTACTCACCTGATCTGGTCCCCAATGACTTCTTTCTTTACCTGAAGATAAAGGAAATATTGAAAGAAAGACATTTTGATGACATTCAGGACATCAAGGGTAATATGACGACAACTCTGATGGCCAGTCCAGAAAAAGAGTTTCAAAATTGCTTTGAAGGGTGGGCTAGGTGCTAGGGTTGGTGCATAGCTTCCCAAGGGGAGTACTTTGAAGGTGACCGTAGTGATATTCAGCAATGAGGTGTGTAGCACCTGAACTTCATGAACTGAGTTCATGAACTTAATTGTCTGACCTCGTATGTTTCCTGTAGTTCCCTTGGCATAATCTTGTCTCATCCACTTGACCACTTAAAAACTCCAGTGTGTGCTTCTTTTTTAGGAATACCTCATCCCTCTAGGCAGCCCTCATGGATAGAGTCACTCTTAAGAAACCAAATATGGCTCCTTCTCATGGGGTGTAATTCTGGCTTATGAGGAATTTATCTTCATTTGCCCCAGCTGGAAGTACAGGCCATTTTCATAACAGCTCTCTTTTCTTCTCCTGCTTCCAGAGCAGCTAGCCTCCTGCAGGCTCTAGCTGCCTCCTCTGACCCTCAGACTCGGGCACCAGCCCTTGTGTTCCTTAAACTCAAGAGAACACGTGCCAAGACCTTGAAGTGCCTGTCTCCTCCCTTGCTTGGCTTGAAGCAGGAAGAAGCTTACCTCCAAATCTCTGTGGGGATGTTGATGAGGATAATCAGATCATTTGACAACTTTTCAAACACATTCATACTGTGCCATCTTTCAACTCCTCTCTTGGATTCTTAGTCATGAATACATAGCCTGGATAGCAGTGGCGTGCTGAGAGTAAAACTGGGCTAGGACAGCCCCTTTATAAATCCCACAGACAAAGTCTAATATCTCACCTTAGAACGTGATTGTCTTCACTACCTACTGTTTGTTCTGTGTTTTAGGGCCGCTGCTCAAAGTGGGAGACAACAGGATGAGTCCTAACCCACCTATTACACATATCAAGCCTGTTTTGTTTTTTTCAAATTTTCTCCCTGGGGAGTTGATGCCACTTGGGCCATTTATGGGCCATACACACTGAGGAAGGGTCCAAGGAACTCTGAGGCTCAGGCTGGGCTGTTCACTTAGTGCCTAGCCGCAGATGAGAGCTCAGGTTTTAGTGTAAATGATAAGAGAGGGAAGCGCCAAGGTGTACTGGGTGAGTGGTATCAGGGATCAAGTATCAGGAGAAGAGCCGAGCTGAAGATGGGAGATGAGAGAGCAAGTTAGAAGCTGAGGAGATCAAGATCGTGTTGGGAAGCGGACGTGGCTGACAATGAGCTCCTCATGACCATGCTCTAGCCTGTTGCAGTGGCTGCGCAGCTCACAGGGACCTGGTCAGCTGGTTGAAAGCATAGAGTAGTCGTGGACAGTGTCATTTCAAACTCCTCAGGATCCATTAGATGGGCCTTTTGTTTTCTTATCTAGTTACTTGCCAATTACTTTAATTAATGCTCATTTTCCAAATGAGCATCAATTTTGTGTCCAGCATGGTACAGAGTACTAAGAGGATACTAGAGAAGTACATTTAGGTTCAGTGTCTTCTAGCTTAGCAAATAATTGCCCTAATTAGATAATCAGTTTTGTCTATACTGTGATTGCCTTGAAGACAGGCCCTATTGTCTTCTGCTGTACCCCACAGTATGTACCACCACACTGGTAGACATCAAGTGGACACTGAATAATTTCTCATTCACTAAAAGTGTTTCTCATTTGAAAGCTCTTAGGTTCTCCTCACGTACAACTTGAAAGTCTAAACTCCCTAGTTTTCAGAGCATGCTGAAATCTCCCCAGAACTCACCTACCTGTCTTATTTCTCATTGCTTCTCTACATACATGCTGTGTTCTGCCAAATCAGTTTTATAACTGGCCTCTGGACACACTTTTTTCTCTTGCTCATGTAGGGGACCAGAATATCCCACCCCAAAATATGCTACTTTTGCATAAGGATTATTTTGAGCTGGAGGCCATGAGAATTGATAGATGCAGAAAGATGTCTTCCTGGAGCTTCCTTTTTCTGAATAAAAGCAGAAACTTCTGAAAAAAGAGGACTGCCATAAATCCCCCTTCCTGGGGAAGTTTTATGGCCATGAAGACAGAAAGCCAAGAGGGCCCTGCACAAACAAACGTTATTCTATTGGTTCCCTCCATGTATTTACCTTCCCAAGGTTTGCAACTTTTTTTCCTTTGTCACATCCCTACAAATTATTGTTGTTTGTAAAATGCCATATATGCCCAAATTCTAACCACCCATTGGAGTTCCTCTTCATTTAGGTTTCTCCAGAATGATGTGCACTGTATGTGCTAATAAACTGTTTTTTCTCTTAAGCTGTCCTTTGTCAGTCTAATTTTACAGAACAGACTGAGAACCTAGAAATATAAAAGGAAAAAGAATGTTTTCACCCCTACACTCATACTCTTACTGTCTTAAAAAAAATAATTCCTCTCCTCTGCCCCCATCAAAATCCTACCCATCATTAAAATTAAGCTCAAATCCACCTATTTTCTAACACTTTCTCTAACTATACCTGGAGATCATGTCCTCAGAACTCAAGGGCATGGCAATGAATGGCCATCAATCAAAAACTGTCTTGGGATGACTGTTCTATGGATGTTTGGGACTTTCACTCAAATTTCTGTTGATGTTTTTCTCCTCCAACCTGCCTGTAAAAATTTTTAAATCTAGGACTTGGTTGTACACAATAAACCCTTAGTACCTTTGATATTTCAGAACTTCCTGAGATTATGACTTCCATCATGGCATATGATTTACCCCATAAAACGCAGTAACAGTCAAATTCAAAAGCAATCTTTTTTATACAATATACATTTTAAATTGTGAACTTCAACCCATTAAACCAGGTCTTACAAGCAAATCAAATCACATGTTTATTGAGGTATGTGTCCAGCATTCTGGTAGGGATTGCAGAGAAGGTGATGATCCACAGTAGATTCTTAAGGGAGACTAAATATACAAAGGGACAATAGCCAGAGCATATATAAAAATAGAACTCTAACCCACAACCTCTGCAGCAATCATTCCAGAAAGGCAACCACCTGTGTGGCAAGTGACCCAAAATGGCCAGGACTTGATCAATAACCGCGAGCTTCCTTAGTTTTTGTCCTATTTGCAACTTAGGACCAACAAGAAAAGGGCAAATATGCACCCCTAACCCACCACACAGAGCGCCTTGCTTCTGGTTAGCCTTCCTCCAGCTTCCCCATGCCAACAACCTCCAATCAGGGCACACCGAAAGTCTTCCCTATTTTCTACTCTAGAGCTTTTATACTCCTCTGCCTGTCTTTGAGTCACCAAGTGCAAGTGATGGTGGCTGGCTACCTTGCCGCAGCAAGCTCTGAATAAAAATTTTTTTTCTTGTTCTCATTTGGGTTTTTACACTTGGAATTTACAGAATTATTATAGGTGATTTCAATTATTATCTAGAAGCTCCAAAGACTCATGACATAGTCATTTGTAATTTTACTAGGGCTTGCATTTTCAATGTAGTCTTTGACACTGGTGTACAGGCGAGTTTGTTAGCTAGTGACTGCTCTGTATGCACAAACTTGCTTTTTTATTCATCTTGTGGCATATGTACTGTACTGGGAAAATTATATTTCAGGGGATTTTGTGTGTGTGTGTGTGTGTGTGTGTGTGTGTATGTGTGTGTGGTGTCAGACTTAATACCTGGTGAACTTTTTGTTTTTAACAGGACTTTATTGGGGAACAGTGTGTACTTCCAGGACTTTTTTCCAAGTCAAGTTGTTGTCCTTTCAGTCTTAGTTGTGGAGGGCACCGCTCAGCTCCAGGTCCAGTTGCCATTGCTAGTTGCAGGGGACACAGGGAGTTGAACTGGCGACCTTGCAGTTGAGAGTCCACTGGCCCATGTGGGAATCGAACCAGCGGCCTTTGTTGTCAGGAGCACGGAGCTCTAAGCTCCTGAGCCACCAGGTCGGCCTACCTGGTGAATTTTAAGGGTCTACTATTGAGAGATTCCAAAAGGACTTGAAGAGTGATTGACTTTGAAGAGTAAAAAGGAAATTGATCAAACTGAAAGATCAGCCTTTTAAGCCTGTGAGAGTACGCAAATAATGTTACCGTCTGACAGAATGATGATGTGGGACAAAAATTCGGTTTTGAAAGGTCAAGAGACAACAGGATGTTCAAGTTCATTCAACAAATATTGACTACCAACTCTGTGCTAGGCACTATTCCAGATGCTAAGGATATAGTGGACAATAAAATAATACAGGCAAACATCTTTGCTCTTGTGGAACTTGTATTTATAGAAGGTTGGGATTTGGTAGGGAGGAAAAGATAAGGCTTATAAGGCCTGTAACTTTGTAAGACTTATTCACATAGAGATAAAAGTTAAAGTTATCAGATCAGAAAGCAGTTTTCAAAGACTTTGAAGTTTTTAAGGACTTAGCCTTGGGCAAATCCAAAACACTAATTCGAAAGAATATATGCAACTCTACATTAATTGCAGCATTATTTACAATTGTCAAGATATGGAAGCAAACTAAATGCCCATCAATAGACGACTGGATAGTAGAAGTTGAGGTACATACCTACTGTGGAATATTACTCAGCCATAAAAGGAATGAAAGCTTCCCATTTGTGACAACATGAATGGGCCTAGAGGATATTATGTTAAGTGAAGTCAGTCAGAGAAAGACAAATTCCATATGATCTCACTTATATGTGGAATCTAAAGAACAAAATAAACAAACAGAAACAGATTCATAGACACAGAGAACAGATTGATGGTTGCCAGATGAGAGGGGGGTTGGGGGAGTTGCGTGAAAAAAGTGAAGGGATTTAAAAGTACAAATTGGTAGTTACAAAATGGTCAAGGGAGTTGTAAAGTACAGCATATGGAATATAGTCAATCAAATTGTAATAACTATGTACGGTGCCAGTTGGATACTAGACTTATGGGGAGGGGGGAGGAAATCACTTCATAAATTATATAAATGTCTAACCACCATGCTGTACACCTGAACCTAATATAATATTGAATGTTAATCTAATTGAATAATAAAACAAAAACAAACAACAAAAAAGATATGTGGGGACAAAAGAAAGAAATGCTTATGGTGTCACAGCACAGAAACCACACTAAGGTCTATTATCACAGAGTTGTCCAGTGGAAT
Source organism: Rhinolophus hipposideros (assembly GCF_964194185.1). NCBI lineage: Eukaryota > Metazoa > Chordata > Mammalia > Chiroptera > Rhinolophidae > Rhinolophus > Rhinolophus hipposideros. The sequence continues at coordinate 14,941,521 of NC_138052.1, forward strand.
TTCCCTCAGAAAGCTGGGAAAAAGTGTTAATGGAAAATAGACCTATTAGAGACTACTTGAAGACAGTCTGTCTAGGATTACCTTATCCATTACAAGAATGTCACAGCATTGTCCTTGAGTAGATGCTTACTGTGCACTTACAGTTCTGTAAAATTAGACTGACAATTGCTTAGGCAATTGGTTGTAATAATGGTAATTTAAATTTACATTCATTTACAAAGTACTATTATTTGTATTATTTAATTGAGAAACAGATAACAGTATCAGCATATTTACAGATGGGGAATTGTACATAGTAGAGAGAATAATAATCTTCAAGATTACATAACAAATTGTGGTCTGATTAAGAATTAGAACCCAGTGTTCCTGTTAGAGGCTGGGAGTTATTCAGAATGCTATTATTTTTTCAGCCTATATACCGTAAGTGTAGCAAAACAAAATACATAATAAGCATATGATGAGCCTGACACCTAAAGAAAGTAAATGAAAGAATAAAGCAGGTGGTAGAATAATTTGATTAATGACTGCAACCAAATTTTCCCAAGTAGTAATTTCAAGTAAATGATTAAGATTTTTCTACCCTGCGTAATAAGTTTCTGAATGATTTATTAGAAGTGCTTCATGCTGACACTTTATTGGAAACTGACTGGATAAACACACACAAAAGTCCATCGGCATTGTCTTTGTCATTTGAATGTGCATTAAATTTTAGGAAAAGAGGAGATTTAAAAGGTAAGAAATGAACCACACTGTGACTACAAATGTAAGAAAATTTAATTTGTTCGCACCATCTGATAAAGATGTTACAAATGCACTGGTGGTAGATAAACCCAGTAAAGTTACAGAACCTTTTTGTCTCGTTTTTGTTTTCTAAATACAAATCTGAACGCTGGCGAAGCCTTTTTCTTATGGGATATTCAAAAGATGGTTAAGAAAGAGCTATTGTTCAATAATTACTAACATTTGTGGAGTTGTTGCTATGTAGCATGAATTATCAAACCCCTTCATATTTGTACTCATGCCGTCCTGGCATAAACACAAAAAACAGACGCGGCAGGTACATTATGCCCACTTCTCAGATGAGGAAACTGAGGGCGAGGGAGGTGACGTAGCTTGCCTTAGGGACACAGCTTCCAACTCCAACAGCTGGGATCTGATTTACATACAAAAGTTTCCAGAAAGCAAAAGTTCTCCGAAGCCACTTTGCCTTTAGGACCTCTCCTCGAGAAAGGCATACCCAGAGTTTCGTGGCCGAATTTGTAAGAAATGGGAGTCGCTAGCTCTCGCTCTAGTGCGGGGTCATCTGGAGGATCTGCTACTTCCCTCGTCCTTCGTTCCGCCCAACCACCCACGTCCACTTCCCTCTTTCTCCTTCCACTTCTTCCTCGCTCGTCTCTTCCCCGGCGTCACCGCGGTGCCGCCACGCCCTGCGCCGGCCACTACCCGTCTCGGAGCCACCGAATCAAGCAGGAGCCACGCCCCGCGCGCCCCGGGGTCGCGCTGCCGTGACGTAACCGCTGCGCCGCCGCCGTCGGGCCGGGGGGCGGGGCCGCGGGGCGGGTCGGCCGGCGGGGGCGGGGCCGGGGCCAGGGTCCAGCTCCGGGCCTCCGCGGCCATCGCTGCCTACGCGGTCCCGTCCGCTCGCCCGCTCCCGCCCTCCCGGGCCGAGTGGGGCCGGCTGGCTTCGGCAGCCTCGCCCGGAGGGGCACCGCGGCTTCAGGGGCTGGACCTCCAGAGCAGCGCGATGTCCGGCGCCGCGACGGCTCTGTGAGTCCCAGGCCGCGGCCGTGGCGCTGGGTGGCTGCAGGGCCGGGCCGGGTCCGCTCATGGTGCCGCCACGACGCCATCGCGGGGCAGGAAGGCCAGGTAGGCAGGCGGGGGGCAGGGGGGCCGACATGAGCCGCAGCCAGAACCGGGACCGAGCGCCCGAGAGCAGCGCCCCCACCCGCGCGTGGAGGCAGGGCCGTGGTGCTAACGGTCCGTGGCGGCCGAGCGAGCCTGGCAGCTGGGGACGCGGCCCGTGCCCGCCGCGGCGGGGCTCGCACGCGCCCCCCGGGGAGCGTCTCGGGCTCGACTTGGTTTTCCTGCAAAGGGGGAAGGATTCCCTTTCCCGGCTGTGTGCGCACCACGCGCGTGAGTTGCTGTGCCGACCTAAACTGTCTCGATTACCGTGACGGCGGATGGACCAGGGTGTAGTGTCCTCGCCCCGTAGCACGTGAGCGGTTGGCAGCGCGCCCCCGAGACTCGCCGCAAAGCCGACCACCGCGCTCGGCTCCGGGAGGCGCGGGCCGGGAGACGCTTAGCGACGGGCGCGTGTCCAGGCGTCCCGCAGGGTGGATGCCCCTGGACAGGGAGAGGCGCATGGGGCCCTCCACGCGCGGAACGCGGGGAAGCTTTTCCGGCAGTGAGCTGCGCTGAAACGCGCAGTGCGTGGGATCTTGCTTCCCCTCCCCACCGCGTACTGGTCTGAGTATCGCTTGCAGTCTGGAGAACAGTGTCAGTTATGTTGAATTCTCTGACGTCTTCCTTTCGTTGGCGTTCATCTTAAAGACGGGTCGAAAAAAGGAGGTGATGAAATCCTTATTTCAAGTTCCTCACCTCCGTTTAGGTGCGCTGAGTTCGTCACCGCCGTTTAGACTCACACCGGCCAAGGTTTCCGGCGTTGCTCTGGAAGATCTCAGAAAAGCCGTCAACAGAAGGTAACTTCCGCACCTTTTTATTTACTTGGTGATTTTCAAACTGGAGATTCGCTGACGGATACCAGCTGTTTCCGTGAAGACTCATTTTCGCGTTTTTACATGGTTGTCGTTGCAAAAATCCTCTGTGTGTTTTCTAAAACACAGACTGCAAATGGTGTGTGTATTTATCATGAACCGGATGAATTCCCAGAGCAGTGGTTTCACGCAGCGCAAACGAATGGCCCTTGGGATCGTTATCCTCCTGCTTGTTGACGTGATATGGGTCGCATCCTCAGAACTGACTTCGGTACGTAATTCTTGTCCTAGAATGCGGTTGCATTATAATCATAATATGCCTGTTAATCTATGGTAGCTCTAATCGTTACTATCTCTCATGCTTACTTAAAGCAGCGTTTTGAATATTGTTGAGTTATTTATGTTTTCTTTGATATTGAATTAGTTGAAACTGAAAGGATACTGTTTGTTTTTTCATAGTTGTCCTGGATCATTTACGGATGGTTGTTTAGAAAGTGAGATATATACGTATTTTCTTATTATTTGAAGGTGTTTCTGTTCAATTTTTTCCCCTAAATTCATTTCTTTCACGATAAAGACTATTTTCTAGGGGAACATCCGTCTAAGATCCACAGCTATTTGTCACCATTTAGTAGAAAATAAGAATGCCTTTAGATAAAGGAGTGAAAGAGATCAGAGTTTTCATGGATTGCACACTATTTTGCACATGCATGGGTGCATACACATTTATATCTGTTTGCTAATTCAAACACTGTAAAATACAGTGCTTTCAGTTAAATTTTATTTTGTCTTTATTGATGACCTATTCAGTAATATGGTACTTTGAGTTCACAAGCTAGTTTTTCTTTCTATTTGTATAGTTACTTTATTGTTTGGTTAATGATCGCTACAAAAAGACAAGCAATTTTATTTTCAGAAATTACTGCACGGATCAACTTAATGTTGCAATCGTAAGGCTAATATACAAAAGGAAACTAGCGTTTATAAAATGACCTTGAATGTCAATAAGCAGTTTGATACTGCTGAACGTCTCATGTCACAGCTAAAGAAATAGTTGACACTTGACATATCCAATGAATAAATAAATTTTTAGCCTTTTGCAAATTAGGCCCTGGAACACAACAGTGCATTTATTTTTTTAACTCTTCTATAACCTTTCACTCTTTAGTTACTTTTAGATTAACATTCTGTAGTTTAAATACAAAGAAATCTCTTTAATGTTGATAGAGAACTAAGCCTATCTTTAAAATTTTATTTTAGTTTTAAATTAATAGTTTGGCTTTTATCTATCAGGAAATAAAAAATGTACAAAAGAGCACCTGATTAAATTATAATTTAGCAATCCATATCCAAGCAGTAAATAAAAAAATCCTATTTTTGAAAAAGTAAAATCTGTTAGTATTAGAATATTTTACAATTTCATTATTCAAGAGCATATGTAAGGAGTCTAATTCTTCAGTCAAGTGTGCTTATCAAACTTTTGAGGTAAATTGTATATTTCAAAAAGAAAATCAATCTTTTTATTATGGAAAATTTCTAACATATACGAAGGTGAGAGAGTATAATGAATAAGAGAGTATAATGAATTTTCATGTGCACATCACTTACCTTTAACAATTATCAAGTTTTGTCAATCTTATTAACTCCTTCCCAAACATTTTTTTCAATAAATTTTTATTTTTCAGTTACAGTTGACATATAATAATATATTAGTTTCAGGTGTATAACATAGGTAAACATTTTTTCCTGCAGTATTTTAAAGCAAATTTCAGCTAATTGTCATTTCACCTAAAAATTCTTTCATATTCCTCTCAAACTGAAACAGACTTTTAATTTTTTTAAATACAATCACCATAAAATATAGTATCTAACAAAATTAATTATAATTCCTTAAAATTATCAGATACCCAGTCCATACTTAAATTTCTCTAGTTGTGTCAAGGATATCTTTTTAGTATAAGATCTAAACAAAAATCCCACATTGCATTATAACTTGTCACTTTTATTCCTTAACTGTTTACTCCCTTCCCCCGCTTCATTTATTATCATGTCATTGATTTGTTGGAAAATCTGGATCATTTTTCCTGTAGGATAATTCACACTTAGTCCTTTTGGAGTGCTATAACAGAGTTACCATAGTCTGGGTGGCTCAAGCTATAAACATTTATTTCTCACAGTTCTGAAAGCTAGAAAGTATAATCAAGATGCTGGCAATTTCCCTATCTGGTGTAGAGCTGCTTCCTAGTTCTTAGATGGCAGTCTCCTGTGTCCTCACAGGCAGGAGGGGTGGGGGAGCTGACTGGGGTCTCTTTAACATGGCACTAATCACATTCACGAGGGCTCCACTCTCATGACCTAGTCACCTCCCACAAGCCCCACCTCCTAATACCACCACATTAGGGCTTAGGATTTTAACATACGAATTTTGGGGGAACCCAGACATATAGTCCATAACACACACATTCTGGATTTAGCTGATTGCTTCCTTGGCATGTCATTTAACGTGCTCCTCTTTCTCCTTTATTTCCTGTAAAACGGTATTTAGGTGTAAAGTCTTCTTGACTCAGTTTCAGTTTTTATGAAAAAATATATTGGTGGTATGAGGTGCTTCCTTTCACATTACCACATGAGGCACTTAATGCCTGTAGTTACTTTGGGTGATGCCGATTTGAGTACTATACAGTTCCTCATCAACCTTTAGGTAAAAGTTGAACATCTTTATGTTTATTGCCCAGATAGAGTATTTCATTAGGGCTTATAAAGTGGTGACTTTTCTAGGGCTCATTCCTTCTGCGTTTATTAGGAGAAATTTTTGAAGGAGAATTTTTCCACAACTACTGTTTGGTTATCCTGAAACATGGTTCATTTAGGAAAGATTGGATTAATCTTGATTCTTTACCTGTATTCGTTTTAGAGTAATGTTGCCTAGAAACTTCCAGTAGCAACAATTGAGGGTTTTTTGAGTTGCATTGTACTTTCATGGATTTTTGTATATTTGACATACCACACAATTGTAGTTTTTCATTTGGATGCTTACCCTGTCTTATCTTTGACCACTGGGAGCCCCTTCAAATTGGCTCTAGTGTCCTTTTAATATGACCCCATTAATCTTTAATATCCTATTTGCTTTCTGGCACAAGGTACCGCAGGCGCAGCTGGTACGTTTTCTGCCCCATACTTGGACATAGCCATTTCTTCAACAACCCATGTTGTCTTTTAGTGCAAAATAATTCAGATCACTATCTGGATTCTAGAGCTGTTCATTCTTCGAGGGTTGTCATTTCTTTCTAGGACTTTCATTGCACATAACTAGGAAATTCTTTTTTTAGAAAAGAAAAACTGGTATTTCCAATTTAAACGAAGATTACATGTTTTTGTATAACTTCCTAATAACATTAATTGCATGCAGTTTTCTTCATATACCATTCTGTTTCATTGTTTTTTATTCTGCTTGGGCTATTATTCACTTTTTCAGACAGCTCAAGAATAGCTGCTCCTAGGAAAGTTTCATAACCTTCAAAAACCTATTCTTCATATATATCTCTTCTCAGGAAACCTGTCTCATTTTTTCTTAGCCCCTAGGATAAATACTGTTGTACAGTAGGTTTTCTATGAATGTTGAACAAAACTTTTTTTGCAAATTGTTCCTACTTTGTTTGGGTGCTATTACCCTTTTTAAGCAAGGCAAATACAATATTCAGAAATGAATCTAAAATATTTCTATCATCCCTTTTGATCTTTCCCTTCCAAATGAACTTCTAGAGTTAAAAATCATGTCATGGCCTTGTTTGATCAGAGATAAGTAATAAGGTTTAAAGTCATCTCATAGTTTGTTTAACTTTTTCCTTTACAGTATGTTTTTACTCAGTATAATAAACCATTCTTCAGCACCTTTGCAAAAACATCTATGTTTGTTCTGTACCTTTTGGGCTTTATTATTTGGAAGCCATGGAGACAACAGTGTACAAGAGGATTTCGAGGAAAGCATGCTGCTTTTGTAAGTTTAAATTTTAAGTGTTTGTTGGAGAGGGTTATCTTTTTTCAAAGTTTAAAGATGTATTAGTTTCTTGAAGAATAGTCCAATTTTGAATTGTTCAATTAAGTGAGTAAAGATAGCATGCTATAAGAAAAACCTGCTTCTGTCCAAAATTAAAATTTGTTCTTCTAATCAATTTGGTATCATAATACCTTATGAGAAATCAAAGGTACATAACCACTTTCTCTCCCTTACCTCATGACATCCTCTGAGATGTTAAAAATTTTTGAACTAGCCAAAATCAATTAATGTGGAGAAGATGATGAGAGTAAGGAAGAAGACTACCGGGGATCTGACCATTTGCAGACTGGATGAGTATCGTCTAATTGGTTGTAAAGTTGGTTGTAGAAGCAAACAAATTTAAAGTTTAATATATTAAAATGAAAATAGCATATTTCAGGACATGTTTCAGGTGTTTGGCTAGTCAGTCAAATTATATTCTTGCAGTGATGTCACGTAACATGCTGATTCATAGAAGTAGAAATTGAATTTTTGAGAATGAAGAATATAAAACTGATAATCTTTTTTCATTCTCCCTTTCTCTCTTTTTAAAATTGTGGTAAAATATACATAACATCAAATTTACCATTTCAAGCTGTTTTTTCTTTTTCTCTTTTTGTTATGGTAAAATATATATACAAAAAATTTAATCATTTTTACCATTTTTAAATGTACAGTCCAGTGGCATTACGTACATTCACTTTGCTGTGCAACCATCATCACCATCCATCTCCAGAACTTTTTCATCATCCCAAACAGAAGCACTATGCCTATTAAACAATAACTCCCCTCTCCCCTCCTCTCAGCCCATGGTAACCACTGTTTTTCTTTCTTTCTCTATTTTTTGTGGGTTAACATATTGTTATTTCTTGTCTTATCCAGTGAGTACATCCTTGAGAAATGTACTCATTGGATTTTTGTCAGGGCTTTTCAGTAATTGTTTTTGAGGTAAAGCTTGGAAGTATACACTCATATGTGCACAAAAATTTAACTTGCGAAAAGTGTGTGTGTGTGTGTACACATGTATATATTTTACTTTTTAGAAGTAATAGTATACGTTATAGAAATGCATATACATTGTAGTATTACATGTAGGAATGCTATGTGTATATTAATACATGTACATTGTCAAAAGTTTAGAAAACGCAGATTAACAAAAAGAAGTAAATAAATTCTACCATTCAAGCAATGACCATTGACAGTATTTTGGCATATATCCTGCCATTCTTTTTCATGCGTGCATTTTTGTTTCATTTTTGTACAAAAAAGAAATTATACCGTTATGTCTTATTTTATAACTTGCTTCTGTACTTACTAGTATATCATGAACAACTTTCTGTGTAATTAAGTATTACTAGAACATTTTTTAATGTCAAGTATTTTTTAATTGTAGTGATAAATGTTCTTTTTTGAAAACAAATTATTGTAATAAGAATAAGAATAATCTATCCATAATCTCATCATTTTAAGACCACTATAAATATTTGATACTATCTATAGCTATATATTTATGTGTATATATTAAAAAAACGATAGCAGAAATAAGTTTAGTCTTATACCTAATTAAGTTTTAAAAACTTTAGTCTCACAGTTATACCTAATTCATATCTCTGTTAGCAGTATATGAGATTGAACCCTTACCAAAACCTCAACATTTGCCAATTTGATAGGTGAACAGTAGTATCTTGTTAAAATGCATGTTTTTGGTTACTTTTTCATATATTTGTTGCTCAGTAGAATTCTTTTGTCTGTTATCTGTTTCTTGTTCATTTTTCTACATTGAGTTTTCATATTAATTTATAAACATTCTTAAGAGCATGGGCTCTGGTGTTTGAGTCTTGTTCTGTCACTTGCTGATTGTGTGACCTTGGGCAAGTTTTTCAATCTCTTCATACTAGAAGCAGGGATAATGATGAGGTAACTGTGGGTATGATATGGGCACTAGCACGGTGGTTCTTAAAGTTTGGTTCAGTCCCTGAGATCCATTTAGGGAATTCTTGAGATTAACACTTACCATGATAATACTAAAATGTCATTTGTCTTTTTCACTAATCCACCCATCCTTTCCTTTCCCTACTAATCTGAAATGTTACAGTAGTGTTGTGAAAAGGGCATAAGTTTTGGAGTTAGATAACTTGAATTTTAATCCTGACTCAGTTACGTAGATGAAATCGCTCATCCTCAATTTCTTCATCAATAAAATGAAGATGATAATGCCTGCCTTGTGTGGTTGAATACTTGGGCATTAGCTGCTATTATTATTAATAGTTATATTCTTATAGATCTACTCTGGATTTTTGATTCTAATCTTTTGAGCTATGACTCATTATAGCCCCACTTTATAACGAGTTTAATTGAGTTTTATGTCCTGTTATCTGTAGTTTGCAGATGCTGAAGGTTACTTTGCTGCTTGCACAACAGATACAACTATGAATAGTTCTTTGGTAAGTGCTGCTTTTCTCGTCAGGAATGGAGCAGTTGGAGTTGAGCCATGGTGGGAAGAACTGAAATAGCTTGGATAACAACTCAGCTATATTAGAATATATATTATATTTATATATTATATGTATATGCTGTCCGTGAGAACTTCGGTTTGGTCTCTTAGTGATACCTGAGGCCTAAAAATAAGCAGTTCAGCCACCACGGGAGAAGGAAGGGAAGAGGAAAGTTGTTGAGTGAAAATAGTAAAGGACAGTCCTTTGTTTCTTACCAACTTTGTCACTTCATTGTTTATTATTATCACCTAGAAACAAATGTGTTTGCTTGACACTGAGAATATATAAGCAACTTGTTCATTTATTCCACAGATTTTTAAGAGCACTTAGTATGTGTTAAGCACTTGTTTTAGACTCTGGAAAGACAGCTTATGTTCTACTGTCTGTTTAGGAAGGAGAAGGAGGCAGATAATAAGCGAGCAAAATAATTAATATATTCACTTATTTTAGGCATTTATAATCTAGTTGGAGAGAGAGTATGTAAGAATCTATTCTTTTTAGACATCACTAAGACATCTCTTTTTAACGTATAGTTTCAGATGTGGCATTCTATCTGAGAAAAAATTTAAAGTTACTCTAAAATTTAATACCAACTTATGAAGCACTAGCATGTTGACCTTATTGACAGTGCAGTTTTTTGTTTGTTTGTCTGGCTTATAGAGCTACATTCACATGCAGGGTAGGTTACCTGGCACTGTAAAGAGTTCATGACACTTAGAGAAAATGTCATTTCTTTTCTCTGGGATCTTAAGTATCAACAAGATTATCAGTTGTCTCTTTCGGTGTAGAAGGCAGAGCTGAGATGGCAGCCTACTCACCTAACTACTCCTCTACTAATTGTTGCTATTATCTGTAAGATGAATATGTCAGATGGTTCTAGGCCAAATGCTGTAATGAAAAGTTAATATAACAAAGAGGTTATGACTATATCTATTTCCAGATCCTGTTGTCTCTTCATTTACTGAATATTTTTCATTGGTAGAGTTTTATACCAGGAGTTAAAAGAGAAATCAAAGATATTAAAAAACCCAAAAAACATTTTGTGTTAATTTAAGAAACAGCCTTGTTGGAGAATTGTGCCTTAAATATAGATCGTGTGGAGAATATTGGCAAAAACAGTTGAGAAATTTACAACCACTTAAAGATATAGAGCTTTAGAGCATGGTTATACAAACCTGGCTTTAATTCTGTTATTTTATATCTCAGTTCCTAGAAAAGTTCCTTTAGAATACCATTTTATAAGGTTGCTGCAAGGACTAATGAGAAATCTCTGTTGAACTGCTCTGGACTTGGTACCTATGCATAGTAAGAACTGATAAGTGGTAGCTATTTTTTTCTTATCTACTAATTCTATAAAAAGTTTTCAGGAAATTTTGGTTTTAGTTGAATCTTAAGTAGCAAGAGGAAACAATTTGGCAAATGTGTGTACATATTATATACATGATTATATGTTCATTGTCTGCCTCCCCTGTGGACTCCACTATCACAGAGGACAGTGACTTTGTCTTATTCACTCTTATATCCCCAGGACCTAGAACAGCACCTGACATATTAAGAATGTATTTGTTAAAAAAAGAATGAATGAAACAGAATGGGAGATAATCTCTTAGCTGGGAGAGAGGTCTGTTTTTATGGCATTTAAATGTTAAATATCATAATGTGTCAATGCTGTACTGTTACATTTCTAAACTTTAAACTTATTCTTTTCTGTCATTGTACCTGTGTGGATCATTTGAGTCTTTTTAAGTCTTGAAAATGCATTTTGGGAAAATGACGCTATATAAACATGGTGGTGGATAGCTGTGTTTGGGTAGCGTCTGTGTCTACATAGCATCCATTTAAATTTTAGCCAATCTGTCAGCTATTGTACTTGCTGTTTATATTTGTTTCTGTTTCTGTTATATTCCAGAGTGAACCTCTGTATGTTCCTGTGAAATTTCATGATCTTCCAAGTGAAAAACCTGAGAACACAAACACTGATACTGAAAAAAGTAAGGAAAACTTAGAATGTCGTATCTTAGAAATGGATGGAAATTTTAGCTTCGTTCAAGCCATCCCCAGACTTAGTGAGTGGGGATTGCTGGGCATTTCTTTTGTTCCATGTGGTGTTCGCTTGGCCTACAGTCTTTCAGAAGTTTGACTGGAAGTTTTTATTAATTCAACTGGAAATAGTTTCCAAATACCAGAAATCTCTATGATTTTGTTTATCTATCTATTTTAAAATGAATGGTATCCTCTTCAACCATGCCATCACAAACCTTGATAGCAAATTATACAAGTTTTGCTGATTCTATGATTTGAAGAAAGAATGCCAGCTTCAACATAAGGCACAGTATTTATGCATCATGCTCTCTTATAAGGAATGGATCTATAGAGGAATGTTCTGCATACTTGACCAGAAAAGTAATTCTCATTGAGTATGAGGAAAAATTCAAACAAAGTTTTATGTAAATGCAAAAATAATCATACTATAATCCTGAACCAGGCTGTTGTCTATGTATACAGTTGCAGAAATCTTTTTGGAATATTGGTCTCATTTTAAAACCTTTAAAACATTTTTATAAATGAAAATGTTTTTCCTGTTAACTATTTTGAGTGAGCAAAGATGCCCCAGGTCATGATATAACTCCGTTTTTCTTTGATTGGCAAGATTGATTATAGATGGGTTAAATGATATGCATGTATCAGTAAATTAAAACTTGTGACTTTTGTTGGATGCAAGGGGAAACGTTTAATGATTTGTACTATACTTTTTCTTTCAAGCTCCCAAAAAGTCTCGTGTAAGGTTCAGTAATATCATGGAGATTCGACAGCTTCCATCAAGCCATGCATTGGAAGCTAAGTTGTCTCGCATGTCATATCCTACTGTGAAAGAACAAGAATTCTTACTCAAAACTGTGGGGAAACTTACTGCAACTCAAGTAGCAAAAATTAGCTTTTTTTTTTGCTTTGTGGTAGGTCTTCTCTTTATTATATATATTTAGAACTTCAATTTTAAGACAGTATTCATACCAATAATGTTGAAGTGTAAGAGTGTTAAGTCGCTTAACCATGACTTTAAATTCTGCTATCTGGCGTCATTGAAGAATTAGAGTATCAAACTTAATGCTTGTCATACATACCTCAAAGAATTTAATAAATACTATATGGCACAACTACACATACTTATTCAGAATTTGGCATTTCCTCATGATAATAAATAGTTATTACACACTAATATATCCAGATAAAAGTTTACTATATGCGCTTATTTCTTCAAATAAGTGTTTCTGCAGTTTTATATTAAATTCATGTAAATGTCAATATTTTAGTCGATAGTAAAAAATTTTTACAGAATTCCTTGTAATATTGTTGATAGCTTCTCTGTATAGCAACTGAAATACATACTTAATATATCACAAAGAATAATCAGATAGCAAATCAAATGTTATTTGCAGTTAGGTTGGTATTAGAGACTTGTCTGAATTAGTGAAAACTGAAGTTTATAAGTTAAAAATTTAATTTCAGTGCTCTTTTATGTCATTGGAAGTAGTCTCATTCATGGTTGTTTAGTATGAGCCTTTAAGATTTAAATTTATACTGAGCTTTTTTCAACACTTGATAATGCAGTGCTAATGTCAGTAGTATTAGCTTGATTATAAAGTTTTTTTTATTTTGCAATTTTGCTTCTCATATTACTACATTAGCCCATGTTTTTCCATCCTTTGCCTGAATAATCTCCATTGTAGTGATACCTTGATGAATATATTCAGCAATACAAACAAATGAAAAAATGTTGGGGAGTTGTAATATGATAATTACAAATGTAAAATTAATTTAAAGGCTCATATTTGGATTATGCTGTTAGTTCTGATTTGTTTGCTTGCTTTAAATAAGTGTAAGGCAAGACTAAGATTTATTAATTATATGCTACCTAATTTTCAAAGGAACTTGAGGAGGAGTGTAATAAAAGAATCTATGTAGTAAAAGCTTTTAAAAAGTGGAAAAGATAAGAGCCAGATTGAAAGGGTAATTAAATTGATTGAAAGGGTGTGGCGCTGGGGAAGCTGGTTGTGGAATGAGATGATTCTGTCAGGAACTTCGATTTAAGGGAAGAAAACTGTTTCAATTGAGCACACAGTTCATCTCTAGGCAAATTGGCAGAAAGGCAGAAAGGAAAATCTCCTTAGTTACATAGCTTAGTGCCTATATATATACATACATATATATATGTGTGTATGTATATATATGTGTGTGTGTGCATGTATATGTATACGTATATATATATATTTATGTATATATATTTTTATGTATATGTGTGTGTGTATATATATGTATATATATATGATATATATGAAGTATCTCTCTTCATTGGGTAAAGCAAACTTTTTCCTACCTCAGAACTCAGAATGTATTAAGGCACTATCCTGTGTTGTAGATTTATAGATAGATATGAGCAGATAATAGCCTTTTTAAAAAATTGTGGTAAAATATACATACCATAAAATTTATCATTTTAACCATTTTTAAGTGTACAATGCAGGGGCATTAAGTACATTCACATTGTTACGCAACCATCACCACCATCCCGAACTTTTTTCATCTCACAAAACTGAAACTCTGTACCCATTAAATGATGACTCCCAGCTCCCTCCCCCAGCTCCTGACAGCTACCATTCTACTTTCTGTCTCTATGAATTTGACTACTCTAAGTACTTCACATAAGTGGAATCATACAATATTTGTCCTTTTGTGACTGACTTCTTTCACTTAGCATAATGTCTTCAAGGTACATCCTTGTAGCATGTGTCAGGATTTCCTTTTTACGGATGACTAATAGTCCATTGTATGCATACACCACGTTTTGTTTATCCATTCATCTGTTGATGTAACTTGGGTTGCTTCCACCTTTAATAGTCTTTTTTTTTTAATAGACCTTAAATAACTTACAAGAGCAGAGAATTATGTTAGTCTTTAGTAAATACTATAGAAAAGTATAGTAAAGTATAGAAAGTCAAAATAATATAGTACAGATCTATAGAAGGTCGGGTGAGGTCTAGAGCAGTGCTGTTCAATGAAAATACAATGTGAGCCTCAAATGCAGGTCACATGTGTATTTTTAAATTTTCTATTAACCATTTTAGAAAGAAACAAAAGTAAAGTTGATTTCAATACTATATTTTTATTTAAGCCATTATATATAAAATACTTCAACATATTATCAATATAAAAATTACTGATGAGGCAATTTACATTTTTTGTACTAAAGTCTTCTAAACATTTCAACTTTTAAACATTCGAATTCCTGTTTCATTCCAATTTCAGTTTTCATTTCAATTTTTAAACATTTCAATTCACACTAGCCACATTTCAGTTCCTCAGTAGCCAATATGTGACTAGTGGCTAGTGTACTGGACAGTGCAGGTTAAAAGGAGTTAATGATTACTGTATTTGCCTGTCCTCTAATGTTGTTTTGTGTCATTAGGGTTTATGATGGTTTATTTTTTTTCTGCTAAATAAAATTTAGGTCATATAGGCTTTACCTATATTCCTTTTATCTATATTCATTTACCATGGATACCTTATATTATAATTTAAAAAATGGATTACCATTCATGAAATAATTTGGTATCATATGAATTATTTGAAATCAATTAATTATTAGTAAGTGGTTTTTCTGAACCCTGGCATAATGAAAGGAAAAATTGTAAAGGAAATTTTTATTGGCGGATAATTGAGATGGGTCTTCTTTCGTGATGAGAGTACCTTGGGTTTGAGCCAGACAATGCAGTTTGGGAAAAGGTGGAGAATGGGAAGGTCTTTCTGGAAAGAGTTCATAGATAATGAAGAGTTGTTAGGATCTTTGAATGCCTGCTATACAAATGATCTGTTTTCATTTCTTTATCTTGTATTAGCAGAGACCAGTGAGATTGTTTGGAAAATGAGTACAGTATTTTAGTGTTAGAGTGGTGAGGAAAGTGGGTCAAGAAAGCTACTTATCACTGAAAAGCATTATCTATTCTTACAGAAAATCTCCAAAAGATAATTAAGGGCAGAATCTTCTGCCTCTTTTCTAGCACTTCAACTACAAGCAGATCGTGGCTCCTATTATCATATATGTATGTTTGATATTGCCAATCTTACTGATAGCTGCCTCATTTTGTCCTTTAGATAGTAAAGTGAAATTATCTAGTAAGTCAGAGGACTATGGGTCGAATCAGAATTCCTTTGCCATAGTTTCACTTTGGCTTCAGCCTTGCGTACAATATAGATTGAATGGAGACTACTAGACTCTCCGCTGTCTGCTACCTTCTAGCAGCGTTCTAAGATCATGTGTCTATACTGCTGCTTTGAAATATAAATACTAATAATTACACTACTCACTTACAGGTTCTAAGAGAGATCGAGAGACAAGTCATTCTTCAGTGGAATATAGTTATCTAGTCAGTGTGTTTAAGTAACTGAGATGCCACAGACGGACAAGTAGTTAATTTACTTGGATTGACTCAGCCATCTGTTTCTTAGAATATATGTTAGTGACACTCATGCACAGATGCCGCAGCAGGCATACACTATATATAATGTTCGTAGTAGCATTGTATGAAGTAGTCAAAAAATGTCTATCAACAGAATGGTGGATGAGTTGTGGTAACAGGCCTTAGAATATCCGATATCAGTGAAAATAAATGAACTTTGGATACACATGCCCAAGACAGACACACAGAGACACGCGTACACATTGGGCTTCCTCAAAAGAGGTCGTATCCTCTAAATCAAAGTAGCCTAGATGAGCAAATGGGAAGAAGAAAAAAATCCGCGTAGCTTGGAAACTTACTTTATTATATCCAAAGTTATGACGACTCTTTGTATTGTGTCACCAAACTGAGAATCAGAAACAATCACAATTAGCCAGTAAATTCACAATTTTTTTAGACATTTTTATTTTCCAAAGTGAATATAGCCTTTTATTTGGTCAATGTAGCTAGCTAGCTAGTTCCATCCATCCCCATCAGAATCATCTTTTTCAGTAGATTTTTTCGTCATGCTGTATTCATCTGTACATATTTTAATGTTTGAAAATTTTCTCCAACTTAAATTTGATTTAGATAAACTTAATAGAGTGCTAGCAATAGTGGATAAAGCACACTTTAAAGTTGATTTGATATTAAATTTTATCCTTATTTTAAGACTTGAATGCTAATTTTTAACGAACTGTGGTTAATTTCTTAAGGGAAACTGGATAGAAAGATCTTAAGTCTGATTATAATTGTTTGTCCTGTTTTGGGGACTGTCCTTTTTCAACGTAAAGCAGATTTTAAAACCTCTCGTGATAACAGTGTTTAGTGGAAGAAAAAAGGAGGGAACTATAAATTGTAATGACAAATATA
This sequence comes from Rhinolophus hipposideros, assembly GCF_964194185.1. Taxonomy (NCBI): domain Eukaryota; kingdom Metazoa; phylum Chordata; class Mammalia; order Chiroptera; family Rhinolophidae; genus Rhinolophus; species Rhinolophus hipposideros. The sequence continues at coordinate 14,958,133 of NC_138052.1, forward strand.
AACATGTCTTTCATTAGATTTTTCTTTGTTTTCTGTTTCTTTAGTGGTTTTTGGCAAATTTCTCATATCAAGAAGCACTTTCAGACACACAAGTTGCTATAGTTAATATTTTGTCCTCAACTTCTGGTAAGAAATATGTCTTTAAAATCTGCATTATAGATTGATATATTTTTGATATATACAGTATGTGTACATATATGCATATTTTTATCTTGTTATAAATTTTTTCTTCTGTCATTGCATTAGTGTTTTATAACTACTTAATCTTTATCGTTTTATGCTATAGCCTTGTGCTATTTATATTTCTTTCAATACTTTACAGTATTTTTTTATAACAATAAAGTTTTATAGGTTGGCTCTTTGTATTATAGCTGTTTTTATTTCACACATTCTTTCTAAAGATCTTTTTCTACACCCTTAGGCTAAATGTAATTGCTTATTTCAGAACTATAATTTGCCCTATGAAAGGTGTTTTATTTTAAAAATTGAATCACTTTCCAAATCTGGAAGATAAAAAAAGTATTTTTGAGACTGTAAAAATAACTTTAGCACACATGCTTGATTATGTTGAAGTCAGAATGTTACTCTGAAGGCTCATTTAATTCTCTTATTAGTTGGAAAGAGAAGGACTAAATCTGTATTGTTGAAATAAACATGGTTTAGTTTAGAGGCTGTTTTTGTATATGATCTTTGAATATTTCAGCCTCGGTAACTGCAGTCTTATTCTTAGTTACTTAAAAATGACAAAATTGGTAGTAAATAATTTTGACAGTATTTAAGCTAATGTATCTTCTCTTCATCCTTTTCTCTCCATAGGGCTTTTCACCTTAATCCTTGCTGCAGTGTTTCCAAGTAACAGTGGAGATAGATTTACTCTTTCTAAACTGTTAGCTGTAATTTTAAGGTAAGAAGATAGTGTAATAGCTGGTTGACTCTGCTTAAAAATAACGATGTTTAAAATTTTTCTGGTAGTGATAGAGGATAATTTATAGTATAGTATACTGTATAGGCAAAGAACGATGAGGGTAGCAGAAGGTTTTCAATGGACTTTTGCTACTCAGTCCCGTGTCACAATCTTTAAAACTTCCTGGGGAGGGTAAATGGCGGGAAGGACCCCAAGGCAGTTTTGGTTTCCATTCAAGTGACTGCACACTTACTAAGTATGTACTGACATGTGCATTTAAGTTAGTGTAGCAACCAGGTCCCATAACCCTCAAGTTTCTGTTTCCTTTTCCTAAAACAAGTGCCCCTTTTTGTTTTGGTTTTCACTTCTCGCACTCTAGGAATCTAACATGCAGTATTCACTGAGTGTCTTAGCCTTATTTTTTTAGCTGTTTTCTGTATAATTTGCAGTTTTGTATTACTGTATAACCTCAGTATTGTCGATAACTATTTACATTTTTAGTTAAGTTTGTGTACGTTTATCTTGTCTTCCCTACGAGATTGTATATACTTGAAGGCCGAAGCCTTGTTTTATATTTCGTTGTGTCACCAAGGCCTACCATAGGTCTTTGCTCACTGATGTGTTTGTTTGATAAAGTTACTGTTTTTGTGAGAGAAAATAAGAAATCAGAGTAGGGAGCAAATTAAGAGAAAAATAAAATCTCTTAATTTAATGAAGAGATTAGTATTAGCTATCAGAGTTGGGTTTGAATCAGAACTCTGCTCTTTGTCCCCGGGCACTACTCTTATGAGGATTTCCTAGATAAGAAAAGGATGATACCATCATCTACTTTGAAGCCTTGCTTTTGAGGTTTGGATGGATATATATAAAAAGTGATTATCATAGTGACCGGTACTTGGTAATCATAAGTGGTAGATCTTATTATTTATCATACGATATAAAGGTAAAATAATCATGGTAGTTTCCATGGTTGACCCAACTTATTTACCGTTTAGACTTTATGACCACTAGGAACTTACTGTTATGTATGATTGGCTAATGTTTTATTCCAACACATTTTTGCATTAGGGAAGTACAGCATATTTATATTAGGGAAGTAAATGAGGTTTTATTCAGATTTAGTCAAAATTTATGCTAATTTCTAAGTTTTCTTTGCACTATCTTCTTTTTCACCCCTTTGTACTATTTTGATAAAGGTAGATAGATGCGTAGAAATAGAAAGGCAATGTAAGATGCGTGAGGATAGGAACGACATCTCTTGGCTATTGCTATAACCCAGAGCTTAGCTCAATAAGTAACAATTGAATGAAGGAATGATCTCTGATTTTTCTACATACTTCCTTAAGTCTTATTTTTATGCATTAAAATAATGCGATTAATGAATTATTTAAATATTTAAGGATAGTTTTACTGTCAATTTAAATTTTACCAATAAGAAAGTGTTAGTGCCATTGCTAGGTTTATATGGATTTAGTGTATGTGCATCTCCAAAAGAAAGATTGGAAAAGACATGATAAGTTGGCTAATTCTTTCCTAATTGAAAACAGTAGATAGCATAACCCTGGATTCTGGAAGCAGACTGTCTGTGTTTCAATCCCTGCTGTGGTTTTGGTCAAATTACTTCCTCTCTTTGTGCATTAGTTTTTCTCCTGTGTAAAATGGGAATGGTAATAACAGTAATACCTTCCTAAAGATAATACTGTACATTTTGTGTGGATTAAATGCGTTAACTATAGCACTTACACTATACTGATAATATTGTAAGATAGTACTAGTTAAATCACTAATTCTTTGACAGTACCCAAGGTTGAGATTAGTCTTGATCATTTGTAAATAATTTGTGTCTTTATGATTAGCCCTTTTAAGCAATGTATTATTTTGCTCATCAGTAATGACTGTTATCTCATAGCATTGGAGGTGTTGTGCTGGTAAACCTGTCAGGGTCTGAAAAATCTGCCGGAGGAAATACAATAGGTATGTTTCTGATGCTGCATTCTTTCTGTTAGAGTATACAATAAAGTTTTATGCGTATCGTCATCATCATCATCATCACACACACACACACACACACACACACACACACACATTCGCACACACACAGGGTGGGCGTGAACAAGGTCTTTTTTAAAACTTTTCCTTTGAAAGTAATGTTTAAAAATTCAAAAATGGTTCACAGAATTTTCATATAGCTTTCACCCAGATTCTCTGTTAACTATGTACATCACTGTAGTAAAGTTACAAAAATCAGAAATTAACATTGATTACAATAACATTATCTAGTTTCTGTAGATCCCTTTCAGGCTTCACCATTTTTTTCACTAATGTTCTTTTTCTGCTCCAAGATCACTTGTTACATTTAGTTGTCATGTCTCCTTAGTTTCCTTTAATCTGGAACTGTCCCTCAGTCTTTGTCTTTCATAACCATAACACTTTTGAAGGATATTATCCAGTTTTGTAGAATGTCCCTCAATTTGGGTTATCTGATATTTTCTTATGGTTAAATTTATGTTGTGCACTTTTGGTAAGAATACCACGGAAGTGACGTTGTGTTCTGATCAGGACATTGTATCAGAAGGCACGTGATATTGATGTTACTAGTGACATTGCTAATGATGATAATTTTTAAAATGGAGTCTGCCAGGTTGCTCCAGTGTAAAGCTATTAAGTTTTCCTTTTGTAAGTAAGAAACATCTTATAGGGAAATACTGAGACTATACAAATATCCTGTTTCTATCATACTTGCACCCACTGATTTTGTCATTTCACTCTTAATTATTGCCCGAAACAATACAACTATGGTGAACACTTAATTTTTGATCCATTATTTAGATTTAAGAGAAACAAAAGCAACCAGAACCCAGCTTAATGGATTCCCTCTGGATACTTTAGATATTTGAGATTTATTGAATAGAACAATGCTTTCTAAACCATTCCTGGTTACTGCCCAGTGAACTGTGTCTAGAATTGCCTCACCTCTTTCCCATCTAGAGCAGCTTTGTGTGTGTAAAATAATAAATGTGTTTGTTGTGTGCATGTGAGACTTTGTGGAGAGACTTCCCCTTTGCTTGATTTAATAAAACATTGGACTTTTAGATAATTCATTAAAGTATTGAATATGGTCACTTGGCAGACAGCACGTTATTTAGCTGGTTTTAAACGCTTACTTAAATGTTTTTAAGAATGAGTCAATACATCGAAGAGCATCAATATATATTAGGGATGTACTGTGAGCCCTGCATTATGTTAGATCTTTTGGAACATTATAAAGCATAAATTATGTGTTTGCAGTTTTCAAGGAATTCTCGATTTTAATCAATATGTGAGATTGACAAAATGAAGCCACTAGAGAATAAAATAATACCACATTTAACTACAATGAAGTGTTAAATCATCTAAAATAGAAGACAGGTAGAATGGAAATGTAACAGAATAGGAAGAGGATGTTTTGTGGCAGATGGGACTTCAGCAGGGCCTTGCAGATGGTAGTGAAATATGTGAAAAGTGGTGCATGGTGGTGGGGAGAACAGTACAAGCAACAGCTGAGAGAGGGAAAGAAGCCTTTGTGTCTGTCAGGTGGCAACATTGTTTATGTAAAGGGAAAATAGGAATTTTGCATTTCAAAATTAAAAGAACACTAATTATATGAGTTTTAGTATTATAACATGTATAAGTGGTTAGATCATTGACAGGAATGTTTTTGCAGTTTTTTGTTTATACTTTACATTCCTTCCTATACTCCTGGAGGACAAGGATGGAGGGGGGTGTACTTTATCTGTTTTTCATATTTGTGTACTCATTTCTTGAAATAGGAGCTGACACATTGTTAGATTTTAAATGTGAGTCAAATGAGTTAATGAACATGTGCTTTTAAATCATTGTATTGATTTTTACAGGTTCCATTTGGTCTCTTGTTGGAGCCATGCTCTATGCTGTCTATATTGTTATGATTAAGAGAAAGGTAGACAGAGAAGATAAGTTGGATATCCCAATGTTCTTTGGTAAGAATATGCTTAACTTGTTGAGACTATTTACTCTGAATGGTTAACTTAGGGTTTTTTGTTTTTTGGGCGGTAATAGGGAAGCCTTTTTTCCCCCTTCCATGTGATTCTCTAAGACCATCAGATTTTAAAGATTACAAAGTCCAATCTCACTGTTTTTCTCTTGCCTTGTCCTGCACAATTATGCACCTATGAAGGAATGGCCGTTCCTTCAGTGTGAGGTAAAAAAAAGAAATTCTTCCTAATGCCTTGGCCGTTCCTTCAGTGTGAGGTAAAAAAAAGAAATTCTTCCTAATGCCTTTTTCGCACTAGTCTTCAGCCTCTGTGAGTCAGATGTTTTCCTCATTTATATGACAGAATCCTGCTGTTATAAGCACGTGAGAATATACCTGTTGTAGTATACATTTTGCTATTTTTGGATGGGGGAAGCTGCCCCAAAATGATATGTAAAATACTGTTCTAGTCTATGTACTTATTTTCATTAAAAATTGTGGGCCATTTAAAGGGCTTTGTGTTTGCACTTTTTCTTTAAGACTCAGACTCTTTTGTGACAAATTTTTCAAATTACCTAATTATGGTTCATAGCATCTATTCTTAATTTTGGTAAATAAAATACCTGATATGATTTATAAAGTCTCCTAAGCTCATTAAAAAACTTATTCCATCTGTAGGGTATCTGTGGCTATCTCCCAAAAGATACCTGAATACCAATAGGTGAAGAAGCCTGGTGATGAGGTTCCAAAGTTCAGCTTACAGGGAATCTGTAGACCTGGAATATAGCTGTTATAACTTCATTTATCTCATACTCATCTGAAAAATGAGGAAACTGGGCTATGTCCGCAGCTTCCAAGCTGATTTACAGAAGTTCTGGAGAAGGTTGGGAAGACAGGGAGTTGCATCTATGGGTCTGGTTCTCGCGCTCCTTTGCTGCTTCAACTGGAACAGCTCTGCTTTGTCGCGCTTTTTGTATTATAATTTAATTTGTAGAAAAGATTTTTATGCTAAAACAGTTTGAATATCTTCACCTAAAGTTTAGCAAAAACAAAATGTTTGAAAAGCCACAAACTAAAATGAGTGATCACTCAAGTTCCTTTCAGAGAATTCAATAAATATACCTTAATATGAAGATCATTTTAATAATGTCTTATTTTAGAGTCATGGAAAATTCCATCCAGATGGAATGAAATGCTAATATTTTTGGAGCGTTCTTTTTTAAGATCAGTAACTTTGAAGAAAAATTGCTTTGTTTTCTAGTTAATACAGTACACATAAACGTAACTTGATTAGTCTTCTTCATATGTGGCATGATATAGAAAGCAATATTGATTTGATTGGGCTTTAGGATAGGTAAGATTAGCAAAGAAGAAGTTATACTGGAATGTAGAGGGTTCTTTAGGCTGGAGAAATGAGCAGAGCAGAGCAGGGAGCAGATGTGTGTGACTGTGCTGGAGTGTTGTTCACTTTGGGGAAGAACAGAAAGGTAGGCAGGCCAGATTCTGAGGATCTGCGATTGGGACCTATGCCTGTGGATCGTAATTATGTGGGATTTTGTAGGATAATTCAGGGACTAGAAAATAGATTTGGTTCTTGATAATGCCAAATGTCAGCATTTTAATTACAACGTCTTAATGTTATGCACGCCTTTTAGGTCATAAATCCCTTCTGTATGTGTGTCATTTTGTTTGATTTTATTTTTAAAATAAAATTACTAGATATCTTAAATTGGGTTTCCTAGAGGCAGGATATAAGGCAGGGGTTTAGTGTAGGTGATTTATTGAGGGAGTGCTCTGCAGGAAAAACTGGCAAGGGAGTGAGAGAGGCAGGATAGAGAAGGGAAAGAACCACGTGGTCTCAGGTACCCTTGGGGTTTGGCTCAGTTCCTGGCAGGTAGGGGATAAGGGGTTGGGGATTGAGGAGGAGCAGGAGCAGGTAGTAGGTCTAGGCACTCCTCAGAGATGAGATGGCCCGGCCTTCTGTGAGCCATTAGGATTTAGACCGTAAGGGCTTGACTGTGTGAGTCCTCTATCAGGCAGTCATTGGCTGCAGAGGGCGTGGGGTGGGCAGGGGTGGGAACTCCCTGGGAAAGGCAGACTTGTTTGCTCTCCCAGGACAGTTCCTCAGAGAAGGCTGGTGACTGTGAGGCTTTAGCAGCAGGTAGAGAGTGGGTGCTCCAGTACTGTTTCACCAGGCAACCTGAATGCTAGTTTGTTATTTAGCAGCAAATCTAAAATATCTACGGACTGTAATTTAACTTTAAGAAAGCTCTATAGTTACTTCATGGGTCTCATAGTGGATCTGTGATGTTAAACTGTATACAAAGAGCAATAAAAGTTACTACAAAATTATAATAATGTTTCTTTACATTCACATGTATGTAGTCATAGATAAATTTACATTCCTGTAGTAATAATAATAGCTACCCTTTATTAACTGTTTACTCTTTGCCAGGTACTGTCCTATATTTTATGTGTTTTATCTAATCTTTCTTATAACCTAATTAAATATTCTTGTACACTTATAGATTGGAAAACTGAGGCTTAACAGAGGTTTTGCGTCTTGGCTAATGTTCACACTGCTAGTGCGTGATGGAGCTGGCTCAGAACAGGGCACTCACTGCAGAGCACACACTTTTAACCACTGAACGTTGCAGCCTCCTTATAAGCAGTCAGTCTGTGCTGTGTCCACACATTGACTATCTATTTGTATATGTATGTTATCTCACTAACTAATTAATGAGCTCTGGGTAGGCAGGAACCAAGAATTTTATCTTTTTTTGGAACCTTGCTCCATTATTCTTAGTGTAGCACAGGTACTTTCAACTATGAATTAAATCAGAGCAAACCATACAATTCCTCGTAATTAATTTAATCTACAACACACAGTTTATTTAAGTTCTAGGACACTATATTACAAGTAGCTAAAGTTACAAACTCTTTTTTTTGAATTGTTTTAAATGGTTTATTGTACACTGGTTGCTCCATGCAGTGTGGACAGTTGAACCTTGAAGACTCAGTGATCACCAGTTACTTGATGCAATTTTTTTCTGTTGTGGAGTTACCCACAGGACTGGCTTTGAAAACAATGAAACAGGAATTCCAGTTAAGGAAACCTGGTGGAGCCCTTTGTGCAAAATCTAATGTTTTCTAATTATAGAGTTATAAGTTTAGAAAATTTAAATCACAGCTACTAACTTTTGTCTCTTTTATACATATTTAGGTTTTGTAGGTCTGTTTAATCTGCTGCTCTTATGGCCAGGTTTCTTTTTACTTCATTATACTGGATTTGAGGACTTTGAGTTTCCCAATAAAGTAGTATTAATGTGCATTATCATTAATGGCCTTATTGGAACAGTTCTCTCAGAGTTCCTGTGGTTGTGGTATGTACTATTTATTGCCCTATGTTTTATTAGTTATCAGTTTATGGACTTGTGGGTAGTTTAAGCATTTACATTCCTTTTGTCTTCTGATGGCCCTTCTGTGCACCTTCTCACCCCACACACTTAATTTAATACAGTAACTACATTAGAGCAGGAGCTTTGATTTTTTATTTTTAACTTCTAATTACCCATTGTTTAGAGTAGTGTTTTATATATGAAAGGAGATCAATAAATATTGAATGAATGAATGAATGATCTATATTTGTAAAAGTGTTTTTGGAAGTGAGTATTATGTAAATGAAAGGTGTCATCTCATGAACATCCAAACTTACAAGATGTGTATCCCTATTTTGAATAACATAAGTTATTAAGTGAGAATCTGGGGGACTTTAAGAGCCTTTGTTTATTTAAGAGACTTTGGTTATTCATAGATTTTTTTGTTTTGTTTATTCTCAGGACTTTCCGTGTGGGTGATTCAGATATGTAAACCCTAAACTCTGATTGGTCATGTTAACATACTTTGAAGTGTTATAATACCAAATAATTTAATATGGGATAATAATCCTAAAATAGTTTGAAGACTATCATGTGTAGAGTTTAAGAAACCTTTCAAATATAAAGCTTGATACTTAGTTCTGTTTCCACCTAATAGAAACTTAAAAAGAATCACAAGTTGTACTTAAAGCCCTAAATGAATTGTATTATATGCCAGTTAAGACTACTGACTAATTTTCCATTGCAAAAACTGTTAACAAAAGTCGCCTTTTGTATGAAATCTTCCTTAATGCTCTGCCTACACTTCTCCCTCCTCCACAGTTAAGGAAATACCTCAGTTTTCTTCATACCCTCCACACTCACTCCCTTTCATGTAGTACTTAAAGATTTACTTTGTATTGTAGTCATTTATGTACTTATCTTAAATTCCTTTGCTAATCTAAAACTTTCTGATATCAGAATCCATTTACTCATTTTTTCATCTTTCATTACATGCATTTTAGGTGCTCACTTTTTTTAACCAAAAAGAGTTACACGTATTATTTTGTGTATTAATATATATCATGTCGCTGTTGTTTTCTTGTCTCATCATTTCTTTTGTTCTGTCATTTCTCTTACCTCTCTTCACTCTGTTCTGAGCAGGTAAAACTACTTACTGGTTGTGTTTTGATTGAACTTAGTTGAACCATAAGGAATTCTTGATCTTCAACCATTTTTGACTGCAGTTTCATATGGTTCAACCCAGTGAACCATAAGCTTTAATAATTATTCATTCTCTGTATTTTAATACGAGGTCATATTCTCGAGTTTTCTAAGTTTAGTTTAAATTAGAAAATTTCAAAGCAAGGCTTTTTGCCATATTTGAAAGAAATAATTAAATTTTTCTTTGGATGTTAGACTAAAGGGCTTAGTATGGTCCTTATTATTAATACATTGAAATTCATAGTAGACATGAACTGTGCCACCTACAAATATTAAAATGCTCATTTTTTATTAAGAGCTTTATTTTTAACAAATATATCCAATAGTTTCATTATGTGCAGCAGAATTTAATGTAGGCTTTGGGGACTATCAAATATGAGTGGCGACATGTAATCTCTATTATGTGAAATTTTGGAGTTTGCTCCCTTGGAAAATTTTACATTTAACCAAGTAATAAATAACATGTTTTAGAATATTTTATTATTTTTTATTTAACTTTTTTTAAAATTTAAGAGTAATACATGCAAAAATGAACAAAAGGGTTCATTATGAAAAGAAAATCTTCCTTCTACCCCAAATTTCCATTCTTTTTTTCACAGAGGCATCCTCTATTAACTTCTAAACCTTCTATAATATTTACTATACATGCAGAAGTGTATATAAGTCTCTTCATTTACCACTGAATTTGTTTTATTTTGAACACATAAACGGGAGTATACTATGGATATTTTTCTGTAATTTACTTTTTTTCCACAAATTGTTTGTCTTATAAATCTTTACATGTTAGCACTTAAAGCCTGTATTAGCATTCTAGTGCATTATATTTCAGTCCACTGTGTAACATAATGGACAGGACGTAATGTGTTTTACCAGTTCCTTATTGAGAGACATTTTACATTTCTAGTCTTTTGCTTTGTAAATAATATACTATTGAATATCCTCATATAAGACTTTGCATATATATGAAGCGTTCTATAGGATAAAAGCCTGTAAGTGGAAAAGACTGAGATACACATGTAGACTTTAGATTTTGATAATTGCAAAGTCATTCTCCACAGAAGGAACACAGTTTATATTCCCAACTGTGTATATGAGTGTTTATTATTGAGTAAATTGCACACTGGAAGTCATATATTATGATCAAAGCTATGTTTATCCTTACCTGCGATGGATTTTTCTGAACCTTAAGGAGGTTTATTTTTCAGATACACTTTTACACTCAAGTGTTTAAAAGTATGGTAACAACTCAGCAATTAAGTTAATAAGTAATGAAACAAACATATCCCTTAAACTCTAGGAGGTGTTGGTAACTCAAAACAGCTATAACAAGAATACCAGACTTTTTGTGATTGTGTTTTGCATTATAAATTTCTAAGAACATATGCTGCATTAATATATATCAAATATATATCATATATTATATATTGATATATATATATCATATATATTATATATTATAGTTATATATATCATATATATCACATATATCATATATATTGATATCATATATATCATATATATTATATATTGATATCATATGTTATATATGATATATATGTGATATATATTATATATACATATATATATTTTCCCCCCACAAACCTCATTTCATAGAGCAGCTCATGGGTAGTAGGAACCACTATACTTGAGTTCTCTTTACCGCATTAGTGAGAACTAATTGTCCAGCCTCTGTTGACTACTTCAAGTGACACTTTATCAAGAGAGCCCCTTTTATTGCAGTAGCATTATTAATCCTTACATATACTGAGCTAGAATTTACTTGCCTACAATTTCCCTGAGTCTGTAATTCTAATTACATACATTATGCTTTTATTTTGGGTTATAATTCGCTTTCTTCTTATACATTCAAATTATTGGTCTTTATAAATGGCTTATCTATTGGTATAATGCTTTCCTTCATTTTTTCCTTCAACTAAACAAAATTATTTACAGATTGATATTTCAGACTTTGATACCAATATTGATAGTTCAAGATGAAAATAAAATGAAGAGCTTAGTTTTTGGTTAGAAAAATTGCTAGGAAAATAGAAAATAACAAGGAAATATCCTTAAAAATACTCCGTTTTTTTCTTTCTTTTTGATGTTAAGCCAAACCACAAGAAGAACACACGTCTAAAGTAGTGTTTCGATTTTAGTTCTCATGAGGGTGAAGTGTTTTTGCTTTGATGACAGACTCACATATTGGCTTATCACTTTCCTAAAGTCTACGTTAGGAGGTGTTCTGCAATTTTAATAAAGCTGTCTCCTTTGTTAGCTAAGTATCCTCACACAACTGTAAGAACTCTTTCCACAGTTTTGTAGAAATGTTCATGAAATATAAGTTAGACATCCAAAGTTGAATAATATTTGTAAGTAGATATTGAAAATAGCATAAAATACCTCGAAGTTTTTATACTGACATATTTGGATTTTTAATATTTGAAGATAAACTTTAAGAATTGTCTTAGTAACTTTATTATTTATTATGTCTCAGTCCATCCTGAGCTTTTATTTTTGTTCCTGATCTCTCATATCTATATTGTAGAATAGTTTTTGATCATTGTTTTTCTTTGGTTCTTTTCCTTTTTTAATATGGGAATGTCTGTTTTCTGTTTTTGCTTTTTAGGGGCTGCTTTCTTACCTCATCCCTGATAGGCACACTTGCACTAAGCCTTACGATACCTCTGTCCATAATAGCTGACATGTGTATGCAAAAGGTAAGGTGAACTGTTTATTAAATGTTTCATGTATTATTAAAACGGAGCTAATGAAAGTTAAGGGATGTGACTCAATTATAAAGGACACAACCGTGGATAATACTTGCTATCTTCTCTCCCAATATGCTTTTCTACATAGAGCCGTAAAAATGTACCAAACAAATGGATGATCTCTTGCACTTTTAGCTTTGCAATATTTATTTTCTTAGTTTCTCAGTTAAGGGCAGTATCTTTCTATGTAGTTTTCCTGTTTTGGAGCTGATTATGTTCCAATGTTATCTGGTTGCCTGATCACTGCACTGTACACCGGAAGCTGAAGAGGAACAATAATGAAAGTCAACTACAATTTTATATGTACATATATATATAGTTACAAGAAGCGGAGTACAGCATTAGGAATAGAGAGAGACAGTGGAAATGAAATGGCTGTGTGCGATGTCAGAGGGGTCGTGGATAGGGGGAGGGGGTTGTTACTGTGTGAGGAATATGAATGATAAATGTCTAACTATTATATTGTTTTGTGCACTTGAAACTAATAAAACAAATGTTTAAAAAAATGTTGAGGATGGAAAGCTACTGAAAAAATTGTAGCTGGAGTTAACAGTGCTTACCATTTAATACCAAATTTATGCATGTTTTTCTATGTTTCAGTATTTCCAAAATTTTCTATAATGAGCATGAGTTACTTTCATAATTTAAAAAGTCCATGTGCATTTTCTTAAGGGTAACAATAAATGGAAGTGTAAAACTGAAAAACCAACCAACAAACAAAAAAACACAAATATTATCTGGTAAGTCAGTGGCATGGAGTAGGGGATATATTTTATCATATAAGTAGTAGGGTTTTGATTTCTAAGATAAACTCCAGAGATTCCCTAATGCTATGATGATACTACTAGAGATGTGAGACACATGAACAGTGGTGCTTCTCAGTGACTGCTCATTTCTGTCTGCACTCAGCAGGGCAGCCTTCCCTCTTATATAAAGTCCTGGTCTGGATGCTGAGATTCTTGTATAAGTGTGGGCAATATTGCGAACATTGCAGGAAGGAGGATCCGTGTCCCTCCCAGTAGTCTGAAGGGAGAAGTTTTTTCTAGTGTTCTGAGGGGTAAGAGGGAGAATAGATGTGCCATTGGGTAATGCCAAAAGATGTAGTGTAGCTGCTTATCACCTGGTTCAAAATGTGTAAGCTTTTAACTCCAAGTATTAAGTAACAAAAGTGTGTGTGTGTGCGCTTGCACACGGTGGGGGGTGGGGAGGGAGGTTGGTTTCATATAACTAGAAGAGGAAATACTTGGAAGCCCAAAGGCTTACGCTGTGTAGAAGTTATAATCAGATTTTTAAAGCTATTTTTCTTTAGGTCTTTGTGCAGTTTTTAGGATAAAAGGCACAATACTCTCAATGATATGTATCTTCTTTATTAAAAAAAATTCTGTGCTGATATTTAACTTTGTTTTATGGTTCAGTAAATTATTATTTGTCATGGTTAAAAATGGAGATCTTCTTAAGTGAGGATTATCTTATGTACCATGCATTTTAAAATAGTGTGATTATTATAAAATATACATAACACTGAAGTAACACATATTAGATTCTTTTATGGATTTAAATAATATCCAAGTCCTTCTACATCTCAGGGTCATGATCTTGAATATCAGTCAAAATTGTTCTAGTGAAACTGCTTGTTAGAGGATTTTGGTAGACCACTGCGTAAATGAACTTTACCATATTGATATTTGGAAAACATCAGCTTTTTTAGATTTGAGAAATGAAAATTGAAGGTTAATTTTAGGGAATTAAAATAAAAAGAATTGTCACAGGAGATCTAGTTTATTAAATGATTGTGTACTTTGTTTAATCAAATATTTTAAGATGAAGGTAAAACACAAGAAAAAGGAAAATACATGGATATGTAATAGATTACAAAAACATAACCAAACAGTAATTTCTTGATTGTCTTCACATCTATTAATATCATTAGGCAATCATTTAAATGAGTAACCTGGGCCTTTGGTGGGAATTGAGGATAGGAATATACCTGCTGGGAAAAGTGGCAGAGTGTACCCCAGACCTCTATGAGAAACATTATAGGAGATACCTACTTTCATGTTTTGTTTTGTTTTTATTCTAATAGCCAACCATATTTATATAGTTTCTGAAATTTTAGAATTCATTAACATTTATTGTACTTATATTGATCATTTTAGTCTATTTATAGTTGACATTTTTGTATAATATGAAGTGTCCCCAATCGTAATCAGATCTATATTCAGATATATTCAGGAATTAGACTTTGTTTACATAGGGAATTCTCTTTTTTAATAAATGTTTTCATTTTAAAAAATTGCCTTGTTAGCTTCTTAAAAATCAAATTAGAAGTTTTTTATTATGTGGCAACACATAAATAACTGCATTGTTAAAAGTGAACGTTGCCTTTAGAAGTCATCTGGGGTTTTACTTAACTTTGTAAAGTTTGCTGTTCTTCAGTTATAAAATAGGGTTTTTTGTTGAATATTCATGAAATCATTCTAGATCTACATTTTAAACTCTCATTAGTTATAAACTTTTCATACTTTTTTGATTTTCCGTTATTTTAAGTACATCATGGTTTTTTCAGATAATTAAGTATTTTTTAGATTATTAAGCAAATATTCTAAGAATATGTTATGCCAATAATTGGATAACAACATGTAGGCTTTTTATTTTCTCTTATGGACTGCTCTTTCCTGGGCATTTTTAGGCTGACTCAGCCTTTGTATATGTGTACCATATAAACAGGCCGTGCATGTTAAAAGTTGTCAGTCATTATTCATGTTTTACACATTGTGAGTCCCTCATAAAAAGCATTATGCTCACAGAACCTCTTCACGCTGACTAATGGTGTATTGAAATGGCATAGTATATGTTTCCCACCAGAGGGAGTTTCCCTATGATTCTAAATCTTGTTTTTTTAATGCTTAAGGAAGGCAAGCAGTGTTTCCTCCCTATTTGAAAGGTAGGAGTTATTATTTTTGTCATTATTTTGAAAGCAAACCACCAGTGTGTTGGAGCTAAGTCTCAGTAATTAATCAGTGCAGGCTTCTTTGACAATTGTTTTGGATATTAGTTGAATCTAGGCAGTAAGGTAAACTAGTGAAAGAAAAGAATGATTTTTTTTTGGTAACTTTATGGTATCTCATTTTTAATTTTCTTGATAACCCTTATCAAATGATGGATTGATGAGTCAGACTTGGTGATGTCTGAGTCTGCACCTCAGAGGCTCTGCTTGCAGCTTGTCTTCTGCAGCTCACATTTCTTAGTGAAAGTATTCCTGTCTGTAGTCTTTATTTTACTTAGTCATGATTTCCTTTTGAATTTTTTCATTTGTTACTAGATAACTGAGCTAGTTTGAAGTGTTAGAATTAGACTTTGTTGCAAATTGTTAGTAAAAGGCTTGCATAAGTTGCAGTTAGAGTTTCATCTGTTTTCAGTACTGTCTTAAGAGAAGAACTGTAGCATAACACTTCTCAACTAGAGCAGAACATAGTTTTTGAAAATGTGGGTTCCGATGATGACTTCAGAAACAAGGGAGGGATCAACTTGAGAAGAGCCAGTGATCAGTAAAAAGAAATGGGCAACGTGATGTGTACGACAAAAGCTTCAAGTTTCGTGATTCTGTTCTTAGATCTGTATTATGCCTAATAAATGAAAAGCATGCTTTCCTGACTTTCCTTTAGGCTGTTTTCTAAGTGAAAAGTATTATTGTTGGTAATTTAAGAAAGTGGTTAGTACATCAAAGTCCTGAATCCTAATATTTAATAATAATGTACTTAGTAATGTATTGTCAATGCGTAGTGTTATTTTCTTGGTGTTTTAACTTATTCCTGCTACTTTTCATAAATGGAAAACTTCTGTTAACGGAGAAAATTGTCTTCATGATAATTGTGGGGTATTTTTTTCTATCTCTTATTTTTAGGTGCAGTTTTCTTGGTTATTTTTTGCAGGCGCTATCCCTGTATTTTTTTCATTTTTTATTGTAACTCTCCTATGCCATTATAACAATTGGGATCCTGTGATGGTGGGAATCAGAAGAATTTTTGCCTTTATATGCAGAAAACATCGAATTCAGAGGTAGGTTTAGTTACAATATAAGTAAAAAATAATGCTTGCTAAATAAACTAGGAATCATATCATGCTGGCCTAGGCTTTAGAGATTTTATGAAGAATTATTGAAAAATTATAATTTATACATGTACTATGCCAGATAAAATTAAAATAATTTATTCAGATCCTTTGGGTGATAAAATAGTTTCTTCACAACTACTTTAAAAAAATGTTTTGATTCACAGGTAAAACCAAAGTACTTACCGTTCTGCTATAATGAATTTAAATGTAGAAAATTTTTATTGATTTTAACAAAAATTCATAATAAAATATAACATTGCCTCAATTTTCTTTTCAATTTTTTTTTTTTTTTTTTTGAGAGAGAAACCTTTTTACAGTCTACCATAAAAAGAACTTGGAACAAAGTTGTTGGAAAATTTTGCCCTAGTCTTAGTTCTGACCTCATGGCTTCAGCCATGGAATAGATCATTTTTAAGGTTTTATTCCAGCTGTAAAGCTTTCCTTAACTATTGTCTTATTTTAAAAGGGTTCCAGAAGACAGTGAACAGTGTGAGAGTCTGATTCCTATGCACAGTGTTTCTCAGGAGGATGGAGCTAGTTAGCTGTTGTCTGTAATCCAGGTTTGTATGTGGGCTGATGTTAGTATTGAATAAGGCTCTAATTCTTACGAAGTCTGCCAATTAAGTTTGCGAACTCATCCTAGAAAAAGTGCTGCATACCTCATTGCTGAATATCACTGGTCATCTTTGAACTACTCCCCTTGGGAAGCTATGCACCGATGTCAGCGCCTAGTCCACCCTTCAAAGAATTTTGGAACTCTTTTTCTGGAATGACCATCAGAGCTGTCATTGTATTACCCTTGATGTCCTGAATGTCATCAAAATGTCTTCCTTTCAATATTTACTTTATCTTCATAAAGAAAGAAGTCATTGGGGGCCAGATCAGGAGGGTAGGGAGTGTGTTCCAATACAGTTATTTGTTTACTGGCTAAAAACTCCCTCACAGACAGTGCCATGTGAGTTGGTGCATTGTCGTGATGTAAGAGCCATGAATTGTTGGCGACAAGTTCAGGTCGTTTTTGTATAACTTTTTCACGCAGCCTTCTCAGCATTTCCAAATAGTAAACATGGTTAACTGTCCAGTTGGTACAAATTCATAATGAATAATCCCTCTAATATCAAAAAAGGTTCGCAGCATTGTTGCCACAAGTTCACAACCTTAATTGTCAGACCTCATATGGATGCATGTCTTTTCAAATTAGTATTTTGGGTTTCTTTGGATAAATACTCAGAAGTGGGATTATTGGGTACTTCTCTGTCTCTTGTTACAGACTTTATTTTTAAAGTCTGTTTTGTTTGGTATAAGTATTGCTACCCCAGATTCTACCCCAGCCCCCTCATTTTCATAAAATATCTTTTCCCCATCCCTTTATTTTCAGTCTGTGTGTGTCTTTTAATCTAAAGTGAGTTTCTTGTAGGCAGCATGTGTAAGGGTCTTGTTTTCTTACCGTTCAGCCACACCATGTCTTTTGATTGGAGCATTTAATCCATTTACATTTAAAGTAATTGTTGATAAATAGGTAGTTATTGCCACTTTATTTTCATATTTTTGATGTTTTTCATCTTCTTAGCCTTCTTCTCCTCCTCCTCTGAAGTCCTTCTAACATTCCTTGTAATACTAGTTTGGTGGTGATGAATCCTTTAGCTTTTTCTTGTCTGGGAAGCTCTTTATCTGCCCTTCATTTCTAAATGATAGCTTTGCTGAGTAGAGTAATCTTGGTTGTAGGTCCTGGCTTTTCATTACTTTGAATATTTTGTGCCAGTGCCTTTTGACCTGCAAAGTTTCTGTCAAGAAATCAGCTGACAGTCTTATGGGTGCCTTTGGAGGTAACTAACTGCTTTTCTCTTGCTACTTTTAAGATTCTCTCTTTGACTTTAACTTCTGGCACTTTAATTATGCTGTGTCTTGGTGTGGGCCTCTTTGGGTTCATGTTGTATGGGACTCTCTGTGCTTCCTGGGCTTATATGTCTATTTCCTTCACTAGGTTAGGGAAGTTTTCTGTCATTATTTCTTCAAATAGGTTCTCAATTCCTTGCTCTCTCTCTCCTCCTTCTGGTACCTCAATGATGCGAATATTGGTATGCTCGTCCATACCAATTGATGTCCCAGAGGTCCGTTAAACTATCTTCATTTTTTTTTGGATTCTTTTTTCTTCTTGCTATTCTGCTTGGGTGTTTTTTACTACCTTAACTTCTAAATCTATGATTCAGCCCTCTGCTTCACCTTATCTACTATTGAATCCCTCTAATGTGTTCTTCATTTTAGTTATTGTATTCTTCATTTTTGAATGGTTCTGTTTTATGGTTATGGCTCCATTTTTCTTTCTTATCTCTTTGTTTGAAGTTCTTGCTGAGATCATAGAGGATCCTTATAACCAGTGTTTTGAACTATGCATTTGGTAGATTGGTTGTCTCCATTTTGTTTAGTTCTTTTTCTGGAGCTTTGTTCTTTTCTTTAATTTGGGACTTGTTTCTTTGTCTCCCCATTTTGACAGCCTCCCTGTGTTTATGTATTAGGTAGAACTGCTATGTCTCCCAGTGTTAGTGGAGTGGCCTTATGTGGTAAGTGTGTGGGGCCCTTTGGTGCGGTCTTCTGCTCACCTGAGCCAGGTGCTGCTGGTGTGTTCCTTTTATGTGTAGTGTACGCCTTCCTGTTGTAGTTGAGTCTTAATTGCTGTTGGTACATCAGTGGGAGGAATTGACCCTCGGGCTGATTGATCGTGACTACATTGATCATGACTACAGCTGAAGAGCTGTTGTGCAAGGGCTGACCCTACAGAGCAGGATTCGTTTTAGTGGGGTTCTGATCACTGCCCAGTCTGCCCTTTGGGTCTGTCATTTGTGGAGGTGGTTGGGTGGCGCTCTGTCATGGTCTGAAGCTGGCCACTGGGTGTGTTGGTTCTGGGGTGTCTTAAAAGGGGCTGTAGGGTAGGCCAAGGTCAGCTGCTGCCTGTGCCCCGCCGACTGAACACTACAAAGTGATCTGCACATGGTTGCCACTTGTGCTGGGCTTGGAGGTGCCAGTGAGAGGCTAAGCTGGGAACTGAGGCCAGCTGCCACTAGTACCCAGCTTGGGGCTGCTTATTCCAAGAGGTATTCGGCATGCTGATGCCAGATGCTGCTTGTTTGGAGTTTGTGAACCTTTGAGAGGTTTTACAAAAGTACTCAGCATGAGCCAAGACAGGCCATTTGTATGGAAAAGCCACTGGGTTGGGAGGGCCTGCAAGTTGAGGGGGGCAGGGTCTCAGGGAATCACCAGGGCAGGGTGAACAATGTTAGCCAGCTTGATGGAGACTCAGATATCATGCATGCCTGGGAGTGCAGGTGGGTTTAGGGGAGGGCTCAACAAAGGAACAATGGCTTCTGCCAGCCCTTTTGTCTGGGAGAAAGCTGCCCTTCCACCCCTTGCTCTGAAGCCAGACAGTTCAGTTCCTCCCTGCATGTCCCTGGCACTTTGAGTTGCTGCCCCAGTGCAGGAGCTCAGAGCGAGTGAGTTCGTCATCAGGTAAGTTCATGTGCAGGCCCTTTAAGAAGGTATGGGACTTCTGCAGCCCTTGGTCTCACTCAACCACAATCTCCACTGGTTTTCAAAGTCAGAAGTTGTGGCGGCTCATCTATTTGGCATTGGAAACCTTGGGATGGGGAGCCTGGTGTGGAGCTGGGACCCCTCACTCCTCATGGGGGGGACCTCTGTAGCCAAGACACCCCTCTGATTTTTAACCGCCACACGTGGGTGTGAGAGCAACCTGTTCCACATCTCTGCCTCTCCTCCAGTCTCATACAGCTTCTTCTGTATGTCCTTGATTAGAGTACTTTTGTTTGGCTAGACTTTAGGTGATTCTCAGTGATGGTTATTCTGTAGTTTAGTTGTAATTGCTATGTGGTCATGGGAGGAGGCGAGACCAGTGTTTATCTATTCCACTATCTTGACCGGGGACTTCTCCTTTTTTTTTTTTTTAATTTTAAGAATTATTATCTTTTATATTTCTTACATGACAGAAAAAGCACTATATTTTGTTTAACTGAATGAGTGCTTGAAATACATTTAACATTTGTTTTTGGCAGTTACAAAAGTGATTATGTATTTATTTAGAATGAGAGACCACAATAAATTACTGAAATTCTGGTAATTCAGGTCCCTTTTTTCTGAGATAACTTTAGGCAATTTAGATTGAAATGTTTCCTGATTTCAGCTGGGCTTCCTTTCCTCATCTAGAACATTGAACAACTCCTTGCACTCACATTGGCCTTGAAACTTAAGTAAATTCTTCATGGAAAATTTGCATCTAGCCTAAAGCTAATTGCATTGGTTTTGGGTTTTTTTTTGTGTGTGATTGGTCCTTTTTTATTCTGTTATAATGGTTATGCATGCAAAGAGTTAGAGTTCTATAAAACTTATTATACAATGCAGCTGTCCTGCTCTGCACCGTCTATCCTGCTTTCATTCTTTTCCCATTCTTAGGAATCACTTTAAACTTGGTCAATCCTTTTGATGTTTTTCTCCTTGTCTTTCTAAGTATCATGCTTGTACGTCTACATCTTGATTTTTCAGTTTTAGGAATCTTCAGTTGATTTTCCCCACTATGGTAAATGAGGATAGATTACTTTCCAGTTTCCCCCGCCTCTGCTCCCACCCCACTTGACCTGCTACCCAACCTCTTATGTCATTCGTTCCTCCTCATCATACCAGTATGGTTATTACATAATTTTGGATAGATCTATAATCAGTATTTACATTGTTATGACTGTGTAAATGTTACTTTTACCTGAACCATATCGTATTGTGCCCGGCATACTCCAATCCAGAGACCCTTTGTTACTACCTTTTTAGAGAATAGACATCAAAGCTTCTCTTGGGAGAGACAACTGACACTTGCCCAACTGAAAAGTAAGGGGAGAGCATCTGACTGTGTCACTGCTTTTTGTATAAAATTTGTACTAATCTGCCCGTTTTTAGTTGTTTCTTCACCTTACAGAGATATCTGGTCATAGTTTTCCATTGGTAGCTAAGAGTTAGTTGTTCTTTTCTGGTCCCTGCTCTTCTTTTTGTCCATGTGGTATATTCCTTTAAAAAAACAAAAACAAAAAACCTTTATTGTCTTTTTACTGAGGTTTTAGGAACAGAGTGGGACTAAATATGTGTTTATTTGCCATCTTTAAATTTTCAAAAATACACATAGTTATTCTTTAAAGTTTTTTATTGATATAAGTTACACATTTTCCATTCCTAGTAGGCTGTGTATTATTCCCATACTCATACTCATATCCACCCACACACAGACAGAGTTTCAGTATTTTTGGAAGTGAGCTGGAGAGGGGAGATAATGAGGACTAAAGCAAATGGACCACAATAAAGTAGAACAGGTTGGATAGGAGTCTTTGTCTCAACACGGGTAATGGTGGAATACCATGGTTAAACTGTTATTACGTGATCTTTAAGTAGTCTTGGGTGTCAGCTTTTGACATTGTTTTATAACTCCCTTTCATGAATTCCTAGGACTCATCTCAAGTTCAAGTATCCACTATTATATATATATATATATATATATATATATATATATATATATATATATAAAACACCATATATATATGGTGGTTTGTACATATATTTCAATGTTAAGATAATTTGCTTTTTAAAATGTAATCTATAGAAAAATTAACGCTATGACAGTTGTGATCTAATGATGATTTTGTGTTTGTTTTTATTTTCAGCTTGACAATGGAACATTATACAGTGAAGAGATAATCTTTGGCAAGTTTTTGTAGAAAAATGTTTCAGTGCCTAGTCTGAAAAATAACAGTTTCAGTTCTTTGGAACTCTAAAATATATTTTCCTCATATCGATTTTCTTCATTTTCATAATGAAGTACTTTGCTATGTAGCTGTGTATATATTACTACAGTTAGAGGAAGTTTCAGTCCAAATCCATCTAAAGGACCAACCTGCCTTACACATCTCAAGGAATTCAGCTGATGAAATAATCTGAACTAATCAAAGAATAAAATCTTAATGTTCTGGAGACTTTACACATATTATTTGTTATATGCTGGACTATATTATGAAAATGTTTTCAAGAAATCAGTTAAATATGTAGATCAGTGTTTGTTACAGGTAAAATGCTAAAATAAACTGCCTATAATAGGTATGGATTCTGTTTTTGAATTTTGTAGACTATTGCAGATTAATAATACAAGAAATATTTGTGTAACAAGTATGTTCACGCAAATTTGGTGGGGATTGAGAAAATATTTGAGAAAAGATCTGGTTCACTTACACTACATGTGCTGTATTCTTTCATAGCATTAGGTGCCTTGTGCTTTAAATCTGTGACAAACCGTGACAAATTTTTAAAGGGGAAGTATTGTGAAATGAAGAATTGTGTATTTCTAAAGGTTGTATTGATGTAAATTTAATTGATAAAGCTCTGATTCATTTAGAGTTTTGAAGAAATAGTCTCTCTTCAATTAAGACATTTTCATAATGGAATGATTTAAATTGAAGTGACAGAGTATTATTAAAATAAAATGTTTATATATACTTATCTATTACAGATCTATCAGTTGGTTTCTGATTTTTCTCACATGTAAATGTGCCAAATTACTATAGAACTGGATGCCTCTTCTTTAAATAATTCTAGTTTTTCTTTAAATACATTTCTAAAGGTTAAAATACCAAAGAAGGGAGGCAAAAAGAAATTCTACTTTAAAAATTACATTTGAATTTTTCCCCTACCATGCTTAAATATAAAATACTCCTAATTTTAACCCTTAAACTTAGGTCTTTATATCCCTACTGTGGAACTGCTCCTGACTGTTCACTGTAGACATCAGCGGATGAACGTGCGTCTCAGGATTCCTCCGGGTTTTTGGTTAATCAGAACCAACTTTCTTTTCAAGTTTTGGAGAATAGTTTATTTCTCTTCAGAATTTTCTAAGAAATTAAAATTTTAAAAATCCCCTTTGCAGTGTTTACTTTCAGTTTGCCTTGTTCATTCTTAAAATTGCTTTGGGGTTGTCATGAGTCTAAAATGGAGTTTAGCCATCTTTGTGCTTGTCTTGAGAACTTTTATATTAATTTGAAAGATAGTTTATAATATTAAATTTAAAATGTAGACAGCTGTTCTATTTGATGCCACCAATTATCTTATTAAGCTAAAAATAATATTGATTTTGTTAGCTTGACACAGGGTAACAACATAAAGAATGTGGACCTCTAAGGAATTTTCTTCTAAAAAGATCTCACGAAGTAACATTTCAATTACTCAAAGACTAATTTTGGTTGAAATTTATTATCTAATCACCTCTACTTTTTTTGTTTTTGCTCTTTGATCGTTCAATACCTTATGCAATTTATGGGGTAAAATAGTTGAAACAGTGGAAGTGAAGTCAAATTTTAAGTTATTCTGTATATATGGTAGGAAAAGAGGTTGAACTTAGAATTTTTTGGTTGTTCATGTGTCCTGTGTTCACATGTTATACAAATCATGTGTTATCACTCAGGATTCTGGAAGTAGTAAGCCTTAGTTGACACGCTAGATGGACCTTGAGGAGGGCCATCCTCTAGGCAGCTGCTTTTTATTGAAAAACAAACCTCTTTAGAAGGAAGCCCCATTTGATTAACTGAAGTGTGAATTACTACTGCTTTGCTGGCCCACCTATTATCTTTTATTTATCTGAATGAGTTTTGTATTCGGATTCTGTAGCCATGGAGGAAGCAATTGAGCCCTGTTTCTGCACCTTCATAGTTAAGGTCTATCTTATCAAGAAATAAACTTGTAGATTACTTGCACTCTGTACTTACCCCAAAATCAAGGTATTGTGGCCCTAGGATCACAGCGACCACACTGCAGGCCTTTGGAAATGTGGGGGAGAGATCACATTCAAGGAACTGCCAACGTCCTTCCTCTCTATTAGTGCCGTGTTGGCTCGTGGTTATATTTTTCTGAACCTAAAGACATAAATAGGAATTTCTAATACCTCTTTGCAGTCTTCTTTTCTTACCATACATAATTTAAATCCATTATTGTATAATGTTTCAAATTATGACCTTGATTGAAGGAAGTCTGCTGTTTTGTCAGAAAGACTGTTAGATGACTATCAGAACCTCTAAAGCCAAACTGAAAGATCAGGCAACCTTAAAATTGCTTAGATGAATACTTTCTGGAGCTTAGGCCATTTAAATGCATACAATGCACCTATACTTATTCCTTTAAAAAAAATTTGATTTTTTAAAAAATTCATATGTATTGGCTTCTATCAGCCTGACTTAATTCTAAATTAAACTGATTTTTACCCTGGCAGCTGATGAATAAAGTTCATTGTTTTTATAGATGTGAGCTCACGGGCTAAATGTGAATGTTCCCAAAAGTATAAAACCTTGTTTCAGGAAGAATGCTAATGCTCCCTTCACAATCAATCATGCAGAGCCAATTTGGGGTTGCAAGGTATGCTGCTCTGGAAGCCAGGGTTTTTTATAAAGTGCTAAGGTAAGGTCTAGAGCACTAATTCTCAGTGTGCTAGTTGAAGAAACAATATCTTTAAAGAAGGATAAAGTCGGAATTAATTAAAAAATATTTTTTGTAATCATATTAGCAAATGAAATGCTATTTTAAGCATTTCTAGTTGTTATATTCCTACTTCATTTCTCCGTACTTTCTTTTTTGGAATATTCTTTATTACCAAATAATACTTTAGGAAGAATTCACAGAAATAGAGATGAATTTTATCTGTGACATCTGCCAATTTAATTTATATAGCTATCATATTGTGTGCTGATTTTTTTTTTTTAATGTTACTTGGCATATATGAGCTTTACAGTTTACAGAATTTGAAGTTAGGGTTCTATTTTAGTATGTCTGTTATGTACCAAAAATTCCATTTAAATCGAGGGACATTTTTTACATAGACGTACAATATTTAGATCCCACATTTCCTTTTGTATAGTATCAGTTTCATACATCTGTACAAATATTGATACAGTGTTTCATAGTTTGTGTACTGTTAACTTTATCTCTTTTTAGATTATTTTCATTCTGATATTTTGGTTATCTAACAAATTTGTAGTTTATACATATCTTAAAAACTAAGCATCAGTTTAATGCCAGTGCATTTAAGAAAACAGCTCTTTCCTATAAAATTTTCTGTATGCAATATACATTTAACAATTAGAATGTCAAATAATGAAATAATTGACATACTTGTATATTTAAAGAAAATTACATGTGAAAAGTAACTTGTACTCTCTGGTTAGGCATATTTGCCAAAATGCTAATATGAAATAGCAAAATATCCAATGAGAACATTTTGAACTTTTGGTAACATGAATGTGATTTTATCTGTGAGCTGAAGATTTGGGGTGGAGAAGCACTCAGATGAAGATGTTTCCTTCATGATATTTTAAAGTTTGAAAAAAAAGCTTCCAAATTGGGATTTTTAAAGTAAAACTTCCAAATTTACTTAACAAGGTGCTTTATGAAATTTTTAATTTTTAAATTTAATTTTACATGTGATTTCTTTTATCAGAGCTACTTTTATTAACTTTAACTTAGATCTTTGTATGCTAAGCATTCAGTATTTCTCTATTTGGTTTTCCTATACCTAGTTTTAATTATGGCGAGTAATAATAAAGTCAGTCAGGCAAGAGTAGCCATTAATTTCAGTGGGTTCTTGCAAAGCTTGCAGAAGATTTCTGTTTGAAGAGTTATTTTTGACACAAGGTGAAAATAGTTCTTTAGAATCTTACTAGTATTTGCTTACTTGGAATAGCTTTCACATTTTCTTGTCTTATGAAAAAATTCAGTGTCAATCAGTTAGACAGTGTAACATCCAGAGCAGACTTTTGTTGAAAACTATCCTACTCTTAATTATTCTAGTGTAAAGTATACAATAAGTTCTTTTGACCTTTGTAGTAGCTTAAGTGTAAAACTGTATATATTTTAATATATATATATATATATATATATATATATATATATATACTCCAAGTAAAGTTTCACAAAGACAACATGCTAAAGATTGGCAGTGGCTCTCAAACTTGAGTGTACATGGTGTCCCACAGGGGGCTAGCTGGGCCCCATCCCAGAGTTTCTGATTCAGTGGGACTGGCAGACGGCCTGGGAATGTGCATTTCTAACAAGTTTCCAGTTAATGCCTCTGGGCTGGTTTCAGGCCTGCACTGTGAATCATTACCTGGAGAAAAGAGCCTAACTTTTCCTTCAAGTTGGAACAGTCCCTGTTTTATTCAGTATTATAGCAGTCATGGTTCTACCAAGAAAAGGAAAACTAGTCTTGAGTGTTTTAAAAGAGGGAATTTAAAACAACAGATAGCTCAAATATTGAAAGAGCTGAGGGGACAAGGAAAAGACTGAGGTAACTCAGAAATTAGCCACAGCGGGAAGCCAATCTTGGTTCCAGAGCATTGTACTATGACATCTTCACCTGCTGTGAGTATATTATTTGAAGATACGCGTTTTCCATAAAATCTGGCCTCCAAATATGCGCCAACTACAGACTTAGCCCTCATGCCAGTTGTGGGCCTGCGGAACTTCTGCTCTCTAACTCAGAGGAGTTGACACCCAAAAGGTGTACTTCTGAGCTCCTGTGGCCCTGGCTTCCAGTCAGGTCCTGCCAATGGGAGTCAGTGGCAGAAGAAAAGCAAAGCCAGAGTCATTCTTTGCCACCAGCTGCCTCACCTCTAAGGCACCTCCTCTACTATGGTTCAGTTTCCTTTGGGTGACCCCGGCCTTGGGCTTTGACCCACTTCATCCCTCTGTTGGCTTCCCGCCAACAGAAAGGCTAGAATGCAGACAGGACATCAAAAATGTTGTCTTTTTATTAGTATAACATAAAATATCTGATAATGGCAAAAAAAATGCCAAGATAACAAAGTGTAAAGTTCAACTTTTATAATCTAAAGTGGGATTTTTTTCCAATTAATGTATAAAATGGGTTTTAATATTCAGATTAGTGTTAGAGGTTAGGTAGCAATATTTGTGTGGGACCAGGTATATACTGGGGGTGGCATAAAAGTGTATACACATTTTGAGCTGTTATCTATGCCCAAGCAGTAGTTCACCGTCATCAGAAGTGTCTGGATGCTGATAGTAACCACTTTGAGCACCTCTTATAATTGCAAAAGTCAAACAGGACTTGTATTCATCTGTCGTTATAGGTATATATTGAGCATTACAATTAATACAGTTTTTGCCTTTCTTAAAATGTGTATACCTTTTATGGGGCACTCTGCATAATTAGCTTGCATTTCTTTATAATCATCCTGGTAAATTCTTGGGGAGGTTTGTTTTGCATCTCAGGTTTTTCTTATACTAAAATGATAGCCTTAGTCCCCTTTGGCTAGTAAATTAGAGCTAAATTAGAGTAAATCAAATGTCAGCATACTGTGATTTGTATTTTTACATACAACAAGAGTGCATCATTCTGATAAAGTTGCAACACTGAAATTTTATCTGCCGGGTCTATATTAAGTGATTGGTACCTAGGAGTAAGTACTCCCAGGGAAGGAGTAGGTAATACAGAAATCACTTTATATAAAAGTTCAATGACCAGACTCAGTAGGCCAGAGGTATTGAAAGACTACTTTAGAAAGATGAAGTGTTTATTATAATGTAAAGAAACAGTCTTTTAGATATATTTTCCTTGGTGTGGATGATTTAATGCAGATTTTTACCTCAAATTTGTTATTAAACTTGATAATTTTATTCCATCTATTTAATAAAATGAATATTTTCATATCCTGGAATATTTAAAATTTAAACATAATTATAAAATAAATTCTAATTACTACTTATGTTACTAATGCTGTTAAAATTATGGGCCCAAACTACCCCAGTTTTAGAGGCAATTTGAAATATTGCTCATTTTTATACTACAGTGGTACCTCGGTTTTTGGACTTCTCCGTTGACGAATATTTCGGTTTACGAACACCATGAATTTTATTGATCTACGGTATCATTAGATAGTAAAGTCATGCTAAATTTTCAGTTTTAGGGGTTGCTTTTAAAGGTCTGGAACGGATTAATCCATTTTGCATTACTTTCTCTGGGGAAACCGTGCCTCGGTTTTCAAACATTTTAGAACTCGAACGGTCTTCCAGAACGGATTACATTAAAATACCGAGTACCATTGTATATAATTTGGGAGAGATTATAGACTATGAATAACCTAATGTTCAATATGTATGATTTATTTTAATGCTTTATTTGTGTAACATCATTTGTAGAGTTTACGTATTTTCTAAAAAGCTGAAATCTACCCTTGTGCAAACAAGTATTTGATTTCTAAAGTTTCCTTTTTTAAAAACATTTCCAGTATTGGAAGGACCTTGTTGTGATATGGAATGTAGAGCTCTTACATGGAACCTTCCCAAGAATAATTAGATGATTCAAAAATTTCACCTTTTATATTGGCTTTAGACCTTAAGACGAATAAGATGGAACTCAATGTGCATGTGTGGTCTCCCAAAGCTGAACCATGTTGTTTCACAGGAAGATCTAATTTATCAAGTACCTGCAATACATTTTAAGCGATTTAGGCATGAAAGAATGAATGAGTGGGTTGGATGCCCCGTTTACCATTAGTGGATTTATTTAGAGGGAATGATTTAATCCAGGTATGCCTACATTTCCAGAGTCGCTCTTTGCCACCAACTGCCTCACCTGTAAGACTCGCTTTTGCTTTCGTTAGGGCTTAGCAGCTAGACCCTTTAAAGTTTTCAGTTAGATATATAAAGCAGCACTGAAGAGGTTATGTTTGAGCACAGTTAAGAGTCCATGGCAGTTCTGTGGAGGCTGAGTATATCAGACAAATTGGCTAACTTTCCTAAGTGATTGGCCTCACTAGAGTTTACGCTACATTGGCTCATAGGATGCATGTTCAGAATAGGTACTTTTCATTACCTGCTTAATTTTCAGACAGCACTAAATGAGCTGCAAAACAAATCCAAACTAAAATTGTGAACGTAATTTTTATAGCATGGAAATACTTAGTATTTTATTTAAAAATAGTCACTAGTATATTCACTATTGTAGATTTATCATCTTAAAAGTTGGGGACACTAAAATACTGTTAGGGTTTCTCATCTTTTAATTCCATCTTGTTAAGAAAATAATCACAACTAGGGTCCTTTCGACTTTCTCAGCCATCGAAATCTGCTATACTGTATAGCAGTACATGGCGGAGGAAACGACGCTGGCTTTGCTTTTCTTCTGCCACTGACTCCCATTGGCAGGACCTGACTGGAAGCCAGGGAGCTCGGAAGTACACCTTTTGGGTGTCAACTCCTCTAGATCAGAGAGCAGAAGTCCCGCAGGCCCGGAATTGGCACGAGCGCTAAGTCTGTAGCTGGCACACATTTGGAAGCCAAATTATATGGAAAACGCGTTATCTTCAAATGATATACTCACAGCAGGTGAAGATGTCACAGTATAAGAAATACTCTGGAACCAAGATTGGCTTTCTCCTTTTCAAGTCCACTCCAGAAAGAGGATTTGGGGGAAATGCTTGCGCTGGACTTCTATTTCTCATTCCCATCCCTCTTCCTCTACTACACGCCTACCTCCTTTCCCTTTTTAAACTGGGCTAAAGGGAAATGTGAGCAACAATATTGCTTTTTAAAGACCAAACATAAAAATAGAACATGAAAAAAAAAGTTTGTGCCTGAGAGGAAAAGAGCTAAAGTATTCAGGAGAGTACATTCATGGAAGTACTGGGAGAGAAAAAGTAAGAACAATAATTTCTTTTTTAAAAAAAAAAATAATTTCTTTTTAAAAAAAAAAAATTTTTTTAAATCTTAATTTCTTAAAAGAAAATCCTGAGTTTTCTCAAAACCCTGCTCTATTTAAAACTTCTGCATCTACCTAATTGTTTTGAAAAGTCACTTAGTCATTTGTCAACTCTAACCTTTAGAGAAAATTTGTAAACTAGTTCACTGATCATAGGATCATTGTTTTACGACTGGAGAGTCTCTAGAGAATATCTAGTGACAGATTTAGGATGGCCATGTGCCCAATTTGCTAAGGACAGCCCCAGTTTACATCTGTTCTCCTGGTATAATCATTAGTAGTTCCTCCTGTCACTCAAAACTGTCATAGTTTAGATAAGAAATTATATGACCATATGACCACCCCAATATACCTGTTTTCTGACAACGACACCACTGACAAATTTCACATTTTCTGACTTACAGTCTATTCTTCTTTACCCTAGACTTTGGTGCTTGCATAAAGGAAGCAATATTGCCCAACATTTAAGCGTGGGTCTTTTGATCAGAATACCTTGAATTCATTTTCCTCCTGGAGTGGAATGCTAGGGTTCATCATGGAAGTGCGTGAAGAACCAGATTACCCATACCAATTATTCACCAGGTTATGGGCCCAGATTTTCCTTCCTAAGACCACAAACCAGTTATTACTAGCAAGAAATGAAAGGTAGCAAGCAAATACGTATTTATTTTTATTTTTCCAGCTTTATTGAGGTATAACTGACAAAATGAATTGTACAATGTGATGATCTGATATACATAAACACTGTGAAAGGATTTCTACCATCAAGTTCATTAACAATTCATCACCTCACATAGTAACCTTTTTTTTTTTTTTTGGTGAGATTTAAGATATATTCTCATCAAATTTCAATTATACAATAAAGTATTATCAGTTACAGTCACCACGCTATACATTAGGTCCTTATAACTTACTCATCTTATAACATCGTATGAGAGTTTGTACCTTTTACCAACTTTTACCCTTTTCTCCCACCCACCCCCACCCCTTAACAACCACTATTCTCTGTTTCTGTGAGTTTGACTTTTGTATTTCCTTTTCAGATTCCACATATAAGTGATACCATACAGTATCTGTCTTTCCTCTTTCTGGTTAATTTCACTTTGCATAATGTCCTTTAGTTCATCCGTGTCACAAATGGCAGAATTTTCTTTCTGAGATCTTAGTAATATTCCATTGTATACATACACACATCTTTATACATTCATCCATCAGCAGACATTTAAGTTGTTTTCATACCTTGGCTATTGCAGGTATTGCTGCAATGAACATGGGAGTACAGATATGTCTTTGAAATAGTGATTTCATTTCTTTAGATATATACCCAGAAGTGGAATTGCTGGGTAATATGGTAATTCTATTTTTAATTTCTTGAGGGAGGTTATTTTCTATAATGGCTGCACCAGTTTACATTCCCATCCACACTGTCCATGGGTTCGCTTTTCTCCACACACTCGACAGCTTTTGTCTTTTGTGCTTTCAATAATAGCCATCCTAACAGGTGTGAGGTGATATCTCGTTGTGATTTTGATTTGCATTTTCCTGATGATGAGTGATGTTGAACATGTTTCGTGTACCTATTGGCCATTTGTTGGTCTTCTTTGGAAAAATATTCAGGTCTTTTGCCTGTTTTTAAATTGGGTTATTTGGTTTTGTTTGCTTATTTTTTGTGTGTATGTTGGTTTTGTTTTGTTTTCTCTGTTTTTTTTTTTTTCTTTTCTTTTTTTGCTGTTGAGTTGTATGAGTTCTTTATACAAGCGTATTTCGGATATTAACTCCTTATTGGATATATGGTCTGTAAATATTTTCTCCCATTCCATAGGTTGCCTTTACATTTTGTTGATGGTTTCCTATGCTGTGCAGAGGGTTTTTAGTTTGCTGTAGTCCTACTTGTTTATTTTTGCTTTTGTTGCCTTTGCTTTTGGTGTCACATGCAAAGAAATCATTGTCAAGATCAAAGTCAAGGAGCTTATCCCTATGTTTTCTTCTAGGAGTTTTATAGTTTCAGGACTTATGTTCAAGTCCTTAATTGATTTTGAGTTGTTTTTTGAGTGTTATAAGATAAAGATCCAATTTTATTCTTTTGCATGTAGATATCCAGTTTCCCCAACAGCATTTATTGAAGACACTCTCCTTTCCTTATTGTGTATTCTTGGCGCCTTTGTCAAAAATTGATTGTGTGTGTTTATTTCTGAGCTCTCTATTATGTTGCATTATCTATGTGTCTGTTTTTATACCAGTACCATGCTGTTTTGATTACTGTCGCTTTGTAACGTCATTTGAAATCAGGAAATGTGATGCCTCCAGCTTTGCTCTTTTTGGTAAAGGTTGCTTTGGCTGTTTGGAGTTTCTTGTGGTATCATACAAATTTTAGGTTGTTTTTTTCTATTTCTGTGAAAAATTACATTGGAATTTTGATAGAAATTGCATTGACTCTGTAGATCATTTTGGACAATTAATTTTTCTAATCCTTGAATAGAGACTATCTTTCCCTTTATTTGTGTCTTCTTCAATTTCTTTCATCAATGTCTTATAGTTTTCAGCACACAGGTCAGTTTTCTCCTTGGTTAAATTTATTCCTGGGTACTTTATCCTTTTTGATGCTCTTGTAAATGGGATTGTTTTCTTAATTTCTTTTTCCACAACTGGATGTGTACTTTGTTTAATATTTGTGTGTTCCTGTTGGACTCTTGAATGCTGAGCCTTGTTTGCTGTCCCTGGTAGGTGATTTGTGGGCCTATTCCTCATATAGCAGCCATAAAATTGGAGCACTAGATGTGTGGTCCAAACCCTTTGCTCTCCAGGCAGAAACTTCCTGCATGTTGATGGGATGTTTCTGTGCTGGGGGTGGGGTTTATGGCAAAAGTGTGTTTCAGCCTTTGCTACCACCCACTTTGATGTATTTTCTCAATCACCCAATGGTGCCAGGGGCATTGAGTATAGGAGTCACTAAACTAGTTCTGGATTTCACTCAGATGGAGTCGATGCATGTGTGGCTGTGTATTTAGGGGAGAGGGAATATCTGGAGCCTCCTATTTAACCATCTTGGTGATGTCCTCTGTATGACATTCTTAAGGGGCAAATATCTTTTCCATTGGGCCATGCAGGCCTTCCTCTTGTCTGACCACCACAAATATTTGGTTTTAAATTGGCATTGAGGAGAAACACCTAAAGTCAAATCTAGCCACACCGACCCAAATCACCCACTAAGGAAATCTAAAATATACAATGGATACTGATTTCATAAAGATTAAGAATAAAGCCTTAACAGGTAAGCCAGTGTACCTTTAAACAGAAAATAGCAGTTAACTATGCTTTTGTTAAATGACCGACCATTGCACCATCTCTAAATGTCTTGAATTCCAGGGTGACCTAAAACCTATTCAAGATGACAAGTCCTTAAAAAAAATAATATGTCTTTGGTGGGTGCTGTAATGAGGGAGCAATTTTCACTTCCTGGGCCAGAAAACATTTCCGGTATATACCCAAAAATAATGCAAATAATTAGGCCTATGTAGGGAATAATAAATTATGTGAGCATAGGCAAAGAAAGAATACAAGGAATGTTCTCTGTGAGCACTGGGGAGAATGTGATCAGGTGCTTTAAAAAACCTCAGTTATGAAAGAAAGCTCTGTCAATGAGATGCAGACAAAAAGAACACTGACTTTGACCCACAGCATCAGTCTGAGCTACATTAAACCCAACCTGAAAAAAATGCCAGAAGTTCAACTAAGTGCATGGCAGTGACTCAACAATTAAAACAAGAACATAATGAGGAGACCTTTTGTTTAGGGTGCATTGGATCCAGAACTATAGTTTTAGCCCTTCTTTCTTAGCTAGTGTTGAGAAACCAGTCTTGGAGGTATTGTGTGAATCTGAATTTTTGGCTCATTCCTGACACTTGTTTTAGATCGATTATTTAAGCACATGTGCATGGAAGTATTTCTCAGTTAAAGTCCTGCTGTATACTAGTGTCCCATGAGATGAACTTAATGGGTGTTGCGAAACAAGAAAAAAAACAGAAATGAAAGCTGAGTCCATGGTCAAATACATTGGGAAACATGCTCACGTGTGCCTGGCACTTCAGGGTCATGTGAAATATTTAACATCCTATGTAAACAATGACTTCCTAAAGGGAAGGAGGTCCAGTTTTTAGTTTTCTTCAAATTTATTTGATCACTGAACCCCCCCGCCCCCCCATAAGCCCTCGTTTTTTTGCTAAACATCTATCCATGTATTTAGAGACTCTTCCGTTCCACAAAGTATGGTTTAGAAAATGCTGCTATCCAAGATGGCAAATGGATGACAAAAGGTCAGGAATCTGTGTGTAGTTTTGTGCCATTTTGAGTTTTTGATAGAAGAAATGTATGCTTTCCTGAGATAATGAAGAGGCTGAATGGATGACATGTTTTTCCAGCATAGATGGCGGATGTGAGGTGCTCTGGCAAGCAACTTGGCGTTCCTAATAAGTACAAAGTATTTTTGCCTCGGCTTGTAGTAAAAGTCACACATCATCACAACCAATAAACAGTTCCCAAACATTATCTCCTATCCTTTCAAAATTAGATTCAGAAAAACCTGAAGAAGTTTAGCAATTACAGTCAAAATGTTTCAGAGGGCATTAGGTTAATGGAGACCGGAAGGGGTGAGGAAGGAGACAGACGCTGGTCACCAAGAATAGGATTCTATTTGCGAGGAGGATTTATAGGGGCAGCACTTTGTTATTAGGGTTCGGTCAGTGTATTTGTTTTGAAATTGGAATTATGTTTTGTTTAAT
Organism: Rhinolophus hipposideros; assembly: GCF_964194185.1. Classification (NCBI taxonomy): domain Eukaryota; kingdom Metazoa; phylum Chordata; class Mammalia; order Chiroptera; family Rhinolophidae; genus Rhinolophus; species Rhinolophus hipposideros. The sequence goes on from NC_138052.1 coordinate 14,993,065, forward strand.
TATAAGCAGGGAAGTATATTTTCCTGAATATAAGAATGTACCTCAGCTATTTTAGGCCGTAATTGTAAAAATTATTGCCCCTAGAACAGAAACAATAACTTTCTAATACATTGTTTTCCTTTGGCGAAATTTTGCTACAAAATCTGTTGGGCTTAGCAAGGGAGAGAAAGGAGTACACACACACACATACACACACAGGTTAATTAAACTTTCAGCAGCATTTTACTCAGCAGGAACATTAGCTATTAGAAATAATTCTAGGTGCATCTTAATTTTGCTTCCTCAACAAGTATGTTAAGCATTCTTTAAAATCTGCCTTTAAAAACATCATAAATACATTAAACAGCAGTTCTTTAATTGAGAGTGCTAATTTAATTCAACAAACACTTGTATTTGTTGAACAAATACTTTTATCTGTATTTCAGTGAATATATTGAGGAACAAGATTTTTTTTTTAATTTTAAGGAATTTATGATCTTTTGAGGGAAGAAGATGAGAAAAGTATAAACAACAACAACAAAAATAAACAGGTCACAGTAGTTGATATTATAGAGGGTTGAAAAGAAAGGGTATTCTTAGACCATCAAGGGATAAGGTAGGCTTTACACAAAAAGTGGCATTTGAGATGGACTTGGAAGGTTGAGAGGTGGTGTTGGTAGGTAGGAGATATTAGATTGGTGCAAAAGTAATTGCGGTTTAAAAAGTTAAAAAAAAAAAAATCGCAAAAACCGCAATTACTTTTGCACCAACCTAATAGCAAACAACTGCATAGAGTTGGAAAAAATTATGTTTGAGGAAAAGCAAGTCATCCAGTTTGGTAGTTGAAATTAGTGTTAGGGAGTAATGGGAAGTAGAGTTAGAAAAGAAAATTGTGAAGTAGTTTGTATCAGTCAGCTTAGGCAAAGTTAGACTGTAGCAACAAAGGACTCCCCAAATCACAATAATACAAGCTATTTTTCATTTACATTAAGTTTCCATTGTAGTTTGCTTGTAGCTCTGCTCCATAGCTCTGTGGACGAAAAAAAGGGGTTCTTATGGAAAGTAACCTCACAGGGTGATCTGATCATAAATTCCTAACAGGGCAGGTCGTGGTGGGTAGTCACACCCCAGGCATGTAACTTTTTAGTAAAAGGTTTATCTTTGCCTTAGGCAAGCCCTATCTATTATTTCTGTGCAGCTAGGTTAACACACCTTTGAAATAACCATAGGCACCCTCAAGCGAGCACATAATCTTGTTAACTATCTTGTAATCCAAACCCTACCTTGCTTCTCCCACCTCTATGTAATCTTCTTTAAATTCCCTTCTTAATTCCAAATGCAAAAAAGAAGCTGCAAAACTGTTATTCTCTGGCTGCATTGGAGATCTTGCATTGAGAGGTGTCGTTAGTTAGACTCAAATAAACTCATAAAATTATCTACAGGAGTGGACATTTCTCACATCGATAGCATCTTTGTTCTGGTCCCAGGATGAAGAACCAGCCCCTCTCTGCAAAACCATGAGTTCTGGCTGAGGGAAAGAGAATATAGTAGAACTGCAATAGCTCCCATAATGTCTGTTTGAGAGGGGCATGTATTACTTTTGCTCATATTTCATTTGCCAAAGCAAGTCGTATGGCTAAGCCTGCCATCAGTGGGGGAAGGATAAAGAATCCTCTTAAAGGAAGTGACAGCAAATAGTTTGAACAATTTACCAAAAGCTTTGAAAGCCAGCATGAGTTTGTTTTTTTCCAAAAATGATTTTATTGGGGAAGGGGAACTGGACTTTATTGGGGAACAGTGTGTACTTCCAGGACTTTCCCAAGTCAAGTTGTTGTCCTTTCAGTCTTAGTTGTGGAGGGCGCAGCTCAGCTCCAGGTCCAGTTGCCGTTGCTAGTTGCAGGGGGCGCAGCCCCGGCAACCTTGTGGTTGAGAAGACGTGGCAACCAACTGAGCCATCTGGCCACCCGGGAGCTGAGGGCAGCTCATTGACTTCATTCTAATTGCAGAAGGCGCAGCTCCCTGGCCCATGTGGGAATCAAACTGGCAGCCGCATTGCCCAGAGCTCATGCTCTAACCGACTGAGTCACCAGTCCGCCACCCAGCATGAGTCTTTTGCACTAAATTTGTTAGATGGTTGGGAGCTACAGCAAGTTTCTGGACAAAAGCATATGGTTTGGTTTAAAAAAAAATCAGGGTGATTTTGTGTGTGTGTGTGTGTGTGTGTATGTGTGTGTGTGTGTGTGTGTGTAAGAATTCTCAAGGATACTTGTTATAAATTTAAGTTTCAGGATTCCAGAATATCTAATTCAGGGGGCTCAGGAATCTGTGTTTTTAGCAAACAATCAGTTTGCTAAATAGTATGTTGATGGTCCACAGAGTTCATTTTAAGAAACCCTGGATTAAGGAAAGACTGGGGAGTGAGCAAATACAGGCGATGGAGCTGTGAGACAGGGAATGGCAGGTTGTCTGTGGGTGCGAGGTCAAGGTGCAGCGTGGACACAGAATAAGTGGTAATGCAAAGGCAGAGAGGTACACCGAAAGGGGAGAACTGGTAGAAACAGCTAGGGAAGGTAGTGAAAAGAGCAAATCTCCTTTAGAGGTGAGATTAAGAATATCAAAGGATCTTGATATTCACTGAGAAGTATGAGGCAAACTTGTCTAATGCAAGAAATCGTTCTGAGCTTAAGGAGACCGAAGGTGGTGATCAGGAAGTCACAGGAAATGCAATGAGTATAGGGCAGCTATTGGAAAAGGTGTCCACTAAAACCCACCACATGAATTCGTTTTTGCATTGGGCCAGCAGGGGGCGCTATGGTAGCACATATGCTGATTAGTTGGATTCAGCTTCCTAGAGTCCGTAATGCCAGCTCTTGGTGAAGACGGTTTTTAACCCGACCTACAGTGCAATATTTTGGGAGTTTCATTTATTACTTTTATAGCTGTGGAGCTTCATAGAAAGAACTTTAAGGTTTCTCTTTAATTATTAAGGGATCTAGTTTTTTTGTGAACTGCCAATTCCTGTAGTCAAAAAGAAATCCATGTGTAGAGTTTAAGGGAATTATTATCCATTTATTGATTTAAGTTGAGGCATAGAGTAGAGATTAGAAGAGAGAGAAAAGACAGAAGAAAGAGGAAAGTGCATCTGTAGCATGACTCCTAGAAGGGGATTCTTTGGATCACAGAATATGGGCATTGTACATTTTATTAAATGCCGTCTGATTGCCTTCCAAAGAGATTATGTCAATTTACTTTGCACCAATATGCATGAGGGTCTTATTTCTTAACACCTTTGAAAATCCACCGTATGTGTAAGCTTTTAATATTTGCCACTTTGACAGGGAAAATGTGGAATTTTGGGGTAGTTTTAACTTGCATTTTTCTTTTGTGGGAAGATGGACACTTTCATATTTTAAATCTTATTTTAACTTTTTTTCCTGTGAACTGTATTTTCATATCCTTTTCCCAATGGGTTAGTGATTGGTAGCAGCTCTTTTTATGAGGCCAATCAAAAGATTTAGTTAACAACAAAATAAATTGTGCTTTTCCATAGATGAATGACGAATAGCCTTCAAAGAACAATCTCCTTGCCTACTTACATACTTGATCCACTAATCATATAATTTATTGGCATGTGTCTAAAACTACTATTTTAAATCATCTTTGGGTAGCCTGCTGTGTAGAATTGTTTGCCTCAAGAGTGCCAATTTCTTTCATTTCAAAGTTCATTTCAATATGGAAAAAAGCCAAGAGTTAAATGGTGACACATCAGATGACTATGGTGGTAGCACATTTTTGCTGGTCTAAAGTTACCAAATGGCAAGTCGTGCCCTCGGATTCCCAGTACTTCAAATGGAGCGTTTCTCAGAGATGTGCTGGATATGCTAGGCTCTGGTGACTGCCAAGATTCAGTAGGTTCTTGAGTGACGGTAATCATGAATGTCCAGCCATTACTATCCCGACCACTATCAGGCATTCATTAGCAATTAGACTACATTTGTTTTGTGACAGCTTGAGCTATAATTCATATACCACACAATTCATCCATTTAGAATGTACAATTCAGTGGTTTCTAGTGCATTCACAGAGTTGTGCCACCATCACCACAATTTTAGAACTTTTTCATCACTCCCAATTCTCATATGCCCCTTCTCTATTAGCCCCTATCTCTCTATCATCCCCAGCCCTAAGCAACCACTAATCTATTTTCTGTCTCTATATGTTTGCCTGTTTGGGACCTTTCACATAAATGGAATCATATAACACCATGTTTCCCCAAAAGTAAGACCTAGCCAGACAATCAGCTCTAATGCGTCCTTTGGAGCAAACATTAATGGGTCTTATATTAATGTTTGCTCCAAAGGACGCATTAGAGCTGATTGTCTGGCTAGGTCTTCTTTTCGGGGAAACATGGTACATGATAGTTTGTGACTGGTTTCTTTCTTTTAACCGAAGGTTTCTCAAGGTTCATCTATGTTATAGTGTGTATCTGTACTTGATTCCTTCCTATGGCTAAATAAAATTCTATCCTATGGATATGCCCTATTTTGTTTATCCATTAATCAGTTGATGGGCAATTGGGTTGGTTCTTCCTTTTGGTTATTATAAATAATACTCATGAAAATATACGTACAAGTTTTTGCGTGGATATATGTTTTCATTTCTCTTGGGTCTATACCAGGAAGAAGAATTATCAGGTCAAATGGTGACTCACTGTTTAATGTTGTGAGTAACTGCAGACTGTTCTCTGTAGTGGCTGCACCATTTTCCATTTTGGCCAGCAATGTTCTTTAGTCATTTTTAAATTGGGTTGTCTTTTTGTTATTGAATTGTAACAATTCTTTACATATTCTAGATAATGGATCCTTATCAGATTTATGGATGGCAAATATTTTCTCCCATTCTGTGGGTTGTGTTTTCACTTCTTTTGTAGCTTTCTCTGATGCACAGTAGTTTTAAATGTTGATGAAGTTCAATTTAGCTATTTTTTTCTTTTGTTGCTTGTGGTTTTGGTATCACATCTAGGAATCCACTGCTAAATCTAAGATTATGAAGATTTACCTATGTGTTCTTCTAAGAGTTTTATAGTTTGGCTCTTAACTTAGGTCTTTGTTCCATTGTGAGTTTATTTTTTTATGTGGTGTAAGAAAAGGGTACATCCTTTGAAAAATTTCTATGTTCTATGTTAAAGAAATAAAGCAACCCCTATGAAAAGCAATTTGGCAATATCTATTACAAATGTATATCTCTTCCAATTCCTTTTCTAAGAATTTATCCTACAGAAACATGCTGAAGATGTATGTAAAACGTTATTCATTGTATTTGGTTTTTACTGCAAAACATCGTGAATAATCAAAATGTCTACCAACAGAGACTATTAAATAAATTGTGGAACAAATGGAATACTATGAGGCCACTGAAAAGAATGAAGCTCTCTATGTGCTGATTTGGAAGGGTCTCCAAAAAATTTTGTTCAATGAAAAAAAAGGTTTAGAACAATATTTTGTGTGTGTAAAAAAACTAGATCAATATGCATATTTCTTATATACATATAAAGAAGCTCTGTAAGGATTCAGAACAAATCAAGAATCCCACATATCAATGAAGTCATATGGTTCTCAACTTTTTCTATCTGACTTATTTCACTTAGCATAATAATCTCAAGATCCATCCATGTTTTCGCAAATGGCACTATTTCATCTTTTCTTATGGCAGAGTAGTATGTGGGATATAAAAGTGAAAGCAACAAAGGAGCAAGACAAACAAATAAAGAAACAAAAACTCACACAGACAATAGTTCAGTGGTTACCAAGGGTAAGCGGGGAGGGAGGTAGTAGAAGAGGGTAAAAAGGATCAAATAAATATACGGTGATGGAAGGAGAACTGACTCTAGGTGGTGAGCACACAATGTGATATATAGATGATTTATTACAGACTTGTACACCTAAAACCTAGGTAATTTTACTAACCATTGTCACCCCAATAAATTTTAATTAAAAAAAGAAAGGCCTTTCTGATGACATGACATTTAATATATGCATAGAAATGATACACATAATTTTTTATCATTTATTATATTCTATTTCAAAATTAAGAGCTTTTATATTTTCAGAAAATGGAACTTGAAGTATCAAATTTTATGATGTTTAATGTCTAAATATACCAAGATGTTAGTGATATATTTAAAGATAGAGATTTCTGTATTTCTTTAAAGATAATAAATATTTTTCTTCAAATAAAAAAAAAAAAAGAAATCAAGAGCGGTAGATTCCTGTGGGGCAGGCGGACACAGGTGCATAAGACAAGTGAGGAAGAGTTATTCCTGTCTACATTCGATTTACTGTGGTTAAAAGATGGGAACGCCTTACCAAACAATTGGACAAATATGTGTTAAAATTTAAAAAGTAGCTTCTGAAGAAAAATAAAGGGGGTTGGGTTAAGGAAGCCACATTTTCATGGGTATTGCACATATATTTTTTTCCAGTTGAAACACAAGTATTTTCTTAACTGGTTTTCTCATGACTACTAACATACTAAAGTGCAGTCACACCATTCGTTGCTGACTGAGGTTAGCGTCGTTGTTTGTGGCCATGGAACAGAGCAGCAAACTGGTCCCCAAGATGCTGAACTAATGGCCCTGACCTCATTCGTACAGTAATGAGCCTACATCACATGGAAAGGGTAATGCATGAAAGATCCTAAAGGGAAAGCCTGTTTCAGAACCCCTCTCACTGGAAGAACACAAACCTGTATGAATATGCAGTTTCATTGTTTACTAGTATGGGCCTTGACACTAAATTACCTACATTTCTATCTCTAGGCGACAGGTAGTGGATGTCCTTAAAAAGAATAACCCTCCCTAGCACATTCATAGCTGCCCTTTAGCCTGGAGAAATCGGACAGAGATGCAAACCTCACCACTGATGAGTCTAATGGCAGGCAATTTTGGAAAGCTTGGTCTTGTCTTTAAACATTTCTCAAGTAGTCACTTGGCACCTTTTTTCTCAATCCTTTGAAAAACGGTAGCAGTTATAGCCTGTCTTTACTGAAAGAGTGCTGCCCTCGTCAACATAAAATTCTCCGTTGAGAAGAAGAACTGACTCTGGGTGGTGAACACAATGTGATATATAGATGAGATATTCCACAATTGTACACCTGAAACTCATGTAACTTGACTAACAATTGTCACCGCAATAAACTCTAATTTAAAAAAAAAAAAACTCCATTGAAAGTCTATTTCCCCTTTCTGACTCCTGTGGTTAGCACTGCAACATGAGCAAAACTGGTCTCAGATACATGCAGTTGAGGCAGGAAACCTAAAATACAATGGTCCCCGTGTGTACTAGACCAGAAGACCTGTGCTCACATGCGATTTTGAGATACGGCAAATGAGATTGGCATTCTGGGAACAAATGGCATACGTTCAAAAGTTGGAGGTCTACAGTGTGAAGAAGAAGGTGAACCACATTCCATCATTTTTATCCTTGTTTGAGTATAAACCAAAAATATATATATATATATTTTTTGTAATAATTTTTTTATTAGTTTCCGGTGCACAAAACAATGTAATAGTTAGACATTTATCATTTATATCCCTCACATTGTGTCAACCCCCCTGCCCCCATCCACTGTCCCTCTGACATCGCACACAGCCATTATATTTCCACTGTCTCTATTCCTAATGCTGTACTCCGCTTCTTGTAACTATATACATACATATATATATACATATATATACACACATAAATATACATATATACATACATATATATACATAAAATTGTAGTTCACATTCATTATTGTTCAGCTTCAGCTTCAGGTATACAGTGCAGTGATATAAACCAAAAATATTGACTCTATACGTGGGAAACCATGAAGTACCAGTTCTCAGAGAAGTCATTGGGGAAAGGGGTGGGGTGGGGAAAAGGAAATCTCAGTATAATAAAATCAAATTTGAGAAAGCAAAGGAACTCCAGCAAAAAGAACGAAATTGATCTTAGAAATATAATAAAAACAAATATAATAAAATGCCACCCTGTCCTTTTTTAACTCTGGATGAAGATACGTCTTCAAAAAGACAAACTCCAGAATGAAACTGGCATCAGAAAGTTCTCTCAACAGATGAATGGATTCTTTGAAAGACCTGGATGAGTGAATCCAGGTGTAACTAGAAGCTGAAAAGGAAGCTGCCTCGCTCAGCCCAAAGATGCAGAACTCGTGGCTGAAGCACTGGATCCTTCCATTCCTCTCCAGGGGTCAGTGAGGGGAAAGAGACTGGTAGGAGACTTGGAAGTCTTCGCTTGCTACTGCTAGGAATTCCTTTCTCCTCTAATAGTGCAAGAGCCATGAGGGAAAAGAGAGCCACTGCGAGCCAGCTGGCGGTTTGAAGCTCCATTTTGAAAATGGGGAGTGAGCTTTGGATGGAAGTGAGGCCTATAACCCCACACAGTTGTTCCCGTGGTTGGTGTAAGACACTGCAAGCATTGTTTCCACTTCACATGGAAGTAGTCAGACCTGCTACTTTATTGTTTTAAACAGGGCCAATTGTTAAACTTTCACTTTGGGGTCAGTTTGAAAAACTGCATTCTATCCTCTGGGTTTGAATACTTAGCAGCAATTGAAAACACATCTTCACCCCGTATCTCCAAAAGTCACTAAAATGGAGCCAGTTCTTTCTTGGCAGAGTTCAGCTTTCCGTTTCTTTTTTGCAGAGGGCTTAAAAGGGAGCTTAAAGAAACTCTAGTTTAACCTTGTTACCTTGCTATCTTACTCTTATCTTTCATAAGAAACCACTAACCTCTTTTTAAAAAAATATCCAAGGATATGATGAGCTCACCTCTGCCAAAGGGATGTCCAATTCATTGTTGGAAAACTCTCTGGTTAACATGTTTTCTTGTATTTCACTATTTGCTTCCTTAATAGCTTGGTGTTGCCCCACTGAGCATAGCTGATTCCTGTTTCTCATGTTAACCCCTCAGATAGGGAAGACAGCTCTCAGCTTACGTCCACCGTGTAAGCTACTTGCAGTCTGGGCACACCGTGGTTTTCCCCAGGATTGTGGCCCCATCTGCCATGCTGAGCTTCAGGCTGACAATCGCACCAACAATCCGCTTTGTACCTTGCTGCTAGATTTATCCAAAAGCAGCTTTAACTTTGTCAGTCACTTGTGGAAAAATCACCACAGGGTTCCTGTTTTATTAAAACCAATTTCAAGCCAAGTCTTTTTTATTTTTTTATGTTTTCCCCAACGAGTCCCAATTAGTCTGTGAAATCTTGTGTCTCTGTTTCCCAACAAATCCGTGCTGCTCTGGTTAAGCCAACCGTAGCAAGAGTTCCCTCACTCACTTTGCCCATCTATGCTTCTAACCGTAGGCTTCCTGGTGGTTTCTTATCTGGCAAGCTTTAAGCTGGCTTCTCCAGAATCACAATTCTGTGTGGCCTTCAAGTTTCACTTTCTCCATAAAGCCTGCCCTGGACAACATGGGCTTACAATGATGTGACATGTATTTTGAATTCTTTCTCATAAGAGAATGTTTCATATCAGGTCCCCTGGAAAGCCAACTTTGAAAAGGAAATTTGTGTACAGGAAGTTTATGGGGAGCGTTCTCAGACACAACACCTGGGAGAAAATAAGAGAAGCAAGATTGGATAGAAGGAAAATTTGGACTGTGATGCAATTTCATCAGAGACTTTGGTCAAACCCTGGGGTGCCCTGGTGCTGTGATGTGCCTTCAGAGCTGGCCCCCACTGAGGCAGAGGCCAGCCTCTGTATCCCTGCGTGGACCAGTCGCTGGATAGGGGCTGCCCTAGGAAGGACTATGACCTAGAGTAGACAGCTCCATTCTACTGAGGGAGCTGGGCAGTCCTCAACAGGCAACACTTGTCAGCAGCTGAGAAAATGAGTGTGTGAGTTCTAAGGCAGAATCTAGGTGGCAAGCCATAACATCTCTACAACATATAGTTAATAACAATCTGGCTTACACTTGCCTAGATGCATGCGAGTTTGGGTGATTCTGATGTACCGCCTGTAAGAGCCACTGTTCTAACCCTGTGGGGTGGATCTACGGGCCAAGAATTGGGGTGTTCTTCATTAATTAACATGGCAGTGCATATTGAGAGACAGGTGGATATGGGTCAAAATAGCTGAAGACGGTTAGAAATAAAAATGTCTTTTATATTGAATGCAGTTTGGATATAGCTTTTGTCTTCAAAATTAGGAAGTTCCTAATTTTTAATTGTGAAGGAAAAAAAGTCTGAATATAGCCCAATTGATTGCAGCCTTTGGAGAGTTGATCTGCTTAATTTTTTTAGTAGTATTATTATGTATAGTATATTTGTTGGTGTACGACATACAGAAAAACACACAGATCCTAAGGACACAGCTTGATAAACTTTCACTTAGGGAGGATTCACATATGCCCAGCAGCCAGATCAAGAAAGAGAACTAGAAGTCCCACATACTCCCTCGCTGTCCTTGTCCCCTGAGAAGGGCCACCTCCATCCTGACCTCACCATGATTAGTCAGCTTGTTCTTGATGCTTCTATAAATGGATTGATTGCGTTGTGTGGAAACTTCTGTGGCGGGCTTCTTTTTCTCAACATTATATTTATGACAGTCCTCCATGTTATGGATAGTTGTGATTCATTCATTCTCATCATCGTATAGTATTTCATTATAGACATACTGCAATTTTTCATCCATTCTACCGTACATGGACATTTGGTTGTTCCCAGTTTAGCGCGATTATGAGTAGTGAGGCTATGGACGCTTTGGTACCTATGTCTCAGTCAACACGTATATGCACTTCTGGTAGCAATATACCTAGGAATAGAACTGCTGAACTCTATGTGTACATATGTTTAGTTTTAATAGATATTGCCAAACAGTTTCCCAATGTGGTCGTACCAATTTGCAATCAACAAGCAGCGAGTGGTATACAAGTTCTAATTGCTTCATAGCCTTGCCACCGTGTGCTTTTATCTGTTTCTTTCATTTTCGCTATTCTGGTAGGTGATCACCGTCTTAATTCGAGTTTTCCTGAAGACTAATGAAGCTGAGCATTCTTTCAATGCTTATTGGGCATTGCCCTCAAAAGACTGCTAAAGTCTTTTGACCATTTTCTTACTGGGTTATTTGGGCCAAGTCTTCTTTGTGGTATGATGTCACGAATTTATATTTACATGTGAATAGGAAATATATAAAAATATATAATGCGTATATTTATAGGCAGAGATGCCCATGATATAGTAAGAGAAAGATACTGGTTATAGTGGTTATAATACAGCTAGTTTACTATAATCATATTTTTATTTGTAATTATATAAACTTGAAGGATAGTACACTAAGATATGAACCAAAGCTCTCTCTGGTTGGGAAGGTGATGGACAATTTTAACTTTCTACCTTATCGCTACTCTTACTTGTTTTTGTATAAATTTGTTATAATAGCAAGCATGGATTACTTTTATAATCTGGAAACACAGTGAAGCTGTTTTCATTTGGAAACAACAGTCAAAACCCCAAGTGAAACAAAAGCTTCTCAGCATGTGCTGGTTTGGCTCAGCCATCAGCCTCTTTCCATCTGAGACACTAAGGAAAAGTGTCCTCTGTGGGCATGCTTTGAAAGTTTGTGTTAGAAGAAGAGAGTGTGAGAATGAAGAATAGCTTTTATTGCACCATGGCCATGTGTTTCCTCACACATGAGCCAGGGAGATGCTCCCGCCATAAAGACTGGCTAATTACTTAAATTGCCTGTCTTTGTGGGAGGGATCCTTCACAGGGCTATTGACTGAGTTTATTTGGTCTGACTACTGGAGTCCTGCTGTTAGCTAGGATGAGGAAAGCGCATTATTACACCTTGCAAGTGTAATGTCTTTGTTTACCTTTGCAGGGCAAACAGGGCTACGTTCATCTTGCGTCACCAGTAACCTTTACCCGAGTTGTACAAAAATCAGGACCAAGAACCCTGTGACACCTGCCACCCTTACTCCTTCCTTTTCCAATTTCCTACTAAGCCATAAACCAAAACCAACTTACCCACCGACATGCAGCTTTTAAAAATTTTTGAGACAATTTCAAATTTATAGTAAATTCCTAGTACAGTACAAAGAACGATTTTTTCCCCCAAACATTTGAGAGTAAGTTGCCCTCGTGATTCTCCATCACTCCAAATATATTAGTACTTCTTACAAAGAAGGGCATTCGCCTACATAACCACAATACAACCATTAAAATTGGGAAATTAACATAGGCATATTACCACCATTCAAATTCAGGTTCTTCAATTGTCCCAGTAACTCCTTTATAGCCTAAAGAACCAGTCAGAAGTTCACACTCACTGTAGTTAGCAACTGAGTTTTTAATGACTATTTGAATACCCACACCTCTTTAAATTCTGATCAGCTGTTGCCCAGGCCTTCTTGTCCTGCAAGATCCCCCTTCGCCAACCCCATCCCCACAGGGAGGGAAGCCAAGGGCAGAGACCGTGGGTGCTTACTCTTGCGGGGCACAGGTATAGGAAGAGGGCCATGTCACTCTCCCAGCAAACAAGGTCAGGCTCTGCACAGGGAAGCAGGTGGGGATGTGGGCCATGAATCCTCCTGGGACAGAGACAGCACCCAGACCGTGGCAGCTAAACCCCGCCTCCACCTTTTTATCTCTTCCATGTACGCTACCATTATCTTCTCTTCCCCTCTCTTTTACTTTCTTCTTCACTTTCCTCTTTTTATTTTCACAGATTTTTCCATAGTTTTACTAAAGTCATCGGTTTCCTTCAAAATTTCTTCCTTAAGAAAATCAGGGAACTATTGAAAGTTATCTTTTGAGAACACACAAACAGCCGGGCCACTCCCTCGAAGTGAAGTACATTTTCCCTCACCTGGTTTATTTAAGTAAACTGAATATATTTTTGGAATTTGCTGTGGGCCAATTAACAATGGACTGCAGGCCACAGTTGGCCCGCGGGCCGCAGTTTGGAAGCCTCTGCTTTAAACAAATCTATTTTAATAGGTTAGGCAAAAGGGCAAAAACTATCCTGTTTTCCGTCTTTATTGTTTGAAAATACATTTGACCCTGGAACAGTGTGAGGTTAAGAGCGCTGGTCCCCACACAGTGGAAGATCTGTGCATAACTTTTGAGTCTATAGTCAGCCCTTCGCATGTGTGGATTCAACCCACCGCCTATGGAAAACTATTTTCTCCATGCGGTTGGGAGTCTGTGGTTGGGAATGCGAAAATACTATTTTCCATCCCTGGTTGGCTGAATCTCTGGATGCAAAACCCACAGGTAGGAAGGGCCAGCTGAATATATTGGAAAACACCCACATATAAGCGGATCTGCCTTGTTCAAAGGTCAACTGTACTACAGTTTTGGCCGGCTTGTTGCCTTATGCCTGCCTGTGTTTCTATGTGAGTTTGCCATCACTGCGTCTCTTCTGGAACATGAGTCTCATGAAGGCATAGGAGAGTATTTTTCTCCTTTAAATTCCATAGTATCTCTAGTCTAACCCTTCTTCCTCAGGGTATGTATGTTCTACAAGGTATCTTCTACAAGGTTCTATCCTGTCCTGCTTACTCTTTTTTTTTTTTTAATTGGGGAATATTGGGCAACAGTGTGTTTTCCCAGGACCCATCAGCTCCATGTCAAGTCATTGTTTTCAATGTAGTTGTGGGGGGCGCAGCTGACTGGCCCATGTAGGAATCAAACAGGCGACCCTGGTGTTATTAGCACTGCTCTCCGACCACTGAGCCAACTGGCCGCCTCCTGCTTACTCTTTAATACTCTGATGATCTCCTTCACTCCCATGATTTCAACTCCGCTTGATTTCCAAATCCACATCCTTCAAATTGATATCTGTCTGAGCTCCAGAATTGTTTCCAGTTGCCTATCACACTCAACCAGATTTATTGCTGATATTTTATACCCTTAGAGCAGTTCAGTCTACCAGCTTCTGGTGTAATTCCTTCCTGTTCTTCACCCTCCCCTCCCAAACTTTAGCAAATTTTCCTTTAAAATGTTACTTTTATCTTTCTGTGTCCATTCCCATATCACTTGCTTCTGCAGTATTTAATAAACATATATTCATTTTTCTATTTCTAGTCTAGTACTTTTTCATTTTTAATTAGTTTATAGGCTTTACTGAGATTTAATTTACATGCAAAAAATCCACCCAAGTATCCTGTTCAAATGTAGAGTTGTGCAACCATCCAGTTTGAAGACATCTCCACCAACTCACAAAGTTTCCTTGTATCCATCTACAGTTATTTCTCATTATCACCCTCAGACTCAGGCAACTGCTGGTCTGCTTTTTATTTATTTATCTATAGATTTGCCTTTTCTAGAAATGTCATATAAATGGAACCATGCAATATGTAGTCATTTGTGTCTGGCTTTCTTCACTTAACATAATGATTTTGAGAGGTTTATTCGTGTTGTAGTATCAGTAGATTTTTCCTTTTTAGTGCTAAATAGCATCGCAGTGTATAGATATTGCCATTTAGTTTATTCACCAGTTGATGGACATTTGGATTATTTCCAGTTTTTGCTTATTATGAATAGTGTTACTTCAAACATTCAAATGTAAGTCTTTGTGTAGACATATGCCTTCATTTTGTTTTAGTAGATACTTAGAAGTAGAATTGCTGGATCACTTGTTCAGTATATGGTTAACATTTTAAGACACTTCCAAACTATTTTCCTAAGTGGCTGTACCTTTTAGAATCCTACCAACATTTGTAGTTGTCAGTGTCTTAATTACAGGTATCATAGTGGGTGGGTAGTGAGTAGTATCTTATTGTGATTTAAATTTGCATTTTCCTAATGATTAATGATATTGAGGCATTCATGTATTTTCTTAGGTGATATGTATACTAAAATCTTTTGCACATTTTAAAATTGCCTTCTAGTTATCGATCTGTAAGAATTCTTTGCCTGATCTGAATACAAATCCTTTATTAAACATGTGATTTGCAAATATTTTTTTTTCTAAGTGTATGGTTTGTCTTTTTATTTTCTTGATGGTATCTTTTGAAGAGGAAAATTTTCAAATTTTATTGAAGTGCAATTTATCAGTATTTTCTTTTATGAATCATGATTTTGGTGTCAAAATCATGTAATTTTTTGGCCAAACCCAAGGCCACAAAAGTTTCTTCTTCTACGTTTTCTTTTAGAAGTTTTATAGTCTTAACTCTACATCGAAGTCTATGGTTTATTTAAAGTTAATTTTTGTGGCTAGGTGAGTTACGGGTCTAAATTCATTTATTTGCATATGTATATTCAATTGTATCAGCACTATTTGTTGAAAAAAATATCTTTTCTATAGTGGATTGTCTTAGCTTCTTTGTCAAAAATAAATTGTCCATTAATGTAAGGGTATATACGTACATGTAGTTTCTATTCTGTTCTGTTGATCAGTATGTCTGTCCTTATACCACTATCACACTTTCTTCAGTACTGTACTTTATAGAAAAGTTTGAAATAAGGTGATGTGAATCCTTAAATTTTGTTTTTTTTAAAGCTTGTATTGGCTCTTCTAGGTTCTTTGCATTTTCATATACATTTTAGGATTAATTTGCTAATTTCTTAAAAATTTTTTTTAAAAATTTCAAGTACAATTGACATACAATGTTATATTAGTTTCAGATGTACAATATAGTGATTAGACATTTATATAAGTTATGAAGTGATCACCTCCGTAAGTCTAGTACCCAACTGTCACCATACATATTAACTTGCTGATTTTTATAAAAACTATCCTGCTTGAATTTTGACAGGGATTGAATTTGAATTTACAGATCAATTTGAGTAGAATTGCCAGCTTAAGACTTGAGTTTTCCAACCTGTGAACATGTTATGTTTCTTTATTGATTCAGATCTTTTAAAAACATTGTTTTGAAGTTCTCAGTGTATGAGGCGGCCAGTTGGCTCAGTGGTTAGAGTGCGGTTCTCATAACACTGGTGTGGTAGTTGGATCCCCACATGGGCCAGTGGGCAGCGCCCTCCACAACTAGATTGAAAACAACTTGAAATTCTCAGTGTATGGATCTTACACTTATTTTGTTAATATTTCCCGAAGTGTTTTACTCTTTATCGCTATTGCAACTGGACTTTTTTTTCTTAATTTTATTTTTAGATTGTGTGTTGCTGGTATATAGAAATACAATTGATTTTTTTGTATGTTGATCTTGTATCCTACAACCTTGATAAATTTACTCATTACTTCTAGTAGATTTTTTTGTAGGTACCATCACATTTTCTACTTCTGTGAATAATTACAGTTTTATTTCTTTCCTTTCAGTCTGATGACTTTATTTCTTGTTCTAGCCTGGATAAAGGCTGCACTAACAGTTTGAATATAAGTGCTAAAAATGGACATCCTTGTCTTGTTCCTGATCTTAGGGGGAAAGCATTCAGCCCTTTACCCATTGAGTATAACACAGCTGGGGTGATTTTAGAAGCTGTTTGTCAGATTGAGGAAATTCTGGTTTTTGTCTACTTGTGCAGAGCTTTCTTTTCATTAAATGGATGTTGTATTTTGTCAAATGTTTTTCCTATATCTGTTGAGATAATCATGTGATTTTTGTCCTTTATTCTATTCATATGGTATATAATATTAATTTTCAGATAAAAAATACACACATATATATACTCAATTTGCTAATATTATTTTTAAAGAATTTTTGCATCAATTTTCATGAGGGATATTGGTCTATAGTTTTCTCTACTTCTGATGTCTTTGTCTTGCTTTGGTATCTGGATAATAACACTGGCCTCATAGAATGAGTTGGGAAGAGTATGCTTCTCACCTGTTTTAATGGATTAAATTGTGCCCCTCCCCCAAATTCTTATGTTGAAGGGCTAACCCCCAGTTCCTCAGAATATGACCTTATTTGGAGATAGGATCTTTACAGAGGTAATCAACTTAAAATGAGAGTGTGGGGACAGAGTCCCAGAGAACAGTTTCTGGGCTCTTGACCTACGTGGAAAGGTGCTGGCTCGGGTAGTAGATGGCCATCAGCTGTGACTAGTTGGCCATCAGCTGTTACCTGTTCGCCATTAGCCACTAATATAACTCCTTGGCTACATTAGAGGGTTGTTTGTTTGGCAGAGAAGCAGATGGCAGATTGAGGATCCTGTGGCTCCTGCCTCCTGTGTCTCCAACCCAGCCGCCAGCGAGAATATAGTGGTATGACTCTTCTATCAATGACTCCATTGGTGTTCCTTTTTGGCCTCACCATATCCTGCGTTCTTATGTGGGGAGCGGGAGCTGAGACTGCATGACAGAGACTATTAAGATCAGCCCTAATATAATATGGCTGGTGTCCTTACAAGAAGGGGAAATTTAGACACAGACATAGAGTGAAGACAACCTGAAGAAGGCACAGGGAGAAAACAGGCATCTCTGTAAGTCAAGGAGAGAGGCCTGGGACAGATCCTTCCTTCAAGGCCTTAGAAGAAACCAATTCTGCTGATCCCTTGATCTCAGACTTCCAGCCTCTGGAACTGTGAGACAATATATTTGTGTTGTTTAAGCCAGTCAGTTTGGGGTATATTGTTATGGCAGCCCTAGCAAAGTAATACACATATCTTCTGAAGGAGTTTGTGTAGGATTTGTAATATTTTTTCCTTAAATGTTGGATAAAATTTATCAGTAAAGTCATCTGGTCCTGTGCTGTTTTTTGCAGGAAGATTTTAAATTATTGATTTAATTTTTCGTTTGTTATTGGTCTTTTCAAATTTTTAATTTCTTATTGAGTCAGTTTTGGTAATTTTGTCTTTCTAGGAACTTATCTATTTCATCTAAATTGTGTAATTTGCTGCATTTAAGTTGTTCATAATATTCCCTTATAATTCTCTCAATTTGTAGGATAAGTATTATATCCCTTTTCATTCCTGATTTTGGTAATTTACGTTCTCTCTCTCTCTCTCTCTTTTTCTCTCTCTTTCTTTCTCTTTCTGTCAGTCTAGTGAAAGTTTTATCAATTTTATAAATCTTTTTAAAACAATCAACTTTTGATTTTGTTGATTTGTTTCTCTATTATTTTTATTTTATTGATTCTCATTCTGATCTTGATTTCCTTCCATGGACTTACTTTGGGTTTGATGTTCTCTTCTTTTAATGCTATACATTTTCTTCTAAGCACTACATTAGCTGCACTCACACATTTTAGTATGTTTGGTTTTGTTTTCAGTCAGTTTGAAGTATTTCTTAATTAACCTTGTGATTTTTTTTCTTTGACTTATGGGCTATTTAGAAGTATGTTTTTAAAAATTTTGAAGATTTTCCAAATTTCTCTCTGTTGCGATTTCCAATTTAGTTCCATCATGGCTGGAGAATATATTATGTATGATTTTAATCCTTTTAAGTTTATTGAGACTTGTTTTATGATTTAATATGATCTATCCTGGAAAACGTTCCATGTGTACTTAAAAGCATTGTATAATATGCTATTATTGGGGGAAGTGTTCTAGTATATATGTTGATTAGTAAAGGTTGATAGTTGTTTAAATCTTCTATATGCTTATTAATTATATTCTAGTTTAATTGCTGAGAGAAAAGACTTGACATCTCCAACTATAATTACTATATTGTCTGTTTCCATTCTGTCCATATTTGCTTTGTATTTGGTACTCTGATATTAGATGCCTCTATGTTTATAATTATTATGGGTTCCTGATGTTTTGATCTTTTTATCATTACACAATGTCCCTCCTTATCTCTAGTAATATTTCTTGTCTTAAATTCTATTTTTTTCTGATATTAACATAGGTACTCCAGCTATTAATGATAAATGCATATATATGGAGATTATACGTATTTTATATAGAGAGAAATATATAATATATAAATTATATAATATATTATATATTATAATATACATATTATATGTATACATATATACATGTATAACATGCATATATTATAATATATACATAATATACTATGCTATAATATATTATATAATTTAATATAATATAATATATATTATAATTTATACATTATATACTTATATAATATATAGAAATATATAATATAATATATAATATATAAATATATATTTTATTTTTTTATAGATTATATATAGAGAAATATATATATTTCTCTCATTCGTTTATTTTCAATCTATTTGTGTCTTTGAATCCAGAGTGCTTTTTTGTTTGTTTGTTTTTTCTTTTTTAATTTATTGGGGTGACAATTGTTAGTGAAATTACATAGATGTTTGTTTTTTCAAGACAGCATATGGTCAACAACCTGCTTTTTTATCCAGGCCTACAGTGACTGACTTTTGATTGAACTGTTTAATCCATTCACATGTAATTTAATTATTGATATGTTTGGATTTAGATATGCAATTTTGCTGTTTGTTTTCTGAATCTCTCGTCTTTTTTGTTTCTCTGTTCCTCTTTTGCTGCCTTCTTTTGTGTTAAACATATTTTTAGTATGCCATTTTAATTCCTTGTTGTTTTATTAATCATTTTTAAAAATTAATTTTCTTAGTGGTGCTCTAGGTTATAATATATATCTAAACTTATAGCCTGCTTCAGTTTAATAATGACAATTTTGGTAAAATATATCAACTTTCCAACATAGCTCTATTTCTTCTTCCCTCTTCTGTGCTATTATTGCCATATATATTGTACATGTGTATGTCATAAATCCAACAGTACAGCATTATAATTATTGTTTTAGGCAATTACTTTTAAGAAAAATTTAGGGAAATTCTTTTCAGGAAAAGAGAGCAATACCTCTTTATGCAGTCTTTTATGTTTACTCAAATACCAGGAGTGCCAAAAAAAGGTATACACATGACAAATTTTTTTCTGCTCCTTTTTTCTTTTCTCTCCTTTATGACTCTCATTACATGTATGTTGATATTCTTTGTTGTCTCAAGGGTTTCTGTGGGTCTGTTCATTTTTGTTCAATCTACCGTGTTTCCCCGAAAATAAGACCTAGCCGGACAATCAGCTCTAATGCAACTTTTGGAACAAAAATTAATATAAGACCTGGTCTTATATTATGTTAGATAAGACCTGGTCTTATATTGTAGTAAAATAAGACCGGGTCTTATATTAATTTTTGCTCCAAAAGACGCATTAGAGCTGATTATCCGGCTGGGTCTTATTTTTGGGGAGACACCCTATCTCTCTGTGTTCCTCAGAAAGGATACTTTCTATTAATCTGTTTTCAAATGTACGGAATTTTTTCTTCTGTCATCTCACATCTATTCTCAGGCCCATTTTTCATTTTGTTTGTTATACTTTTCAACTCTGATTTTCATCCATGTCTTTTTATAGTTTATATTTTTCTATGAAGATTTCCTACTTTCAATTGTTAATAACATTAAAAAAAGTCTTTTAACATAGTTTCCTTTAAGTCTTTGTGCATACTTATAATAGATATGTCAACACAAGAATGTCAAATGGAAAATTTTTATAAGAGTTTGTTGGAGTTTATTAGAGCCAAACAGAGGATATGCCTGGAAGCAAGATCTCAACATTGAGGAAAATCCTTCCTAGAATGATAGTTTGCAGTTTCTTTAATGCATTTGAATTAAAGAGGGAACGAATGAAGATTAAATGAAGGTGAGGGAAAGCAAGGTGGAGATTGGATTACAGGACAGTTAACAAGATTATGTGCTCTCTCAAGGGTTTTTATTTCAAAGGTGTGTTAACCTAATGCACAGAAACAATGGACAGGGCTTGCTTAAGGCAGAGATAAACCTTTCACTAAAAACGTTACATGCCTGGGGTGTGACTACCCGCCATGACTTGCCCAGTTAGGAATTTATGATCTGATCACCCTGTGAGGTTACTTTCCATTACTGGACTTGTTAGTTTTATTACAGAACCCCTTTTTTGTCTACAGCTGCTTTGATGTCTGTCTGCTACTTCTAACATCTGGGCACAGTCAGAATGAATTTCTATTGACTGCTTTTATTCCTGAACACTTTTCTAATACTTTGTATGTTTCATAATTTTGTGTTAAAAACTAACATTTTTGGTAATATGTTACTGAAACTAGATTCTGAGATTTACCCCTGAGGTTCTTTTCACTTTCTTTCTTTTTATAGCTTCCTGTGCTTAAACTGAAATCCGTCTCCTTTGTGATATGTGGCCACTGATGTCTCTGCTCAGGGTTTTTACACTAATTTTTATTTTTTTTAGCCTAACTTCCTAGGGGTCACCTTTATGTTTGCTAGCTTAGTGGTCGACCAATGATTTAGGCAGAAGCTGTGGCCAAATATCTTGAGTTTGTAATAGTTCCACCCTCTGCTGATGGGTCTGTTTGTGGGTTGGGAGTGCATTCAAAGTTCAACAGTTCTTCAAGTCTGCGTTGACTTACACTTTGCGTCAGGCTCTCTCAAGTCTCCCTTACACATGTGTGTAGTTTCCCAGTCAGCGAAGGGTGTATGGAGAGTTTCTCTATAGCTTTCCCAGTTCTAGAATCTCCCCATAAATTCTTGGCTGGTCTGCTACTTGCCCCAAATGGGACCACAACCTCATGCTATCAAAGCTATAGGTTTTCCCCATTCCTTTTATACTAGCTTTGCTACTTTAACAACACTACAGACGGAATTTTTGCTCTCTGCCCCAAAACAAGTGTTCCCCCAGCAACAAGGCTGCTGATTCTCTCAGCCACCCCTACCCTAGTAGTAAAACCTACTGGTATTGCCAACTTAGCTGGGCTAGGGAATCCAAGCTCCTCAGGCAAGAAGCCTCAGATTTCTGCTGTTCTTATAGGAAGTAGGTTTTCATGCGTAAATGTGTTTTAGTTACTTGTTTTGGAGGGAGAGGATCTTCCAACCTTTTCAAGCCACCATAGCTAGAAGTATCATCTTTATTACGTTTGTTTTATTTTTTTAATGTTTACATCTTTAATCCTCGTGGAATTTTAATTTTGTTTGTAGTTTGAGATAGAGATCTAACTTTATTTTTTCCTCAAATGAATCATCAGTTTTCCAAACTTTTGGCTGATTGAACCCATACCTAGTCTTTTTTGGTTTGTACATAATTTTTGAATAAGACGAATGTTGTTTGAGGATGTGTATATGTATGCAGCTGTGGAGGAAATTGCATGTAGGTCCTCGAAATAAACTGAATCGTCCCAATATGTCAAGATAAGGTATTGGAATCTGTATGTGATAGATGAAATTAATCTGCAGAAAAGTTCTCAGAAATTACTAATGTTTAGCCTGGATTTGGTACTGTGTCATGTCTGAATTTGGCCTACTTATGACCCTGTGTACTTGGCTTTCACATCTGTCTACATCTTTTCCTGTGTCTAACCTCAGCCAGTTTTTGTCATAACTATTAAGGAGCATCAAGTGAAAAGTTTATCTTTGCTTATATATAATTAGACTGGAGTACTGATTCTGATTCTAGACTAAGCCTGTCAAATACTTATAACTTATATAAGGAAATCAATTTTGGCAATGATTTTTACTAGAGGATATTCAGCAGATCACTGCAGAATGAAGTAAGACTCTCACCTCCTTCTGTAACAATTCTTTGTTCACATTCCTGAGGATATTCTAAAGCATCATGATTCAATATGAGGATGTGTCCTGAATGGAAAATGGGCTTTGTCTCTCGGGCAGGTAGGTCTATCTCCATAGTAATTGGGAACAGTGGATATAAAGCACATCATATGTAACATGTACTCAATAAATGATTGTTATCAATATCATCATCATCATCATTATTCTATGATTATTATTTTGTGATATGACTAATGTGAATTGATTTTTAAGGATATGAGCCACTCCTAAAGGAAAACTGATAAGGTCAGGTTTTTTACTCTGATAAGCTAACATCCAGACAGACACTAATGCAAAGTCTCCTCACATGGCACCGCTATTCTGAGAGCTCAGCCCTACCACGTAGCACCAGCTAACCTTTACTAGCTGCACCATCAGTGGAGTCAGCTACCTAATGTTGTGGGGTACAATAGAGCTGCTGAGGGGGAGTGTCTCTGATGCTATTTATTTGGGGTGGAAGAACATGGCAGCATTGCAGGGGGTAGTGTACAGGCTTTGGATGTGGATGTAGTCCCATCATATTCTAGCTTGTGAATTTAGCAAGTTGCTTTATTTCTCAGAGAACCAAGTCTCTCATCTGTAAAACTGGGATGATGATGCTTTGCAGGATTTTTGTTAAAATTGGAGATAACATATAGGAAGTACTTAGTATACCATAAGTGCTACATAATGCTATTCTTAAACACTTAAGTGGCATCTGTAATGATCCGTATCTGGGAGGTTTTATGTGGGGATTAAAGGGAAAAATGTATATGTAAAGGACTTAGAACATAATAGACCCTTAATAATTGGTAGGCTTTTATGCAACTTTCAAGGAATACAGTTATTTAATGGCCTCCTTTAAGAGGGAGTTATCCCAATTTGGAGTTAAAAGACTTATTTTAGTCTTGGCTATAGTGCTAATTAGCTGTGTGCTCTTGAGCAAACCACTCTGGGCCTCAGTTTCAAAATTTCAGTTTCAAAAATATCAAAAATTAGATATTTGAATAAACGAGAAACTAGAATGCCCCACCCCCTTTTAAATGAACTAAAAAGAATACTTTCTTATGCCTTATAAGGAAGAAGCTTTGGAATACTGGGAAACATTGCAGAAACCCAGCTAACACTAACACATTAGGGTCATTAACTTTGCAAAATGAATGAATTCATTAAAATTGAAAATGGAAGCAAAATGCTTTATGCACAACCAAGTTAATTCACTGAGAAATATTTACTGCACACCTGAGTCCTGGAGGAAATTGCACTGGGCTCTTCTGAGCTCCTTTAAGAGAGATTTGTGATGGAATCATGTGTTTTGCTTTCTTCTCACATCAAAAATTTCAGCATACTTTAAATTTAGAAGCAAAGCAGTCTTTCCTCCTGGTGTTAAGGAAGCAGTGAACACTTCAACCTTTTTTCTAACTATATTAGAGAGCAGTCGAAATCCACCTGCTGTTTTTATTTTTAAGAAAATTTTTTTTTTTTTTTTTTTTTTTGCTGGTCAAAAGATCAATTTGCCTTGAAAGAACCTCTCCTTTTAATTGAGAAGCTATTAATATCATACTCTTCAAAGCATTTCTTTGAATTAAATATTGGTCAGGGCGGGGATTTTGGAGGATTTTGAAACAAATGCTGTAAGTGGATTACTTAGATGTCTTACCCAGCCGGTACCTTCTTCATGATTCATGTATTTGTTTTGGCATGCCTAGTGCCTGGCATATAGTAGCTGCTAAAATGTTGAATAAATAAAAATAAGAGAAGTATATTTTCATGGTCTCCAGTGAGAATAGCATAAACTATCTTGAGTCTGTTAGTGATAGATCCTGGTTTTAATAGAAATTAACTGGGCAGGGCACCCGGGCCTTGGGAAATTGAGTTTGGGAGTAGTTAGGGAAGGGGAGAAACTGGCTTAGCACCTGCTGGGCCTCTTCCTTCGGATGACAGAGGATGTGTGGAGAAGAAGTTAACAACCCATTGCTATGGGCTTTAGCATTCAGTCCCCAGCCCACATAAGGCCTGGTAGCCTCCTCCATTAGTGGTTTGGTATTGGGTATGCATGTGTTGAGGGAGCTGCGTAGGGATGTCTGAGCCCTGCCTGAGCTATTGGGAAGAAGAAGAGATTGCACAAGGAAAAAAATCTGAGGCTAAAAATGCTTTTATATGTGGAATAGAGCAAATGAACTCTCGTTTAGGACTTGAGTCTGCTCTGTATTGGTGACTTTCCATAGGGAAGACACCCTTCCCTTCTAGGGGACTTCACTCTATCCCTGGCAATGTGCGTTGCTCATGGCAGCACAACAGAACCAGAGTCCAGGTGGCATAAAGTGGAAGAAAGGACTAGAAGTCATGATGTAGCTAGTAAGCTGTGTGGCTTTAGGCAAATTGTTTAACTTCTCTGGGCCTCTGTCACAACATCTGCAAGGGGAGGAGTTTGGATTCAGCGATCTTTTTAATTTCGCAATGTTCCCTGTGCCAGGTGCCAAGTGCTAGACGCACAGGAGGTACAGCTGAGGCACCTGGCTGTCATTCTGGCTGCTAACGGCTGGAAGAGGAGTTAATGGAAAATGCCAGCAGGTAAAGAGAAGGAAATGACTAACACTGTTTGCTAAGGCTTGGGAGCTGACATTTGAAGAGTGGAACTTCACCAGAAATTTATTAATTCTGTCACCATTCCTTCCACAAATGTGTGCTAGGTGTCTGTAGTGTACACGGAAGGGGGAAATAGCCATGGAGAAAACAGACGAGGTCTGTACCATTATTCAGTATAATCCACGTTGGGGGTGCTAGGGGAGGTTGGAAATAGCTGACGGTTTGTATCTAACATTTAGTGAACATTTAGAATGGTCTCATTTCACTCTCCCAACAGACCCATAGTGTACATTGTATCTTCGTTGTGCAGTGAGAAAAGGGAGGCGGACAGGAATGAAACATTTGCCAAGCTCACAATAATAAGAAACCATAAGGACTCAAACCCACCTCTGTCTGTCTTTAGAGCTTCAGCATTTACCTGTGATGCAATTTTGTGGACGGGGAAATATCACAGGCCACTGAGTGGATGCTTATTTTTGTCTACCCAGCATACCTTCTTTGGGTAATGGCTTACCTGTTCTTCGGAGATCTAACCCCTTCCACTCTCAATCCAGGTATTTAATGTGGAGTTCTGGTTCCTTCCATTATGGGCCTCAGAGGTCAGTCCTGACTTAGGCTTGGTCTGTCAGAGCACACATCCTTCTGGGGACCGTGATTGGCCCAAGGACCTCCATGAATTGGAATCAACTCCTGGGTTTTTGCTGAAATCATTGAAAAATGAGTCTTGCGCTTTTTCCTGGGATTGTTAGCCTATATACTTTAAGCTCAGAGCAGCTGGTGACCATTTTTGCCCCCACAAGTGGAGAAGGCCCTGACAGAGAGAATGAAGCTGACAGAGAAGGTCACAGCAACGTTTTCCAGACATCTTTTGAGCTCTTGGATCAGATTTTGCCTAAAGAGGGCACTATTCCTATACTTTTCATTTCTATGAGGTAATACGTTACTTTTTTTCCGTCTTCAGGAGGTCTGGGTTACTGTCACTTGCAACCAAGAGTTCTGAAGAATACAGCCTCCAAGAGTGGGCAGACATTTTTTTTTCTCTTTCTCCCCAGTATGTTCTTCAAAGAACTTGCAAAAGTCTCCACCCACCTCACCTAAACTTTTACTCTTGGAGGTTAAGAGGATGTGGTCTCTTGAGTGAATCTTTTGCATTTTGCTATGTTTCAGAACTCTGTCCCCAGGGTCACATATTTCTCCCCACTAAATGATGTCACGCTTCACACCAGGGTATGGATTGGGCAGCCTTCCCATTGGGCATTAACCAACATCTCTCCCTCTGTCCACTCCAGGGTCTCTGCCACCCATCTCGGGTTCCTTTTCTCCCCGTGCTGGGACCCTGACACAGCTCCTTCTGACTTTGGGGATGTCACGGTGAGAGTCTATGTGACCTCAGGGTTGGATGGAGGTTGAGGATGACCAGAGGGGACAGCTTCCCTGATCCTAGTTTTCAGTAATGTCCTCTGCAGACTCTGAATCCCAGACTCCCACCCCTGGATTGCCTGCCTGATAACAGTCCTGGTCGTTCCTGCCTGAAGAACAAAGCAGGAGTCCTCCTTCCTTGACCAGCAAAGCTTGGTTAAAGAGAAATTATTCTGACTCTTGCTAAAATGGTAATATTGAAGATTATTGAAATAGAGTTAATTCGATTGCAATAGAGGAGAGACACTGAGCTCAACTCTGACTAAAACAAGGACAGTAGGGATTTATAGTCAACAAGTGGAAAGGATCAGTGGATGGAAAATTGCCATGAGGCGACATCAAGGGTAGGGGGATTCTTGGTAAAGACTGACCAAGGACTTCGACATCAAAGGGGGACGAGGAACTTGATCAGATATCAAGGAACAGGGTATGGTTTAACAGGATTCTTTGCTAAGACAGACTCAGGCAGGCCAAGGACAGGCCCCACAGGTGAGGCCTAGCTGAAAAGAGGGCTTAGAGGAGCCTAATGAAACTTTGGTAACAGAGAGAGGTTTTGTCACAGCTGTGACCTTGGACACACCAAATGCTGGGGGAAGTGCTCGGAGCCACTAGCAACAACTGACTTCTCCTGGAAGTGTTTGGAGCAGACGTTAATGGGACCAGCGAGGGATAGGACCCTGCAGTAAATGTCAGGGGTGCCCTAACGTATCTTCCTCACGGGTGTCTCAGGAAACTCCCATTATTAACTTCTTTACCAAGGTCTGAAAGGCCTCCATTAAAATGCAAATAAGATTTAGTAAGGGCCTCCCAATGAGCCCATTACCAATAATTAACATCTTAGCTGCCCCTCCTTTCTTAGGTGGGAATTAGCCCTAGGAGAAGGGGACAAAGGCAACTACATTTTGATGGAAGAGGTGAGAAAATGCTCTCCACCTGGGGCAAAGCTGGGACTGCAGACAAGGAAAGGTTATCAGCAGCAAGGAAAGATTATCAGGTTTCCAAAAAAGAAAGGGAATGACTTTTTAGGGACACAGAAGAGAGAGAACTCAGACCAATTTCACTAGTTTTCAGTTTCCCTTGGGGTTGAAATTGTGCCTATTACTTAGTACCACATTACTAAATCTCTCCACATTACACTCTTAAGATATCACTGACCCACTTGGAGGTCAGTTTCCCTTCAGAAATACGTATTTTCAAGTCCAAGGTGCACACTCTGCCTCAACAGCTGTCCTCTTGGCCCCTTCAGAATAACAAGCCTGGTTTCCTGGCTGCCCCAGCCTCCCTAACTGCATGCTTTTCAGTTTTAAACCAAAGGTCTCCTGGAGGCTCCTCACATAGACAGCGCCTCTGGCCTGCTAGCCAACTGCAGCGGGTACGTCATGCCTCACTTTAGAAACAATTAATATGAGAAGCGTTGGTCTTTCAGTCTAGAATTGTTTTCAGACTCAAATTATGCTTATAAATTTAGACTCCTTTTGAGTTTTCTGAGTCCCGCCGAGTGTTTTCTATGAAGGTGCATGTCACCTAGTGGTGAGCGGTGGAATTGCGGGGTGCAGTTTCCCAAGCGCTGCTTAATCCTTGGCTCGATTTTGAAAAACCGCTGTTTGCTACTGCACAGTTTATGGAAGAAAAGTAATGTGTGTTTCAGACATTCCAAGTTGACATTTTTTTTCTCTCATCTCAGAACATCTCAATCGATCCTCCAATTGATTCTTAATTCTACAAAGGCAGATTAAATGTTTAATGCTTAAAGCTGGCATATTAATTTTATATCAAATTACAATAGGGTTACTATGCTCTATAAAACACTTTGTAGAACTTTGGGACCCTTTGGATAATCAATATATTAGGTTCATTTATGATAGTTTTATAAGGATAGAAGTATAATTTTGCTCTTTTAGTATTGTGGACATTTCTAGTTATTTCATTGTATATTGCTGGTCATAGCTGTAATTTACTTGATGTCAATTTCTTGGCTAGAGTGCTACCCTCCCTCTCCCTCTCTTCCATATCAGTTTCTCCTGCATCTGGCTGAATTCTGTTTTCTGGTATTAAGGTGAAATCAGGGACTTTCTAGATAAGTAGTCCAAAATGGAATCCCTTGAAATATGTGAGCATGAATACATTTGAAACAATGGAAACTAAGAAGCTAATATTTTTGAGATATCCTTAATATCTTAGAGCATGAACAAATTCTTAAAATGCTTCTCAGCCCTCAGCCTTTGGATTTCATCCTTTTCTCCGAGAGTCACAGGCAGGGAGAAGGCTGTGGCGAATCTGGAGTGCCACTTTTGGGTAGGGAGCCCACACCTCTACTTCTGCCCACTTAGCTCTCCCTGGGCTTCCTTGTCCTTTGTTTTGGTTTGGCTTCCTCTATTCTTTTTTGAAACAGCTGGTGGATGTGTGCTTGCAAGAAGGAACCAGCAAGCAGGCTTGGCTGACACTTTAAAGTGTAGGCTGTTTTCTGTATGGTCACCTCAGACCTTCGTTTCTGTTTTGGTTTTTCATCATATTACCTCCACGGAGACCCATTTCCATAAGATGGAGGCAGTAAGAACCCCTTGTTCGTTCCTGAATCAGGATGGGCCATGACGTTCCCTGGAAACATGGATGCCGTCACTTAACGTGTTCACCCTGGGGTTTCAAGGCAGCCCAGTGACAGATCTGAAATGGTGGAAGCCCTCTGGAGACGAAATTAGGGATTGATATTTAGCAGTGCAGAAAAATGCCAAAATAGGTTCTTCTTTTCCATGAAGATTGTTTTTATACGGGAGATTTCCATGGTGCCAGAAACCACACGCTAGGCTATAATTGAGCATAATTATTGCCCTGCGTGCTGCTAAGTGCTGGACTTGAGGCATTCTATGGAATCCCATCAATTCTTTGATTGGGCTCTAAAAATTGGTGCCACCAACAGGGCCAGAAAGAGTTGTGTGTTTCATCTCAGGTCTTTAAATGAAGTTGCTGGCCGTGCCGTTGGCTGATGTTTTCTAACTCTGGGGCTTTGATCATGGTCCAAGGCTCCACTGTCAACATACTTCCTGGGCCCCTTCTTAACCATGGAATAGTCCCACACGAGAAAACTGAAGGGGACCATGGAAGAATTCATAGGACCAATTCAAACACACACTCAGAATACCCCCAGAATACAAAGTAATAAGCCTTTTGCAATTATCTGGTTATTTCAGGTGAGAGGTTTGGAAAAAAACCTAAATTATTTAGGCATTCCCTTTTTCCTTTTTGTTCAACATGTGTGATGCCCAAATGTTAGAAACGCCATCCAGAAGGGTCTCGTGCCGCCAGGATTCTGCTGCTTCCCCTGGCATGATGTGGGAATGTGACCATTTACTCCTACATATCACCTTCAAAGGTTAGTTATATTTCCTGGAGATAACTTCATCATGCTAAAATTGTTCCAATTGTTAGTGTTAAATGGTCTTTCCAAAATGTTTGTGTCTGGTATCCTGTCTGCATAAATACCGTCCCTGGAGCAGAAGTTAATGTTTGCTGATTAAACTTGTCCAGACCTCCAGAGACATTGCCTTGATTAGTGAATCTCACAATTCAAGCTGCATTGTGAATAGGAATGAACATTGGGATGACTGTATATGGTTCCCAGGACTTTTCTTGGAAGAGGCGCGTTCTAAACAACCCAGCCTAGATAATAGATTTTTGTTTCCTATTAGATACCTCACTTTATCCTCTTAATAGAAAACAATGCCAGATCTCCAGTTAACTGAGGTTTCTTATGTGCATTCCAGCAAATTTAAATGTTACTTAATCTAGGTGTCAGCTAGGACTGGGGTCTCATCGGAATCCCAGTGTTTTCTTCCAGGCTTCATAGCAGAATTCGTTTCCTTGCAGCCGTGGGACTCATGGTGGCTTCTTCAGGGCCAGCAGGAGACTCTTGAGGCTTCAAGTCTCTGACCTTTGGATTCTTTTTTAAAGGGTCACCCTATTAGGCCAGACCCACCCAAGGTAATTTCCCTATTAACTCAAACTCACTGAAATACATCCTTAATTATATCTGCAAGAATCCCTTGCCCTTGTCACTTAACATTACCTCATCACAGGCATGACAGTCCTCATGTCATGCCTGAGGGGGATGGAGATTATATGGGGTTTGTACACCACCAGGGGGCCAGAACCTTGGGGTCATCTTAGACTTCTGTCTACCACACTGTATTTTTATAGATTTTTAAATGAATGCTTAGAGTTGAAATCATTTGTTCATAGTAGTAAGTAGGTACAAGAATTTCTGTTATAACAAAGATTTCCTGAAAAAACTCATACGCTGCAAATTCACATACTGAAAATAACAGAGTTTATGAAAAAAAGTAAGTCAAGGCAGAACCACTCAAAGCCTAGGCTACTTTGTAACAAGAGCACTAAAAAGATAATAAGAATCCCCCAAAACCTACTGGCATAGTTTAAAAGACAGTTTAAATACTCAATAAATAACGATACATTGCAACAAATATAGAACTCTACCTAGCAAAGAAAAAAAATGAGTGTAGCCTGATAGTCGGGGGAGTAAGAAAAGATTGAGGATGCTAAATAAAGCAATAAGGGAAAGTGTGCAAAGACTGCAAGACCCTCATAACAAGCATGTGCCCAAACTAAGCCAAGAGAAAAATGGGGCGTGAAGAGGCCTACTGAATTGTCTTCCTTTGCAGATTGTGCATTGAGTTGTTTAGGCACATGTTGTGGCCAGCTACTATCACTTGATTGCAAAAACTTTAATGGGATGGCCGGTTGGCTCGGTTGGTTAGAGCACAGTGGTCATAACACCAGTTACCTGTTCGATTCCCACATGGGCCAGTGAGCTGCGCCCTCCGCAACTAGATTGAAGTCAACGATTTGACTTGGAGCTGATGGGCCCTGGAAAAACACACTGTTCCCCAATATTCCCCAATAAAAATGAAAAGAACAAAGCAAAACAAAACAAAAACCCTATAATTTGCCAGGAAACATTGACGATGAAAATGACTTCCACATTATACTGACGTGGTTTCTTTATTCATCAATAGTGTTTGAGCTAATTTGTGTTACAGAAACTCTGGTTGTAGCAGAAGGGACTGTAAATAATTTTAGTTTCTTCTCTATTGTTACACTGTTTATTGAAGAGTCTATCACTTCTCCTCTAAATGTTGGTTTTTGTTTTATCAAATTACACGTGCACATAGTCCAATAGTTTTCCAGATGTACTATAAAAAATAGCCGTCTTTTGTGTATCTGACACCATTTCCTGCTCCTCGAAGCAGTCGTTTCAACCACTTTCGTTGATTCTTTTGGAATCTTCCTCTATATCTCTAAATAATATGCTTATATTTCTGTGTCTTGATTTTTTTCAGTTTTAGCTACTATCATGGACTTTCTATTAGGGAAATAAAGATTTGGCTCATGTTTACTCTTGCACCTTGACCTATCACACCAAACTACCCGTCTTTTCATCCTCTCAATATAATTCTATTGTAATTTTTGTTGTAAGCTGCATACAGGATTGTCATTGGTATGCTTATGTATTAGTATTTACTAATCATACCCAATCCATGAAATAGCTGGTGACTATTTTTACTTTTTTGCCTAACGGCCTGTATTACCTGGAGTGAATAATTGAAAAAATTGGTTTAGTTTTCATGTGCATATTTATACAACCCTAAAATTTCCCCCAGGTATGCAAATCTCTTTCAGTGCATTCAAATACATTAGACAGTCTATAAATTTAATCTTTTTAAAGAGTCTGCCGTGGGTCCCTCTGACCTGCTTTATTCTGAATTGGCTACTTTTTACCTTTGGCTGCTCTCTCTCAAGCTGTCATCTTGAAACTTCCCTTCATCATCCTCTTGGCTGTGTAATCTGAACATGTTTTATTTCACCCAGAGATGCAATTGAGAATTTGATGGGGTATAGAATTTTAGGTTGGAAATAGTTTTTTGTTTGTTTGTTTTTTTCAGAACTGTGAAAGCTTTGACCCATTATCTTCTTGTTTTCAGCAATGTAGTTGGGAAATCCAACGTCATTCTGAATCTTGTATTCAAATCATTTGCATGAAACTAGTTTTTAAAATTGTCTTTCTGGAATCTTACAGGATCTTCTCTTTGTCTCTGGTGTTCCAGGATTTTATAAGGCTGGTACCTTGCTGTGGTACCAATTTCAGTCTCTGTGCTTGGCAGTTGTAAGTCCCTTCCATATACAAATACATGTCTTTCAATTGTTAGACGTCTTCTGGGATTCTTTCTTAGATAATTTCTTCCCCTCCATTCATTGTCCTCTCATTTTGGGAACTTTTGTTATTCAGATATTGGATCTGCTAAACTGGTCTTGTCATTGTCTCTTTGCTCTCTTTTGGAATACTTTTCTCTCTGAGCTTCTTTTTACTCCTCAGCAACTGGTCGTGTATGTTGGGCTCGACTCCTTACCACTCACTGCCCCTTCCCTCCTCTGTGTAGTGGCACAGGTTGACCCCTGTGGTAGTTATTGGTGCTGTTTTCAAATATTTCTGGTGCCCTCTCCTTCTGTGCACAGGGCCCGCTTGTTGTTAGATGGGGCAGGATACTCAGTCCTAGTTAATATGTTGTGAATGGAAATGACATGTTATTTCCAGACTGGAGAATTGAAGTGCAAGTGCCAGACTTTCTAGAAATCCCTTCTCCTCTACTGTAATGATCAGCAGTGCTCCAGATAGTGGTTGCTGCTTCAGTCTGGGTCCCACGGTGTAGGTAATACTGAACGGAGTCCCCAGGGGATCATAATAGACCAGAACAAAGCATAAAGATGTCAGGATTGTTTTGTTCCGGAGCAAACCTAACCTATTCTGAAACAATCTCAGCTCCAAAGGAGGGGCTTGGAATTTCCATACTTCTTGCCAGTGATTTGTTCAGGAATATGGGCCTGAGACAACCAACATTCCTTTGGTCATCTATTTTCCCAAATTAGCTCCTTCAGACAAAAGGAACAGACTTCATTTGATCGCTGAGGGAGAAGATCTCTCTCTCTCTCTCTCTCTCTCTCTCTCTCTCCTTCCCTCTCTCCTTTACCATCCCTCCCTCCCTCTCTCTCTCTTCCTCTAGGCCATCTATTGAGAACACAGATGCTTTGATGTGGGAAATCATCCTTAAAATTAAAAATTCAGCTGATGTTATAGAAGACAGAGCTGAGAATCACAAGGATCTTGGGTCCTTGATGAGCCTGTTGAGCAACTGGACCAACCGCTCCTGGAATTTGCCCCATGTTTTTGACTTCTAGTTGTGAGGGGAGCCTGTCTTTATTGCTTGAGCCACTTTGAAATTGGTCTTCTGTTACTCACAGTCCAAAATATTCTAATGGATATTTGGAGTAGTAATACCGCCCTCAAAGTTCAAAGAAAGGCTAATTAAGATAAAACGCATATAGTCAGCATTCAATAAATTAATTTATTTCTTTATCCTGTACTTCTTGTGTTTAAAGTCATTAAAAGAGAGAAACTGTAGATTAAAGTTAGCAAATAATGCCACACTTTTACATCTAATTCCTGTGACTGGCTAGGTGTTATTTGGTACTGTTCGTTTATGTTTATTTAATTACACTCACCCTGTTCCAAAAAGGATCTGAGGTAGCTTGCTATTTGATTATCACAGCCTAGAGTTTAAAAAGATTTGTCTAAAGTAAAACTACAAAGAAATTACTAGAACAGGAACTATAGTAAGTATTAAAATTCCCAGGGTGCTGGGAAGTTGACTTAAGACCACCTTTTCATTTCCCAATTTTGTGCTTGCTTTGTAAACCCATTTCAAAGATGCACTTGTGAGAGAGAGGAGAAATGCTAACCTGGAGTCGCAAGTTAGATGGAAGCGTGGTATGATGATTAAGAGTAGGGGTCAGCAAACACGTGCATGGGCCATAACCAGCTGGCGGCCTTTGGTACTGCCAGAGAACTAAGAATGGTTTTTACATTTTGAAGAGTTGCAAGAACAAAAACAAGTAATAAAGACATAGCGTGTATGTGATCACAAAACCCAAAATATTAACTCTCCGATCCTTTACAGAGAAAGTTTGTCTGACTCCTAATTATGATCCCAAGTTCTAGAACCAGACTGACCTGGGTTTGAATCCTAGTGAGACCCCTGTCAACTTAACATCTCTGAGCCTCACTTTGCTCATCTGTAAAATGAAGATAATGCTTCCAACTTTTTAGGCTTCATGTGAGGATTGAATGAAATTGGGTTTGCAGAGTGTTTCTCACAGAGTCAGGAAAGTATTTTAAATAGAAAGCTTACTTACCGTTACGATTTTGGTTTGAGCAAAGCCTGTTGGACCTCCTAAAGCAGGCTGCTCCCATCCATGCAGAAGCTACAAAAGTGTCCTTATCTCCTGTGTGTTGCTTGTGCCCTGGTCTTTCTCGTCACTCTGCCCCCAGCTATAATCAGGCAATCACTTTTGCCCTAGCACCTAATCAAACAATTTTGCCATTTCACATTCACACGCTCCATACTTTCAGACTATCTGTCAAACCCATATATTTTCATTATGGGTTTAATGATAAACTCTAGCACTGAAAGTTTTTCCAAGTTCATGATTGACGACAGGATGATAAGGAGCTGAGTGCCAGCTCAGGCAAGAATCTGCTTGGGGCACTTTCCGGGCCTCTCAGCAGCACCTTCCAACACTCATCAACTTCGCTGCCTGCCCAGAGCCATCTGGAGTGGCCATTCCTCCAGGGACAATTGCAGGGAAAACAGCCTGGGTTTTGGGATCTTTCTCTTTTTTTCTTTCACTGCCACTCTGGAGGTGCACTATCTAGTCAGAAGACAAACTGTAATCATAATTCAGAAGGTCGAGAAATTGGGTCACCTTATTTTTATGCAGCTCAGGGTAAGATTAAAAAAATATCTGTGGGTCCGTTCCGTTTTTTGTTCGTTTGTTTCTTTGTCTTTTTTGAAAAAAATCTGGCTGATACTCTTAGTGTCTTGCATCCTTGAAGACAGGCAGAGACAGCCCCCTTTGGGGAAGTGTGTTGCAGCAGCTGGGATTTGACAGGAGCTGGGAGAAGCCAGAGGGCCAGGATCCCACCACTGCACAAGGAGGTCTTGTGGGGCCAGGTAGCTGTTGCCCTGTCAGTGGCACCGCAGCTTAGTGGAAGCCAGATGTGGTCACACCTGTGAACTGCAGCTCTAGCCCAGCCTCTCTTTAGAAGTCACCACCTTACACTAGATGGTGCATGGTTTGGGGGGTGTGCTCCTCCCCTCTGCCAAGGCGGGAAACGCCTGGGATCACCTTAGGCAGCTCTGCCCGTTCTCTAGTGGGACAAGCTGGAGGCAAAAGGGAGTGGGTGGCACAGAGAGTGTCATGGCCACACACATTTGGGGAGGGATCCCAGCATGGAAACTGTGGGTGTGGGGATTGCCAATTTCTGCCTATGTGAGCGCAATAAAAGCTCAGAGAAGCTTTGAGTGGTGAAGAGCTTAGCGACCTCGAGAAAAGCAGATGACCACTTGTGAGTGTGGGTGCTGTTCAGCTCTGATGCAAGAGGTGATTGTGCTATTGGGGGAGGAATGTTTGTTCCCTTCCCATGATACGTCTTTGGTGCAGCTCAGGCCATGGGGCCCCACACCTTCTCCATGCATGGGACAGCTTGCATCACCTTTACCTCATCTGAAGTTGAAAGACCCTTGAGGGGGCCAGACTGGTCAGCCCAGCTGACGGAATGTATGTCGGGCACTGACCTTTGCTGACTGACGCAAACTGTGCACAGGTGCCCGAGGCTATGTAGATAATGCGTGCAGTGATGGAAATTGATGGATTTGGGGGTCAATCAGGTGTGTCTCCTTTTACCCCTAAACTGTGGTTATATCTCAGAAAGGCATTTCAAATGCATTGTTTTCCATTTTCCTATTAGATTTTCTCTCATCCGTGTGCCAAGTCACATGGCCATAAGGTGAGTGGGGACCAAGCTGCCAAAACAGTTGGTGATCTGCCTTTGCCTTTCTACACATTCAAAGAGAAGGAAGAGGATTTCCTTTTTGGTCTCCATAGCAAAACTCTGGCAGTGCTCCCGGGAAGGCAGTAAACAGAATGAGAATGGGAGAGCCTGTTATTGCTCCTTCCAGAAGGAGCATCAAGGACAAGAGATGCAGGGCGAGACCAGACAGCCGGCAACCAAGTCCGAAAGCCAGCATTGTGTGTCGGGGAGGGTCACCATTTTGCTTTGAAGAATCCTGGTTGATTTTCTTCCCTCAAAGGTTCTGAGGCCCGAAGTTAGTCCTCGCCTTTGTTTTTAGTTTGCGCATGTTTAGACTCCCCTGGGTTACCCTTCCAAAGCCCCTTCTACTGAGGGGCTGAGGGTAGATGACAAACAAAAAGGGAAGGAGTTTAAAAAATAAATTTTCTCAACTTCAGAATTGAACACTGCTTCTCAGTCTTCATGCCTTTTCCTCTCCTCTCCCATCCAAATTCCTTTTCCTCCATGGCCTACTGGAAGCAAATGTGCTTTTTCTTGCTCATGTACTTACTGAGATTTTTAAATGTTCCGGACACCTGGTGAAGGGGATGTTGAATTTCCCCTAAAATGTAAATGACTGATAGTCTTGCTTTTGAAACCTTGAACAGAAACAATAGATGTTCAGAACTATACTCCCCGGTATTGATATTCCTGGAGTTGCTCCTGTTTTACACAACAGCGATATTAAAATTAATTGGGAAAGTTGCAAAGGAGAACATTTGCTGGACATCTTGGCTCCCACCTAACCTTATTACTTCCTTCTGTGAAATGTAATAATGTTTGTCTTTCGGATGCAGAATTAGATTATGTTCAATAACAGAGCTTCACAAACCAAAGGCACTTTCTAGAAGGAATGCAGTGAACCACAATTCTAACATTCTTTTCCTGTGGTTCTCATATGTATTAAAATGGACATCAAATCATCTGTAGGGTTGGTTAAAACACAGGTTGCCAGGGCCTGAGTGTTTGCATTTCTAGCAGATTCTCGGGTCTTGCTGATGCTTTGACTCAGGGATCACATTTTGAGAAACACAGCATGAACAAGATTGTGGGTTTTCCGTCTTACTTTCTTTCCTCGTCAAAACACTTTATGTGCTCTGTTCTCTTTTTCTGAGAACATTCTCAGAGGGTATATCGTTTCCTTTCATGGATGTAAGAAATAATGCAAATACCAACTGAAGCATCTGCTTGGCTGACTTTGCAGCTACTTGCCAGGCTGTGATGCCCTGAGACGGCCTGGTAAGGGGCCTCGGCTGGCCGATAGACCCTACTAGCAGGATGGTTTCCACAAGCCTAAGGAAGGAATGTCTGCTTGTTCTGTTCCCAACCATCGCTGGGATATCCTGGCATTTCCTGACATTTCTCCTTCCCTTGCCCAAAGCAACTTTCTTTGTCTGGTACCAATTCTAGGGACATGGGGCCAGTAAGAAGGGGAAGGAGGATTCAGTCTTTGCCAAAGGCTCTGGAGTGGAATTTTTCTGTTGTAACTGGTATCTTTTGGTGCTCTTGTAGTGGCAAATAAGAAAACACAAACCTCAAACACGGGAACCAAAAAAGTGTACCAGCTCAGGTAACTGGAAAGGGCAGAAGAAGGCTCCCAAGCTGTTTTCAAGGGAGATCTGTATGCAGCTCTCAGCTCTGCACCGTCCATATGGGCACCATCACCTGAGTGCCCACCGTGAGCAAAGAATTGTTATGGGCACTTGCAAGAGAATGCCACTTACAGAAAAAAAAAAAAAAAAAAAAAACGGAGAGAAAAAGGAAAGAGAATGCTTTGCCTTTTTTACGTTTGTCCCTTCATCATAAATCCTTCCCCTCCTAATTCCTACCCATCTATACCCAGCCTGTAAATCTTCCATCATCCACAACCCACGAAGCCTTCCCTGACTCCCTTAGCAAAGCAAGGTCTCTTTTTCTGAATGCCACCGACAGTGTATTGTGGGAGGTGGCGTCGTTATGTTAAACAGCTAAGCACTGCTGGGTCCTGCCTGGACACTGGCTAGCTACCTGGCTTCTTTCAGCAAGTTACTTCTGCCCCCTGTACCTTAGTTTTCTCATCATAAAATGAGCATAATGTGTCCACTGCCTGGAGCTGTGAGCGGAATAAATCTAACAATATTAAAACTGCTAGGATGGTGTCTGGCACAGAGAATGCCCTCAACAAATGTTTTCCGTTGTTAATTTATTTTTCTTCTGTACCACTGCCCATTCCTACTTTGCAGCATTATTTCTCGTAAGAGGACCTACGTCCCCCTTTTTATAGGCTGGGCCCCTTTGACTACAGAAAACGTCCTGAGCCACAAATTGTACAACTTCATGTTGGGTATATTTTACCACAGTTTTTTTTAGAACAGAATTTATCTTCATACCCTGGTTTGAGAAACACTATCTTAAAAATGAACCTCTTGCTTCCTGGAAATCTTTTACTTGTTGATTATTGCTGCTAAAGAGAATTTTTCTTATTATAACTGGTAAAGGCAATTTATAAAAAAAAAATATCATTGAAATGAAAACACAAAATAGTTCTCTTATCAAGAGGGCTGGCTGTCCATGGTCACTGAGAGAAAATGCAGATTGCAGCGGAGAGAATTCCAAAGCATTTGCTGAGGAAAACAAAGGAAACCCAGGACAGGCAATTACGGTATGAAAGGGATAGTTAAGGGCTGTTAGCATTGGAGACAATAACAGCTCAACCTGAAAGTCTGTTTTTAGAACTCAGAAAAAAAGACAAGGGGCAGAAAGGAGCGCCTTCTCCCTCTGCACCTCAGCGACGTTCAGTCCAAGTCTGTGTGACGTTGGATTTCCATATGGTGAATTTTAAGCCTCTGTGACATGTACATTCATTATTTGTGTACGTTTCCTGTCTTTCCAACGAGACGATATTCCTGCAGGCTGGATCCTCATCTGATTTAAACCAAACAAGACTCTCCCTTTTATTCTGTTTTGGTGATAAATTGTGATTGTGATTTTAAGGCTATGTCAACATTATAGATTGTCATAGATTTTTTTTTTTTGCAGAATACATGTTTCAGATAGAACCTGAGGAGCCAAGACGGAAAAATAGACAAGGGAGACACATCAGAAGGAATTGGCAGAGGGAGTGAAGTCGGTGCTGGAGGCTGACTTTGATGGGCCAGATCTAGGGACAAGGAAGGATGCATTATTTGGAGAAGTAAGTAGTTATAAACATCCTCTTCCAGAGGCTGTCCAGAGTACTTTTTACTCTAAATTAGTTAAAAGATTAGACTTTCCATAAAGTACAGGCAACAAAGAGGACTGTCAACGTGAATCTGTCATTTCTCCTCTTAGTCAGTAGGATTCAGTATTGGGCAGGTAGGTACTGGAAGTGTCAGGAACCTGCAGGCTCATAATGCAGTCTGGCTTCTGCACCTGACCTGAGGTCTTTCAAAACCTGCTTTTCCCAGCGTCCCCGCAAGTAAGCGATTAGTAGCAAAATCCTATGGTCATTTTTACTGCCTTAGGTCAGGGGTAGGCAAACTATAAAGGGCAAAATAGTAAATATTCATGGCTTGAGGGCCATATGGTTTCTGTGGCAACTACTCGATTCTGCCATGATAGTGTGAAAGCAGCCATTGATGTCACATAAATGAATGAGCATAAATTATGTCCCATAAATTATGTTCCAATAAAACGTTATTTATGGACACTGAAATTTGAATTTCACATAATTTTCACATTATGAAACCATCTTAAAAATATTTTTTTACAGCATTTAAAAATATGAAAGCCATTTTTAGCTTGTGGGCCATGCAAAAACAAGTTGTGGCTGAGTTTCGCCTGTGGGCCATAGTTTGCTGGCCTCCGTTTTAAAGCTCCTCGGTTCATTCTAATGGGCAGCCAACATGGACAACCCCTAGCCTAACTTTGAGTTTCTGGAACCGTAGATCTAATTTATCGCTGTATCCCCGTATGGTACAGAGGTGTTTGATAAAGGCCGAATGAATTTAAAATTGTGGACCTCCTGCATCTCCTTGCAGGTAGGCATTTATTGAAATAGTTAATAAAGTAAGATAGCTAGGAAGCGAGGTTATGATTGATAAAGAGGAGGGACACAGCAGCAGCCGGTGCTGCTGGGATTCAGGGGAGGCAGAGGTGTTGTGGGGGGCTGTGATGGCCTTGGAGCTGTGCCCTTTGGCGCTCCCTTTGAGAGGACCTGCAGTGAGGACGGTAGCTGGCAGACAGCCATCAGCTGCTGCACTTCCAGGTTCATGCTGAGGCCATGGTGTCCCCAGGCTGCTCCCAGCCAGCATTAAGCATGACGGGGCAGAGCTGGGTGGTTCCTGCGTGCCGCAGGGCCCTTCTGATGGGCAGTCTGCTCTGCGGCTCTGCACCAGCCTGGCTGAGGCTTTCTCAGAACCGTACTGCCGTGTGACGCTTCTCCACCCCGTCTCTCCCCCACTCTGTTCATGGGTGTCAGACCTGCATCGTGGTCTGAAGGTATCCACGGCTGTATCTTTATTCTTCATAAACACTTCCTCCACTCAATCTCTTCTTAGAGGTCCCGGACTGATGCAAGGGACACTCAGGGAGGGCACTTTGTGAAAAGTAGAAGACTCTCATCTTATCTCAGGTTTGGGATTTCATTCTCCCCCCAAGCCCCTTTTTCCATCTTCTCCTTATCTCTCTGAAGATAGAATCAACAGGGTTGGTAAATGGCTATGCCAATTTTAATGAAGTTGATGAAAGAATCAGTCAAGGTGAAATTTCCTTCTGAGCTCTCAGGTATTCTTGGCTTGAGACTGGTAATTCCTCAGGGCACTCTTATATTGGACGCAGAGCTTCAAGTAAAAATTAATCCTCGTTCCACTTATTTGTGCTAAGAGACGTGGCGTTGTCACATCCCTGAGGCGTGTGGGAAGCCTTCAGATGGGAGGCCTGGGAGCTGTGCTGACTGTGGCAATCTCAAGACTGACTCCAACCAGAATCAGTGACAAAGGGATGAGGAATGGCATTCACTGGACAGAGTGAAATGTCCCCAGTTTTTATCTTCATTGTCATTCTAGAGAATCTACGAGTATTTAAGAATAGATACTAGATTTAAATTTCATCTGTGGGAGGAAATGATGGACAGAAGCCAGACAAAAGCGTTAGAGCTCCCTGACAAGTGCCCGAGGACTGGTGCTACACTTCTGTCCCCGAAGGGGACTAAGTGGGGACACCTGGCCTGAGGGAATTGGGGAGAAGGGCCAGTTGGGAGAAGTGGCCTCACACAGTGGATAGAGATGAGAGAGGCCACAGCTCCGTTCTCATCCTCCCCAGGCACACTAACTTAGACGCAGAGTACTGGACTCCTTCCAGCTTCTACTCTCCAGTGGGGGAGGGTTTCTAGCATGGCTCCTCCTGGATCCGGCTCTGGGCTGTGTGGAGCCTGCGGAGAACAGCAGTAAGGACTACTGTGAGGGAGTCAGTCTGGGCTGATAGGATCTGGCATGCGGCTCCTGGGACTGACCCAGCCAGGTGGGGTAAGGGCCACGAACAGCTCCTGGCTGATGTGATGCTCACGCCTAGAGACCCCAGGAGACGAGAGCCTCTTCTGACAGTTTCAGTCAAAGTCCTAGGAATGGTGTTGATGGAATAGGCCTGAGTCATGTGCCCAAAACTGTGTCAAAGAGATCCTGTGTGGAAGGGGCTCGTTAGCAAGGAAGTGGGAGTAATGTTTCCAGAACGGGGAGAGGAAACAATAGCTGCCACTCTTTTCTGCAGGTGACAGGCAGCAGGTCAAAGGTCAGGCCTTCTGAGCAGATAAGAAAGCATGCATATTTGGAAGGTAGCTGCCCAAAGTGCAGATAAACAGCCAGGAAGGAAAATACCCAGGGGAAGAGGGCAGAAGAAGAGCTAAAATAAAAGTAATAATAGTAAGCAGGTACTGAATGCTGTATCAGCTAGGATGCTTTCACTTACAAATCACCAAAAATCTTACTCAAATAATAAAAAGGCTGAAAGCAGAGTGGCTCCAGGCTGCTTATGTTGGCAGCTTAATGAAATCTTCCAGGGCTGGCTTCTTAGCCTTCTCACGTTGCCATCTCAGCATTTTGACCTCAGCCCAGGCTAGGCCACCTCATTGTCACACAAAGGCTACAGCCCCTAAGAGTCATTACTGGCATGACCAGATTCAGGGCCTTCGCTTCCTTGAGTCCCTCCCCTTTTTAAAATTGTGGTGAAATACACAATGTGAAATGTACCATCCTAAGCATTTTTAACTGTACAGTTCAGTGGTATTAAGTATATTCATATTATTGCACAACCGTCACCATGGTCCATCTCCAGAAGTCTTTTCGTCTTGCAGAATTGAAACCTTATATCCATTAAACACCAACTCTCCATTCCTACTGTTAAAGAACAAAATTCAACAGTAAATTTGAAGAGCTAATTGGCTTTATTAAGCAATTAATGAATAGGGCAGCATCCCACCTAGGAACTAGAAGAGCGCTCTGAGGGGTTGTACATGGGGAAGGTTTTTAGAGGCAGAAAGAGGGTCAGACAAGGAAGTTAACAGCATGGATTATTTCAGGTAAGGTAACTTCTTCTTAGAGGAAGTCAGGGGTCTTATCAGGCAGATTACCTCACTAGTGCTGACCAGGAAATTCCAGACTGACTGTCTAAAATTCCAGTCCTGGGAGAGGCTGAAACTGCAATTAAGTTAGTTAATAAATTTTGGTTTCTTGACGTGGCTTAGCAAAAGTGACTCCATTTTGGGTATTGTTTCATTCTTTTAACACCTCCTTTCCCTCAGCTCCTGGCATCCATCCTCCATTCTACTTTCTGTCTCAATGGTTTCGACTTCTTCATGTACTCAGATAAGTGAAATCATGCAGTGGTTTTTCATTGTTGTTGTTTCACCTATTTTTGTATGACCCATGAGCTAAGAATGATTTTTACATTTGTAAATGGTTATATTTTAAATAGTTATATAAGTACTGTTAAGGTCTAGAATCGACCGCCCCTCAATTGGACAGAGGACACACGCGATAATGCAAGTCACACAGCGAGGTTTATTTCCAGCTAGCTGGGGTCCGAGTATCTGCCGGACGCAGCGGGTTTCAACAAGGACCCCGAGCACTCAAAGCCAAGGGTTTATATAGCATCTTTAAAGCATCCAGTAATTTTTCATAGCTTCAAAGAGTATACATATCATGGGCTTGTGCCACATTCTGGGGATTTGACAAGATAAGCTGGCTTGTACCCCACCCAGTCGGCAGTTAACAAGATAAGCTCTTTTAAAACAGAACATCTGGTCCACACCCTGTTAAGGTCATTCAGAAAATGGCTTCCTTTCTTATGCTAACCTACTCTTACAGTACCTGTATAATATACTCAATTTTGCCTCTTGGCCCACAAAGCCTAAAATATTTTCTACCTTCCCTTTACAGAAAAGCTTGCCAATCCCTGGGCTAGATCAATGGTTTGCTACTTATTCTGTGGTGCCAACTTATGTCTGGTACAGATGGAAGGGTGAGGGGTTCCCTCTCCAGCCCTCACCCCACTCTCTAGCTTTGCCCAGAGGAGTTTATTTGCTCTGCATAATGGTTGTGCACATCAGCCTTCACTGGAAGGAAGGAACACAGTGGTCCTAGCTAAAACCTTATGAAACCTTTGGGCTAGATCTTTCCTGAAGTTCCTTACAGTTCCAACATCCCAAAGTATTCTTTCTCCAGTGAATTCAACTCACAAAAGTCGAGTTAAAGTTCATTTGAAGACTTTTTAGTAACTGAGGTGAAAGAAATTGGAAATATACACAAATGGAGCAAATATTAACTGTGCAAAAGTAGGACAAAAATTTTTTTAAAGTGAAAGGGATCAGGTTATGCCATGCCAAAATATACCACTATGGCAAAAGAATTATTTTGCGTTGAAGGCATTTGAGTCCCTGAAATCCCTTATCTGCCTAAAAGCAGATCCTCCCAAAAGAACTTAATTGTCATAAATCCCTTTCCAGGGAGCAACTGTAATCTTCTCTTCTGAGAGAAGTGGGCATCGCATCCATACAGATATTGTCACAAAAC
The DNA here is from genome assembly GCF_964194185.1 of Rhinolophus hipposideros. NCBI lineage: Eukaryota > Metazoa > Chordata > Mammalia > Chiroptera > Rhinolophidae > Rhinolophus > Rhinolophus hipposideros. The sequence continues at coordinate 15,037,566 of NC_138052.1, forward strand.
TATCACATCTCCCATATATTCTCCCAAGGCTCCTTTTATATTTAAGGAAAAAAAAAGTCATTTGTGGTTTCATAAGTGCCCTTTCTCCTCACCCTAGACTTCTAAGAAGTCATTTGTTTTTCCAGAAAATGCTCCGCTGCCTGTCCCCATTCTTTTTAAAAATGGTATTGTGGGGGAGGAAAATATCTTTCCTCTACTTTTTAAATTCTCAGCTGGAGCCTCCTTAACAAAAGACAGATTAACAAAAGCATACACACTTATTTAATTTATGTTTTAGGTAGCATAGGACACTTCATATGGAAATGAAGGCCTGAAGAAATGCTTAAATCTGAGCATTTCTAGATTTGATAAAGAGCAGAAAGTCAATGGAAAAATCTGATAGGACAACAAGGTGTATGAGCTAAGTGTAGGAAGTTGGGGGAAACAGGGATCGATCGCTGTTGGCTCACCTTCCTCTCAGGAGTCTTGCAGATGAGGCTCTTCCTTTCTTCCTTATAGGGAGGGCACCTCTCACCTGAGGGTTTTATGATCTGCTTCAGGGGAAAGTCAGAAATTCTTCCCGCACATGCCTTTTCTCAAATTCCTTCAGCTTAAAATAGTCCATATGCTAAGGTGCTATATATTGGGGTAGTATGTCCTGAACCCCATCAGTATATAAACTCAAATCTCACTGCTCATGTGGGTGTTCACTGCCTTCTGCGATTCCCCCATGCATGTAAAATTAAACATCAATACATTACATGTCTTTTCTTCCAGTAATTTGTCTGGTGTCCGGGTAATTCACAGGTCCCTCAGCACTGAAATTAAGGAGGTAGAAGAAAAGTTTACAATCCCCTACAAAAGCAAAGTGGATGCTTGTCGTGCAGGGTGGCCTGCAGGATCTTTGCTCCCGCTCCCCACACAAGAACGCAGGACGTGGTGAGGCCAAAAAGGAACACCCACGGAGCCATAGATAGGGGAGTCATATCACTATATTCTCGCTGGCGGCTGGGCTGGAGACACAAGAAGCAGAAGCCACACCAACCTGTCGTCTGCTTCTCTGCTAACTAACCCACCCCTTGCTAACTGCTATCCGCCGTGCTAACTTCAATCCACTCTTGCAGGCTCAGCCACCATCTTCTTGCCAGCCCTCATTTGCTGCTAGTGTAGCCACAACAGTTATATTAGTGGCCAATGGCTCACTGGTTACAGCTGACGGCCAACTAGCCACAGCTGATGACCATCCAATCACAGTTGACGGCCATTTACTACCTGAGCCAGCACCTTTCCACGGGAGGCCGAGAGCCTGGAAACTGCACTCCAGGCTCTTTCCCCACAATGCTGAAATATCTTTGGAGGTATTTTGAAAAAGTCCCTGCAACAGAAAGCATATTTTGAGGAAAATCATGAAAATTGCAAAGTATCCTTAAAAAGAGCTGAACCCTGGCCTAAAGTTTTGGTGTAGACATGTACTCGCTGCCCCAGCACCATAGCTGGGTGCTAGATCTGTGCCCGGTGCTCCGGAAGGGCTGGCAGAGCTCAGGAAAGCGGCACTGGAGTCGTGAGAGTGATTATTCTCCTCCCTGGGAAGAGGTGAAAAAATTGTACTTCTAAAAAGAAAATGGATTTTCAGATCCCAAGTATGTGTTTTTCTCCCCCTTAAGGGTGAAACTTTCACTTTATTGAGTCTCTTTCATTTTATTTATTCATATACTTTCCTGAAATTTCTGTAGGCTGACAAAGCCCGCTGCCATTCACATTCAACTTATCTGCATAATAGTCTCATTTACAATTGATGAACGCATCAAGGGATCCTTCACCGGCCTTCTTTTGACTTCTGTCTGCAATCTAGCCCACTTGTGAGTTGCCAGGTAACAGCCTGGTGGGAGAGACTTCTCTAGAGTAAAACTCAGGCTTGCAAACACTGGATGGCAGCCCTTCTACTCTCTTATCAGAACAGCGTCCTTATCCCAGGAGCTCCTCACAATAAACTTCTGTACCAAATTAATTAAAGAAAGACTTGATAATTCCATTCCAAGGCATTCCAATGAAAGTAATTTCGGAGACATAATGCACAACAGGCTTTCCCGCTTAACTTCCAAAGGAAACATTCAAGAAATTTAGTACCATTCACATTAATCAGCAAACCCAGCAGATCCTCAGGCAGAAAAGACAGGCCTTGCTAGGAGGGTAGGGAGGAAGGTCTGGGTGAAGTGTGGCGGTCATCAAGCTATTTAAATCGAAGATGAGGAAGCTACGGGGCCACTTACTGTCTTTTTTGAAGGAGGAGCACTTTTGGAAAAGAATAAGAGAGGAGCTGCTGAAAAAGAAAAGTTATTTACTGGACGTTTTTTAAAATGCCAAAGAAGACTTTATTCAGGCTATTATAATATGAGTCAATCCTGTTGCAATAGGGGAGAGAGATTGAGCTCAACTCTGAATACAAGGACAGGTGGGATTTATAGCCGAGGGGATTGGTGGATGCAAAATTACTGAGAGAAGGTATCAAAGGTAGGGGGATTTCTGTCCAACTGGCCTAACAGGATTCTTGCTAAAAGCAGGCCAAGGACTTAGACATCAGGGTAGAGATGAGGAAGTTGGTCAGACATCAACGTGATCAGATAGCAAGGGTTGGGGATGACTTAGCAGGATTCTTGCTCAAACTGGGCTGGCCAAGGAAGAACACGGAAGCCAAGGTCAAGGCCCAGTCTGCCATTGCCCCTCAGCTGTTTTACGATGGAGTAATAGGAAGTGGGCTCATGACATTTGTTAGAAGATAAAAAGCAGGCATTGAAAAGAATTTTTAGTAAAGGTTGTTATCTGGGAGATGGGAACTAGCAAAGGACACAGAAGCCTCACCTCCTGGGCAGCCTTCTGTGGGGTGGTGTGGCCGTGTCTAAAGACTTCTGAGATCTCACATGTCGACAAATCTGGGCTCGGAGCCTCAGGTCAGATATTGTTGGTATTGTCGGCCAGAGCTGTGCCTCCAGCTACTTTGCTCATTACAGGGGGTGGATGGCTGAGCTGCAACTGGTTCCCAGGCCAGCAAGAGGCAGGGAAAAGAAGGGACCTGAACCCAGGCTTTCCTAACACTAGCATTTCATTCAGTGTTCCTGTTTGTCTGGTCCTGTGCTATCCCTTTAGTTTTGCAAATCTCCTATGCCCTGATTCTCTGTCATTTATCCAACTACCTAGTTCTTTCTTCCTGAGTCTAGTTTATTCTATTTGTCTTTGCTGGTCCAGTGTCAGACTACCAGTACTTTCATGAATATATGTCTGAAGACTGTAAACTCTGAAAGTCTCACGGGGTCCCTCTCAGAAGCCTACAAATGCCCATATGGTCTATTCCTATAAATTCCCTCATCAGTAATGCACAAGAAGGGCACTAAATGGTGAATTTGCCTTGCTGAAATTAGATTCTTACTTGGAGAGATGCTATAGGGGACAGGCCACATAAAATCAGGCAGAAGGCCTGAACATCATATCCTTACCCGGGCTTTCAGACCCTGGACTGAAAGCTCTGGGTCGCTGACTCTGCCATCATGCGAGGCTGTTGCAATGTATTATTAATACATTAAGCATCAGACTAAAATTTCACATTGAAGCTCAGCCTGATTGCTTCTTGCAGCTATCTGTGTGGCCTCCAGCAGCAGCAGTGGAGGAAGGAAAGCAGCATGGAGCAGCTATGGGCTCCCTATATCCACAAGTGGAGACCCATGCAGTTTGGAGAAACATTCAACAGCCCTGACTTTTGTTCTTCCAGTATGTCCTGTCTGAGTTTGCCTATCTGACCCCTGGCCTGCCATTGCCCTGCAGGAAGATTGCTGTAGACCCTACAAGTGGCATTAAGCTCCTGATCCCTATCGATCACTGTCATTTCTCCTGGGTCTCGGGTTCCTCTGTGCTTGTGGTGTATTTCTGAAATCATGTGATGCTTATTCATAGCTATTTAAACCTCTGGCTTGGATATCTCTTGGTAAAGATGCATTCTCCTTTCTGTTTGGGAATTGCATTATTCAATGCTCTAGCCTTCCTCCCCACTCCTCCTCTCACCCCAAAATCTTTCAGAGAATGAAAGATGGCTCTTCTTCTAAAAACAATGTGGGAGTGGCTCCAGTCCAAGACTGTGATTGGTTTGTCCCATTTGGCCCCCTCTGTTTCCTGCAGTCTTGATGTCACTGAAGGTCTTGTGTGTATGTCTGGGGAAGGGCTGGGCATGGCACTGACAGTCCTTTGCTGAGAAGGCTGGAGGGGGAGCAGCCTTGTTGCTTGCCCTGGCCTGAACACCTGCTAATTACCGAATCTTATCAATTGATTCTACAAAAGGCTCTGATTTACTCCATTTTGTTTTCTTCTAATTTCCTTGTAAGAATACTGGCTGAATGCTTCAGTCATTCATGAAATTGGCTTCTGATATGGCACCTCTCACTTTCTCTTGACCTCAGTAATTGGCATCTATGTTTCTTCCAGCTACCATCTCCTTTAGCTCCTTTTGTAAGATCAGCATTCTTCATGGTATTGATGAAAGGGGCATCTTTTACCTTCTCCCTCTATCTTCCAACTCCTCCACCATGATTAGAAAAGGGCATCCCTATTGAGTGACACAGCCATATTTCCTATGTAATAATATTAAACTTTCCCCCATTAACAATCGATCCATGCCCCGTATTGTCAACGTGACGCAAATATATGATGTATTGTAATACATGAATTGGACCTAGATAGCTATAGTGTAGAACCAATTCTCAGTGTCTTCTTCACACAGGGGCATGTGGGAGGAAGAGGATGTGCCTTTGACACATCTGTGGTCACACTTCAGCCCACAGCAAGAGACAGGTGAAGAAATGGACCAAGGTTAGTGATGCTTGGGGTAGGTGTCTTCAGAAAAGATTCTCACTTATCAGCAACTTCAGAGCTAAAGAAGAAGCAGAATTCAAGGCTCCTAGATGCTCATTTCTAGGGTAAGAGTTCAAACACTTTGGCAGCTAGGAGTATCTATGTCAGCAAGCACTTGCAGCCAGGATCCCAGGAGTCAGCCTGCATGGTACATTTGTTACAAATTTAGAAATGCACGGGTATATTTGGCAAGTCCAGCAGGTTTCATTTGCACACAGGATGGAGGGGGCTTAGGTGCAGGAACTATCCTAAGTGACAGTGGACAAGCAATCAAACTGGGTCTAAAGACAATGGGTTAAGGAGGAAAGGGAGGAAGAATGTTTTTTGGTTACAGCTTCATTGGGATGTAATTCACATATTATACAATTCACCCATTTAAAGTGTACGATTCCATGGTTTTTAGTATATTCACAGAGTTGTATGACCATCATCACAATGACATTTAAAAGTTTTTCATCACCCCCAAAAGGAAATGTGTACTTTTTAGCCATCACCCTACAGTCTCCCCAGTTCCCCCAGCTCTAGAAAACAAACACTCACCTACTTTCTATTTCTGGATTTTCCTGTTGTGGAAAATTTCATATAAATACAATCAGACCATATGTGACCTTTTGTGTCTGATATCTTTCATTTATCATAATGTTTTCAAGGTTCATCCATGTTGTAGTGTATATCAGAACTTCATTCTTTCCCCCCCTTCTTCTGCCTACTCCCCTCCCCCATGGTTCAAGCCGTTATTTCTCAGTCTAGTTGTGTAGGACACAGCTCCCTGGCCCATGTTGGTATTTTGAGCCTTGCTCTCCCCCAGGCTGAGGCAGTTGCTTGCCAATGATCGGTGGGCAGCTCACAGGAGCTCACGGCAGCTCTCGCCGGCTGCTCACGCTGGCCGCCGGCCACTTATGGTGGCACACGGTAGCCCATGGCAACACACAACAGCACATAGCATCCCATTGCATTACTCAGTAACCCACAGCAGCTCAAGCCAACCTCCAGCTGGTCACGGCAGCCCAGCTCCAGGGAGAGCTGTTGGTTCACAATCTTACCTGTAGAGGGCGCAGCTCACTGGCCCAGTGGGAATTGAACCGGTGACCTTGGCATTAGGAGCACCGCGCTCCAACCACCTGAGCCACCAGGCAGGCCCAACTTCATTTATGGTTGAATAATACTCCATTGTATAAATACAGTACAATTTGTTTATCCATTCATCAGTTGATTGGGTCATCAATTTTGTTTTTTTTCCTATGTTTTTCACTATTGTTAATAAGCTGCTGTAAACATTCACATATAGATTTTTGTGTGGACATGTCTTTATTTGTCTTGGTACATACCTAAGAGCAGAAGTGCTGAATCATATGGTAACTGGGAGGAAGAAGTTTGAGTAGAGCATGGTACATGCCTCTCAAATTATTCTCTGACTCCCCCTCCCTTAGATTCATGGAGAGTTCTAGAAAGAGGAGTGTCAAATAAAGGACACAAAATGTCATACCACTGCAGTCTCTGCCAGTCATGGTAAACACAGGTGCCCTGAGCTGTGAACCTCTTTCCCAGGTAGAGGTCACTGAGTGGGCGTGGCAGGTACATGAACAAGTGGCTGAGGACCTCCAGCACCAGGAGGAAATGTGAACAGAAGGCACACAGTAGTAGAAGGCACACAGGTCAGCCTACCCCAGAGAGGCAGTGGGAAAGCATGGAGCCCTAGGAGGCCAGTAACAGGTGAAAAGGAAATGGAGATGCTCAGGAGTGGCTCCAAGGATTACCCAGATCCATATGTGAAACACTCCTGTGGGGCTTCCCAAATGTGGGCAAGGAACGTGAGTGGAGAGACGTTCTCCACGGAGCAAAGAGAGTTTGTGGTTTCTATGAGTGTGGTCCTATACCAGAACTATGTGTGTGGAGGTGGTGGGGGGTTGCATAGAGAGATGGCAGCTTCCAGGCACCAAGCTTGTCTGGGTGAAGACTGCAGTGTCCCTGGCATTCCAAAAGAACCACCAGAACTAAAGAGGCCATGAGAACCAGGATAGTGGCTATTTCTGTGGTAATCTTTATCGTATTCCATCTCCCCCACCTCCATGTTTTCACAATGTGTAAGTCCTGAAACCTTGGCATCTTCCTAGAATTTCTCACCAGTTTTGTAGGAAAGTAGTTAGGGATAGAGCTTGTTCATTGATAGAAAATGAGAAGATGTAACTTTTCTGATACTCTCAAGTTTAGGAACCAAAATTTCCATTGGCTACTGATCCAAAGAAGGAAACGAGTGATGTATTGCAGGGGTCAATAAATCTACTCTGTTGGAGTGCAGTGTTCATATACAGAAAAAAGGGGTTGTGCAGGCAAATAAATCAGAGCCTAATAATTAAGGGCTTTGGATTCCATAAAAGAATTTGGACTTTTTTATATAGCTATGGACAGCCATTTGAGCTTTTGTCCTGGGCAGGACCCAGACAGAGGTGCTTCTCCTCTGTCCAGGAGTTAGTAACTTGCCAGAACTCCTGTGTTCTCAACAAAGAGATTCAGGATGGTGAGATGACTTATTTTGAAATTCAAGTGTTATGGCCAAATAAGAACATGAAAAATGCTCAATATCATTAGCCATCAGAGAAATGCATATCAAAACCATAATGAGTTACCATTTTCTAACCACTAGGATAACAATAATCAAAAAGACAGACAATAACAAGTGTTGACAAGGATATGGAGAAATTGGAACGCTCATACGTCATTGGTGGTATGTAACATGTAGGTGCTTGGAAAAGTTTGGTGGTTCCTTAAAAAGTTAAACATAGTTACCATATGACCCATCGATTTCATTGTTAGATGACCACCTAGCAGAAATAGAAGCATATGGTCACACAGAACTTATGCATGAAATATTTATAGCACTATTAGTAATAGCTAAAAAGTAGAAACAACCCAAATGTTTATAAACTGATGAATGGATAAATAAAATGCATATCCACACAATGGAATATTATTCATTCACAAAAATAAATGAAGTACTGATGTATGCTACAACATGGATGAACATTGAAATCATTATGCTAAATGAAAGAAGCAAACGGTCCACATATTGCTTGATGTGATTCATGTGAAATGTCCAAAATAGGCAAATCCATATCTATTGAGATAGAAAGTGAATTTGTGTGTTCTAGGAGCTGAAGGTAGGGAAGGATTGGGACTGACTACTTGATAATTGGTTCTTTTTGGAGTGATGAAAATGTTCTGGAATTAGACAGTTGTGATGGTTGTACAACCCTGCAGTGGCCAGCAGGGACCTCACTACTCCCACATCCCAGGAACCTCCTCAGTCTTCCAACAAATTGTTGGTCTGGGACTCAGGGGGTTCCTGGGATGTAGGACTGTCCCTGCTAAAACTGGGAAAGTCCAGGCAAACCAGGGTGATTTGGTCACCCTCGTGTGTGCTGAGCATGCTCAGGAATGACAGTGAAGAAAGGCCAAGTCCATGTTTAACAGCAATTTCTCAATCACAATATGTGTGGCCCTGACTACCACCTTGTGACGTAGCTCAGGCAGGTTTTACTTATTTCCTATTTATGGACAAGAAACTGAGGCTCTCACAGGCTTAGAGGTTTGTCTAAGGTTGTGTGGAAAATAAATAACAGGACTGGAAGTCAAGCCTCATATTCTGAGTCCAGGCTCTTTTCTTCTTCTTCTTCTTTTTTTTTTAAAAAGATTTTATTGGGGAAGGGGAACAGGACTTTATTGGGGAACAGTGTGTACTTCCAGGACGTTTTTCCAAGTCAAGTTGTTGTCCTTTCCATTTAGTTGTGGAGGGTGCCATTCAGCTTCAAGTTGTTGTCCTTTCAGTCTTAGTTGTGGAGGGCGCAGCTCAGCTCCAGGTCCAGTTGCCGTTTTCTAGTTGCAGGGGGCGCAGCCCACCATCCCTTGTGGGAATCGAGGAATCGAACTGGCAGCCTTGTGGTTGAGAGGACAAGCTCCAACCAACTGAGCCATCTGGGAGCTCAGCGGCAGCTCCGCTCAAGGTGCCATGCTCAATCTTAGTTGCAGGGGGTGGAGCCCACCATCCCTTGCGGGACTCAAGGAGTTGAACCAGAAACATTTTGATTGAGAGCCCACTGGCCCATGTGGGAATCGAACCAGCAGCCTTCGGAGTTAGGAGCAAGGAGCTCTAACCACCTGAGCTACCGGGCCGGCCCCAGGCTTTTTCTTTCCTACACATTTGTACGTATGGGCCATACTGGTAAACATGTGACTCACCTCATAAATGCTGGCCATCTGGCTTCTGAGTTCAAGCGTGCCTTCCTCCTCTTTTCTCCTTCACATTCCCAGAGGCCCTCTCTTGCGGGACTGCTCCTAAACAGTGACGAACTCAGCACCATCTCCTAGTCCATCTTCTTTGTTCCTCTGAAATCTCTAGAGGCAGGGATTGTTCCTTAGTCATCTCTGTTCTTGGCTCTTATTACCTTGCCCAGTATATTGTTGGTACTCATAACTCTCTACTGAAGAAAACCTGACTAATGCTCCAAAGAACAAACAGGAATGGATATCCCAGATAAGAAAACCTGTTGTTGCCTGTCTCTGTTCCCCAACTCTTACCACATCTTCAGGCTGAATTATCCTCCCTTTCGGATGTATTAGGCCTTCCTTAGGCCTCGTTTTCTGAATTACTTGTTGGTAGAGCTGGCATAAACTGTCTGCTGCTTTTCAAAATGTGTTGTAAGCACACTCCAAAGGTCAGGCCAAGCCAAGATTTCTGTGGTGATTTTGCATGGCATGGCCTTGTGTGCAGCTGGCTCCCTAGGACAAAGTACAGTTGTGCCCAAACTGAGTGGGTAAGAAAGAGACAGCTTTCTTGAGTTTTAGAAATTCCATGAGTATCATGACAAAGGACTTCATGTATGTAGGACCAGGGGCTCCAGCCATTTGTCATGGACTGGTCTGTGAAGTAGGACGTACCAGCCTTCTCTCCTGGTTCATCTTCTGGGAAGTTATGTAAACTTTCTAGGCCTCAGAGAGTTTTCCTTGCCTTTCAGATGGGGACGATTATAGTTTCCCTTTTGACTTCATAGCACTTTTATGAATTTAGACTAGATAATGGATTGATGGTTTCTAAACTGAGTTCCATAGAGGCTTAAAATTCTACAGAGTTTTCTCAGAAAGAGAGATGCTACTTTAATCTATGCAGCTATGTGTTTATTTAACTATATTGGTAGATAGCTATATACATCTATATTTATCTATGTTGAAGTGCTGTGTACATTATTCTTCAAAAATATTTGTTGCCCCTTCCTGGAAAAATGGTATTTTACTCTCTGGGGATGCCAGGCTTGGTCACAAGACTTCCTTTGGCTGTGAAATGATAGTGGAAGTGACATGTGTTATTTCTGAGCAGAAAGTTTAAGAACTAGGGTACGGGTTGTCATATTCTCTTTTTCCTTTGCTGGGAGACCAACAGTATTCCAGATAGAGGCTAATCCATCAGCCTTGGTCCTGAAATAAACAGTATGTGAAGCAGAGCCTCATTTGACCCATCATGGGCACAAACCATGAGTGAGAGAAAAAACTATTTTGCTGTATGCCACCGGAATGTCAGGGTCATTTGTTACTGTAGCATAACCTTGCCTGTCCTGACTGATACAGGTGCCAAGTAAGATTATTATTTGAAAAAATTGCTTTTGTTGCTGGAAAGAAGTTAGAAGATCATTGTGATTAATGATGGCAGACTGTACACTCCTTGATAAAAGGGTCTTTGTCATAATGTCCTATTGTCCTTTGTTTATTGTTCAATGCCCAGTACAGTGCCTGATACAGTATTTGGGTTATATTAGGCATTTGGTAGATGTCTGTTGAATGAATTTAAGGGAAGTGGTTTTGAAAAAATAAATAATGTCTTCAGGAGAGTTATTGTTATCATTGTCATGTTATATGTCATGTTATATGTTATTGTTATCATTGTCAGCTTCTACTGTACCTGTTCTTTCCTTTGTGAGTTTTGCAAAATATATTAGTCAAAATCAATATAATCTGCTCTAAAGTATGATTATAATTATTATTATTTCCTTTGTATAACAGGAACTTTTATATTCTATATCAAACATTCCAATGTTGGAAGTGCAACTGAAAAATAGAAGGAGGCCAGTAGATCTAACTTAGCTTATGAATTGTTCTCCATGGTGTCAGTTCCCCATGGTACTGTCTTGAATCAGAAGCAGTTATGGTCTGATTAACTGCTTTGGGCCATAGTAGCCAGGAAGGGGCAGACATGAACCTTGAATTTAATTGTGGGGGTAGGTGGGAGCTAAAGAGATAGACACAGCTAAAAGGACTAGTATAAGGCTGGGATGAAAAACAGTCCTACAGGCAAACTGACAATAGGCAATGAGTGGTACAGTTCATGCAGTAAGGACTCGGGAGCTTTGGGAAGGGTGCGCCAGAAAGCAGACAGGCATCCCACCAGGTAGGTAGATAAAGGTCCAGGCAGACATTAAATTTCAGGAAATCTGTCATCAGTCTTGACCATAGAACAATTCCAGTTTAGGGATAATGGGTAGGGTGAGGGCGTGGTTTCTAAAAGTAAGACAGGATTCCAGACTCAGAAAGGCAGAGTGCTGGGAAGGTACAAGATTTCAGTCCTGAGGCAAAGGTAAGGGTTGAGGGTGAGACTAACAAGGGTAACTTGATATAAAATCCTAGAGTATGGAATTAGTAGACTGAGACTATAGGTGGACCTTAAAGGGTCCAGGGATCCTATGTATGGAGACAGGTAGGCAGATACCATGAAACAGGAAGAACCTAACACAGATTAACCATTTCAGTACAGGCAATGGAGCTGTTAGTCTTTGCAAACCCATGATGCAGCTAATGCATTGCAGTGGATCCACCTTCCCTCCAAAGGACTGTTACGAGTGTGGCTTTGAGAAGTGTGCTGTAAGCACACAGGAACATGTGCAGCGGACACAGAGGAATCCACAAGATTCCCCTTAAATTAGTTTTACTTGCACTTTTCGACTGATCAGAATGAGGGTGGAGTGGGGTCAATGGTATCTCATAAACATACCATCTACCAAATGAACGTTCCCTCAGTCCTCAAGATAGCCAGTTCTCTCCTGCCTTATTAAGTGACGACTGTCTTTAGATGAGTTATTCTTATCCTTCCTTTAAAAAAAAAATAAACGTTTGAATAGTTCAAAAAGCTTTAACCCCAACATGCACTCTTTAAGGGAGAAAGTTGAGAGAGAAAATGAAAGGCTCCTGCTGCCTGGACTGTACTTCTCATCAACTATTATCTGTTTTATCCTTTGTATCAAATTCCTTGCTCACAAAATCATTCAAAATGCCCTGTTTTGAGCCTTTGGCATCAACCTGCAATTGGAATGTTACCTTTGACCTTCATCGAGGCATATGGCCCTCATTAGTGCCATTTTTCTCTGGTATAGTCATGATTTAACACTAATTACTTCCACGACGACATTCTGCTTGGCCTAATCAGATCATGGCACAGAATTGATGTGTGGATTTTTTCCCCCTAATTTAAAATGTATACATGAAAAACTAGCATTTAGCTAGTACTCCCCAGGACCTGGGAAATCTTGGTGTTGGTGCTTATATTTCTTGAAGGTTGAAAGGCTAAAGGCTCTTGTCATTAGAGCAGAGATGGCAAACTTGTGGTCTACAGGCTGCTTCCAAGCTGCTGACTGTTTTGCTGGCAGAACATGAAAAAAACTGAGAATTTCAGCTCCTTCTGAGAAACAAAAAAGATGATTTTGTTGCTGAAAAAAGGTGAGAAAAATCATTGTGATTAATGATGGCAGAATGTAAACTCCTTGATAAAAGGCACTTTTAAAGATAATGTGTAGGAAGTTCGTGGCTATTGTTTCCTAAGCCAAAAGGCATTGTGTGAAAGCACCCTGCTTTTTCCACACTATCATACTGCCTTAATCCCAGAAGCTCTTGTCTTTAAAAGTGACTTTGTACATTGAGTGGTCAGTGTTGTCTCCTTTTCAGCCCTCTGAAACGAGACCCACCAGGGAGCTGGGGATGGATGAGCAGGCAGGCCACCCTGAAAAATTGGACAAGGTAGAATTTGCTGACAAGACAGATTGCCCTCAAAGCTTTGTGGGGTCTGAAAGTACTGAGAGTGACAAAGTTGCCTGGTAGCGCCCGGCAATCCTGCCACATGAAATTTGACCCAATTGCTTCTATCATTAGCAGCAAAGTAGGCAAATAAACGCTCTGGATCTTCCTTATTAAGAGTTATGACCAGCAGATAAACAAAGGCAGAGGAGTGGAGAGTGTCCACAGTGATTGGGAATCTCTCTCCACCTGCTTTCACATTGTTTCCAAAAGCAGCTTTCCTTTTAATAACGGCTTACAAAGGCGCTCAAAACAGTTTTATTTTGTGTTTTGATATGCTCTTACACTATTTTCCCCCAGCAGTTTCACAGAATTGGGAGAGGTTTAGCACGGGAAAGGGAGAGAAAGGAAAGTCAGATATGGTACACTTCTGACATTAGGCCTGGGGCATCGCATTCACTATTTCACTTCCTATGACCTGAGATCACGTTTGTAAGATCCTTGGATGGCTTTGGTCATTGAAATATAAAGTCATAAAATTCTGTACTGCAGCGGATCAATGTTTTCATTCTACCAATGAAAGGGAAGTCACATGGCTGGTCCGTGATACAGTCAGGACAAATGCCAGGTCATCTTACTCCTCTCACACCATTCTCCCTATGCATGAGACCCAGGGACATTTAGGATACACTGAAAGGTCAGGGGACATTGGTGAAGATGATGGTGCAAGAGAAGAAAAATTTCCTTGTTGTGCAAATAAAGAAAATTGCATCTTCTCTGTATACGAGCCAGTGCATGTGTTCTCTGGGCCGTTAAATATGCAGAGGTATTAAAACCTATACTAATATCTATACTGATTTTCTTTTTGGTAAAAAGAAAAAATACATAAGAGGAAACTGTTCCTTTTCTTTTTCTATTGATTATTGTCATACCTGTGCTTCTCTGTTTCCCTGAAAATAAGACCTAGCCAGACAATCAGCTCTAATGCATCTTTTGGAGCAAAAATTAATATAAGACCTGATCTCATATTATGTTATCTTATAGTAAAATAAGACTGGGTCTTATATTAAGTTTTGCTCTGAAAGACGCATTAGAGCTGATTGTCCGGCTAGGTCTTATTTTCCGGGACACACGGTAGCTGCCTGGAACAGAGACAGCCACTAGGGGTGCTGGGCCAGCAGTCTGAGATAGCAGCGTAGAAAGATGAAAGAATCTGGATTCTGAAGATGAAAATGAGGAGGGACATTAACAAGCCTGGGAAGTGAGATATTTCCAGATTTTTTTTCTATGTGAGATATTATTTTTTCCTTATTTTCAAGGACAGTACAGTCACGGTTTTATGTTCTGCCAATGAAGGCATCTCAAGGAGACTCTTTGAACTTCTGACACATCATCTGCTAAAGGGAAATAACAACAGTGTGTTGGAGCTGGCTCACACCTGCCAGCTGTTCGCATCTATTCCCAACTCTGTGTTCAATGACATCACAGTGGTAGTTTCTGTAATGTCATGTCAGGGCTTTTCCGTCATGGTGGGAGTATTTACACCATGGAAATTGGCAAATGATATGAATCAGGTCTTTTTTCTTCTCCTCCTCCTCCTCCTCCTCCTCCTCCTCCTCCTCCTCCTCCTCTTCCTCTCTCTCCTCCTTCTCCTTCTCCTTCTCCTTCTCCTTCTCCTTCTCCTTCTCCTTCTCCTTCTCCTTCTCCTTCTCCTTCTCCTTCTCCTTCTCCTTCTTCTTCTTCTTCTTGTTTTGTTTGAGGGTCAGTTTATCAGCACACCATTGGAAGAATAAAATCATGTAGAATCATTAAAAGGTTTAGAGATAATATGTCTATGAAGCATCTATTAATGTGCTTGCTCCAAATAATAGGATTTAATAGATGATGGCTACTTTTGCTATGTGCGTCAATAGACAATTACCCCAAGTCAATAAATTACCCCAGGTCAATAAAGAAGGGAATGAATGTGTATGATTTCTCGGCACAGACATGTATGTGATAGGTGTTAGAACTGTTTCAAAAGGTTTGAAACAGAATTAGTCCTGTTCTTTGTTGGGTTAGCCTTTTGTTATCCAGAACATTCAACTTCCATGGTGGATTTGGCACAGGGTGTGGTAAACAAGCTGGCCAGGACATCTACCTGAAAGAGAGGATGGGCGTCAGAATGTTATAATGCCACTGGTGTTATAATGCTGGACAAGAGCCATGGCTCTGCCTGTCTAAGAAGAGGGGAAGTGGCTCCTGAAATTGGGGAACTAGGTATTTTATGTTGGGGTTTCCTGGAAAACTCACTGCGATGGAGATTTGGATGAGGAACAGATGTGATGGAGAGTAAAGGAAGTCGAATTGGGCAGGGGGAGAAGCTGAACTGTGATGCATCGAAAGCCTCAGCTGAGGTCTGAAGCAAGGAGAGTCTGTTAGAGTTGTCCCCAGATGAACCTGTGCTCGATGTGAACTGTCTGTGGGGAGGAGGCATTGCCATGGGTGTAGAAGCTCCCTTTGGTTGAGGTGAATCCCAGAAAGGATGCAGCTCTGATCCATCCCTTAGCAGTCAACATTCTTGGTAGCTGGGAAAACGGGGCCTTAGTTCTGAGGGGACTCTCGTAGCATACCATCCCTTTCAGTGAGACTGAGATAGACTTTCCCAGAGTGTTTCTCTGTAGGATCCCTTCTGCATCTCAGGCTAAGCCTCACTAACTAGCCAGTCCATTATGTTCACTGATTGGGCCTGACATTTAAGAGTACAACAGCCAGCTAAAATCTCACCTCTCCTCAATACTTTCTGTAATAACCCATCCAGACTGACTGTTTGTAAAAAGTACCAGCCAAAAGATCTTGGTTGCAAGCGACGGAAACCAACTATGAATAATTTAGGCATAAAAGGAATTTATGGGAAGAATCAACTGAAAACCAGGAGAAAAGCCAAGGGAGGAAGGACAGCAGAAATACTCCTGATGGGAAACTGCGCAATTTTACATCCTGCTGATCCACTGCACAGCCACCGCTCCTGAACACAGAGTCCCCACTGCTCTCCCCACCCGCGGCGGTACTCAGTGCAGTTACCACTCCTGCCGTATACGGCTGCCACTGCACATCTAATGTAATCTTCAAGTATCTGTCACTCGTCTGAGATTCAGAATACTTCTGTGAGCTCCCAATTGTCTGAGCTGAGGCCATGTGCCCACACCTTCAATGCCAGGAGGAGGGAAGAGAGGTGATTTTTCATGACTGGCTGTGCCCCACTCACCTCTAGGATTCACACTGTGGGGGAATCCAAGGGCTAGGAAGAAGTTCACATGCAGAGTGAGAACAAAACCTAATAAATCACCCAGGTTTATCCACCATCCACCACCCAATGCCTCTCTACCAAGTGAATCAGATTCTTGCTCTACTGATGTGTGTTTTTCTGTGGGTTGTGTTCTAGGAGGTCCCGGATCTTTAAACTCATGTACCTCTGTGGGGAGTTAGTGACTACTCAGTCCAAAACACATGCCCAATTTTCTCAAAGAGCAGAGCAGACTCTATTCCCTGACAGTAAGGTATGTTGTTGCATGTGTGTGAAAAGTTCTTTGGTTCCAAGAATGACTCATTCAAGCCAATTGAGGAAAAGGGGCTTAGTGCTGGAAACACTTGAGCTGCTACTGAATCTGGGAACTCAGGCAAGAAACTGGGTGGCTCCATCAGTGTTTCTGTTTTTCACAGTGGATTTATCTTTCTTTTATGACTTACAGGGTCTCTATTACTTGGCATCCCTTCTTCTCCCCTGGCTTGGCTCATTCTCTGCCTCAGAGATCTGGTTCAAATTCTGAAGGAACTAGCCTCTTCGATTTGGCTCATTATTATATCTCCATTGGACAGACAGCATTGTGGCTCTTTGGCCGGATTAAGGAATGAGTCTGGTGCCCCCATGCCTTGCACAAGAATCACTTAGAGTTGCTTTCCTGACCACCTCAATTATAATGGGATGTTGGGTATGGCAGGCACCACGTCTGACATGTTTCAGGGTCCTCCAAGAGTGACTCGATTCTCCTCCCAGCTCTGGGGGAAATAAAGGAACTATTAGTTAATAAGTGTTATGCATTTGTGCTTGCTATTGTGTATACTTTATCTCATTGAATCCTTATGTCAGATCTCTGAGTTAAGTATTATTCCTGTTTCATATACGATGGAATTGAGGATCACATGGTTATGAACCCAAGATAATATGGTAGAGCTAGAGTTCAAATTCAAAGTAGCCTTGGTCTAACCCTGTGCTTTCCCCCTGACCCCAGGATACCTCCTTTGACACATTCATGGCAATGCCAAGACATACCTGTCCTAGTTATCGATGGCTTTTAGAAGAAAGCTTCCATTTGGGACTTTTCTAGTAGGAAACAGTTCAAAAGCAAAGTAGAATAAGGTAGGGGAAAGATAAAGGACTGGGGATAGACGTGTACACATGCTGAACTCAGATTGCTGTTGAAAAGTAGTCTTCTTCGACAGCTGGCCCTTCAGATGGCTGGATAATAGCTTCATCACCAAGCAGTGGGGGTGTCGCTCTTGAGTAATGAAGAGAGACTAACTTCATACAGCCCAAGGTGGGCACTCCTCATGAATTCCTTGCTTTGTTTGTCCAAAACCATTTCACAGACAATTGTAGCTCTTGGGATCCTCCAAACAAAAACTCCTGACATTTGTAAGATAAAAATGAAGTCACTTTAGAGGTAGAACTCTAAGCACTTTGTTGTAATGGCCTCATAGAAAGGAAAATTGGATTTGTCAGGAAAATTCAGTTAAATAGGGCCTAGCCCTTCTTCATCCATCCATATGCTCTGCAGAAGGGATAACACTGTAGAAGCTAGAAGGTTGTTGGAAAGGGAAATGGGAACATGTACTTGTACATGATGACCTGGCATCAGCCATGATGTCAATTCCTTTCCATCTCTTTCTCCTTTAGCCTTTGATGCCAGTAATAACTTTGATATCTCCAGGAAGTCTTCCTTGATTAAACAAGTCCTACTCCATTTTTTACAAATGCTGTGCATTGTGGGGCAGACCTCACTATCATGCACTTGCTGAGGTGGGAATAGGGAAAGGATGGGCTGCGTTAGAAGACTTAAATAAGTGCAAATTTATTGTTGTCATATACATGTTGAAACCACACTTACTCTAACATCCACGATGCTGAATTGTTTTATGAATTTCCTGAAATAAAATTTGTGCTTGTTGACTACCATGCTCCAGGAACCACGTCGGTCACTTTCACATATGTGAAATGTGGCACAGTCAGCCAATTGGGAAATGTAGGATCTAAACTTTGGTTCCTGGGGCTTCACTATCTAAGTTCTGAATCTTTCTGCTGCTCCAACCCTAAGCACACCTCATCTCTAGAATTTAAGTTACACATTGCTAAAGATACAGTTATTCTTTTGATCTTTACTATTTTACTCATCATTAAGCTTCATTAACTTACATTCATCCTCCATTCTCCTATGTCTTGTAGCACTATTTTTGAATTTATTTTAATTCTTGCTGGAATACTTTCTCCAACAGTCTTTTTTTAAGAAATAATCATTGTATGTTGAATCTATTGAAGCCTAGTGAATCTATTAAAGAATGTCTAAAAATATCTTTACTGGGTGCCCAACATAAATGATGTTTTAACTAAATATAAAATCCTAAATTCAATTAGAAAATGGGCAAAAATCATGAAGAGACATTACACCAAAGAGTATATGTGGATGGCAAATAAGCATATGAAAAGATGAGCCATTAGTGAAATGTAAATTAAGACAATGAGGAGATATTACTATATACTTATTAGAGTAGCTAAAAAATTAAAAACAACGACAATATCAAGCGTTAGTGAGGATATGAAGAAACTGGATCTCTCATAAATTTGTTGGTTGGCGTGTAAAGTGGTATAGCCACTCTGGAATATAATTCAGCAGTTTTCTATAAGACTAAACATACAGATGCCATACAATCCAGCCATCATACTCCTCAGATAAAGGAAAATATATGTCCACATAAAAACCTGTACATGAATGTTCATAGCAGTTTTATTTGTAATAGCCCCAAACTGGGACCAATCAAATGTAAATGATGTTTAAAAACCACAGTACATATCATCGAATACTACTCAGCAATGAAAAGGAATCAACTATTGATATACGTAACTTGGGTGGATCTCAAGAGCATTATGCTGAGTGAAAAACAAAAAACAACTTCGAAAGGTAACATACTGTATGATTCCATTTATATAACATTCTCAAAGTGACAAAGCATAGAGATCAAAAGCAGATTAGTGCTTGCCAGGGGTTAGAGATGGTAAGGGGGACGAGGGTGGGCGTGACCATAAAGAAATAGCACGACGGAGATTTTTTTTGGTGATAAAGTAAGTCTGTGTCAGGATACCAATGGTGTTACATGGATTTACACATGTGATAAAGTGGCATAGAACTATTTTTTAAATTATTAACTATTTAAGATACAGTTGACATTCAATATTATTTTATATTAGTTTCAAGTATACAGCATAGTGGTTAGACATTTATGTAATTTATGCAGTGACTCCCGATTATTCTAGTACCCACCTAGCACCATACATTACATAGTTGTTGCAACATTATTGACTGTATTTCCCCTGTATGTGTGTCTTTCTTCACAGTCTTCCCTCTGTTCCTGTTTGTCTCTGTATCTATTTTCTTCTTATAAAGATGTCAGTCATCTTGGGTTAGGGTCCATCCTAATGAGTTCATTGTAACTTAATTATATCTGCAAAGACTTTTTCCAAATAAAGTCATGAATGTGACTAGGTAATAGGGGTTAGGACCTCAATATGTCTTTTGGGGAGGGGGCACAATTTAATCCACAACAACCAGGAAACATTATTATTTGCAATTTAAGGAAACTTCTGCATGATAAAACCTCACATCCATGTTGTAACTGTAATAGAGAAGCAGCTCTTTCCCATAGGCAGGTGTGAGAGCTGAGCAGGCAGGAGATTCTCTTGTCTGTTGCTTCAGTGGCTGAAGGCCAGGAGATAGGAAATATATTTCTCTCCAGTGCCTAACTACTGGAGCCCTAGAGTTGCATAAGCTTATCTACTAACCACCTTGACAGGCTTGTAAAACTTTTGCAACACCCTTCTAAAAACAAATAAAAAAGGAAGGAGGGAAGGAAGGAAGGAAAGAAGGAAGGAAGGAAGGAAGGA
Source organism: Rhinolophus hipposideros (assembly GCF_964194185.1). Taxonomy (NCBI): domain Eukaryota; kingdom Metazoa; phylum Chordata; class Mammalia; order Chiroptera; family Rhinolophidae; genus Rhinolophus; species Rhinolophus hipposideros. Next base: position 15,057,688 of record NC_138052.1, read on the forward strand.
AGGAAGGAAGGAAGGAAGGAAGGAAGGAAGGAAGGAAGGAAGGAAAAAAGGAAGGGAAGGAAAACCAGCAGCCAGCAAGCTGCCCATAGCAGAGCCAAATGACTCACTGCCAGTAGAGCTCTGCATGTCTTAGGAAGTCCTTATCATTCCTTTCATCAACACTTCCAATTATTGTCTAGAGGAGCTTTACTCCTAGAAGATTCATTTTTTTTTTTGGATGCAACATCATCCATCCCAAAAGTTAACCTCTGATGGTTACCAAGTGAGAAGTATGCCAGTGAATGTTGCCCGTGAACGTTTAAAAACCTCTGCATAAAGTAAAGGGGAAGGGGGGTGAAGCCCAATTTGTACCTTTGCCAATTTCTATGGTGTAAATATTCCCACCATGATCAATTTCAAGCTAATTATATGAAGTCACTGAGCACAGAGTTGGCAAGATATGTGTATGATCAGTTCTTATCAGCTAGTATGAGGTTTTACTCCAGCACATCAATAAGCATCTCAATATTGGAAGAAAGAAGTATGATTTGAGACATCCATGGAAGACTTTCAGGAGGAAGAAGGATTTCAATGAGCCTTGAAGGGTGGGTATGATTTGGTGCTGTCTCTATCACTTCACTTCCACATCAGTTTAGCAATTTCTGTTTGTCTCTCTCTACAACTAGACTATGAGATTCCTGAGGGCAGAAAAAGGTGTTTTATTCATTGCAATAGCTCTACAGTAGGCATTTCACAAGTGTCTGTTGAATGGATGAATGAATGAATGAATGAATGAATGAATGAATGCAAAATAAATGTAGAGAGGAGCAGGGCATTTCAGGAAGGGTGTGGGCAGGACACAGAAGGAATGAATGAATGCATAGGAGATTTTGGGATTTGTCAGCTGTCCATTCATGCTGGAGTAGTGTTGGGATATGGTGTGTTACTATGCCAGTTACTCTGGCTATGTAACAAATCACCCCAAAACTTAATGCCTTAAAACATCAACAGATTTATTTTGATCATGAATTTAGAATTCAAACAGGGCTCAGCTGGGTCAGCTCATCTCTGCTGTACTTGGCATCAACTGGGGAGGCTTGAAGCCTGGGGGCTGTGATCATAAAGGATCACTCACTCATCTATCTGGCCAGTGAGCTGGGATGACTCAAAAAGCTGGGGACTGAAATAGCTGGGGCTTGTTGTACATATCTCTAATTCTACGAGGTCTCTGCAAGGTCTTTCCAGTATGGCAGCCTTGGGGCAACTGCAGTTCTTTATTCTAGCTCAGGGATCCCAAGATGTATTATCCTAAAGAGCATGAGCCAGGAGGAAACTGTATCATTTTTCTGACCTAGTCTTGGAAGTCACATAACATCACTATGCCATAATTTACAATTATAAGACCCCCCCAGATTCAAGAAGAAGGAACCTAGACCCATCTCTCAGTGGGAAAAGTATTAGTCAAATTATAATCATGTGGGCGATATATGTATGCCGTTTTTCCCTGAAAAGAAGACCTAGCCAGACAATCAGCTCTAATCTGTCTTTTGGAGAAAAAATTAATATAAGACCTATATTATATTATATTATATTACATTACATAACATTATATTATATTATATTATATTACATTGTACCCGGTCTTATAGTAAAATAAGACTGGGTCTTATATTAATTTTTGCTCCAAAAGATGCATTAGAGAGGATTGTCCGGCTAGGTCTTATTTTCAGGGGAACAGGATCCTGTTCCCCTGAAAATAAGACCTAGCCGGACAATCCGCTCTAATATATATATATATATATGTGTGTGTATATATATATATATATATATACACACACACATATATACGTGTATATATATACATATACATATATACATATATCAGCTTTAATATATATATACATATATGTATATGTATATATATATATATATAGAGAGAGAGAGAGACAAAAAAATGTATACACATTTTAAGAATGGGAAAAAAGGTATTAAAATTGTAATAGTCGATATATACCGATAACAAAAGATGAATGAAGGTCACATTTGACTTCTGCAATTACAAGAGGTGCTCAAAGTGGTTACCATCAGCGTCCAGACACTTCTGATTACAGTGAACTACTGCTTGAGCAACGTTGACCAAAGTGTCCACTTGTATACATTTTTTGGCACCCCTGGTGTGTGTGTGTGTGTGTATACATATATATATATATGTATGTATATATATATGTATATGTATATAGATATACCCTTGAAAAACATGGGTTTAAACTGCACAGGTCTACTTATACATGGATTTTTAAAACAAATATCTGTATTGTTTTCAATCTGTGATTGGGAGTCCATGAATGCAGACGGCCGAGTGTGTACATTGATCTATGCCATTTTATATAGGGGATTTAAGCATTCTTGGATTTTGGTATCCTGGTGGGGAATGGGTCCTGGAACCAATCTTTTGAGGATACCAAGGGACAACTTAAGTTTTTAGGGAGTCAAAAGTTATACATGGGGGTTCGGTGCCCCTGACCTCCATGTTGTTCAGGATCAACTATATATCTACCTCATGTGTGTACATGTATATGTTTCAGTGGCTGGTGGTCACCTTTGGAAAATAAAACCTGCCACACATTATAGGTGTAAGGTTGGAAAGTTGAGTGAAGGCCAGTAGGAATAGGTCTTGAATGTCACACTAAAGACCTTGTTCTTTTCCTTTTCTGAGAGCAATTTACATACTGGTTGCTGATATCCTCCAACGTTTTATATGTATAGATTTATCATCCCCAGCAAATTTGTGAGACTGATAGGCAACAGCAATTGTGTCTTACGTATTTTTTTTATTCTTCTTAAATTGTTAGGGCTTTGCATATGATGGCTCCTCAGTACAAGAGACTCTAGTGCCTATCTGCCCAAGCAAGCAATGATGACAAATCAGACCAGACCAACCGTGTTTTTTGCCTGTATCCCAGCTGGCACGAACCCACATGTTTCAGCACACTTGAGCACGTGATAATGAGGTGGCCCGTGATTGGGGTATACTAGAAACAACACTGAGTATCAAATTGTCAGAGCACATCTCGAATGACTCTGGGCTTATTGCCCAAGAGCCCAAAGAAGAGGCCAAACCTACAAAGTTAATTCTTGCAGAACATGTAATACCTAATACTGATTCCATCTGCCAAGGAACGCTGGATCCAGACCAAATGCAATTTTCATAGTCGTGGACCCCAAGATTCTAGTTGCTTCCATTTAAAGCTTTGGTCTTTCTCAAGAGTCTTTATCCAGCCTGTTTGAAGGGTGAGAGATGAGGACATAATTGCTTTGATGTTTTTTTCTGAGAGAGGGAGAAGAGCTGCCACTTGACTTCTGGATTAGTGCTTCTGTCCTCCATTCTTTATTGACTTCTTCCTTTGCAAAAATGGGAAATTTGTTTATTGCTCTAAGACAGTCATTGGATGGAATCAGGAGTTTATTTTTCCTATTTGTCAAACCACACACATTCCCCAGTGGAGACGATATGGTTGTAAGAATAGGAGGAAGACTTTATAAATAACACAAAGACTTTCCTTTTGTTTCCAACTTGAAATGGGTTGTGTTCAAAAGTTGGGAAGTCAGAACAAACATTATCCCATAGAATAGCAGTGCGGCCAGGGTCACCACAAATACACATTTCATCTGTACTGTAAGCTGAGGGAGGAAGGGAGACATAACCCAGCAGACATATTAGGCCAGTTAGGTGCTTAAGACAGCTACCTTAAGCTGGCCCTGTTGGCCATGGCTTTTTTACTTGCCATACTTTTGAACCCAATCAGCAGATTCCTTCTAGGCTGCAAGCTCTAATAGCAAGGCGAGGGTCTGACAGCTGGGAGCATGAGTATGGCCCCTACTAAGTATAACCATTTGCAGGACAAGGTCTGTCTGCCCTGGTAAAAATAAGGAACTGTGACTTTGAGTAGTTGACCTCAGTCCAGGAAATTGGTGTATTTTTCATTTGTTTGTTTGCTTGTTTGTTTTTTGAATGCACCGAAGGCTTTCACAAGGAAGCCTGTGCTTCAGAATGGGCAGCAGCTGGGATGGTGCTGTTTGTTCTGAAGCCTGTCAAATAGCTGATTAACTCCACCAGCACACACGGTATGCTAATGCGACTAAGGTCGTGCTTGCCATCCTGAGAGTGGCCATTCCATTTGACACTTAGAGAAAGCATCGTAAGGCCACAAAATACGTGTTTATGCTGCTCTGCTGCCACTCGATTGCCACAGCTTCGCACACCACTTGAAGCTCATATTTAGCGAAGATAAAGTGGAAGAGTGTAGAGTCTTTGTTACGGAGTAAATTTTCTGTGTTGTGTGGTCTGTTTGAAAATAGGGAGTTCTGCTGGATGAAATACCTGGTTAGTATAAAAAGTCCCTGTGTGCCATACATGTGTCCCCAATTTTCAGAGACTGGGCATCTTGTCTCGCCTGTGAGGACAGATGCCACCTTTAAGTATCTGTAGCATTAACTGCCGCCACCATTGACTTGGCAATTGCTGTCATATGATATCTAACAATTGACGTGCTCCCGGCATGACTTGCAGATAAACGCCTTCAAAGGAGTGACTGTCTTACTGCCACAGTGCTTTCCAGAAAGGATGTGCTGAACTGGTCTCTGTTGGTTTCATTGGTGTGGAATTCAGTAAGATGTACTTAGCATTCAGATGAATTGAGCGTGCACCATAATGGTAACTGGGATACTGAGAATATGCTTCAGGACCTTGTAGGGTCCTAGACTCATCAGTATGAACAGCAGCAGCTAATGGGCTGTGGACATGCCATTAATGATGATTAGCTCCTGCCTAGCACTTTCCCTGTGCCCGGCATTGTTCTGAGTGCTTTACCTGCATTATGCCAGTTGGTCTTGCAAAGAACCCTTTGAGGATTGTTATTTGTCCTCCAGTTGACAGATGAGGAATCTGGGGCCCAGAGAGATAAGAAAAGTGCCCAGGATGACACAAGGACGGAGCAGCAGATTCAACCCCAGGCCGTTCAGCTGCAGAGTCTGTGCTTTTACCCACTACAGTGTATTGCCCCTTTGACAAGAGCTAATATATACGTGTATGTAAGTACGTACTACCTGACACTTTTTATGTAAACTTATTTAACCTTCACAACAAACCTGGGAGATAAATACGATTATTATCTGCATTGTGCAGGGGAGGAAACTAAGGTGCAAAGAAGCCGTGTGAAAGGGCCCAGATGCAAAACCAAGGGTTCTGCCTTCTGAGTCTATTGTTTTAATCATCATGCTGTAACATTCTCAGAAGATTCAGTGGGCGAATCGGATGTCAATCTTGGATCGACTTGTGCAGGTTTATACAGCAAGAGGTGTTGGCTCATAGACTACTTTATAAGAAGACATCACTGAAATTTCCATCAAGGCTGAAAATCACTATATCCCTGAACAGTCACTGGGGCTGGGGACACGCGTGGCTTCTTCCTAAGTGGGCTGGGAAAATAGTGGCGGGCAAGAAGAGATGGTTAGTTCTTTGCTTGGAGTATTTTAAGATAAGGAGATCAAAGCCCAGGGGTATTTGTTTCTTCATAAGAGTTTGGATGTGGGAGAAGCACGGAAAGCTGAGGCACCGGGCTTCCGTGTGCTCTGAGCATGCAAACGTGCAGAGCATGCAATTGAGAGCAGCCAAGTGGTAGGCATTTTCTGATCCGCGCTTCCAGCAGCAACTACACAGGCACAGAGCAGGGAGAAACAGGATTAGTACGTGGGACTGGTGTGCCCTGCATGCCCCTGGACTGAGTGGCAGCTCTCAGAAGCTGTCCACCTCTCAGGGATGGAAAGCTTAACAGATAACAGGGAGCTACCCCTACAAGAGAGAAGTCCATTTCAGAGAGCTCAAAATACCCAAGTTAAAGGAAGAAAAATGATATGTGCTGAACTAAAACCATAACTCATCGGCTTACCCAACTAATGTGACACTTTTTCTTTTCTTAATTGCTTTGTCTAGATGGGGAAAGAAGGGGAACCTAACACAAACTTGTTATAAAAGACAGCATGATATCCCAGAAGAAATAAGGAGTCTCTCGACGGGGGCTCACCTAAGAACGGAGGTGGCACAGCATTCCATGAGTTCCCCAGGAAGGACCACCAACCCTCTGAATTTGTGACGCCAAAGCCTCCATAAGGACATGTTATTTTTCAGGGGGCCTCCCTCAGCCTTGTTCTCATGCTCCAGGAAGCTGGATCCTCAGGCTGCTTGACAGATAGCATTCCAAGGGGGACGGAAGGAAGGGAGAGAAGGAGGGAATGAGGGAGGGAAAGAGAGGAAAGTCTCCAGGTTACATCTTAACAGCCGATCAGGGTAAACCTTGTCCTCACTCTTGCACTCCGCTAGACATGAGCACTGCACGGAACGTGGCCAATCAGGCTGCAGGCTCTTAGCCATGGAAGAAGTCCTGGGTAGGCTGGAGAGGAGGCACTTGATGGGTGAATTGTAGGCATGTGAATAAGAATGACACTCAGCTTGCAGGGCTACTTTGAGCACTGAACAAGCATGGTGCCTGGTCACAGTAGGTGTTTAATAGTGGGAGCTGTTGTCACTGTGGGAGTGATCTGGCTACAGCTCTGTCAGCCCACTGTGTGAAGACCAGGGTTGACCCGGCTGGTCCAACTGGCTACGTGTGTGTTCTTCCTTTTTAATAAGTTTGTTTTACAATATTATGGAACATAACCACACAAAGTCCGTAAGACATAAATAACTGCATAATAAAATATCATAAGCATCATGTAATTGCTGTCATGTAACTATTACCCAGGTTAAGAAATAGAATATTGTCAGCATTCAGAAGTCCCCACCTCCATCCCATGAATGTTTTGCACAAGAGGTGACCTCCATCCTTTCATGCAAAGGACATCTTTGCTTTATGAATGAATAAATGAATGATCAAGTAAGTAGTTTTATTATATATCTTCATATAACATATATATCCCCATAGAACATATATCCCAAAATATTATTGTTTTGCCTCTTTTAAAAGAACTCATTATATAACTCATTTATATAACTCATTATATAAGTAGACTCATGTATTCTTTTGTGTCTTGCTTCTTCATGTATCATTATGGTGGTAACATTCTATCACATTGTTTTGTAGCAGTGGAACATTCGTTTTCATAAATATGCTGCATTTTGTTTATCTGTTCTGTAGATGGACATTTGGATATTTATTAGGTTGGAGTAATTACTGACAATGTCGTTATACACATTCTTTTTTTGTCTTAATGAAAGAAATTTATTTTGTGAATAAAAAAAAGTAATTACAGTTGCATTCACTATTGGTTTCAGGTTGGTTATACACATTTTTCTATATGTATTCTGGTGACATGAGCTATAGGTTATGTACCTGGGAGAGGAGCTGCTGGGTCACCGGATAGGTGTATATCTAACTTTAGTAGATGCTGCCAACATCTTTTCCAAAGTGGTTGTACCAGTTGACTGTCCCATCTGCAATGTACGAGAGTCACCAGTACTCTACAGCTTCCCTGACAGATGGTATTGGTCCTCTTTAAATGTTAGTCAGTCTGGTAGGTGTGTGGTTGTACTTAATTGTGGTTTTAGTTTGCATTTCCATGACCAGCACAAAGATGAGGTAGCTTTGCATTGTTTATTGTCCATCTGGATTCCTTGTCTGTGAAGTGCCTGTTTATCTCTTTGGCTCATTTTTTAAATTGGGGTACCTGTCTTTTTTCTGAGAAAATTTTATTTCTCAGAAAAATCTGTTTACATTTTATTAATAATTCAAGGGATTACAGTGAATCTGTAGATCAATTTTGGAAATAAGTGCAAGTTTTATCTACTTTGAATTTGTTGTGGAAATTACTCATTACTGTGAAACAACATGACGTATACTTTTTGTAAGTTTATTTGTCATTTACCTTTGGCTACAGTGTTTCTTGCCTTGCAGAACTTTTTTATGTTTATGAAATAAAGTTTATCAGCTTTTTCCTTTATAGTTTCTAGGATTTATGTCATAAAATTAAAAATCCAATTGAATTTTCAAAATTCTCTAGTGTTTTCTATCATTTAATAATTTCCTTAATGATTAAAATCTAAAGATTTTAATCTTTGATCTACCTGGAATTTATATTATAATAAAGTGTGAAGGTAGGTATCCACCTTTCTTTTTTTTTCAAAGGCTAACCTATTGTCCCAATACCAATTGTTGAACAGTCCATCTTTTTGTACTGATTTGAAATGTTGTCATTATCGTAAATGAAACTCCTATAAGTATTTGGGTTTATTCTTGGACTCTTTTGTTTCATTACCTATTTGTTTATGGTAGTATCACTGTCCCATAGAAATATAATGTGAGCCACAAATACAAGCCACACATAATTGAAAATATTCTAGTACCCACATTTAGAGAAAAAAGAGATGTATTTTTAATCATATATTTTATTTGACTCATTATATCCAAATATAATCGTTTCAACATGAAATCAATATATAAACATTATTACATTTACATTCTTTTTTCATACATAGTCTTTGAAATGTGGTGTGTATTTTATACTTACTTATGGCACATCTCAGTTTGGAATAGCCATATTTTAAGTAGCCATGTGTGGTTACCAGCTACCATATTAGATAGCTCAGGTCAAGAGTAGCCTTAGCTCTGTCGCTAGTTTAGTCCCAGTACTAAGGTCTGACCCTTTTAGGGTTGGTTCAGTGAGATCTCCTCACTCATTGGTTAGAGCTTCAACAATCTCCCAGCTGTGTGACTTTAGAATAGTTTGGCTTACAGCCCCCAGCGGTTATTGATTCCTAAATAGTATACTTTGCCTAGCTCCTGGAGTCTCACCTCCACTTAGTATTCAGCCAAAGACTCAAGGGAACCTCTCTACAGATTTCTGGAACTCCTTTTTCTTCCTAGCTCCCTCCTTTCTAGGACTCTGTAAAGCCCAGTAACTTTCACCTCCTGAATGCCAATCTGTCTCCTCAAATCAACAAGATCACCGGGAGTGTCTTGGAGTTCCCTTCCCCCATCAGGGTCTGGAAAGTGTCTGCAAGCAGCAAGTCTGAGTGATGAGAGGACTCATGTCATTAGTTTCACTTCTCTGAGGGAGCACAGTTGTGCTGTGGGGGATGGGCGTGGTGGGCTGTTAGGCTGGTACTATGTGGTTCTTCTTGATGACTGGAAGCAGAAGTCTTACTTAAAAAAAAAAGTTTGGGGGTTTATTTATTAGTTCTACTATTTAGCTCTTTCATAATTACTTTGCTCTTTATTAGTCCCTTATTATTTTCCTTAATTTTATTCTTTTTATAACTTCTTTTCTTTGTATTCTTTCTTGTTTAATAGAATAAATATTTAGGGCAATGAATGTTTTCTGAGGACTCTTTTAGCTATTTCCCACAATACTGATATGCAGTATTTCTGTGGTCATTATTTGCCAGATACTTTGCAGTTTTGGTTTTGGTTTTCTCTATGATTAAGAATTGTTCTAGAGATAGTAAAAAAGTTGAGATGGTGAAGTTTGATGTTTCAGTTTGCTGCTTCTGTTATTAGTTTTTAGTTATATGGCATTATAAATAAAGTTATCGACACTTCATCATTTTTGAAAATTATTGAAGTTTTCTTTGTAGCTTACTGCATAGTCACTAAGATTTTACCATTAACCTTTGTAAACAATGTATTATTCACTTTTTAGGGTAAAAATTGTTGATTTACCTTAAATGAGTAAATGTTAACAATTTGAGTATACAAAATAAATTTAAATTTACAAAAATATAATATATATGTATGTGTAAGTGTGTGTGTATTTACTTCTTTTTTCACATTGGGTGCCAGTGTAAGATTTTATTTTAAAGATGAGATTTAGTATTAAAAATGTATGAAAGCCACTAGCCTAGATGACCTTAAAGGTCACCAAGAATGTGTCAAATGTGAATATAAAATTGTGTGGACCCTAGAGTGACCCGAGTAGAGCTGAAATCAAAGGGTACCTAAAGTATTTTTTCCTTTCAATTTTCATTCCTTTCTCTATACAATATGCTAATTAAAAAATACAGATTACATAGATCTAGGCCAGGTGTTATACCAGTCTGTTATCAACAAATGAGAGCACATTAAACAGTTTTTAATTAGTCTTAGAAAAAGCAAAGGTGAAATGAAAATTTAATTCTCTTGGACCTTTGTTCAAAATGCATTTTTCCATCTCTACTGTAAGGAGTGAATTTTAATTAGCTTGATTTTCAGTGTTTGGCTACACGTTTGTAATCTTTGTTCACACTTTGGGGAAAATTTTTTGATGAAAGCAATTGGACAATGATGGAAATCTTGTCTGAGCAGAACAAATTGGATTTATCAAATATATTGTGGAATAACTGGCATGCTGCAGCTGGGGAGAGGAAAAACATCAGGGCAGGTGACTTAAAAAAAAATTCCTCTCCCCAAAGTTCTACTATTCCACCTGGCACAGTCTTGTCCTACACAGAGGGACAGCAGCCCAGAGTCGAAAGTGCTTTAGTGCCACATGGATTTGAGTTTGAATCCTGCCTCTGACCCTTTATGGTCGGTAACTTAATTATCTTGATCCTTAATTTCCTCATCTGTAAAATGGGGTAATAATGTCCACTTCGCAGCCTTGTGAGGATTGAAATAGGGGCTGTAATAGGGGCTCATGTAATAGGGGCACAGAGAATGAAATGACCAAGAGGATTTCAAAGGAAGTATCTATGGCTGAGGAATAATTGTGAGGCTCCCAGCTTATTTCCTATAGAGATGAAAGAAGTGGGCAGGGGCCAATCAGTGTGTGTGTATGCTGCTGCTGGTGCTGGTGCTGGTGCTGGTGCTGGTGCTGGTGGTGGTGCTGGTGCTGGTGGTGGTGACGGCAGGCTGGGATGTGTGTCTTCTTAGACCACCTTCTCAATAGCTCTGGGACAGGAAAACCATGGACAGTCTATTGCAGAGGAGTCCATTCAAGATTCTAAACTGTGGCTATGAAGCCCTGAGAGTCATGCTTGCACCGTGAGCTTTGTGAGACAGCTATATGGCCCTCCAGGTCCTTTAGCTAAGTGCACTTCACCAATAAGGAAACGAGTTAGCAGTTTCCCAGCCAGTAAGTAGGTCAAATAACACACATGAGGGTGGGGGAGGGCTCTGGCAAAACATACTATTTAGGGTGATGTGGACAGGTGTCAGAGAGAAAAGGTATAGTTCTGGGCCTTGGAGCTTGTAATTTAAGAGAGAGAACAAACAGAGAAAGAGGAAAAATAAATTTTTCTCTGAGGTCCTCAGACCATGTGTCTAGGGTTGGGTTCAGAATACAGTCCCTATATCTTTTTGTGCATCATTCAGGACTCCTTTCCTGAGCACCCACTGTGCTCCCAGAATTCCCTCCCTGTCAGGAGTGCAGACTCAGGGTTTGACAGTCTGGGTTAATTTCAAGTCTCTCACTCACTGTATTATGCATATATTATACTCGGGGAAGCACCTATCCTTTGGACACCCCAGTGTCTTCTCTTTACAATGGTCACATCAAGAGGAGGGGCGTGGTTTTGATAGTTTAAGGACTTTTTTTTTTAGCATAGGCCTCATGCAAGGCCCTTACCACGGACAGACCATAGGGATCTATTTTCTTCCTTCAAGGTGTTGGTTCTCCACCTGAGCCCATTTTGCCCCCTAAGAAGACATTTGGCAACGTCTGCAGACATTTTAGCTATAACAATGGGGAAAGGGGGGCTTGTAAGTGTTAAGCATTCTGCAATGCATAGGACAGCCTCCCTACTCCTCTCCCCACCACTCCCTATAATTTTGGAAGTAGAAGATGAAAATGGGCCCATCAGAGGTTTTCCTCTCTTTGAAGAGAGGGAAAAATGCCATGATCCTTAATGCCATTTTCACTCTGTGGCCCTGTAGGGACTGCCCTGCAACCTAATTCTGCTATCCTTGACTTCCTGGCTGCACTCCCTCCAGTGGACGCGATCCCCAGCAGGGGCATTCTGGACCATTGTGGCGTCCTTATCCATATACATGCCCCCAATTAAAGACTTCCCGCTGCTGTCGTCGGGAGGAGGGCCCGGGCTGCGGAGTGAAACTGAAAGGAGGAATCCAGCCCTCCTTGAATCTCTCAGCAGGAAGGCGAGGCAGAGCCACGTGCGGAACACGAAAACGCAGGGCTTTTAGAATGACTAGCTTGCTTTGGGCGGACTTCCTGAGGCAGCGGCTCCAGGCAGCGCTCAGCCCAGCCAGGCACAGCAAACACCCCACGGCCCGGAAGGAGGAGGCAGGGCACTAAGGAGGCGAGCGCTGGCTGCCTCCTCCAAGGGCGACCCCGCCAAGTGGCCAGCGACTGAGGCGGGCGCCGGGGTCCAGCCGCACCTAAACAGGTGGTGGCCCAACTTGGGAAGGAACCCCAGTGCAGCTGTGGCAGTGGGGGGGGGGACAGGGCAGGAGAAGGGAAGTTTGTCTTTCCCAGCCTGGGTCCTGGACGCCAAGCCCGGGAGCGCACTCCAACTGCCCCCCAGGCCCTGACTCCCGGGACGCACGTCTGGGCAGCCGGCCACCGCTGGCTGGGCGGGCGCGGCGTGGGTGGCAGGGGAGGTGGGGCCAGCGCCGCGCGGTGCTCCCGAGCCAAGACCTGAGCAGACGGCCGCCTAGAACACTTAGCGGTGGTTAATAATTGATCTCTGACCAACCCGCCTCCAGCAGCGCCCCAGAGGTTGCTCCTGGAGGGTGGGTTGGGGCAGGCAAGTGCCGGGAGGGGAGCGGAGGGCTGTAGGGCGAAGCGCTCCTGGGGCACAGACAAGGGCCGGCGTGCTGCGGGCTGTGGGGCTCCCGGCCTGCCAGGAGATTAGACCTCCTTCCTTTGTGCTCTCCCCGCCTCTCTCTTACACACGCCCCCAAACCCCACCCCTAGGCACCTCCCGGGCCTCTGCCAGGTCGGGCAGCTCCAGGAAGTTTCCATGAAAGCACCTGGAGTACTAAGTTACCTTTTCCAGGTAAGCACGAGTGAGAAAAAACCCTGCTGAGTTGTAGCCAAGAACTCTGGGCTCCCCTGAGAAGGGATACGTTGAGAAGATCTTGGGTCCTGGTGGCTCCTGGCTTTCTTCCTGATGGCTTCACCCGGAGGCCTCGGCAGTGACTGCTCCAATGTTATCGATCACAGCCATATCCCCGAATTCGAGGTGGCCACCTGGATCAAAATCAGCCTCATCCTGGTGAACCTGGTCATCTTCGTGATGGGCATCCTGGGGAACAGTGTCACCATTCGGGTCACCCAGGTGCTGCAGAAGAAAGGCTACTTGCAGAAGGAGGTGACGGATCACATGGTGAGTCTGGCTTGCTCGGACATCTTGGTCTTTCTCATTGGCATGCCCATGGAGTTCTACAGCATCATCTGGAACCCCCTGACAACGCCCAGCTACGCCCTGTCCTGTAAGCTTCACAACTTCCTCTTCGAGACCTGCAGCTACGCCACGTTGTTGCACGTGCTCACGCTCAGCTTCGAGCGCTATGTCGCCATCTGCCACCCCTTCCGGTATAAGGCCGTGTCGGGGCCCTGCCAGGTGAAGCTGCTGATTGGCTTCGTCTGGGTCACGTCCGCCCTGGTGGCCCTGCCGTTGCTTTTTGCCATGGGAGTTGAGTACCCGCTGGTGCACGCGCACGGTCACCGGGGTCTCTCTTGCAACCACTCGCTCACCCGCCACCACGAGCAACCAGAGACCTCCAACATGTCCATCTGTACCAACCTCTCCAGCCGCTCGACCGTCTTCCAGTGCAGCATCTTCAGCGCCTTTGTGGTCTACCTCGTGGTCCTGGTTACCGTGACCTTCATGTGCTGGAATATGATGCAGGTGCTCAGGAGGAGCAAGCAGGGCACCCTGGGCTGCAGGGGGCAGCAGGAGCAGCTGAGGAAGACCGAGAGCCAGGAGAGCCGCGCAGCCAGGAGGCAGACCATCCTCTTCCTCAGTGAGTCCTGGGTGGAGGGCAGCCTGGGCGCACACCCCACCCCCACCCCACCCGGCGGCTCCCTGTGGCCTTCTTAACACTGACGTCTTGCCGTCAGAGTGTAAACTTAAGTTCTTGACGCAGAACAGGCATTGATCTGAGTCTCTGGTTGTTTCTTCTGTCTGTTTTGAGGATGAAGGTTATGGGGAAAACAGCACTAGACCAGAAGTCAGAAGGTCTGGGTATATTTCAGAATAGCACCTTTGGGAACTCCAGCGACTCACAACATCTTGGGTAAAATCGGGATAATAATACAGGGAAAGGGGTGGGTCAAATTAGGTAACGAGGAAGAGGTGGAAGTCCTTGGAGAAAGGCTAAGTATTGTGGGTATATTGAGCCCGCCTTTACCTTGGAGAACCCTTCTCAGGCAGTTAGATTTTGTTTTTGTTTGTTTGTTTGTCTGTTTTTCTTCTCCTTTGGAGAAGCAAGGCTGTTAGAACACACACTCGCCAAGCTGCTGTTTCATTTCCCCAGGTGATCTACCCAATCTTAAGAAACTGCAGCTCTCAGACACTTCTCCCCAGAGTGAGGCCTGAGTTTCTACTGTGGTCGGTCTGTCCCTTATCTGAGCAGAGAAACATGGCAGGGCCGCCTCGTGTTTGTGTGATCGAGAAAATCTGGCTTCACAGATTCCTTGGACTTGACTAATCATCCAAAATACCCAATTCCCATGGAGAGAAAGCTCTTCATTTTCCAAATGTTGTTGTGAGGCAAATATTTAAAGTCTGGCCCTTCTGTCGGGAAGGAAGGAGCCCACCATCTGCAGACCCTCAAGCCTTCAAAAGAGGGGTCTGATTGCTGCCCTCTGAGAGATGGGGCTTCAATGGAGACACAATGTTTGTGCGAGAGAAGCTTTTAAAAAATATTTTTTTAGCAGAAACAAGAAAAAGACGTGGGTGTGTCAGTGTCACCGGGGAGTCGATGTAACAAACGTTTCTCCTCTGCCCTCTCCCCTTGTCAGTGTGGAGTCAGGAGAAGGAACAAATCATGGGACTGTTTGATTTGGTGTGGGAAACCTGAGTAACAGGTTCCAGGACGAAGAGTTTGACATGAAAAGAAAATTGAAGGCAATTGAAGAGATGGAAAGAGCCTAGTCTTGTCCCAGCCCTGACTCTGGCTTCTGGTGTGTTCATACAACTGACTTGACTTTGGGTCTGTGCAAAATGAAAAGAGGGAGTTTGTAATTTTGGGATGCCTCCTTTGCCTCAGGGGCTGTGTTAGGTGATTTACATTTCCATTTCATAGAGGAGGAACTTGAGGCTTACAGAAGAGAAGACCTAGTTCAAATGCACATACGCGGTATGATCAAACAATATGGTGAATGTTTAAATAAAAAAATGTATTACAGTAAAAGACGCATTGCCATTAATCCCCCCCAAAACGCCCCCTCTCGCTTCGAACACACTCATCCCATCATTCTTGCCCCTTTCTGAAGCGGTTCTGGAAGTCCTCTTTCATGAGAGTCTTTAGCTGCGCTGTCGTGGCTGCCTGGATGTCCTGAATAATTATGACTTTGGGGAAGAGCCAGAAGTCTCATGGTGCCAGATCTGGTGAATAAGGTAGATGAGGACACACCGTAATGTTTTTATTTGACAGAAATTACCGTGCCAGAAGTGATGTGTGACACGGAGCGTTGTCACGATGCAGGATGAAGTAAAGACAGTCATGAAAGAAGACTTCCAGAGCTGCTTCAGAAAGTGGCAAGAACGATGGGACAAGTGTGTTTGAAGAGAGGGGGAGTATTTTGAGGGGGATTAATGGCAATGTGTCTTTTACTGTAATAATTTTTTTTTATTTAAACATTCACTATATTGTTTGATCACACCTTGTAAATGTAGCTTCCAGATCTCTCTTTGCTTCTCAGGGAAAGGAAATGATTGGCTGTCTGTGGCTGGTGAAGGGAAAAATTAAATAAAGCAGGACTTTGCCAAGGAAGGTGCTACCTAGATTAGGCTGGTGGTGTTGCTGCCTCCCAAGACCAGCCTTTCTGGAAGTTGGAGTAAGAAGACAACTTTCTCTGGAGACTTTGGAAGGGCCCATAACCCAACTCACTCTCTCTCACCCAAATGGCTGCTGCCCAAAATATTCCAGGAAGAAATGAACATCGCATTTGCTTAACGCTTGAACATCTGTGGAAAGGCTAGTTCTCTCTTCTCCCAAACACCCTTAAGCATAGCTTAAACTTTTAGCAGTACTTTATACCTCAGTATGAATGAATTTCCTTCCCCTATCCCCCTCCCTTTTTTTTTTTTTGAGTTCAGGTCACCTACCTCCTACTCTAATTTAGTAATATTACGGCTGAATTGAACCAAGGAAAAGTAATTGATTATTGATTTCTCTTTGTTCTCTATTGGACCAGCCTCTGTGACTTTTTGTTTTTCCCTGCATAGATGTCTCTTTTCCTCCCGCGGGATATTGTTCCAGCTTAAAGTCAGTCCCCATTTTGAAGCATAAAATCAGAATGCCACAGCTTTTATTTAGAGATGAATAGGACCTTGAAGATAGCTCACACAATTATCCTCTGGAATGAGTTTGTTCTTGAAGCTGCTCTCATTCCTTACTTCTAGTTCTCTCCCTCTTTCTTGTAACAACCATGTATTCATCACCCACTGTGTTCCAGGCATACAGATTGTTGAGTGGCAATCAGGTGCTCCAAGTATGATAATGTCTCAGAGAAATTTACCGTTTGTATTTAGCCCGTTTCCTCTGCAGTAGGTTTTCAAAGCAATTCTTGTAAATGTGCCACTCTCCCAGTGAATTTAAAGAGCTTTTAAAAATAGGAACCTCACTAATTAACTCAAATTAGGAAATAAATTAATGGAGTGAAGAGGAAGAAATCATGGCCTGCATCCATCAGATTAATACAATGCAATTTACTTTGTGGGTTTCATAAAACTTAAGCTTTGGGGCATTTTTAACCCAGAACAAATGAATATATAAATTGTTTACAAATTGCTGAATTTAATATAGTGAGTTAGCTGTCGTTTTAGCATTTCAGCTAACAGATGTATCAAATTAAAACAAATATTTGTTCATTTCAAACACTTTGCATTTAATGTGAAATGTAAATGATGACATAGCACAAGATGTCTTTGGAGCTCTTGAGGCAATAAAAAAACAATTAAGGATTTCCCCCCTTGTTGTAAGAATGCTAACTTCTGCATAACAGAAACAAAAGTCATAAATCTACCCGAGATAAGGAAGTCTATGTAGAAAATATTAATTTCCTTCCTACATCTTTTGCAACTGTGTCTCAGTCTAGTTGAGGTGCTGGGCTGGTGAATAATGAAAACAAATTGGGAACTCTGGGAGAGAAAGAGATGCTGGGATGCCTCCTAGCTCTCAAGCAATTTGCAGGAGAAAACAAAAATAACATAAAAGTGTACATTCCTGGAAACAACGAGTGTCTCTTCATAACTCTTGGAAGCTCAATAAGAAATTAGTGCTAGGCTTATTACCTTTTGCAAAGTTATGGCTGATATGGTCATGGTAGTACTCATCTGGTGACAGAATAGGTTGCTGGTCAGGATATCTGCCTCTTCTGGAGAAACCAACTGGTGCATTTGGCTTTTTATTCTACAGTTGTTGAGGATATGCAAAATGGGCCTTCTTTTCAACAGGCTTTCCCAAACCTTCCGTCTTATCTTTCTCAACTCTCCCTTGGAGCTGTTTTCAGTGCATGTGGCATACAGGTCCATGGACGCCACTATTTGTGTCATTGCCCATGTGGCTTGCTGTTAGATGGCACCCACTCAAAGTGGGGGAACAGTAGTTTAAAAGAAGTATATTGGATTTTTCTGTTGGGGTTGTAAATTGGTGCAGCCACTGTGGAAAAGAGTATGGAGGTTCCTGAAAAAAATTAAAAATAGAACTACCATACAATGCAGCAATTCCACTTCAAAGAAAATGAAAACAATAATTTGAAAAGATATGTACACCACTATGTTCACTGCAGCATTGTTTTCAATAGCTAAGACATGGAAGCAACCTAGGTGTCCATAGATAGATGAATGGATGTGGTACATATGAGCATATAAATAGAATTTTACTCAGCCATAAAAAGAATGAAGTCTTGCTGTTTGCAACAACATGGGTAGATGTTGAGGGTATTATGCTGAGTGGAGTAAGTCAGACAGAGAAAGACAAATGCCTGATGATCTCATTTATATTTGGAATCTAAAGAACAAATAAATGAACAAACAAAACAGTAACAGACTCAGAGGAACAGAGAACAAACAAACCGATCATTGCTAGAGGAGAGGGGGTTTGGGGGATGGATGAAAAAGGTGAACAGAAAGAAGAGGTACAAACTATCAGTTAGAGAGAGAGAGAGAGAGAGAGAGAGAGAGAGAGAGAATGGGGGAGAGACGGGGGAGGGAGAAAAAGAACTGAGATGTTGATAGTGAGTCCTGTTTATGTGGGGACAATCAGTATCTGGCAAGAACTCTTAGTTCCTTAAAATGGAGTCCAACATTTCATATGAAAAGAGGTTTGACTGGGACTTCATTGTGAAAAACAAAAGTGAAAATTACGAAAAGAAATTTGTCTTATATTTTATCAAATGGGTTATAATTATACGTTAATTCTTAGCATAATTTTTCAGAATGAAACAAGTGTGGCTTTGTTGAGGGCATAATTTTTCTGGTGAAACTGTCTGATGGGCTTTGTGTCGGATCCTCTCAGCAAGGTGACACAGAGGGCTTCCTTCCAAGGCCTTCTCCTAATCCTTTGCTCTTTGAATCACCGTCATTGAAGCACTTGTCCCGGCATCATTCTTGTCAATTTTTCATTCTTTCAGGATTGACTGGTCTAATTCGGCCAGACCTTCCATGGTGAGTAGCTTGGCGTCTGTTTCATGTGTTTCTCCAGCTCCCGTTCATTAACTTCATGAAATTCTGCACCCCACAATAAAATTAATTGAAAAATCAACCTCTCTACCCTAGTGTATATCAACTGATTACGTGGAAATGGAAGCCTTTAAATGCTTCTAAAATGCCAGCATTTTAAAATAGTTGTTGGATTAGCTTAAATATCGGTCTTATAATCACGTTTATGTCTTTAATTTTCTTAGCAAAAGCTTTTTCTGTGCTATAAAGGGATATGCCAATTCAGTCTCTCAGGGAAATATTACCAAAATTAAATTAGTGACTTATTTGGTATATTATTTTGACTCGAATGTTTGGCTATTTCAGGAAAAAGTTTTGCCTCAAATATTCAGGCTATCGCCTGTGTTCTCTTCTTCCCTTTACTGAGGTAGACGTGGCTGTAATAAGTGGTATTTCATGCTTGTTTTTCTATTTGTGCTATCTGTCATAAATTGCAAGTGTCCTGTGATCAGCCTGGCAGACAAATATAATAATGCTGCTTTATTTTTATAATCAGGCTGTCTCGAAGATTTCATTTCTGGGCTGGAGAGATGCATAGTTCTCGTGCAGGGGAATATTGGAATCCCAGTCCCCATTCATTAGCAAGTCTGTTCATCTGTCTTAGTTGCATGCCTCATGGGGGCTGCCAAAGTGTAGCAAGGCAGCAGAGGTCTCAGCTGAGCAAGGCATTCGGCTTATTAATGCTAAAACCATTCAGAATAAAAGCCATTTGAGAGCCGAGACAGCACAGAGGAAGAATATTGAATTAGGAATCAAGGAACCCCATTCTGCCCCAGTAGACAAGGTCCCCTGGTCTACCCGTTGAATGACACTGCCATCTCTACTGCCTTTTCCTTCTGCCCTCCTTCTCTGCTGGTCTCCCACCCTGGGACAATCCAACTGACTCTCTACCTCTACTCATTGGCTACTTACTGAGCACCGGAGAGAAGACTGGTCATCGTTGTTGCTGTAAGTTCTTGTAAACAGATGTGTTCAGCCTCACCTGGGCCCTCCTCTCTAGTGGGCACCTTCCTTTCTGAGGACCTTCAAAGAGCTCAGGCTCCTGGAATACCTTTCTTTGCATCCAGCGAGTCTGCTGTGTACGTGAGGGACCTAAACTTGACGTGTCACCACTGGAGGAATGTCTGCATCTATTCTTGCCTTGTCCAGGCTGTTCTTCATGCTGCAGCCACTGGGATCTCAGTGATGGCCCATTCCACAACACAACAAATCGAAGCCCATTCGTGGCTTCCCAATGGCTCTTATGTCAAGGGTCAAAATCCTCACCATAAGACCCCGCATGGTCGGCTGCCTCCTCAGCTTTATCCAGAGAAGTTCTCCCCTTATGTTAATCTGCTTGGACTGACATAACAAAATACCACAGACTGAGTGGCTTCAACAAGAGGCATTTATTTTCTCACAGTTCTGGAGGCTAGAAATCTGAGATTAAGGTGCTGGCAGTGTTGGTTTCTAGTGAGACGTCTTCCTTAGTTTGCAGATAGCAGCCTTCTCCCCGAGTCCTCACATGGCCTTTCCTCTGTGCACACTCCAAGAGAGAAATCTCTTCCTTTTCTGGTAAGGACACCAGTCCTGTTGGATTCGGACCCTACCGTATAACTTCATTTAACCTTCATTCCCTCCCTGAAGGCCCTATCTCCAAATACTGTCACATTGGGAGCTTCAACATATGAATGTGGGGGGGGGGGACCCATTTCAGTCCATAATACCCCTCAATGGCTCTGCACCACTGGCCCCCTTCAATTCCTCCGACGGTCTGTGGCTAGGCTCTCTCCTAACCCCTGGCCTTAGTACATGCTGGGAAAAGCCCAGGATGCTTTTCCCCATTACCCCGTGCTCTACCTGCCTCCCTCCAACCCCTTCACCACGTTAACATCTTTAGATCAACCCTGGAATGTCTGGCCCATCCTCTCCGGCTTGATTAATCCTCCCTTAAAACAAGATTCACAGTTATAATTTTACATTTTATTGGGAGATCATTCGATTGATGTCTGTCTTCCTTTTAATTCCTTGAGGGAATTTAGCTCCCTAACACTGTACCTCCATTCTAGTACAGTGCCTGGCACGCAGCAGATGTTCAATGAATATTTGTTGACTGAATGAATAAATGAAGGAGACTCAGCTTGGAATTGGGAAATGATGTTCTGTTTTCCCTTGGGCGATCCTCCCTATAGAAGTTATCATTCCTCAGAAATTTTCTGGCTACTCCAACCTAAAGACACTCTCTTGGAAAGGAATCTGATTCCTTCCAGGCCTCTGAAAAGTCGAGCCATCATAGAGAACACTTAAGATTTTATCTCCCCTGAGCAAAGGAAAAGTCTGTGTTGATCAGCCCCCGAATATCAGCTTTTACCGTGTGTACCTGCCAGAGTAACC
The DNA here is from genome assembly GCF_964194185.1 of Rhinolophus hipposideros. NCBI lineage: Eukaryota > Metazoa > Chordata > Mammalia > Chiroptera > Rhinolophidae > Rhinolophus > Rhinolophus hipposideros. The sequence goes on from NC_138052.1 coordinate 15,078,920, forward strand.
ATGAAATGAAAGTGATTGGGGTGGTATTTAACAATTCTTGTTAAATGGTTTCATAGGATGTTAATGTAAGGAGACAACTCTAAAAATTATTGCTTAGCAGGCCCTTTTGCCACTTGCTAACAAGGGGGTTCTCAGGGTAATGGGTAGAGGATGCAGAGGGTGCAATATTTTGAAAATATTCAACCAGTATGTGTTTATTTCCCTCTTAAATTGCATTCACTTGCAGCCATTGCCCACAAGTCTGAGCCATGAGGCTTATCAGCTCAGGGAAGGCAAAAACAGGTACTGCCTAGTACAGAGGACTTATTTTGAGTCCAAATGCTGGATTTCTTGACCCCTTTAGCTAGGTAGTTGTCTTGAAAGCCAGGCTTTCTGAAGGGTGAACAAGGATTGCTTAGCTCTGTACTCTGCCTTTCTTGTATCATGAGCCGAGCTCATTGGGTCAGCTCTGCCACCACACAGCCAGTTCAGACAAAACCAAAGCTCAAGGCCTTGAAATTTCTCCTTGGAATCCACTGAAGGGTTTTCAGAAGTAAAGCCACACAGGTAAATTTTGGTGCTTCCTCTGGGACCTTATAATTTGAGTCAAAATTCAGTCCTGGTCATGTTCCCAGAGTGAAAAAGAGACAACCCTACATGGAGACGCGTTTTGGCAGAGCAGCTGAGGCCCGTTAGTTTCCTCCTGCCATTAGCCTGACCTCTGATGCTCGGTTTTCCTAAGCCTTGCTGCTGTCGAAGCTCTCCCTCGCCAGAGAGTGCCTCTGCTTCCATTCAGCTCTTCATGTGTTTCCAGCACAAAAGCCCCAGCTGCCCCAGTATTGCTTAGGGTCTGGTCAGAAGGCAGCTCCAGGGAGCTGAACTGGTCAGAGTAGCTCTAACTTATCTCTATTGTGCAATGGCCTGCTCATTCCTCAGTGATAATTTCAAGTCCCCACTTATTCCTCGAAGCCTTTTTACACTGTCCTTCCCACAAATGATGAGCCATCTTTGTCATTTCTCAGATGGGGACACAGGAGTTGTCTCCCTGACTATCCTTGGAGCTTCCTGAGATCAGGGGCCTTGTATGCTCATACTTCTTCTATCTTCTTCACTTCCAGGGCTGGGGACGCAGTGGCTGTGCACGGTTTAGTAGATTCAGGGATTGAAATCCTGTACAGTGGCTGCTGCTCCTGGAAAAGAGGGCAACCATACAAATTCGGATCCTCAGAAAGTCACTTTAGCTCTACGCAGAAATCTGAGGTGGCTCCCCAAATTCCTGAGCCGTGTGTACACACACGTGCTCCCACTTACTCAAGCAAACACTAATCGAGGTGTTACAGGGAAGGGATTTTACAGAAGTAATTTAGGCACCAATTCAGTTGACCTTACACTAGGTAGGTTTTCTGTGTGAGCTTAATCAAGTCATATGATCCTTTAAATCTGGGTCGAGAGGTCAGAAACAGGGGAAGTCAGAGATTCAAAGCATAAGAAGGGTTTTATGGGGGAGAAATTCTCCGTTGCTGGCTTTGGAGGTTGAGGGGACCACTGGTGGGGGATGTAGTCCCTAGGAGCTGAGAGCCAGTAAGGGAGTGAGAACCACAATGAGCTGAGAGGCGGATTCCCCTAAAGCCTCAACACCTTGACATCCTGAGCAGAGATCCCAGCCATGCTGTACCTGGAGTTCTGATCTACAAAGCTGTGAGCTAATGAATAGATCATGTTTTAAGCCACTAAATTTGTATTATTTTAATGTAGCAGTAGAAAAGGAATACATTCTCTTAACTCTGTTAAGGGGGTGGTTGTAAGGTAAACATATGTCCTGCCTTAGTTACATCTTCCAAGAAAGGCCCGATCTCTGGAACCTTCTCTTTGAAAAGCCCCACCTTCCAAGAACTGCACCCATGGACCAGCCATTTCTTGATTCACCAACCATTTAGTGAGCACCTGCTAAGTGTGTGGTGATTAGGAAGTTTTCCGAGCTCCAGGGCAACGTGGAATTGTCTCTGGACTTTTAGACTGTTGTGTGGGAATTCAGAATTTGCTGTTTGTGTCCTGCCAGCTAGGTGTTTGGAATCCAGGATACCTCAGTTGTTAAAGAGGAAGACTGTAATGAGTTGATCCAGTTATCAGCCTTTTGGTAGCTCTTTTCCCCATAGCCTGGCACTTAGTAGGTGACAAATAAATGTTTGGTGAATCAATGAATGCCTGGGCAGCTTTGCTGCTTCCCAGGGCCTTCTTCACCAGAGGTGAGAGTGCTTACATTCTTTACCATTTAGCTCCAAGTGGAAAAAAGGGGGAGGATGCCAACTCCAGTGCTGTAAGCAAGCATGAATAAGAGAGATGTCTCGGGCTAACAAGCTTTAGCATTTTCTGATGTTAGGGTTCCTGCCAATTGAGAAACTTGACAAAATTTCCTGTTTACACTTACTGTGTGTAAGAGCTATTCTGACAGCCGGAGGCTTTTTAGACATCTCATCACACTGCTTTACACATTTCAAGGGTGGCTGGTAGTTGGAGAGTGGTGTTACCAGAATCTGACAGACGGGAATCAGGAGGCAAGGCTGCAGCTTCAAATTGCTATCATACTTGTTAAATGTGTAACTGGTTATGAAACTAAAGTCATGCAGAAATGGGAGTCATGCCCAGCTGAGAGTGATGAGGTTCATTGAACTTGTAGAGGAAAGCCATCATCTTTCACTAGTGAAGGGGAAGAAAAATCCAGCTTATTTTAGAAATAAAACACTACGTAGAGGGTGTTTGGGCAGAGCTGAAGTCATTTGGTCTCTGGCTTTATGTATTATTCCTTGGAAGACATGATATACTAGCAGAAACAAAGCTTTCTGGGAAATTTATGGATCTACTTTATGCTGCAATTTTGAATGATTAAATATCAAGTTGAAATGACAGCTGCATATTTTGTATATTTAAAGGGTAGCTGATGGGTTATCATTGTTTTCCAAGTTCAAGTTTGTCTTGACACAGGAGAAAAATAGGAGTCCTTGGTAACTGAAGGTTGCTTTCCAGAGGATGAAGGAAGCTTATGTAGAAGCAGGCTGTTTTCCTTCTTGGGCCTGGGGCTTTCCTCATTATTGAATCTGTTGAAGGCCCATGTTCTCCAGGAAGTCTTCCTGGACTGGCTTTGCCCTGTTCTAATCACTCCAACAGGTCTTTGCATTTTACTTTCGTGCTTCATTCATCAGGTATTTATGAAAGCCTAAGATATGCATGATAGCATTTGGACTGTAGAGATTAACATGCGAGTTCCCTTCTTCATGGAGCTTAATATTTCTCGAGTTAGGGCATCAAAGTATAGAGGTTGAGCTTTGCAGAAGGAAGCCTGCAAATACCCTTGATGAGGAGCGTTGCTAGTTATGAAGTAAACTGGTTACTTCATAAACTGGTGACAACTCCAGAATTTTGAATGAGGTGGTTAATTGGCCTTCATCTCCCCCAGAGATGTCGTCTGCCATTTTGATATTCACAGTGTGTGATCCGTGGATCAGCACCAGTAGCATCACTGGGGAAATGCTAAACTGCACCTACTGAATGAGAATCTGCACTGTAACAGGTCCCTGTGATTCCGACGCGTGCGGCAATTGTGAGAAGCCCTCCTCTACAGCACTTGGAGGAGATTCTTTAACTCAAAAAGATTAGAAAAGGATGAATCTGGAATGATGAGACTCACCACATATAATAAGAACTATGACTAGCTTGCTGTGTCGTTGTTACACGTGGGAATTTGCTCTATGACATTTGGGCACAAGAAACTTTAAACTACTTGATTTTTAAAAAGAAACTGAAACCTGGCTCCAAGCCACTATTGGCAGAGTGGTACAATTCAATCTCCGTGAAGTTTGGATGAGGCTTCCCCTTCTCATGTTCTATGAAAATTCAAGGGGGTTTATCAGGTACCAGAAAATGAGGCATTTGGTCTTTCATTCGAAGTAGTTGTTTTGTTCATTATCCTTCTTGTTGCTCCTTCTGCTCTAGGATTCTGCTGCCAAGGCTGGCAGAGCAGTGGGACCAGCCAGCCATTTTCCAGAATTGTCCAAGGTATTAATCCATTGAAATTTGAGCTGACCCCAAAGTCAGTGTTATTCCCTAAGCAGAGAGATGGGCTCTTAAAAAAAGAATGTGATCCAGCTAGGGGTGTAAAATGGGGAAGGAAACACCATAATGCCAAGTCTGGTGTACATATGTCTTGCTTTTAGGCTGCCTGGCAGCTTTTGAGTATTTTCCCTCAAAATTTTATATTTGGGGACTTTCCCTCTCTTTGAATCCTGCTTCCCCAAAGTAGTGGTCAGAAACTTGCTTTCCCAGCGTCCCTTGCTGCTAGGGTGCAGAAAGTGACCTGGGCTGTGTCAGTCATCTGTACTGGTATAAGACTGTCTCATTTGGAAGAGAGTGATGGGAGGGAGGAGCAGATACATGGTGTCTTCTTAAGGACAGGGCCAGTGTATGACAAAGTAGCATTGAGAGAGAGCAACTGCAGGAGAACTAAGAGCAGCGTCCTAAGCCAGGTGTTGGTAGTGCCTCTGCAGTAGGGAGTCCATTGGCATAGTCTGGTGGGATAATCTGATGTGATTCTTGGTTGCATATCCAATTCTCTGGCCCTTCTAGAGATTATGTGAAAAAAAACAATAACAGCCTCATTTCCAGTTTAAACTGGAATGGGCTTTGTTGTTTGTACGATGAACTGTGTATGTCCAGATAATAGGTACTAGAACAACTGGACTGGAGTCGGGGACCCAGAGGGGAGCAGTGGATAGTAGTTCTAGATGGGAAATGTAGTTTGGGTCACGTATGGAGGAAATGGATAACTAGTCTGAAGGATTCGGACTCCATATTGGAAGTAATGGGAAGCCATGGAAGGCTTTGCAGAAGAGAAATGGCAGGAAGAGAGCAAGAAGACTAATATGGCCAGGCTGTATGGGGAGGCAGTGTGAGGAGTGCAGGGGTGGAAATGGTATGGTGTCATGGACTCTGATGAGAGCGAATTGACAGGTTTGGCCATGAAGGGTCATCAGGGGTGGTAGTTGTCAATCCTGCTACATATTGGAATCATCTATGGAGTGCTAAACAATGCCACACTCCTTTCACAACCAGATCTTCAGGGGTGTGGCCCTGGGCATCTGTATTATTTAAGCTCTGTAGGTAATTCTAGTCTGGGGCAAGGACTGAGAATGGAGTAAGAGGAAGTTGGAAAGGAAAGCTGAGCCTGACTCTGGAGACCTTGAATTTGGTGGATGTGCCAAAGTTCTTTGACTGAAAGCCACAAAACCCGATCTTCACTAATTAAGAAGAAAAATGGAATTTTCTGGAAGTATAAGAAGTGTCTCACAGAGTCAGATGAAAGGCTGAAGAAGAGCCAGACTGCTCAGGGATCTAGGGGGAAGAAATTTGGGGACAGCCTGCATGGGATCCATCATCAAGGAGATATCATCTTCAGACATTCGCTCATCTTTGTTGTCACTCTATTCAGGGTCAGATTCCCCGGGGTGAGGCTCTTGTTGGAAAAGTTGAGGTGTGTCCATTTGGTGGTGAGGCTGAGAGTAGGGCAGCATGATGGACAGTGTCAGCAAGACTCCATGCAATGAGAGCCATGGTCCCCACAGGAGAATTGATGCCGTGCCCAGAAAAGGAGGTAACAGAGCCAGGAACAGAAACAGCAGACCCCCCCGCAGGGGCCTTATGGAGCGTGGTGATTAGTGTCATCCTTGTTGAGTTGATTTGCTCTAGGCAGACTTTCCTCCCACTTTGTTCTTGTGTGATTCCCTCTCTGTATCTTCTTTCTCTTGCTGAGTCCTTAGTGATAAGACTCAGGTCCTGGTGCATGAGCCAGTTAGAGGGAGGAGGGAAGGGGCAGGCAGCAGTCTCCCCTCTCTCAGAATGCAGCTTTCGGGAGGCTGGTTAATGCCAAATCCACCGGGCATATTTCCTGCCTGGGAACCTGACTCATTCACCCAGGTCACTGATTAGATACTGGATTGCGGCTTTTCATCATCACCAAACCAGTTTCTGTTTGAACCCTGACCTGGAGAATGAAGGTCTGTGGCCTGGCTCTAGGTCAGAGGTGCTCTGTGCCTCCTCAGGCATTTTCCAGTTATGTCTTCATATCCTTGTTTCAGATGTGACATCCCCCACTTGATGTCAAGAATATTTCCCACTTAAAACAGGGAATAAACGAGGTACATTCTTTGCCTTCTGAAAATTCAAAAACATTTTTAAAGAAAGAAACAAAACATCATTTGTGAAGAGTCTTTTTCTTTTTCTTTTCTTTTTTTTTTTTTAGAAAATGTTGAAACTCTGATTAATCATTGATTTTTATATCAGCTCCATTCTTATCACTAGGGGAGGCAAGCGCTGTTTTCTCTCCCTGCAGGTTGAGAAGCTGCTCCCCACAGCAGCTTCTCAGTCTCTTCTCCTGGTGGTGATCTTGGAGTGGGCGTCACACGCACTTTGAGCCTTCCCTGTGGAGCCTGACGTGAGCGAATGGCACTAAGAATAGGTGCAGAGAATATGACCCGTACAGGCTTCACAGTGGATGTGGCCATAAGGGTGTAAGGGCTCTGTCTTAAGTGATGTGAATGATGGCAGCAGTGGTGTCTGCTGTAACCAGTTACCATGAACTTGGTGGCTTAAAACCACAGAAGTGTATGCTGTCACAGTTCTGGAGTGCAGAAGTCTGAAATCTGTTCCGTTGGGCCGGAATCAAGGTGACAGCAGGGCCGCACACCCTCAGGAGGCTCTGAGGGAGAATCCCTCCCTTGCCTCTTCTGCTTTCTGGTGGCTGCCAGCATTCCTGGGCTTGTGGCTGCATCACTCCAGTCTCCAAGTCTCGTCCCTTCAAATCTCCCTGCTTTATCTTCACATCCCCATCTCCTCTGTGTGTATCAGGTCTCCTTTTGCCCTCCTCTTATGAAGACACGTCTGATGGAATTTAGGGCCCGTGCTGTTAATGTAGGATAATCTCTCCATCTCAAAATCCTTAGCTTCATCATATATACAAAGACCCCTTTTCCTTATAAGGTAACATTTACAGATTCTAGGGATTAGGACCTTATATTTTGGGTGTACATTTTTTCAGCCTACGACAGGTGGCAAAGAGGTGCCAGTACAAATTTAATGTGGTATGTGATCATAGTCCCTTGACCTACAAAGAAATGCTGTAGAATAGCTCAAAAAGCATATGTTTCAATCCCCTTTGTATCACTCACAGACCCTGGGCAAAGCAGTTTAGAACTTTCATTATCTCCCCATTGGATGCCCTCTGACCCCAAAGGTTGGTTTGAGCATCCAGGGGAAGGCCTTGAAGCCTGTTTTGAGGCTCCAGTGCAGTACCTGGCATAAAGTAAGTCCTTAATAAAATCTAGTTTCGTATAGTGATCTGATATATAAATAATTGATCATTCTGATCATTCTGATCATGATCTTTCTGATCATGATACAGAAATAACTCTGGTTGAGGACTCAAGAGAACTTTGTTTTAGTCCTTGCTGGACTACTGATACATCATCTTGAGCCAATCTCAGCTTTTTTTCTTCGAGGGAGCATGAGGGGAGTAGCCTTGAAGAGTTTGTCTCCACAGTCTCCATAGCAAAAACATGAAAGGGGATCTGGGTTCTAGTCTTAAGCCCTCCGTGGAGTAGCATGTCTGTGAAGTCTCCTCTTTATTGTAAATATGTGTGGACATTTACGTTTCATTCCATTGTGTATCATTGCCTGATGCAATACAACAATGTTTTAAGTTCCTTTTCACAGCTTAAATGTGGCAACCCAGGAAAGGTGATTCCTGATGGCTGTAAGGAGCCTGTGGAACATTCTTAGGTGGCTCTGGCTATGTTCTTTTCCCAGGTGGAGAGGTTTAGATTCTGAAGCTCTCTGAGGTCTCTACATTTCTGAAATTGTTTGCCTTTGACCTCTGTTCTGTGAGAAGTTACTGGAAGAGCAAGACCAGCTCCAGGCCCTGGCAGCCATTCTAGATGGGAAACATGGTATTTTCTTGATGTACCAGTAAGACCAGGACACTACTGGCCGTAGCAATTGATACATCAAAATGAATTTTGGAAAGACTGTCATCAAGCCGAGCTTTACTTCCCAAAACACAAAAGCTCTGCCTGGGGAGGGAAACATGACTTTCATTGTGAAATAAACAAAGTTACATTACTGATGTCATGCCAATTGATCTGAGATGTAGGCGCCATGGAAACCAACTGTTCCCAGAATCCACATTCCCCGTGCCCATTGAAACTTGAGTCACTGAAATCATGTTCTCTCCATTTTGCCCATTTTAATAATAATGAGAACATTAAAATGACATTCTGAATTTATGCTGCACTTGTCTGTGAAGTGCTCTAAGCACTGTGGAGACAGTGTCTCATCAATTCTCACCACAAAGTGGCGAAATGTTGGTAGCAGGTAATATGTGTAATTATATTAAGCTTAGTAAAGAGCCCCCGGGGCTGGAAGAAACTTCAGTGATATGGGAACGTGTTGCCTTGTGGGTAGCCAACGGGTAGAAACTCTGGGTTCTGCTTTGGCTCTCTGCTTTGCCCATCTCTCTCTGCCTCAGTTTCCATCGTTCAGATTGAATAACAGAAGTGTGTCCCCTCACCCTGCAGCAGTGTTATGTCAATGATTGTGAGTACTAATCGTAGTAGCTGATGTTTTAGTTTATTGAGTATTTCTATGTGTCAGGTGTACTGAGAGCCTTTTATATATTCATTCATTGAATTCTCACAAAAAACCCTGTAGGATGGGTATACTTATTGACTCTACAAATAAGCAAATTGAAATACAGAGAGTTTAAGGAACTTGCCTAAGGTCACACAGCAGTTAAGTGGCAGAAGTGGATTTGACGCTGGGCACGTGGGTTCTAGAGCTTGTGGTATTGCCACTTTAGAAATGCTTGAACTTTGATATTGTAATACAGTATACACACACACACACACACACACACACGCCCACACAGCAAACGAAAGTTTCACGGAACCATATTCCCCCATCTTTACCTTAGAATGTGAAATGCATTTGGGTGTTTCGTATTCATTTCATTAATAAAAATGCCAGCCTTGAGCCACTAAATTGAGTTGATGAACTGATAAGTCTTGACCCACCATTTGCAAAGTGTTGCTTTGCACCAGAGTCCCTGCATGCTCAGGGCACTGGGCTGGGGAAGAGAGCTGCAGGGAGTGTGTGTGATGGGGGCGGGGTGAGGGTGTTGGACGGGACCAGGAAGTGTGAGGTGTGGCTCCTCCCAGCATGGCCTCCTGGGGTTTTGTGACTGAAGGGGTGTGTCTGGGCCTGTGAGTGATGGTGAGCAGCAGCTGCCTCACTCTCCTTTCCCACCTTGGACCTAATGGTCTGCAGTGTCTTTGCAGCCTGCACACCTGGGCTTTGTCTATAAGTCAAACCAAGGTATTTACTGAGCAGCCGGCGTGTGCTGGGCCCACAGTTCTCAGGCTCTGTCTGGGAGGGCTACAGAGAAGCATAAGGCATGTCTTGACTTCAGGAAACTGCAAGCCCTCAGAGAAGGAAGATGGACAGGTGAAGGGAGATTCAAGTTCTATTTGCCTCCTCCTAGTAGTGAGACCTTGGACAACACAGTTGACCTTTAAGAGCCTTTCTGTCTGGCTGCAAATGAAACTTGAATGAGACAATGCTGGTACAAGGGCTTCATGCAGCATGAAGTGTTATGAGGAGGCTATTAGCTGTCATCATAGCTGTACCTCCATATACGGAGAGCTTGGTGTACCAGGCCGTGTCGGGGGTCCAGGGGAGGGATGGCTGTGCTGTAGCAGTCAGACCAGCATCTGAGCTTCTACCAAGGGGCATTTTCAGTTTCTGGCCAGGATCATGGTTGTAGTAAAGGGATGGAGACAAACAGATACGCCACGGCCAACCAGTCATGTATAATCTGTGCTTATGTATACTCAGGCCATAGCTCTGACTCATATGAAAGGATCCTCAGCTGCTTTCATGACTTTTACATGTCCTCTTGGCCTGAGGTTCCCGGCAGATGACCACTTAATTTACTTAGGCTGGGAGTCATCAGACTATATCCCGGCAAGGCCTGTCTCTGTGCGGCTCGTGATAACTGTAATGTAAGAGTGGTTTTTCCATTACTAAAGAGTTATAGAAAAAAAAAAAAAAAGAATATCTGACAGTGGCTATGTAGTCCTGTAAAGCCAAAAATATTTACTATCTGCGTCTTTAAAGAAAAAGTTACGAGACTGGTACCTTCGGCCCCAATGTACATGATCCTTGTTTCATGTTGGAAGCCTGACTTTGTTCTGAATCACCCATTAGTCATTCTCCCTGCCCTTTTCTCACATCCTAGGGGCACAGAGTGCCCACACACTGGAGAGAAGAGAAACATGCATGCAATTGCTCATTTCCTTGCTCCCTGCTTGTCAGGAGTTCCCCTGCTTTTCTCTGAAAGCACATCAATATGTAGCACGGAGCATGTATATATTTAGTTTTTTTGGCACATCAGTGATTAGTGCCAAATGCCAAAATTCTGGGCTATAGCCATGATGCCATCTATAATAACATTCATAAGCATATTCCCCCATGATGCAGCTTTCCATTTTTCCAGCGTAAATAATCTGGGAGGCCAAATTGCAATCGTGATTCATCTTCACGCTTCACCTGGCTATTTGTAATAAGCATGCAATGTGAAATTTCATCCAAATAAGCCATTAAACCCGGAAAATCATAATGTAGTCAAGACCCTCGTTTATTTTTAAAAATCAAGAGAAAACCAAAGGTGCGTGGCCGCTTTTTTTTTTCCTGTTTTTGCAATAGTGTCTTGATGACAGGTTAATGCACAGCTCAAAATAAAGGTACTGTGGGTAGAAATAGCCTTTCAGACACACGGAGGCCATATGCCAACAGGCTTCTGGCAATGGCTATGAAGGAGGACGGATTACTTTAACAGCTTTGTTGAAAATAGAGTTGTACTGTGCAGGTGGCTCAGACACGGCTCTACTTGACAATAGTGGGGCTTTTGTCACAGGGAAATTGGGTGCTTTGGATAAGTTTGAGACAGTCCTTATCTTTTCCATAGAGCAAAATACTACTACATAGAGAGAGAACAGAAAGTTGCAAAGGAATATTCTGATTGAATACCTTCCAGAAAAATGGATAGTTTGGGAAAAACACTTTAATTCGCTTCAGATCATTGTTTGGGGGCTCATTCCTGAAGTGGGTCTATTCTGATACAGGCTTAGATGGCACTGAAGAGAACTGTGATTTTTTAAAAAATCCCAGAGTGCTCATCCATTTTCCTAAGTCCTCAAGCAGCTCTGACAACACACCGTCCAGAGGTAGCCAGAATAAATTTCGTTTGCTTGGGCCACTATTTGTTTGCTTATTTTTTAAAGAAATTGAGCATCACTAGATACAGCACGTGCCATCTTCAGTTTGCCAGGTGTCCCACTTCCTGCGGTGCTACACCAGGCTGTTTCACATATTTCACAAAGGAAATGGAGTTCAAGAGGCATGGCCAGGGTCTGCGGGCTGCATCAAAGCGTGGAACCCGCTTATGCCCTTCCTCCCCATCATCTCGTGGCTACAGAATGCTGGTCAGAAAGGTTTGTGGACAGCAGGCAACTTCCTGAAGCTCGGCCCTGCTTTTAGAAAAACAGCTCAGAGTCCCACTGTGCTGGTCACAAACCCCAGCCTCCTCCCAGGACAGGGTCCTTTCCTTGCTGGTACTACCACTACAAGGCATGTTGGGCAAAGGTCCAGTGACAGTTTTCTAACAGTGATTAATTGCAGTGAGTAGTGATGTGGCAGAAAGGTCTGAAAAACCTTTTCCATCTGCCCCACAATATCATGAGCGGTGGTTTGTGGCTAGACTGGCACAAGAGGGTGTGGAGTGGACAACATAGACGCTGGAGCTCGGCTTCTGGGTTCTAGTCCTCTTTCTGTTCCTTGTCAGGGATGGGAACTGACAGGCATGGTCTGCTTTTTAGTGGAGAGGCTGTGATCAATTGAGAGAGGAAAGGGGAATAGCAATTGGAGATGCCCTTGACATTAATTTGAGTTCCAAGAGTGGGCAAGTACATGCCAACCCAATACCTGGATTAATGTCTCAACGGACATAAGAAGGAGCCACCAATTAGCAGAGCTTAACAACCACTGATGTTAGGGTCAGTGCGAAGGAAGGAATTAAGGGTGAGCACAGCTAAAGGGTTTTAGAGCATACTCTGGTGTGAAATTGTTTTAGTCTTTGGGATTTAAAAAATTAATGGTAGGGTTTTCATTAAAAAATAAAAAATAAAAAGAGACGAGAGTGGCTCAGTTACAGCTGCCACCAGGATGACGTTACACAAAAACCTTGGAAACTGTAAGTTGTTCTGGAAGAAAGGGTCTATGGAACAAAATGCTAGCCAGGGTAAGGGCCAGGTCTAAACCACGAGCAGCAGGGCTAGGTGGAGAACGCAAACATGGCTGCCATCCTTGGATTGACGAGGCTCTTTTATGCAATGAGTTTGGGGAAGAAAGATGTAAAGTTGTTTTGAAAGAATTTACCTTGGCTCTAGATAAGGGGAGTAGGAAAACATGAGCGACAGTTTTGGGATATGTGTACTTGTTGCTTCTGGATTGGTTGTGGGCAACAGCCTGGAAAATTCATGGGTAAGCAGGATTCAGTGGCATCTGGTGGTCAGCCATTGTTTTTAGATAATAGCTGAAATAACTGCCTGGAAGTTGATTCAAAGTTTTGACATACATTCAGGAATGTGGGCAGTCTTTTGTTGATAAACATCTGTAGCTGCTAACTAATGAACTTCCTTTGTTTCTGCCTCCCACCCTCCAGCCTGCTGTTAATTTAATTTAGCACATCTCAGAATTGTTTTCTTGTTAGTGGAGATGGGAGACACACGTGCCCTGTGTAGGGCAGACTTCTAGCAACTCCAGGGGGCATCTGAGCGCTCTAGACTAACGTTCCATTTGACCTGCCTTCCTTTGTCCTCCTGAAGGGGACTGTTTTCTGCTTTTTGTCTATGTGAGTGAATGCCTTAGCAAACAGAGATTACTATTTAAATTGAAATCACAGGCAGGTTGACCTATCTATAGCTCAGAAGAAGCCTGCCTTGAACGACTGTTACTATTCTTCATTCCTTGATTCTTGACGAAAATAAGTATGGCGTTCCTGTTTCATGCTAGCCTCTGCTCTAGGCCCATAGTGAGGGGGAATGCCCATCCCCCCTCTGTGCTCCCTAGGTGCTTCCAGTACTGGATAGGAGAAGTGTGCAAAAGCAACTAGGAGGCAAACCCCTGTGAGGTATGGTGGTCACGGCAGGCTGTTTTCTGCTTACATGTTGCTTACAAACATGTTGCATTCCAAAAGTTAGTTTATAAACCCTTGGTTTAGAAACTGGATTCATTTTTTGGGAGAGACCTTCTTTTCATGCACGGGTGCATTTTTTTCAGGTAGCAAATATTTACTGAGGGACTACCATGGAAGGAACTGAGGATATCAGGAAGAATAAGACTTTGAATGTTCTTCAAGTCGGGGAGACATCTGTACTTAACAAACCAGTGCAGTGAAATGCTGGGTTGGTGTTCTACATTGGAAGGGCCCTAATAAATGGAGTAATACACCTGAATCACTCACTTCTTTTTCTTCCTCTTCTTCATCAGCTCCATGCTTCCATTTCTGTAATTCGGTTGTTGTGCTAAGTGTTGGAAGGAAAGCAACTTGTTTAATTTAAGCTTACATGTCACTAGGATTTATTAGGGGGTATGTGTGTGGAGGTTAGGGGGGTGTCAATAACCTCCTGAAAGGAGTTTTTTTTTTTAATGATCTGAGACTCAGATTCTCCAAAGTTTGGCCTTAGGAGATTCTTCAGCAGAACATCTTACCATGTGCTGTGACTCAAGCTTATGAATTTCACCCACTTCTTGAGATTATTTTGCTTCAATCCCCATTCTTGGATGGTGTTTCTCCTTCGTGGGGGAGTGATCTCTTATGTAGAGACTGGGTTCAAAAGTCAGTGTAAAGGCAAAAAGCCTGTGGAGTCATAATTGCCCTTGAAAGTCAGAAAGGCCACACATTGAAGACTAAATTACCATCTTTTAGTTAAGTCCAACCCAACCACTTTTACCTTCTCTGCTGGAACGGATTGTGATTGTTCAGTTGGAAAGCGGGTGAAATAGTCGGGTAGAAGAAATAGAAGAATATGAATCTTGAAACACTAAAATTGCACTCAGAATGGTGATTGCCCATCCTCTTAGAGACATGTGGTGTCTGGAACCCGTCAAGACAAGTGTAGATGCCCCCGTCCCATCTCAGACTCACTCCATGTGGCATGGAGATGCTGCAGTTTGGTCCTTATGTCTGGGCCTGAGGGATTCCAACCCTGAGCTGTGCTTTAGAAGGCACTGCATGTCACACCCACCCACACCCACACCCACACCCACACACACACACACACACACACAGACACACTCAGGAAACACACAGATGTTCTGCCACTCGGAATCTCATTCATTACCCGTAACTTGAAACATCTATTCTCTTGACTAAGATTAATACTGCTTAGGCTCCAGGGACCTGCTTCCCCACGTCTCTTGCCCTGGGTGTGTCCTTGAAACAAAGAGTAAGTGCGTCTGATTGCCGTGAAAGTTTTTGGGTTATTCCACTGCAAATGGCAGTCAGTTGCTGATTTGGTATATACAAGGGAAGATTTGAGTGGCACAAGTGCTTAGGTAAGAAAAAAAAACCCAACTAATTATCTTGTCAACTTCTCAAATAGTGGAGGTGCATTAGATTCTCATAAAATGAATATTGGTTTCCCAGTAGTGCTGAGCGCTCATTTTCTTGCTTCTTTTCTTGTTCCAATTTGTGATTCCAGAGGTCCTCATGGATTCCCAACAGCTGTACATGGTAACTAAGGAACATTTTTCAATATTAAAAATTTCATATCATTCTGAACTCTGTGTAGGTTTAAGTGATAATTGACTGTTTACACTGGCAACTGGAAAGGCATTGGTGCTACCACTAGGGGTAGTCTTATTTAAAAAAATATTTAATAAGATTTAATTTAGATTAAAAAATAAATTAAAGCCAGCTTTACTTAAATTACCCCAATACGAATTGTTGGTATGTATTCAATATAATTAATATTTTGCTTTCTAATTTTAATACAAAAATTTGATATTTTATATTACTGTAATTTAAATTTTTGATGGAAAATATGTTCCAATTTTATACACTAAATACAATCACATTGTATTTTTTAATCTTTTAAATCACTATTGTCAATAGGATACACATTACAGCACTTGATTTTTAACAACATAACTAGCACTTTTGCTGAACCAAGGCTAGATAAATACATTTTATGAAACAAATGTATAATCATTTATGAATTATTTATGTTTTTATTGCATCACTCATTCACCATTGCTGGAGTATTAACAAAACACAGACATGTATAATGATCAACAAATGTATTCCTCTCTGACATTTTGCAACTTTGAGTCATATAAAAATCATAATTTTAAATATCTGAGAATTTTTGTCCTTATGAAGGTGTATTTTGTCAAGGAAGGAGGATAGAGCACGGTTTTATTTGGTAGCTTGATTTGTTACTTTTAAGTGTTTATATAGGCTTCCATTTGTATTCTTGTACTGACGCCAAGTCAGAATCACCCAAACTATTCAATTATTTTCTAGTCTCACCAGCAAGTAGTTGAATTCTGTTAGTTACTACTAGTGTAGAGGGTTATGAGATTTGTTCTAACTCGGTGATGGATGTAGGCTCCCAACCCCATCCATTTGCTGGAGTCTGGATTATACCTACTTGTGGAATTCAGAGAGAGGGTGTTTTGCAGCTGCTTTTGAAAACTTATTACTATCTGGTAATTGTTTCAAAGTTCACCATTGATGAAGTGTCCAGAGCTATCAGCAGAGAGTGCTGTGAAGGAGAGGATGGCTCAGTTTCTCAGTTTCCTTTGGCTTTGCTGTAATTTAGTGCAGAGTAGCAGAGGCCTTTCCAGATTAGAGTAAACTGAGAACACCAGGAAGGATCTGGTGAACAAATATTGAGTCACTCCTGATTACAGGAAAACTAATCTTTGAGTGGGTGACATGTCCCATTTACAGAGAACCCTACGACTTGCACGCAGCTCTTAGGTCACATCTGTATAAGGTCCATCTAGTTACTCCAGTAGCCCCACTCCCCATTCCTCCTGTTAAAAAATGGATGGCAAAATGTTACAGTTTTTTAAAATTATAAAATAGTCATGTAAAACCATTTATGATTTATCATCCTACCATTAATGTTTGTATTGTGTCATATTAACTTACATACACAATATTGCATTATTCCATGTATATATTATTTATATTCTGCTTTTTTGCTTTAAATGTTATGCCATATTTTTTTTTCTTTGTTCTCAGAGTCCTCATAATTTCCATTTTAAGAATCTGTATAATACAGTGGGATGATTTTAAATGTCTCTTTTGTGACATGGAAATGTGGGAGCAAAAGAAGGGCCTGGTTTACACCCCTTAACTCTTTAAAACCCCTGCTGATTTCAGTTTAGCAAGGAAAGTAATTTGGTCACCAAAAGTTTAATTAAGTGATGCACATATTAGAGTTAGCACATTTATTTAAGGTTAAATTTTACGATTTAATAGACAACTGTAGTATATGAAGCCCACATATAATTGATGTGTATAGGACATTCGGACCTGTTTTCTAGGTCTTTTCTTTCATTGTTTTATGAGGCTTTTAAACTATATACAGAGATTTATTGTTGTGTCTTTACTTTCACGATACATTTTTGGTCAAATCTGAGATTTATTTTTCACTAATTTGTTCTCAGAGAACACCTTTGAAATGTAACTCTCAATAAACACTTCACCCTACGGGGAAATGAGGTCTGCCTTATGATGATCGGCTTTCTAGAAACTTTTAGATTAAAAAGTAGCCACTGCTGGTATTTGTACCAGGTACTGGTCAAGGGCAGGCTCTTTGTACTGATGAGAGATGAAGGACAGTGGTCAGGGGAGTGTCAGAGAGAGACAGGGGTTGGTCTGGGGTCACTTACTACCACAAGGGCTCATTTATTTGTAGGCATCAGCACGGAAAGCAGAGGGGAGGAGTGGCAAGCCAGGAGGGATGGAAGGTTTCTTTGAGGAAGCGGGTGGTGCAGAGTTGTGACTCCTCTGAGAAGCACGTGGGCAAGTCTCAAAATAAAAGGGAAGACACAGTAAGTGGAATAAAGCTGATTTTTAAATCAAATTCTCAAAATTCTCTTAATTGATGTAGAGACCTCTAGACTGGAGCAGTACGTACATTTTTTTCTTCTTTTTAATATATATATATATATATATATATATATATATATATATATTTAATTTTTAAATTATAGTTGACATACCATATCATATTAGTGATAGGTATACACATATTGATTAGACAATATGTGTCTAATCAATAAATTTACAAAGTGATCATCCCAATAAATCTATTTTCCATCTGACACCACACATAGTTATCACAATATTATTGACTATATTCTTTGTGCTCTACCCTCCATTCCCCCATGACTATTTTGTAAGTATGAATTTGTACTTCTTAATCCCTTCCTCTTTTCCTCCCACACCCCTAATCCCCCTCCTGGCTGGCAACCATCAGAATATTCTCTATGAGTTTATTTCTGCTTTGTTTGTTCATTCACTTTGTTCTTTAGACTCCACATTTAAGTGAAATCATATGGCATTTGTCTTTCTCTGACTTAGTCCATTCAGCATAATACTCTCTAGGTCCATCCATGTTGTTGCAAATGGCAAGATTCATTATTTTCTATGCCTGAATAATAGTTTATTGTATCTATGTACCACCTCTTCTATATTAATTCACCCATTTTTGTGTGCCCAGGCTGCCTCCACATCTTGGGCATTGTTAATAATGCTGCAATGAACATACGGATGCAGATGCCCCTTCTAAATAGTGTTTTGGATTTCTTCAGATAAATACCCAGAAATGGGATTACTGGGACCTTCTTTGTCATTTGTTATAGATTTGTTTTTAAGTTTATTTCGTCTGGTATGAGTATTGCTACCCCAGATTTTTTGTTTGTTGTTTATTTCCTTTTTCATGAAATATCTTTTTCCATCCGTTTATTTTCAGTCTCTGTGTGTCTTTCGATCTGAAGTGAGTCTCTTGTAGGCAGCATATGTAAGGGTCTTGTTTTCTTATCCATTCAGTACCCCTATCCTTTATTGGAACATTTAATCTATTTACACTTAGAGTAATTGTTGATAGATATACAGTTATTGCCATTTTATTATTCAAATTTTTTATCTTTTTTCTTCTTCTCAAAGAAGTACCTCTCGCATTTCTTGTAACTGGTTTGGTGTTGATTCAATGCTCTACTTCATCTAATCTGTTGATACCCTCTAATGTATTATTTACTTCAGTTGTTGTATTCTTCATTTCAGACTGGTATGTTTTTATGTTTTCTATCTCCATTTTTATGTTTCCTATCTCTTTGTTGAAGTTCTCACTGAGATCATTGAGTATCCATTTTTTTTACTTGTCTGAGAATCTCTTTATCTGTCCTTCGATTCTCGATGATAACTTTGGTGGGTAGAATAATCTTGATTACAGATCTTTTTTTTATCACTTTGAATATTTCTTGCCATTCTCTTCTGGCCTTCAAAGCTTCTGTTGAGAAATTATCTGATAGTCTTATGGGAGCTTCTTTGTAGGTAACTCACTGTTTTTCTCTTGCTGCTTTTAAGATTCTGTCTTTGTCTTTAACCTTTGGCCTTTTTTAATTATGATCAGTTTTGGTGTGGGCCTGTGTAGGTTCATCTTGTTTGGGACTCTGTGCTTCCTGGTCTTGTATGTCTATTTTCTTTCTGCAGGTTAGGGACGTTTTCTGTCATTATTTCTTCAAATAGATTTTTAATTCCTTGCTCTGTCTTCTCCTTCTTATACCCCAATGATGCAGATGTTGGTATGCTTGATTTAAGAGGCCTCTTAAATTATCCTCATTTTGGGGAGGGGGGTTCTTTTTATTTTTGCTGTTCTGATTGGGTGTTTTCTGCTATCTTCTAAATCGCTGATTTGATTCTCTTCTTCATCTGGTCTACTGTGGATTGCCGCTAATGTATTCTTCATTTCAGTTATTGTACACTTTATTTCTTACGGGTTCTTTTTTATGCTTTCTATCTCCATTTTTATGTTTCCTATCTCTTTGTTGAAGTTCTCACTGAGATCACTGAGCATCCTTATAACCAGTGTTTGGAACTCTGCCTCTGGTATATTGCTTGTCTCCATTTTGTTTAGTTCTTTTTCTGGAGCTTTGTTCTGCTCTTTCATTTGGGACGTCTTTCTTTGTCTCCTCATTTTGGCTGCCTCTCTGTGTTTGCTTCTATGTATTAGATAAGACTGCTATGTCTTCTGGTCTTGGTAGAGTGGCCTTATATTTAGGTGTCCTTTGGGGCCCAATGGTGCAGTCTTCCTGGTCACCTGAGGTGGGTACTCCAGATATGTCCCTTCTGTGGGTTGTGTGTGTCCTCTTGTTGTAGTGGAGCCCTGGTTGCTGTTTGCATGTCAATAGGAGGGATCAATGGTATGATTGACTGTGAGGACTGGCTGTGACTACAGTGGAGGAGCTATTGTGCAGGGGCTGACCCTATGGAGCAGGATTCGCTTTAGCAGTACCCTGGTGCCTGTCCAGTCTGCCCTTTGGTTATGTCCTTTGTGGAGGTGGTTAGGTGGTGCTCTAGTGTGGTCTGAACATGACCGCCAGGTGTGTTTGTCCTAGGGCCTCTTGGGAGAGTCTCTGATGCAGGCCAACGTCAGCCACTGCCTGTGACCTGCCTGGGGCCACCTGGCATGAGCCACAAAGCGATCCACAGATGGCAGCCTTTCGCACTGGACTTGGAGGTACCTCGAGAGAAAAAGCTGTGAACCAACGCTCCTGCCACTAGTGCTGGGCTTGGGGCTACTTAGCATACTGAGGCCAGAGGCTGCTTGTCTGGGGTTTGTGAACCACTGAGAGATTTTAGGAAAGTCCACATCACTAGCCAAGACAGTCCATTTGTATAGAAAAGCCACTGGAAGTAGCTTGGGTGGGCCCACAAGTTGGGTGAGGCAGGGTCTCAGGAAATCAGGGAGGTTGAATGGTATTAGCCAGGTTGATGGACACTCAGATATGGTGGCCGCCTAAGTCTGCATGCTTGGTGTGGTGAGGGTTCAACAAAAAAATAATAGATTCTGCCATCACTTCTGTCTGGGAGAAAGCTGAAGCCAGCCCTGGCCCTAAGCCAGACAATTCAGTTCCTCCTCATATGTCCCTGGAGCCTTTTGAACTGCTTCCCCAGTGCTTGAGCTCCAAGGAAGTGAGTATGTCAACACGGAAGTCTGTGTGTGGGTCCTTTAAGAGGAGCACCTGTGACTCCAGCATCCCTATGTCCCACTCAGCCACAATCTCCACTAGTTTTCAGCCAGAAGTTGTGGGGACTTCTCTTCCCAGCCCTAAACCCTGGGCTGGGGACCAGGGTGTGGGGTGGGGCTACTTACTTCTCCTGGGGGGGGGCAGTGTCTTCATAGTGAGGAATCCCTTCCATTTTTAACTGCCACATAAGGTGTTCCACGTCTCTTCCCCTCCTACCAGTCTCAAGGTTGCTTCTTCATGTCCTTGTTTGTAGCACTTCTATTAAGCTAGACTTAAGGCGATTGGCAATGATGGTTGTTCTATAGTTTAGTTGTAATTTTGAGGTCAGCACATATATTTTAATTAGGAATCTCTACCAAGTGCCCAGCACAGGGCTGACATACTGCATTCACTCTTTCATTCACACATCCACTGATGAGCACCCTCTAAGTGCCAGCTGTGTGGGACCTCAGAGGCACAAATCCATTAAGAAATGGCCTTCTATTTTATTTTAGTTTAATGGGATATACAGACAGATGCATTAACCCGATGTTACAATTCAGAATGTAAAGGGCTAAAACAGAGTCATGACAAGGTACCATGGAAGCACTCAATCATTCAGCATATTTATTGAGTTTCCATTTTGCATCAGGCACTGGGCTAGATGCTAGGGATACAGAAGAGAACAAAGTGGGTAAAAGTCTCTGCCTTTTGGAACTTGCAGTTCAATAATGCCAGAATTCCCCCAGAGAAAGGATTTTGTTGTCTCTGTCCAGATCCTGGAAGACTTCCTGGAGGAAATGCTGTCAGGCTAAGTTTAAGGGAACATAGTTGTCAGTTAGCAGAATGAACATGGGGTGGGGGCAGGAATGGAGTGAGGGGTCAGAAATGGAAGAGGGAAGGTCTGCAGGTGGAATGGGAGGAGGTAATGGAGATGGGATGGGGTAGAAGAGGAATAATTTAGTAGAGGGTAGGGAAGAAGGTGGAATGGGGTTAGGGAGGGAGGTGGGGTGTTGGGGGAAGAGATGTTTTTCTAGTACACTGTATGTAATGGCACCAAGATGCGAAGCAACATGATTAGGCCTGAATATGTTTCATTTATAAGGAAAGAGATGACCCAATGCTGGTACCAAGGAGTATAGGATGGTGTTGGGCAGACAACGTGAATGCATGAAACAGTGCGAAGTACTGCACTGTCTGGTCAGAAGAGATGCTGAATTGTGCAGCTCTGGTAGTAAACTCTTTGTCGGTAAAATCTGAGTAGCCAGCCTTTTGCGGTAACTGCCAACTTGGTTTCTATGCCTCAGTCCTCACCCCTTCTTTTCCCTCCAGTCATTCATTAAATATTTAGTAGCACCTCCTAAGTCCTGGACACAATAGTTTCTGCCCATACAAAGATAAAGATAATTTAAAGACAAGGTCTCGCCTTCTTTTCTTTTCTTAGGTCTGTCCTTCTAGGGCCTCATAGCTACTAGGAGACAAAGGAAATTTGTAATTTGTACAATAGCGAGGAGTTAAGAGCTTTTGCAGAAGTAGAAGCCAAATCTGAGCAAAGCAGAGATGAGCTGGCTAACATTTTCAGTAGGGCTTTGCTACTGACAATGTGCCATGGTAATTTGCTAATGCTTTAGATATTTCCTTCATGCTGAAGAAGCCCGTTTCCCACTCTCTTATTTATGGAGATCCTCAGCTGCTGCTCTGACTGCAGTCTAGGATTACGCATTTCTCAAAAGGCTTGTATTACAATAATTAACTGGGTGTGTGAGGTTGGACAATTAAGTTTTCAAACTTGTTGCAACGATGTTGCTAACCTTTTTTGATATCAGAGGGATTATTCATTATGAATTTGTACCAACTGGAAAAACAGTTAACCAAGTTTACTATTTGGAAGTGCTGAAAAGGCTGCGTGAAAAAGTTAGACAACCTGAACTTTTTGCCAACAATTCATGGCTCTTGCATCACGACAATGCACCAGCTCACATAGCACTGTCAGTGAGGGAGTTTTTAGCCAATAAACAAATAACTGTATTGGAAACCCTTCCTACTCACCTGAACTGGCCCCCAATGACACCTTTCTGTACCCGAAGATAAAGGAAATATTGAAAGGAAGACATTTTGATGACATTCAGGACATCAAGGGTAATACGATGAGAGGTCTGATGGCCATTCCAGTAAAAGAGTTCCAAAATTGCTTTGAAGTCTGGACTAGGTGCTGATCTTGGTGCATAGCTTCCCAAGGGGAGTACTTCAAAGGTGACCATAGTGATATTCAGCAATGAGGTACGTAACACATTTTCTAGGATGAGTTCGCAAACTTCATTGTCACACCTTGTATGTCCCTATTAGACTGCAAGCTGTTTGAGGGCAGGATACCTCTTTTAGAGCCTTAACTGAGCACATTGCATGTGTTCCAAAATATTTTTGCAGAACTGAAGTAGACAAGAATTAATATATATATATTTAGAATATCAAAGTAACAAGAATATGGCTTGCTTTTGGATAAAGCTATTAGCCTTTGATTCCTTTTGATTTTTCTTCTTTTTTTGGAATTCTTACTCCCAAAATAGCACCAACATAATGTAATCTGTTGATAAGACAAAGATGAGTTTATCATTTGTGCAGTAAGGGAGAACAACACCTCCATAGATTTGGTGGAGTCTAAGAGTGGAAAAGCATGGTTGGAATTTGCTGAGAAGTGGACATTTGATATAAGGCAGATCTTTCCAAGGGAGGACTTGATTTGGATGGGTAAGCATCTTGAAATAACAGTTTAGGATTGTTGGAAACATTGAGGCAAGGATCTTTGAGGCAGTGATCCAAAGAATTTTAAAGTGTGAACTGTTTGTTGATGAATGCTTTCTATGGAAGAGTTGAATGAGTCTTTCAGGAAGTTCCTTTACTGAGCAATCACATTTTTTGCCTGGGTAAGAGTCTTCTGTAATAGCAAGGTCATAATGTTGAAGATGGGATAGTAAAATTACTCTCATGCAGTCAATAAGCTGTGTGTAGGGTGGATAGCTTTGGTTCTCACTTGTTAGCCGAGCAGGAGGAAATCAAGGACAGGAAGACAAAAGACAGGAAAGGCTTTCTGTAAAGTTTTTTGGGGGAGTCTGAACTTTTGCTATGGCACATGCAGAGGCCGAGGTGGCCTCTGTCCATGAAAATGTGCTCCATGGATGAGATGAGATTTGTTGATAGGTTGCTGGGTGCTCACCCTGGGGAGTTGTCACATGCCCGTGGTTTCCTGACTTTTCATCCTAACTCGTAGCTATGCCAGACCTGCTGCCACTCCAGGATGCAGTGAGTCTCTATCTTCCCTGGTTCCTGGGTCCCATCTTCCTCTTGATATTTATCCTCTGGACGATGTCTACTGATGTAGAGTCCCACCAGATGAAAATGTCTAGTGACCTCGGTATACTTGATTTCATATTAGGCCAGAAAACGTCAATGCTCTTCTATTTCATGCCGACTGCCACCAACTCCCCTTTAAGTACACTGTGAGAATCATTCCTTTCTCTAATCATGCAGCAAAATCTCACCCAAGGAATCTGAAATTGATTTTTCTCCCCTTCTGTGTAACCCCAGACACCTTTTTGGTACCCTGCACGGTGAAATGGAAAGCCTTGTTTTCTGGGGTGATGCAAATTTCAGGAAAAAAAATGCTCTCTGCAAACCCCTGCTGCTTGGAAAGTGCAGCTTTTTAAATACTACCACAGACAGTATTAAACCCTCTACTCGCCCGAGTTGAGCACTGAATGGTCAAACTAAGCGACTGAGTTTCTGAGTAATAGCAGGTGGTCACTGACTGAAGCCAGAGCGGCCATCAACGCATGCAAGGTTTCTACAAATCTCCTTCCTCTCCAACCCAAACTTTGGCCTCAGTGCTCCATTCTTAATGGAGCTGTTTGAATTTCCACTTGGTTTTCTTGGATTTAAGGGCTTCACATCAGCCCTTTTGTTTGTTGGTTTTTTTAATGTTTCAAAAATATGCCACTTCCATTCTCATCATCTTTGTTCCTCAGTTATACAGGGAGCAAGCGTGTTTTTAATGCAGCATTGACCCCCTTTTTTAAAAGAGTTTTTCAGTGGGCCTAGCTAATTTGCATTTATTATCATTTTCTGTCTGCCTTCGGACTAGAATATAAAGGCAACTTGGAATTATTTTCTCTTCTTCTAGAGGCCCAACGTGATCTCACTTCTTTTTCTCCATTTCCCCCCTTACTGTCCTTTGCTCTTCTTTTCCTAAAACTACTGGCATCCTCCGGTATAATCCTATAGGGGCCCTTCGTACTCTTTAAGGCAGCTGTGGCAGGGCTGACTCAGCTTGGAAAAGAGAGAAAGAGGCCCAGGTGGAAAAGCTCCATGGGAGAATTTGGTCTGTCACCCTGCTGCCGGTGGCTGTATGGCACAAAGCTGTCAGTGCTCCCATTGCCCTGTGTCAGTCTCAACATCCTTTGCTCATGGCCCAGGTCCCAGCATAGTTAAGGGAGCCCTGACGTGACCGCCTGGGGACTGAGGTTGGCAGGAGTGTGCTGGAATCAAAGCTGTCTATAGGGGTCTGGATGGAGCTCCTTTGTCCCTAGGTTGACTGTGTCTCCTGAGGGCTCCACTGCTGATCAGCATAGAATTCATGCCAAGTAGATGGCCACCCATGTTGTCTTCTGCTGTCAGTCTCTCATTGTGTTTCATAGACTCCCAAAGTAAGTGGGATTGACCTCCATCTTCCTGCTGGCACCCACTTTGTAATGGACATTTGATTATAGGAGCTCAGCTGTGGGGGTGGTGCCTGTTTTGACACTTTAATATGAGCTTCTATCTTCTTACCTGTGTTATTGTTATACCTATGCCTGGGATTTGTAAACGTTCAGCAGGAAGCCATACATAAAGTACCTGGAGCAGTGCTGGGCACTTGGCAGCTTCTCCAGAATTGTTTATTCCCCCCTCCTACTTCCTTTGCCTACACCCTCTGAAGCGCCAGCCAGGTTGCTGGGTGCTAGTAGGTGCCTATAGAATAGATGCGGAATTGAGCTCCACCAGAGAGGAGAAGACACAAGAAAGCTTACTGCGTTGTGTTTGAACTTTTCCCCTCTCCTCTGCCAGCCAGCTGAGTTAACATAAGATCAATAACAGCCAACCATTTCCTTTTAATTGGTATCTCCAATTCTGAGGCTTCGAACAGCTCCAGCAGACTGTAGGGTTCAGTGTTCGGTCTGCTTATAAAATACCATAGAACCAGTTTGATGAAAGGTGCCAAAGTTTTCCTTAGCAGTCAGACTTGGCTTGCCATATGTGCTTCATTTTCTCTGATTTCTCAGCCCAGACTCCAGTTTTTTTCTAGTGCTAACAGGTAGAGGCCAAAAGAAAAGGGCTGGTAAGACCATGAGCTGGTCCAGCAAGCATGAACAGAGATGATGAGGACAGAGGTGGAGGTGACCAGGAGGCTGTTTCTCAGAATGGGGCCAGGGAAAGCAGGGGAGATTGTCACTGTAGAGAGGGTGTGTGCGCAGGCACTTGTGTGTGCATGCGTGTGTGTGTGTGTGCATGTGTAGGAGCATGTCTGTGTGTGTGTGTGTGTGTGTGTGTGTGTGTGTGTGTGTGAGAGAGAGAGAGAGAGAGAGAGAGAGAGAGAGAGAGAGAGAGAGAGAGAGAGAGAGAGAGAGAGAGAGAGAGAGAGAGAGAGAGAGAGAGAGAGAGACAGAGAGAGAGAGAGAGGTGGGGGGAGTACTCAAATATACAGAGGTGAGTGAAGCACTCCCTAAATGTGAGGAGGGAAACCAGACTGCCTAAATTCTGGGCCTGATTAGCTCAGGCACTTGACCAAATCCTTATGTTCCTCAAGATCTTGGCTGCTCCAGCTTTGTGGAAGGCTTTGCCCTTTGATCTTCACAGGGCTCACCCATCTTTTTATCTGACCTCTGATACCTCTTCACTGCTCCCCTCCCATTACTCTCTGTCTTCATTTTTCTTCACAGTACTCACCACTTCTTGGCATTATATTATGTAGCTATTTGCTTATAATATATCTCCCCTATTAAATGTCTGTAAGCTCCATGTGGGCAGGAACCTTGTCTGTTTTCTTCATTTCCCT
This sequence comes from Rhinolophus hipposideros, assembly GCF_964194185.1. Lineage (NCBI taxonomy): Eukaryota > Metazoa > Chordata > Mammalia > Chiroptera > Rhinolophidae > Rhinolophus > Rhinolophus hipposideros. The sequence goes on from NC_138052.1 coordinate 15,105,396, forward strand.
ATTCTCAGCACTGGCACATATTAGGTACTCAATGACTATTTGTTGAGTGAATGAATATGTGGGTACGTAAATGTTTTGAGTGTCTGGGGCAGGAAGCAGCAAGTCAAGAGGTCATTATATGAGACAGGCTTGACAGCCCACTATGTGGGCAGGAATGCCATCAGATTAAACCCCTCAGCGTATTCTTTCTGTCCTTCCTTTCCTTTCATCCCTGACTTTATTTCAGTGGTTATACTGTTTTTCTTAGGACTTACCTTTGTGCTGTTAAATAACTATGTTTTTCAGCTTTTAATGATATCTTTTTACCTCTCAGCTATAGAAGATAATAAACAGTAGCTATTCCTCTTTCCCCTTTTTGTTAGTTATATTAGACCTACATTGTCAGGGTTTATAACGTTTATAGCCTATTATTTTTAAACCATAAATGCCAATTTGTTTTAGTCTCAGTCCTACATTTAAATAGATTTAGTGTTTCTCCCAAGGCCTTTGCTATTGTTTTCCATTTATCTCTTGGGTAAGTAGAAAGTTCTTCCTCTAACAGTTTCTTCAGGATAGGCTCATGGGAACAAGATGTCTTAAATTCTTGCATATTTAAAAATGTTGATTCATTACCCTTGTAATGAGTGATATAGTTTTTCTGGGTATAAAACTCTTGAGCCAAACTTTGTTTTTTTGAAGACTAGCTACAAAACTCTTCTAATAGTGAATGTTGTAAAGGGTAAAGTCAGAGGCAAATCTCTTTTTACCTCCATCGTAAGGGGTGTCTTGTTGCCCAAAGATTTTTTCTTTATCTTTGAAACCTTGTAAATGTACCAGATTGTGTTTGTCAATTTTTCCTGGATACACTGTGAACTTCAGTGTCTCCAAGCCTTCTTTTATTTCTGGGAATACTTACTGAACCACATCTATAAGTATTTTTTTATGTTTTTTTGCCAGCCTCCCTTATCTGTAATTTTCTCTTTAATCCCTTTAAGCTCTTTATTTCAATTTCATTTTCTTCTCAGTTTTCCAATCACTGTTTTTTTTTTTTTCCTTTCTGTGTTCTTAGGAGTGTTTTGTTTTCCTTATGCTGCTTTCAATTTTGACTTTACTTCTATAATGGTTTTATTTAAAAATTTTCACTTCTTGTCAGATTTTTGCTAACTTATGTTTCAAATTCTTCTCTTACCACATTTTGCATGAGCTCTTATCTATCTGCTCTCTCTCTCTCTCTCTCTCTCTCTCTGTGTGTGTGTGTGTGTGTGTGTGTGTGTGTGTGTGTGTGTGTATGATTGCTTCATTAAGTTTTTAAAAAAATTATGGCAAGGCATTTAGTCATGTTTTTTGTATCTCTTCCATGGCAATATTTTTCTGGAAAATAGCCTTTGCTATTATATTTCCTGTTATTTTTTTTTTCTTGTACTATTTTTGATAGAGCTGGTACTAGTTCCTTTTTGATGATTTAGTTGATTTTTTTTTTCCCCAGACCAGCTATTTATAATTTGTAGGAGGTTTGTATAGGGAAGAGATCAGTATTCAGGAAGGAATTTTCCTTCATTTCAGTGTTTCATGTGAGTCCTTTTTGCCTTCCCTGCTGTCTAGACATGAAGGTCAGCAATTGTAGAATTGTTCACAAAGCCAGATCTCTCCTCTCCCCTGTCATGTGGAAAGACTGCTTTCTGTACACATGACATGTCTGTGTGGCTTTTTATTCAACCCATCCTCATCTGTTCCTCAGAATAAAGTTGGGTCCAGGGAGGCTCAAGCAGACAGCATTTTGCAACCTCTTTTCACTGTTCAAAACAAGGGATTTTGATTCTCTACCACTTGTTGTGCTCCTCACCTTAGAGGGTACCTTTCCTGCTCCTTCTGAAACAGCATCTTGAGGATATCCACTCTCTACTTCTAGTCTCCATTCTGCCTACTTTGTGTTCACAATTCCATGTCTCCTGGGTTCACCAAAGGTAGAATTTGTGTTTGTCTTTCTTGTTTCATGGCTATTGTTGAGAAAGGAAGAATGGCTGCTAATTGTGTGCTACTACAATCAGTGGGGAGGAACTCAGCCTTTTTAAAACAATCCCTTTCTTCATTAATATAAAGTCTGTTTTCCCACACTTCCCATTCCCCAGGAAGCAGCCATTTTCTTCTCCCTTTCATCCCTCTCCAGGTTTCCAAGTGAGATCAGATTCTTTGTCCCCAGAAAGCCTTACCCTGGCCATCTGCCTCTAAATCCCCACTGTGCTTATAGTCCATACTGAATGTGGCACCTACTGCCTTGCATTGCACCATCTTTCTATATGCATGTGTGCTCCACTAATTAGATTACAGGGCATTGGGGGCATAGTCTGGAGTAAGAACATTTTGTGTCTTTTCTAGTACTAGCACAAGTCAGTCTGTGTGGTATGTGCTGCATTCGTGCTCAGGGATTATTACCTTATACTACGGTTTGTTACAATATTTGGAAAACTTGCACTGTGCCTCATGAATTCTGAGTTTGTGCATTTCCCTCCTGGGCATTCTTCTTACTGAATTAGATAGCTGTGTACTTCGCATGTATTATATATGATGTATACTCAGTCATGAAGTCTTTGTAACACATGCACTGCCTCTGATAAAGAACTATGGGTAAGCACTCTCCTTGTATTTAGATGACATTGTAATGTCATTGGAAATAAATTTAGCTTTTAGTTGTCTTGAGTCAGTGCTCCTTTCAAAACCATACTCACTAGGTAGAGCCTTTATGATTATGTGATGTTTCTTATAGGCTACATACTATAAACATTGTCACATTCCAGTGTGTCAGACCTAAAAGTAAAAATGACACACCAGGTCAGTGATTCTCATATGGAACCTCAAACCTCCTAAAGTAGAGGCATTTCAAAATCTGGGATTTTACGGTAGATTGTTTGAAAACAAACAATTGAACAAACAAATAACCTCCATGTGATCCTGATTAAACCTCCTTGGAATATATATCCCCATCTTCACACCCACTTCCAAGCTTCTAAGGATAACTGATTTAGTCCAATGCCTGTGCTTTAGCTATAGGAAGCAGGCACAGAGAAGGAAGTGACTTGCTGAAGGTAACACACTTCCTCTGTGTTTCTTCTGACCTGTTTTGTTGCTCTTGCCCTTCATATGATAATCCACAAGCCACAGATGGACATTTTCTTTGATGGAGGGATCTGATATATCTGAAGGTCAGCTCATATTAAAGTCAAACTTGATGTCTGGGCTGGGCAGAGTAGAGGGAGAAGACACTATTTTAGGAAAAAAGGAGCTATTGGAGCAGAATGGAAAATGTGCATTTGACACCAATCAATGAGCCTGTGCTCAAGCTGAGATATCCAAATATGATAAAGGGTTGGAGAAGCGAAAATGGTAATTCAAACCAGAACAGCCTCTTTGACCCCAGGCAGCTGGAGACTCAGTGGAATAAACCATTGCTTCTCCAAATAAGAACAAAGAGGAAGGAAAGGTTAATTTCCAGTTTCTGGGAAGGTATGCTTAAAACATGATGGATTTGGAAATTCTGCCAACACTTTCTCTTTTTTTCTTTTCTTACCTTTAACTTTTTGGTTGCTGAAATAGTAGTCTTTTTAAATTTCATTTACTATCAGTCAGACATGTACCATTGTAACCCCAGATGGGAAAGAGATACATAACTATAGAGTATAGCCAGCTCTGTAAAGGGGCTTGTCCTGGGTTAAGGCCTGGGTGGACAGGTCAGCAAAGCTAAGAACAGGCTGCCAGGGACATCCTGGAACTCATTACACAGCCTGTGTGTAGCTGGCAAGGGACTGGACTAGGGAGAGGGATGGGGCATCCGAGAGGCTGGGCCTCTACTGGACTTTGGGATGGGGAGCTGGGATGTACGAAGAGCAGAGTGAGTGCTGACCCTGCCAAGAAAATTCCAGAACCATCTGGCTCCTTTGATGACTCTTGCCCTCGAATAATAAATAATGTAGGACCCTGTGGGTATTCTTCTTATGCTACAGATGAAAAAAAATGAGATGCTGATAAGTGAAGCAGCTTGCCTGCATGTAACTGAGCTACTCTGTAACAAGTAGCTCTGGACCGAGCTCAGTCTAGAGCTCTGAATGCTGGCTTCACCTCACGATCCTTTTCACAGTATATCAGTGTTCTCTGTTTCTCTATGTTACAATTAGTGCATATTTCCTAAGTACTTGCTGAACACCTAGCATCATGCTAGAGGTAATGCCATGCAAACAGTTGTGATGACATTAAGTCCAGCCTAAGAGGAGCTTACTGAAAACAGTACATTTTCACTTTGAAAGTGACTTACCACATTTCAGAAAATTTAGAAAAGAACAAGAACAAGAAACTTGTAAAAAAATCTCAGCCTACTAACACAACTGCTATGATCATTTTGGTCTATGGCCTTCTGGTCATTTTCCTCATACATTTAGCTTTTTAAAAAATCTAGTGAAAACTATATTGCACATACAATTTCCTTTCTTGCTGTTTTCACATAGCTTTTTGTTCTAAGTAATTTCCCCCATTACCATTTTCATGGCAGTAGGATATTTGCAAAGAGCTTAATCACAAAGCATTTGCTAACCATAGTATTAAAGCAATTTTATTGTATTAGTTCAATAAATGTCTATTAAGCTCCTTGTGCTTAGACTCTCTTGGCCACCATCACCCCGGTGATGGTCAAGAGACTTGGAACATTCAGAACATGTTAGTGAGAGCCCCACACAAGTTAGTGGGAGCTCCAGCCTTTTTTTCTGGCCCTTCTTACGTTAGTGGGCCACCTGATGGCACAGACCACGTTCAGGCTGATTGGGGCCCACGTACAAGGCAGTTAGATCATCATAGGTCCTTCTTTTTTCCTTCTCCAATTTATCCTCATGACTGTTTCAATCACCTCCTATTCTCCTCCTTGGTGAGGGAGGGATTTCTGCCCTAGGGTCCTAGGGATGGCCAAACACACAATTCCTGACACTAGACAGATGAGAACAACAGCAGTTTATAGTCAACATCTACTCCCAGCCTGGGGGAGGAGGACACTGCATGCCACTCAGGGCCACACAGAGGATGTACTCAGGAACAGAAGAGAAAAACTAGGGGCTGTGAGAGGCAGACTTCATAGCACAGTCGTCCCCCTTTATCTGCGGGTCATACATTCCAAGACCTCCAGTGGATGCTCAAAACTGCAGATAGTACTAAACCCTATGTATTCATATACTGTTTTTTCCTATACAGACTTAACTTTTCACTTAAAGGAAGTACTTTATGGCTTCTTTGGCGTATCAGAATTGCCAGCATCCCTACTCTTGCACTCTGGGCCGTTGTTAAATAAAATAAGGATGACTGAACACAAGCACCATGCTACCACAACAGTCGATCTGATGACCGAGCCGGCGACTAAGTGACTAATGGGCAGGGACATCTCCAGCATGAAGACGCTGGACAAAGGGGCGATTCACATCTCATGTAGGACAGCATGAGAGTTCGTCATGCTAGTCAGAATGGTACACAATTTTAAATTTATGAATTGTTCATTTCTGGAATTTCCCACTTAATATTTTTGAACTGCAGTTGACTGGGTAACTGAAACCAAGGAAAGCAAAACTGTAGCTAAGGAGGGATTACTGTATCAAAAGAGTGGGGTGCCCCCTGGTTCTTGCAGGAGGATGTGATTGGTTTGTTTGAATAATTTTGCAGCTGGCATAGAACTGAGATCCACGACTCGGGGAACTGAGATCCACGACCTGGTCCATTTGATAAAGAGGACTGTTTGGAGAAAGCACCTAATATTGAGCCTAATTTTCGGTCTTTTACCACAATGCTTTCCTTCCTCCCAACCCCTCTGTTTTCTCCAACTCTTCTCTCCTATGTTTGTTTGTTTGTTTGTTTAATACTCTGGTCTTGGCTGACTTATTTTTAAGAGGCTGTGTAATAAATATGTGCTTAATAGTATGGACTCCCAGACAGGCAGCCTAGGTTCAAGTCCAGGCTTGGCCATCTGTTAGCTGGGTGATGTTAGGCAAATCACTTCCCCTCCCTGTGCCTTGATTTCCTCATTTGTGAAATGGAGAAGATTGTAATAAAACTACTTACCTCATAGGGATATTGTGAAGAGTAAAAGTTAATATCTGTAAAGCTTTTAGAACAGTGCCTGATGTGTGCAATCTGAGTACTAATGTTATTATTATCTTGGTTTCAGTCTGTAAGTTTGGTTGGGGTAAGTTTATATCAATAATGTTATTCTGCTCTTTTCAGCTTTTCTTCCTATTCATTTTCTCCAAGGCTAAAGTAAGCACAGACTCATTTCCAGAAAATGGGCTCTGTTCATTCATTCATTTGTAAATTCATTCATTTGTTCATCCGTTCAGCGAACAATTATTTAGGAGCCTCTTATGTGTACCAGGCACTCTTCCAGGTGATAGAATTCCTGAAAGAACAAAACAGACATATGCTTCAGGGGCTGAGGCTTACAACCTATTGTGGGGATAGCTGGGGGCTGAAAATAGGCAAATAAATGACCAGAAGGTCATAGATTGTAAGTAAACAGAAAGACGATTATGGCTGGCAATAAGTGCTCTGAAGGAAGAGAAAGCAATGAAAGGGAGAGCATCTGAAGGACAACTTAGTTCCCTTTTGCGAGGCAGCTGGGAGAAGTCAGGGTCCCCAGGGGACCACAGATTATCTGTTCCTTTTCTTATTTGGTGATAGTGACAAGATTTATTGGTATTGTCTTCCAAAGGGTATGTATGTTTTCTTTGTCTGCTCAGGTGTCTGTACCTCCCCCATTTCCCTCCCACCCCGCCTAGGAGGGTCTTCTCTTGTTAACTGAGTTTATGCATCAGTTTTGGTCTAGAATCCAGAAAAAATGGACAAAGAAAGGCAGGAGCAGAGAGGTAAGAAGAGGAGGAGGACCTGCTCTGGGAAGTTAATCTTGGTTCATAAAATAAGATTTGTAGATGTGCAAGGACTCAAGACAAAAAAAAAAAAAGCCACATTGTTATTTATCAGTTATTTATTGCTGCATAACAAACCACTCCAAAATTTACTAGTTTGAAACAACACTGATTTATTATCTCTCACAATTCTGTGGGTTGCTAGTTAATTGCTCCATTGGTTTTGCAAGGGCTCCGTCATTTAGCTACATGATGGGCAGGGCTAGAAGAACCCAAATGGGCTCACGTGTCTGGAAGTAGGTGCTGACTGCAGCCTGGGACTCCTTTGTCCTCTTCCTCCGAGAAGCCAGACTAGCTTCCTAGATGGTGGTCTCAGACCAGCATCCCAAGATGGATGGGGAGGCAGACATTGCAAGGCCTCTTGCGTTCTAGGTTCTGGAGCTCATGCAATGTCACTTCTGCCACATTCTTTTGATAAAAGGAACTCACAAGGCCCGTGTAGCTGGTGAGATACATGTTAAATAAAAAAATGACATAGTTCTTGTTATTGAAGTCATAATAAGAAAGCAGCAGAAGTGAACATGCCTGTGAGGAGTGACATGTCTAGTGCCAACTTGTCAATTATATTGATTTTCCTCTCCTTGGTTGACACCACCTATATAGAGACAGGCTTCTGGTATTTAGCTGTTCAGAAAAAGTTGCACATAGGAGTCTTGAGGCTGCATCCTTAGCTGGCATCTGGGAACTTGGATTTCAGAAGGGGTCCCACGCTTCCCTAACCGATGAAGGCAGTTGACGATGTGTAGACTGTTTGTTCCAATGAAATGGTTTATCCTGAACAACTGCTTTCCTCATAGGAGTCGGGGATTTTGGTATATGTTAGGCGAAGGTGCCCCTGTAAAGATGGGAGCTAATTCCCAGGTGTCACGAGGCAGTATTAGAAAATCATTTTGGGGGCTTTTATGCTTGGACAAGAAGTGATGGCACATTTTCCTGGAGCGAGGAGGTCCTGCGAGCTATAGTCCAATGTTTGAAATGATGATTAGACTTCCTTATTAGCAGGATTTATTTGGATTTGAGTGTAATTTATTTAATTGGTAACAAGTTGGTGGTAATTAGGAATATGTTGAAATGATTGGTTTCCTTGGTACAGCATCTTTCACTAAGTGAAAAGACATTGCTTGAGACAAAAAATGCCACTTTGCCCTGGCCAGAACTGGATGGTCTGTAAGGAACAAATCTGTAAGGATAGACTACTGGGCCTGTCTCCAAACAGGTCCTCTTTATCTCCTGCTTCTAAGCCAGGTGGCAGCCATTACGGAGTCCAGTGGAATCCAGTGGCTGCTGGGACATGGATCTATGAGGGAGGAAAAGTCAGCCATGGAACTTTTCACCCTACCTCCCCATGCTCCATCTCTAGTCCCTGGTACTGGTGGTGTTGACAATGAAGGTAGCTGTGAGAGCAGCTCCTCCATCAGCACGCACCAGTCCTTCGGTATAACCATTGCTATTTCCTAGGGAGTCCCTGGGTGGCGAAGAACCCGGCAGCTAAGGAGGAGACATATGAATCTCCATCAGCAAGTTTCAGGTAGAGCTCATCCAATGTGCTATGGTAGTCACAGCTTTTGAAGGAGCACTACTAAATGTTTGAGAATGAGAAGAGGGTGGTATAAAAAGGACAGTATTGGACTTAGAATTTAACAGAGGTGTGTTCCTGTTCTTACCCTGCCACTTAATAGCTGTGTGCCTCAGGTAGATTCATGAACCTCTCTGATCCTTAATGTCATGAACTCAGAGCAGTGGTGCAGTTGAATGACATTGTGTACGTAATGCATCTAAATTGGTGCCTAGCATAAGGTAAATGCTTCTTAAAATTGAGTCTTTTTCAGGATATAGGAATCTAAACGATATGTTTTTCTTTTTGCTTTATATGTATAATATTAGCCAAATTTTCTGTAATAAACAAGTATTTTCATTATTATGAGAAAAAGAAGATTTTTTTTTTTAAACTTAAAGTTTAAAACCCATTTCCTTGCCATGCCTTATACGTTGTCTCTTGAGCTGAGCTTTATCTGAATCACTCATGCTCGGCATGATCTTGACCTTGGGTCTGTCTGAGCAATCATTCATTGTACATTAACATCAACAGGGGCTTCGAAGCATCCATTTCTTAACTGAGTGACTGAAGAGCTATTTGTCACTGACATAGGTAAAGTGCTCAAACATTTTCTCAGTTTTTCAGTAATTATAATTTGAATAGATTTTTCATCCAGAATCATTTTCTCTTAGTAGGGTCAGTACCAGGATATTTAAAAAGAGCGGGGGGAAAGTCTATTCTTTCTGTAGGCTTGTCCTTTTTTCCAACTTCATGTTCCTTGTGATTTAGTTTTTGTTTTCCTTCCAGCTAGTAATAAAATGCACTTTGCAGGAAAGGTCAGGGTGGGCTCCATCAAGCTTTGTAGGACCATTTACAGGGCCAGGATGAACTGAGTTCCATGGAATCTGCTAAGAAAATCTCTGAGCTGCTGGCTTCTGGGCTGCTCCTCTCCAGCAGGGTAAATACAAAGAAGGCAGCTTAAATCTCGAGATGATAGGCCTGGGTCCTTTTCAGGAAACTCAACACTTGAGCAGAGTGAGAACTCCTACTGTGTGCACATTAGTTACTGAGCCTGGAATTAATTACTCTCCTGGTATTCTCTTCAAGTCTATGAAACTTTAGATGGAGAAGGCCTGATAGAGGATTTCAAGGCTCTTTTTTTTTTCCACACTGGTGGAAAACTTTCAGGGAGCTGAGAGTATCTGCAGAGCACTTGCCCTTCCAGTAACTTCCTAGAGCCAGCAACCCCTAACTTACTCCATTATTGTATTTGGTATGTACGAGTTTTCTCTCCCATATTAGACTATGAACTAACTTTGCTTGCATGGCAAAGCTACCCAATATCTTCATGCTTTATATTTTTCAATGTCTTGAAAAGTACCTGTCAAAATAGTGCTTATGTATTTTTTTTTTCCAATCAGGATGCCTTTTATTTATTTTTGTAAGATTATTAAACCTCCAGTACAATGTTGATTAGAAGTGGGGAGAAGGACATCTTTTCTTTGTTCTTTTTAAAATATATATAGAATTTCATTTATTTATTTGACATTCAATATTATTTTATATTAATTTCAGGTGTACAGCACAATGGTTGGACACTTATATAGTTTATGAAGCAATCCTCCTGACTAGTCTAGTACCCACCTTGCATTATACACTTATTGCCACATTATTGACTATATTCCCTAAGCTTTACTTTACCTCCCCATGACTATTTTGTAGCTATCAATTTGTATTTCTTAATCCCGTCGCCTTTTTCACCCTGTCCCCCAGCCCCCGTCCCATCTATTACCCTGATAAATCTAATACCAATCTGACACCATACATCATTATTACAAAATTATTGACTATGTTTCTTATGCTATACCCTACATCCCCATGACAGCTGTGTAACACCAATTTTTAAGTCTTTTTTTTTTTTTTTTTTGCTTATGTATTTTTACTAATTGACAATGATGCCCTGGTAGGAATTGTAGGTGTTGGAAAAACATTAAGCAACAACAACCATGACAAGAAATTTTCTTCAACTTCTTTTGGAGCCAAGTGGTGGAGCTTTTATAGCATCTTTATGGGAAGAGCCTTATAGCATCTTTATAGTCTTTATGGGAAGCCCAAAAGGAGTGACTCAGTCCACAGGCAACTATTGAGCACAGCTCATACTTAGCAGGGCACTGGCCGCTGTGGGACATTTAGAAGCTTCAGACATAATCTCTCCATAGTCAAACTGGTGACATACACGGACTGCCCATGAAACTTTAATGGATAATAAAGGCAAATATCTCATTCAGTGCTATGCTGTGTGGTACCAAAGTCAGTGAAGGCAGGGAACATAGAGACCAAACAGTTAGGAAGGTTTACTACAGAAAGCTAGAATAAAACTGGGGTACATGGGTCAGGTGGTGTCTACATTGATCAGCTCTTCATACCCCTTTAGAGGGAATCTGCTTCTTCATCTCTTAAGCCTCAGAGAATTTCCCAGGAGAATTTAAATGATTTCCCAAGTAGCCCTGAACTAATAAAATCTAGCTGTTACATTCTACTTCTTTCTCACCCAGCCCCAAGTATCTTGTAGTATACCTCTCATTTATCAAAGCCTCAGCCCCTGGTATGTCCTTAGAAATCCTGTCCCCCCACACTCAGCCTGATGATTGGCATGATGGAAGATTCTTTTCTTTGCTAGATAAAGCACATCTTTGTGCAAGCCCAAGAAAATTGGACAGTTTTCCAAATTAAATTCTACCTTCTACCCAACCACATTGATCAAATACCAGTGGTTTTTCGATGTGTATATAACCCAAATGAAACAGTGAATAGTTTCCTGCCCTCAAAAGAGTTTACCTTCTAGACTAGGAGGAGAGATAGCTATATTGCAAGATAGAATGTGAGAGAAGCTGTAACAAGAAAAGACAAGATGAACCCAGTGGGGGAAGGCTTCACAGAGGTAGTAGAAATGGGTCGAGTCCTTAGGGAGTATGTGAAATTTACAAATATGGAAATGCAGGATGAGGCAGGAGTGGGGTTGGGCATTCTATCCGGAGGTACATTGTGAATGGAGACATAGTTCAGATTTGACTGAGGCAAGGAGGGGAATGGGTGTCACGGCTGTTAAGACTGGAATGATGAGTGGAGTTTGGAACATGAGGCTGAGAGGTTGGACACTATCCTTGGGGCAGGGAAGATGCTGCTACAATCTGAATCAGAAAAGGGACGTGAATTTAGGCTCGTTGTTCTGGCATGTGTTAGGCATGTGTGTGAAGTGGAAGGGAGGAGGCTTGTGAATTGAGGATGGGAAGTGACTGGCATGGGAAGGATAGGTCAGGGATCCTTCCATCTGCCAGTGAACTGGGCAAGCCGTAATGAACATTGAAAATAGGGCAGTGGCAATGGCCTGAAAGGGAGGAATAGGTGAGCAAGAGAAGAGGCACCTTTTGCTTGTCTTTTCTACTCCCCAGGTAAGGTAACACTGTCACTTAGGCAGTCATGTAAGGATTGTAGGAATCTCACGCTTTTGCCCACAAAGAGATGCTGCTCTTGGGATTTGACAATGAGGGCAAGAGATTTCCTTGCTGGGAAGTTGTTCAGTTGATTAAGAGGCCTTGGGGAACATGTCTGGGACTGTGGGTGTCTCAGCTGCTTAATTCTCCCTGTGCACTTCCTCTAGATGGTTCCTTCCCCTCACTGCACTGCGTTTGCACCGCAGATGCAAAGGGAAATGGAGTCTCCCATTTTTATCTTAGAGCACTTTACAGCCCTTACTGACAGAGCCTATTCAAGCTAACATGAGTGGCTGGGGGCAACTCATACATAATTTCCCTCTATTTAGTGACTTCCTACACCATGGGGTCTACATGATTTCTGTTCATTTAATTAAAGCTTATATTGGCAAATTGTTATCCTCGGGAGTGTGGGTGTGCAGGGAGTGCTTTTGGAATACATTACAGGGTAATTCCCTTTGCCCTTTATTGCCTCTGCAGGCCATGTGAAATTGAATCTCAAATAACACATTTTAGAAATAGGCAGAGAGACTGAGACCTGTGCTTCCTTTGGCTTTAATAAGACAGTGAGCATGGGTATGTAAACGACCCTCTGGTTATGCAGGCGAAGTGGAAGAGGCAGAGCTGAAAAACGAATGGAAGTGATTTCTACACCCCAGACAGTGAGTTTCGCAGCCTTCACTCCCGTGGGGACTGTCTGGATCCAATAGCTGGTTCTGCCTTTGAAACATCCAGAGGGACCATTACTGTTAATGGCACCTCTTCTGAGCACCACTGGAGATGAGTCCCACTTACGCGCAGACTCGAGGAAAGTCAGTCGATGCCACCTTTCCTTTCTAATCTCCCTCTCTAGAGGTGGCAGCAGCTCCCAAAGTTCTTATGCACAATGAAAATGCCAACCGATGAATGCTATTAGGCAAAGTGGCCCCCTATCAGAGCAGATGACAAGAGTCTATAAAGTTCAGAGGATGCAAGGTTGTTAAGTATTGGGAAGTGATGGGGTGGGCGTGGCTGAAGGCAAGCAGCGACCAACACGAGATGGTGTGGCTCTTGGAACCCTTAAAATACTTACTTCCACGTGGGCAAAGGTTGTAATCATGACTGAATATGGCTTCCTCTAGTCAAGGATGCATTTGTTCCTGAGGTTGGGGGACTGGATGTTAATACCTTTGTGTTCCATAATATCCTCATAGTCTATGAGCATTTCTACAGAGGAGAGGTGTGGGGGCGGCCATCTTGTTAGCAATGGGGCTTGGGGATATTGGGGAGGGATGGGATGAAGGTAGGCAGGTGTTAATATTAAGTTGTATCGTTAGGGTAGCTCCTTGAAAAAGTGACATTGAAACAAAGTCTTGAGGAAGCAAAGGAGTTAGTGATGAAGATATCTGGTATGGACTGGTCCAGGCAGAGGGTAGTGAGAGGCACTTCTTACGGTGGGAGGGTGCCTGGGTGATAGAGGAAAAGAAATGTGACTGGAACAGAGTGGGCAAGGAGAGGTCAGAGTGGTGAGGGTGGGGACACATTCCACAGTGGTCTGTTGGCTACTGTAAGGATTTTGGCTTCTAGTGTCAGTAAAATTGGGAGTCATTGTGGTTGTAGAGCAGTGGGGTTATATGATAAAGATATGAAAACAGACAATCCAGTATGAGGCCAATGCACAGCTCCAGCGATGTGAAAGAGGCATATGTGAGAGAGCATAGAGAAGGGACATCTCTTCCAACCTGGGAAGAGGAGACAGAGAGGGCAAGGGAAGGCTTCCTGGAGGAGGTATCAGCATTTGTCCTGGGTCTTAAATAATGAGCTGACTCACAGCCTCTTAGACCCCCCACCCCTGACTTGCTTTGTGTCAAAGTAGCAGGGGAGGGTTTTTCTCTAGATTTTTCTGGCTACCATGGTGAACCTGCTTGCCTGTGGTTTGTCTGGGATGTGTGTCCAAGCTCTTTGTGTAGGACTCAATCCATGCAAGATCCTTAGGGCATTAACCCTGACTTAGAATCCAATTCCTCCCTACTGCCTCCTGGCAAATCAGTACCCATGTTGAGGTCTCACCCAACCTGGTTTCCTTACATGCTAATGCCTTATTGGGGGCTGAATCCCATGGCAGAGAGTGTGTGGGGGAGAAATGAAGTAAGGAAGGGAAGGAGGCAAAGTGGGAACCAAGGTGTCTGTTACCAAGCTGGCCACAGCATCACAAGAAAATATAACTGCTTTCTTCATCACATGAGATGTCTCTGGACAGGCCATATAGAACCACTGTGCCTTGGGTTAGTCCATCAGGGTGGGAGACGAAGGGAGAATTTATTTCTTGGTACCTGCCTGTCTCTTATTATTCATTGGTAAAGCTTGACCCATGGAGATTTCTTTCCTTTTGCAAACTGGTTTACTGGTATGAGGGGATTCAAGTGACCTGGTGATAGTCATAGCTTTAAATTCAGTGGAACACTTATTGTGCCCTCTGGTCAATGTTACCTCCCTTGGAACTTGGTAGAGCCCAGCATGGTGGGATAGGAGATACCAATCTACAAATGGGTCAGGGGAGTATTGGTGAGGAGGGCTCTCCCACATTCATCACTTGGTTCCTGGATCAGTTTTTTCTAGCTGTTGGGAACATAATGTCATATCAGTCATTGGTTAATACCTATACCACCTCTTGAAAGGTAGCATCAAACCCTGCAAGGTTTTCCCCGAGAGTTGGTCCCCATTTCAGCAGGCTGCTATGTTATTCTGTCAGGCTGATTGCCCATGGAGATTTTAAAGATTAGTTACCCCCTGGTCATTTTTGTACTTCCTTTGCTGTACAATGGGTGCCTTGGTCTGAGACAGTGATATTTGGATAACCATCAATAGACCTGCAACTCTGAATTGGGATTTCTGACAGAGCATTGCAAGCAGAGTGAGCAAATTCATAACTGCAGTATGTATCTCTTCAGTGAGGATGAACTGCTGCTCCTTTGGATGTGAAAGGGGTGCAGTGCAATAAACTGGCCATCAGACTGATCTTCCCAAGGAATCGTGCCCTATTGAGACCTCAGCATCCATCTGTGCTGCTGACAAACTGAGCAGTCACTGTTGCAGAAGCTTTGGTGGGGAAAGAGTCCATGATGTTGGGCCCATGCATAGCCGCCATCTCTGGCACTAGGGAACTGGGGAGAGAAGCTAGCTCACATCCACTAACACTGTGTTGTCTCATTTCATTCTTAAACACTTTCTCTGGAATGGATTCTTTTGCATGGGCATTAATGGAAGATACAAAGATGTTCAAGCTTTTTCAGCACTTCTGGCAAAGTCCATTCAGAACTCCCTTTTTATTACTCCTAGCTCCTGATCTATGAGTCAAACTGTATACTACTCCCAGAAGTTTATGTCTGCACTACAGGCCACTTTTCCATTCACACAATGGTTGAGTGTATGCTTACACCTTTGTCTCCGGGGATGCCCCTCGTGCATTGGTTATAATGCAGCAGAAGTCCATTTCCATTGCCAACATTTCCTGCTATGCACCTGTGAACCAGGATGAGCCCATTCTGCCTCCATCAGTTGGTCATAGAGAATCCTCCATGAGGCTATAGATATGGATTGGAAAAAACCTGTTGGTACCACAGAAGTGAGCCATATGGTAATCACCTGACCATGGAATTTACCTTTTCATGCAATTTGCTTAACGCTTGCTAGATATGCTTGAGTCTGGTACCAAATGTACCATTTTAACCATATAGTGGATTGCTACTCCACCAGCTTGGCCTTATAACTCTGTGGATATAAGAACACCCAGCTCCTGATGGACAGCTCAGGTCACATAGTCACTAGGTGTTTTAAGGTTAGATGTTAGTTTCAGCTAAGATCCAATGCACACAAGGAGCTATTTTTCAAACAGAATAGTGCATTGCTGCATAGGACACGGTCTTACTAAGAACTCTGTAGGTCTGCACTGCAAATCTCATGTTGGAACTGGCCCAGCATTCTTATCCACCATAGATTCCTCCAGTACCATCCAATTTGCTATAACCTACCATTCGGTGGCAGGGCAGCTGGTGCCATAGCCTGAACCTGCTGCAGAGTCGTCTCTTCCTCTCAGCCTTCTGAGTTACCAGATAAATAAATTTGAGTTTTTCCAAGTGTGCTAAATGCTACATTAAAATCCAAACAATTCTGGTGTACAATTCTGCAATATATCACTTATGTATCACATTGTATGTTCACCACCCAGAGTTATTTCTCCTTCCATCACCATATATGCTTGATCCCTTTTACCCTCATGTACCACCCCCTGACACCTCCCCTGAAACCTATGTAACTTTACTGACAATTGTCACCCCAATAAACTTTAATTATAAAAGAACTACTCTGAATGAAAAAGAAAAACCCAAAGAATTCTAACAAGTACTGTGCTGCTTTCATAGTCGTAGATGTACAAAGTGCACCAATTTCTCCTTTACTTTAGAAGGATGTTCAGGAATGCCCTGGGATGCCGAGAACTATTGGAAGCTCTAGAAATGTCACAGATTTGGCAGGTCCCACGTATTTGTGGGGTTCACCTTCCATGTTCCAACATGTGCGTATCCTCTTATTAAAATTTTCAGGCACTTGCCATTTCCCACTCCCCAGTGCAATTAGTATGATACCAGCAAAAAAGAGAATGATGACTACTTTCCAGGGTAACTTAGGCTTTGAGAAAAGGGAAAGCCTAGAAATGATAAGAACTATTAAATACAGTGTTTGAGCTGACACTAATACCAAGGGACCTAAAAAATGCCACCATGCTCCTACGGTCAGAGTGAAGACTTACTGAAGCCATGGATAAGCAGTTTATGGACCGATGTGTTATTTTGCAGTATCTCAAGACAGTCTACAGAATGTCAAGTTCCCTGAGGACCAGATTACGGCAAGGGAATTAAAAGAGCCCTAAACCTATTATGATGAAGGTGTACTCTAGTCAAAATTACATTTGATTCTGTCTCTAATGGATAGTGAAAGAAAGAAAAAAAAAGCATTCTTCAACTCAGTAGCAACATACTAAGTACCAGAGTCCACATTGATCTGTTTTAATAAAGATATTACATGTACCCTATCCACTGCTACTGGGGCTAGTGCTTGGTTAGTTTTACAGTAGCCTATGGTCCACCTACCGCTATCCTCCTGGATTCTGCAGAGGCCAGTCAGGTGAACAGGGAGATATGATGTGGAGCACTACCCCTGCCTTTTTAAAGTCTTTGGTTGTGGCATTAATCTCTTCAGTTCCTGTACAAATGCAGTATGGCTTCCAATTTATTATCTTGGCAGAAACAGGGGCAGTTTCAGGGGACTCTATTTGGCCCTTGTTACCATAATGGCTCTTTCTCCATAGTCAGGGAGGAAATGTGAGGGTCCTACTAACTACTAAGGGTATCTATCGTAATCACACATTTAGTGACTGGGAAATAACTGTAGTGAGGATCAGTGGACTCATTAGGCCCCCTGTGACTTAGGCTAAAACCGTGTTTATCCACGGCTTCAGTAAGCCTTCACTCTGGTCAGGGGAGCGTGGTGGCATTATTTTAGGTCCTGTGGTGTTAAGGTCAGCTCAGACCCTATATTTAATAGTTCTTACAATTTCTGGATTTTCACTTTTTTCAAAGGCTAAGTTACCCTGGAAAACGGTCATAATTCTCTTTCGGGAAACAATCAGAGGTATATATTCTGCATATACTTACACTGGTGTTGTTGCCGAGTTCTTCCTCCAGGAGACCTAGCCTCTGCTTCAACGTGTCTCCTCCTATCTCTCGTGGCCACAAGTCAAATAACCAGAGCCAGCAGCAGGGATAAACAGCTCCCTATTCTAGGGAATAATAATTGTAGGACTTGGCTAATACTGTTTCCCCGAAAATAAGACCTAGCTGGACAATCAGCTCTAATGCGTCTTTTGGAGCAAAAATTAATATAAGACCTGGTTTTTATATTATGTTATGTTATGTTATGTTATGTTTGTTATGTTATGTTATATTATTATTTATTATATTATATTTATTATATTATATTGTTTATATTATATTATATTATATTAAAGACCTAATCTTATATTATAGTAAAATAAAACCCGGTCTTATATTAATTTTTGCTCCAAAAGACGCATTAGAGCTGATTGTCTAGCTAGGTCTTATTTTGGGGGAAAACATAGTATATACTTTGAGTATGGGGCACTGGGTCTATGAACTGACTTAAATCTGGAAAATGGATTAGAGAACTATTTCCGTTGTTGTTGATGTCAACCTTCTGTTCACCAACTTGTATATATCACGTGTGTGCGTCTGCACGTGCACGTGTGTGTGTGTGTGTGTGTGTGTGTGTGTGTGAGAGAGAGAGAGAGAGAGAGAGAGAGAGAGAGAGAGAGAGAGAGAGATTATACACATCAAGTAACACCCTAGTTAAACTGCCCAGCTTGCCCCTTGGAGCAGTATGACCTATCACCCATCACCATAGATTTGCTCTTGCGCAAGGCACCCCAAATTCTCTAGCCTTGCTGCATTTTATGGTAATTATGTTCAACTTGCCTCTTTCAAGTGCTGCTCTCTGGCCTTTGCCTTTTGTGGGCTGCCAACATTCTCTTTATATCAGAGATCTTGGTCCCATGGCAGTATGTTCATGGCAACTCCTTCCCACAGAGGTCAGCCACCTGAAAACATCTCAGCGATTCTTGTGCCCCTTTCATGGGTACATTTCCTGTTGCCTTGTTGAAGGAAGTGTCCTTTGAGCTCTCCAGAGAATTTAAGCACATGGGGAAGTCCCAGGTTTTACATAATAAATCCATTCTCATAGTCCCACCTCTCTGAGCCTTCTGACGTCATCTTCAGAACTGTGCCAAGGAATTCCAATATTTTCACCCCATTTACTCTCGGCCACCGTGTGCCTGTGTATGTAGGAGTCATCCCAGCATTTGTCAGGATTGGCTCCACGTGTCCTTATCAGCTCGCTGAATCCTAAGTCTGAGATGAGTGCCCTCATGTCAATCACTTCCCTTATCTTTCCTTTTACATTGCCCTGTGGTCTGTCACCCTCAAGATTCACTTCTGCACATATGCAAATTCCTGCAATTCCTTTGGTGATAGTCTATTCACAGAAGAGGGCCTGGCACTGTGGTAAGTCCTGGCCCTGGTTATTGGTCTAAAGGCTGTGAGGGGTTGTGGGGCACAGATTCTGAGGAGAATAAATGCTATTTTACCGTGCACCTGTTTCACATGGGGTCAGTCCATGGTATGTAGGCAAGTTGCTAAGGAGAGGAGGAAGGGACTTATTTATCTCTGGCAATCAGAAGGGGCTTCTGCTGCTGTCTCAGAGGTCCAATATTCTCAGGCTTAAACACAAAAACGCCCCCATCCCAGGTTTCAGTCTCACTCTCACCCATTAGGACTTTGATTTTGACACAGAAGACAGGTTAAGGCTACACATTTAATCTCCTTTGCAAATCTGCCACATGCAAAAAATATATTCTGGGCTTGATTTTCAGCACTGTCTGCCCTGCAGTTACGAGAGATGAGAGTCTCTTAAAATGACATAGCTTTAGCACTTTTAAAATATGCCTTAAGCTAGCAATTAGATGCCTGATTTAATTTTCTTTGTACCAGGCTTCACATACCTTCCAAAGTAACTATTTTTCATGACCACTTTTTTAGTTATCATTATCTCCTATCAATCCAAGGATGCAGCCATTTGACCTTCCAATGCCTTACACTTTACCTGTAGGTCATCTCAATCAACTGCAAGTGGAAGCTTTGCTAATTGTGATGTCCCTGTGTGCTGGGATCCCAGTTACCACCAGCAATGGGGTCCTTCTTTTTTCATACAGGTGGGTGTCAAGAACTATGGCAAGTAAGATTATATTCTAATTGCAAGGCAACAAATTAGCCTGACAGAGTTTCATGGATGCTGGCAGAAGACAAAATCCTTTTTCTTTGACCCAGTAGGGCAATGTCTTCTGTAAGAGACTCATGGAGAATTGTTTACCAATAATGGGCATTCCAACTCCAAAGTCTTATACTGAAGATCTCCTGGTCCCCAATTTTTCTAACTCACAGTCCCTAGAAAAAAAAGTCTAAGGCAACGTTTATACCATAATGTTTTATTAAGGAATATAATCCCAGGGCACTGAGGATATGGGGGGAAAGGAAGTGAGGTACAGATGGAGGGAAAACATATAATACTTCACCAAGCTGGCTGCACGATCACAAACAAAAACAAACAAATGTAAAGTAGTCAATTTTTTGGTTGTGTAGGACAGGCTGTTATGCCTTAGAACATAGGAGGAAGGAAGAGGTTGAATCTGCCAGTTCCTTTCCACAGAGGCGTTCACTATCCTACCTCTCCCAGTTGTTGCTGTCAGCCTCTTGGGCAGCCCCTGGGGAAGTGAGATTTAACACTACATATCTGATGCGGTGGTCCCTTCTTTTTCTGGTTTTCTGCCTCTGATTCTCATGGACCCAGAAGACTAATAATACTGGCATTACCCATTTTGAAAGATTGTTGTAAGAGAAAAATTTTTTGAAAAAGTATAAGTGCTGTAGAAAAGCTAGTTATTAATGGTTTGAAGATTTCTTAACCTTGAATTAGAAGAGAGAGAGGAAGGACTAGTACCAACCTTTGCAGCATAGGTAAAAGGTACATAGATGAGGGCACGGGGAAGGGCTTCTCCTGTAGAGCATTTAGCAGGAGCAAAGGACAGAGGTGGAAGATAATGTAAAGCAGGATTGGAAAGCATGGCCAAGGGCCAAATCTGGCTCTCCACCTCTTTTTGTAATAAAGTTTTATTGGAACATAGCCATACCCATCCATTTATGCTGTTTTTATACTATGGTGGCAGAATTGAATAATTGCAAAAGAGACCATATGGCGTGTAAATCCTAAAATATTTACTATCCGGCCCTTTACAAACCCCTGACATAAAAGAAAATACCAAGTATAATACAGTGCAGGTAATTACTAATATATGTGAATTGCCTTTCTCCTTTCTTCTTCCTTCTTTGTCTCATAGAGAATTGATGGCATATTGGCCACTTAATAAAGACTGATGAGAAGGCTCACTCTTTAGCAAGGTATTTGATACCATGATTTACCAAACAGAGAGTTAATCCCAACATGTTTACAAATTTAAAACTGTGACCGTGACCTACAAAGAATAGGATGCAGTTTATTCTATCCCTTTTGCACTAACCATATTAATAACTGAGACACTGTCTCATATATTATTGGGTATAGACCAACTATTTGAAATCTGAATATTCTAGAAAATCTGAATTAATTGAACTCAGCTTTACAGTGACTCCTTTAAAACCACAAACTGTGGAACACGGAGGTTATTTTCCACAGGCACCAAACACAAGTCTGAAACATTTCTTAGATTCCTTGAGGGGAAGAATCATATCTTATGTGACTTGGAATCCTGAATCCCTGGTAAAATGCCAGGCAAATAGAAGGAATTTAATATTTGCAGAAGGAAAATGAACTGTCTGGAATAGTGCCTAGCACGGGGTTGGTTCTTGGTAAATGTTTGTTGAATTATCTGACAAATATCCAAATGAATGAGAATTTTTAGGCCACAGAACACAGACCATTGCTAGACCCAGGCTGAAGCACTCTGCAGGATACACACAAATAATTTAAAATCTACATCTAATTTACTTTTCAGAGCATTGTATAACCATTGGTTGGCCCCAGATACTGGGAAAGCTACCCAATCAATGCTACCTAACAAAACAGCAATGTGGCAAAGATGGAGAGCTCAGTTGGGAAGGACCTCATGGCTATGCTGCTTTAAGGCCAATTAACTCATGTCTGACATCTTCCAGTAAATCTAAATGAAATGCATTCTTGTGAATTCTAATTTCAAGTGAGTTTAATTGAACTTGAGAGGGAAGCTACCATTTAGTGAGTAAAATGAAAATGAAGTAATTGAATATTTTTCCAGGATTGTATTTGAAATGTACTCCATCAAACGTTGTTTCAGAACCCAAATGACCAGCTGTATGTGGTTAATATTTGGAAAGAAAGAAGGAGTATTTAAATGTCAGCTTGTAGCTACTAGGAGGGTAAATGCAACAGCCGGCTGTTCAATTACTAGACTCTACTTGGCATTCAAAAAATAACTTTTATTTATTTATTTATTTTTAAGTTGGAAGTTAACTAATGTGGTCAGGAGAATTAGGGTCGGTCTGGATTGACTGAAAAACAAAAACTAAAATCTTTCCCAATCCCATCTCCCCACTCCCAACACACACAAAAAGAGAACAGCACTATAGATTTGAAATTGTAGACATTTTGATGGGCTTAACCAAGTGATTACACATTAAAATGTCGAATATTTTTTCCTCTTTTTTTTTTTGAATATTTTTTTCAATAACTATTTGTTGAAGGCCCACAGTGTTCCTGGCACGGTGGGAAACAGATGATTGAACAGGACTCAATCTGTCGCCTTAAGGAACTTTCTGCTCAGTAAGTGAGATGAGACCAGAGAATAAATCAGTATAGGAAAGGTAGATGTGATACATACCATAGGAGCAAGCACTGAGTGCCAAAATAAGGTCGAATTCTGACTGTGAAAACGAAAGACTCTTCTTAGGGGAGAGGGTATTTGAGCTATCAATATTTGCAGGAGGAAAAGATGGCATGGTACCTGTTTGGATGAAGCATTTAATGGGGCTGACGTAAAAGACTTGTGGAATGAATAGCATGGAAAAAGATGGATGTGGTGAAGTTAGGGAAGGCCTTGAATGGGTTTGTAGTTTATTTATCAGGTAGCCTCTAAGAAGGGAAGGGGTTTGACCAGAGATAAGGAATAAAAATATAGATGTAATGCTCAACATCACTAATCATCAGAGAAATGCAACTCAAAGCCACCATGAGATAACACCTCACAGCTCTGAGGGTAGGTACTATCAAAAAAAAAAAAAGAGATAGAAGAGAAGTAGAAGAAGAAAGAAAAGAAAAGAACAAGTGTTGGCAAGGATATGGAAAAATTTGAACACTTGTGCCATGTTGGAGAGAATGTAGAATAATGCAACCACTATGGCAAAACACTCTGGAGCTTTCTCAAAAATTGAAAATAGAATTATCATCCGGTCCAGTAATCTTACTTCTGAGTATATACCCAAAAGAATTGAAAACAGGGTCTTGAAGAGATATTTGCACACCCATGTTTGTAGCAGCATTATTCACAATAGCCAAGAGGTGGAAGCAACCCAAATATCCATTGA
The DNA here is from genome assembly GCF_964194185.1 of Rhinolophus hipposideros. Classification (NCBI taxonomy): domain Eukaryota; kingdom Metazoa; phylum Chordata; class Mammalia; order Chiroptera; family Rhinolophidae; genus Rhinolophus; species Rhinolophus hipposideros. Next base: position 15,128,572 of record NC_138052.1, read on the forward strand.
TGGATAAACAAAATGTGGAGTGTACACATAATGGAATATCATTCATCCCTAAAAGGGAAGAAAATCCTGTCACACGCTACAATATGAAGAACTGTGAGGACATTATGCTAAGTGAAATAAGCCAGTCACAAAAAAACAAATACTGTGATTCCACTTGTATGAGATATATAAAGTAGTCAAATTTATAGAAACAGAAAGTAGAATGGTGGTTGTCAGGGATTGTGGGGGAGGAGGAAAACAGGAGTTGTTTAATGGGTGTAGAGTTTCAGATCTGCTAGAAGAAAAATTTCTGGAGATCTGTTTTACAACAACTGTGAGTATACTTAACACTACTGAACTGTACATTTAAAAATCGTTAACATGGTAATTTTTATATTATTATTATTATTATTATTATTATTATTTACAACAACAGAAAAAGAACACAGATGTAGCGGGGGATCAGACTTGGACTGGAGTCCGAATGGAAAGGAAATGGGAAACCAGTTTAAAGGTTATTGCCTTAGGCCCAGTGAAAGGTAATGGGACAGGGACAAAAGGAAAGGAGAGGAGTTATCAAGGTAGAATTAGCAAGATTTGGCCCATGTTGGATACTGGATTGAGGGAGCAGGAGCCAGAGATGCCTTGGTGGGTCCCAACCTGTGCTAGTAAGAAAATGATGGAGCCTTTCTCAGAAATAGTGACTTATAGTGGGGAGGTAAGGAATTTGATATTGGGTTAATTCTGACCATAGCTTGGAGGTGGATTATACTGGAGCTGGTTTGATAATACTGTGTTTTAAAAACAGTTGGAAGTTCTTTTTAGTTTGTTTTACATTTTCTCTCATTTGTCCAGGTGTTTGACCTTTTGCTTCTTAGTTGGCTTTGCTCAATGGTTTATTCCTAACTCTTCAAATGAAGGGTGGATTGCACATTGTGAAATGTGGATCTCAGAGGAATTCTGCCATTGAGTCCCTCAGTAAGAGGTTGGATGTTCTGCAGAAGTTGTGAAAAATAGGGAAGTGTCAGGCTTCCTTTACTGAAAAATGCTTTTTCTCTCTTAAAAATTTGCTCCCATCCCATCCCTTTCATTAGAAACTTTATCGCCAAGCTGGTCAAATGGACACAATGCCCTTGTGGGGTTCAGACTTTTATTTTTTAAAAACCCTAAATCAGACTTTTGTTTTTTAATTTTTCAATTACAGTTGACATTCAATATTATTTTATATTATTTTCAGGTATACAACAGAGTGGTTAGATATTTTATAATTTGTGAAGTGATCCCCTCTTTAAGTCTAGTACCCACCTGGCAACATATATAGTTATTATCATATTATTAACTGTATTACCTATGCTGTACTTTTCATCCTTTGACTATTTTGTAGTTACCAATTTGTACTTAATCTCTTTGTGTTTTACACCCGGTCGCTCAACCCCCCTCCCATCTAGCATCCATCAGTTTGTTCTCTGTATCTATGAGTCTGTTTCTGTTTTGCTTGTTTGTTTATTTTGTTCCTTGGATTCCACACAGAAGTGAGGTTATTTGATATTTGTCTTTCTTTGTCTGACTTATTTCACTTAGCATAATGGCCTCTAGGTCCATCCATGTTGTTGCAAATGGTTAAGATTTCATTATTTTTCATGGCCAAGTAATATTCCATTATATATATGTACTACTTCTTCTTTATCCATTCATCTATTGCTGGGCACTTAGGTTGCTTCCATACCTTGAATGTTGTAGATAGCACTGCAGTGAACATATATTTTCAAATTAGTGTTTTGGATTTCTTCAGATAAATACCCAGAAGTGGAATTACTGAGTCAGAAGGTAGATCTATTTTTAATTTTTTGAGAAACCTTGAAACTGTTTCCCATAGTGGCTGCATCACTTTGCAATCCCACCAACAGTGGACAAGGGTTCTCTTTTTTCCACACCCTTGCCAACACTTATTGTTTGTTGATTTATTGATGACAGCCATTTTGACAGATGATATCTTCAATGCAATCCCTATCAAAATACCAATGGTATTTTTCACAGAACTAGACCAAATAATCCTAAAATTTGTATAGAACCACAAAAGACCCTGAATAGCTGCAGCAATCTTGAGAAAGAAGAACAAAGTTGGAGGTGTCACGCTACCTCATATCAAACTTACACTACAAGGCTACAGTAAGCAAAACAGCATGGTGCTGGCATTAAAGCAGACACATAGAGCAATGGAACAGAATAGAGAGCCCAGATGCAAACCCATGCCTATACGATTACTACTTAATCTGTGAGGCAAGGAGGCAAGAATATACAATGAGGTAAAGTCTATTCAATAAAGGGTGTTAGGAAAACTGGACAGATACATGTAAAAATGAAAGGAAGGGAGGAAGGAAGGAAGGAAGGAAAGAAGGATGGAAGGAAGGAAGGAAGGAAGGAAGGAAGGAAGGAAGGAAGGAAGGAATGAAGGAAGGAAGGAAGGAAGGAAGGAAGAAAAGGAAAGAAGGAAGGAAGGAAGGAAAGAAGAAAGGAAGGAAGGAAGAGGGAAAGAAGGAAGGAAGAAAAGAATAAAGGAGAGAAACTGAACCATCTTCTTAACACCATATACAAGAATAAACTCAAAATGGATTAAAGAATTAAATGTAAGACACCAAGACATAAGACTTCTAGAAGAAAACAGGCAGTAACTCTCTGGCATTGCCTTTAGTAATATTTCTTCTGATACATTTCCTTGGGCAGGAGAAACAAAAGAAAAAAAATAAACAAATGGGAGTACATCAAACTAAAAAGTTTTTGCACAGCAAAGGAAGCCACCAACAAAACAAAGATAACCTACTGAATAGGAGAAGATATTCACCAGTGATACATCTGATAAGGGGTTGATATCCAAAATTTATAAAGAACTCATACAACTCAACATACACAAAACAACAAACAATCCAATTAAAACATGGGTAGAGGATCTGAACAGACACTTTTCCAAAGAGGACATACAGATGGCCAACAGACATATGAAAAGATGTTCAATGTCATGTCACTAATCATCAGAGAAATGCAAATTAAAACCACAGTGATAATGTCCTGGCATTTTTTCTATGGCATCTTATTCATCTAAGCTGGAAGCAGCCTCAGAGGTGTGAGCTTATTTCTTTACTTTAGTCATTTCATAGGGACCAGAGGTTTACAAATGTATTCATGTCAGTGCTTTATAGGGTCACCACCTCCAGATTCCTGGAGTGGTGGCAGTAGCAGATTTGTAATTCCAAATCTGTCTTTTCACAGTCAGAAGAATTCTGTTGAGGATGGAAAAGGAGAGCCTTGAAATAGCCTGATCTCACCCCTGCATGGATTGGTCTACAAAGATAATCACGTATTAGAGCACGGCAAAGTGTCTTTTTAATGCTTGCCCTACCAGCAGTGAAAAGAAACATTTGGGGATATTTTCAAAGGCCAGAATCTGGGATTTTAATGGGATGCAATTTTATGGGCTTTGTTGTGTCCCCTAGGTCAGAAAGAATTTTTATTACTCATGTATTATGGGCAAGTGGTTTCGAATGCTGAAGTGAGGTTGAGCTTTGTTTAACATGTTATATAAATATTTCAACCCTGAAAGGCTCACATTCTTACAAAATTTACCTCAGGGTTTGGAGAACCAGTTACATCCTGAGACAAGAGTTTTTAAGACAATATTTCACTATAGGAAATTGTAAATAACATTTTTGAAATAGCAAATGGTATACATGTTCATTATAGAAATTTTAGAAACTATAGATGACTAAAAATGGCCCAAATTCCCACCACCGAGGAATAACCACTGTTACCATTGTGTCATCTGTCCTAGAACTGCAGAGGTCATGCCTGTGAGTGTGTGTGTGAGTGTGTGTGTGTGTGAGTGTGTGTGCATTTTTAGTGTAACCGTGCTGTGCATAGTAGTTTGCAATCTGATTTTCTTTATTAATATATCACATATGTCTTTCCATATGACTAAATTTTCCCTTTTACATCTTGTTTTAAAGGTTGCATAGTTTTTACTTTACAATCCTCCCAGCATGCTGGATATTTATTTAGATTGCTTCCTTTTTGCACTATTGATTTATACCTGTTATCGCTTGGCTTAATGATTAATAGCATTTCCTTTTTATCTCAGAAATGTCCTGGTTTGGGTAACAAAGAATTTGGCCACCCTAATTATCAGGAAAAACTGTGAGAAAACAGTGTTACAATTTAATTTTTGTACATATCCATTAACATTTTTTTAGCATAAACCCCTTAAAAATAGAATGTGTGTGTTAGACGGTGTATACTTTTAAAGGCGTGTGATGCATATTAACAAAATTGCCTTACAGAAATGTTATAAGGTGCCTATACCTTTGGCCAGTACTAATCTGCCCACTAAACATACATGTATGTTTCTAAATAAGTACTTTCTGCTGACTTTTTTTTCAAAGACATGTTGATCTTTAGCAAGTAGAAAAATAAGTATTGATAGTGTAGAGTATGAGGTGTTAGGACTGGAGGGAGGAAGGGAGAAAGTGTAGAAAGCATTGAAGGTACATGGAGAACAGAGAGGCTCAAATCCTTCAGCGAATTGGTGGTAAACAAATACCACAGCCTTTACCCTTATCCCCAACCCCCTCCAGCTGGTAACCACAAGATGGCCTCAGGGTTTTTCTTTTGAAAATTAATTTGGGGAAGGTATTCTATAATGTTGTAAAGATTTTGTTGGGTATCCGATGGACATGCGTCCTATTTGGGAGACCACCTCAGGGATACTGTGGATACCTGATCATGGCATTGTACATCAGAAGCTAAACATTAATGAATGCCAACTATAATTTTATATATATAATGTGATGGTTCAGTGTGAGGTCGGAGGGATAGTGAATGGGGGGAGGGGGGTTCACAGTATGAGGGATATAAATGATGAACGTCTAAGTATTACCTTGTTTTGTACACCTGAAACTAATAAATAAATTAATTAATTAAAAAAAAAAAAAAACAACAAATACCACAGCCTTGATGTCAGTCATCATTATCATAATGGCAGCTCCATTTACTGAGGGCTGAACACTTTTAAGAAAGTACTTGCTTCTCAAAGCAACTCTGAAAATCAATATTATTTTTCTGAAGGGAGGATTGAGGCTCAGAGATGTTGGGTAAGTACCCATAGCTAGTAAGCTGCAGGACTGGAGTTTGAACCCAGGTATGGTCATCTCCAACACTCAGTTTCCTTCCTTTGGCCATACTTTTCGTTGTGGTTCTTTAATCTCCCCGCTATTTTGGATTTTCTCCTCTTTTTTTGACATCAGACATTAAAGATGGAGAAGCAGAGGGGTTGAAGGGAGCCCGTGGTCTGAACAGCCTATGCTAGAAAGTTGCCATCCACAGTTCTCTCTAGGCAAACTCGGGAAACCCATTTCCCGTTGAAGGCCACCTGAATTTCCTTATAGATTGTTAGCATACAACAACTTTCTTGTTAATTCTTTTTGTTGTTGTTGTTAATTCTTTAACAATCTAACCAAGAGGCATGATGATGAGGAGAGAAAGCGCTGAGGTCATTGTTTGGCTCCCTTCATTGAATAGTTCAGTTTTTCACTTGTTAGAGGACAAATTGAGATTCTCTACTCCTTTGAGAAACTCTTTTCTAATCAAAATATTAGAAAATAATGGTAAAGCAGACAGAACAGATGTCATTGAAAAAAGTTTCAGATATATCTTTGACAATCACAAGCAAGCATTTATTAGGCTCACACTTAACAGGTTGAAGATTTTGAAGCGGAACGTCAATTAGGTAACAGAATGGATTTCTATGAAGAGTAATATAACACTGACTTATTTCATTGCATTTTGATGGAATATCTCCCATGGAAAATTATCCTCTCTTTACGGTCATTATCAAGTTAAACATTGTGTTAAAAAAGAGCCACTGAGTTATGATGTACAGAAAATTGTTAAATTGGGACTCTGAAGTGGAGCAAAGTTGAAGGAAACACTAAAATGAAAGTCAGGTTATCTTTGGATGCATTTCCCATCCAGCAGCCGTCACTCCACTGCTCAACCTTGGATAAGAACACAATATAGCAAAACTCACATCTCGCCTTCCCAAAACCTTGCTAATGACCTTATCAGGACATGCTTCCCTGCAGATTAAAGCTGTAATGACAGAATCTGGGCCAAGGAAGCCTGTCTTATTTATACCCACGATATTGACACAGAGTGACAAGGCCACGGTGAAGGGAAGCTGGGCGTCTCTCTAGACTGGACAATGACTTTTAGATCCTTCTCTCAGTGTTGTTAATTTTCTTTAAACAGTGGATTTACATTGACCTCCACCAGTGTCCCCAGTAGTGGTCAATGTTCAGCCCTTTTTCTTGCTCATCTACCTCTATTTACAGCCTGGCAATTAACTGATTAAGATCAGACCTTAATTTTTGACCTATGTCCCTTTGTCCCTCTCAGCTTTATGGACTCAAAGATTTTTTTATTCACTTATCTTGTCCCAGTATTCACAGGTATTTACACTCTACTTGTCTGTTTGATGTCTCTAAACTCTTCATTAACAAGATGTTTCTGACATGCCTTTCCCTCCCAGAATCACAGATCAATCCTTTTTTTTTTTTTTTTTTTTTTAAGAAGTCACTGGGTTTTCTTGGGTGAGAGAGAGACTGGAGCCCAGGCCAGGCCAGGTTGCCCAGGTACCTGTTGTGGGCAAGTGCCTGGCTCCAGTGACAGCAAGGCTTAGTTCTAGAATGAGGCAGGATATTTCATGCATGGCATTCATTCATTTCTACATTTTTTGATATAATGATCATTTCACAAAGTTACTTGTCTAGCTCTAAACCAAGAACATCTAATTTTTATTCTCCTACCTTTATTTGAGCTAACTACTTTCTCCTGTTATTCATGTACAACATCCTTGTAGCAGATTTGATAAGCTATATTATATATTACCACATTCATCCATGTATTTTGCTTATCGACTACTGTGTAACAGACCACAGACCACCCAGAACCTTAGGGCCTGAAAACATCCATGCTTTGTTATTTCTCATGATTCTACAACTCGGGCAGCCTTGGCTGGCAATTTTTCTGGCTCATCATGGTGCCACTTAGCTGCAGGTAGCTAGCGGATGGGCGAGGCTGGAAGCCCAAGAAGGTTTCAGTCACGTGTCTACTGTCTCAGGGCTCCTCCACATGTCTTCTTCTTGTGGCTAGCTTGGCCTTCCTCACAGCATGGCTGGCTTCCTAGAGCACAGAAGTGGAAGTTGCCAGACTTTCTTAAGACTTATGCCTGGAACTGGCACACATCTCTTCTACTATGTTATATTGATCAAAGTAAGTAAAAGGCCAGGCCAGATTCAGAGGGAGAGGAAATAGTCTCTAGGTCTGAATGGGAGAGGCCCTGAGGGTGAGGAATTTTGGTAGCCATCTTTGTAGCCTACTACACTATGCATTGATTTCCACTCCTGCTCAAGATCTTTGGAAACACCAATATTTTGATACCAAACTTTTATCACTTTTTAGGTGTCAGTGAATGCATGTTTTCAAAGCTCCTGATTTTATTATCCTAGATTCCTTATTAGTACTAGTTTCCTAATCAGATGGAGCCAAATAGTTTATAATAATACCAATTTCTCCTTCTCTTGCTTTAACTGAATTAACCTTGTTCACATGTCCTGTAAAAAAAAATACAGTATAAGTGTTTAGTGACTATTTAAAGTAACCTATAAAGTCATCTTACACATGACATTTAGTTCTGCAAGAACATATCTGCATGGAGCACAGCTATGCAGTGTAGCAAAGGAACCAGCTTATCCAAACTTGAATATGAACTCTGTTACATATGAGCTGTTTCCTAAGCTCTTTGTGACTCTATTTCTTTGTCTATAAAATAAAGGAAATAACATAACCATAGAGAGTTGTTATAAAGATTAAATGTAGTCACAGTAGTAGTAGACGTGTAAGTTGCATAAAGGATATGTTAACTATTGTTGTTATGACGTGGGTTGATCAGCAGTAGACATTTAGGGCAGGATGTGTGTGGGACAGTGGAATACCCAAGGTACAAGGTCAGCTCTCGTCTATCAGTGGAATCCCATGGGTTCTGGCCCGTAGCTGTGTCCCATCCCTAATGTCTCATCCAGTTCACTAGTGGCTGCGTGACACAAATGTCAGGAGTCTAGGCAGCCCTCTTTGTTGGTAATGGTGGAGTTGTGCCTCTTCCATGTTGTAATAGAAGTCTGTCTCTATTGCTTAGGCTGCAATTGGCAGTTCTGGTCTCATGGTTACATGGCTAATGTCAGTCATGTCAGTCCTTTGGCGTTACCCTGGAGCCCTGTAACAGGGTAGTATGTGTCTCTCAAAAAGATATCTAACCCTCAGCCATTGCATGCATTGTTTTACTGACTCGGTTGCACTTCAGTCTTTTCATCACTGGATATCACCAAAGGCTCCAAGCTGTACCCACATTCACCACTGAGAATTCTAGCCCTGCTTTCTCTCCCAGAGCATACGGCCTCAAGGTGTGTGGAGGGCTGCTTCTGGAGCAGGAAGGACAACCTTCCTGCTTACTTAGGATACAGACTACTACAAAATTCTCAGATTGGAGGTGGCTGGGAATGTGCTGTACTGGGAATGCAAATCTCACATCAGCTGCCCTCTTGTTAGTTGGTGGATCAGAGTGTAGGAGTTTTCCTGACCTTGGTAAGGATACCTCCACTCGGCCCCACAGACTTAACACCAAGGAACATAACGCAGGCCCTGGCTCCTGCCTGGGTTAATGACCCATCTTCAGTCCCTTCGGCAACTCTCTACAGGTAAGTGTACTTTTTAGTGCAGTTTCACCTTCACTCGTGATCACTGGTGTGTTGCACTAGCTGCAGGCGTGTAGCTAGCTTCAGGGGCCAATACACCAGTGAACATGCCTATGGCCAATTGCAGGATGTTAATGTATCTCCGGGGCTACGTGGGAAAGAGATTCTGTCTCCCTTATCCAGCTGCTTAGCAGACTAGAAACCCTGACAACAATTTTCCTGCTTTAAAATAAGTGAAAAAAAACTGGCTAAACAATTTAAAAATATTTTAAAAGACATCGATGAGCTAAGAAAAATAAGAACCTTATAGACCACAGACTAGATGAAAGTGGATATCAGAGAGGTGCTGCGGGCATTTGCCAGGTTAGGTAAACTTGACCGTTGGTTTTCATAGCCATGGGAGATGAACGAAAGAACCCCAAATGGGAAGTCCAACTGGTCTTGCCAAATGGGAAGTCTAATTAGAGACTCTGACAATCCCAATGTACATTAAGTTAGGACCCCAAAGAACTATCCCCTCAGAGTAAGGATGGGGTAGAAATAAGCCCAAGAAGATAATGAAGAATATTGGCTGTCTCAATCCTTGATTCTGAATGGAGGGGAAATATTCTCACGCAAGAGGTCATACACCTCAATGCCCTCACATAGGTTTGTAGCCTGAACTCACATTGTATGGGTGGTTTGAAAAACCTCAGGTGGAAAATTGAGTTATTAGTTGAAGTCATGGTTGGTCATGCTTCAGGCACCCAGCAGAAGGAAACACATCTTCTCTGGAGAAAAAAAAAAAAAGAGCTTATACTTAAAAAAAAAAAAATTACAAAACCACATATGGGAAATAAAGCACTAAAAGTGAGAGACTGAAGAACAACAGACAGCTGAAGGGTATCTACATTGATTTCAGACCTCGGCATTATAAGATACAGATTATAAAATAATAAGTTTAAAGTAGTAAAGTGACTAAGAAAATAAGAAAGGAACACGAGATACTAAGTGATCAGGCAGATTTGACAAAGAACCAAATAAAATTTTTTGAGGTGAAAATAATAATGCTCAAATGTTAACTATTATGTTGAACAGATTTAACAGTTAATTAGACATAGCTGAAAAGAAGTTTAGTGAGCTGGAATAAATTTAAAAAAATATTCATAATGCAATCCAGAGAAGCAAAGAGATGGAACAGTGAGAAGTTAAGAACCATGGAGGATGGAGAGAGAATTTCAGAAAGAGAAAAGAGAATATTAGGCAAGAGGCAATATTGAAAGGGATAATGGCTAAGACTTTCCCAAAACGGATGAAATTAAGCAGATTCAAGAAACCCATTAAAGCAGGTCAAATAAAAAAAATCAACACCTAGACACATCCCCGTGAAAATGTAATAGCGAAGACAAATATAATAGAAATAGCTAGAGAAAAACAAGGTATATAACTATCTAAAAACAAGCCCATCTTCAGGTCCTATTTGCTTTCCATATTGGCCAGCGGGGAAACTGAATGATAAGTAGGTAAATTACCTCCTTCTTCTGGACTTTCTTGGTTGTGTGGGTATAGCCTTAATTTTCTCAGAGGACTTTTTAGTGAACATTTTAGCGAGTGCCGTGGTCTTCCCTTTGGCTAATCACTGTGATTTGCATGTACTGGGTGAAGGAAACAATTTGGTGTGGGTGTGGGAAAGGGGTGGTCAGGAAGGAGTTGTTGGATCTTATTACATAAGAGTACTGTTACTGGGTGGATCAAATCTTTGTCCCAATTCTTTTCATACCCTTTTCTTGTATATGTGTACTACAATGCAAGGCATTTTGCCATGATGGGAGTGCTGCACATTTTGTCAGTTTTTAAATACAAATGTAAACCTGACCTGCAACTCGAAGCTGAAAAGCTACTTCAGAAGGTAGAAGAGGCTCAGACCCAAATTCCCTCTGGGCACAAGCCCAGGAGCTTGAAGGCAGAGGGTTGGCTCTGATGAGAGTCTGGTGAGCTGTATTTCTGAGCAGGTCAACCTCTAGGCACCTGCTTAGAGCTGCCTGTTTGCCTCTGTTCTCTTCTGCTTTCTTTCCCATCCAATCAGCAAGCCATACTGTTCTGCTAAAGCCCAGCTCACTGGGGGTTATAAAGGCCCCCTTTCAGCTGAGAGGAGCCAAAGGAACTCATGGGGGGGGGGAGAGGGAGAGAAAGACGGGGGGGGGGGGGAATGGAACGTTGGAAGGGAAGGAGGCAGCCTATTAATGCACATATACTTTTCTTTGCTTCACCCTAGCATTGGAGACAGCGGGAGATGGAAAGGAATTTGGGAAAGAGGTTATTACAAGGAAAACCCCTCTAAGAATGAATTATCCTTCATAATACAAAGAAATAAAAATTTCAGGCCAACTCCTGCTTCTCCTTGGAAATCTCTAATCATAAGCTCTGGATTTAGACTGAGGGGGTTTATTCAATATTGAACACATATTTAATAGACTTCCATTATATTCCAGCCACTGTTTCAGACACTGGGGGGTATATAATAGTGAAAAAGATAGACAAACATCCTGACCTTACAGAGCTGACAGTAGTCTGGTGGTGGCGGTGGTGTTTGTGGGAGGGTGCAGACCAAAAGCCAATGGAATATAGAGTGGGCCAGTTGCTAGTAAAGCTACAGAGAAGACTAGAGCAGGCAAAAAAGATAGAAGACAGGAGCATGGGAGGAGGGGAGGGTGGCTATTTTAAAGATGTTCAGGGGAGGCCCCAGAGGCAAGTGACATGAGCAGAGGCCTGAGAGAGGTAAGAAAGCACCAGTCTTAAGGTAGTAGGTGGGTTTGCTTCATAGCGGAGAAGCCCGTGTAGCCCCTCCTCAGCTAAGGAGCAGCTGCCCTGTTGCTGGGACCCAAACTCTGGGTATTGCTGTGCTGGGGAGTTCCACACATCACCCTGGGGTGGAGGGAGTGGAGAGAAACGTGTGAGGACTGGCTGGCTAGGAAGGCTCTGTGGAGGGCGACGACCCTGTCAACCAGCTCCTAGCGCTGAAGGCGAAACTGGGCACCAGCTCAAGTGTGAACCCCAACTGGAAGGAGCGGCTCTAATTTACAAACCTTGAAACACGCTGAGCCCCAAATTAATCTCTCTCTGTCTCTCTCTTCTTCCACTGAGCTGAGCATTGAACCAAGGATTTTTCAAAACAGCAACATCTAGTAGCCAGTTTGAATCAGAACCAAGCCTATTCATTTTCTAAAAGTATTGAGCTGGAACAATATGGGAATATTAAAGTATCTTTCAAACTAAACCAGAATTGAACTGATCATTCACAAGTAACTGGCTTGAGATGGAAAAAAAATCTTTTAAGAGAGACGATTCTGCCTGTTGGACATCTAGCTTGAGTCTGCCATTAAATTATCCTGCCTTGGGACCTCTTTTTCTCAATTGAAATCTTAGCCTTAATTCTTATGTTTAACTTTTCATGTGTACATTTTGTTTGCCTACTTACTCAACATTTTTTCGACCATTGGAGCTGCATTTTATATTACCCAGAGGTCTTAGCACAATTCCTGGCACATGATAGGAGTGTGTGTGTGTGTGTGTGTGTGTGTGTGTGTGTGTGTGGTGGGGGTAGAGGGGTAGGCTAATGGCATGAAACTACTAAGCTGGAAATTATTTTGAAAGCCAGAGGAGACCTTGGAAGGATTTTAAGCTGGGGGTGCTGAGCTCAGATTCATGTTTTCCATAGATCACACTGTAGGGCAGCAGTGTGGGGAAGGGGGTGGGAGGGATGGAGGCAGGGAGATTAGTTAGGAAGTGATTGCAGTTATGTGGGTGAGCAGTGATTAAAAAACACACACAGTGTTGTATGAGCCCTGAAGTCAGAAACTGTCTGGATTCAAATCCTGGCTTCATATTTCCTTGCTGTGTGATCTGGAGCAAGTCACACCACTTCTCTGTGCTTCATTCCCCTCCCCTGTGGAGGATGAAGGCTAATAATGCTTGCTCCATCGTGGGCTTGTAGAGTTTACATGACACATTACGCGTAAAGTATATAAAGTGTAGAGCACTTAGTACAGTGCTTGACAATGGGAAGCACCCAATTAATTGTTGTTAGTGAGCATGTAGAGCAAGTCATACATAGGCAATACATGTAGACAGTAGAATCAATTGGATTGGATATGGGATAGAGTGAGAAGGAGGAATGACGAATGAGTCTGAAGTTTCTAATCTGGGCAGTTAAGTAGATGGTGGCCACATGAGTGCAGGGGATTTGGGAGAGAAACCAGGTTGGAAAGGTAAAATTTGACCATGTTGAGTGGGAGGTCCTTGAGTATTAGCAGAGCAGTACAGGGTGTCACTGGATGAAGACGTGAAAGTCATTTGCAGAGACCTTGGGTGTGTTGAATTCACTAGGAAGAGGATGTAGAGTGAGAAGATAGCATTCAGGGCAGGTCCAATGTTAAAGAAGCAAATTAAAGAAGATGATGCTACAGAACTGATGGAGAAAGGGTGGCTGAAGAAGGTAGGAGGAAAGCCAGGAACAAACAGGGGTCACAGAAGCCAGGGGAGGGAATTTCAAGTAGGGACTGATCAATGGTAGTAAGTACACTAACACTTCCAATAAAAAACAAAAAAAAGACTGAAAGTCGCAATATGGCTTCATTGGCCCTATGGCTAGTGTGGTTTCTCTAGAGAGGGATGCGGGGGAAGGCAGGTTATAGAGGGCTGGGGAGCAGCTGGGAGGTGAGGGAGTGGAGAGCATGGGTAGGCAACTTTTTCAAGAATCTTGGTCATGAAGAGAGGGGACAAGATACAAGCCCTCATAGGGTTGCTTCTCCTGAGTCAGGTTTTGGATTCTCTGGCCAGACCAGAGGTTGTTACAGAAATGGTACAAGTCTTTTTTCTCTTCTTCTTTTTTCAGATTTTATTAAATTTACTGGGGTGACATTGGTTAATCAAATTATGTAGGTCCCAAGTGTGCAATTCTATAATACATCATCTATCTATTCCATTGTGTGTTCACCACCCAAAGTGAAATCTCCTTTTGTCACCATGTCTTTGACCCCCTTTACCCTTTTCTACCTCCCCCACCCCACTTCCCCTCTGGTAGCTACCATACTGTCTGTGTTTGTGAGTTTTTGTTTGTCGGTCTTGTTTGTTCATTTGTTACTTATAGTTTTATATCCCACACATGGGTGAAATCATATGGTTCTTGACTTTTTTCCGTCTGATGTATTTCATTTAGCATGATATTCTCAGGATCCATCCATGTTGTGGCAAATGGCAGTGTTTCATCTTTTCTTATGGCCAAGTAGTATTCCATTGTGTATATATACCACATCTTCTTTGTCCATCATCTATCGAAGGACACCAGTTGTTTCCATGTCTTGGCCACGGTAAATAATGCTGCACTGAACCTAGGGGTACATATATCTTTACAAATCAATGTTTCCAAATTTTTGGAGTAGATACTCAGAAGAGGGATTGCTGGGCCATATGTGGACTCTATTCTTAATTTGTTGAGGAACCTCCATACTGTTTTCCACAGTGGCTGTATCAGTTTACCTTCCCACCAGCAGTATGTGGATATTTACCTGGCTGATGTCTCCACATCCTTCTGAGGGAGACTTTCCCCTGAACATCACATCTCAGGTATCCCTCTCCCGGTCTCTGTTGAACCGTCATGACATGAACATGTTTATTGTTGCTTTCTTTTCTAGTAAAATCCAAGGTCGATGAAGGCAAGCATCTTTCCTGTCCCCTACTGTTTACCCCTCACTAAGTAGTGCCTGGCACTGTTTGTATTAATTCCTGTTATTTTCTGTTACTCTATCACACAAGGCTCCCATTAGGGGACCCAGAGGAGAAATTTTCCTCAGGCCTTAATTCCAGGCATGAGTTTCCCTGGGCATCACAATTGTTTTCATCACATAAACGCTGTGCCTTATTTCATGTTTCCCTGTGACTCTGTTCCTCTCTTTAGTAACCAGAAAACTGAGTCAAGTTTGCATCCTATTTGAGCAAATGATAAAATATTCAGGCACATCTTTTTGTGTGAATTCATTCAACACATACCTAGCTTCACCTTATTTTCCCTCACATTATTTTCAATTCCCCCGATTTCCTCTTATTTATTTTTCTTATCCTGAATGCGTTTTTCCAAGTTTCTTCAAATACTTTTTGAAACAAAGTGAGTTTAGGTAATGAGAGGGGATGCGATCCACAGCTCTGCTGCATTTCCAGGAGATTTCAGCCATGTTGGAGACAAATCAAACACTAGGAAGAGAACAATAATATAACAAGGCCATACAGGGCATGTCACTATAAGTGGTTCAGGTGAGCAGGCTATACCTCAGAAAGGAGAGATCATCATATGTGGTTGACATATTCTAGAAGCCTTCATGGAAGACTTGGGACAAATTCAGCTGTGAAGAAGGAATAGGATCTAAATAATGCAAATGAATCTCATATCTGATGAGAAAGAATTGAGAATGGCAGTAGGCCCTGATCCAAGTGGCCAGATATCTGGGTCAACCCATGCTGGGTAGGAGGCACCAGCGGAATTAGGTCTGCTGTGGCCTGGAGAGGTCAGTTTGTGGACCTCTGTTTGGAAGCCCCTGGGGTGGGGTATCTGCCCAGGTCAGAATAGGATAGGACCTGCTCTCTGTTGCTTGGCTGCTTGACCTGCCTTTCCTGGCCAAGCTTTCTGGATAAGCGTGTCCATTTCTTCCCATTCTGATCTGCTTTGTTCACTGACCTCAGTGTGAATAGAGGGGCCAGGCTGTTTTGAAATTCTACTGAAATGCGCACACAGCATACCTTCCTTGCCGACTCATCAGCCAGCAGTAAATGGAACTTCTTGACAGTTTTAAATTTCCTGCCAGGGAGCAGCTGGTGTGTGTTCCTCTGGAGAAGCAGTCTTGGAGAAGTTTTATCAGTATCTGGCTAGAGATTGTGTTTTGTCTCTCTGCTCCCCTCCCTACATCTCCCCTCCTCTCCCCGCCTTACCTCTCTGCACCTCTCCTCTCCTCTCCTCTTGTCTATTGTCTTACCTTTAAAGACTTTGCTCCTCTTTGGTCCCTAGCCACTGAAAATTAATTTAGGGACAAGGCTTTCTCTGCACAGCCTGCTGAGTTACTCATTACTGTCTTTAAGATTCAAAAAAGCAACCCTCTTTTCCAGGGTTCTTTTTATGAGCCATTTCAGCATCCGACTTCCAATTTTCACCCCTGCCAGATAACAGCCGCTGGGAAGGCCTGGGACACCAGCCTCACTTTCAGAGACTTACAGCTATTGGGCTGCAGCAGCAATATAATCATTCCCCATTAGTGCTCCATGCAAATGCAGATGGTGTGCCGTGTCCTGATGCTGTCTTGTTCACCATTCTCCCGCTCACTGAAACATTTTGGTTTAGCCCCCTTCATTTCAGAAAACAAGGGTAAGGCCAGGCTCAGCGTGTTTCCCAGTCTCTCCTGCTGGACAGCTCAATATCAGAGTACATTGCTATAAATTTCCTGTATGGAATCCACAATTACTTGTTATTTATCTGGGCATATGAAGACACATGGTAGCCTCCAGCAGGAAAATGTGTTAATCAGAATTCTCTTTGCTGCTGCAGGAAGCACACAGTCCCCAAAAACAAACAAACAAACAAACAAACAAAAAACCCACAGAAACAAACAAACAACAACAACAAAAAACCGCTTGTTACCGTAAAGGCAGCCGCCTGAAAAATAGCTCGGTGATAATTTTATTAGTGATCAGCAACAAAGCAATTAAACAGAAGTGTAGATGTTATCAGGGAGGAGCTCTTAGGCCTTCTCCAAACTCAGTAATCCCTTCTACCAAACCCTTTTGGCTTTTCTCTACTTGTCCCCCTTTCCAGGTCTGTTTGATATTAGAAGTGTTTCTGACATGCTGTGCAAATATATGCAAATTCTGTGTGAGTTCTTGTCAACTCCACTTTGCCTGGTATGGCCGGGCTGACTTTGCAGCGCTGGGCTGCTGGCCTCCTGGCATCTCAGCAATATGGCCTGCATGCCCTGTGCCAGGAGCCATTAACAGTTTTAATGAATCGGATTAGGGAGCTCGGCTGGATCCAGGGTGTCCCTGAGTAACAGTGGGCCTCCTAGAGCTTGGAGTGGCACAAGGTAACATCAAAGGCAGGAGGGAAAGAACTGACTTCCACTGACTTAAAATATCTGGTTGGTTTCTGAGAGTCACTTTCTATGCAGCCGTGGTGGAAATTTGCTACCTTGATAGGAACAGTTATTTGATGATGTCCTCATTCATGCATCTCTTTTAAAGCTGGCCACACAAGCCAGTGATCACTGCTGAGATTTTCCACAGGAATACATCTTGATGTACGAGTGGTTAGATGTAGAGAGACCTGTATATATCTACACGTTAAGGGTGTCATCACGGGATCAACATCTCATTTGCATATGAATTCCAAATAGCCAATAGGTGGCTCCTAAAATGGACATTGTCAAGCAATTGGAGATTTTTCTTGATTTTCTTGAGGTTGTCATGGGTCCTGCTCCTCTCCTATCCTCTCAGGTCTTTGTTTCCCCTCTTCACTCACTTCTATTACCTGTTCTTTGTAGGCTGAGATGAGAGGAAGAGTGAGTTCTGGTTAGGTGGGAGAGACCAAAAGGAAAAGGTATGGGCAACTGGAAAAAGATTTTATTAATTTATGTAATTACCGCCACCTTCAAACACAACTCTTCTTAAATCAGACCTGATTGAGAGCAGAGGCTGTTTCCCTGGAATCTGTAATCTTAACCTTTCTTGCCCGTGTGTCATTATGCAAATTGTAAAAAGATGAATGTTGGGCTCCTTTAAGACCTTTATGTAATTGTCATAACTAATTAAGAGTTATAATTATTTTCACTTTGAAACACAGCTCTAACACTCTGCTCAGTCTGCCACAGTCTGGAGTGTATATGAGTAAATTGCTGTTGCCACTCACTCTGAAGCTGCCCAGGTAAGAAGCAGCTCAGACAAATCTTAACCTCAGCATTCGCAGTGTCTGCTCTAATGACTTACTAATGGCTATTGAGAAATATTGAGAAATGTATTCTCTGCAAATGTCTGAAAGAAAAAGAGGTGGTTTGAATGGCTCAGCAGTATCCGGGGATATAGCGATAAAGTTTCCTCTAAACTATGCCCTGTTGAAATGCACAACTCTTTCCTGGAAAATACCCTATATTCTGGGTCCCTAAGATAGGCTCCAGCCTGACGTTATCATTAGAACGGCATCACTTAGGCTCACTCTTCAATTACAGGTGACAGTTGTGTCCAATTTTTAACATTTAACAAATGCAAGATTCTTTAGCAACTCGGAATCTAAAATCATCATTCGTTTCCTCTTGCCATGACATCTAAATATGCATTTCGTGTGTGTCTTAATTGGCAACAAAAGTCCCTAAATGGAACCTTGGTTTCTGTTACTTAATAAAAGAAAGAGCAAGCCATTCCCAACCAGTGTCAGTTGATTCCCACTTGGTCCCTGGTTCCAGAAACTCTGGGTGGTGACTGCATGTCTTGTGGGCCCTCAGGTACTCCTTGGCTTGATGCTCTCAAGAGGCCATTTATCCTGACTAGCTTCGAAATGCTATTCCAGGAGGTGCCCCTATTGTCCCCGAGAAGAACCTGTCTCTCCAGACTGGCCCCCGTACACAGATTCCCCCCATGCTGACTTTAGGACTCTCGCATCCTTCTCAATGTTAGCTCTGATAATGACATTTTGTATGGCACATTTGTTTATGTTTCCTCATAAAATAGAATTGAAGCAATGACTTGAAAGACTTAACATTTGGTGACTTTCTGTCACACCCATAAAATTCTAGCACAATTAAAAACCATATATATATATAGTTACTGAATTCATTTGCTGAAATGTTTAAAATAACATTTTCTTGGTGTAAAAGGAAAACATTCAAAAAGCTCCAAAAATCCCCTCAATGTCAACTTTTTGTACACTGCCTGCCTCTATTTGTAGTGAGATCACCTCAATATGCCTCTCAAAATTCGGTGAAATAACTATTGGTGGGAATGCAGACTGGTGCAGCCACTATGGAAGGCAGTGTGGAGGTTCCTCAAAAACTTATGAATAGAATTACCATATTGCCCAGCAATCCCTCTCCTGGGTATCTACCCAAAATAATCTGAAAACATTTATCCATAAAAACATGTGTACTCCAATGTTCATTGCAGCTTTGTTTACAGTGGCCAAGACATGGAAACAACCAAAATGTCCTTCGATAGATGAATGGATAAAGAAGTTGTGGTATATATACACAATGGAATACTATTCGGCGGGAAGGAAAGATGATATAGGAACATTTGTGACAACATGGATGGATCTTGAGAGTATAATACTAAGCGAAATAAGTCAGACAGAAAAAGCAGAGAACCCTATGATTTCACTAATATGTTGTATATGAACCAAAAACAACAAAAGAACAAGACAAACAAATGAGAAACAAAAATTCATAGACACAGACAATAGTTTAGTGGTTACCAGAGAGTAAGGAGGGAGGGGGGAGGGAGATGAGGGTAAGGGGGATCAAATATATGTTGATGGAAGGAGAACTGACTCTGGCTGGTGAACACACAATGGGATTTATAGACGATGTAATACAGAATTGTACACCTGAAATCTATGTAACTTTATTAACAATTGTCACCCCAATAAACTTAAAAAAAATCGGTAAAATACTGCCCACCTTTTTTCATGTGATATGCTCATAAATAGGTATGTAAATAGAAAAAAAATGTATTTATATGTAGACATGAGATACAAATGAATAACTAAGGAATAATATCACCCAGTATGCGGCAAAATGTGAAAAGGTGTGGCGCTGACCAAAGTGTCCTGTATTGGGTAACACCTTAAAAGAGACAGAAGAGTGACTAGGAGTTTAAAGATAAGAACAGATCAGGACTGGACCCCCTGGCAGTGTAGATCTTGATAGTGTAGGTAACATTTATGAGTGCTTACCAATATCAGCACTGCTCTGAGCATTTCACATGTCTCTTCTCCCCCAACTGATTGAGATGTATTAGGTACTGAGGATTGGAAAGGATAAGAACTTGTCCCAATAGATCGCACAGCTAGAAAGTCCCAGAGTCAGGGTTTGAACCCCAACAGTCTGCAATGCAGTTCTGACACTATTTGACCTCTAGGGTGAGGTCAAATTTCAGGTGAGAGGCACAGTCCCCCACAAGCCTGCTCTCATTTCAGATACCACCCACATACTCGGAGCGTCCCAGGCCACCCATATCTCTGATTAATTGGCTCTAAATTCTAGTGTTCCTGTGACCCCCCCCCCCTCAGGTTTGCTAATTGGCTAGAATAACTCATGGAACACAGGAAAGCTCTATACTACGATTACAGTTTTAATATAAAGGATAAAAATCAGGACCAGACAAAGAAGAGATACACAGGGCTTGTCGGGAGGGGCCCCACCATAACGCTTTCATATCTTTAGAATGTGTCATCTTCCTGGCACAGTTACCCAGGACTCTCCACTGAACTTTGGGTCCTGAGTTTTTATTGGGTTTTCATTATGTAGCTGTGACTGGATGAATCACTGGCCATGCGATTGAATTTAATCTTTGCCCCCATACATACATGCGTGCACGTGCACACACACACACACACACACTTCTTCCTAGCAGGTCAGGCTGATATTACTGGACACTAAGCCCCAACCCTCTCATCACATGGTTGGTCTCTCCAGCCTGGCCAGCCCCCATCCTGAAACTATCAACTATCCAATTATTAGGCCCCACCCTGAGCTACCTCCTTAGCATAAACTCAGATGGAGACTGAGGGATTCACCTTGAATAGGAAAGAGACTCCTGTTACTCTCCGAGGAGCCAAGGAAAAAGCCAGCCAAGTTCCTTATTGTTCCTTATTGTAGTCTAACTTCAGTAGTTCCATGCACTCGACAGCCTTCCAGCTCCTTTCTCACTCTGAGCCCTCCATTAAGCCTCTCCCGTGTGCCTCCTGGCTAAACACAGGCTTCCGCTTGAGGTCTTACCTGAGCCCCAACCCTGCTAAGTGAAAGGGCCTCTGAGAATCCAAGGCTGAATGTTACCGTCCTATCAAGTTTCCCAGATCTCCCCTGCAAAGATAGGAAGCCGCCCACTTGGACAACAAACATTTTCACATGTTGAAATGGAAACTCCAAATCACAGGGACTTTTCCCAGAGACCAAGTGTGGCATCTTGTTAAGTGCAGTAAAAATCATATTTATATGCCACTTGGCTGTCACCTGCTGTCAGCGGTTGGGGGACCGGGAGAGGCCCCAGTTGATCATTTTACAGACAGAGATGATGGTGAAGTAGGATGGGGGTCACAGAGGGCCTGGGACAGAGCAATGCGTGCTTGCACTTTATGTCCCCACTGCCCACCTGTCCCTACTCCTTCAACCATTGGACCCAGAGCGAGTAGGGTGCAGGTTTTGGGGGCTTGGATTAGCCATTAAATTCACAGCCTCCTCAGCTTCCCAGGAGAGAGGAGGGAGACACAGAAGGACAAGGCTTCCAGAAATCCAGAATGACTGGGCTGTGCAGGGAGGAGGCAGGAATCAGAAACTTCTGGGGAGGGTCAGAGACATGGGAAACCCAAGGGAACTGTTTTCCGAACCTTCCCTGATCACACCTTCTTCTCCTCAGCGTGATTTATCCCTCTAACCTCCAGCCTTCTACCTGACAGCCCAAGAGGTAGGCTCTCACCTCACTGTGATGGGGAGTGGGCAATGAGCAGTTTAATATGTGTTGCCTAGATTTAACAAAACAAACAAACAAGCAAATAAACAAACAGAAAATCCGAAAAACAAAACACTTTCTGATTGTTAAAATAATATGTGAGCCCTGGAGAGACAGTAGAGAGCACAGAACAGGAAACAACCCCTATTGCCTATTCTATAAGTCAAAATAACTACTTGATAAATTTGGTATTTCTTTTCATCTAAAACCAATGACAACCTAACCCCAACACCACATATACTCACACACACACGCGCTCACACACACCCACATATGTGTGCACACAATACTCGTGCATGCTCACACACACTCATGCATGCACGCACACACATTCACACCTCCATGTTTGTTCACACTCAGGTGCACACATACACTCACACATTCATACATGTTCTTTCCTATCTGATTGCTTTTTGTCTAAACTTGGTAACCAAATAGGTTCAGACATGGACACATGCTCATGCGTAGTATTTGAAAAATTTTATTTACATTATATTTTAAGTATATTTTCATTCCTTACTATTCTTTGGAAACAAGATTTTGGATAGTTGTTACCTTGAGCAAACTTCTTCACTACGCTGATTCTCAGATTTTTCATCTGCAAATAGGCAAAACGATCGCTCCCTCACAGAACTGGCTGATGGAAGGTCTTCACGGGATGAAAGTTGAGGAGGTGCTGGCAGGTGACCTGTCACCATTTGTTCCCTCTCTTTGACTTTGTCCCCATTGGCTCCAAGAGTTTAACCCAGCCCTCTCTTGGCTTACCTGACTGCAGACACCTGGCAAACCCTGAAGCATCCGCATGGAAAATGCTAGGCAAAGCCCAGAGGAGAGAGGCCTGTGTGTGGCTGCAGGGAAAGGCTCTCAGGAGGGTGTTTGCCCTAGGAGTGAGGAGGGCCACCCAGGATGGGTAGGAAAGAGGCGTTTCCCAACAAGTACCATTAATTTTTAAAACTACATGTGTCCCCCATGTATGACTGAGCAGTCCTGTGGGGCCGTTGCTGTGGATCAAGTGAATGGGCTCACGGTCAAGTCGGTTGGTCATGATGTTTATATACACGGTCCTGACAGGTTACTTGAATTTTGACTCCTTGCAAGTTAGTCACCATGGTGGCATAGGCTGCTCTCCAGTATTAAATTCTTTTTGTACTTGGTTTTATAGTGTTTACTCTACTACCACAATAGATGTGGTAAAATGGGTAAGGAACAGTGATGTTGAAATATATGAAATGAATGACTACCATGAACATGATGATAATTCTTCAAATGTGCCTCAAGATGCTTTTTGTCTGATTGTATGTTGCATTCGTTTGATGACCATGTTGAGTGCATCAGGTGGCTCCCCAACTCCAAACGCCATTGTTAAGAGAAAATAGAGTGATGATTATGTTCAATTTGGCTTTTCATTTATTCAGAGTAAAGAATTTCTTTACCCAATATGCGTTATCTATAGATATGCTTTAAAAAAAAAAAACAACCTAAAAAATAAGCGTCTTATATCTCATCTAAAAGGAAAACAGAAAAATTACAAAAAGTAATGAGTTTACTTCTGCAGGGCACATTGTAAGAATTCCCCACGTCCCATTGAGAAAGCAGGGTTTGTCTGTTTCAGATGTAGCAACACATTTTACTATACAGAGGGTGCCCCCAAAATGTATACACATTTTAAGAAAGGAAGAAAACTGTATAAAAACTGTAATACTCAATATATGCCGATAACAAAAGATGAATATAAGTCATGTGTATACACTTTTTTGGCACCCCTGGTACATTCAGATCCCAAGCCCAACCAGATATATTACAACATTTTAGAATTTATTGTCAACCAATCAAATTTTTCTTGCCTAATTAATCCAGAGGGAGTTAAACCATGTGCACCACTTGGTAAATGGAAATAAGTGCAAATTTAACTCTTGTGAATATTATTAAATATAATTAAAAAGAAAACTTATAATACATTCTTTAAGACTATACTGACCTGAATGAAATATTTTAAACTTAAAATCAGTTCTGTATGACGTTCTAAACAAAAACAACAAAACAATGTTTTCTAATTCTGGAGGCACTTGGTAAGATGATAATTACTGCGAGTGGATTCCCGAGTCAGAACATGAGGTGCTGAAGGAGGGCTCTGGAACTCTTCTGGCAAGCTTGCGGGTTGGCCGACAAGAGCAGTGTTATATGGAGGGGGATTAATTTTTCCTAAAGGAGCCATGTTGGGGTGGGCCAGTTGTTGTCTGGCTGTTAACAGCAAGCACAAAGCAAAATGATGATTCCGTGCCAGATATCATTAATGAAACTTGCCTTTGTATTATTAGCTGTTTATCCCTCCCAACCACTTTGAGGCAGGCACCATTGCTAATGTCGTCCCCACTTTACAGTGAGGAAACTGAGACAGAGCCGTCCCAAGTCATGACTCACACCCAGGCTGTCTGGCTAGAGGCGCCGTGTATCAAGCCCCTGTGCCATGTGTGAATCACAAAGCACACGGATTTGTGGTTGATGTCTCATCGTGTGTGGCTTGTCCTATTTCTTCATTCCTGCTGCTATCGTTCTACACATGTAAACTTTGCAGGAGCAGCTGAGCTGTAAGTAAATCTAAAGTATACAAATATTAGGGTAAGTACTGAATCATTTGCTGGAAGATTAGGGCTAGGTTTACAGGGGCTGGCTCAGCACACAAGCCATGTCCAACAGTGGGGAAGGTGGAAGGGATTCTGGAAGAGATATTCATGCAGAGACACCCAAAAGGATGAGGGTGGGGCATGGCCCCCTCCTTCCTGGCATTCTGTAATGACCTCTCAACAGCCCTAGGCCTCTCTGTATGGATGTGTTGTGGCTGTCCTTGGTGGTTATTGTTTGTCTTTGTGGAAATACCCCGGGCAGAGCAGAGATAGGGGACTCCAGCTTAGGAATCAGGTTGGAGTGTCTACTCTCCTCTTTATCAGCTGTGTGACCTTAGTCAAGTAATCTGACATCATTGTGACCTCATCTGAACTCTGGGGTTCACAGCAGTTTTTCACCTAACAGTGTTGTAAAGATTGAGTGAAGTTATGATTATGAAGTACCTACTAGTGCTCTGCCCAGAGCAATTACAAAGAGCACCATCACACACTTACGTACATGCACTTAGTTCCTTGTTGTCTCTGTAATACATATGTACATTGCAACATACACATGCCTCCATACACCCATATATATATCCATATCATGCATGCATGCATGTCTCTTTTGTTTATCCCTTTGGCTGCCTGGGAAATTTAGATGTGCCAATTAATATTTTCATCATTTACTGCTATGTGACAACCTAGCTCACACCATAATGGCTTAAAACAACCACCATTTGTTTATCTCTCCTGATGCTGTGGGGTGACTGGGCTCAGCTGGGCAGTTCTGCTCCACATGAATGCCGCTGGGGCTGCACTCACCAGAGGACTCAGTGGGGCTTATCCTGTCTGAGATGGCTCAGTCACACAGCTGTAGTTGTATGTGTCCTCCATGTGGCCTGTGGCTGGGTTCCAAGACGTATCTCAGGAGTAAGCATTCCAAAACTCCCAGGTGGACGCTGCAAGACTTCCTATGACATAGCCTCGGAAGTCAGGGAGTTCTGACTGCATGGGTCAGTCAAGTCACTAAAGACCCCAGAAGCAAGGGGACATGCATTTCATCTCTTTCTTTGGTTGAGATTCTCTCACTGTATGTCTGGAGAAAGGGGCAGCTGGGATGGGTGTAGGCTCCCCACATCGAGCTGAATTTGTCTGCATTCCTTCCCCTAACCCCTCCTTGAGTGTTGGCTCCCAGGTCTTTGATATCCACCTAATGTCTTCCCTCCAGCTCTGTCCCCCTCTGCCTCTCTCAGTCCCCCAGCCCATAGGGACAGGCCTCAGGATTTGCAGGCTCCCCACAGCATTCACCTCTGTTGCACAGCAGCTCGGCTCAGAGCCTAGCAGGCAGGGGGAAAAGGGAATCCTCTCTACACTGTGAAGAGCCTATGATTTCATTCTCTGCGTTGGGCCCTAGATATATTAAATAAATGCCAGAGAAATTTAGAAAAGTCTTTGTTTCTTGACAGTGTCTGGCAGTCAAGATTAATGACTCAACTGAAAAAAACCCAAAAATCCTATTTTGGTGACAAAACAACCCGAACAAGTCTTTCTTTCCCTTTTAGTTCTTGCTTTAATAATTTTAATACTCCAGCTCTATCACCCATGGCTCTTTGTACCCCAAATGCTACAAGGCAGAATAGCTACCACTGACTGCTTGAACATTTTTTCAAGGAAATGCAAAATGAAAAGTCCAGTGCCCCCGAAACATACTTCATAAATAATAGCTACAATTGTGGTGGTCATTACCCTCCATCAGGATCATCCATTCACTTCTTGGTGGCAAGGGTCAGCTCTGGTTTCTCTGATATTAACCTGCCATGTGACTTTGGCAAGACACCAGTGAAAGGTGGTTTTCTTCTGAGGTATACCACATATGTCCCCAAGACCCCTTTCAGCCTGCTGTTCCTCGTTCTGTGACTGTCATCTGGCCTCAGTGACTGCCTGTGGGCAGTGGATGAGCAAAGGAGAGCTGCTGACCAGCTGCCACGTAGCAGAGCTCTTCTTTTATCTATTTATTGACTGACGATCTCTAACTAAAATGTAACCTCCTAAGGGCGAGAACTGTCCCCCCAGCTGCTAAAACAGTAAATAAAGAAATATTTGTTGAATATTGAGCGACTGTTGACTCCCTCCCACTGGTCATTCCTTGGCATCTGTTTCCTGTGCACCAGGCATTTGGAGGGAGTGAAATTCTCACCGTCGTGCCTTTGACTCCTTTTTACAGGCCTCCTTAGCGTGGTGTGCAGCTTGCCAGAGTTGAGGTGGTCTCTCCGAGAAGAGGGGCACATTTTCTGGCTAACTTAGAACTTCTCAGCAGATAGCCCATCTCTGGGGAAGGAGGAGTGGGCTCTGTGAAGACTTTGGTCACAGGAGGAATCCTGGAATGGTCCAGAATATGGGATACTACTCACGCTTCTGGTGAGCCGCAGCAGGAGACCCTGGGTGTCTAAAAATGACAGAGGGTACAGATGATTGCCATTTTCCTAGTCTGGATATTTCCCCACCACAAGCATGGAATGTAGAATGTCAGTGCTGGGAGCTCACACAGGACAGATAGGTCGGAAACATCTCTGAATTGTTTAGCTGGTCACACTCTGATAACCTACAATTACGTCCTAGAAAAAAAAAAAAGAAAAATCAACAACTGTGGGTTGTGGATGATTTGCTCTCTGTGTCCACATGTAACTCCACCCTCCTTCTTCCACTGACCTGTGATGGGCCAGTGTGATGTAACCTTTACACTCTGCTGGGGCACCTTAGAGCAGCACCTGGCACAGGTGGACACCCAGTGAATGTTTGTGGAGTGAATGGGTAAATGAAAAAAAGCAAAGGGAGGGAGCAAATAGGGATGGAGGAAGGAAGGAGAATTATTTTACATGGATGATGTCATTGCTATTTTAGAAGTCCCTACATTTTTGTAACAGCAAAAGGTTAAAAAGGACCCAAATGCCCATCTGAAGGGGCCTGGTTAATTAACTGCATAATGATATCAAAGCAGCTGTTTAAAAAAAATGCTGACACTTTCTATATATTGGTATGAATAAATTTATAGGATACTAAATGTAAAAAGCAAAGTCACTCTGGTATGTGTACTAGACTACTTTGGTGAAAAAAGAAGGGAGAACAAAATAAGACTATATATTTACATTTTAAGTTACAGATGTGGCTCAAATTATATTTATATCAGACAATGATCCAGACTGCAGAATTCCCTCAAAAGGCAGCTGGCAAGGATGAGTTTTGGCAGAGCAAGCTCATCTCTGTGGACCTCTAACAACTCATTAGATGTTGGTCCATCAGGGGATGGTGTCATATAAGCAAAAGAAACTGAAAGAATACGTAAGACCCTGATAAAAATTAGTTACCTTTTGGGGGTAGGGGGAGGTAAAGGAAAGTTTTTATCACATGGTATATATGACATATATGTGTATATACCACATATATACATATTGTATATTATATATAATATATATAAAATATTATATATACATACTTTATGCCATTTATAATATTCACACCTGTAAAAAGTATTTCTGTTTCAAAAAATGTCTTTAAGTTCCTCAAGTCAGGGAAGCATTCTGGTTGAATTTCCTTTATTTAGTGCCCAGTGTAGCATGTGAGTGGAGCTCTCCCTTGATCATGACAAAATTGATTTCATGATAGAATCTGATCCTTCTCATTCTGGCCAAATCTATCTCGTTTGACTCGTTACCCTCCAGTTATATGAGAGGAAAGAGAAAATGGCTTGGCTTGAAGGAGATGCTTAGATACTGATATATCCTTTCACTTCTCAGTTGGGGTGAATTTTGTTACTGATCTCCAAAGTTGTGAGCAGTTTTTCCCTTAAAAACATTTGGTTTTAGAAGTAAATATTTTTAACAATCGAAATAATTGGCAAAATTCAGGTATGGATACTATGAACTCTCTGCAACGACTGTAAGTCTAAACCCAGCCTCAGTTTCAATGCCTTCCCTGTTTCTCTCCTCTATGTCTCTTTCTTTGAGCAAGTATCTGGTCAACATCTTTTATGGGTTCAACTTTTGATAGTCAAATACATATGTGCGTATGTGGTAACCATATGCCATAGGAGCTTTTTTTTTAAAAAAAAAAATTTGCTATGTTTGGGGAGGAATGGTAAGTTCTCATTGCACTAGAAATGTATTGGCCTAAGTGGCTTATATTTTCAGCTTTAATAACAATTGGTAATTTCCTGAGTCATAATAATCAGGCTGTGACATATTAACTCGGTAAGTTGATCAATGTCCTTACTGAGAAAATATGTTACAACCTAGCACATTGCCATCTATTATAATGTTCTTGGTCAATAATCATCATTTTTACTGTAATTATTGAAAGCTGGCTTCCCCTCGTGTATAGGGAGAGGACTGTGAATGCAGAAGCCGGAGAGTGTTCCGGATCAAGGTGTCATCCATAATAGCACATTCAGCTGGATTTATGTCCCTCTCCAATTAAGGGACAATCATGACCAAATTAATTTAGCTCACAGCTCCTAATGAGCAACAGCCAAATCAGCTCACTATAAAAATTGTTATTGAATTGTATTTCCTTCAACGTGACGCACCTTGGTGTCCAGGGAGATAATCCCGGCTTGGGGTCTGGGGGTGAGGGACCTTGGGGTTGTCTGTGAGCTTCGTGACGGCTCCATTCCCCGGTGGACCAACATCTAATGAGTTGTTAGAGGCCCACAGAGATGAGCTTGCTCTGCCAACTCATCCTTGCCAGCTGCCTTTTGAGGAAATGCTGTGGTCTAGTCCATTGTCTGATACAAATATAATTCGAGCTACATCTGTAACTTAAAATTTTCCAGTAGCCACGTTTAAAGAGACAAATAAAGGTGTAATTAATTTTGATATATTTTATTTAACTCAATATATGCAAGATATTATATGATGAACATATTAATAAGCTGGTTGACATTCTTTTTTTGTACTAAGCCTTCGATATATGATGCGTATTTCACATTTGCAGCATTCCTCAGTTCCATCCAGCCTCCGTTCAAGTGGGGCTGGTGGCTGCCATGTAAGACACACCAGGTCTGGACGTTAGTTGCAACAAGGTTTTACTTACCTCTTTAGGGTTTGCAGGTTGGGGGTAGGTGGGCATGAGCTCTGGGTGCTCAATGGCAATAAAGAATGCACAAACCATACAAGCAGGAGAAGATACTACATTTTCGTTTTTGCTGTTAGTCTTGCAAGTCATGGGGAAATTTATAATCTCTATGAATTGGCTTACAGCTCTTGTCACCATCCGCCTTCCACACTAATAAAGGCAGAATAGAACCTCATAAATATCCCGTTTCCTCATTATCAGAGCGTGGCTTCACCAATTGTGGCCTCATAAAGAAGAAGGTTTTTCTTGTATTATTATTTGTTGCCATGAAAAATGCACGTTTTTTGAAGCCTGACTAGTACTATTGCTTTGATATCAAACGGAACATAAAGCATATTGTGAAATCTATGTTTGGGGAATAAGGAGCCGCTGAGTATTTTATTGCACTGGCAACGTTTCTGAAGAAAGCACTGACTTAAATCTAGGAGACTTTTAATTGTTTAAGATTATGAAAGTTTAATAGGAAATCCGAGGCATAATCCAAGGACACCGTTTGTCACTGAACTTGATTACTACAAACTAGGAGACGTGTGATGTGGAAGTCTGGTGTTTTCATCAGTTGGAGACCCTCACACTCTAATGAAATGGGATGTGAGGGGAAGAAGGGGAGGGAGAAAAGCCACTGTGATGACTGCTCCAGTGGCTGTTTACAGCCGTGAATTACACTGCTCACCAGCGTGGGAGGCCCTCTGATGCCTTGCTGACAGGCTTCCACCTGGCAGTCTCAGAACTGCTATTTCCACCCTCTTTCCTCTCAGAGTGAATAGGTAGCTGCCAAATTCCTGACTGGTCTCCCCGTTTCCAGCTGTGTCCTCCTGAAATTCATCTTCCACACAGCCTTCAGAGAGCTCTGTTTACCGTGCAGATGGGAGCCCATCACTCACTGCTAAAAATACTTCAGTGGCTCCCCATTGCAGGTGGGTTAGAGACCTCATTTCTTGACAGTGAAATGATCTGGCCTTCCTATGATCTGGTCCCTGCTAACTTCCCTTCCTCTCTCTTTCGTTCCCTCTGACTTTTAATTAGTGTCCCTGTGTCTCTGCAGCTCCATGTCCCTCTTGCCCAAATCTTCGTCCCATTCTCCTTTCCAGGCCTCTTTCTCATCAAGAATTTTACCCCACCTCCTTTATAAGACTCTATTTAGGCTCTCCCTCCCCCAGGAAGCACGTGCAAGCCTCCTCCACTCCGCTGAAGGCAGATTAAATGCCTGTGGCTCTTCAGTGCTGTCATATTCTTAGTACGTTGTACACGCATCCATCCTAATGCCTGTTTCTACACCGTCTGTCATCTGAGTGAGACCTTGCCTCCCTCATGTTTGAGCCCTTTGTGCCAAGCTGGGTGCCTGATGAGTAGCAGAGTGTCTGCGGAGGGGCTGGGCCAGTCCTGTGAGGCAGAGGTTTCTGGGCCTTTCCTCTCTATTGGCGGATGAGGCTTGGTGGCTTAGTCAGCTGTGGGGGAGGGTGAGCCATTCCCACTCAAGAGGGGACTGGAGACAAAGCTGCGATGTCAGCTGGACGCCTGCGTTACGTGGAAGCCTGACTGCATATAGCGCATGGCAAAGACGGTGCATTGCTTTGGTTAAGTGTGATGAGGTCTCAGGACCCCACAGGGAATGTAGTGTTTGAAGATGGAGAGGAGCAGAGGGGGAGTAGAGAGATGACGCCCGAGAGGTCAGGAGTTTAGTCTCCATCTTGACGGCAGTGGGAGCCATGGAAGCATTTTTAGCAGCGAGTAAAAGGGTCAGGTTTACTGGGCCAAGGCTCTTGGAGCCTGCCCTCCACTGCATGTGTGTATTTCTGCCAGTCTCCAATGGGGAGGACGTGCAAAGAATAGGGCCAAACATGGGGATTTGTGTCCATTAAGAATTGCTTTACGTTATGAGTAGAAGAAAATTGAAAGAACAGTGGCTTAAACAAAATTAGGGGTTATGTTTCTCTCATTTAACAAGAAGCCTGGAGACGAGCCATTCAGGGCTGGCGTGGGAACCACTGTGTTATCTGTCAGCATCTGTCCTTCTCCTCTGCTATTCTTAGCACAAGGGGCTTTATTGTCAAGGTCACAGGATGGCTTCACCTTTCAAGCAGGAACAAGGAGGAAAGGTGAAGTTCGAAGGGCAAAGAGAAAAGCTGCCAGGTCTCTTTCCTGGATGGTAACCCAGTGACCTCTGTGGTACTTCCTTGTCTGGGTTGTATGGCATGGCCATCCCTGGCTGTAAAGGGATCTGGGAAATGCTGTCCCAACAAAATTAGGGTTTTGCTAATAAAGAAGGAAAGAATTGATACTGGGTGGGCAACTGGCCTTAACTTCCTGACTTTCCAGCATTTCCTTGAGGTCCATTTCATCTTCCTGATAACATTTAACACTCTCTGAAATTGTCTTGCTAACTTACTTTCTTATTTGTTGGCTGCGTCCACCAGTAGAATGTATGTTCTATGTTGAAAGATGACTCATCACTCCTGCCCATTTTACCTCTTACTTATACCATCGAGGTTGGTCTCTTCTACCTCCATACTTCCAGATTCAGAATAAAAATCTTTAACTTGATTCCCCAGTGGGATATTTGGAAGCATCTCCCAATGGGTCATGGTCTTTCTGACGTTTTGAACACAGTTGATTTCACCAGGCTGGTTGCCTACCACCTGTGGGAACTTTATGGGTATTTTTTGGCTCTTATTAAACAAATTAACCAACATGATACTGGATACTGATTAGCAATTTGTATAGCACTTAAAAAAATTGGCAGAATTCCATTGTTTTGCTCTTTAATTATTAATTTACATTTTTAATGTACTGTGTCTTCATTTGAAGGATGGGATTTTTCTCTTCTGTGTATGTCTATAATGGAACAAAAAGTTCTTCCCGGCCTCAAGTAATTATGAATATTGAACAGCTACTCAACTTATTGTCATTTTATAATTTGAGCCGAGAATATTCATGGCCTTTTCTCCCCTTTGTGCTGATGTAAATGGCTCAAAATGTGGAGTAGGATTCTGATACTTCCAGAATCTTCCCCGTAGCCTGCATGCTGGGAAATTTAGAATCCCTGTCCCATTGGAGGCTATCCTTACCCTTCCGGTCAGCCCTGTACAGTGACGTAAATGGTCAACACACGTCCCCACCTCTTGGAAGCCCCTCACTGTACCTGTGCTCCTGGCTCCATGTCAACTTGTGCTTCTGCACACAGAATCCTTCCTCTCTACTGACATTGTTCATTTATTGGTCCTGCAGAGTTTCTGGAAGGAGAGACTTTATACCGTCCACCCCTGTCTCCCTAGAGACCCCTGAGAAGGCATCAATAAATGTTCATGAACTGATTCATCACAGAAACCAACATCCAAACATATTCTATATGACAGGCACTGTTCTCAGTGGCTTTAAATATATTAACGCACTTCATTTTTGCAACTCCCCCATGAAGCAGGTACTACTACCCGATTTAATGGGTGAGGGAGCTACACCAGGGAAGACTGAGTAGCCTGCCTAAGGTTGTGGGCCAGTATGCGGCACAGCAAGATTTGGCCCCAGGCATGTCACATCAGAGCCCACCTGCCTACTCTCTGCACTGCCTTGCCTTCTGGCGTGAGTGGAAGCCACCACTTATGTATGTGGCATCAGGGCCAGGAAGCAGAGCTTTCCTCTCTCTGACTCAGGGGCCTCCAAGTGAGGGATACTACCTCCCCCCTGCCCACCTTGGCTCCAACAAGCCTCTGAGAATAGAATAACGGCAAATAGCAAGAAGCTGAATTGGTATGGACCTTCCTAAATCCCGAGGACTGCCTGGGAGATGCCAGGTCAGGATGTGGGGGAGAAAAGGCTCATCACACTTCCCTGAGGCCTGTATTTGTGGTACCAGCAGCCAGGAAAAGAATGATCTACCCTCCCTATGGTACAGGGCCCTCTGAAGAGCCTGTGATAGGGCCAGTGGATAGAGGTCTGGCCTACGGGGCGTGTGGCGCGGCCACCACCTACCCACGTGACAAATCCCTCTGAGCCATCATCTCTCTATAAAACGCAGGTGCTCTCCAGTGCTGGGAGGCAGCATGGCAGGGTGCTGTGGCCAGGAATTTCACAGAGCAGAGTTTTGTTTTGTTTAGTTTTGTTTTGTTTTGTTTTGTTTTGTTTAAAGAGAAGGGATTGAAATTAAATCTTCACTTATTTATTTTGTCAAGTAAGAACATTAAAAAATGGAAAAGGCACAAGAAAAAGACCATCTCTTGCCACCATCATTTGATGAAAGCATTTTAACTCCCTAAAATATAAAAGGGATTATGTTAGAGAGAAAGAAGAACCATCCATTACATTGAGTTCAGTGGGTGAACAAATCAAAAAACTCACATCGCTTTTGTTCAGTTCTGCTTGGACCTGTGAAAATTCTTTCAGCCATTACCGAGGACCAGCTTTTGGGAACAAGTACTGTAGCAAAAATAAGTGCCCAGTGCTAGCTAGCCCACTACTTGTGTGACCTTAGGCGATTTATTTAACACCTTTGATCTTTAATTTGCTCCTGTATAAATTGGGGGCTTCTTTCCAGGGTTTTTTAGAAGCTTCAGGGAGATACGTGTTGAGTACCCATTGCTAGAGGTGGAGGTCAGATCGTGCTTGGAGTTTTGAGAGCAGTGATTCTTAAGGAACGATCCCCTCCAGGAAACATCAGCATCACCTGGGAATGTTCGGGAAATGCAGATTGTCGGGCCCTCCCCCACACCTGCTGCATCACAACCATGGAGGTGGAGCCCAGCAACCTGTCCTTTAAACAGCCTTCCAGGAGATACTGAAGCAGGCTCAAGGTCGAGAGCCACTGCAGTGGAGAACTTGCCGTGTGTGTAATGGTCGTGGCTGCTGTGGTGGTAGGTGGTAGCTTCTAGAAAGCATGTGCAGAAGGGAATCAAGAGGGCCTTGGGTTTGCCTGGTAATTATCCAGCTAAAGCTGCACTCTCTTCACTCATCCATGCCTCCTGGAACGAGGCTTTACCTGGACCTACTAATCATGGGTCACCTGCCTGCCGGTCCCTGTTAGATTTCTCACGGGTGAGCTCAGGATACCAGTGTCCACCTTCCAGCCCAGCAGTGCGGCATGGCTCCGGAGGAAGGTCCTCGCCGCCCCTCCCCCCATTGGACTGTCCTTGGCTTCTGTATACCAGGAGCTGGAACAAGTATGCCCTGCACTTTGATGCCGGCTAGCTTCTCTCGGTGTGCCTCTCGTTTCCTTCACTGCATGACGCTGGCAGGTAGGTGATGTGGCTGGTCTCCCTGTCTATGTACTTTTCCGCTCTAGTCTGGTGCTACACGATGCTGTCAGAATCTTTGTCCCAAGGGACAGCTTTGACTGGGTCATGCTCCCGATCAAAGTGGTCCCCTCACCAGGCACCCACAGAATAAATCCAGTCTTTAGCCTAGAACACAAGGGCCACCAATCGAATTTCTTTTAAAATAAAATTAAACATATAGAAAACACAGACAGTAGTATAACACGTACTCAAAAGTGACAAATGTTAATATGCTGTCACAGTTTGAAGTCTTTCTCTTTTTGGGGGAAGAAATCATTACAGATCAAGTCTCCTTTCCCCCACTCCTTAGAAGCATCTTCAGGGCACTTTCGTTAGTAGTCACTTGCACACAACCTACAGTGGAGCCCCTGTGGAAGGTGGTGCTCCCCTGCCTCCCTGCCTTGGCCTGACTGGGACCCCTGACTGCAATGCCCTCCCTTCCTTCAGCTGCCCGATTGTGCTTGCTCAAAGCCCCAGTGCGCATGCCACACCTCCGATCAAGTCCCTGTGCCTTCTCTCCCCTCATCTCTCACATTCCCCACTCTCACAGTCAGCCGAGGATAACTTCTGAATCCCTGCGTTCAGAGCACAGGATTAATTCAGAGCACAAGGGTTAAAGCTCAGCGTGGCCATTAAGGGAGGGCGGCATCTTTGACAGCCTCAGTCTTCTCTTCTGTAAATGGGGATAATACTCTCTTCCTGACAGGCTTGTTGAGAGAGAGTGGATGTCACAGCAGTAAGGGACTACAAGGCAAGGGATTTTATATACGCAGTCGGAAAATTAAACCGTGCACTTACACGGTGGAAAGTTCATGAACCTAATTGTCCGATTTCATACACCCACAAGTAAGGGATGGTTTATGTTTGTTTAATGCTTCCTGGCTTTTGTCATCATCTGTGGTGCAGCCTGCCCATATCTGAGCTGCCTAAGGGCAGAATGATGACAGTTGACTCATCGTTGATGTCTCACAGGTCTTGATGCTTTGCACACAGTGAGGACCGAGGAGTGAGTGGGGTTATAAATATCGAGATTGTTTCTACCCCATCTCATTACAAGATGGAGACGTTGAACTTCGCTTTGGCCGTTAGACGTCTAACAAGTGCTCACATTGTGGCAGGCACAGCACTAGCCGGTGGTGGAGGCACGAGGGGTTCCACACGCGAGACCAAGACCAACTGGAGGCCCAGGGCATGTGTGTGACAAAGCACTCATGTCCCTTCATGTTGTTCATTCATCGTCTCAGGGGCACCCAAATGGGGAAAGCTGATGGCACTTGAAGGGGCAGGGGGTGCTTTCCCTGAGAGCCTTTGAGATAAATGCTCCAAGAAAGCAGCCATCAAACATTTCATGGCATCTGGCTTAGAAACAATCTCTTCAAAAACATCTTGACAAATGACCTTGGTAGAAAAACTGTCCGAACATGAGCAAAACAGGTCCACAATCCCAGACCCAAAAAGTTCTGTAAACTGAAAATTTACACGACTTATTTGGCAATAAAACCTGGGAAACCGGTTAGGAGGCTATTTATGGCATTTACCAAACTGAGTGTGAAAATTCATGATTTTTGTTGCAGAAGTGTGTGTGTGTGTGAGTGTGTGTGTGTATGTGTGTGTGTGTGTGTGTGTGAATGCAGGATATTTTCCGGAACCTGCAGATGTTTTGTAGCATACGGGAGGTGCATTGTATCACCTTTCTAAAACCTGGGAAATTTTGAATTCCTAAACAACTCTGGCTGGCCCCTAGGGTTTTATCCAAGGCTTGTGGACCTATACAAACCTCAGGAGTGAAGGATCCTCCCCCATCCATCCTTCCCCTTTAGGCTCCCAGGCAAATGGCTTCCTTCCACCTGTGATGGGTCAGCCCTAGTATCTTTGAAATTCATGCTTAACCTGCAGTGGAAGTCCAGAGTGAGTCTTTCCTCATTCAAAATTGTGGTTTTTTAGCATTAAAAACACAGCATAGCCTAACAACAAAGTGGCCCCAGCACTGCCTGCAGGGTCCCCGGGACTGTACTGAATGGCTGCTCCACTTTCGGGAGGCTCACCCCACCCAACACCTGCCCACTCTGGGCTTTCTCTCCCACCTCCCCGTATCATGATGTGTAGAGAAAACATCTCATTTTCTTGGGGGCCTACTAGGTTCTAAGGTCCTAAATTAATGGTGCTCAGGTACAGGTTCTGGGTTTTATATCTGGACGCCATTTACACTTTAGCAAGAGTACTTGTTGCTTTCACCCAGAGGGCTGACTCACAGAGGGTTCTCAAGTAGCATGCTAGACAATCATGGAAAATATTCTGGGGCAGAGGAGTTGTCCTGATGACTTAGTGCTGCTTCATAAACTTTCCCGTAACACAAGGAAGGGCTCAGAGCAGCCATTTCATTCTGCTCAGGAATTTGCGGACTGTTTGACTGGGTGGTTTTCCTGTGCTCCACGGAAGTTACCTGGGTGGCGACATTCTGTGGGTCAAAGTGGTCACCAGCCCTGCCCAAATTCAAAGGGGGGAGGAAAATAGACCTTACCTTCTGATGGGGCGCATCAGAAACCCCTGACAGGAGCATGTGGGATGGGAGATACCGGACCACTTTTGGAAAAGTACAGTTGGCACAGGAGGCTTCCAGGCATACCCGATGCCCGTGTGGAAGAATCTGTAATCCCAGTCCAAAGAATTGCGATGGAGGAAACTCATGGTGCAGAGACGCTAAAACAAGATTTTTTAATTTTTGATTTTGTTTTTTCACATGTACAGGCAGAGACAAAGGAAGTGGGTGTTAGGAGGTGCAAGAAAATCTCTGTGCCTACCTCTCACCTACATTTTGCTCCCCCCCACTTCTTGTACCCCCATCCTTGGAGTACTGAAAACTCCTCGAACACATGCAGACAACTTTTCCTGCTACTGCAAAATATAAAAGTTAGAATTTAGTATTAGGCCTGCTAGAGCTGATCGCCTGGGCTCCCAGAGAGCTAGCTGTGAGAACAGGAAGGCAGCACGAGTCTCAAGGCCCTGGAGAAGGGGAGGGGAGGGGAGGTGGCGCTCCTGGGGAAGGGAGGTGGTCAGGAAGGAGAAGACCCAGCTGTCCTCACCTCCCAGGGGCACGGAGGGGGCACTGCTGGGCCTGGCGTCTGCTGGCTCCTCAGCTTCCCTCTTCCTGTCACACTGTCCTCACCCCCTGCACAAGACCCGCGTCTGCCACATGGGCCCCAGGATTGCAGATGTTTGTGAGCTGGAGGCTAGGGCATCCTGTTCCAGAAACTTGACTAGATTGACGGGCGGGGGCAACCCACCAGGGAGCACTTTTATTTCAGCATGTTAAAGCAGCACTCGTCTGGACAACTGGGCTTGTGGGTTTGTAATTTTATCTTGGCCCATCATTACAGGTGTGTTATTAAAGGTAATCTTGCTGCCACCACTGTGAAATGCCAACTGAGAGCTGCCAGTTTCCTGGTTGACCGGTGGCTGGGGCTCCCGCATCCTTTCCCTTCCGAGTGTGGTGTGAAATCGAAATTGAGTGGGGACTGGATTTTTTTCCTCCCGATGATCTGCCTTTGAAAGGAAAAGAATCCCTTTAAAACTGAAGGATCGATCTCACTGGCGATGAACCCACACAGGCGGCTAATTCCCAGGCATCCCTGTGGAGAGTACCTGCTTGGTGGCATCTCTGAGGTGACTGTCCTGACCTGGCTGCCCTGCCTGTCAGTCTCTCCTGTTCCCCCTTCTACCCCCCCCTCCCCCATGAACTGGAGTCTATAACAAGTCTAAGCCTGAGTTGGGATGATAGGCTTTCTGGAAAATTAGAATCGTATTCCAAATTCCCAGAGCAAAAAAAAAAAACAACACATTTTGGATATTCTGTGGTTTTCTATTATCCACTGACTCTCTCCTTCATCCTTGGCAATATTCAACATCATTGAAAAACTAAGGAAAATAATGTGGGTGGGGAAGCCAGTTCTGGGGGCAGACAACCCAGGACGTAGGAGAAGGAGCAGGAGAGTGGGTGACACCAGAAGGAAATTAAGTAGGGGTGAGCAGGGCGATTTGGACTGGAGTGTGGGAAGAGGGCTTGAACTTTTCATCTCACTGATTGCCATGGTCATCTATCTGTGAAGGAGGCAGGGGCAGTTGGACAAGACTTTTTCCCCCCACTCTGGGCTTTGGTGTTCTTATAAGCAAAATGGAGATAATAGAAATATCTTCCTTATGGGGTAGATTGGAAGATTCAATGAGACAATTGTGCAAAGCCTCAAGAACAGTGCCTGGAACAAAGGAAATAATAAATGGTCATGGTCACTGCTGTTACTATTTGATCGAGGAATAAATGAAGGAACAGTGAAATGAATCAGAGAAGGAGCACGGTAGAAAAGAAAGTCTGTCATTCAAGGTGCACGTGGGCTACCTTGGGTCCTAATCTCCAATCTACCAGTCGTTATCACGTAACCTTGGCAAATTCTTTAACCTCTCTGAGCCTTGGCTTTTCCTTCTGCACAACAAGATCGGAGTAGCTGGTTTCTAAGCCCTTCCTGCTAGAAATGTTATGAACCTTTTATGAAAAGTGCAAGATGAAGTAGGGTTTCCTATCACAGACCTGCAGGGGGAGGAAAAATGGGAGGGGAGATGTGAAAGCCAGGGGCAGGCCGAGGATTCCAGAAGCATCTGCATCATCTCTGGAGTTCTGTATGAATGGTCTGGGTGAGGTGCCCTGTGTGGGACTGGACAGAAGTAGCTGTGGTTTTAGCAGGGGGTGTGTGGGGGCAGGGGGACAGGATGGTTGCCCGGAAAATGTCCTCAAGTATCGTACAAGCTGTCACTACAGACTGTGTGGTTGTTCCAAGATGCTTTTGAAATGACCTTGATTCATCTAGTCAAGTTGTCTCCCCCGCTGCGCCCCCTATTTCCCCCTACACACTGAACACTGAGTGCTCTGTGGGCCCAGGTCCTTCCTCTGACTCCCCAGGAAATGAGCTGGTGCTTTTACTCCTCAGGCAAGTAGCACATCTGAGACCCCAGGGCTAGACTGAGAGACAGCCCCTCAGGCAAAAGATGATGGAAATGCTGGGTCATGGGAGTCCAGGGAGCCGGAGGCCAAAATGAGAATTCCATGGACAGAGGTCATTGATGACCAGCTTAGCCTAGAGAGGACCTCTGGTGGGGGAACCTGAGGGGGCTTCACAGATGGAGCAGCATACAGCTTCCCCAGCCCAGATGGGAAGCCTGAACCCCAAGTGTGGAGAAGATGTGTAAATCTGCATGTTCTGAGGTGTGTGTGTGTGTGTGTGTGTGTGTGTGTGTGTGTGTGTGTGTGTGTGTGTGTGTGTGGTGTGGCCACGCGTTGCGGGCACAGAAACAAGTCTGGTATTTGTTAAAATAAGGAATGAGGAGTGGTTTATGCAGGGTGGTCTGGTGTCCTCTCCTCTATGTCCCTGTCTTGCTTTCCCTATCCCCTGCCCAGCCCTTTCCCTCCATTAAAGCATTAAAAACAAAAAATACCCAAGGACTTTAGGCTCCCGGGTGGCCTCATCTGCTGGAGAAGCATGGGCTGTGGGTAGAGACTGTCCCTCAACATTCACTCCCCCTCCTTACTTTTAGTAACAGGACTCATTTCTGAATCATTTTACCTTCCTACTGCTGGACCCCCAGGAAGGTGGTGGACGTCCAGTTTCCACCTTGCACATGACGTCGTAAGGTTGGTGAACCAGGGTGACCATGAAAAACAGAGCCACTCTAGCCTCTGGGTCACCTGTTGCTTGGACTTTTTCATGAGAGAAATATAAGCCTTCTGTTTTAAGTCCCTGTTATTTGGTCTTAGGTTAGGTTTTAACAGCCAAATCATTATCATTCATAGAGGGGTAATGCAGGGGTGGGGTGGGTAGCCAGTAGGGAAGAGGAATTTGTGATGGGTCTGAGACAGTGCTAGGATTTAAAATATTACCTGGTCCCACGTCTGGGTTCTAGCTCCTGATCTGCCAGGCCGGGAAGCCGGGTTAGGGGGGCAGCGATCATTTCAACTCTCATATCTTTGCCCCCTCATCTGTGACATGGCCGGGCCTGACCTTCCGGGACTGACATTCTCAGACTCTTAACTTTGGATCACTCTCGATTCCACACCAATCACTTTTCAGTTTACAGCCTTTCACTCCCTTTCCCAGCGAGGTTGAGAAATCAGCCAAGCAGTCCATGCAAGGCAGCCCCTTTACAAACTCTGAGCAGCTGGTCATTTGTAACTGGGAATGTGATGTGATTGAAGGGTCCCCAGCCATAAACACTCTCAGACTCCACTGCATGCTATGGGGCTTGAAAACACACTAGGAGAGTTTATTCCTGGATTTAGCCATTCTAGCCTCCATGAATCTCTCATTAAGAAATAAGTCCTTCGTTCACACCTATTGTTTACTCACCATACACATATTAATACTGAAAGTGAATATATCTGGCCCTGCTCTAGGTACCAGAGGCCCAGAAAAAGGCTCAAGTTGTCCTAAACCCACTTCACAATCTGTGTGTGAGGTGTGTGTGTGTGCTTGCATGCGTGCGTGCGTGCGTGCGTGCGTGCGTGTGTGTGTATGAGTACGCAGAAAGCATCCTACTCTGACAATTCTCCAGCCTCAATGAGCCTACTGTTTGGATCAGCAGATCTGGGGCAGGGCCTGGAGTCCTGTATTTCTAACAAACTCTGAGGGAATGCAGATGAGACTGGTCCAGGACCATACTCTGTATAACAAGGGACAATGAGACTCTGTGATAACTATTGTCACCCAGGGCAGAGGGCTCACACCAGAGAGAGGGAATGACTGAATTTACCTGGCCAGAGGCTAGAAGAATAGCGGGTTTAAGTATCAATAATAGGCATGAGGAGTAGTTCATCAGACTTCTTACATTGTTTTGCCTTGTCAGCATCAAGGAGGCATTTTTGATTGGCAGTTGGCCTGTAGAGAAAAACAGAAGACGTTTATAACAGCAGTTCCCAAACTTAAGTGTGCTTCAGAACCACTCAGACGCTTACAAAATCCGGATTACTGAGCCCCATCCTAGAGTTTCTGACTCAGTGGGTCTGTACACGGACCCAGGAATTTGCATTTGTGACAAGTCCCCAATGAATTTTGAGAACCACTGGTTTATCTCAAGAGTCCCCTAGGCACACAGTTCAATGGGGAAGCTCACTGTGGTGGGGGTAATTACTGGGCATATCAGGGGGCAGGCAGAGGATATGTTGGGAGAGGTTGTTGAAAGGGGTTCTGTTAATCCTGGACCTGAGACTTGAGTTTTGGCCTGGCACAGCTTGTATGGACAAGATGCTGAGAACTGACCACTGAGTTGGAAGCCGCCTCAGAGCAGTGAACTATGTATCCACCTCGTATTCCTACCATGCACACAGTGGAGACGTGGTTATCTCAGTCTAAATTACTTTTCCTCCTTCCCTCCTGGAAAGCATCCCACCCTCCAGGAGGCTGGCTGTAAAAGTGAAGAGCTGGTCCAGTCCCACCAGGCCTCAGTGGACACTAGCACCTTAAGGGTTCTTTGACAGCTCAGGGGGACTCTGAAACATGGTCAGAGCCTTCATCTTTAGAGGCTGTGAGATGGGTTGCTTTGTAGGATGCAGCCACCTCACCAGCAAGAAAGAGGCATCATATACATATATATGAAGGGGAGGGAGAGAGGGACTGGCTGACATTTTGTTTGCCCTGAATCCTCTGAGAAGAAAAACCACTAGTGCTTGAATTAATGTTAATTCAATGAAATATTTTCATAAAGTGGTCCTTGGAGCAGCAAAACGATGTGTTTCATATTTTCCACTGCCTCTGGCAAGCCACACTAATGGAGGGTCACTGGGGTTGCTGAATGAGGAATGCCACTAATTGCATTATGAGGGATGTTTGCCCATTAGCTCAGATGGAATTGTCTCCTAACAGAGTCCTTTGGGGAGAGTGCTGTTTCAGGTGGGGGATGGGAGGACAGGGAACTGAAAGTAACTGAAATTTGCAAATGGCATATGCATTGGTCCTGGACAAAATGGGTTTCATATGTCCAGCAGGGGGTAGCAATGCACAAACATTAATTCTGGTCATGTGAATGGGGAGCTTGGAGCTGTCTCTCAAACAGCAAAGCAGTGAGCATGGCTGAGGCTGGCAAAGCTGGGTCTGCCACACCCACGCATTCCCTCACAAGCAAACTTTTGATTTTTCTCAGTATGCTGGAAAGTCAATAAATGTTTAGGTCTGTTAGGTTTTAATTCTGGATATTTTCTTTTAACCCTTTGGTTGCTTTGGGTAATTTAGAATTTCTACAGTCTGACTGCAAATTATAAGCAAACTAGGATTAAGAAGTCAGCTTTATTAACACGGTAGTTCAGTTAATTGATATTTAAAAATTATAATGCAATCCATCTCCCTCCCTGGGTTGAAATTTTATTAGAGTTGTAATCGATATGACACCCTCACACAAAATGGGTAACTTACTTGTTGATATCCATTTTAAAGCTGAGGAAATGAGACTGACAAAATGCAAGAAAACAAATCTCAAAGAATAGTCGGTTTTTCACAATTTAGAGATTAAAAAAGACCTCTTAGTTTGTCCATTCCTAAGACTAGGAATGTGGCCCATAATATATTTTCTCAGCAATTTGTCAAGTTTGCTTGTAAATGACTTTAATGATAGATGGCTTTGCCTGCCTAGCTGGGCTGGAAAATTCTGTAGCCCAGCACACTTCTCCTTTGGGAAGTTTCTCTCATCTTGCATAAGATTTCTCCCACCACCCTCTGCCGTTATGCCTTTCCCCAATGTTAATTCAATCCTGTTGTTCTTAAATGAAGCACCCTAAACCCTAAACTCCTTCCTCTCCCTGTCTTTCTCCTCACTGTTTAAACCCTTCAAGAATATAATGGACTGGAAAGTATTTCAGTCATCTTGTCTGCTTTTCAGCAGGCCATTTCCATTTGGTGTGCTCTTTGCAGCTTGTGCTGAAGTACAGTTTTTCATAGCGTTGTTTTGTTTTGTTTTTTGGTTTAAATAAGATTCAGTGCACAATTGCTAAAGGTCTTCTGGAACACTCCACTTGGGGTTTTGCCGTTAGATAATATTATGATGGAAAACTAACTCTACTTTCCCTAGGAGGAAATGCTATTGGCTCCGAACACTACTAATTGGCTGTAAATTTAGCTAAAGGTCTATCTGCCTTTATGGGAGTTAGACCATCTTCTCTGAGCTCAGGGAAGTGCCCTGTATTCGATGTTTAATGGACAGACTTAGTGAATAAATACGTATTTGTAAGTGCACCATTTAGAAAACAGTCAAGTGAAAGGAATTTAACGTTGCTAAGCCAGCAAATGTAATTTTTCTTGTTTCTTACACTATCTGGCCACATGTCAGCTCCCCAATTT
This sequence comes from Rhinolophus hipposideros, assembly GCF_964194185.1. NCBI lineage: Eukaryota > Metazoa > Chordata > Mammalia > Chiroptera > Rhinolophidae > Rhinolophus > Rhinolophus hipposideros. The sequence continues at coordinate 15,172,455 of NC_138052.1, forward strand.
ACCAGCTCTGTGACCTGGCATATATTCCTCAACCTTGCTGAGTCTCAGTTTCCTCAACTGCAAAATAGAAAAAGCAAGATCTGCTGTAGAGGTTTGTTGTAAGGATCAAATAGAGGTGTGCAGTGTTTAGCAGAACACATAGTAAAGTCCTATTGTTACTACTGCTCCTGTCATTATGCAGTCTTATCCTATGCCTGGCTGTCTTTCAAAGCCCCTGCCTACCTATATGTTCTCATTTCTCAGCACACATTACGAATACTTAGAGGAGCTTTCTCTGCCCACCTGACTAGGTTAGGTCCTCCCTGTGAATCATTGTCATTGAGATAGGTGTGTGTGTGTCATTGTCATTGAGATAGGTGTGTGTGTGTGTGTGTGTGTGTGTGTGTGTGTGTGTTTGTGTGTGTATCTCCCCTTCTAAGCTCTTATCCCAACTGTAATTAGATGGTGAATAATACACATAAGTAGATGTAAATCACTGGTGATGTTTCAGTCTTGGATTGGGTGGTGAGTTTCCAGGCATTCTATAAATTCCTTATGAGTTGCATTTATGAAATTTTAGGGTACATATTAATATTATGCTTTAAAGATAAGAAAGGAACCAAAAACATGGATATGGTAATTAATTGTTTTCTGTCTGTAGCCTTAGTTATTAATAGAATGTGAGCTAAATGAGGCAAGAAGCCGAGTCTGTCTCAGTCATCCTTATAGTAGCAGTGCCTTGAAAAGTATCCAGCCATTAAAAATGGCTGAATCAATAGATGAATGGATGAACGAATGAACTGGAATACTTCATTCTACTCCGCTGGGCTCTTCATTCTCCCATGAGCATGATATGTTCAGTCATTTTTCAATATCACCACCCTCAAATCAAGTGCTCTTTTCTTTCGCATCCTATCCATTCTTCAGGTCTCAGAGCAGCTAAAGTCTTCTATTCTCTCCTAAACAGACATGGCAAACATACCTTTATATCCCAAGCTAGGCTAGGAACTTCTCACAGGCAGGAATCGGGGCTTTTCCCTTTTAGTGGAGCCTACATCGTTACACACAGAAATGGACACTCAACAAGTGGCAATGTCTACCTGTGGTTTTATCAAGGGTGAAATCTTTGGTTCCAGGAAAGATCTTATTCATCTGTGGTATGTAGAGCATGCACACGTGGTGGGCATTCAGTGGGGGGTTTACTCTGTTCATTAAGACTGTGCTTTCACCAAGCTTTGTCCCTCCATATGTAGAAGTAGGTTTCCTTAAGAGTCCTACTGTCCACTTTACCATTTAACATGACTGAAAAGCTACAGGGCCAAATCCCCACCTGTTTTTTTTGTCATCTCACTTGGAAAGATTTCCTTAATTAAAAGATTCCAAATGATTTTTTAAGTTATTTGCCCTAAGAATCTCATGTAACAAATGGTCTAGAACATGACTTCTTTTTACTTAACTTATCTCAATGTCAAGAGATGAGTGTGTCCTTTTGTGAAGCTCACAGACAAAATGTTTAATGACTGTTTTACATTTTTAAGAACTGAGGTCAGCATGAATTGCTTACACATTCTGAAATCAGCCTTTCCTTCTTTCTGGAACTGGGGCATTTGCTCATGTCCTATCTCCTGTCTTCTCCAGGAACCCAGGGCAGTTACTAACAGATCTTCTGAAGTTTTTCTTGAATATTCCTCCACGCACCCCAGATGTAATTTTGCTGATCTACCCCTGATTATGTTGCCATAGGTTCGATGGTGTGGGGACAGAGTCCCAGAGAGCAGTTTCCAGGCTCTCCACCTCACGTGGACGGGTGCTGGCTCGGGTAGTAGATGGCCGTGGGCTGTGGCTAGTTGGCCGTCAGCGGTAACCAGTTAGCCAATTAGCCACTGATATAACTGCCGCGGCTCTGTTGGTTGGTCAGTTGGTTGGTTGGCAGGCAGAGGAGCAGACAGCAGGTTGCGGGTCGTGTGGATTCAGCCTCCAGTGAGACTGTAGTAGTATGACACCCCTATCTATGGCTCTGTGGGTGTTCCTTTTTGGCCTAGCCATATCCTGTGTTCTTATGCAGGGAGTAGGACCAGAGACCCTCCAGGCCACCTCGCATGACAAATGGCGGAGTGAGCAGGGTCTCCCGCACGACAAATGGCGTGAGCAGGGTATGGTGACAGCCAAAACTTACCAAAGCATGGTGGAGCAGTTTGTGCGAGTAAAAGTTCAGCTTTGGGAGTCCCATGAGGAGCGACGCCAGGAACGGTAGGCGAGGTCTGCCTGGGAGACTCAAGCCTCCAGATGGCACACTACCCTCTTGGCCATGGACGGCGTTGCCTTCATTTTGGTGATCTGTTGCTGCCTTAAGCTCCGAGGGTTGTGGACATCTTCCGCGGAGGTCTCCACCCACTCAGACACCTGGCACGGTGAGCAAGATTCTGACCAGGTAGGAAAGGAGTCTGACTCTGGGCAGGAGGATGTGTGGCCCCCCACACAGTGTGTGGTGCCCAGTGGCCACTGTTCTCAGGAGTTGGACCCCCAAGGAGGGATGGGAGGACATGGATGGCTCTCCGGCCAGCGTGGAGAGGGCCCTGCAGGTTTTGGCTGAGCTGTTGCCGGAGGAGGAGAAGGCTACAGCCGGCCGTGTGGGCTGGATGTTCCTCAGGGCCTTGAGTCTCAACGCGGAAAATGTGCCTAATAAAATGGCCCAGGTGCCGGACCAGGTGTCCCCGTTGGAAGCGCTAGAAGCTCAGGTCTGCCTGTTAGAGGGGCCCCACAGTGGAGACTCTGAGGCAGAGGAAGAGGAAGCGAGTGGAGATAATGTAGCTCCCAACCCCAAGCCCAGCCAATCTTGAAGCAAAGAGTAAAACCTGAGCAACCTTTGGGCCCCGGGGGTGTTGCTGCAGGCAACCCAGCTGTGACTGAGTTCACAACCTACACCCCTTACACTCCCACTGAGTTGCAGGAGCTGGGCAGGCGGTGCCGACAGCGCCCTGGAGAACCAGTCTCGGCTTGGCTACTACGTTTATGGGATGAGGGAGCAGACAACATTCTCTGCTCCCCAGGAGAGATGGAAAAGCTAGCCTTTGTGACAGTGCATTCGTCCCTGCGACAAAGGTTACACAACTGCCATAGGTTGGCCCACAACTAGGGCAACCACTCTCTAATGGAGTGGCTCACTGCTGTGGTACGCACAGTATGGGGACAGGCTGGCGAGCTGCCAGACAATGTGAGTCAATGGCAGTCATATACGGAACTTACTCAAATCATCCATGAAATGGGTATGAGACATGCTGTTTTCAACCCTAATATGCAGGGGCTGATGACAAGCTTTTTACTGCCAGCATGAGAGATCTGGTTTTGGATACTGCACCTGCAAGTGCTTTTGGGTCCTTGGTTGCCATTCTTACGCCCTATGTGGGGAGGCGGATTCATGAAGTTACAACTGCCATGGCCACCCTAGGGGATGTTGAAAACCGGAGGTGAAGAAAGTGAAGACAGGAGATCCACAGAGTTGAGACCTGGAAGCCCAAATCAGAAGTAAAGGGGCGAGGTCGCGGGCCTCAGAGAGTAACATGTGCACAGATGTGGCGTGATCTCGTGGCAGCAGGGGTCAATCGGGAGAAAATAGACCGACAACACAATGCACTCTTGTTGGAACTTTGGAAACAGTGTCCGGAACAGCAATTCCGAAGAAGCCTAAAGGAGAAGTCTGCAAAAGTATGACCCGTTTCCCTTCAGGACTTCATGCGGCCGCTTGAGTCCAACTCCTTTCAGCTTGATTAGGGGTGGGGCCAAGGTACCTGGTCAGAGGGGACAAGCAGGGACCAGAGGCCCCACGTGGAACTGTCCATACACTGGTCCCCTTCTAATGTGCAGAGGGTTTTGGCCCTAGTTGACACTGGTGCAGACTGCAGTCTCGTTTATGGGAACCCAGAACTGTTCCCCGGACCAGCAATCTGCATTGATGGCTACGGAGGAAAGACTGTGACTGTAAAAGCTGTTTCCTTACCACTGGGTATAGGAAGGCTTCCCCCTCGTACCTACAAGGTTTATGTCTCCCCCGTTCCGGAGTATATTCTAGGGGTGGACGTGCTACATGGCCTCAGCTTACAGACATTGGTGGGAGAGTTCCGTCTCTGGATCCAGGTGGTGAAAGCGGTGACACGCAGGCATGCTCACCACCCTCCTCAAGTGTTGCCACAGCCCTGGCGTGTGGTTACAGTGCGACAGTACTGCCTGCCAGGAGGGCAGGAGGAGATAGGTCGTACAATATTGGGATTGGAGAAGGCACAATTATGAAGCCAACACACAGTCCCTTCAACTCCCCAGTATGGCCAGTCAAGAAGCCAGATGGGACCTGGCGAATGACTGTGGACTATAGGGAGTTAAATAAGGTGACACCACCTTTGCACGTGGCAGTGCCTTCAATAAATGATTTGGTGGATCGTCTGACTGTCCGCCTGGGAACTACGTAGTGGACTTGGCCAATGCTTTTTTCTCCATTGACATTGCACCCGACTGTCAAGAGCAGTTTGCTTTTACTTGGGACGGGCGGCAGTGGACTTTTCAAGTCCTTCCGCAAGGATACTTGCACAGCCCCACTATCTGCCATGGGCTCGTGGCCCAGGATTTGGCACAGTGGGATCGCCCGTCCTCTGTGGCCTTGTTTCATTATGTCAATGATACTTTATTAACATCAGATTCTCTTTCAGATTTAGAGCAAGCAGCTCCCTCTCTTCTCCGCCACCTGAAGTCACGTGGCTGGGCGGTGAATGAGGAAAAGGTCCAAGGCCCTGGCTTATCCATCAAGTTTTTGGGTGTTGTGTGGTCGGGTAAGACAAAGGTCATAACTGAGGCGATTATTGACAAAATACAAGCCTTTCCCCGGCTGACCAAGGTCTCCCAACTGCAGACGTATTTGGGTCGGCTAGGATATTGGCAGGTGTTTGTACCCCATTTAGCACAAATGGCAAGGCCCTTATATAACATGATAAAAAAGGGGGCCTCATGGGATTGGACAGAGGCTATAGAGTAAACCTTTGTTGCCATGAAACGGTCAGTGCATCAGGCACAGTCTCTGCAAGTAGTGGACCCCGGCTGCCCATTTGAACTTGATGTTCACGTAACCCAAGAGGGGTACGGATGGGGCCTCTGGCAACGGCAGGAGTGTCTCCAGTTGCCAGTGGGATTTTGGTCCCAATTGTGGAAAGGAGCAGAAGTCCGCTACTCTCTAATAGAGAAACAGCTGGGTGCTGTGCCCAGGACAGCCACTAAAGGCGGAGGCTCCCCTGGGAGACACAGCAGATTATGCGAGGAAGGGTGCCCCTCACTCACTGGCAAGTGGATTACACTGGACCCCTGCCTAAGGCCCGCAATGTGATATACGCGTTTACAGCAATGGACACTGCTACGGGGTTGGTGTTTGCTTGGCCGTGTCCGGCTGCAGATCAGCGGCATACAGTGGTCGCTCTTGCATGGCTGTGCGCCCTCTATAGGCGCCCCCAAGTCATTGAAAATGACAGGGGTACCCATTTTATGGGGCAAGAAGTGCAGTGCTGGGCTGCCAAGATGGACCTACAATGGTTGTTTCATACTCCGTATAACCCTCAAGCAGCTGGCATGATTGAACGCTACAACGGCCTTTTGAAGCGAGGCCTCCAGGTGTCAAAACACTCTCCCATGATGCGTGACTGGGCCTCACCTCCGTGGGACGTCCTGAGAGTCCTGAATGAGAGACCACGGAAGGGAAGGCCCGCACCAGTAGAAGCTCTGCTACATCGAACGGCCGCTCCCATTCAATTACAAGTTACCACAAGTGAGCCTACGGCAGGAATGGAAACATTTTGCTGCCAGCACCCACATGCTTGAAAGCAGGGGAACGGCAGCAATGGGCTTGGCCCTGGCAGGTCAAAAGCCCGCACTGTTGGTGGTTGGGCCTGATAGCCCCCTGGGGGGCTGGTTTGACTCATGATTTGCAAGTGACGCCAGGGGTGGTGGCTGAGTGGCCACCACAAGTGACTGTAGTATACGGAGGTCCCGATACCGGGATGATTTTGCGGGGAACCTATGTGCTCTCACTATGGCCTATTATGGGGTACCCTGTTTTGTTACATGTTGAAACTATGCAAGGGACCCCAAGCACTGCCATAAAGGTCTGGTACCACAAACCGGGAAAGGTGCCAGTGGCAGCGACCCTCCTTTCCCAGGACAAAAAGCTGGCATGTATCCTCCCAGACGGAAGGGATTTGCCATTGTTGGTTCCTAAGACTAGGGTTTCTTTCCATCTGTATGTGCCTGTAGGGTAATATGACACAGGGACCCTCGTGAAGATGCTTGTCACGTAAATTGTGAGGTGAGACCCTGTAGGGGTGGAGTGTGGGGACAGAGTCCCAGAGAGCAGTTTCTAGGCTCTCGGCCTCACATGGAGGGGTGCTGGCTCGGGTAGTAGATGGCTGTCAGCTGTGGCTGGTTGACCCTCAGCTGTAACCAGTTAGCCAATTAGCCACTGATATAACTGCCGCGGCTGCGTTGGTTGGTCAGTCGGTTGGTTAGCAGGCAGAGGAGCGGACAGCAGGTTGCGGGTCGTGTGGATCCAGCCTCCAGTGAGACTGTAGTGGTATGACTCCCCTACCTATGGCTCTGCAGGTGTTCCTTTTTGGCCTCACCATGTCCTGCGTTCTTATGCAGGGAGTGGGACCAGAGACCCTCCAGGCCGCCTTGCATGACAAATGGCGGAGTGAGCAGGGTCTCCCGCACGACAGATCGTTTCCTGCTATCTCCTGACTTGGTGAAGACTTCAGTTGCTTTCTGGAAACTGGCTCTCTGTTGTCCAATTTGCAGACTCATTGTGAGGGAAGATAAAAGCCCAGTTGCGATTTTAGTGCTTTGTGTTACCTACTCATTTTGCCACACTTTTACCAATCAGTGGGCCTCTCCCTTTGTTCTCTCTGCTCCAGATATTATTAGAACCTTCTTTTGTTGACTTCTTTATTACTCATAAGCCTCAATGAATTTTGGGCTTTTACCTGGATGCAATTCTTATAAGACCTTGCCATATTTTTAATACTCATCCTGACGTGCATGTCTCTCTTTCCATCCTTTCTCTTACCTTTACTGACCTGAACAGAAAGGCTCCTACCTACCTTTGGTAATTCCTTTAAACATTCCCCCACTACTTCTTTTTCTTTTCTTCCTGACTCAAGAGCAGTAATGGGGTCAGAATTACATTTATAAGCAGGAAATTCTAATTACCACACAGGGGCAGCTGGAGCAACTTACCTATATAGTCCTCCAGAAACAGCTGCTAAGAGGGTAATGATTGTGTAAGCAAACACGGTATTAATTTTCTCTCCAGGTGGGCTCATGTGGGGACCAGGAGAACAAATGGGGGTGCTCATGTTTCACTGGAAGGAGAAATAAAGAAGCATTCAGGAGCAGGCAGGCAGAGGAGGCAGAGTGGTAGCAGCTGCCATGTGAGGCCCCCTCTCCAAGCATCAGTGGCCCTTGGCCCTTCCCCATGAACATAGATGTCAGGTGGGTTTTCACTGGGCCCCCCGTCATCCTTTGCTTGCAGATGCCAGCTGTGGCCAGTCACTGACCCCCCAGCAAGTGGAGTCAGGAAGGTCACTCAGTCCTCCATTCACCAGAGGCTCGCCCGTGCCTGTTACCCAGTGGAGCTGGCAGAAGCACGTGGATTTGAATTCTGTTATCCTGGTCATGCCGTGGAGTTCAAATTTCACTCAGATACGGTGCTTCCTCTGGAAGTAAAGAAACTTGTAAACACAAACCTTTTGGCCACGAGAAGGTGGCTTCTCAGCCGCTTCAAAGAGGACCTGCAACAGCTGGGAGGAGAGCCAAAGTGGGTCCCACGGGTGGGGTCAGATGGCCTGTGGAGCAGGGCAGGCTAGTTAGGAGGTGGTGTCTGCAAAACCCCCACAGGAGCTCAGACAATTGAGGAAGTGAGAACAGGTGGGAAAGTACAACAGAGAGAAGAGAGGAATGGAGGTTGGGGGGGTGGGGAGTGGAGTTAAAACATTAGCAGCCATTCGCCTGCGAGCATGCCTGAATGTGCCAGCTTGCATTATCCAGACTGCAAATAATGGTGTTCTATTGGGGGTGGGGGGAGAGGCTGCCCTGACTCCCCTCCTCCCTCCCTCTCCCGCGTTCAGTTCAGTGGCCCTTCCTGGGCTTACAGTGCCATATACAGACGGATGCTCCTTGACTTAGGATGGGGTTACATCTCGATAAACCCATCGTAAGTTGAAAATATCACAATGAGTCAAAAGTACATCTAATACACCTAACCTACTGAACATCATATCTAAAGCTAGTTGGTTTCTCCTGAATGCTTATCACTTTCGTACTCTCATAAAGTCAAAAAAAAGCATTCAGTTGAACCATTGTAAGTTGGGGACCATCTGTACTTCTATGCTGTCCTCATAACCCTGTAGTACAATATTCACTCGTCTGTGTCTTCCACTTGACTATAGGCTCCTAAGTCAGGAGCTACCCTTTGACCTCTGATGACCTGGCATTCACACTATGCCCAGCATCTCTGTGCAACATCTCTGCACAGTGGCTTTGACAGACTTTGCACATGTGTGTGGGTCTGTGTGAGCTGGGAAGGCAGAGAAAAAGAAGACATCAGGGCACCCTCTCGAAAGCCCACCAAATTATTCATCCCAGTTGTCTAGTTCAGAATTCACCTCACAGAACAAAACAAGCTAACTCATGGAATAATAAAACATTGTAGCCTGGACAATAATGAATGTGCAAGCAGCAGAACAAAGTGAAGTACTGAGAGAGCTATCTATTGTAGATAATCTTTCCTTAGTGAAAAATAAGGACAAAGGCACAAAAAGATCGTGCTGACTTTAAGACAAGAAAATAGATAACTGCCTAACATGAAAAGGATGAATATAGGTAAATGTTCAATCAGTCCGTCCATGGTTCAGCAGTTCTGGACGATGGCAGGCCTGACATAGGCTTTGGATACTGAACCACAGCACTAGACTATGGGACTTTCCCCCTGGAAAACACATTAGGTTCTGTGTTGTACCTGTGACTTGCATGGTATGAAGCTGCCACTTACCTTTGTTCCCGTGTACTTTGAAAAGATGGGACATACTTATGAGCAAAAATAGGTGGGTTTGTCCCTTCAAACTTATGCAAGGCATTAGAATGTCAACTATAGTGGCTGGAAAGAAGCCAGCAAATGAGGCCACAGAAGAATTTTATGAGTTTCTAAGGTAATTTATTTCAGTTCACAGTTTACATAGAATGTCGAATCTTCAGGGGACCCTAGGGCTACCCAGTCTAACTCCTTTATTGTACAGATGAGAAACGAGGCCCGTAGAAGAATAATGACTTGCCAGAAGTAATGGTGGTAATAGTCAGAGCTTGAATTTATGATTGCTGAGTCATGTGTCAGTGGCTGTTCCATTATACCAAACTACATTTCCATCTAGAACATTTTTATAATGCTGATTAAGCTGGTTTGTTTTGGTGAATTTTGCCAACATTTACCCTAGATTTTACCGAGGTTACTTTTCGAAAGATGGCTTTGTTAAATCATTGAACTATTTGCTGTAGCAGTTTCTTCTGGTTGAAGTGACAGAAGAGCACAGATGGCATGTTGTGATAAACTGTGGTTGTAATATATTGCCATCGGTATTATTTCGGAATGTTTATGGCTGCAAGAAACAAAACCTGACCACAATTGCTTCAACGAACATGGGTTCATTTTTCTGACATAACAAGGAGTCTGTATATAGGAGGCTTTGACTTTGGTTCAGCAGCTCGATGATATCAGGACTAATGTCTGATTCTCTTGACGTTTTCCTCATGATAACAAAATGACTGCTGCAGTTCCAGCCATTATGTCCACATCTGATGAAGGGAAAAAGAGGAAGGGGTGGAGCCAACTGTATCTTCCTTTCCTAGGGGAGAAAACACCCAGAAATGCCCAAGAAGTCTTCTGTTGGGATCTGAGTGGCCAGAATTAAACCATGCTGCAGAGAAATTGGAAAAGTGGGGAAAAGGATGTCCATAATTGGCTTAGACCAATCATGGTGCATTCCCTGGGGCTTTCTAATGATAAACACAACCAGGGTTTTCTAATGATAAAGAGGAAAAGGGCAATAGCTATGAGGATCCCATATCATCGTAAAACTGTCAAGGTCCCTCGCATGTATATGATACTTTCAGAATATAGCTACAACAAGGACAGGCAGTGAGAGTTTTTTGTTTTTTGTTTTTTTGTTTTTTTTGTGCCTGATTCTGTGATCGTTTTATATCTTTAGTGAAAGATTATTTTAGTACCAAAGTCTTATCTGAGAATAACAAGTACTCGTAGTTCCTTTGCCAGATATTTATAGAGCTCAACGTGTGAAAATAATAAATATCTGGAATACTTTTTACCTGCACTGTAGTTCAACTTCTAAACCTACGTTAAAGGAGAAATTTTATGAGTTGTTAAAAGTTAATACGAGATAGCTCTTTAAATCTCGTAATATAAAAGACAGAATTTTTTAATGTTGCTTTTGCCTAGAATTCTATGAAGTCAATCAACGACACTACAGTTTTCAGAACTTATTCAACAGTTCTTTTGCCACAACTATGTGCTGGGTTTTCTTGTAGGCATTTGGAATACGTTAGTGAACAAATAAACAATAATCTGGACAGAAGAGTGCATAAAGAAAGTCTTTATTGTGTAGATATAGAATACTATTCAGCCTTTAAAAAAGAGGGGCATTCTGCAATATGTACCAAATAGATGAACCTTGAGGACATTATGCTAAGGGAAATAAGCCAGACACAGAAAGACAAGTACTGCATGATTCCATTTCTATGAGGTACCTGAAATAGTCAAATTCGTCGAATCAGGGAGTGGAATGATGTTGCCAAGAGCTGAGAGCAAAGGTAAATATGGAGGTGCCAACCAACAGGCATGAAGTGTCAGTGAAGCAAGATGAATACGTGTTACAGATCTACTGTATAATATCGTACCTACAGTCAACAGTAATGTTTTGTCACTGAAACATTTGTTAAGAGTGTAAATCTCATTTTAAGTTTTCTTATCACAATAAAATAAAATTGAAAAAGAAGAAAAATATTCTGTCCTAATGGAATTTACATTTGGGGGTGCAGGTCCTGGGGAGTAGATGAGTCAGGGCTCTCTAGAGAAACAACCACTTGTGTGTGTTTGTGTGAGTGGAGAGAGAGAGCGAGAGAGAGCGAGAGAGAGCGAGAGCGAGAGAGAACGAGAAATTTATTGTAAGGAATTGGCTCACACGATAGGCTGACAGGCTAGAGGCCCAAGTTAGAGTTGATGTTGCAGCTCAATCAGTTCTAATGCATCGTTTAGAATTCCCTCTGAAACGGAGGGATCTCAGTCTGTTTTCTCTTAACGTCTTCAACTGTTTGCACGAGATTATATTATACAGGGGAATTGGCCTTCCTCAAAGTCTGCTAATCTAAATGTTAATCTCATTTTAAAAATACCTTCATAACAACATGCAGGCTAGTGTTTGACTAAGTATCTGGGTACCGTGGCCTATGCAAGTTGACACATCTAATTAACCATCAGTGGGAGCCAGACAAGGAACATAATAAATAAGTTAAGTTTGTAATAGCTTAGATGATAGTAAGTGCTATAAAAATAGAGCAAGGTTAAGTTACAATTTAAAATCAGGGTGCTGTGACCCCAGGAAGAATGCTTGAATGTATGTAGAAAGACTCAACAAGTTTTGAATGAGCATTTACTACCTGCCAAGTGCTCTGCAGAGGAGAAGAAACTGGGAGAAACAGTCTCTGCCCTCAAGGAATGCATCATTACTGGGTGAGATATTATAAATGAACAAGTGAGGAGACTTCACAGCGCTGAGTGGGGGGTCCCTGAAGAGCACAGGGCACACAGGGATGCAGAGGCAGGTGCATCTGCCCCCACTGACTTGGTTATCTGTCTAGGGTGGCCCAGAAGGAGGTCCAGAGGGTTGGACTGATTTAGCTCAAGTTCACAAACTTTGACCTTGAATCCAGGCCATCTGGCTGTCTTCTTGCACCATTTTCTGGTAAAGACGTAGCAGGCTTTGGCATAAGCCGTCACTGAAACTCCCAAGCAGACTCTTGACCTAGGGCAGGCGAGTCCTTTGCAGTGCATGAGGAAAATAATACAAAGCATGGAAGAGAGTAACCAGCAGGTGATGTTAGGAGCCTGGGCAGTGCATTGGCCACAGAGGCTGCTGGTACCCAGAAGGTGCTCATTGCCACAGCAAATAGCATAATATTCTGGAGGGTGAAAGAACTTCTGGAAACAAAGCTGCTTCACTTCCTGCTTCCTTCATTCACGTTGCTGGAGGCTGGCCTTTCCTTCCTGGCTCAGGATTAAGAAACTGCTATGCTTTACTCAGCCCTTGGGAGAAACACATGATCAAAATGTAAGCCGAACAGAATACCTCTAGGTGGACATGTGAAAAACTGGTAGCAGCGAGCCTCCAGGAAAGAGAACTGGTGGCTAGCTGGGCACACTGATTGTTATACCTGTTGGATTTTGTGCAATGAACAGGGATTACCTTAAAATATTGTGTTACCCTGTTTCCCCAAAAATAAGACCTAGCTGGACAATCAGTTCTAATGCATCTTTTGGAGCAAAAATTAATATGAGACCCGGTATTATATTATGTTGTTATGTTATGTTATGTTATGTTATATTATGTTATATATTATATATTATAGACCCAGTCTTATAGTAAAATAAGACTGGGAATAATATAATATAATATAATACAATATAATATAATACAATACCGGGTATAATATAATATAATATAATATAATACCAGGTCTTATATTAATTTTTGTTCCAAAAGATGCATTAGAGCTGATTGTCCAGCTTGGTCTTATTTTCGGGGAAACACAGTATACAAGCAGGTGCCAAAGACTTTTCTGAAGACATTGACAGTTCCTTCCATGCAGGCCACATGTTAGATTATACACGGCTTGGCTCTGAGTCACAGTTCACTGCTCTGCCGTTTACTAGCTGCGTGACCTTACTTATCTGCTCCAAGCTGCAGTTTTCTCACCTGAAAAATGGGACAAGCATGAGTTTGTGGTGAGGAATGAATGACCCCCTAGGGTCGGGTGGGAGTGGCTGAAGGGGTCCCTGACGTGAAGTCCTGGGTCCCAAGCTGTCTGCACTGACCGCTAAGGTGACATCTTATGTACTCTGTATAATTGGTTTTCATAACCACCCCCTTACCTAATCAACAACAATTACTTCCTGTTTGCTCAGCTTAAAAAGGTGAGGAAGAATATAGTATATTAAGAAAGAGGACAGATTGAAATGTTATTCTCAGGTTTAGAAGGGGCTGGAAAACTTGACTTGTAGCCTAACTCATATTCCAAAGGATCTGCATAAGCATTTCCCCCTAGATTTATGATCTCTTAATAATAAGTAATACTTTTTTTAGTGAATATGTATCTTATCTCCCCCATAAGCAGTTTCTTCTTATTTGGGAAAGACCCTGTTTGATACAACTTCATATTATTCAACTACTTCACACACAGCTACCTTTAAATGCTTTTAGTGCAGTGTGTATTGGTTATCTATTGCTGTGTAACAAATTACCCAAAATTTACTGCCTTAACTGTCATTATTTCTATGACTCAGTAATTTAAGAGGGGTTTGGTTCAGTGGTTCTGGCCCAGGGTCTCTTGTGGATTGCAGTCCTATATCAGCTGGGGCTGCAATCATCTGAGGGCCTGACTGGGGCTAGAGGACCCACTCACATGGCTGGCAAATCGGGACTGCCTATTGGTGTCTCAGCTCTATTCTCATGGGCTTCTCCACAGGGCTACTTGATTCTACAGTGGTACCTCAGTTTTCGAACGTCTCCATTGACGAACATTTCAGTTTACAAATGCTGTAAATTTTATGGATCTATGGTATCATTTGATAGTAAAATTCACGCTAAATTTGCAGTTTTAGGGGTTGATTTTAAAGGTCTGGAACGGATTAATCCATTTTACATTACTTTCTATGAGGAACCAGTGTCTTGGTTTTCGAATGTCTCAGAACTCACAGTCTTTCAGAATGGATTACGTTCGAAAACCGAGGTACCACTGTACTCATAGCATGGTGGCTGGGTCCCCCTAGAATAAGTGACCCAACAGACAGAGATGGAAGCTACAATGCCTTTTATGATTTAGCTTCAGAAGTCACACATTTGCATTTCTGAGTACTGTTGGTCACACAGACTGCTGGTGATGCAATATGGAAAAAGACTAAATCAGGGCATGAGTACCGGGAAGTACCCTGGAGGCCATCTTGGAGGCTGGCTATAACAGGTGTTATATATAGCACACAAAGCTACTTAAGCTTTGGTATAAGTACGTGGCATGAGTGTGTACAACACACATACACTATATTAATGATAGAAGCCAAAAGTGTATTTACCTCGGGGTGACAGGGTATCCTAGTTCAGTGTCTCGAACTTGGGTCTGCATCAGAATCACCTGTAGCGCTTATTGAAACACACGTTGCTGGGCCTCATCCCTAACGTGTCCGATTCCGCAGATCTGGGGTGAGCTGGGAGGATTAGCATTCGAACAAGTTTACAGGTGATTAAAATACCCTCATCCAGGGTCGCACTTTGAGACTCTCTCCTCCAAAGTTATAGAGCGATGCTAGTGGTTCTTTAAGAAAATGTGCTTCAATGCAGAAACATCCTTGGTTTCTTAGAGCTGAGTATCAAATGGTTCCATTCTTTAAGCATATCATCTGAAAGTTGAGGTTAACTGAATGCTACAGAATTGATGTAAATGTACCAATCGTAAATGTATATGGACAGTTCTAAGCAGTGGTGTGCTGGCAAAATGGCTCTCCAAAAAAAAGAAAAGAAAAAAGGAAAAGCTCTGATTTGTAACTTTTGCCAATTTCCCTAGTGTCAGTGCTCCTACCTTGGTCAGTGATGCCCAGGTTCCCAAGTGTTTCACAGCTGACTCTCCCCAGCCCGTACACCAGCTCCAGCACAGCCCTGGCTCCAAGCCAGTTCTTTCCTTGTCATGTGTGATTCTGAGAATGCTGCGGCTTGTGTGGGGCCGGAGATGGCCAGGTGATTCTGACAGCCAGTCCTCTGTACACTCAGGCTGTCAAGCACCAGGCCTGATTTTGTTCCTACCCTAGCGTGAGACTTTCTAATGTGGCTAAAGTGATAGGATATAATTGTGCAGACAATTAGGCAAATGCAGAATGGGAATTTTCTTTCCAAATTCTCCCCCTCAGCACATAACACCCCTACCTTGTACAGTCAACCTAATGACGATTCCAGGCTGTCGCTTCTAATTAAGCTCAACCTCACAGAGACTCTCCCTCCCTGGCCTTCCCTCCCTTTGCAAATTGCCCTCTCCCAAGGCTCATTTCCTCAGGGTGGGTGACAGGGATTACTTCAGTGAAATTCATATTTTGAGCTGCCAGGATGCCCATAAGGGTATAATGTCTGAGGGCCTATAGAAATTGCATAGAAAATTCACTCAACAGTTCACTGTGTAGGGGGCTGGTGACATCTATTTACCACCTCGAACTCTTAGATTTGCAATTGCTATTTAACTTGTAAGCTTCTTAAGGTCCCAAGTTTTTTGTGTGTTCCCATAGCATCCATCACAGGGTTGTGGGTAAAGTAAACAGTTAGTAAACATTTAATGAGTTCCAGCTTGGAATATTCGCCATTGCAGAAAACATTGTCATTCTAGAAGAGAGCTTCAGTTGCCTTAATACCGAAGAGTGAGTATTTTGGGAATTTCAATGACCATGAGAGAGAAGTGGAATAAGAGTTTTTGGTAGGAAGTTCTTTAGGGGTATCCTATAATGCTTCTTTTTTGTTATGTAAAGGACATGATGTTAGAAAAATAGGACTCATGCCAATTTAGTGCAATTTAAAAAAAAAAAAAAGCATAGCTGTCGAGGTAGGAAGAAAATGACCTCTATGGGAGTGCCAGGCTTAACAGCCTTAGTAGCTATCATATTCTGGGTAATTTTCTTAGTCTCTCTGAGCCTCAGTTAACTGGTCTGTAAAACGAGGCTAATAATAACCACTTTGCTGGTCTTTTGTGAAGGTGAAATGAGATAATCTGTGAAAAGTGCTAGAATGGAACCTCGTGAGGAGCGGACATGTTCATCCTCCTGCTTCCTTAGTGGAAGGAAATCCACGTACCTATTCCCGATGCACCGTGGCCCCGTGGCACTGAATCTCTTGACATTGTCTCAGTTTTTGATGGTACATGCTTTTTAAAAAAATTTTTGCTGTGAATTTCTAAATGTTTGCAATTTCTAAGGCACCATTAGTGACAGAGATGGAGATCCTTTCCCACACTGTGTGACTGGCAGGTCCTAATGAGCTGGGGGTGGGGGGTGTGGAGGGGAGCCTCTGGAGTACTAGCATTGCTGGAAATGTTTAGGGGGAAGAATGTTATTTCTTCAGGGCCTACCTGATTAATAAGGGATAGGCCTGAGATTAAAGAGCGGTAGATTTCTGTGCTTTCTTCGCTTCCTGGGGCTCCTGGGTTCCTAGATTATTTTAATAGTATAGCAGGTATTAAGCAGTAGTGATCAGGTTTGGAAAAGACACCTGGAAGGATGAAGTACACATTTACCAGGGTACTTAGCAGGTTACCCCACAATTACTATTTCTTGGTCCAATTTAGCTGTGAAAGGTAATGAATGCAGTGAACTAGTTCCTCTTCAGGTACTTGATCAGTACACATTTATTAGGTACCAATGACCACGTTTCCCCAAAAATAAGACCTAGCCAGACCATCAGCTCTAATGTATCTTTTGGGGAAAAAATTAATATAAGACCCAGTATTATATTATATTATATTATATTATATTATATTATATTATATTATATTATATTACATTATATCTGGTCTTATAGTAAAATAAGATTGGGTCTTATGTTAATTTTTGCTCCAAAAGACACATTAGAGCTGATTGTCTGGCTAGGTATTATTTTCAGGGAAACATGGTATGTGCCAAGCCCTAGAGGGGTACAAAAAAAGGCCAAGGACCTGATTTTACCCAGGAACTTACAGAGTAGATGAAAAGGCCATACATGTTTGTAATTTAGCTGACCTTCCCTGCTATATTAGAAAACAGGTTTCCTACTGAGGGAGTTTCCATACTTGGAAAATTAAACAATGGGTGAGCTTCTAATGGTTTGAAATACTGCATTTCTTTATAGCCTTTTGGAAAAAGAGCCTGCCCAAGGTTGGGTCCTGAGACCTGATTTTATGTGGCATAGAAGCTAATTTGAAAGCGTGAGATAAGGCTTTTTGCATTTTTATAGAAAACAACAAACCCAGTGCTTTCCTAAGTTTTGGGACAGTCTCAGACAAACACAAGGTAAGGAGTTTGGGGCTTAAATTACAACATGAGTTATTTTTCAAACAGGCGTGACTTTGCATGTGCAGAAGATGGTCACAATGCATGGGTTTGGGCCCTGAGCTGTTTCGTTCAGTAAACACATGGGCACCTTATGGCGTACTGGCTTTATACCAGGCACGGTATTGGGTGTTGGGTGCTGAAGATAAATAAAAGCAACGTGGCGGCACCCAGGTGAGGTCTACAGAAACACATTTCAGGCAGCAAAGAGTTCTTCCTAGTAGGGTCTTGGGAGGAGTCAGAAAGAAGGTAAGATTGACACAGAATCTTAAAGGAAGAGTAGAATTGGTGAGAAAGAATGAGAGACCAGAGTTCCAAGCAGAGTGAACACTACACACATTTCATGGTGTATTCAGAAGGAAATAAGAACTGTAGTTTTAGAAAAGGCTAGAGCAGTGGTTTTCAAATGGTAATGTGTATTCCAGCCTCTGGGCAATCTTGTTACAGGCGGTCTGGTGTGAGACCTGAGATAATACATTTCTAACAAGTTCCTGGCTGATGCTCAGGCTGTAGGCTGGAGCCCACCCTTTGTGTAGGGAGGGGGTGGAGCATGGAGTGTAAACTGTAAAAGTGGGGGTGGAGGGAGGGTGAACAACAAGGTCAAGGGCCTGTCACCTGGGGCTGATTGCTGCACCCTGGTACATTTCCACTATCTATCCCCCTTCACACTAGTTATAGCATCTGTGCCACTCCCGCCCTCTACAGGGCTCCAGGGCTGCCTGCAACCCTCACACACTCCCTCTCCTGTTCCCAACAGCGGTGATACTAAATTTTTACTACTTTCCTCACATCTCCCACCCACACCTGCCATCACGGCCTCAGCAGAGTCTTACCTTCGAATTCGTAGAGAAAACAGAGATTATCGGATGGAATTTTTTTAAGGTATGCCCTTCTCCTCCCTCCACCCCCACAGCCCACCTGCCTCTTCCCTGCTTTTCCTGGTCCCCTGCACTCGTCTTCCTCCTGCCCAATGCCGAACCCTCTGCTGTGCCTTGAAAGTCATCCTCTCTTCTCTTTGGCCTCCTGTTGGTCCTCTATTCACCAATCTCTCTCTTCTTAGGGGTTATCACCTACCTTTTTCTTCCCAGCTCTCTTTCTTCTACGATAAACATGCTAAGGGGTCTCCTTTCTTATACCCACCCCCACTGAGAAAATGGCATTGATCCTGAATCCCCCTCTAGCTACTGTCTGACCCCCTCACCCTCTTTACACAGCTTGATTTATTCAGAGCAAGTCCACACTTGCTGTTTCTCTACTTTTTCTCATCTGTTTTCTGCAAACCACCACCATTTGACTTCTGCTTTCCCCACTCCACTGACATGCCATGTCTGAAGTTAACCATGGCCTTCCAATTGCTCTATCCAGGAATTTCAGGCTTGGTCCTGTTAATATTTGTCCCTCACAGCACTTTACAGTGTCAATCCCTGGTGCCTTGAAGCCATGTCTCCCATAGCTCTCCAGATCCTGTCTTCTGGGTTCTTTTTGGCTCTTTTCAGCCTCCTGAAATTCTAATGAAATTGGTTTGGGGTGTGTCCCACACATCAGGATTGTTGAATTCTCCAAGTGGTTCTAATGTGCGGCCAGGGTGGAAAATCGCAGGTATTGGCAGAAAGGTCAAGTGCAGGCAAAGACAGTCATCTGGGAATGAAATGAAGAAGTCTCATGTACTCAGGTAGCAGTGGATGGCAGCAGAGGATGGGACCCATGGCCCAGATGATTCCAGTAGGCTGCCAAGGTTAAGAGCCATAGCTTTAGTCCCTCGTCCCCCAAATCCACCCTTGACACTACCACTAAAGTGTCAGTCTTTAAACTCAAAGTGGATTATGTTTGGTCCCCTATTCAAAATTCCTTCAAGGACTTTCCATTGCCATTGGGAAAATTCTTTGACATGTTATGCAAGACTATTTTGGTGTGTAATATGAGACCTTTCATGAATGGCCTTACCTAATTCTCCAGCCCCACCTCGTGTGGACGTGTGGGTCCATCCAAAGCATCTTCCCCAGGCCATTTTGGCCCACTTCCCCAGGCTTTCTCACGGCTCTTGCACATGTGCAGAATGCAAGCCATCCCCCCCCCCCCCATGCCTAGCCAATTCCTCTCTCGGTGCTTCAAGATCCTATTCAGGTGCCATCACTTACAAAAAAGCCTCTGGGACCCCCTCAGACTAGGTTAAGTATTCCTTCTTGAATCTCCTAGCACCTCGTGTTTCTCCCCCTGCAGCCCCTTTCTCCTATCTTCCATCATCAGAGTGAGCCACCTGATGGCAGGTGAATAACACAGTACCCAAACCCAGCCCAAACTAGGCACTCAGTGTATCTCCAATGAACTCATCCATTCATCTCTTCCCACATCTCTAACCTCATAACAAGCTCAGGCAGCTAAACAGAAGAACAGAGTTTGAAAGCCCACTGAGTTATTAGGGCAAAAGATTTAAATCCAGAATGTATGCTGTTTGGACATTTCCCATCATTACACAAATGTGAACATAACAGGTGAAAATGTTCCCTCTTAGAGCAGCAGCATTATTCCACAGGGGCCTGGGAGAGCAGTGTTTGCTGCCACAAGGAAGGTGGGTCTGTCCTCTGACCTCACTGTTATAACATGGGTCCCGCCACAGTAAGTGCCAATAACGCTCTGATTCTAGAGATGAGGTGAAGATGGAGCTCATTTTAAACAGAGCTTCAACTACAGGAATGCAAACACAGACACAATGAAGTGTTACTGGGCCAGAGCATGGAGTCTGAAAACAGACCAAGTCTTGAGATGGGATGATTATATTTACAAATGAATCTTAATTTTTCCAAAGATCTGTCTGCCACAGTACTCTTCCAAACTGATGCTTTCCTTGAGCATTTCAAGTTAGCATCCAGCCTACAAACGTTCAGGGCATGGGAAACTGCTCAGGTGCACATCCTCACAGAAGCGATCCTGCGGGACCGGGCCTTCCCTGCCTTGTGAGGGTGAGTATGAGAATTACCTGGAGCCCTCACCAAGCAGGCTGCGGCTCAGGCTCATCCAGGCAGGACAGAGCCTGGCCCTTCCTTCCAAGTTCCTTGGGAGATTCTGATCCCCTTCAAGGTTATGGGGAGGTGAACACCATCTGGCTGTGATCAGCCGCCACCCTCTAGCTCAGTGCTTCTCAACCCCAGCTGCATAGTAAGATGCTTCCTGGGGGACTCTCAGAAATCCCGATGTGCAGGTATGACCCCAGGACAATTAGATGAGTATCTCTGGCAGTGGAACACTGGCATTGGTAGATTGAAAAGCTCCCAGATCCTAAAGGGTAGCCTGGGGAGGGGAAAAAGAGGGAGGTGATGATCATGCCTCAAGCTTACTACTGGTTCTCAAATTTGGCTGCTCACTGGAATCACTTGGGGAGCTTCAACAAGTCTCCGATGCCCAGGTCCCATCCCCAGAGATACTGTTGTGCTTGGTGTGGGAGGCAGCCTGGCATCCACACCTTGATTTGTGAAGGCTCACTGGTGATTGTAATGGGCAGGGTGTCAGAGTCCCGGCTGCAGCTCATCCTCCCGCAGCCCATTTTACCCTGGGGGAAAAATCCATTGTCATGAGAGGATGAGAAACCCAAGCTGTCAGGAACGTACATATCTGTAAATATCGTCCTGGCTGACCTGAAGTGGCTGAGGTGGAAGTTCCACCATTCCCTCCCCCCCCCACTCCCCCCCCCCCCCCGAAAAGGAGCAGCATTAGTTAGTTTAAAAATCAGGCTCATTGACACCAAGGGCTCAGCTGCCTGTGCCACCAGCTGAGCATCCTGGAGTTTCCCAGCTGCCTGAGTGACCCCAGTTGCCTCTGTAGGTGGCCATCCTTCCTGGGAAATACCCAGAATAGCATTACAAATAATAAACGGATTCGACTAATGGACTCAATTATTGTAAATTTCTAGGTCATTGCTAATGGCATTTCCCTCCCTTCTCCTTTTATTCTGTGTTTAAAATAATTTTCTCTTTATACTTTCCTATTAATAGATGTCAAATCTGAGTTTAGTGTCCTGTCCTGAGTAGGTAGGCTACAGACTGCCCACCCTCACCTCATCTCCTCTTTGTGGCTTATGTCATGTTGGTAGCTACCAGCACCATCTTGATAAAAGGCATCCTGTGTTGTCCAAAAAAGGTTCAGGTGGCACCACTATCCATCCAGTCTTACAAACCTAACACTTAGGGGCTATCCTCTCCAACAACAACATGATTCATAGATGAGGATTCTCATATGAAACTTTGTTTAAATAATGAAGATACTCATTGGTTTACTTGGCTCTCTGTCATGCATGGTGGCACCAGGGTCTCTGTCCCGCTCCCCACATAATAACGCAGGACATGGTGAGGCCAAAAAGGAAAATCCCCGGAGCCATAGATAGGGGAGTCATACCGCTATACTCCGTACCTCTCTGCAATCCGCTCTTGCTAGCTCAGCCACCATCTTCTTGCTAGCCCCCATTTCCTGCTAGCGAAGCCACGGCAGTTATATGAGTGGCCAATGGCTCACTGGTTACAGCTGACGGCCAACTAGCCACAGCTGATGGCCATCCAATCACAGTTGATGGCCATTTACTACCCGAGTGAGCACCTTTCCATGTGAGGCCGAGAGCCTGGAAACTGCACTCCTGCTCTGTCCCCACACTCTTAAATGTAGGATCGTGGTTCTCCAATTGAGCTACGCATTGGAATCAGCTGGCAAGCTTTAAAAACCCTTGATGCCTATGACTATCCCCTAGAGATTCTGATTAAATGGTGTAGGGATTGACTCTGGGACAACAGGACTTTTTAGAAGCTTCCCAGGTGATTCCAGTGTTCAGCCAAGGTTGATACCACAGATAATTTGTCAATAAGAGAGAATGAGAAAAGAGAAGTGGAAAGATACCCATAAAGAAACATCGCTCAATTCGCAATCTTCTTAAGAACTCTACCTATGAACCAACAGAGACATTTGTTGCATTTAAATTTTTTTATGAGCACATATGGTTGGATGAGTTTCCTAGGAGACCAGAAGCAAGGTTAGGCCACAGGAAAATCTGAAAACCAGGAGTGGTTCTTTTCAGAGTCCTTTCATCCCTCTAGGAGTATTCTCCCAGGGCTGTTGTCCCATTGCTCTCACTCTTCCCTCCCTCTCCCATAGCCCGTCAACCTTTTATACAATATTGTTTAGGTGCCATGGATACAAAAACTCAGTACTATGGTGAGGATGGGCCTGGGAGGAGTGGGCGATACATAGGATCATAGGGTACGTAGGATCACAGTGTGATGTGTGAGATCCTGAAGGAATTTACAATAAATGCTGGGACCCCCCTACCCCCAAAACACTGTGATGCCCTTCCAGGTAGACACTTCCTGGTCATAGTATATGTCTTTTTTTTTCCTCCCTTAGCTTTCCTTTCCTTTCCTTGAATGTTTTCCTGTCCTGTGTTTCATATTTTTTGACTCCTGCTGGTGGGATTGGCTGTGACAGCCACAATTGATGATCTACCCAGCCCCAACTCCATCTGCCTTCTTTCTGGCCAGCAGAACCCCAAATTTTTGCAGGCATCTGACCCAGTACCAGGTGGTGAAAGTTGATTAGTCCAAACTGTAGATTTCCACCTTGGCTGTACATTAAAACACATGAGGTATACTTTTAAAAATGCTGATACTTGGACCCCCTCCCAGAAATTCTGGTTTAATTGCTCTGGAGTGGGTATTAAAAGCTCCTAGATGATTAAAATATGCAGTGAGATTTGGGGATCCTTGGTCTAGAATAATCACCGTATTTCAATTCCCCTTGCTAGTGGTTGATTCCAGATTGGGCAGGATTGGCCAACGAAACATGAGAATACAGAGATGGAGGTAGGAGGGTTAGAAAAAAAGGTTTCCTCACTTCTGGGAAGGGACGTTCCTTTTTCCTCCTTCAGGGTCCTTGCGGTGTTTGGGTAAGGATGAGATGCTTGGAGCCACTGTAGCTATCTTTTGACTGCGAGTATGCATGCCAGAGGGCAGAAATTTCAATGAGAATTGCAGAATGCAATGTTAAAAAAACCCTAGGTCTCGACAGTGTCATTGGGCTGCTAAATCAGTCAAACTGGAAAGGCACCCCATCCTCAGGCTTCTTGCTTTGTAAGGCTGCCTGGTCTACTCAGCCTTGCAGCAGGCCTGGGCCAGAAGCGGATTATGATCCCATCCTCGAGGTTTCCAGAGAGGCCTCTCAGAGCATGCCCTCGGAACAGGCTGGAACAGGCGTAGCACCTTTGCTGAGTGTCAAGCTCCCCAACTCTGATGAAACCGCTCACCCACCACAGGGGAGCCTCCAAGAACCAGTGAGTGCTTTGTAGAGCGAATGAAGAAGGCAGTGCAGGTCTTGCTGGAGTCAGGCAGACTGGGGCTTGAATCCTGGTTACTGATTGTGTGAACTGAGTGGGTCAAGCTCTGTGTGCTCGGCTTTATCATCTGTAAGATGGGGTGAACATCTACCGGAAAGTGTCGTTGCTATGCTTCATGTAATGGCTTGAGCACAGTACCTGGCATGGTGTAAGTTTTTACTATTCGTAAGTGGGAGTTTTTACTATCATTTATTTATTTATTTATTTATTTATTTATTTATTTATTTATTTATTTATTTATTCATTCATTCATTTTCTTTATGCTGCAATGAGCAAGAGTTGAAATAATTGAAAAGAATGAGCGATGGTTGATTGTTGAGGGCCTGACTACTGCTTTAACAGTTTAGAAAACTGAACAAGCATTTCCTGTAGTCCCCTCTGCCTGGAATCTATCAGAATAATGTGAGCAAGATTTGCCAAGCCAGCAGACTGTGGGTCCCTGTAACTGAGCTCTATTCCAGCTCAGCCAACTGACAGGCTTGATTGATGTCCAGCCCATAACTGCCTGCTGCTGGTTAGGCAAAGGGAGTGGCTGAGTTGGGGCGGGTCACACCTTCCCTGAGGCTGTACGCCACTTGGGACAGGGGCAGTGGTGGGGCGAGGGGGCTGGGTAACCGGTCAGAGAATAAGTCCTCCAGCTTTGAGGGCTGAGGCCTTGGAGGCCAGTGTCCCCTAGATTCAGAGTCTGACCACACTGGGGCATCCCACCCTCCCCTGTATCTGACATTCAACTCCATTTTGTGCCTGGAAACAGGACTGGGGGTGTGGGTATCGGGCCACAATCTCCATTTAGTTCTAAAAGGCTTAATTGGGGCTCCCAGAAGCCTCACTGCCCTTCTCCCCTCCCCATCCAGCCTTTTCTTCCTCTGCATCTGTGGTCCATCTAGGTGTTCTCATCTCTTCTCTGGGCTTCTCCTGGACTTGGCTCAACCTTATCATCTGCTTTCTACCATCATCTGGCTCCAATGTCCTGCTCCCTGTCCCTTCTATCACTTCTGCCCCTGCCTTTCTGTAGATCTTGCTGTGTCACTTTATCAACCATCCTTTCTTGCCACAACTTTCGGTCTCTTTTTCACAACTTATCTGTTTCACCCATTTTAAAATATATTCAGGTTTCTCCATCTAAATAAATACATAAACACATAAATAAATACATAAATACATAAATAAATACATAAATACATAAATACATATATAAATACATACATAAATAAATAGGGACACCCTTCCTCCACTAATGTTCTCCATCTTATCTGGGCCTCTCATTTCCTCCATAGAAAGCGTTGTCCAAACTCTGTCTCCCCTCCCACACCTCTCACCCCTTCTCAGCCCCAGGCAGTGTGGCTTCTCCTCCCACTGCTGCAGAAACTGCCCTCCCCAAGGACACAGGGACCACCTAGTGGCGAAATCCAGAAACTTCCTGAGGCAGGCAGTGCAGCCTGCAAGAGGAATGGGTATGGCTCTGGAGTGTGGCCTGGTTAGAATCCAGGACCCCACTTAGGAGAGGCTTGACATTGGCTAACCAACTTACTTCCTTCAGTGGGGTAGGGGCCATTTTCCCAGGCCCGATAATGGTTGTGGCAAACACTGAGGGCAAGTACCACAGGCCGGCCTTCTGCTCAGTGCTCTGTGGGTGCTTCGTGCTTTGTCTTGGGAAGCTTGTCGTGTTAGCTGAAGGAGTACATTTTGCCCAAATGTCTTAATTTGGTACTTTGAATTCTCACTTCCACATTCCCCCCCATTCTATTCACCACGTCCTTGGTTTATTTTCTGATTAAGAAATGATTAAACAGGGGCGGCCAGATGGCTCAGTTGGTTAGAGCACGAGCTCTGAACAACAGGGTTGCCAGTTTGATTCCCACATGGGCCAGTGAGCTGCGCCCTCCACAACTAGATTGAAGGGTAACGACTGATGGGTCCTGGAAAAACACACCCTTCCCCAATATTCCCTAATTAAAAAAAAAAATTAAAAAATTAAAAATTAAAAAAAGAAAGAAAGGATTAAACAAAAGTTGTGATCCTAGTGTTCAAATTTGAGCTATCTTCTGAATTGACATCCTGCACGGACAGTTTCAATCTGTCCTACGATGGAGCAGGCGAGACGTCTTTGAAGTGTTTGTTTAATGGAGAGTCAGGTCTTGATTTAGCATTTAAATTCAGGATAGTTAAATTCATATCACTCTGCAGTGAAAAGTTGATCATTCTAGTTGTGATCAGGTAAAAAAAAAATATATATATATATATATATATATTTAAAAATTCTATTTCCCAAACCTTCTGCAATTTGAGAGTAGAAAACCAGGGGTTTAAAAAATTCATCGGAAGTCCTAGAATGAAGATCTTGGCATAGGAAGGAAAACTGTTCTGTAAAAATAAGCAGGTAGACTGAATGGGCAATTCAGATCAGACTGTTGGACGTGTTAATGGAAGTTCCATACCCTCATCCTTGGAAGTGAGTGACTGTGAACTGCTGGGAAGTAGAGAGGAGGATGTTCATCAGTGGACAGTAGGCGGTTGCTGGAGGCCTACTAAGTGCGTGGCCCGGGGTGGGGGAGTGGGGACCTCACCTGCAAAATGGGAGTGGAGGCCTGGTTTTCAAACAGCTTTCAGTCTCTTCGAGAAGATTAAACAAACCCCATAAAAAGCAGAGCATTTTATGTAAGAGACCGTCTAATTAAGTGTTCAATCGTGACACAGATGCTAAGTGCTCGTAGGGCCCAGATGAGAAGATGTGTGAGTGCTGGAATAGCCTGCAAATCGAGGGAGGATGAAGGATTCCAGCTGCCTTGAGGAGTGGGCTAAGCCCCTGTGACTCAGGCTGGATGAGCCAACCCCCCACACCAAACAAGTGTGGGGTGGGGGGCAGGTAAACAGTAAGTCTGTGGTGTGGGGTCCCTCCAGGGAAATGGTTGGACAGCAGCCTCTCCCAGCCAGAATGTGTTCCATAAATCCCTATGGGTGCCCATGTGTGCTTCTTCCCGTCAGCCTTCCTGGGTACCCTGGGGTACAAGCTTCTCTGGGGTCCTCTTCCAATCTTCCAACCCAGGCAGGCTAACACTGGCTTTTCTGCCCCTTCCTCCAGCTGCCCCTGAGCCATGCTGGCCACCCATTTCAGCACCTCTTTCTCTTCACCCCCTGGTGATGATGAGTCCCTTATCTCTAGGCCTGCAGGATAGGTCATTAAGGGCTGGAAGTGCAAGGAGAGACCCCAGTGGCTGCCTGATTTGCTCTTCTTTCTGACGCCCAGGCCTAACTACCCAGATGAAGCTTGGGCACCACAGTCGCCCCACAGGCTGGTGGTTTTTCCGGACAGCATTTATTAGTCAGGATACAGCATGGGAATAGAGAGAAAATTCCTGTAAGATAGATTTAAAATAGGAGTTCACATGTGGCTGAATCAGGTGATCTCAGGTGTGCCTCGGCGGCTGCCATGCTCCATCAGGCACCATCCTCTCAGGCCTTTTCCCAAGTGAAAGCAAGAATGGCCACCAGCAGCAACAGGCTTTGACTCTGCCAGCTAGGCACCCTGCCTAAATAGTCCTCTTCCTCATAGTCCTAGGGAAGAAATCATAGAATGGATTGTGGTTTGTCTGCCTTGGATCATTGACCCAACCCTGAATCATGTTGGCCAAGGAAATAGGATGCCGTCATTGGCCAGGATTGGGTCACGTGCCCAGGGGAGGTGGCCTCAGGATGAGGTATTTCCCTCAATGAAAGATGTGGGTCCGTTACCAGAAGAAAGAATGCTGGTTCACTATAGAAGTGAAATGAATGGTGGCCCTTTCTCCCCATGGCCACCAGCTGTATGTCCGGTCATTGCTCCCCCACTGCCAACGTGTAAGGCTGTTGCTCCAATTCTTACATGCACTCATCCTTCAGAAATTCTCAGAGCTAGGCTTAAGGTTTCCAGATAGGAAGTGTGCTCTAGCTAAGGCACAGACAGAGATTATGTTGGGACAATTGGAGAATAGGATTATTTTCAAAAATTTGGGAAGACCCTCAGATACCTCCATTTCCTCTTCTTTCTGCAGGTTCTCCCTCCTCTGTGACCAGGGAAGCTTTGATGATCACAGGATTCACTGGTTTTTTTCTCATTTTGTTGAGCGACACCTCAGATTCCCAAATAAGGAAAGCAATCAGGAAGGTTTCAGAGTGAAATGGAGAGAGAGAGAGAGAGAGAGAGGCATTTTTAAGCAGAACATTCACACAAGGACAGAGTGCCAGCCTCCCAGCAAGGCTGGCAGACAGGGCTTCCGGCAGGCAGAGTGACAAGAAGGTAATCAGAACCACTTGCCACTTTCCATTGAGGCCAACATGGGAGCCAAAATGGAAGCAATGCCTGCATGATAAATTGTCTTGCTTTTCCTTTTAACTTCAAGATCCATTCCCTTGGGTTCCCTCCCATCTGATGGATTGATTGACAAACTCGATGGGCAAGAATCTGAGCTGTTAGGGGATTCTCTGAAGCTAACTGAGTGTGAATGTCAGCTGCCACTGATAGAGGGAACAGGGGAAGAAAAGAATTACCTTTAGTCAGAGAACTTTCAGAAGCTGAGAGAAAAACCAAATGGTAAGAAAAACCTCTCGACCTAGCATTTTTTGGAGCCTCAGCCAAAGTCACCCAGGTTTTAATTGTTTTTCAAAGTATTTATTGCTTTTCTCCAATCAAGAAATTCAAAACTAGAGAGCTATAACATTTTAATTGGCATAATTGTGTTTATTCAGTTTTACATGCTGATGTTTTTATGACATCATGAACATTGTAAGCCACTGCCATTTTTTTCAAAATCATCATAAATGGCTATGTAATATTCCAGGATAAGGATATACCATAATGCATTTCAACATTTCTCTCTGTTTGGTCAGTTTGGCTGTTTCCATCAGTTGTTCCAGCTTATGTTCCTAAAGCAGTGCAGAACTGTATTTATTCACTTTTGCCAGCCTCAAATATTATTTTAAAAATCTGTTGTCAATTTGATAGGCAAAATAGCCTGTCTTTAATTCACATATCATATATGACTTTGTTATTTAACAAATAATTTAGTTTTTAAAGAGTAGTACATTTTTTATGGTAGTCTCGGTTCTTCTTGCCAATGCAGTGAAGAACCAAAGGTCAGCAAGCCGATTAGTATGCAAGCAGGGTTTATTAGTGATACATTCTCAGGGAAGAGAATGGGCCTAGCTGAGGTGGGGAGAGAGGCATGGGCTCTTGGTCCCCTTCCAGAGAACTTACAGTTTGCTGGGTGGGCTGAGGGAGTGACATATTGATTTGGTGGGAAAGGTGGTGCCTGCTCTTCCACGGGAGGGCGTGACCTTAGTCCTAAGATGGGCGGAGGTCTGTTGACTCAGATCCTTATCTTGCTCCAGACCACCAATTGTCATCTGTTGTTGTAAAAACAGATACGTTGCTGGAGACTGTTAATCCAAGCTAGTTATGAGCTTTTTCTGTAGGCACTGTGGACCCCCTCCCATGCCTCCTCTTTCTACATTTTCTAACTTCTACCTAACACATATAGTTCAAGATTTCGCAGTACTGAGGAGTAGTCAGTGAAGTGTCACCTCTTCAGTCTGTTAAGGTCTAGAATCGACCGCCCCTCAATTGGACAGAGGACACACGCGATAATGCAAGTCACACAGCGAGGTTTATTTCCAGCTAGCTGGGGTCCAAGTATCTGCCCGACGCAGCGGGTTTCAACAAGGACCCCGAGCACTCAAAGCCAAGGGTTTATATAGCATCTTTAAAGCATCCAGTAATTTTCCATAGCTTCAAAGAGTATACATATCATGGGCTTGTGCCACATTCTGGGGATTTGACAAGATAAGCTGGCTTGTACCCCACCCAGTCGGCAGTTAACAAGATAAGCTCTTTTCAAACAGGACATCTGGTCCACACCCTGTTAAGGTCATTCAGAAAATGGCTTCCTATGCTAACCTACTCTTACAAGTCTTGCTCTCCTGTCTGTCACCTCGTTCTCCTTCTGAAATCATTCAATGTTACCAGTATGTAGACTTTCTTCTACATACCACAACTTTATAAATAAATTCTATATTTCTGTTTCTTTTCTGCACAAATGATAAAGTAATCTCTGTACTCTTCTATAACTTTTTTGCTTAGATTTTAGAGTTCATTTTCTATCAGCACATGAAGAGCTTCATTATTCTTTTTATGGCAACATTGTATTCCATTGAATGATTTGTGATAGTTTTTTGATCTACAAAATGTTTGAAGCATTTTATAGTCAAATCTATCAATCTTTCATACATAATTTTATGCGTTGATTTTTATGCTTAAAACTTCTGCTTCACCCTGCAATCATTAGTCATCTGTGTTTTCTTCCCGTGTGGTTTTAAATTAGACTTCTTAAGGTAAATGTATATTCACAGGCAGTTGTAAGAGATAATACCCACGGATCCCTACCTACATAGTAGCTTTTACCCAGTTTCTGTCAATGGTAACGTCTTGACAAACTATAACAAAGTATCACAAGTAGGATACTGACATTGATACATTGAGGACAGAATTCCTATCATCTCAAGGATCCCTCATGTCACTCTTTATAGCCACACCCACTTCCATCCCACTCTCACTGTCCTCAATTCCTTGCAACCACTGATCTATTCTCCATTTCTGTAGTGTTGTCATTTCAAGAGTGTTACATAAAAGAAATCATACAGTATGTGACTTTGGGGGACTGGCTTTTTTCACTTATAATTCTCTGGAGATTCATCCAGGTTGCTGCATGTATCAATAGTATGTTTCTTTTATTCCAGAACAGTATATTTCGTTGTATGGATGTACCACAGTTTGGTTAACAATTCACCATTGAAGGACATCTGAGTTGTTTTCAGTTTGGGGCTATTTTGAATAAAGCCGCTATAAACATTCAAGGACAGGTTTATGTGTGAACATGTGTTTTTCATTTTTCTGAGATCAATATCCAACAGTGTAATTGCTGTAGTTGCATGGTTACTTGTTTAAGTAACTGTCAAACTTTTCCATAGGAACTCTACCATTTTACATTCCCACCAGCAATTCACAATGATCTAGTTTTTCTGCATTCTCACTAGCATTTGGTGTCATCACTATTTAGTTTTTAGATATACTGAGAAGTATACAGTGATATCTCATTATGGTTTAATTTGCATTTCCCTAGGTGCTAATGATATTGAACCTCTTTCATGTGCATATTTGCCATCTGTATATCCTCTTCATATCTTTTGCCCATTTTCTAATTGGATTGTTTGTTTGTTTGTTTGTTTTTTACTGTTGAGTTCTAAGAGTTCTTTTTATGTGTACTACATACTAGTCCTTTGTTGTGGTTTGAAAATATTTTCTCCTGTCTATAGCTTGTCTTTTCATTTTGCTAACAGTGTCTTTCACAGAGGAAATTAAATGATTAATGTGCAATTTATCATTTTTTTCCTTTAATGGATTGTTTTTGGTGACAAGACTAAGCTTAGCCCTAGATCTGGAAGACTTTCTTCTTTTTTTTTTTCCTGAAAATTTTGTAATTTAACATTTTACATTTAAGTCTGTAATCCATTTTGAGTTAATTTTATATAAGGTATGAGGTTTAAGACAGTATTTTGGGTGTTTTTTGTTTGTTTTGGCCTATGATCTCCAATTCTTCCATTTCTTGAAAAGCCTATCTTTTTCCATTGAATTGTTTTAGCATCTTTCAATGTGCAAAAATCAGTTGGGAATGTTTGTGTGGGTCTATTTCTGTTTTCTCTATTCTGTTCTATTAACTGTCTACATGACTATACCCCCGTCAATACCAGTCTTAATTATTGTAGCTATGTAAGTCTTGAAATTGGGTAGACAGACTGCTCCCACTTTATTCCTTTCCAAAATTGTTTTTAGATATTCTAGTTCCTTTGTGTTTTATAAATATTAGAATAACTATATATATACATATATAATATATATACATATACATTATGTATACATATATATGTATATTATATATACATATATATGTATATGTATATACATATATATATAAACTTTTGTGGATAGTTTGAAAAAAATTGCATTAAATCTGTTTATCAGTTTGAGGAGAATTGACATCTGTACTATGTTGTTTTCCAATCCACGAACATGGTGCATCTCTCCATTTCTTTAGGTTTTTGATTTCTCTCATCAGTGCATTGTGTAGTTTGCAGCATACAACTTTCACACATGTTTTGTGAGATTTACATCTAATTTCTTTGAGCAATTTAAAATATTATATTTAAAATTTTGTTGTTTTTTCATTATCGGTGTGTAAGGTGTAATTGATTCTTGTGGGTTTTTCTTGTATCCTGTGACCTCGCTGAATTCACTTACTTGCTGGCTTCTTTTTTTTTTTTAGTAGATTCCTTGGTATTTTCAACATAAGCAGTCATGTCACCTGCAAATAGAGATAGTTTTATTTCTTCATTTTCAATCTGTATGCCTTTTATTTCCTTGCCTTGCATTATTACCCTGGCTAGAGTTTCCAGCACTACAAAGTCGACGATTAAGTTCGCGAACTCATCCTAGGAAAAGTGCTACATGCCTCATTGCTGAATATCACTATGGTCACCTTCTAAATGCTCCCCTTGGGAAGCCATGCACCAGCACCAGTGCCTAGTCCACCCTTCAAAGCAATTTTGGAACTCTTTTTCTGAAATGGCCATCAGAGCTGTCGTAACCCTTGATGTCCTGAATGTCATCAAAATGTCTTCCTTTCATATTTCCTTTATCTTCAGGTAAACAAAGAAGTCCTTGGGGGCCAGATCAGGTGAGTAGGGAGGGTTTTCCAATACAGTTATTTGTTTACTGGCTAAAAACTCCCTCACAGACAGTGCCGTGTGAGCTGGTGCATTGTCATGATGCAAGAACCATGAATTGTTGACGAAAAGTTCAGGTCGTCTAACTTTTTCACACAGCCTTTTCAGCACTTCCAAATACTAAATCTGGTTAACTATTTGTCCAGTTGATACAAATTCATAATGAATAATCACTCTGATATCTAAAAAGGTTAGCACCATCTTTGCAACAAGTGGGTGAACTTAGTTGTCAGAGTAAGAGAGGTGAGAACAGACATCTTTGTCTCAGTTCCCATTTTAGAGGGAATGCATTTAGTTTTTTACCACCAAGTATAATGTTAGCTGTAGTTTTTCTGTTTGTTTGTTTGTAGATTCTCTTTATCAAGTGAAGTAATTCCCCCCTACCTTCCCTCTATTTCTGTTTTCCTGAGAGTGTTTTTGTTGTTGTTATCATTAATGGGTTTTGGATTTTGTCAAATGCTTTTTCTGCATCAAATGATGTATCACGTGATTTTTCTTTTTTAGCTTGTTGATATGTTGGATTACATTGATTTCCAAATATTGAATCAGCCTTGTGTCCCTGGAATACACCTTACTGGTCATACTGTATACATTTAAAAATATGTTGCTGAAATCTATTTGCTAATAT
Source organism: Rhinolophus hipposideros (assembly GCF_964194185.1). Classification (NCBI taxonomy): domain Eukaryota; kingdom Metazoa; phylum Chordata; class Mammalia; order Chiroptera; family Rhinolophidae; genus Rhinolophus; species Rhinolophus hipposideros. Next base: position 15,205,674 of record NC_138052.1, read on the forward strand.
TTTGTTAAGGACCTTTTCATCTATGTGCATGACTGGTATTGACCTTTAGTTTTGTTTTGTTCTGTTTGTCTGATTTTCGTATCAGGGTAATACTAGCATCACAAAATGAACTGAGTAGGGCTCCTTCCTCCTTTAATCTGAAAGAGATTGTATAAATTTCTATTAATTCTTCTTTCAATATTTGTAGAATTCTTCAGTGAAACGATCTGAACTTGTAGATTTCTTTGGGGGGGGAAGTTTTTTTAATTAACAATTTGACTTCCTTAACAATTATAGGGATATTCAAATAATCTGTTTCATCTTGGTGAGTTATGGTAAAGTTTTTGAGGAGTTGGACTACTTCATTTAAGTCAGAGGTGTCCAAACTGTGGCCCGCGAGCCAACTGCAGCCCATGATCCATTTTTAATTGGCCTGCAGCAAATTCCAAAAATATATTTAGCTTACTTAAATAAACCAGGTGAGGCAATACGTACTTCACCTCGAGTGAGTGGCCCGGCTGTTTGTGTATTTTACCACATATGGCCCTTGGTGAAAACTGTTGACAAAAGTTTGGACACCCCTGATTTAAGTTGTTAAATGTATCATGTAGAGTTATATATAGCATTCTCTGATTATTTCTTTGGTGTCTGCAGGGTCTATGGTAATATCCCATTAGTTGACTGAAAATTGAGTTTTCATTGTATTTCGGAGCAAAAGTTTTTTGGAATGTATTGAGAAATTATGTAAGTTTTCTCCTCTGATTTACCCCTAAATAAAGCCTTCTTCAGCATGAAGCACATTTTATTTTTTAATAGTTAATATTCAAAGTTCCAAGAGGGAATGAAGTGGCTGGATTCCTGATAGTGGTAATTTGTCTTCCCTTTTCTTTGTTATTAGTCTTGCTAGAAATTCTTCAACTTTATTGATATTTTTCCAAAACCAGCTCTTTGTTTCATTTATTTTCTCTATTGTGTTTCTGCTCTTAATTTCATTTATTTCTGCCCTTATTATTTGTTATTTCCTTCCTTTTTCTTGACTTGGGTTCATTTTGCTCTTGTTTTAGGTTCTTGTGGTAGAAGCTTAGATTATTAGAGACTTTTCCTCTTTTCTAATATATGCTTTTAGTGTTATAAATGTGCCTCTCAGCACGGCTTTAACTGTATCCCAGATTTTGATATGTTGTCTTTTCATTTTCATTCAGTTCAATCAATGTATTTTTAAAATTTCGCTTGAGACTTTCTTTTGATCCACAGATTATTTAGTAGAGTGTTATTTGGTTTCCAAGTGTGTGGAAAGTTTTCTGCTATTTTTTTGTTACTGATATCTAATTTGATTTCATTATGGTCAGAGAAACTCTGCACAATTTAACTTCTTTTAAATTTGTTGAGGTTTGTTTTTTTAGCCCAGGATATGGATTATTTTTGGAATATGTACTGTGAGAACTTGAAAGTGTATTCTGCTATCATTGGTGAAGTGTTCTGTACATTTTGATTAGATCCTGTTGGTTGATGATAGATGATAATTTTTTTCTAGTTCTATTATTTGTTGAGAGAGGAGTGTTAAAGACTCCAACTATAGTTCTGGATTTATATATTTCTCCTTTCTATTCTATCAGTTTTTGTTTCATTCTTAGCTGCTGGTCTTTGGCAGACATTTTAATTATATTAGGAGATGGTCTACTACACTTAGCTGACTGAAAATTGAGTTTTCATTGTATTTCTGAGCAAGAGTTTTTTTGGAATGTATTGAGAAATTATGTAAGTTTTCTTGTCTGATTTACCCCTAAATAAATCCTTCTTCAGCATGGAGCACATTTTATTTTTTAATAGTTAATATTCAAAGTTCCAAGAGGGAATGAAGTGGCTGGATTCTCTGTGAAGAGACCTAAGAGTTATGTGATATTGGGATAATTGGTTGTAAAATACCTACAGTTTTAGTCTGCTACTCAAAGATTGGCTTAATTAATTATAGGTTAAAAAAGAAAAAAAAAAGCTGTTAATCCAGAGCTTTTTGAAATTGTGAGTTTTACGAAAGGTGGTATAAGCAAGATTAAAAATCTGGGCCTTAGAGACAAAGTATGGGCTTTGAGACCTGTAGTTGGTTACACTTATTACCTGTGTAGGTTTAGGACAGTTGCGTAAAGTCTAATAGTTTCCCTCATGTGTGAAATGGGAGTGAAAGCTCTCAGGATTATTTTAAGGATTAAGTGGGTAATCTAGTGCTTAGAACTCACTAAATATTGGTTTTTATTGCCTCAGTTGGAAAAAGGAACAACACTAATGAGTTTGGAATGGGGATTACATCCATTCCTGAAAAGTTTTCCCACAACAGAACTGTTTCCTTTCAGTTGACATAAATGCATTCTGTTGTCCATAGAGACGTTTACCAGGGAAAATATAGGTGGCTGGGAAATAGTTGATTTTAGCAGTTCATGTTTCTGATTGTGGGTCAGAGACATCGTCTTTGGAAAGTGAAAGCATGTTTTCTTGTACACTTACTCACACTAATTGGTCGTGGTGCAGAGAATCTGCATGTTTCATTAGGTGCACCTTAGTCGTACGACAGGCTCAACCATGTCTCAAAGCCATGTTTTAGAACCAAATGCACAGTGCGGTATCCGAATACATTTTTATAATTATTCCTTCTGATCAGGCATGTTGAAAATTAACAACAAAACTGATTTCTTTAAAGTAGCATGAGGATCTTTTTAAAATCCAAGAACATTACTGTCGTTGGTTTAGAAGGGGCAAAAAAGATGGCAGTGAAAACTTGGGGAAAACCTTGGAGGCAGAGCAGTTTTTTATGAAAGCTCACCAAGTATCTTAGTTTTGCAGTGACTTTCTCTCTGTGAGTTTCCTTTTGTTAAATCATTGTGATTTAACAGGAGATGGGAGCAAGAAAGGGCAGTTGGCAGGAAATCTTTAAATCCTCGATTAGGTATTTGTTTCCATTTGACACAATACTGAGTTGGGAGTCTTCATAGGGAAAGTAGTGACTTTTTCTTTTCTTTTTTTTTTTTTTAGGGGCAGAACTATCTTGGTTAAATTTAGCAAAACATCCAATAGGTCCAGGGTTTCCAGGAACCATAAGATGGCTTTGTAATAAGAATTTATAGATATTTTTAATATTACTTGGAGACAAAAATTCTCACTTTGGCTGGTGACCTCTTTATCGTTTCTCATGGCTCTTTCCCTAGATCTCTCTATTGCTCTCCATATCAAAGATCAAGAAACTAGAATCCAATGTCTGGGGTAGACCTGACCCCATAGCCCCCAGGGCAGGACTCCCAATATTCATGGGAAATCCAGTTTGGATCACTAAGGAGTGACACCGTTAGGCCCTTGGGCAAGATAGATTGACTCTCAAACTAATGGGTGGGAGGCAAAAATATTTAAAGAAACCAAACTGTTTTTCACAGATGCCCTCTTCGGAGAAAGAATTATCACCATCAAGAAGCTTTTAAGTGGCTAATGAAGTATGGTGCTCCCAGGGCACCTCTTCCTGTAGAAGTGATTCATTTTTTTAAAACTAGTTATCCAAATAAGAATACATGTGGCATAAACTCCATCCAGTTTTACTGAGTTTTTCTATGACTGTGGCATTTATTTACTGCAGGTGTTTAAAAAAGAAAGAAAGAAAGAAAAGGATTCATACAAGCTAAGGCAGATGGCTCAATGTATAGGAAACAAACTTGCTGATTGGTCTTGCCTGCTGCTGCTGGAGTCACCTGGCAGACATCTGAGCAGGTGCTGAAGTGACAGGTGTGCTGGGGACAGCCAACCATGTATCCTCAAGAGCCTGTTACACCATCTGCATGTGGCCCGACTAGATGTTCGTCAACGCTACAGGTGATGAGTGAGGAGGAAGAGGAGTGAGAAGGAGAAGGGTGGTTTGACGCCCTGCAGTTACCCCCCAGGTCCTGTGCTGCTTGGGAGAGCGTAATTGCAGGAAAGAGGTTGTGCTGTAGATTCTGAGGGAAACTATATTCCTGCCCAAGTAGCAGATACTTCAGTGTTAAAGATCCTAGTGAGCTATAGTGTTTCGATTCATGCTTCTATGTGGAAGAAATTGCATGATATAATTCTTTAGTGATTTGCAATTCGCTTTTTAGGCAAGCTTTATTTTAATTCTGCCTGATCTTAGAACCACCTATGGAAGCCAGTGAGTATGTGCTGGCTCTGTTCTCAGGCTTAGGCTAGAGCTGAGGAAAAACAATGCAGACCAAGTGGCAGAACTTGGCTAGCCCACTCTTAGAGCCTCACAGAGCCCAGGGGATTATCAGTGGTGGTGAAGGGCATGGTGGCAGAGCATGTTTGAGGCCTGGGAGTACAGTTGACTGAGACTCCACGCAGGGGGAGTGATATGGCTGGCAGATCGTGCCTCTGGGACTCTTGCTAGCTATGCCATGTCCTGCACCTCCCTCTGACCTCACTACTTAATGCAGTACTTTTCCAACTGTGGGTTGCAACCCATTAGTGCATTGCGAAATTGATTTAGTGGTTCACAACAAGCATTGGAAAAGAGTGAAATTGAATAGAGAGTCAGAATTCTTCACAAGTAGTACACACTGTTTCCTGAAGTGTATTCCAGGTATGCCAGATGTTTGTTTGTGGATAATAATGTAAAATGTATTCCTTTACTGGGCATCAAAAAGTTTTAAAGCTACTGGACGTTTTTTGCTAGCAATCCCTACTTCCTACACGAGGTTCTCCCCAATCCAGCATATACACCTCTCCCAAAAAGAAGTGCTGCCAGTCCTCCAAAGTTGGGCACTTTTAGTCTGCCTTAAAATAAAGAGACTGTTGTAAGAACACTGGTCAATCTCTCAATTAAAGTTAATGACTTTATGGTGGCCTCTGAATTCAGAAGGGCCTAATGTTTCCCAGGAAGAGAATGGTGGAGGAGACAGAAGGTTTGGGGACATTTCAGTTGTTATCATTGCATAACAAATGACCCCCAAACTTAGTGGCTAATTATGTATGGCCCATTTTATTATGCCAATGAATGACATGGGTTAAGAATCAGGACAGGGCACAGCAGGAATAGCTTACTTCTGCTCCTTAATGTCTGAGACCTCAGAGAGGAAGACTTGATGGCTGGAGTTGACCGGTCCTCTGGAGGTGTCTTCACTCACTCCTGCATCTAGCAGTTAATGCTCCCTGTCAGGTAAACCTCTGCTGAGGCTGGGTGAGCACTACAGTGGCCTCTCCATGGAGGTAAAACTATATAGCTCTTTCAGGCTGAGCCTTACTTCTGCTATATGCTAATAGTTACAAGGGAGTCCTTGACAGAAAAGGCACAGCTCCCGCCTTTCCAAATAGGTAGTAACAAAGAATTTGTGGGAAAGTTTTGAAAATGCCACAGATGGTTGAGATTGTTTGGGGGGAGGGAGATTGATTTTAAAATGGATTTATTTCCAAGAGGCCTTTGAACGAAAGACTGTACTTGAACCTGGAGGGACAGTGCCCATCAGACCAAGGTAGGACAGTGCCCAACAAGGCACATGGTCTCTGTGCAGAAGGAACGGGGAGTGATGGTTATAATGGAAGTCCTGGGGCAGAAGAGCTGCCACCAGAAAACAACAAATTCTTGAAATGTTAGAGGGAAGGCCTCCCCTGCAAGGCCTGAGAGTTATTCTCTAAGGTAAAATGAGAAATGCATTTAGCTAATTACCAGACAAACCAGTGAAGAACACCCACTGCTGAGCAGGAGGTGGTATAGAGGATACCTAGGCCTTTCTCCCTTCCCAGAAAAGCCCCGAGATGTGTCCAAACAGGCGGAAGGTTGGGCCTGCGATTTTCTGCCCCATTCTCAGGGAGGCCAGGTTGGCTGCTTCTGCACCAGGAAGGGTCGGGCAGAGTCTCCAGTTCATGGTTACATTTCAGAAGGGAAGAGAAAAGAACTGGGCACTTACCCACTTCTACAGGCTTCTAAGAAACAACACCCTGTTTTGAAAAGTAGACTATGGGGCAAATGAGGCTTTCAGAGGCAATTTAGTTGGAAATGGAATGCCTATTACAAAATTACCAAACAGGGTTTGCTCTCCCACATTGGAATAATCCTCTTAATCAAGCTGCATTCATTTGGATAATCTGCAAAATCATGTTTATGGATTTTTAACAAGGGGAAAGAGAATTCCATGAGACTGATTTCCACAGATCTCAAAAATCTCCTCCATAACCTGGGTTTGGGGGGAGGGGTGGCCATTGAGGAGGCCCAGGCTCCTGCCCCGACCCACCAGACCACACACCAGACCACCCTTCCTGGTAGACCAGGAAGGCCCATTTTCAGACCCCTGAGAGGACTCAACACAAAAATACACCAATGTTTTTGCACTGCTTTGGTGTCTCGGCACTCTGAAATATACCGGGAGTTCGTATGTAAATAATAAACCCGGGCTCTCTCTGGACCTACCAGACTTTCTGCAGAGATTTAGGGTAAAAATCCTCACCCCTACTGCTTTTCCCCAGTGACTCTGGGCTCTCCTTGGGTCCTTGGAGAGGAGTTACAACGTTCCCTGCCCCCAGGTAGGCTTGCCCCCAGCCAGGCTTGCCGGTGTCCCTGGGCCTTTCTCTAATCTTCCATTACCTCTCCTCTCTTAGAAGTTTTAGGCTCTCTTTGGGTCCCTGTACACAGGAGTCTGTGGCCCTCAGCCAACAGACTATCTGGCTGAGGGGCAGAACCTGTGGGCCCCATGAATCAAAATGCAGGGGTTCATTTGTCTCTGGGGTTCATTTGTCTGAGGACCCAGCCAGGCCTGTGGGGCTGAATCCCGAGGCACCACGCACTGAGTCCCCAGACACCTAGTCGATGCCCTTGCCTGATCTACTTGGGAGGCCCGAGTCCCCTCCCCCACCCCCACCCCCTCTGTGGAACACAGTTGGACTCAGCCAGGCACATGCAATAAAAGCAACAGTAGCTGGAGCAGGACAAACCAGACGCACCAGCCAGGGGCCGCCGTTCGCTGCAGACTTGGAAACAGTTCCTCAGCACTCGTGCTCCATGAAAGCAAGAGCTCTTGGGTTGGACTTTGGGTACTTTTATTTGGGGGTAGAAGAGGGAACAGAAGAGAGAGAAATCAACCCACAATGATCACACTCCTGAATGGGCTTTGTACACAGCCCTCTTGGAGCAACCAGTTCTACTTTGAAACTTCATTAAGATGCCCATCAGTGCTCCCTGCAGCCGCCAGTGGGAAGCTGGAGCAGCCACTGGGATGGCAAATCGGTTTGAGCTAGTGCCTATGTTAATGACACTAATATAGCACTTGGTATTCCACAAAGAAAGACAGTAAAATATGCTATCTCTGCCAACTCTAAAAAAAAAAAAAAAGAAAAAAGAAAAAAGAAAAAGGATGGGAGTGAGAGCAACAAAAAATAAAGCTGTCCATTTGCAACATTTATAGTCAGTTTTTATAGAGGAGAGCAGCCTGTTGGTGAGTCCAACCTTCCAACCGCTCCAAGCCAGCACGGAGACCCTGCCTGAGCCCTGTGTATTCAGTGAGCCCCACCGCAGAGCCGTCTGGTGGAGAGGGCAACTGGGGTACCTGAGTGTAGAAAAGCATGCTGGCGTACAAAAGGGCAGCTCCTGTCCCGTCATCTCCTCCTTATGAGAAACTTTATGTACCATCCTCTGTCCACAGTGTTAGGTGCGCTCGAGGATTCACCCAGCTGAAGCACCTTAAGTGGTTCCCTGGAAATCTTATGAAGCACAGAACAATTTAGTAAGGTGTGCTCCTGCTTTCTTAGATATTAGTCAGATTGTTTCCACTGCAAAGCTACTGGAATTGAAAGCATCACATTCCATATTTAAACCACATATATGGACTTCAGGGTTATAATTAGAGATATTTTAGGGGAATTAATTCAGACATTTATTGCATGGCGCACAGAACATAGGGTTTTGGAATGAATGTGCTGGCTGAAATTGCAGACGGGTGACTATTATATAGGATTCTTGATTCGTTTCTTCCTCTACCTGGCTTAAAATGACTTCCTTTAGGAAACAATGGTTAGTTTGGTACTTTAGACTTTCTTTCAAGTTACTGCCCATCAGGAAGACAGGACATATCTCCGACATAATAGATTGGAATGGAAAGTGTAATTACAAATGTGAGCATCTCTCAAATTAAGAGAAAGTTTGTACATTGAACAGGGTTTTCTGGTTGGTGGAAAGGTATGTCCCACAGTTAAAAAAATGTTAAAGTCTTGAAGGAGGGACTGCACTTAACAGCTTTCATTTAGGAGGGAGCAGGATGGTCCAAGGCATTTCTAATTCAGGCTAATCACTAACATTTCAGAGCACTATGCCTGAAAGTGGAAGCTGTCAAGTGTTTCAGTGAAGTTGTGCTATCTTAAAGAAGAAAAAAAATAGCATTTCCAACAGACAAAAGCATAGAAACCAAGGTTCTATAGCACATTAGGAGACCTGTGGCTCTCTGGCCATTTTTTTAGTTATTTCTAGCTAACTCTCTGTCATAATACGCCAAGAAACAGGATACTAGCTGGAGCCGGTGTGAAGGTTAAGATCCTTCATAAAAGTATAAATGTTTTTTTGTCATTTGGCCTTGAACTATCATGAAATCCTTGAAAAAAATGAGAGCATCTTTACTTTCCTGCTTAGATTTGTCTTTAACAAATGTGTAAAGTAAGTTATTATTATTTTTTTTTCTGGCTATGTAGTTTCTGGTGATGGAAAATAGAGGGTAGGTTATAAGGAGCATAAAGTGTTGTGACAAAAGTAATGAATGGAAACCAGATTTCTTAAGGTTCATGAGTTCCATGCTAGTGATGCCAAAGTCTCTTACCCAGGGTTTTAATTTGAGCATGGCTCACAAAGTACGGGATGTCAGCATCCTATTGTAGGCTTTACGGTCTAACGTAGGAAAGCAGATCTGGTGGCTGGAGAGCACAGAAATGTGGGAGAAGGGGAATGGTGGTGTCTGTGATGAGGAAGATGGTCAAGTTCATTAAGGCAGGGAGTGGCTGACAATCTTTGGGTCAAGGGCTTTTGGGGACTGGCCTGGCTCTTGTCCCTTTTGTAGGGAGCTTTCCTCCCACTCATGCCTATTCCCTCTGCAGCAAGCAGTGGGAGCTCTGTATTCTTTACTGGGAGGGAAGAGTGGCTAAAGGAAGACTTTCACTACTCTCAACACTTCTGACACCAAATGTGTGGGTTTTCTACACCAAGCGGTTCTCCAGTTCTCTGTGGACACAAACTGGTCTTCCAATTCCATTCAATTCTGACACTAACTACCCAGGGTTAACACACCCCCCACAGGTTAAAAGCCCAGTCCCACAAGGCTGCCCCCACGTCCACTTCAGACACCAGTGGCAAAGTGTGGGTTCCCAGGTTACCCACACTTCTGCCTAACTTGGCTACAATCACGGGATCCCATGATCCCCGTCTCAGGTTCGATAATTTACTATAACAGTTCACAGAACTTAGGGAGACACTTTACTTATCCTTGCTGGTTTATTACAAAGGATATAAAAAATATAGAAGTGAGTAGCTAGATGAAGAGGTACATAGGGAAGGTGTGCAAGGGAGCGTCAGGCCCTGTGGAATAGAGGTGCACCACCTTCCCAGTTTACAAACCCAGAAGCTCTCCAATCCCCATTGTTTGGGTTTTTATGGGGGTTCCATTACACAGGCATGGTTGATTAAATCATCGACCATTGGGGAGTAAGCCCTTGTAACCTTCCCAGAGGTCTCTTGAAAGTGGAGAAGAGCCTGAAAGTTCCAAGCCTCTAATCACACGGTTGATTCCTCTCTCCACCAGCCCCCCAGCCTCCAAGAGTTACGTATTTAGCACAGACTCCTGTATGGTTGAAAGGGGCTTGTTGTGAATAACAAGACACTCCTCTTACCCCTATCACTCAGGAAATTACAAGGACTTTAGAAGCTCTGTGCCAGAAATCGGGAGGAAGACCAAATATATATTTCTTGTTATATCAAAATGTCAAAGGGTCTTATTTCAGTTATTATTGCTGCAAGACAAGCTATCTCAAAATTTACTGGCTTAAAGCAACTACCAATTTACTATGCTCAGGGTTTTTGAGGGTCAGACAGGGCACCGTAGAAATGTCTTGTCTCTGCCCCTCGATGTCTAGGACCTCAACTAGGAAAACATGGAGGCTGGGGGATGACTTCATGGCTGGGGGCTGGAATTATCTGGACGCTGTTTCACTCACATGTCTGGGACCTGAGATGCTGGGGCAAATGACAAGACTATTTGTTCTTTAGCGTCTTCATAGTACGGTGGCCTCCCAGGAATCAGACTTAAATCTTTTTACATTGAGGCTCGCTGCTCCAAGCCTGAATGCTCCAGTGAACAAGACAGAGTCTATCCTGTTTATGTGTGGCTGCAGAGGTCACAAATTGTCACGACTGCCCTTCGCTATTGGGTGGAAGTAGTCCCAAGCCACCCACACTGAACGAGAGGAGACTGGACTCTCCCTCTGATGGGGCATGACAAAGTCACATTGCAGAACGCCTGGGATGGGGGATACTGGTGCAGCAGCCTTTGGGAAACACAATCAGCCACAGGGGGAAGACAGAGGAACCAAGTAAAGAAGACTTCAGGGCAAACCTGACCGTTCTTCCTCTAGCCTCACCTTAGAACACCTCTGCCTTACACTCTGTTTGTACAACGCCAAAGGCACTGATAGGTCATGTTGATTAAATTCTTTTAAAAATCCATCAGATAGTCGTTTGGAGTTGTATAAGTCAAAGACAAATGGACCGACCTCGAGCTTTTTGCCTGGCTTGTGACTGTGCTGTGTTAGGTAATTCCAAGTGGGCAATCACGGCCAGTGTCTGAGATGAAAGCTTACAGGGGCTTTTCTGGCAGGTGTTTTCCTCTGCCCTTCTACCTGCTTGATTACCAATTGGTTACAACCAAGTTTCTTCCACATCAGCTTTGGAGCCAGGAGGCTCAGCCCACCCCCACCCCCCAGACCCCTCTGGCTCTGACGTCTTCCATGGGATGCATAATAATGAGATTTTAATTGTCCCATAGAATCTGATCTTTTTTTCTGTGTGCATATCTTCTAGGCAGAGATGTAATTTCAATTAATTTTGCTTATCTGATAAAATTTTCATATCCTTTAAACTAATTTCATTTGAACGAAGGGGCGCCATGCTCCTGTTTGAGTGCCAGCCTGAACGTTTTATCCAGAGCCGAGATCTCCTTCACGCTCCATCATGTAGGCTGTGCCTGTAGAAGTGGCCTCTGCTCCCGGATGGAGCTACTTTGTGGGACCTTTTCTTTTCTTTTCTTTTCTTTTCTTTTCTTTTCTTTTCTTTTCTTTTCTTTTCTTTTCTTTTCTTTTCTTTTCTTTTCTGTTCTTTTCTTTTCTTTTCTTTTCTTTTCTTTTCTTTTCTTTTCTTTTCGCTTCGCTTCGCTTCGCTTCTCTTCTCTTCTCTTCTCTTTTCTCTTTTTTTGTGCTTGAAGAGCTTTACCCAAAACCTATTTGGTTTTACTATTTATCAGATCTTGGTATCAGTATTTCCCAAACAAAAGGTGCCTCGTTGCTTTAAGTGTCAGGCCCATAAAGATGAAAATTACACTTAACTGAAAGTTCTTCCTTTTCTCCTTGCTTCTGCAGGATATGGGCCAGCTCAATCTCAGCTATGAATTTGGGTCTTTGTTTTATTAAGGAAGTGGGAAGGTGGGGAGGCATTGGAATTTAGTACGTGCGTGGGGGGAAAGGACTGATGTAATTTCTCTGTAATCTGTGTGTGTCAGCTCTTGTTAAAATTCGTTTTAACCCCAAATATGCCCTTGTAAAAATTAAGCTGTTCCCATTTTTTTTCTCAATGATAGAACTAAACTATAAACAATGTTTATTGTTTATCCTTTGAGTTTGGTCAAAACCAACCAAAAATTTGAAACTGTTGAGGAACAGAAAGTCAAATGCAAAGGTGCTGAAAGAAAATGCTTAAACAGAGCCACTCTTTGGTTTTCATTGCTAGCACTTTCTAGCTAGCAAGTTTATCTACTTCTTATCAGATTAAAAAGAGACATCTAGAAATAGGAATTAAAAAGAAAGGTGTAGTCATCTAATCTAGTGAAGTTGAAGATACATACGTGTACACACACACACACACACACACACACACACACACACACCATGGTTAGGCGCCTGGAGGACCAGCTCTGAGTTCTAATCCACACTGCCACTGCTTAGCTGTGTGACCTTAGACAAGCACGACCTATGGCCCATGATGTCTAGAAGTCTTTGATTCAAAGCCATGCTAGTGGGTGTTGCATTGGGACTGCAAGGGCACACATCGAGTTAGGGACTTGCCAGAGATCAAGAGATTGTAGAAAGTAAAACTTTCTTCGATGATGTCACCCACATCAAAGCACTGTCCCTCGCTCTTGCTGTCAGCACAATGAGAGTGGGTCCAACACTCAAGGATAGACTCACACCAACCACCTCGAGAGACCGGTGTATAAAATCTCACAGGCCCATTTGATCATTTATAATGAAAGTGTAGAATGAAAAACACATCTCTTATGTAGATCCCAGTGTTTGGATCCACAGATCAATACATTCATGATAGATAAGGATGCTGCAGGAAAAACTAAATTGTACTCATCCATTTGCCTTTTGAAGGACATCTTGATTGTTTCTAGTGTGGGGAAATTATGAATAAAACCGCTGCAAACATTCATATCCAAGCTTTTGTGTGAACACAGATTTTCAATTCACTTGAGTAAATAACTAGGGGTGGAATTGCTGGGTCATAGGGGAGGTTAATGCCATTGCGATATGTGATTGGTTTACAGCCAAACTGTCTTCTAAAGTAGCTGCATCAGTTTGCATTTCCACCAGCAATGAATGAGAATCTAAATTATTCTCATAAGTTTACTGGCGGAACAGGAACTCATTCATTTGTGCAATAAATATTTGTTGGTTCACTAAATGCTAAAGGGCATTCTAGAGATTGAGAGCAAAACAGACAAAAATTCCTATCATCATCGAGTTTATTGTTTAATTGGTGGGGGAGTAAGAAAATAAACAAATACAATAAACATTACATATGCAGCATGCCAAATGGTGATTAGTGCTAAAGCAAAAAGTAAAACATTGGAGTGCAATTTGAATAGAGTCGTCAGGAAGGGTTCATGGAGAAAGTGACATTTGTGCAAAGACCCGAAGGAGGTAAGGGAGTGAGCCATGTGGATTTCTAGGGAAAGAGCATTCCAGGTAGAGGGCACAGGAGGTACAAAAGCGGTAGGGTGGGGGCATGCCTGGTATGTTCAGTGAGGCTCATGGTTGAATAAGAGTCAGGGAGGGTGGGTAGGAGGAAATGAAGTTAGAGAGAAAAGTAGTGGTGAGGGGACCGGATCCTGGATGGCCGTGGTAAATAAGGTATTTTTCTTGGAGTTGGATGAGGAGCCATTGGACAGGATGAGCTGAGAAGTGACATGATGTGACTAAGATTTTAAAAGGATCATTCTGAGTGCTGGGTGAAGAATAACAGACACTAAGAGGTAGGAGTAGAAGGAAGAAGGATAGTTAGAAAGCTAATGCAGTAATTCAAGTGAGAGATTTGTGGCTTAGGCCAGGGTGGAAGCAGTGGAGATTGTGGCAAGAGATCAGATTCTGGAGATGTTTTGAAATTGGAACTCACAGGATTTCTTGGCAGATTGGATAGGGGTGTAGCAGATTGGATAGGGAAACAGCAGGATCGAGGTACCTGGAGTTGGGCCAAAAGTCACAGAGAGTACTGTCCTCCACAAAAGTGTCCTCACCTCAGACATCAGCTGAAAATTCAGGGGTTCCCAGGGCTACCCTCATTTTCGACCAGCTGACTACACTTTGGGGATTCCCACAACCACTTTTAGGCTTGATAATTCACTAAAAAGACTCACAGAATTCACTGAAAGCTCTACACTCATGATTACAGTTTTATAATAGAAAAAAAATACAATTTAGATTGCATTGGGTGAATACTGCATGGACTCCAAATACAATGCTTGGTCCTTGGGACACATTGCCCTGTCAACACATATATATGACAATACACAGAGTATCGACAACCAGAGAAGCTCATGTGAGCTCAGTGTCCAGAGTGTTTATTGGGGTTTCATGATGGAGGCATGATTTATTGCATCACTGCCCACATGACTCATCTCTAGCTCTCCTCCCCTCTCCCTGGAGGTCAGGCTGATGAAGGTCATAGGGCTCAAAGTTCTAACCCTCTAATCACATGGCTGGTCTTTCTGGTGTGACCAGTCCCATCCTGAGTTACAAAGATACTCTTGTCACTCCAAAACTTCCCAGGTTTATATGTTAACTCCTAGGAGTTGGGAACAAAGGCCAGCCAAATTCTTTATTATCCACAGGATAACGTCTAAGCCTTTTACCTTGAACAAGGAGAAGGGTAGGGTTGCCATGCACTGAAACGGAGGATGAGACTCGCAGAAAGCAGGTGGGATCTCCAACAGAGATCTACTTGAGACTTTGAATCCTTGAATATTGTGGCTTTGGAGGATGGACCTCCCCCAGTCTGGTTCTTTGGGGGCCCAGTTTTGTCCTCTAGCCAGCCATCCTTTTTGCCTAGGAAGTATCCTTCCATTTTGCCTCCCTGACATTTCATCTGGGTCACCTTAATTGGAGATGTAGTTGTTTCCAAACTCCTCCGTTGCCTCTTTACAGGTAAACTTTGGGTTGATTCTCATAGGAATGGTGAATCACAGGCAGCATGAGTGAGTCTTATTCATTTAGCAATCAGATGGCCTTCTGCTGATTGCTGCCATATCAATTGGGGAATACTTCATACTCACCATGTGCTGCCTTCAAACTGCCCATAACCAGGGGCGGAGGGATTAGTCAGGTGACCCTGACAAGTCATTTCAGTCCTGGGGAGCTCTTAGACACATTTTGTAAAATGGCAGTGTTGAATTTTATGATCAGAGCACCCTTTTGGCTTAAATAATCTTTTAGTCTAACTAGAAGTTTGTGTTGCTGTTGGGTGTGTGTGTGTGTGTGTGTGTGTGTGTGTGTGTGTACGTACACACACCTGCACGTGTGTGTCTTGCCTCCCACACAGATAGTAACATTTGTATGGCAGAGATGTTAGAGAACCCAGAACAGAATACACCTGACTTTACTTGGTTCCATCTAGTATTTCCTTTCTATATTCCTCTGTGTCATAGAAATTGGCACATAGTAAATGCTCACTTAATATTTAATAGTAGTGAGTGAAAACTATTTAAATCCCTCTCCTGCCTCCCATCCAAACCAAACAGTTTGAGCTCTGGGTTCAGAGTATTTGAGGTTTTGAGTAGTCTGTGTAATAGCTTCAGTTTTCTTATTTATTCTCTGTGTGTATGTGTGTATGCACACATATATAATAGAGAATATATGGAACAAATTTACATATATATACATATATATATGAGAGACAGAAGGTAAACTTTTCTAAATTAAAAAAAAATATTAGTTTCAGGCATACAATGTAATGATTTGACATTTATATATCTTGCAAAGTGACCCAGACACTAAGCCTAGTAATCATCTGTCACCATGTAAACTTATCACAATATCCCTGACTATATTCTCCTTCCCCTTTTCACCCATCCCCTCACCCCCTCCTCCCTGGCAGCCATCAGTCTCCACTAGTCATTTTTGCTGAGAGAAACTTTTAAAGGTAAGACAGACAGATAGATTCTGGTGTCAGAGTATCTGGCTGGGTTTTATCTCCAATCCATGACCTACCAGCTTACCTCTCTTGGTGGAATTACCATCACAACTCCGTGCTTTGGTTTTGTCGTCTATAACACGCATCTAATGAGTCACTGCTTGTCAAGCAGGAGGCGGACAGGAAAGCATGCATGGCCCACAGTGAAGGCTGAACAAGTGGGGGGCGCTGTGGTTGTTTAGAGGTGAACTGACTTTCGTTGAGGACTGAGTGGAGTAGGACTGGCCAGGAGGGCAGTAACACCTGTGGCATAGACCTCGTGTAGTTAGCACCCCACGCTAACATGCATAAGGACCTGCAGGTCCCTGTCCTGGATTTCCGGTGACCATGGGTGAAGGTGTGTAGGAGGCCGGCAGGAACAGAGAACCCCACCGACCCCGCCACAACCAAAAATTATTCCAAGTTCATCTGCTAACTGTAGGTTCAAGTCATGATGCCCAAAGTGTGGCTTATTCCTTGGTTTATGAAATAATTCTTTATGTGTGGAGAGAGCGGGTAACCCATTCAGTATCCAGAAGCACTTACCCTTCATAATGGCCCAATTATCACAATGAGCAATTTTGGGTTGTGATCGAAGCGAATTTCTGCTTCTCCTGAGCCCCTGAGCCCTGAGAAGCAGTGTAGCCGTCCTGGTTTGACTGCCGAGGTATAAACCACTAAAACGGGTTTCTAATGAAAATGCCAAAGAAATCTTAATTATAACGGTGCTCTTGGGCTCCCTTGGCAGCCTCTTCCTTTTGACTGTTTTCAGAAAAGGAAAAAAGGGAGCAGCAGTTAAGAGTTCATTTTAGGGAGCCTCAGTGAACTTGGGGCTTTCCAAAGCAGCCAAATCATCCCACCCCCCATGAAGAAGCAATTCCTTAGGGTCCTGGGAGCCTTGCCCCCTCTCGTAGGGACCTGCTCCCAACACAGTGGAAGAAGAACATCTTTAGGGTAGAAACTAATGGCACGTGGGCAGGAAACAGACCAAGAGGGGCTTAATGAAAAACCTGGGCTTCTTGCCCCCACTGAAGGGTTTTTTTGAAAAATGAAATTTTTTTATTAGTTTCAGGTGGACAAAGCAACGTAATAGACATTTATACCCCTCACAAAATGATACTCCCCCAATCTACTACCCCTCTGACATCTTATATAACTGTTACAATACTATTGATTATATTCCCTATGCTGTACTCCACATCTCTTGTGAAGTTTTGTTTAAATTGGTTGCAAAGTGCTGTCAGCTGGGCGTTTGAGGACCCATTGCATATATTTGCTCAGTTTCCTTAGTTTTTGCTATGAAAATCCCCTTCCTTTTTTTCTCTCTGTTGCCTGTGTCTTGGAGTTTTGTTCTCCTTAAGCTTTCTTTTTTCCCCTCTTCTGTCTCCCTCTCTGTGTTGTAAAGAAAGCCTCCAGCACATAGTAAATTCTCAATAAGTATTGTTAATTTTCCTTCCCTGCCATCTGGATCTTTTTTGCTTAGTTTGTTTTCTCTCTTTTGGTTCTTTTATCTCCCTCCCTCCCCCCGCCCCATCTGAATTATCTCCATCAATCTGGTCCCCACACGCCCTTCTCCTTGCTGACATAGGTATTTGTGTCTCTCTGTCTCTGTCTCTCTTTCTCTGTTCTCCTAGTTTTGACTTTAATCCCAGTCTCCCCCTCACCCTCTCCCAGCTCTCTGCTTTTCTTCTCTTTGCCTCTCTTGTGGTCTCTCCTTCTGTGTTTTCAGTGTCCCTTTGCCTCAATGCTCTTAACCTTGGTTTGGAACATTATGATCACTGGAGAAACATTTTTTAAAAATCCTAGTGACGAGGCTGAATCCTAGACCAATTAAATCAGGGTTTATGGGAATGAAACGCAAGCATCAGTGTATTTTTAGAGCTCCCCAGTTGATTCCCGTGCGTACCAGGCTGAGCTGCCTTGTGTTGCTTCCGACTGAGACACGTGTGTTGTGAAAAGCCAGCTTTATGTTGCTGTGGCTTACTAAGAGTGTCTCCAGGTGGCTTATTTGATATGATTCAATCTTGCCTTTGGTGAAATGCATTTCCTCAGATGCTAGTTTCCACTGTGGGTCCTGCAAAGAGCCCAGGTCAGAAATGAAGGGGGAGTGAGACCAGGCTTTGGTCAGGAAGGGAGTAGCAGAGGGGTTTGGGGTAGGGCCCAGCACACTGTTTTCCCCCCTGCCTCATCTAATGCTGCATAAAATGCGGAGATAGTGAAAGCACCCCCATGGGCTGGAGTCTCTAGTTCTGGACACGTGAGGGGAACGTTGGCTTGCGTTGGGGTTAGGCTCTGTGCAACAGGATAAATGCCCTTTTGGATCGTCAGCTGCCCTGTCTTGGCCAGGTGTGTATGTGTGTGTGTGTGTCCACATACGTGCAGTGCACATGTGCACTGATGCCCAGAGCATGCCTCTACTGGCAGTCTTTTCAAACAGCAGAGAGTTAGGGCATTTGCTTCACTTAAAGGACACTCCAGAAGAAAACCAAGCATTTGCTCAGTGGAATCCGCAATCACTTGCACTTTGTCATGTGCAGAAGGAAGCAATGGATCCAAAAAAACTCTAGGAAACCCTGCTCGGTAGGCTAATATTCTGGGGGTTTTACCCGGCTGGATCTTGCTAAATACTCTAAAGGGATAAACATTTGGTATGTCATTTTTCCTGCTAGACAGGTGTTCACTGATCATTTATAAATCAGTTGAGAAGTGTCTGGTAGTCAAAAAGGTAATGTGAAAATGATTGTGGAACGTTCTTTACCAGGTTGCGGGGTGGAAAGTTCCAAATCCTATGGACCCACTAGGCAGAAATGTCCTCAGAATTCAAAGCGCAGGAGAGAGACTGCCTGCCCCCGGCGGCTCCCACCCCAGGCCCGAAGCCGCGCACCCATGCGCAGGGAACAGCTTTTGTTCCTTTGACTTTGTGGTCCTGTGCTGGGAGTCCTGACCCAGCACCGCCCAGCTGAGCGCAGCTGATCCACGGGCACCAGTTGGTTCCTGAGACTGACCAGCAGCAAACGGGGGGCAGCGGACAGCGTGGCGTCGCCTTTCCCAGGGCTTGGCAGCCTGCTGTGCTGCACCCTGGCCTGCAGCTCAAAGACACTGATGAGGAGGTGGCAGCGCTCCTTGAGGCTGAGAACTCACTCTCCTTGCAGAATTTAACCTATTAGTTTCTAGGCACTGGCTGATGGATTCAGATTCATTTAAGGCCTATATTATTGAAGGCATTTGTTTGCATGTGTTCATTCAATTAATTTTGCCTGAGGAGGCCCTGGTGAAGCCTCGCGGTTCTGAGCTCTGGCTAGACTTTAGGATTATCAAGGGTTGTGTTTTTTTTTGAAAGATAGTGATCCCCAGGCCCCACCCCCAAAGTTTGATTTGATTGGTTTGGGAGGGGTGTTTTTTTTTTGTTTGTTTTCTTTTGGTTTTAGAAATTAGTTGCTGTTGTTTTTAAAGGTCCCTAATTCTAATGTGAATTAGGGATGAGGGCAGCGATATGGTGCACAGCACATGGAAAGGGCTAGAACAGCTGACTTGATGGTGTGCTCGAGTTCAGGTTTGCAGTCTGAGGCAGAACTGTGAAAAGAGGAGGCTGCTCCTTTGTAAAGTGAGGGACAGGCTGGATAGAAAACTTCAGCCAACATCAGAATTTCCCAGGGAGCCTGAAAATCACACAGACGCTCAGGATCCAACTCTCGTTGTACTAGCCACCTTGGGTGGGGGTGGGGCAGGTAGCTAGGCTTCGGCAGGACATCAGTCGCTCTCAGTGTTTGAGAGCCACTGGACAGGCAATCTCGGAGGCCCCTGAGGGCTGGAATGTCTAGGGCCCTGTGATTTTACATAAGCAGCACCTTGCTTGTGTGGGGGGCCCAGACATCTAGCAAGGTCCCTGCCCTCAAAGAACTAGAACGTAATTGGCATAGGTGGGGCACACGGAGAATATCTGGGTATGGACAGAGTGAGGGATGCAGAGCTAGAAAATGATATGGGCATGGAATGAAAGACACATCAAGGTCCATTCATAAGGAGACAGGAAGGCTAGGAGATGATCTCCACACCACTGTCATGAGCAGCATGGTCCACTCGGAGCACGATGAGTTCGCCATTTCCGCTGAGAGCTCTTAAGGGTGTCGAGTGCAATTGGGGGTAGAGGAAGAGGCTCCCCCTGGGACAGATGATACCAGTTTTGAGAGGACTGTATTTTTAACAGGCTTCCAAAGAAGCTTGTGGGTTTTCTTCCCCATGGGACCTTAGAAATGAAACATTTTTAAAGAGTAGAGGAAAAGATCTGTTTTTCCTTCATCTGTCAAGGTGCTTCTGCTGAGTCGTGATCAGAAGAATCTGGTGAAATGTTTGTCCCGATGTGTTTTTCCAGGAGAAGGAATGGTTGGTTGTCTTCCTATCTGTCCTGTTCTCTCCCTTGGTCTGGCTTTGCAACAGTTTTTTGTGAGGCAACGGACAAAGGCTATTGTAATGGACAAAGAGGATTGTTCTCTGCATGGGATGAAAGCTCCTTTTTTAGACCGCTTGGATTCTAGTCTCAGCATCACAAACGAAACTGTGGAATTGTGGGCAAATCACTCCACCCCCTTGGAGGTCTCAGTGTCGACATTTGGAGAGAATGAGGGCACTATGTTAGGTCGTCCCTGGGGTCCCTTCCAGCTCTGATATGTCCTCACTCAGCTATAAATGAGCTACTTATTTATAGGGAGCAAAATCCAGACACCGTGCCCTATAATGGGATTAAACATGGGAGCAAGGTATGGGAATGGGGGCTCTGTGAATTGCCCACCCCCTCTGGATTTCTAGTGGGTTTGGGACTCTAGGACGTCATGTATGTCAGTACAGGTGGCGCTCAGTCAAGGGGTGAAATGAGGTTGGAATTCACTCCAACTACTCTTGCCAAGATGGGGCTACCCTGGAGGCTTCCTCCACAAGGAGGTGACTTTTGAGGTTACTCTTAACCACACTGTTAGTCTATCTGAGGATGAAGTATGGGTAAAGGGATCCCTCCTCTATACCAGTCATGTCTGTCATTGAATGCTGTCCATCCACACTGGCTCTGCAAGGGGTGGCTGAGTTTCCCCAAATGGGGGGCCATCCACACCGATCTACACTTTAGAGGCTTCTGCTGCCTTGGCTAAGCAGCAGACCTATCAGCAGGTAATGACAGGGTGTGCCTTTGTGTGTGTGTGTGTGTGTGTGTGTGTGTGTGTGTGTGTGTGTAACAGGTTATTGAAATCCACTGAAGTCAGGAGCTATTCATCAAAAGCTGGAAATGTTGACATTCTTTTCAACAAACTCTTTTTATGCCTACAGCCTTCCAAGCAGTCAAGGCCACCAATTCATGCTAAGGATGGAGAAGCCACTGGCATTTAGGCCTGATTTTTAAACAATGTACCACAGTGATAGCAGAGGGTTGGCTTGGGAAGGGGGACAGACAGAGAAAGACATGCGTGCACAGCGGATATGCGCATGTGTATGAGTGTGTGTTTGTGCTAAGCACGTAGGTTTAAATAACTCTACTTCAAAACCCAGCCTGGGTCTTGCTACCTTCCAGAACCTCTTTCTTAACCAAGCCGTAGTCTGAGTTTGCGTCCACCCAATCTCTGTGGGGGGAACTTCAGAGCAGGTGTGATTTTGCCTTTCCTCTGAGTGTCAGCCTATTCCGTGTATGTGTGAAATAACGTGTCACACTCGAGGATCAGGCCAAGGTACTGTCCTGTAGCTGTCATTTCCGTTGGTCGGGCAAATGGTCTCATTATTTGTGGCACTGCCTCCTTCTCTCTTTCCACGGCAGGCAGCCCGCACCTGGGCACATCATCGATGTTTCACCAGCCTTTGACAAAATTATTTTAAAAATAAAAACAAGGTGAGTTCTTCGATTGAATTGCTGCAACTCTAAGAACCGCCTCTCGGAAGCTATGGGGGTTGAGGGCATTCATTATCACCAACAAAACCTTTGTGTTCTGAGCCGTAAAGACATAAAAGACACTGGCCTTGGCATCACAAGAAGTGGAGCCAACAGTCCCAAGGAGAGAACACAGCCTATACACAGAAGGATCCAATTAAACCCAGCATCCAACACCAAGCTTGGAGCTACAGACTTAAAGATGAAAAAATAATTCATCTCTTGAGAGGTTTGCAGTTTGATGGCAGAGATAGACTTTTAAACAACTACAGTCATAAATCAGAAGGATAAAAGTCTTTTATGTACAAGGTTATGTATGAAGTTTTGTGACTGCATAGAGAAGGGGCCAGGTCTATCTGACCTGCCTAAGGAAGGCCTCTCAGGAAGGGCCATTTGAATGGGACTTTGCACAATGACTAGGAGTCTGCTAGGTAGAGAAGCAGGGGAAGATATTTTAGGCAGAGAGAACTAAAAGAAGACAAGATCTATTTAAAAAAAAATTGCATGGTGTATGGAAAGCGGAGAGCAGCTTAATGTGCTTGAAACTAAAGATCCATTGGTTGGGTAGAGTGTGGAGGGCAAGAAATAAAATTATATAACAAGAAACATTTATTGATTGCTTACTAGGTATGAGCACTTTACATATTATTTATTTAAACACTTCACATGTTATTCATTTAATCTTTTAAGAAAGCATATGGTATAGGTATTGTTTGCCTCATTTTACTTTTGGGGAAATTGAGGTATACTAAGTAAGTACATAGAAAATAAAGTTTCCCAGGGTCACAGAGTTAGTAAGTGGTGGAACTGGAACGTGATCCCAAGCCGTCTGACACCAGACCTTGTGCTCTTCGCTAGCCAAGTGGACCTTATGTCTTTTACTAACTATGCTGTTAGTTTGTGAATATTGTCCTTGTACAAGTCCCGAGGGTTCAATGGACAGGGTTAGGGAGACATGGCTTTAGGGAGAAGGCATAGAAAGAGGTAAATGAAGAGGACTTAGGTGGCATGGGGTAGGAAGTGGTAGGAGGACATCTCAGGCAAGGAGGGATGCCGTGATCAAATACATAATGCAGGGATGAGTACGTTCGAGGGACATGGTCCTGGCCCGTTGGTCTGCTCAGTGGCTCAGTTCTTCTTGGCACAGCCCAGAGGAGCCTCTCATTGAAAGTCTCCAGAGCATCTTTGTTCTCTAGAAAGGTCCAGGAAACTCAGGTCTGCTCAATTTCTCTCTGAGTATCTTCCTTCTTCTTACTAGGGAAGTGTAGTGGGCCATAGAAAGGGAGACAGATGCCTGTAGGAAACCCACAGGCTAGTCTTCCTCTCTGTTACGTGTGGTTTTTAAAATGCATCATCTAGCAAGTGTTCCTCGGTGAGGACTGTTGGTATTTAGCAGTGGGATTTAATGAATCCAGCAGGGCCTTGCTCCCCATTATGAATCCCTGAGGGGTGCTCAGCCACTGAACAGCAGAAGGTTCCAGCTGCACACATTTGAATAAGAGAGACATCAGGGCAGGGTATCAGAGGCCAAAAGGAGATAGTTCCTCAAGTGAAATTGAATTTTGTTGGAGTTAAATTGAGATGCTGAGTTGTCTTTTTCCACACATATTCATGGCCTCGGCTGTCACTTTCATTTAGCAGGCCTGTCCTCTGAGCTGTGGCAGGCTGGCTGAGCGCTGGCCTCCCTGTCCTGAGAAGGCAGAGCCTTAACTGAGGAGCTGGGAGCCTGAGCTGGGAGAAGGTGAGAAGAAATAAGCCGCTGGAGGGTCTTGAATGCAACCTGCATGCTTCCTCTGCGAGCTTCTCTCCCAACGTGGCCACAGAACTGCGAAATTCGCATTATAACATGACCAGAAGAATTCTCATTCTAGTCCCACAGACGAAGGGCGAAGACTTTGTTAAGTTCCATCACTAACTACGTGGCCATAGTTGAGCTATTAATCCCCTTTTGTGCCTCAGTTTCCTCACTTGTAAAATGGGCTTAAAAATGATATCAATCTTTAGATCCCTGGTGAAGGCTAACTGAAATATTAGGTTGGTACAAAAGTAATTGTGGTGTTTGCAATTATTTTTAACCTTTTAAACCGCAATTACTTTTGCATCAACCTAACAAAACATGCTGAGTGCTTCACTCAGTGCCCAGCTGGTAATAAGTCTTTAATAAAGGTAAATTTTTAAAAATCCTAGGTCCCCTGCCAGGGTAACTAGGTTGACACGTATTTCATGATTCCTGCATACAACCATTCTGCGATTTCACCCTTTGGAATGCATGCCTCATCCTTCGGCATTGCCTCTTTGAGTCTTCTTTTTAAAGCCACATCTGCTTGTGAGGCAGCCGTTAGTCTCAGTAAGAATGGGGCAGGATGACTAGGTTAGTGTGATGGGTTAGGAAGGGCAGGAAAGGTCAGTGTAGCTGGAGAAGGTGAGACAATCTTTCTAATTCTGTGGAGACAAGGTCTTGGGTAGTACCATCAAAGGGGGACGAGGGTTAAGAAGGTTGAGAACAACAGCTATTGGGGCTCCCCCTCTAGGTTTTCTGTAGAAGATGGCATTGCGGGTTTGGTGAATTGAAGATATGGTTCTAGGCCTTGAGGAAGGGTCGTCAGGGAAACGACGGATGATTTTAGGATGGTCTGGGGAGTGGGGGTCGGGCCCTTAGGGATGATCTGGCGAATGCTTGTGGGGGAAGGAGGCAGCGATGCTCTGTCTGTCATTTTAATGGTAAGTGCTTCTTTCTCTTCCAAGGGTTCTTGTTAACGGACATGGTGCACAGGGATGAAATGAACAATGTCAAGGTGAAGAAGGCAGCTGGCAGAGTTGTGACCCTGGGACTTGCTTGCTCTACGACAAGAAAAGCCTAGGCCTGGGTTCTCTAGACCTTTGCGATCTTGGACAAGTGCCTTCTGTCCCTGGGCCTGTGTTCCTGTGTAATGCAGGAGCCAAATGAGAACAGCGACCTCACCTAGGGACCGAGGGTGGCAGAGTACACATGTACCTGTGCCTCCAGATGGGACAGGCACCACCCCAGGCCGATGCTTTGCCTGTTACCTTACTCCTCACCTTTCCCCAGGCATCTTGCCTTAGAAGGCACTTGAGTTTGTGACCCTGAAGTAAACTGAGTAGATGATCTCTGAGGTCCCTTTGTGCTCTGTTATGCCAATATTCTAATGCCTTACTACGTGCACCCTCAACTCTTGCGAGTTTTTAATCCGGGGTCCTCTGAGCCATAAGGATTCATGGGGGCAGGGGGATCATGAACTTGACAGCTTCCACTTTTGTGCTTTTGGGGTCCCTGAGAAACCATATAAAACATCTGGTCTAGCTGCTGAAGAGACTACATGGAGAGGTCACAGGGTTAGGCTTTGTGGTGAGGGGGAGGCCCAGGGCCTACAGAGAGAGAGACCATCCTACCTTCCCAGGGCCCAAGCTGAGCTCAGCCTTCCAGCCATCCCCAAATACAAGAGGCAGCTATCTGGAATGTTCCACGCCATTCCAGCCCCCAGATAACCACAGCCCCCGCTGCCATCATGTGAAACAGAAGAATCACCAGCAAGCCCAATCCATTTTAATATTATAGCTCTCACAATTCTCAGAGTATTGTGAGGTCTATAATATTAAAATGGTTTTCATTTTAAGCCACTAAGTTTTGGATTATTTATTTATTTATTTATTTATTTATTTATTTAGAGGTAGCAGTAGGGAATTGAAATAGAGCTGTTTCAGTTTTACTTTGTAGTACTACACTGACTCCCAAACTGTCTGCACCCATTTGAATTCTTACCTTTACAGGGGTTTGACAACCTTCATGTGTCGGGAGGGTGTGCCTACCACTCAGGACTTACAAAATGAAGACATGAAACAAGGTTCACCATGAACTATTAGTTGGCAGGTCCTGCTTGAGCCCATTTGTCATGCTGTTCAATGTGAGGAGCATCTGAAACTCCATAGATATAAACACTTAGACTTTGGTTGGAGAAAAAGACCATTTACAGCCACATGAGAAAAGCACAAAACAGGAAGCCCAGGCAGAAAGTGTGACTGAAGCTCAGTGAGGGGGCTTTATCCTGATGTTCACCAGGAAAGGCCTTAGAGAAGAGAAAACTTGAACCTGACTTTTTGAAGTAAGGGCATATGTATAGCCACAGTAGAGGAAGACTTATGAGCAAATTCACAGACCAAGGCAGGGATAATTCATATTATGTGTCAACTTGGCTAAGCCACGGTACCCAGATATTTGGTTAAACATTATTCTAGATGTTTCTGTGAGGGTGCTGGTTGGATGAGATTTACATTTGAAATAGTGGACTTTGAGTAAAGCAGATTGCCCTCCCCAGCATAGGCCGGCCTCATCCAGTCAGTTGATGGATTGAATAGAACAGAAGGCTGAGCTCCGCAAAGTAAGAATGAATTCTCCAACCAATGGCCTTCAAAATGAATCTGCAAAATCCACTCTTCTGGGTTCTACCTTTGGGCTCGAACTGCAACTTCTTCCTGAGTCTCTGGCCTGCTGGTTTCCCCTATCAGATTTTGGACTCATTGAGCTTCCTCAATTATGTGAGCAGATTCCCTAAAATAGAACTTTTAAAAAAACATTTTATTAGGTAACAGTGTGTTTTTTCCAGGACCCATCAGCTCCATGTCAAGTCGTTGTCCTTCAATCTAGTTGTGGAGGGTGCAGCTCACTGGCCTATGTGGGAATTGAACCGTCAACCTTGTTGTGAAGAGCACGTGCTCTAACCAACTGAGCTAACTGCCTGCCCCTAAAATAGAACTCTTTCTATATATATAAATATATACACACACACACACACACACACACACACACACACACACATCCTATTGGTTCAGTTCTCTTGAGAACCCTAATAGAATGGTGGGGGTATTCTAATTGGAGAAGAGCTATGAGCAAATTCACACACTAAGGCCAAGCTTGCTCAGAGTTCAGTGAACTCTCTTTGGAGTAGAGGATTTGTGTTGGTCAGTGAAGAGTTTTCAAGGGGTCTTAGGGACCATCATAGAGGTCTTAGGTGCCAGGATTTTTGAGTTTTTTTGTTTTTTGTTTTCTGTTGGTAGGGGGAACAATGGACAGTTTAAACAATTCAAATTTAATCAGAAATGTTCAGTGGAGGCCCAATTTCCTTTCTCTATATTTTTGTTCATATGTTCCAAGTTTTTCTATCATCTTGTTTCTCCTCTCCGGTCAGCCAAAACGATCCTGTTTAATCATGAAGTCATTCCTGGAATCTTGGAGCCCCAACTTTCTTTGTGGAATCCCAGAATGTCCTTGGGGAGTGAATGTGTGTGTGGGGTGACCCCAAGGGCAGAGGAGGCCACCACTCTCTTCCTAAGGCAATGGTTTGCCACCATCAAGGAAAGACAATTGGCTGGGACCTTGATCTGGTCTTGATGTATATTTTCCTCACTAATTCCTTAACTGAGAAAGTTAGTGAAAGACTGAGGGCGACATGGAACAGAGCTTTTGCTGTGAGAATGAAAAGGAAGCAGAGTATATGCATAAAAAAGAGATTTGGGTCTCATTTTGTATCTTAAGTATTAGCTTGCTCTGGGCTGTAGATTTCAGTGGGTGACAGTAATTGCAAAATTTGCAAGATGTTACTTGTTTTGTTTAGAAATTCTAGCTTGTCCTTTCCCTGTCCTTTGCTAAGTTTCTGTATTCATTCATTCATTTTTTATTCGTTCAGCCTATATTGAATGAACCCCTGTGTAAAATTTATTGGGTTGACCATAAAGTCAGTCTTTCACTCTGCCCTGAAGGAGTAGGAAACCCAGAGTTAGAGGAATGGCGTGGGGGGCAGGGGTAAGCTGTAGGCTTTGCAGGCAACGGTCTGCGATTCTATTTCTAATGGCCTCAGGGGCCTGTATGAGTGGGATTCGCCCTTTTAAATTGATGCTTGTCTATAATTTAGAGAACCTTGAGGGAGGTTCTCTTCTGCAGTCCCAGTTATCCTTGAGGTCTGACATCAGCAAGAGGCGAATTTTATCTGGGGAAACAACATGCTCATCCGAAGGAGATAACAGCTGTGAGAAAAATTCCCCCACTGCTGGTCCTGTTGACTTATGTTTCAAAGGAGAACAATTTCACATAAAGTTGCACTTTCCCTCGAGCTGCTGATGCAATAAAATGGCTGTAAGCTGTAAAAACCCGTTCAATGTGGCACGTATTAAACCTTTCAGAGGTAGTGGTTTGATTTTTAATTTTACACTCTTGGCAGGCAATCAGGGTCTTTAATAGTATGGAGGCCAGAGGGAGGGTGTTTCAAAACAGTGAGGATCTTATCATAGTGTGCAATTAATGAATAATTATTAAAACCCAGAAATGGCTGGAAGAGAAGGCAAGAGGTGTCAGAGCAATTCTCTGGTTTCAGGCCTATAATGAAACCTCCAGAGAGGAGAAATATGATGTACAGTTCCAAGCAATTAAATCTGCCACTTTTACCCCACTGGAAGATCAGTGATTTGAGGAGGACAAAAAAGGCTATTGCTTAAAAAGAAAAAGTGAAAGCCATTTGCTGACAACCAAGCACTTGTTCCGTTTGATTTTTAGCATTTGAGTTGCCATTACAGCTAAAACAAAATAATAATAATAACAATGACAACACTGAAACTCCCGTTTCTTGAAATCAATTTGTAAGAGTGGGCAGCAGAGCTGGGGTATGGTGGAGGCACCAGTTAGAACGGCTAAATTGTTGAACAAATTCACTGCATGTGCTGCACAAGTCCCAGCTGTCATAAAGAGAGCCCTACACATGTCTTCTGAACACATATCCTGTGGCTTCTGTCATTTCCAGGCCCAATTTTGTCAGCTCCTTGCTGTCAGAATCTTTCCTCTGTCTGTAGGTCGGAGTCCCACTGTTTCCTTTTTGCCTCAGCTCTAGAAAACCCTGTCATCTGTCAAATGGCTGTTTACAGTTCAAACGCCAGCCTGCTGAGTGGGCCTGTCGCTGGCTGGCATTTGGGCATGCTGGCCACTGCTAAGCAGGTACAGACGGCTGCCACTCCCCTGACCCCCTCAAAACAGAGAACCTGCCCTGCATGTAGGCAGCAACCACAGAGAACACATCTATTCATTTCTCAGCCATTGCAGCTGTCCCAGGGCCCTGTTAGGCCACTGAGAGCATCTGGGGTCAGCTCACCTTTAAGCAGCCATTAGCTCCCTCGCTGCTAAGCTGGGCTCAATGCCGTAGGAGAGCCGGTGGAATCAATGAGCACTTGCGATGGCATTTTCCTGGCATGAGGTAGCTCATTACTGAGGGCCTCAGTGCAAAGCTGGGTTTCCATGATTGATCTCGCAGGGGTGTTTCAGGAGCCTCGCCAGCACTGTGGGGCCAAAGAGGCCTCCAAAATAAATAAATAAAGAGATGGATAAGCAAACAAATAAGGGTATGGGGTGCTGTTTAGAGAGCAGTGAAAGAGAATGTTTTCCAGCGTGCGACATTGTACAAAGGCGCCTAGGATGTTTTATTTGAAATTCAACTGTGAGAGGATATATGACAATAGATAATGGATTTGAGGTTAGCAGGCCATGGGGACCCTTTGAGAGGGGTCAGACGTATTGTACTCTGCCCAGGTAGGGTTGGGGTTGAAAGGGAAAAAGAAGGTTCATGTTTCCTCACAACTCTAGTCAGACCAGGCACATTCCCTGGTCTAAGAGCTGCTCTTTAATGAGCATTTATTATGTGCCAGGCACTGTGTTACATGCTTCATGTATGTTAACTTATGGAAAACTCTGAAAACGATGGTATTGACCCGATTGTTATAGATGGGCAAACCACGTTCAGAGAGGTAAAGTCACTTGTATACAGTCATATAAGTAGGAGCTAAGAGGTGCAACTGGATTTGGAACCTGGATCTGGTTGAACTTCTAAATCTGTGTTCTTAATGACTATTCTAAATGTCTTCTCAGGCAGAGATGCAGCCTGCCCCTCATAGCCTCCGTCCAGCAGGGGGCGCTTCTGACTCATTTTGTGCCCCTGGCTCTGGGGTTCTCCTAGTGAGTTCAGTTGCCCCTCCTCCTCACTGCTCAGAATCACTGCAGCCCCCTCCCAGCTGGGGCCCTGTTCCTGTGCTCTGCCACTGTACCCTCTATTCTCGCTCTGTCACTGACACACCCAAGTCCATTGGGTCTCAGCTCTCCTTTCCCACCACGCTGACAGAAGGAGGGCCACTGTTTTCAAACTGGTCTTGGAGGCACTTCTATTGTGTCCTTGTTCTAGAATACCTCACAAAGTCACCTCTGGCTACACTCTAGCCAGACTGACTTTCCAGCTTTGTGATTTAGCACAAGCCCTGCTACCTTCTAATGCAGTGCCCTCCCCTTCACCACTCTACCATCGTTTCTACCTGGTACCTGCATGTTCATTTTTTAAGACTCAGTTTAAACACCAGTTTCCTGGAAAACCTTTCTTGATTTTTCAAGATTCTGTCAATATTTCTATTACAACTCTTATTGCATTCATAGTATGACCTGGTTATTTGCCTCCCGGATTCACTGGACTACTGAATGAATGGGGTTACTGTATCCTTTTGGGGAGACAACCTTTGTCAGGTCCACACAGAGTCTCAGAATACTTACCTGCTCTTTGTGGTTTGTTCTTTTCTTTTGTTCAGTGCTAACTGGTACAGAACGCCCTTGCTTCAGTACTAAAGCTGGCAAGTAACCCAACTGTTCTCGATGTAGGCATCACACAGGAACATTCTATGTCCGTTAAGATAACATTAACTGCTATAACAAACATCTCCAAAATGTATCATGTATAATGGCTTGATAGAAGTCTATCTCTCCCTCATGTGAAATCCAGCGTAGATGTT
The DNA here is from genome assembly GCF_964194185.1 of Rhinolophus hipposideros. NCBI lineage: Eukaryota > Metazoa > Chordata > Mammalia > Chiroptera > Rhinolophidae > Rhinolophus > Rhinolophus hipposideros. Next base: position 15,236,087 of record NC_138052.1, read on the forward strand.
CCTGATTGTCTGGAGGCATCCCCAAGTAATGATTCAGAAGCCCAGGATCCTTCCACCTTGGGGCTCTGCCATAGTCAACACATGGCTCCCAAGGTCATTGAGCTCGTCTGAATCAGGATGGCAGAAGGGGAAAGGACATAGAATAAAAGCTGTGGGAAACTTTCAAGGCCAGGACTGAGGAGGGAGGTGTCATGACTTTTGCCTTCACTCCATTGCCTAGATCACACGGATATACCTGACCTCCAGGGAAGCTGAGAGATATAGCTCCCTGTGGGCCAATTAGCCATTCTCTGCCACACTGTTTGCTTTACCATAGCACAGTCTGCAGGATATTGAAGCACCTAACTTCCTATGTTCTGATTTAGGGTCAAGTGGACCTTCTTAATTCCTTCCTGGAGAACGTGGTGCAGGAAATTCCATCACTTCCAGCTTACTCCACCAGTGGCTGCATCCCGTGATTTGTTATTATGTGCAACCTACAAGGCTGCAGGAGGATTGGCTTCTAGATTTATTAGACCTCTCTTACTTGGCTGTCAAAGATTCCCAAACATGCCAGGTGGTGAAGATGGATGGCCAAGTTGGCAAGTTGAAAGTAACTCAGGCAAAGCACTCTTTCCTATCGCTCTCCTCTAGAAGTAGTCTGTCATTTGATTTAGTTTTTATTTCAAGTGACAGAGAAAGTGCAAGTTTAGTGGAGAAATCAGTAAGCCTCAGAACACTGGAGAGAGACTAAGCTATTTGCATATCTCAGCTTGGCTCAATTAAGCTTCTCCATACATCTCTTGAGGTTGTTATGACCAATTTACTTCTAGGAAATTGCTCTGAAGGCTGCTTGAATACTTACTGTACTGATTTGCAAAACACGAGCTTCCTCCTGTTTTGACATGACCCAAAGAACCCCTCTAAGAAACTTTATCTGATAACGCCACTCTACCCTCAGAACACCCAGACTCCCTGTGCTCTCAACATGTGGGACTTGAATTATATAGTATCGGCTATTGAAATTGACTTGCATTTGTTCTAAAGTAATTTCCTTCCATAGGCATCTACATGTAGTAAACATCTTGTATTTCCTTTCCTCAAGGGCAGCTAGTGACTTGTTTATTTGAGGCATTACCCTTTATCATGCTGAATCAATTGAATGCCCCTATAACTAAAACTGAACTCCTCATACTTAGAGTATAGAATTATCAGCCCAAGGGCGAGCAAACACTTGACTTCAGAGTGCCTTTCCCTTTCTTTACCCAGAAGCTCATCCTGCTCATGGTTGCTTTAGTGTCTCTGCATTCATCCCAGTGTTGCAGTGCCCTGCACTGACTTTCCTAAACCACCATGTTAAGCTCTAGGAGCTCAGGCCAGATCATTTTTTTGCTCCAAAACGCAACACCCAAATACCCTATTCACCTTCTCAGCTTTCTTTCTTTTCTAGAATCAAATTAAGTTTGATCTTGATCTCAGGAGCTTCCCCTGGGCCCATGCATCTCTTTCCTCCTGGTTCTTGCTCCTTTGAAACCCGCCCCCTGCCCCACTAGTCTTGGTTGATTTGTTCTTTGCTGACAAGGGAGGTACATGTTTAATTTTCTGACCCTATGGTTTAATCAGGTCCTGTTGTATCAGTGCCTGCAAAGAAATCTTTGCTAACTCGAAGGCATTGGAGTATTCTACTATGCTTCCTTCTAAAAGCTATCTTTCCCACTTAGATCTTCAAACCTTATGCAATTCGTTTTTCTGTATGGTTTCAGGTTAGGCCAAGATTTATTTTTGTCATTTGGATAGCAGTAGATCAAGTACTGTGTAGTGAAAAGTCCATCCTTTACCTACTGCTCTGAAGTGTCTCTTTGTTACAAATCAGTTGACCACATATGTGAAGTATATTTCTGGATCCTCTGTTCTGTTTCGTTGGTTAGTTTGTCTATTCTTATGCTAATATCACACAGTCTTAAATATTATAACTTTATAATAGGTCATGATATCTGGTAGTATAAGTTGTTTACCTTTGTTCCTGACCTTCAAGATTACTTTGGCTATTCTTAGTCCTCTGTATTTCTCTGTATAAAGTGTAGAATCAGCTTGTAGATGTCTACAAAGTAGGAGGGAATTTATATCTTTATAACATTGAGTTTCCGAATCCATGAACATAGTATAGGCCTTTTTATTTAGACTTCGGTTAATTTTTCTCATTAATGTTTTATTGTTTTCAGTGTAGAGGCCTTGCTGATATATTTTTATCTAATTTTTAAAAATGCTATTGCAAATTGTATCATTTTAAAATTGATTTTATATCCAAGGACTTTGTGAAATTCACTTATGTGTTTTAATAGTTTCTCTGTAGATGCTTTTGGATTTTCTGTACACGGTCATGCAATCTGTGAATAATAAGAGTTTCATTCTTCCTCTTCAATCATTCGGCTTTTTATTTTATTTTTTTCTTGTCTCTTTGTACTAGCTGGCACCTTTTCCAGCTGTCATACTCCAAACAGACAGACATTTGTGCAAGGATAACAACCATGTCTGTAAAGCTTTTTTTTTTTTTTTTTTTTTAAATCCTATTGTGTAAGATTTTCTGTGTGCTACTACATCTACCCAGACAACCCTCGCTACCTTCATTTTGCTTAGGTAAAACTCATACACCTTTCAGGTCACAGCTTAAACTTCTTCAGGAAGATTTCACTGAGACTGGATGTAGGGAGTGGGAATTGTCTACCATCTGAGGTTATTAGCACAGCCCTGAGGGCACCAGGCTGAAATTGCTTATTTCTGAGTTTGCCTTCCCTACTGAACTAGAAGCCCATCAAGGGCAGAGGCTCGATGGTGTTCACTGCTCTCATCATTATTGACAGTGCCTGGCATAAGCACTATAAATGCTAGCTCATCATCATCCTTTTCCTAATCCTTACCTTCATTCTCCTCATCTGGACACTGAAGCATGGACCTCATCAGTATGCTGCTCTACTGAAGTTGTTAATTGTCTTTTCCACTAGACCATGGTGTTCTCAAGGGTAATAATTTTATTTTTTATGCTTATAACCCTAGTGTTTCACACAGTGTCTGCCTCTTAATAGACACCTAACATAAGCATGAGAGAGTGAATGAGTGAATGAATACATGAATTAATTGGTTGATGAGTGGTCCTTGCTGCATGAAACTGAGGTGGATGCAGAATGACTTGCTGGCAACTTATGGTTCTCATACTGCAGCATTATAAGCCTAAAGCCAAACGAATGCCTTAGTTCAGTGGGAACTTCCCTTTGCCTAGCAGCGGCTCTTGCTGTCAATTCTCTCATTTCTCTTCACCTGCCAGAATGGCAGTGTCCTAGGTGGTTTTCCTAAAATATCATCTTAAATTCCAGGAGCTCCAGAAGACTCAGAGTAGATACTTTTCTTGCTCCAAGGATCAAGAGCAGTTATCTTAATTGTTTTTACAGTCTTCTTTGGCGTTCTTTGCCTCTCAGAATTAAAGTTTGCTTTTCATCTTGAGAACTCTCCCTAGACCCGTGCATCTCTTCCTGTCCTGGGTCTCCTCATTTGCCCCTCTCCCCATCCCAATCTTGTTTCTTTGCTGTTTTGGAGCTTGAGAGGTGCATTCTTGAGATTTCAGACACCATAGATTTGATCACATTCGCAGGGACCCAGAAAGAGTTTGGGAAAGACGTAATTTTCATGATCTGTCATCAGAACCTGTGATAACTCAGCCATGAGCTCACAACCCAGAGACCTGCATTGCACACCTTTGAAAACAGAATGAAGCTCTGCAGGGTGCTTCTCCAGAATCCCTCATCTGCAATAGGCAGGTGAGTTTCCTCCCTTCAGCCTCACCTGGAAGCCTGCCCCTTCTTTGGTGTTATCTTCAACTTGGCATGTCTTTCTAGAAGGCACCATTACATGTAGCCTTCCCATCTGAAAGCTCAGCTCCACCCCACTGAGATGGGCCACGCAACAGGGCAGCTCCTGACGGAGTCTGCTTTATTGGAGAACCAGCCAGGGGGTTAATACCAGCAGACTAGAGGATTGAGGAAGAGGGCTAGCGCCAATTAATTGGTGAGATAGGGGCCTTGTAAATGCAGGCTCTTGCTCCAGGCCTGATAGGTCGTTAATTGGAACTGCACTCACCTCCCTCTCCTCTCACCCCTACATAAACACATCCCCCTAAAACACATCCATCCAGCCAGGAGACTCACTTGTTTGCTTCTCCCTGAAGCAATATCTCTATTAAATTCAAATCCTGCTTCTTAGGTGTTCACTTCTAAATTTTGACCTGGCCCAGGACCACAGGAAGTCAAGCTAGGCACCTAGGATGGAAAATCTAAGGAAGCACTCACTCTCAGGTGCTGCCCCTGCACTTGCTCAGCCCCGAGAAGGAGTGCCTCCTTAAATGTTGTGCCCTAGGCACCTCCCTTGCCTCACCCCAGTCCCAGACCTGGCTTTGACCCAAATGTTTTAAGCAGATGATCCTTTAATACAGAATGCAGGGAGTCCCCTCTCCCCGCCCAAACCTTCCCTGCGGTCTTTCTGCTGTAGAACACTGAAATGTTTGGTTAGTCCATATCTGTATGCCCCCACCCCCTACAATAAGAGCTACTGTTTGTTGAGTTTGGTTTATGCTGGGTTCTGAGCGAGGTCTACTCTTGATTATTATTTATCATTCTTTCCATAACCCTATGAGGTTGGCGATGTTATCCCAGCTTTGCAGAAGAGAAAAGAGGCTACAAGAGTTGTTCTTTGCCCAACAAAGAGGCAGAGCCAGAATTTGGCTCAGATCTGTCTGATACCCCAGCTGTACTGATTGAGCTGCTCTTATACCCAAGAGAGCATCTACCACGCAGGGAAAGCTACTGAGTTTCTCAATGGCAGGGGATTGAGTGTAGGGAGAGGCAAGAAAACAGAGCACCCAGGTACCCAAGAAAAGAATATAGAGAAGAGATTCTGGAGGTAATGCAAAGGGAAGGTCAGAGAAACTCCATTCTCCAATTCGACCTGTTCACAATGGGCTTTATGCGTGACCCTGGCTCTAGGTGTGGGCCAGAGAGGATGGTACTGGGCCAAGCTGAACCTCCATGGATTTCTTTGGCAGGGGGTAGCCTCTGCTGTGCTCATCCCACCTGTCTGGACCTCCCCTCTGTCTGGCAGCTGTGGGGGCTGGTAAGCTTGATGTTTGTAGCTAGGCCTGGACCAGAGAAGTACCCATCCCCCTGGCTTTGCTCTACACTCTCTTGGTGCCCACTTGCTGTCCTTCCCTCCTGGATACTTTTTTCCTCTTTTTTCAACCAGCAAAATTCTACTTCTTCCTCAAGGTCCACTGCAAGAATAACCTCTCTAAAAAACTCTTTAGCCTTTCACTGTCCCCCTTACCTTCAGCAGAATGACATGGTTCTCTGTTGTCCTAGGTCTTCATTCTTCCGGTTTTGTAGGATCACCTATTGTAGGGTTGTTTGTCTCTGGAGGCGGGTCAGTTTCTGATCCATTATGAACTCCCAAGGGCTTGCTTCAGTGCTCCCCTGCAGTGTTCCTGGGATGCCATGCACAAATCTGGGGTTTCTTTTATCACCATCCTAGAGAATGTTGTTTTTTTTTTCCCCCAGTAAAGTTGTTTCAAAGAATCAAATCACATAGAAGTATATAAAGTGGAAATTGAAACTCCTTTTCTCTCTCCCAAGTCCACTGCCTAGTGGTGTCTACTGTTGAGTCTAATACTTCTTCTTCCACAAGTTTCTGTACACAAACACAAATGCACAGACTTACATTCCTTCATAGATACATTGCTTTGATTCCCCCCCCCCATTAGCATGTTCAAACTATGCATACGTTTTGCAGGCTCCCTTTTGTGCTTAGTGCTGTCTGGTTTCGGGTCTATTGTAGTGCACACAGGATTGTCTCAGTTGTTTAATAGCTACATGTAGATGGACCGTCATTATTAAACGTCTTCTGTTGGTGCATATTTGGGTTGTAATAGCCGTTTCTGGTATGAACTTTCTTATACTAAAACATTTGCACATTTGAGTAGGTATGTTATGGGTTGGAGTCCTACAGATGGAGTTCCTGGGGAAATAACATGTGCCTTTGGATTTTGGAGGATACTGTAAAGTTGCTTTCGAGGAGGCTGAGCAGGTTTTCTCTTTAAACCATGAATGGGAATGCTGCTCCCCCACTTCTACACCAGAGCCTCACAATGCTGCATATTACCATCTTTAAAACTTCGCCATTGTGAGCGGTGAAAATGAGATTTAATGGCTCTTTTGGTTCACATTTCTTTCATATATTAGCAAAGTGAATTTTATGATATTTATTGCCAATAGTATTGCCTGTTCATGTCCTTTGTCTATTTTCCTTTTGGACTCTGTCTTTTCCAGTTGATTGCTAAGAGTTCTTTTTCTATTGTGTAAATTAGACATTTATTTGTCATATGGGTAGGGAATATTTTTCCCAGTTTACCTTTTCACTGGATTATTATTATTATTTCATGGATTATTTATCAATGAAAGCCTTTTTATAAGTAAATATATTTTTTTAAAAATTCAGATGTTCTTCACTGTAAAATAAGAGTATAAGCTTTGAACTTGGATCTGAGTTCAAACACAGACCACACAACTTACACTGTGAAGTTGCATTAATCCTTTAACATGTCTGAGCCTCAGGGTCCTCGTCTGTTACTTACCAGTAATACTGGGATTAAAGGAGACGATGGCACACAGAAAGCATTGACTATAATGGACAGAATTACAGAGAACCACCTCTGGACACAGAAGAAGGCTATCTTCTTATCAGAAGAAGGCAGTTCAATGCTGCCTCACCCACTCTGCTACCCTACTGTGGTTCTTCTCTAAAATGCTCCTCCGTTCTCTGTGGATACAGGGACTGGTTCCCCCAAAACAGGCTCCTCCTTTGCCTTCCCCGGGGAAAAGCCAGGTAGAATGATTCTGGCTGTCTCCTTGATTAATAGGGAAGGTGGAAAAAGAAGGCAATCCCTGAGTTCAATGTCTGTTCCACTGGCCAGGCCATCTGCCACCCGACACAGGTCACCCCAGATCCTCCCATTTGCATTCCTGAAATTTGTGGAACTTACAGATCAGTTTGGTAGGTTTTTATTTAGTTTTGAAGGTGTTCAGTCCCTCTTTCACTCAGACTAGTAATTTCAGGGGCTGTATTATAATTTCAAGATGTTGCTTTAGAAGTCCTTACAAAACATTTAGCCTTGAATTGCCACTTAAGATTATTGCAGGGAATTAGGGCTTTATGGATCACAAATGTGACAATAGATTGAGAACACAGCTTCTATTGTGACTAAATGAGGACAAAGAGTGAAGAAGTGTTAAGTACACAGCCACTTTTTGTGTGGGCGTCAGGGAACCCAGGGAAATTGTGTCCCCTCTGGAGGAGCAGGGCTGGCTTGGGCTGGGCACTCAGGACAAGGATGTCCATCCTGGATCAAGGGGCACACAGAGGCCCTCCCTACCTGAGTGGCATTTTAGTTGGGCTGTGGGGGTGTTGGAGCACAGACTCTGCAGCCAGGCTGGGTTGTCTGGTCATTGCTCATCCCACGCCCATATCTTTATGTTTATATTTATCTTTAACATCACCCTTGCCCAGCCTTACGATGCCTTAAATGGCCAGCTTCATTCAATGTCAGGCCTTTGAGGGCCCCATGGAACTGTGGGCTTTTATAAGTTGGGAGGGAGGCCAAAGGCATCAATAGCCCTTGGGAACAGGCCCGAGAGGGCCCTGCCTTTGTGTGTCTCTTTGGTTTAGGGCAGAAGTCCGCCAACAGTGCCTGTGGGGCTCCCCGGGAGTCTGCAACTGTTTCAGCCAGAGGGACACCCCAGTGACATGGCAGCCACCTACCAGATAGAGTGCCCACTGTGGGCTGTGGCCCAAACCTCAGCAGTCCAGCCTGGAAAATGGGCTCCCAATCCACAGGCCTGCTTGCAACATTTATGTCACCTGCTTCTGCTCTGAGATGCTGGCTGCTGCATCCAGCCAAGTGCTTTTCCAGGGTGTTGGATTCTTGATGTAGGTTCTGCAGCCCAGTAAGCTTTCTTCTTGACTTGAGGCCAACTCAGCCCAATGTGAGGTCACTGAAGGTCACTGGCTGGCACACGTAAACCCTCGTACGTGTAGGGCTCAAGGCTTCCTTACAGTGGCACTAGGACATGTGTACTCAGTGAGCAACTGTGATGGCAGCAATTTCAGGCACTGGGCTAGATTGCTGAGAAATCCAGTAGAAGATCCAGCAAGTGTGAGCAATGTTCCTGCAGCAGGTTTATTCTGTGCTTGGTAGGTGTAAGAGGCACCTGGTCTCCAGGCACTGGCACTCCCATGAGGTCCCAGCAGAAAGGGGCAGCTAACCTCCTCGCCTCCAGCCTCCAAAGGCTGGACCCTGTGGCAGGCAACTGTATCCCCATTTTATAGATGAGACACAGAGTTCCAGGAAGCCGGCCAGGTGGTACACAGGCTAGAGGGAGAAAGCCCGAGGGCTCTGCCACTTTCGGTATCCTAGCCCCTCTCGATGATCTGTTTTCTGTCTACTAAGTGGGTTGAATGAGCCCCAGATTCCAAGGTTATTGTGAGGACTGAATGCGTAAGGACCCATGCTGGGACTTGGAGCAGTCACCTCCGTGCTGAGCCTGGCCTGCTGCAGGCTCTAGCAGCTTCAGGCCCCATCCCTTGCCCTGGTGACACCACTGTGTGGGAGCCCACTGTGTGGCCGATGCCTTCTCCAGTGGGAGTGGAGGGAAGGGGCCGACGCCTTTCCCCACTATGAACGCGTCCCATCGCATAACAACCCTGGCATGCTTGCCCTCTGATCCTTCCACTGCCCGTTCACAAGATGCCCTGCTTCCCCTCCTACCCTCTTCGTGGGCCAGAGTCCCATTGCCCTGGGTGGGGCAGGGAAGGGCACAAGGCATGCTTGGTGCCGATGGGTTCTAAACTAATGGATGACTGAACCATGCCCCATCCTTTCAGCCCTTGATCAGGCTTGGTGGAGCTTTGCCCCCGTCGTCAGAGGACTGTGTGCTGCTACCTACTTGACTGCACATGTCCTTCCAGGACAGGGACAAGTTCTGCTCACTCTACACTCTGCCATCCCAGTACAACTGTCTGAAGAGGACCCTGGGGCCTGTGCCCGGGACGCTGCTCTTAGGTCGCCTGAGCCAGCCACCACTGATGTCCTGGGGCCTTGGGAACCCTTAAGCACTTGGTGCCAGAGGCCAGTTGCCCAGCGGGACATTTCTCAACAAAGAGCTTCCCAGATGATGGGGACTAAGTGGTCTATGCACGACCCCTCCCCCGACAGAGACAGGAGGTCCCAGCTACCTACACAGTTGGTCCCGACATAGCAGCGGGGCCTCAGATGAGTAAGCCCTTCGCACTGGAGGCCCCCTCAGGAGGGCTCCTGATGCTTCATACCAGGGTGTCTCAACGCTACTTGGTATATGACACAGCCATGCAGGGGACATTCTGGGGAGGGAGGGGGCTCCACTACCCACTCAAGCATCTCCTCCCGCCTTCCCCACTTCTGCCTTCTTTCCATTGCAATTTCCTGGGACTGTGAAGCTCAGAAGCCACACTGTCCCCAGGCTTGGTACAAACACTGTCCTACAGTGCCCACATGTCACCTCTAGCGGGACCCATGTAGCTCAGAGCCTGTCCTTTCTCCTGGGATGGGATGAGTTTATTCTGTATCAGACAGGGATAGCATGGCACGGAGATGACTGCTTCTACAGGAAGTCCTTCCTGCCCATCTCCCAGTGTCTCCTGGGGCCAAATTTCCTTTACTTCGCCCATGCCCAAACACTCCCATCACTCTTCTATTTTCTTATTTCTGTCTCCATCAGCAATGCATCCTATTTAAATCATCAAACCACAGCCTTTACATTTTTGATAGGTCCACTCTCCAGGGAAATTTGGAAAGTTCTACTGGGCATCTCTTCTGCTCGAGTGGTTTTCCTTTGGCCCCAGCCCCCGGAGGCCCTGTCCCGTCTGCTCCTGGAAGATTCCCAAGTTCCAGATACCCATCTGGAGTTGGCTGGCCGAAAGCTGGTCCCTGAGCTCAGGTGAATTCCATAGCTCATTACCGAAGTGTCTCGCAGAGAGCAGGTTAAAAGGGAAAGAAGAATGTCGTTGGTGTTGCCACCGATTTCCCTGACTAAGGGCTCACGGCTCCCTGTGCCCAAGGACTAAGCCGACCAGGCAGAGACGGCCAGTCGCACATTTGACATGTGAGAAGTATTGCTTTGTTTTGTTGTCTAATTGAGTCATTCAAAGGTGGTTTTGCCAACACCACTGCCAGCTCTTTAGGGCCCACCTACTGCAATACTTGCCCAGTTTCTGTTTTGGGGTACAGATAGGAGCAGCTGGGGTGCAGCAGAAGAGGCAAGAATGGTGGAGAGAGAGACCCAGGATTGAACCCTGGCTCCTGCCCCTCTAGATAGTTGCTTTAGACAAGTCTGTTTTCTGTCAATTAAGTGGATTGAATGATTCCCAGCTGCCAAGTTTATTGTGAGGACTGAATTCTTAAGGACCCACCTGGGACTTGGACCAGTCAATCCTTCATAGCCTTTTGGTTCCCTCATCTCAGATAAAAAGGCTTCTTGTCATTTTCAGCCCCTTCCATGGGATGCTGGGATGCTGGTGTTAATGAGGTCATGTCACAGAGCTCAGGCTCAGGTGAAAGGGAAATGCATGGAGAGGACCACTCTCCCACCCAACTCTGCCCAGGCTCACTGGCCTTGTCAGGTCGCCAGTGAGCAGGGAGGACTCCTGGCTGGGGAGAGTCCTTTGAGAGGCTTGCCAAACCACCCAGAAGGCAGCGGATGCCTGTTGGACAGGTGAGAACTCCTCAGCATGGACTCCATACATGTGGAAGAACCCAGCACCCCAGACTCCAGGCTCCAGACACTTCCAGGAAATCCTGAAGGAGAATCAAGGGAAAAGTAAATAAGGGAGAGTGGGCGGAATCTGGGGGACGACCAAGTTGTGTAGGTGCTGCTTCCAAAGGCAGGGATAAAGTAAAAGCTTCTAAAGGAAGCTAAACTATTCCCTCCACACCTCCTCCCTCCAAAGAGAGGAAGGCAAGAATGATTTAGTGCATAAGCCCTCGTCTGGAAACAGAGGCTTGGGGGCAGATTTAGTCCTGGTTCTGCCACGAACTAGCTGTGTGACATTGGGCGAACTTCTTAACTTCTCTGGATTTGCTTTCCTCGTTTATAAAATGAGAAGATCGGATGAGATGTTGTTTGTTGTCTCTTATAGCTCTAAAAACTTCTGTGTGTGTTTAAGTAAAAATCCCAGAGCTCTGACTTTTGAGATGGTTTTTAAGACGGGAAACCAGCACAGTTTCCTTAGGAAGGACTCTCGTTCTTTCTGCTTCTGCCGGGGAAGGCTCTAGAATGATGGGAAAGCCAGAAGCAGCCTGGCAGCGGAGCTGCAGTAGAGGAGCAGCTCAAGCCTCTTCTACCTCCCAGGAAAGGGCTTGATTTATATCTCAATACCATGAATGAAAGGAGCCAAGAATAAGCAGCATGACTCTATTAATGTGATAGAGCCCCCATGACAAAATACCATGAACAGGGTGGTTTAACCAACAAACATTTATTTTCTCACAATTCTAGAGGCCGGAAGTCCAGGATCAAGAAAACAGTAGGTTTTGTTTCCCAGGAGGTCTCTCTGTTTGGCGTGCAGCCCACTTGCTGGCTGTGCCCTCACGTGATTATCCCTCTGTCTGTTTTGTCTCTGTCCTGGTTGTATTGGATTAGGGCCCACTCTGATGACCCCATTTTAACTTAATTACATTCTTTAAACCCTATCTCCAAGAACAATCACATTCTGAGATACGAGGGGTTAGGGCTTCAACATATGATTTGTTTGGGTGGAGGGGGGTGGGACACAATTCAGCCCATAACAGAGACCATTACATTTATTGTCCGTGCTGGAATACCTTTTTTTAAAAAAGTATTTTTGAATTTATAATTGAAGCATAACATGCATAGTGAAAAGTACCCATATGGTAGGTTTACAGCTTGAACACATTCACACATTCGTAAGCAGATTAAGAAACAGAGCATTAGCAGTACCCCCAAATCTCCCCTTATCCCCTTGCACTTATCCCCCCAAAGGGAACCAACTTCCTGACTTCCAACACCATGCATTAGCTTTTCCTGTTTTTGTACTTTGTATATACAAAATTACATGGTATGTAAGTTTTTGTGTCTGCCTTCTTCACTCAACATTATGTTAGTGAGATTCACTCATGTTGTAGGGTGCAGATGTATTCTGCTGTTTCTCACTGCTGTGTGTAATGTATAGTATCCTATTGTGCGCATATTTCACAATTTACATATTCTGCCACTGGTGAGCTTTTGTGTAGTTTCCGGTTTGGGACCGTTATAGCCACAGGTTGAGGCGATACTGGTAACATGTCTTTAGATGGACGTATTTTATGCATTTCTGTGAGTGTCTACCTGGCAGTGGAGTCGATGGGTTGTAGGGTGTGCATATGTGCAGCTTTGATGGAGACTACCAAATCCTTTTCCATAGTAGTTGGACCAATTTACACTCCCACCAGCTATGAGAGGATGAGCGTTCCAGTTGCTCCATATCCTTGCCTACACATGTTTTTGTATTTCCATGTGTTTTTATTTTAGCTATTCTGTGAGTGTGATAATTTCAGATTGTGGTTTTGATTTGCATTTCCCTGATGTTTCATGATGTGGGACATCTTTACATTTGTATAGTCTCTTTTGTGAAATGCCTGTGCAAGTCTTTTGCCCATTTTTTCTTACTGGATCTTCGGCTTTTGTCTTGTTTTGTAGGAATGTTTCATATATTCTCTGAGTCCACTGCTGATTCTGGAACAATTCTGAGAGTAAAAGGAGGGTGCTAATGATAAATAAGCTGGATCAAGTGTTGGATCTTGGTTGTAAACCAAGATCATCCCAGGCTATTTGGACAAATTCAAGTGATCAGCACACAGTGTGTTCCAGTTTTAACAAGATTTAAAAAGGCCAATATGAAGGCATCAAGGGCTCATGGAAAAAACATTTTTGAAAAGCCCTGTTTATAGTACACAGCTTTGCAGGGCCCTTAATTCCATCTTTTCCCTCACCTTTCTGAAGATGTTTGTTCACCTTAAGAGTCCAGTATTGGGATGAATTTTTATTCCATTGTGATGAAAGCTGATCCAGTTTTCAGCTTTCCCTCTTACCACTTCCCTTAGGTTCATTAAATTTCTGATATTTTTGCTTAGCATTGTGATCTCAAGATCCACCCATGTTGTCACAAATGACACTATTTCATCTTTCCTTATGGAAGAATAGTATTCCATTGTGTATATATACCACATCTTCTTTATCCAATCATCTATTGAAGGACACTTTGGTTGTTGCCATGTCTTGGCCACTGTAAATAAAGCTGCAATGAACATCGGAGCACATATATCTTTTTGGATAATTGTTTTCAGATTTTTTGGGTAGATACCCAGGAGAGGGATTGCTGGGTCACATGGTAATTTTATTTTTAATTTTTTGAGGAACCTCTACACCGCCTTCCGTAGCAGCTGCACCAGTCTGCATTCCCACCAACAGTGTATGAGGGTTCCTTTTTCTCTGCAGCCTCTCCAACACTTGTTATCACCTCCAATAAACTTTAATTAAAACAAAATTCTGATAGTCCCACCTCTAACTTTATTAATGAAGAAACAAATTTTGAATGGTTAAATGATACCGCCAAGGTCACACAGCTGGCTAGTATGGAGCTGGGACTAGAATCTAAGGCTGCAGTGTATTCTTGGAAGGCATTTTGGTAAGTACTCAATATTTAAATCAACCCGTAAATACCTTGGATTGTGTGCAAGGCAAATGCAAAGCATGAATATATGTTGAGATATTGGGGTGTGGAGGGAAGACAGTGACCTGTCAGTCAGAGACTCAGTACTTACCCTCTTTTCTCACTGGCCAAAAAAATAAGACTCCACTGGGAAGACTTTGATATTTCTTCTAATTCTAAGTTCTGTATCCAAAATACCTCGTATGAGGGAACAGAAAGGGTAGCTGTTTTGTTGTTGTTGTTGTTTTTCAATAGGAAACAAATAAATAAGTATAGATTTTCTATGAGAGGAAAGGATTGGGTTGCTTTAGTTAATAAAGAGAAAGGAGAGAAATCAGACTTCAAGTAGGTAAAGTTCCGGTGTTATGCGTGGTGGAGGATGGCCACTGCGCTCTTATTTCAAATGGGCAAAAGAAAATGTTTATTTACAGGAGGAGGGGTTTAGGTTGGACCTGAGAGACTGACTGATGTTACTTTAGGAGACTGAAGAATCTTCTCTGCAAGTCACTAAATTAAATACATTTATATAATTGGGATTATTATGGTTGGAAGTAAGAGAACAACACATTCAAATTGGCTTCAGCAAAATAAAATAAGAAAACATATTTACTAGTTCATGTAAGTGAAAAGTCCATGATGTGCAGAATACCATGCTTGAGGCAGAGTGGTGGCAAAAATACTACTTTGTCATTCCCTCGAACCCAGGATTCTAGGAAACGTAGGAAGGGGAATAACATTTGTTGCATGTCAATGTGCCAAGTGTTGCCCTACAATCTCATTTCATATTCTAATCATCCTGTAAGGAAGATATTAATTTCCCAGTTTTGCAATCAAAGAAAAGGATGACAAGAAGGTTAAGTAAGTTGCTCCTCAGCCACACTATTAGTCAGTGAAGGAGCCAGTTCTCAGCCAAGGGGTCCTGATCCTGAAACCGCCCTCCCTACACAGTGCTGCCTTCTAAACCAGGGCTTCCGTGCCTAGAGTGTTACGAGTCATAAATGTAAGAATTGAAAGAAAGACTTTGGAGAAAGGGGGAAAAAAGGAAAGAAAGAAAGACTTTGGCTGTGGGAAAGGGGAAAGGGGTCTGGCTTGGTCCTGCTCATTTCCTAGTAGCTGGCCAGGTGAATGACCTTGGCTGAGTGAATGTCTTGCCCGCTCTGGCTCTCCCTTTCCTCATGTATAACATCAGGGTAGGGGAGGGCAGACGAATCTGTAAGGTGCTCCAAAGCCAAGTGTGATGAGCCTGTGATCAGATGAAGAAGAGCGCCTGTCTGTGCCAGCTCTGGCCTAGGCAGACACATGCTAAGGGGGCTCTGGATTATATTTCGGTCTTCTGACCATGCTCAGTTCCAACACGTACCAGGCTAAGCTGGCCCCCCATGCCCAAGTTCTCCTGCTGCTCTGTTGCTTCCCCCCAGCCCCACCCTTAGATGGATCTTTCAGCCTGTCCTCCCCTCACTGCAAACATTTCTCCTGCCGTGCCACCCTCCCGTAGAGTCTTGCCCTGGGAGCACTTATTCCCAGAGGAGTTCCAGAGTTTCCAGAGCTGATGTCCAGAGGTTTCTGCCATGCTATGCACTCCTGCTCGCCTTTCCAGTGTGGACTGGTTTGCTTGAAGGGGCAATTTGGGCTCCTGCATCTTTTTCCATCCTCCCCCACATTCAGTTCAGAAGGCTCACAGACTGTTGTACTTCAAAACTGACAGACCTGAAAATTCTAACATGGCACTAGGCAGGGCCTTAGCAGGAGAGGAAGAATCCTGTTCCTCATCCATTCAAGTCCAGGAGATGGTTTTCCTGGGAAAATATGGGGCCTCCCTCTGCCCTCCTGCCCGGTCTCTATCTAGGTTCTGGAATAACTTGAAGCACCTCTATTCTATGCACATCTTTCTGGTGCAGAGTTGGGAAAGGTGGTATCTGATTTCTCTCCTAGAAGTCTGCAATCATTTTTCTAATTATCACTGCCCTAAACAATAAGGATGTGTGTGTGTGTGTGTGTGTGTGTGTACACACACACACACACACACACAACAGGATTCCACTTTAGTCAGAAATGCAGGATGGGACTAGGACTTTGGCACTTATTTTAATGAGACTATTATTTTTTAAAAGTTTCAATAAACATGTATTGAGGCCCTACTGTGCTTTAGACTAAGCAGAAGTTGATGGCTGGGACATGGGCCTTGCTCTCCAGCTCATAGTGAGCCAGGCATAGAAATTCATCATTAAAATAATGTGGTTGTGCTGTCATGGAAGCGAGGACAAGGCCTGGGGATGTGTCATTTCTTTGAACAGTCGGGGAGCCCTTCCCAGAGGAGAGCATACTTCAGGTCGTATGAGTTTCCGGGAGTCCTTCTTGGTCAGGGACCTAGTATATCCTGGAAACGTGAGTCATTTGGAAAAGCTGCAGATTGGAGTTCAGGAGAGGAGTGATGACAAGGCTCAGAAAACAGACAGCAGCTAGGTGCTGAAGGGCCTGAATGTGATGCTAAGAAACTGGGACTGGAGCAAAGGTCACAGGTCAACTGGATATCTAATATCTGGTTAAAATGGAGATTCTGACCAGCAGGTCTGGGGTGGGGTCTCAGAGGGGCCTGAGAGTCTGCATTTTAAACAAGCATTCATGGGATGGCACAGACCATACAGGACTTTACGTGAAGGAATGATTATAATCCCTTGATTTGTGTATCTGAAAATACTAAAAAGCATATTGTCTAATTTGTATAATATTCCTTTGAAGTGTGATTTATATCACCCATCATTTTTTGATGAAGATCCTGGAGTACAGGGAAATTGAATAACCAGAATGTTATAGCTGGAAAGGGCCTCAGAAATCTAAGTCAACTTTTCATTTTGCAAGCAAGGAAACTCTTATGTCATCTCCGAGATTGTTCCAGGTCTGAAAGTCAAAGTTACTCACAGTTATGCAGGTCCTTCAAGACAAAGACTGGATAAAAATCTTCAGTCTATCCTAGGAAAGGTCCCAGGCTTGTCTCCCTCTCTCAGCTAAGCTCTGGGAGAGGGTGCAGGATTAGATTTCTGGAAGAAAAGGTTGAAGACATGGAGACGTGATGGTAGGGTGACGTACTTGAATTTGTGAATGTCTTGATTGGAAGGTCCCAGATTTTAGGCTTTTTGTGTTCCACTCATTTTTTTTTTTTTTTGTAACCTGAACCAAATCAAGTTCAATGTGATGCATGCCACCCTTTTCATCAGTAAAAACAGGGCTAGCCGTCCCCCCCACCCAATCTACCTCTCTACCTGGTTAGGAATGTCACATTGGCAGGACTTCCCACATGTATTGTAGATTTACCATGGGTCACCGTTCCAGGCACTGCAGACATAGAACTGGGCAGACGAAGCCCTTAACCCCATAGAACACGCATGTCTGAGAAGATTGACATGAAAGACACACATTCAAAGTTAAATATGTCCAAATGTACAGAGCACGGCCAAGAATATGGGGCAATGGGGGCTTATAACATGGGGCTCAAACAGCTTTCCAGAGGAAGTGGCATTTCAGCAGAAAAATGAAATGAATGAATAAGAACTAGCAAGGTGAGGAGAAGGGAGACTGGCTGAGTATGGGCCCTGGGCAGGAGGAAGTTGGCAGGCTCCAGCAAGTGAGAAAGGCTTAGGAGTTCAGAGCAGACATGGCAATCAGGGAGGGTGGTACAAGGAGAGACTGAAAGAATGAGCTAAGTAGATCTTGTAGCACTTGTTAAGGATTGGGGACTTGTTCTAAGGTCAATAATAAGCCATTGAAAGGTTTTAAGCAAGGGGGTGACATGAACTTTATAATTTAATAAGATGATCCTGGCTTATGTGTGTGGAGAATGGCTTGGGTAAGAGTAATTTTGAACAAAACCAGTAAGGAAGCTTCTGCCTAGTCCAGGCATGACATAATGGCATCCGCAATTCAGGGGGTGGCAGTGGAGATGGTGAGAAGGGGACAAATTTTGGAGGTATACCTGACAGGCTTAGGGATTGACTGAAAATGTGGGAGTAAGGGGGAGGAAGTAGAGCAGGACAACTTGTAGGTTTCCAGGTAGAAAATCTCAGTGAGCGGCAGTAGAGTTTATTAAGAGTGGGAATAGTGGAGAGAGAGCAGGTTTGGGTGGGTGGCTGGTCATTAATTCAGCTTGGACATATCCCATTACAGGTGCAGGTGAGCTCTCCAAGCCATGAAGTTGAGTAGGCAGTTGGCTGTAGGGGTCTGGCGGTGGACGTCTCCTGAGACTGGCAACACTGATTTGGGAATTGTATCTGCCTAGGGATGGAATTTCAAGTCAGAGGCATGGAGGAGGTGCCCAGGGAGAGGGAGTGAGGAATTTAGAGAGGTGAGAACAGCATCTGGAGGTGCTCTGCCATTTGAAGCTCAGCCAGTGAGATAACAGATGAGGAATAATCTTAAAAATAATTAAATCAGGATGTTATTGTTGGACTGGATTTACTATGTATAATAATGTGCATCTCTGACAGTCACTGCTGCACTTGGATAGGGGAGATTATAATTAATGTTCCCAAATCTGCAAGACTATATCCTCAAAGTTCTTTTTGCCCCTATTAAAAGAAAAAACCCACCAGGAGGAAATTCTTATCATGTCATGCAACAGGAATTTCATTTTCAAATCATGAACAGGAAGGCATCCTCATCTGATTATTCTCATACAAAACCCTATCTTAGGAGCTTGATACCATCTCTTCAACTTTCCTGACAGCTTCACGGATGTCATTTGAGACCTTCAGCTCTAAATCAAAAACAGTGTGAGCCGGGCTCCTACGTGAACCCCTTTGATATCTCTCCCATCAACTGATTTCATTTTTTGCCTTCTGTCCTGGTATTTGGCTGTAGATTGTTCCAGGAATTTCTTTGGTAACTTACATGATATGAGTAGATAATGGGAAACTGAACTCATTTTTTAATTTACTTTGAAACCAGATTCTAGATTGGATTTATGCGGAGGGGAAGAGCCAGCCCATGATGGGTAAGAATAGTCTTCAACTGTTAATTTAAATGAATTTTCATAGGAAAGTGTCCTTCCACAAAACTCTTCCTATGCATGGGAGTGGCGGTGGGGTAGAGGTTATTTCCTTCCACAAAATAAATCCAATCAAAAGCAGACATTCTGCAGCAGTCTAGCCTGCCACACTCCTATTCAAAGCTAGTTTGCAACTTTGGATTCCATCAAGCTTTTCTCTTAGTAACAGCAAAGTTTTTTGTGTTCACCTTAAATGAAAAAAGGCCCTTTCAAGAGTGATACCTTTCCTTGTCATAGAGATGTGTGTGTATGTTTTTTTTTGGGGGGGGAGGGGTCTTTATTTTTTTCACAGCTGAGATTCTGTTCTTCACCATAACACTCATAAGAAGATACTTATTTCTGAACTTAACAGCTATTTGAATTGAAATGTCTTCACTTGAATTTGAGACTCAGAAAGCATTTGATTTTTGATCCTCTGAGGGGTTCCCCAGTGGAAGGCAGGCAGCTGGAGCAATGTGTCGAAAAGCATGGACTTGACCAAGCTGTCTGGGTTTACCTTCTGGCTCTGCCCTTGTCAGCTGTAAGTTTAGTCAGGTCATTGAACCTAATCACACCTCAAATTTGTTATCTGTATAATAGCAATGAAATTAAGGAATGGCTATCTATGTGGGCCTTATTGTAAGGCTATTGCTATTGAAATAAGCAAGTGCAAGTTAAGTGCTTAGAGAGTGTCTGAAATATATATGCACTACATTAATTCTAGCTGGCATTACCTCTAGGCGGGCACCTGATTGGACTGTGTAAGGAGTAGTATGGGTTACTAGTCATCAATCGCTGTTATGCTCAGTGCTTTATGTGCTTGTATCTTCTTTAGCTTTTCTTACAATGAGTCCATGAGGTGGATGCTATTATTTTATCCGTTTCACAGAGATGTAAGTCAGTGGTCACACAGCTGGGAAATAGCAGGGCTGAGTGAGATGCAATCCTAGGTCTGTCTGACTCCAAATTGCAGTCCTTACTCCCTCTGTAACACAGAGCCTGTGGTTACGTGGCCATAGGGACTGGGTGAGAGTGTGGGTGTGCACCCAAGGGTGGAGTGAGGATGTAGGAAAGAAGCAAGGGTCAGGGTCATTGGCAGTGGAGGCCTTCTTAGCCTGGTTAACCAGATGATCAGGCAGGTATGTCCCTTGTCATTCCTCCTAGAGAGGAATTGTGTGGGGATGGGGAGTTGGGAAGGTCCTCAGGGCTCCCGTCTTCCTGGAATTGGGAGTTTTTCCTTCTTCTTTCAATCTTCTATCAATTGGCTCCTCTGTTACAGACTCTACTTCTTATCTCTGTAGTTCCTTTAAATCCCAACTACCTGTGTGTGTGTGTTGGGAGAGGAATAAATGAGTCAACATCTTAGGGCAAAGTAGTGGGAGCCCCATTTCTAGGTAGGAACAAGAATGGTGGCCTGGAAATCAGGAGACATCAGTCCTGGTCCTCTCTCTGCTATTGATTAGCACGATAAACCTGGTAAAGTCACGGAATCTTTCTGGGCCCTAGCGGTGAATTTAGGATTGGGAGGTATCTGACATCTTATGGTTCTAGCAAGACTTCTCTTAGATCTGTGACCTTTGGGAGCTATCTTGGTGGCAGTGAGGATGGTGGTGAGGTGGTAGAGGAGGTGATGGAGATGTAGGTGATGGTGGTGAGTTATGGAGATGGAGATGATCGTGGAGGTGGCGATGGTCATAACTATGAGCCCTTCCATGGCAGCAGGCACTGTACTTAGCACTTCACAACCATTATCTCATTTAATCATCCCAGCAGCACTTGTTACCATGTTTCCCCAAAAATAAGACCTAGCTGGACCATCAGCTCTAATGCATCTTTTGGAGCAAAAATTAATACAGTAGTACCTTGGTTTTCAAACATCTCTGTTGACGCACATTTCGGTTTAAGAATGCTGTAAATTTTATGGATCTATGGTATCATCAGATAGTAATATTCATGCTAAATTTGCAGTTTTAGGAGTTGATTTTAAAGGTCTGGAACGGATTATTCCATTTTGCATTACTTTCTGTGGGGAAACCGTGCCTCAGATTTCAAACGTTTCAGAACTCGAACGGTCTTCTGGAACGGATTACATTTGAAAATCGAGGTACCACTGTATAAGTCCCGGTCTTATTTTAATATAAGACTGGGTCTATAATATAATAAATATAATATAATATAATATAAAATTAATATACTATACTATACTATACTATAATATAAAATATAATAATGTAATACCAGCTCTTACATTAGTCTTTGCTCCAAAAGATGCATTAGAGCTGATTGTCTGGCTAGATCTTATTTTTGGGGAAACACAGTATCTCCATTTTGCAGATGAGCAGCCTGAGCTTTAGAGTAAAGCTGATTGTCCCTTGGTGGATGGAGTTACCTAGATCAGATAAAGGCAAAGTGACAGGTGCCAGGGAATACGTTATGGGGACATCTGTGATAGGCATAGAGCAGGGGGGGTGGGAGGGTATCAATCTGGCCATAGTTATGTTCTACTCTCCCCAAATTTTCTCACTCTACAACCAAGTTGTGAGCAGGTCGAAATTTAGGTTTCTAATTATGAGATTTCATTTTTCGGAGGCCACACAGCATACAATATATACATGGTCTCCCATCCCCTTTACCAGATACTCTTCTAAGTGCTTTCCCTTTATTTTTCTCTAAGTTTCCCTCTTGAGCTGCAGACTCCAACCCTTATGCTTTGGGTCTTGGCCTGCAGCTTCTCTGACAAAGACGAATAAGCATCTTCATGGGCACCGTGCTTTACAGGGCCCCTGTGGGGACAGAGAGCAGTTTCCAGGCTCTCGGCCTCTCGTGGAAAGGTGCTGGCTCGGCTAGTAGCTGGCCATCAGCTGTAACCAGTTAGCCAATTAGCCACTGATATAACTGCCGTGACTGCGTTGGTTGGTTGGTTGGTTGGTTGGCAGGCAGAAAAGTGGACGGCGGATTGCAGTTAGCAAGTGGGGTTGGTTGGCAGAGAAGCGGACAGCATATTTTGGATCATGTGGATCCTACTTCCTGCTTCGTGTGTTTTGCCCAGCCGCCAGCGAGATGGGTGTGCAGGAAGACCCATTGTTGGGGTACTGGAGGATGTTTGCTCCGTGTGTCTCCAACCCAGCCGCCAGCGAGAATATAATGGTATGACTCCCCTATCTAGGGCTCCATGGGTGTTCCTTTTTGGCCTCACCATATCTTGCGTTCTTATGCGGGCAGCGGGACCTGAGACCCCGCATGACACTCCACGTGACAGCCCCTGGGGTGAATTATTTGGGGACAATGTCTTCCAATATGTCTTTTTGGTAAATGTGGCTTTTCTATATACTGTCTTATCCAGTGACCCTCCTCTGTATGCTGTTTGTACCTCATAATAAATGAGTTTTTAGTATAGAGAACTCAGGACTTGGAGTAGCACAGAGGGGTGGGAAAGCAAAGCTGCTGGCCTCCGAAGGCACTTTTAGAACCTAAGACTCCTTATCCCTTGTCTAGACCTCTTGGTGTTGGGGGTTCTTGGGTTTCTTTGGCCTCGGGGTTCTGTTTCTTGCTTGAATGAGGTGATTCCTTCTTTCATTTCCCACTCTCTGCTTGTCTTCCCCTTGGGATGGAGGATAAAAAAGATCCAGGCATTAGCCCTGCATCAGGAGTGCTGGTACTGACTCCTCTGGACAGGGAAGCTGGCTTCAAATTGATTCTGTGTACATTAGATAAATGCAGGCGTGTTAAATGCCCTCCTGCCTAGTCCCTCACCTGGGACCTCCAACCCCTCCTCCCTCCTTCCCACTAACATTTATTGAGCAATTGCTATGTAAATATTTCCTGTTACATGCTGAGAACACAACAATGAAGATGGAGAGTCCTGACCTCATGGAATCTATGATCTAGTTTAGACTGTGGTGTTATGATGACAGGGGCAGGAGTAAAAGGTGCTGGTGACCTCATCATAGAGAACTTGTTATAGCCTTGTGGATGCAAGGAAGGTGTGGGACAGACTCCCAAAGAGCAGTTTCCAGGCTCTCGGCCTCACGTGGACAGGTGCTGGCTCGGGTAGTAGATGGCCATCCGCTGTGACTAGTTGGCCGTCAGCTGTAACCAGTTCGCCATTAGCTGCCTTGGCTAAGCTAGCAAGCGTGCATTGCTGTTAGCAAGTGGGGTTGGTTGGTTGGTTGGTTGGTTGGTTGGTTGGTTGGCAGGCAGAGAAGCAGACTGCAGATTGCGGCTAGTAAGTGGGGTTAGTAAGCATGGGTGGCGGATTGCGGATTGTGTGGATCCTACTTCCTGTGTCTCGCCTGGCCGCCAGTGAGACTGGGGTGCAGAAAGACCCCTCATTGGGGTACTGGCAGATGTTTCCTTTCTGCGTCTCCAACCCAGCCGCCAGAGAGACTATAGTGGTATGAACTGCCCATCCATGGCTCCGTGGGTGTTCCTTTTTGGCCTCACCATGTCCTGCGTTCTTGTGCAGGGAGCAGGAGCTGAGTCCCTGCATGACAGAAGGCTTCCTAGAAGCAGTGCCACTGCGCAGAAATGTGTAGAAAAAGAGTTGGGCAAAGCATGGACAGTTGGAGTGACAGGAGGAGAGAGGAAGGAACAGAGGAGGAGGAAGAGGAGAGGATAAGGAACATGTGGCTTAGGCAGAGGGATCAGCACGTGCAGAGGCCTGGAGAATAGAGAACAGACTGGGGGCTGCTTGTCCCATCTGGGTCTGGCCTGCCTCAGTCATTCACTCAGCGCTGGTTTTTCCACGGTCCCCAGCTGCACAGAGAGAGTGCAAGTAGAGACCTTGGGAAGGAGAGGCCAGGAGCGTAGATCTGTCTCCACTCCTAAAAAACCTGTGCTGCCTCTGCTATGTGCACTTGGCTGAGTGATGCTTCATCCAAGGGCTGCCTGGTTCCACTGGGCACTGAGCAGAGCTTGTGACCCATGCAGACACCACCAGGCTGGGAGACCCGATGCCCGGACGCCAGGGCTGTGTGAATTTGGGCACCTTGTCCCACTTCTCTGGGGATTCTGCTGGCTCCCCCAGTAGACTCATCTCTGAGGCTTTTTCAGTTTTTCAGTGCTAGCATCTTGGGCTTTTAATTCTCTACCACTTGCAGGGAACTACATTCTTTTAGAAACTGCAGTCTTTTAATGTTAGTCAGTGTTTACAAGTGGCATGGCCAATGCTGGGGTGGTCTGAGTTGATCCAAGGGAGAGGATGGCCCCGCATTCCCACGGTCTGCAGCTTCCCAAGCAGGTATAGAGGGTGTCATGGCCCTCATGACCATCACTCACTCCTGGGCTGTGTGTCCCAAGGGCAGAAGCTTTTGGCTTCACCTGAGAAAGAGCTCTGGGCTTTCGCGGCTACACCACCTGTGGGGACTATACTAGAAGTAGATTTAGAACAGACTGTTTGCATAGAAAGCCACACAGCATACAATTCAGATCCACATAGAAAAATATTTATTTAATGGGTTCCAGTTGATCATTTACCATGCATTCATTAAGGAACAGAGGCACTAAACCACAATGACGACCCTAAGTGCTGCTTATTTTGAGTGCAAGTGGCTGTCCTATAACTCCCAGACAGGAGGGCATTTTTAGAAATATATATCTGTTACTGTAGCGATTTATAGTTTTTTTTCCTTATACTGAAGCTTGTAGAGCAGAGTGAGATGGATGGAATGCTTGCTCAGCAAATTGCAAGTCATTTGGAATCTGGGTGTCTGGCCTCCATGTGGTGGCTGGAGCCAAACTGGGGACAGAGGCATTTCCTGGGTTCCATCAAATAGCTGGGGCCAGGACAGGACATCAAACCATCTGTCTTCTTGGACAGAGGCAGCCATCTGTGGCCTTTACATCATTTTAAAGCTGTGGCCTGTGCCCTTCTCTGAAGACCAAATCCCAACAGCTCTTCTGTCTTCTCCTATAGAACATATCTCAGTAGGCAAGAGGGCAAAAATGCAGATCGGTTAAAATGAAGGTCACTAAGCTGATGGGTCCCTGGGAAAGTGACCACAAGGTGTCCAGGAAAGCCCTGTCAGGGCCAGTGGATACGGGGCATGGAACTGGCTCTCAGTGGGGGGTATGTCCAGGGCACGGCCCACACCCATGTCCCTCACATCCTGTGTTGCTCCCAAAAGCCTCTCCGCTTTCCTTTCGCAAACTTGGCAATGAGTGGTGACCACGTCCCAGGAAGCCACCTGTTAGTTATTAAGGAACTTGCCTGCAGCTGGTGCATTCACCTGCTCCAAGTCATCCAAGAAAATGATGGAAAAAAGGAGAGGGCGTGTGCTGGCGATGTCGGCAAGGGCTGCATATGGCTTGGTTTTTGGTGATCTTGGGAAAAGAAGGAGGGGAGAAAGAAGGAATAAAACAGAAAGAAGAGAAAAGAGAGATGCCATTGATTTACCTGCTGGAGAAACACATAAAGAAAGAAGTGGAGGGGGGAAATGAAAGGAGTACAGAAAAAAGAAAGGGAGCAGAGAGACAAAGGAGAGAAGAAAGATGGGAGGTCGGACCAAGGGGGAGGGCTGTGCTCAGGATTGAGAGGAACTGGGGTGCTTGTCAAGGGGAGGACCTAGCGGGAGGGGATCTTAGTTACCGTCCAGACTGTGGACACTCAGACGTGATGCTTCAAAAGCAAGCGTGTGACCGGAATAGGGCCCTGCAAATGGCCATAGACCTGGGCTCTACCTCTTTGTGCTCCTCTGAACCTAGTGGTTCTCAGATTTGCGTGTCAGCCAACCGGTGGACTGTCAGGCCCCAGTCTGAGTCTGGTGCAGTAGGTCTGGGTTGGGGCCTGACATGTGCATTTCTAACAAGTTCACAGTTGAGGCTGCTGTTCCAGAAACCCCCCGTTTGGGAACCACCGTCTTAGATGTTAAGAGACTAAATCAAGGTTGTGCTGATTTGGGCTCTTGTGTTGGACAAAGTCAGTGAGTGAGATCAATGTCTTAACTGGCTTGCAGAAGCAGATTGGCAAACAAAATATATAAACTGAGAAAGTGCTAAAACCTTTTATTGGATGGATCTGTCTCTTCATGGCTCTTCATTCAACTAACCATATGCTTACTTTCCACTGGCAATTGCTATTTAAATGTCAGTTGACAAGCAGATGTTCGTCACCTTACTATATGCGAGTTAATTTATTGTCCACAAATCCTGATGAAGTGTTCTCTAACCATCCTGCTTTCCCACCTCCTCCTCCCCACCCCTCCCCTTGGTTCTGGTCACACTGATCCTTGCAGCTCTCAGAAGGTGAGCTGACATTGCATTCCTCTATCCCCTGCTCATGCCGTTTTCCAGGCTTACTCTTCCTCTTCTTTAATTTTTCTGAGTGTTCCCCCTGTGTCAAGGTCAGCTAGCCCATTTCATTGCTGCCGTAACGTTCTTCCTACACTGCTCTCATGGCTCTTTGCAGGTGGTCGGTCACCAGGCTGCAGCTGCCCCCTCCTTCTCAGCTTTTTATCATCAGTGCCTAGGAGAAGGTCTAGAATAGACTCCAGCCTATCAAGAAATGTTTGCCGAGTGAATAAACAATGTGCAGAGAACTTAAATTGGGGGCTGGGTGGGAGGGAGGGGGATGTCGAACTCCTGCTTACTGTGGTCAGTGTTAGAGAGAAGTGAGAATATCGGGGCAGGAAGTGTATGGAGAGGCTACACTAATCAGAGTAATCCTAAATCACACTCAATACCCCCTCTACATTCCCAAGATTTCAGTGATTCAGTAAAATGGAACTCCAACACCAGGTAGAGAAACAAATATTTGGGATTTCTTAAATCACACAACATATCTTTGCTTGGGGAAAGATCAAATTTCCAGATCTTTTCTGCTTAGTACTAGCTAAGCATTCTTACCTAGCAGGTGCTTATGTAAGATAGATGGATGGATAGATAGGTAAGTGGATGGATGGACGGACGGACGGACGGACGGACGGATGGATGGATGGTTACCAGGTCATTACCTGGAATCATATTTTGTTTTCTGAACACTCTTCAGCTCCCCTTTAGCTGAGCTTCAACTTCCTTTGGGAGGGAGGTGTTGTGGGGGTAGGAAATATGTGCCCCAGAGCTTTGTCATGTGTGTTCTTAAGGGACCTGTTTCTAAAACTGAGTCTGGACAGTGTTTTGAGAGGGTGTCGTGCTGACCTTAGCTGGGGTCTGAGATGGTCCTGCCTCTCATTGCATCCCATGCTGTGAATGGTCAGCACTTGAGTCTCAAACTGAAAAAGAAAACAAAACTGCATTTAAATATGATAGGCTTGTTTGTCAATCTAGGGTGGAACCCCGTATGGCAGGGTAGAGGGGGCCTCCTGCCACCCTGACCTGTGAGATCTGAGTGAATCACTTTGCCTCAGCTCCATAATTTGTAGGACAAAGGAGTTCTTTGGGGGCAGGGGAGTCTCTCTTCTGTCTCCCATTCTCTGATGTCCTCTGGGGCGCACACACATAGCCCCCTTCATTTTGAAGGTTAGAGGGGAGAAAACAGAGTGCCGTGCCAGATGTATGCATGCCAACGTGTCCCTGGCAGCACAGCTCAATGCGCTTCTGAAGACTAAACCAAGCAGGCTGACTCGAACGCGGTTACAATGTCAGGCTTCAGTGCAGGATGTTGGACATCTGCATTACTTTTGTTTTTTAAACAACATCAGTCTGCTGAGCATAAATCTGTGTCATCGCCTAATGGCTCTTGTCATTTTAGCGTAGTGATCAAGGAGGAAAAATGGAAGTGCTTTATGTGGAAAAGCAGATAAAATATGAAGGTATTTCTTAAGCCAGAGTGCAAGGCTGTCTGGAGTACAATACAGATCTATCAATAATTCAGTTAAAACTGTTTACCTGCTTTACATGACTGGGTTCAGTTCACGGATCTTCATTCAAGTTCACACTCAAGTTATTTAACTGTGGGCTGCGCAGTACATCACACAGACCAAAGCATTATGGATTTCTCCAAATGTAATACACAAGTCCAAAGTGATTGCAGCCAAATGTAAATGTAGTCAAATCTTTAATATGCTCTATTAAGGCGTGAATAAGACTTTAAAGCTTCATCTCAGATACAGAGTCGCTGGGGGTAGGGCTGAATCAGTTGCAAACAGCCAGAATAAAAACATCTTTGGACACGATATTTATCCTCAACCGTGTATCATCTCAAAGCATGAACTTTTCCTTTCTCAGATGTAAAAAGGAGCAATTACTTGTCCTTATAAAATGACAAATTCTACAAGGATGATGGTTTGGCCCTCCCTTGCCCCTACTGGAGGCTAACCTCTATTACATTGCCCACAGGCACACACCTCCCATTTATCGCTGGTTGTACCTGTATGTCCAACACTCCAGTTTCCTACTACAAAATGATCCTTCACAGCACAGGAGGAAAGACACCAGCCATTTTCCCCACCTCCAGTTGAGGGGGAGGTTGTGTGTTCCAGTAGCTCTGCTAGGTGCTTGGCACAATCTGTGTCATTCCAACACGACTGGACGAGGTTTAGAATGAGAGAGGCAAAACAGAAATTTGTGCTTTCAGAATTATTTAGACTTTAGGTAAGGTGTAGTCCCTTATATGGAAGACTTTGTGTGACAAGACTGGATAAAGCTGTTCGACACTAAGGCTGAGAATGCGCACTCAAAAATATGA
Organism: Rhinolophus hipposideros; assembly: GCF_964194185.1. Taxonomy (NCBI): domain Eukaryota; kingdom Metazoa; phylum Chordata; class Mammalia; order Chiroptera; family Rhinolophidae; genus Rhinolophus; species Rhinolophus hipposideros. The sequence continues at coordinate 15,264,547 of NC_138052.1, forward strand.
TTGGGGTCAACCTTGGTTGCGTCATCAGAATCTTAGGATGATAAATGCATTTGATGGGTGTTTGATTGGTTTGACGGGACTCTCTGGGTATGTGGCTGGGAAGGGTGCAGTTGGGGAGATGAACAGGAGGAAATAGGGAGCTTTGTGATTTTGGGGGCGCTATGAAGGATAACTTAAGCCTCTGCTGTAGCCACTAGCCAGCTATGACTGGACCCAATTGAAATGGGCTGTAAATGTAAAAGCCACACTGCGTTTCAAAGACTTAGTATGGAAAAAAAAAGATGTCATAAATAATATTAGGCTGATTATATGTTGAAACTGCCTGTGAAATGGTAATATTGGGTTAAAGAACATATTAACATTGATTTCCTGATCTCTTTTGACTTTTTGAATGTGGCTATTGAAATTTTAAAATTACAGGTGGCTTACATTATATTTCTAGTGGACAGTGCTGCTTTCCATCCACTTTACATGGTAGAATTATGGCTCAACGTTACAGGCTTGTGTTTTCTGTATTTTTCAAACTGAAAATATAAGAAACAATATTGTGTCTTTGAGAAAAAAAACAATACATATTATGGATTTTGGAGTTAGGCAAGCATGTGTCCTAATTATAGCACATGGGCAACTAACCTTCTCTGAGACTTAACTTCCCCATCTGTAAAATGAAGATAACCATTTTCATCTTACCAGGTTATTACCAGAAATGAGAAATTAGCGCAGAACCTGACAAAGGGAAAACTCAATAAGTATTCGGCATTGTTCTTGGTTATAATTTCAAGACCTGTCTGATGCCTAATCCTGGTCCGTTTCTAACTCAGCTCCTTGTTTCTCTTGTTCTCCAAGATTGTATTTGCTCTTATATCCACTTGCTTCTACACCAAGAAAGCCAAGATTTCCCTTTTTTCTCATCATTGAAGAACCCCAGATCTGGTCCCCTATGTTCTGTTCCTTGTTCAGATTAAGGTATCTCACTTGTCTACTTCAGCTCATTTCAATTTCAGAGCAAGAATTCTCTCCTGGCTAAAACTACAAACAAGGCCACAACTCTTCATTTGCCCGGTCCTTTGCCTCATACCTGGGATGTTGGTGTCCTGCCTTTTACCAAACTCTGGTTCTTTCGATGCAATGGTCAGTCAAGGATAGTTGATGCCAGGCAAAGGGGGTGAAGGTGACAGAAGTATAAGGGTCATGTAAATAAGAGATCCTCCACTGAGCCAGGAACAAAGACAGGACAGAAGAAGTGCACTCTTATAACTTCTCTCCAATTGCCCACAACCCTGCTTTCCTTCCTCAGCGTCTTTCTTCCGCTGGCTTTAACAGCTGTGCTGTGTTCAAGTCACAATAAGTACAAGGTGGTTATCACCTTTCTAGATTGATTCTTGCTGTCTGAAGTATAAATTCCCTCAACGTAGCATAGCACACGTCTAAACCCTATGCTCAATTTCCATATTCTAGGAAATAAGTCCTCAGATGAAAATAGATGGAGGTCCTTGTTCTCTGAAATTCAGTGGCAGGGAAGAGAAAACCATTGCAAACTTTGTGAAGACATATAGCTTCCCTAGGTATGCTGAGATTCCTAGCTCCTTCACAATTAATGAGATGAACCATTCAGTCCGAGCTGCAGGAGATAAAAACAAGAAATAAACACTTGGAATAGCACAGGTGACTGAAAGTGCCCATGCTTCTCAAAGCAGTGAAAAAAGCCCTCAATTTCCTCTGCGAGTATTTTTTTTTTTAATCAGAAAAATGTTGATTTTTGTTCCCATCCAGCAGCTGTAACTAGGTGATTCAGAATATACTCTTGACTTAAGGTGATCTTTTTTGCTTTTTCATCAGATAGGTATGTAACTTTGCCTGTTTTATTTTTAGATTTACTGAGTGTTCTTACGGTAGCAAACTCAAAGGAAAGAAATAAGCAAATTGATTTATATTTTAAGCTTGGGCTCAGATTGGACAGGAGAAACCCTTGGAAACTAACAGGGAGCAGATTTCCTAGGGCCCCCACAGCTGGGATTTGTGGAGGATTTGTTATTGGGGGAGGCTGGGTTATTTCAGTGTCAGAGAACACAGCTAGGGCCACTCTGCCACTAGGCAGGGGACACTCAGGCTGGTTCATGCAGGAGGGCCAACCCTGGATGCGTAAACATGGCTGTCTTTCCTGGAGCATTTTTTAAAGGAAATATTTACCATCAATCAGAGACAGGAACGGATCATTGCCTACAATCGCTTCCCTGTGGTGTCCTAGAAAATCAGAGGTTTGAAAATGTGAATGAATTTTCCTAATATTATTCAAATTTAGGAGAGGAAGGACGAAGCATTTCTAAAAATCCAAAACACGGCTTTAAAATATTAGCTCTGTATATGGAACTTACAATCTGGTGTCCTGTGCTCCCTCCCTCGACCCCTGAGAGAAGCCAGCAAATGTACTGCATATGTCTGATCTTTTTTTTTTTTTTTTTTTGCCAGGCAGTGGGGTGGTTCGTGGTCACTGTAAACTCATGAAACGTGTGGTATCAGTTGTCCGTGGTCTAATAGAATATTTTTCTGTCAGAGGTCATAGAAATAGTGACGAGTATGTAAGTCAGAATGCAAATACGTGCGCATGCAAACATGTCCATGCAGTCAACTTTTGATCTGCCTGAGGGGGGGGGGCACTGAGTCATGTCTCTTTAAGGTCTGATCATTTCTGAGCTGTTGACACCGCAGCTCAGTGCCACAAAGGTAATACGCACGTTACTGGCTGAACTTGAAGGAAGTTTTCTGTTTTCCATTGTTTTTAGACAATTGTTGTTTAAAAACATTCGAGGAGAAACAGAAGTGCTGTTGCAGACATGAACATTATAATTACAGGTGTACACACCTAGTAAATATATGTCCCCAAAACATTCTCGGTGACAACCTAGTCCTGATTTTGGTTTCCCTTGAAATTGAATGCAAGATCAGTGTCCCTAAATATGCTTGTTTGTTACCATGGGGATGCCACTTCATTTGTCTTGAAGATACCATTGAGCCTTCCTTATGCGGACATTCTTTAAAATACAAGTTTCGTCTGATATGGCTATAAGTGTGTACATCTGCTTTTTTAAAAACGAAGGCAAAACTAGATTAATGGACTACATAAAATGCTTTCTGGAGTCCCAGCAATGAAAACATCTTTTAAATTAACAGGCATCGACGGGTATAAATAAACTGTCTAAAGCATTTAATGGTCTTTCAACGCAGTTAACTCCCCCAGCCTGGAAACAGTGTTAAATTCTGTTTTGCTAGTGGCAAAAGCAGCTGTCAAATACAACACTGACAAATGGGTACCGTTTCCGGGCCCGTAAGCCCCGCACTGAGGGGCTGAGTGTTGCCGTTGCGTTCGTTGCTGCCTGTGTTGCACTCACGCTGCGCTTTCCCCTCTCTCCCGGTGGCTGCCCAGGGCTGATCGTGGTGACGCTGGCGGTGTGCTGGATGCCCAACCAGGCCCGGAGGATCATGGCTGCGGCGCGACCCAAGCACGACTGGACGAGGTCCTACTTCCGGGCATACATGACCCTCCTGCCCTTCTCGGACACCTTCTTCTACCTGAGCTCGGTCATCAACCCGCTCCTGTACAACGTGTCCTCGCAGCAGTTCCGCACGGTGTTCGGGCAGGTGCTGCGCTGCCACCTGACGCTGCAGCACGCCAACCACGAGAGGCGCCTGCGCACCTTTGTCGCTGCCACGGGGGACCGCACCCGCTCCACGCGCAGGCCGCTGCTCTTCGTCGCTTCCAGGCGCGCGTCCTCTGCAAGGAGACCTACCAAGGTTTTCTTAAGCACTTTTCAGAGCGAGGCCGAGCCCCAGCACCTGAGTCTCCACTCACCCGAGCCCAAGTGGGAGACGGAGCCCCCCAGTGCTGCCGCAGAGAATGGTGTGCAGGAGCACGAAGTGTGAATGTCCAGTAAGGAAGCCTTGAGTGCTAACTGGCCCTCCCCTGGCAAATGCAACGTTACCTTCACACAGCAGTGACAAAATAATCTGGGCCCCCATCAGGGACAGGAGTGGAAGCTAGGCCCACTGAAGGGCCGTCTAAGGGCCGTTTCTGCCAGCCTGCCCATGACTCTGGTGACAGAAAGGGAGGAACTTTTGCTCCACCCGCTCCCTCCCTTTTAATACACACTGAAAATTCAGTCCGACTGAATTTATTCAGAGCTTACAAAAATGTTTTACACTGAGATCTTTCATGATTTGCAAAAAAGAACAAAAAGAAAGAAGACAGACTCCCTACCCAGAATCAAAGGACACCCAGAAGAGCCTTGTGGATGAGGTCAGGGGGAGCAAGGGCCGGCAGAACAATGCAGGAGGCGCTGGTATCTCCTTGAGCTTCAGCAGTGTACCAAGAAGAAGGCTAACTTGAGGAGCAGGATGGTGGTGGGGAGCCCGGGCCGAAGGGCTGAGGCAGAGCTGCTCCTTTTCTTGGGCCGGGGCCCGTTGCACAGGGGGGTGTTGCAGCAGCTGATGCACACTGAGTTCAGTTTCCCTGGGGAGCAGAACGACTGATACCCCGCCGAGGCAATGAGGCAGGCCGCCGAGGACGCACACGACTTTCGGTACATGATCCCTGCAACACAGACCCACAGGCGCTGGGTTAACCCGTGCTGGCCAACAGACAGGTCCCTCTGAGCCCTTCCTTCCTCCTCTCACAGCCCAGACACTTGCTAGGCCAAAGGGGTACTTCTGGTCGTTTCTCTGAGCCCCACTAAATGCAGGAGATAGGTGGTAAAGAAGGCAGTCATCATTTCTCTAATTTTGTCAGAATCGTTCCAAAAGCTATTTGAGATGCAATGCCAGCGAATAAAGAGCTGTCAAAACCAAAGTTCCTTTATTTTTAAAGTCAGAAGTCATACTGTGTACTAGAGATTTTTACTTTGTTGTTGTGGTTATTCAAATTATCATGCCAGAGAGGATGACCAGCTGCACATCTAGATGTTTTATCTCCGTTATTACCTTGTAAGTGACCACAGCGAGATGGCTCTCCACTATGTATTAAATTCTAGAATTTTCTGAATGAAGACCAAATCCCACTGGGAATAAATCAGATCCCTACTGAAGGGGCCTTGAGTTTTCCCAGATTTGAGGGGTCCACTGGGTTTAGTGAGGGGGTGGCCTGGCTGGCCATGTGCCCAGGACGACCTTATTCTCAGGGAAGAAGCTTTGCCCTTAGAACACATGGTCATTTCCCAAGTCAGCAACACACAGCCAGCACTTACACACTGTGTGGGCACGTAAAGGAGCATCCTGAGAAGACTGGAGGGCCCTTCTTAAGAGCCCACGTGTCATGTCCAAATTGCAGCATAGCCATCAAATTAGGGTCATCATGTGACTTCTTAAAGCTGGATGTTTACCCAATTAAAATGATAACAGCTAAGCTTATCTAAAGCTAGACGTCTACTCAATTCAAATGATAATAGCTAAGCTTATTTAAGTGCTTTCCTGTACGCCAGGCACTCTTCTGAGAGCTATAATGTTCTAGCTCATTTACTACCTACAACAACCCTACAAGGGAGAAACCCATGATAATCCCCATTTTACAGATGGGGTGCCTAAGGGCAAAAGAAGTTTAGTTAAAGTGGAGCAGCTTGGATTTGACCTCTATGCAGTCAAGTCTATATTACTGTATAACAAAGCAGACAGCCAATAAACCACAAAAATGGTTTTGCTTTCTTTTTTTGGGGGGTGGGCGGGGTGGAGGTTTACACTGAAGCTAGCTTTTGGTGTGTATGTAGTCGTTTTGTATCAGGATTTTTTTTTTTTTGAAATATAATTGAAAATTATTTTTGGTCAAATAATATACACCTGGAAGTGAATGGCTTTAGCCTCTCTGCTGCCCTGCACAGCTGAAGAATATGACACATTCCAGCAGTAGACAGGCTACCTTTCCCTTTAACTCCCTACAGGTATGTGAATTTGCAAGTATTGCTTTGGATCCCCTTCTTCCCCCTTTGCCTTTGAGAATGGCTACTTTTGGGACAAGAGAAAACAGTAAAGAATTGAACTGCTTAAAACTTCCAAGTGGAAGGTAAAGAAATGCTGTACATTAAAAAAAATATTACATTAAAAACATGTAATTTTATGTCATTTTTTTTCTATAACTGCATGTTTGTAAGGATTGATATTTTTAACACCATTAGAAAATCTTGGAAGGTAGCTGCTCTGGGTAAGATAAAGCCCATGGACAGAGAATGTTTTACACTTTCTAAGGAGCATGCTACATACTTTAAATGGATTATAGGTTTCCCATAGTCTCTGTACTTTCTATCCATTGCCCATTTTAGGAAATTTAGTTTTACTCACTATCTTTTTATTCTTAAATATTAAAAGTACTGTCATTTGCTAGCTTAACTTCAATAAACTTTTTTCTTTTAAGTGAATTTTAAAAATTCAAAAATATTTACTGGATTTATTTTTCACTGTAAAAAAATTTCAGACATTCAGATAAAGTGAAAATGCCCCTTGACCACTCCTTCCAATCCCAGGTCCTCCTTAGAGGTAAGCAATCTTATCAGTTTTGGATGCCTCATTCCAGCCCTGTTTCTATACATTTACATATGTGCCCATAGGAAAATAAAATATGTGTTTGCATGCACATTTGTTAATGGTACCATATCCTGTATGCTATTCTTCAATTGGCATTTTTACTTAGTGACATGGCTGAGATTTACTTTTAAGCCTAACTTTGTAGTGCTAAGGATCAGTCATGAAGTACGTTATATAATGTGTGAGGGGAACCCTGGTTTTTGCATCAGCCACCCAGGGGACACTTCCAGATCACCTGGCTCCAGTGGCCAGTGGGTTCACACTTGTGGTCTCACAGAACTGTATATATTTGCATTCTTTAAAAGCTGCTTGAGGGTCTGGCTTCTAATCAGCCTGAATCTACATGTTAAGTGAGATCCTCTCTTTCGAGATACTGACTGGTGGTGGCATATCCTCAACTACTGGGAGCTATTAAAAATAAAACAGGGGGATTGGACAATTACAAATTTTTTGCAAGACAACCAAGAGCAAGGGCAGGGTTGAATGATAAGACTTATCTTCTACACAAGGTCAACACTTCAAGACTGGGAGAGGTGGTTATTTCATTTAATTCCAAGAAACTAACACAGAAAGCCAAGCAAAATGAAGAAACAATGGAATATGATCCAAACGAAAGAAGATAAAACTTCAGGGGGAAATTAAAATGTAATGATCATAAAAAGTCTCACTGAACCAGGGAGAAGAATGAATGAATACAGTGAGAGTTCCAACAAAGAGAAAAGGTAAGAAAGTACCAAAGAGAAGTCAGTTATTGAATACAATAACTGAACTGAAAAATACAGTAGAGGGGTTCAACAGCAGACTAAATAAAGCAGAAGGATCAGTTAACTTAAATACAGGGCAGTGAAACTCACCCAATCAGAGCAGCAAAAAGAAGAATGAAAAAAAGTGAATATAGGGGCCGGCACTGTAGCTCAGGCGGTTGGAGCTCTGTGATCCTAACTCCAAAGGCTGTCGGTTCGATTCCCACATGGGCCAGTGGGCTTTCAACCACAAGGTTGCTGGTTCGACTCCTCGACTCCCAAAAGGGATGGTGGGCTGTGCCCCCTGCAACTAACAATGGCAACTGGACCTAGAGCTAAGCTGCACCCTCCACAACTACAATTGAAAGGACAACAACTTGACTTGGAAAAAATTCTGGAAGTACACACTAATCCCCAATAAAGTCCTGTTCCCCTTCCCCAATAAAATATTAAAAAAAAAAATTGAAGATAGCTTGAAGGACAACATCTAGCAGACAAACATTTGCATTATAGGAGTTCCAAAGGAAAAGAAAGAAAAAAAAGAGGCAGAAAACTTCCCTTACCTGGGGAAGGAAACACACATCCAGGAAATACAGCGAGTTCCAAATAAGAAGAACCCAAAGAGATACATACCAAGGCACATCAAAATTTAAAGGTTAAACGTTAAAGATGAGGAGGGAATCTTAAAAGCAACAAAAGAAAAACAATTTGTTATATACAAGGGAATCCCCAAGAGACTATCAGGAAATTTTTCAGCAGAAACTTTACAGGCCACAAAGGCGTGGCAAGATATATTCGAAGTGCTAAAAAAGCACACAAAAGATAATGAGAAATGAATCTAAGCATACCAGTGAAGTCATTAAACTACAAAGGAAGACAGTAAGAAAGGGACAGAAGAACTACAAAACAGCCAGAAAACAGTTAACAAAATGGCAATAGGTACCCAATAGGTACACGTGTATCAAAAATTACTTTAAATGTAAATGTACTA